>NC_052081.1:5146666-6610000 GCF_015852505.1 Tachyglossus aculeatus
AATAGATATGTACAAGTAAAATAGAGTAATAAATATGTACAAACATATATACATATATACAGGTGCTGTGGGGAAGGGAAGGAGGTAAGACAGGGGGGATGGAGATGGGGACGAGGGGGAGAGGAAGGAAGGGGCTCCCAACTTTTTTCCTCTCCTCCTCCCCATCCCTCCCGCCCTACCTCCCTCCCCTCTCCACAGCACCTGTATATATGTTTGTGCCGATTTATTACTCTATTTATTTTACTTGTACATATTTACTATTCTATTTATTTTGTTAATGATGTGCATATAGCTATAATTCTATTTCTTCATTCATTCATTCAATCGTATTCATTGAGCGCTCACTGTGTGCAGAGCACTGCACTAAGCGCTTGGGAAGTACAAGTTGGCAACATATAGATACATTCCTGGGAATAATGTTCTCTCTCACGGTTCTCCAGAAAAAGAGTCCCAGTTCTGAGTTTGAGGCTTCTGGGGAAATGGCCCACCCTTATGCCCCCAAGCTGAATTCTTATTGAGCAGGTAATAATAATAATAATTAATTACGATATTTGTTAAGCACTTACTATTTTCCAGGCCCAGTTCTAAGTGCTGCGGTGTATACAAGGAAATCGGGTTGGACACAGTCCCTGTCCCATGTATCACAGTTGTCACAGTTTCAATCCCCATTTTTACAGATGAGGGAACGGAGACACAAAAAAGTGAACTGATTTGCCCAAGGTCACACAGCCCAAGGAGTGGGGATTAGAACCCATGACCTTCTCACTCCCAGGCCTGTGTTCTATTCACTATGTCGTGCTGCTTCTGAGGTCTTATCCTAGCCTATTTTATCCTACCTTATCCTAATCTATCTAATCCTATCATTCATTCAGTTGTATTTATTGAGGGTTTACTGTGTGCTGAGCACTGTACTATCCTATCCTACCTCATTTTATCCCATCCTATCCTATCTTATCTTATTTTAATCCATCTACTGAGTCACCCCTTGTACCACACGTAATTAACTTGGCTCTCCTGAATGGTCTAGGCCGCCGGAATTAGAACTCAGGTCCTCCGACTCCCAGGCCGGTACTCCAGAGAGGGAGGATAGTGTGGGGTGAAGAGAGGTTAGTTAGGGAAGGCTTCCTGGAGGAGTTGTGATTTTATGATTTCAGTAGGGCACAGAGAGGCTATGTGATTTGCCCAAAGACACACAGCAGTGTGACCTTGGGCAAGTCACTTCTCTGTGCTTCAGTTCCCTCATCTGTAAAACACGAACTCAGTACCTATTCTCCCTCCTACTTAGACTGAGAGCCCCATGGGGGACAGGGACTGCGTCCAACCCCATGATCTTGTATCCACCCTAGCACTTAATACAGTGCTGGGCACCTAGTAAGAGCTCAACTGCTACAATCATTATGAGCAGAGAAGTCACAAAACCGCTCTCAATCCCAAACCCTCTGCTCATTAGACGTTAGAACACGCCACCTTCCCCGAGACAGGTGAGGGAGGATATGTTTACCCCCAAACTCCCTAAATCCTGCTTCGAGGGCCCGACGGCGAGAAGTGACACGTAACCCAGCTGCTTCTGCCGGAGGCGATTCTGTGTTTACGTTTTCCCTCTCTCAGGGAACAGGATTTCACTGCATAGGAGCATCTTATGTAAGCTGAGAGCGGTGGGAAGGAGAGAGGGGAGGAGGAGGCAAGGCCCATTGCTGCAGTGCAGATCTGAGCAGAAGAAGCGGTCCGCAGCCCCTCAGACAGGGAAGCCGGCCGGACAGCTGAGCTGCGGGGGAGGAGGCGAGGGCTGGGAAGACAGCACGGCAGGGAAATGTTGCAGTGGACACTCAGTTTGGCTAGACAGTGAGAGTCCAAGGGGTGGGGGGACAGGAGAGAAGTGGGCTGGTCAGAAGGACAGGCCCACCTCTCGTCCAAGCCCTGCCTCTGGTCTGGAATACCCTCCCTCTTCATATCAGACAGACAGTTACGCTCCCCTCCTTCTGAAGGCACATTCAACTCTCGGCTCTGCCACCTCTCTGCTGTATGATCTTGGACAAGTCACTTCACTGTTCAGTTACCTCATCTGTACAGTGCTCTGCACACAGCCAGCGCTCAATAAATACAATTGAATGAATGAATCTGTATTATGGAGAATGAGAGTGTGAGCCTTATGTGGGACAGGAACCGTGTCCGACCTGATTAACTTGTATCTACCCTAGCGCTTATTACAGTATTTGGTGCATAATATGTGCTTAACTTAGTACAGTGCTCTGCACACAGTAAGCGCTTCATCAATATGACTGAATGAAATACCACAATTATTATGTCTCCTGACCAAACCCTCATTTCCTTTTCTCCCATGCCCTTCTGAAGACCTCTGATTTGCTCCCTTTATCATCATCAATCATATTTATTGAGCGCTTACTATGTGCAGAGCACTGTACCAAGTGCTTGGGAAGTACAAATTGGTAACATATAGAGACAGTCCCTACCCAACAGTGGGCTCACAGTCTAAAAGGGGGAGACAGAGAACAAAACCAAGCATACTAACAAAATAAAATAGAATAGATATGTACAAATAAAATAAATAGAGTAATAAATATGTACAAACATATATACATATATATCCCTTTATTCATCTCCCCTCCAGTCCCACAGCACTTATGTCCATATCAGCAATTTATTTATTTAATGTCATCTCCCCCTCTAGAAGGTAAGCTCGTTGTGGGCAGGGAATGCGTCTGCTATATTGTTCTCTCCCAACAGCTTAGTACAGTGCATTGTACACAGTAAGCGCCCAATAAATACAGATGAATGAATGATTGAATGAAGTAGACCTAAAGGGGCAGGAAAGTCTAGCGGAAAGAGGCTGGCATGCCATGGAACCAGGTGAGTAACAGGGACTGGACTCATTCATTCGATTCATTCAATTATATTGAGTGCTTACTGTATGCAAAGCACTGTACTAAGCGCTTGGGAGAGTACAATACAACAATAAACAGACACATTCCCAGCCCACAATGAGCTTATAGTCTAGAGTGGGGGAGACAGACATTAATAGAAATAAATACATGTGACAGATATGGATATAAGTGCTGTGAGGTTGGTTGTGGGGAAGAATAAAGGGAGCAAGTCAGGGTGAACCAGCCCCATGCCAAGGGATGGCAGCTTGTGAGGGATGCCAAAAGGGCATTGCCGTTGCCGGTTTCGAGGCTGGTCTCTTGGCATCTCTGACCTTCAGTCGAATTCATGGAGGGCTCTGATCTCGGCTCTGCCACTTGCCTGCTGTGTGACCTTGAGCAAGTCACTTCACTTCTCTCCGCCTCGGTCCCTCATCTGTCGAATGGGGATTAAGACTGTGAGCCCCATGTGTCCAACCTGATTAGCTTGGATCTACCCCAGCAGTTAGTACAGTGCCTGGCATATAGTAAGTGCTTAACAAATACCATAAATAATAAAAAAAAAAGAAAGGTAGGCAGAGGGAGTAGAACTTGTAAGCACATCTGGTTCTTTTCCTTATCTCCATCTTCAGCTCTCTTCCTCCCTCCAGCGCTTAGTAAAGTACCTGGCATATAGTAAGCACTTAACAAATACTACAATTATTATTATTATCCTCACACATCCAGGAGGGTCTTCTGAGAAGCAGCGTGGCTCAGTGGAAAGAGCACGGGCTTTGGAGTCAGAGGTCATGGGTTCAAATCCCGGCTCTGCCAAATGTCAGCTGTGTCACTTTGGGCAAGTCACTTAACTTCTCTGTGCTTCAGTGACCTCATCTGGAAAATGGGGATTAAGACTGTGAGCCCCCCATGGGACAACCTGATCACCTTGTACCTCCCCAGCACTTAGAACAGTGCTTTGCACATAGTAAGCACTTAATAAATGCCATTATTATCATTATTATTATTATTGTTATTATTCTGGAGAAGCCAGGCAGCTCTGAACTGGACCAGCCGGGAACTGGGAAATGGTAGCAGGAGATTCCATTTAATGCCTCCGGGACCTGATAAAACAGGACAGTAATAAACCATCCTCCACACCAAGAAAACAACCGGGTCCGATATTTCCCATTTATCCCCAGCACCTGCCTTCTTCCTGTCGGGAACAATAGTTCAATCCATGATCCTTCATCCTCATCCCTCTACCCTTCTCCCCTTCCCACCTGCAACGGTTCCTTTTCCCTTCCGGGTCCGGCTAAATGTAGCTCGTGCAGACTCCGTGCTTTCTATATTTAGGGCCTTGAAAGTCAGAATTCAGGTCAGAGCTCATCCCGCCAGCTGTCGTTGCAGTGAACCAGAGGCTGATCAGAGATGGAGCTAAAAGTCTCAGCCCCTCCCCAGCCCGGACACTTTCCTCCTTACTTCGGAAGGGTATTTGAACCCCACACACGGGTATCACAGGCTCTGGGAGTCGAGCCACGGAGCTGGAATGAGATGGCCTGTGGAACAGGAAAGGCAGCTGTGGCCTAGTGGAAAGAGAGAGAGTCTGGGATTTAGAGAACCCCGGCTCCTCGTCCCCAACTCTGCCCTTGGCCTGCTGGGTCATTTGGGGTTAGCTGTTTAACCTCTCTGGGCCTCAGTTTCCTCATCTGTAAAACGGGGCTAAGCTCCCTGCTCTCCCACCCTTTTAGACTGTGGGATCAGGATTATGTTTGATGAGATTCTGTTATATCCAGTCCAGTGATTGACAGATAGTGCACAATAATAATTAATAATGGCATTTAGTAAGAGCTTACTATGTGCAAAGCACTGCATTTGCTTCATTAATTCCACAATTACAATTACTAGTTGACAGTACCGGGAGGAGGAGCTGGCTGGAAAGTCTGCTGTGTGACCTTGGGCAAGTTCCTTGACTTCTCTGTGCCTCGGTTACCCCATCTGTAAAGTAGGAATTTAGACTGTGAGCCCCATCTGGGACCTGGACCGTTTCCAACCTTGTATCTAACAGCGCTTAGTACAGTGCCAGGCACATAGTAAGCTTAACAAATACTACTAAAAAAAAGAAACCACACAACTTGAGCTGGGCTGAGGCTAACATCCAACCACTATTATCCTTGGCAACTCAATCAATCAGTCAGTCGTATTTATTGAGCGCTTACTGTGTGCAGCACACTGTACTAAGCGCTTGACAGAGTACAATAATAATACAACAGACATATTCCTGCCCACAACGAGTTTACAGTCTAGAGCGGGGAGACAGACATTAATATAAATATTAGAATTATACTAACATAATATAAAGAAAGACATTTCGGATATGGATTGGGAAGGGCATGGAATCTACACTAAGGCTTAGTGCTTAATAACTACCTTAATAAGGCAATCAATCAGACAATAGTATTTATCAAACACCTACTGTGCGCAGAGTTCTGTACTGATCACCCCGGGGAGTGACTTAGTAGAAATAATCTCTGCCCTCGAGGAGCTTGTTTTCTGCGTGCAGAGCTCTGCTCTAAGCCCCTGGGAGAGTACAATAGACTCTTTGCCCCCAGGGGGTTTACAGTCTAGCAAGGGATGTGGAGTGGAGCTGGGACCCTCTTTCATTACTACTTAATGAAAGTAGAGAAGCAGCGTGACTTAATGGAAAGAGCACTGGGCTTTGGGAGTCAGAGGACATGGGTTCTAATCCCGACTCCACCACTTATCTGCTGTGTGACCTTGGGAAAGTCACTTAACTTCTCTGTGCCTCAGTTACCTCATCTGTAAAATGGGAATTAAAAGTGTGAGCCCCATGTAGGACAATGTGCTAACCCTGTATCTACCCCTGCACTTACTCTGCACACAGTAAGCGCTCAATAAATACGATTGAAATACGATTGATAGAATGAATGAATGCTTGGCACATAGTAAGCGCTTAACAAATACCATAATTATTTATTATTATTATTATTATTACTTAAGCTCCCATTGTCTCTTCCAGAGGTCTGGGGGATCCCTGGGGGGTCTCAAAGAGTTCAGGTTGGGTCCCCCTTCCCACCCTCTCTCCGACACCCACCTCTCCCCTCACCCCCACCACTTCGACCCCCGAGGCTGCTAATCCCCCAGAGAAGAGAGAAGGGAAGACTTTATTCCCTTATACCACCCCCCACACCGCCTTACCTCCTTCCCTTCCCCACAGCACCTGTATATATGTATATATGTTTGTCCGTATTTATTACTCTATTTATTTATTTTACTTGTACATATCTATTCTATTTACTTTATTTTGTTAATATGTTTTGTTCTCTGTCTCCCCCTTCTAGACTGTGAGCTCACTGTTGGGTAGGGACCGTCTCTATATGTTGCCAACTTGTACTTCCCAAGCGCTTAGTACAGTGCTCTGCACACAGTAAGCGCTCAATAAATACGATTGATTGACTTTATGCCTGGGAGACCTGATTTCTTGTGAGCACTGTGGAGCTCCAGCTTGGGTTGCCCAGACCTGTCAGTTGCCCATGCTGGTTGTTTAGAGATACCCCCCTTTCCCTCCCTCCCCCCTCTCCCCTCTTTCCCCCCTTCCCATCCTCTCCCCTCTCTCCCCCAACTGGGCTTGGCCAGAAGTGACTGGGGAGACTGGCTTTGGGGCAGGGAGTGGGGGAGGAAGAAGGCTGCGTTCAAGGAGTGGCCATGCGGAGAAGGAGAATTCACACTCAGAGCAGCTGGAGTTAAAAAGAATCTCACTTTGCCAAGGATTTAGCCTACCAGGGCAAGGCGTGGCAGAGTAGAGGGAAAGCAAAGCCCGAGGCTGGGCGTTCTGAGGCTGTGGTTGCTGTGTGACTGTGGGCAAACTGCTCAACCTTAGCAGCTTGAGAAGCAGCCTGGCCTGATGGAAAGAGCGTGGTCCTGGGAGTCCATGAATTCTAATCCCGACTCTTCCACTTGTCTGCTGTGTGATCTTGGGCTTCACTCCTTCACTTCACTTCTCTGGGCCTCAGTTCCCTCATCTGTCAAATGGGAATTGAGACTGTGAACCCCATGTGGGACAGGGACGTGTCCACCCCGATTTGCTGGTATCCACCTTAGAGCTTAGTACAATGTCTGGCACAAAGTAAGCATTACCAAGTGCCACTATTATTATTATTAATAACAACAATAATAATAATAATCTATCTGGGCTTTGGAAAATGGCCTACTTAGCTCCCAGCCCCACGGGCGGGGTGGGTGTCCTGTAAACCAAATTAAATGACTCACTCCTGGAGCCCAGGGCTAAGGGGGCCTGGTTGGAAGAAGCACACTTAAGACTCTGTAAATGTCAGGCATCGGCCCCGCCGCCGATGAGTAATTGGGTGCCACCACAGAACAAGGTGATCCTGAGGACAGCCTGCCCTGTCACTCACTCCTCGCTCTCCTTCCCCCCTCCTCCCCCTCCTATGTGTGTGTGTGGGGTCTCAGCCGCTCTTCCCACCCCTCTTCTGAGTCTAAAGCAACGTGGCCTAGTGGATAGAGTAGGGGCCCAGGAGTCAGAAGGACCTGGTTTCTAATCCAGGCCCTGCCACTTGTCTCCTGTGTGACTTCACTTCTGTGGGGCTCGGTTACCTCATCTGTAAAATGGGAATGAAGATTGTGAACCCCATGCGGGACAGGGGCTGTATCTGACCTGATTTGCTTGTATCCACCCCAGCACTTAGTGCAGTACCTGACTCCTAGTAAGAATTTAACAAATGCCACAAGTCTTATCCCATCCGGCCGCGACAATGATTACGGTGTTCGTTAAGCACTGACTGTGTCGAGCAAGAGGTAACAATGGTATCTGTTAAACACTTACAATAATAATAATAATGACATTCGTTAAGCGCTTACTATGTGCAAAGCACCGTTCTAAGTGCTGGGGGGATACAAGGTGATCACATAGTCCTATTTGGGGCTCACAGTCTTAATCCCCATTTTGCAGGTGAGGTAACTGAGGCTCAGAGAAGTTAAGTGACTTGCCCAAGGTCACACAGCAGACATGTGGGGGATCCTGGATTAGAACCCATGCGTGACTTCTGACTCCCAAGCCTGTGCTCTTTCCACTGAGCCATGCTGCTTCTCTATACAATGTGCCAAGCACTGTACTAAGCGCTGGGGTGGATACAAGCAAATTGGGTTGGTCACAGTCCCTGTCCCACCTGGGGCTCTCAGTCTCAATCCCCATTTAAGAAGAAGGGAGATAGAGCATGGGCCTGGGAAACAGAAGGACCTGGGTTCTAATCCCAGCTCGGACACTTGTCTGCTGTGTGACCTTGGATAAGTCATTTCAAAGTCTCTGTGCCTCAGTTACCTCATCTCTAAAATGAGGGTTAAGACTGTAAACTCCATGTGGGACATGGACTATGTCTAAACTGATTAGCTTCTATCTACTGTAGTGCTTAGTACAGTGTCTAGCATGTAGTAAGTGCTTAACAAATACCCTAAAAACTAGGGGAAAACCTTCAGCTAACTGAAAACAACTATTACTTCATCCCTCTTTTAACAGTATTTGTTAAGCGCTCACTATGTGCTAGGCATTCTATTAAATGCTGGGCTAATGAGCTAATCAAGTTGGACACAGTCTCTGTCCCACATGAGACTCACAGTCTTAATCCCCAGTTTACAAATGAGGTAACTGAGGCACAGAGAATAATAATAATAATGATGATGGCATTTATTAAGTGCTTACTATGTTCAAAGCACTGTTCTAAGTGCTGGAGAGGTTACCAGGTGATCAGGGTGTCCCACGGAGGGCTCACAGTCTTAATCCCCATTTTCCAGATGAGGGATCTGAGGCCCAGAGAAGTGAAGCGACTTGCCCAAAGTCACACAGCAGACATGTGGCAGAGTCGGGATTAGAACCCAGGTCCTTCTGATTCCCAGACCCGTGCTCTTCCCCCTGGGCCATGCTGCTTTTCAAGAGAAGTTGGGCAGACTCCATCCATACAGCCCCTACAATGGGTAACATTGCGCAGTTCTTATCACGTTACTAAGGCAACCCCAATGGTTATGACATCATGGAAGGCTAGGGTCAGGGGTCCAGGTGACCCTGGCAGAGTGACATAGACCCTTTCCTCTTCTCCTCCAAAAACAGTCTTAAAACAACATTTCATCCCAAATAAATTTGTATCTGTGACAGAGTGTTCCAACATTTGGCATCATCTAAAAAATTATTAGTGTGAATCACTGAGTAGCAATTATTCTTTCCTCCTAAATTATGGGGAAAGAATTAACGTTTGAAGAGCCAAGGTTCTGCTGAACACCTGCTGTTGAGTGAGGCCTCCTGCCTTCGCCAAGTAGCCTTCCCCCATCAATTCCCAGCATTCCATGTTGTGTCAAACCATCAGCGACCCTTAGCACATCTGAATTTCACTTTCATGCTCAGAACTTACGCCTGCTGCCACTGTCAGTTACTCTAAGTGATGGACTGAGGGGACAGAGAGTGCTGGTATTTGAGAGGGGAAGCAAATGTGCCTGAGACACGAGCCTCAGCATCAGGGGGCCTGGGTTCAAATCCTGCCTCTGCCCCTTGACTGCTGTGTGAGCTTGGGCAAGTCACTTAGTGTCTCTGTGCCTCAGTTACCTCATCTGTAAAATGGGGGTTAAAACTGTGAGCCCTACGTGGGACAGGAACTGTGTCTAATTTGATTAACTTGAATCTACTCCAGCACTTTGTACAGTGTCTGGCATGTAATAAACGCTCAACAAATACCAATTTTAAAAAGTCAATTTCTGTGTGTCTCAATTTTCTCCTCTGTAAAATAAAGATTCAGTACCTGTTCTCCATTCCTCAGACTGGGAGCCTTTTGTGGAACAGGATCTGTGTTCATCCTGGTGATCTTTTATCTATCCCAGTGCTTAGTATAGTGTTTGGCCCACAGTAAGCACTTAACGCATACTACAGTGATTATTTTCAGGAGGAAGGGGCATTACTGTCATTAGAGTCTACTGGGAGAGTAGACTCGCTTTGCAGGGCTGTTTTCCTGGGAACTTAAAGCTTCTTGGAAGGCAGTGCGGCCTAGTGAAAATAGCACAGGACAGATACCTGAGTTCTATTAGCAGTTTGGCCCTCAGAGCCTGCTGGGTGTCCTTGGGTCAGTCATTCTCTGTGCCTTCATTTCCTAATCTGAACAATGGGGTTAGACTACCCACTCCCCCTCCCTCTTAGACCGTGAATCCCATGGGGGACCCAGTACATATCCCATCTGGTTTTCCCGTAGCTGCTTGGCACTTGACACTTAGTAGGAGCTCAACCAATACTATAAGTGTTATTTTTTCATTAGAAAACTCTGAGGCGGCAGAGAACAGCGACCTATGGGGCTGCCCACCTCGACCCTCAGGAAAAACTCCTCGGCTGAACCCCCAAAATGGAGCCAAGGTGACCATTCCCTTCTTGGGAAAACCCCCCTCAATGCCCTCCTGAGTTTCAGAAGCAGAGGCCTGAAACTGGGCATCACGGTGTCTCCGAAACAGCAGATTCAGCATCGGGTGCTGGCAAGAGCTGCCCGTTGCCACCCTGTCAGTCAAAGGTTTTTATTGAGTGCTTACTATGTGCAGAGCACTGAACTACGTGCTTGGGAGAGTACAATATAATAATAAGAAGACACATTCCCTTCCCACAGTGAGCTTGCAGTCGAGGGGGGAGATGGACATTAATATAAATAAATAAATGACAGATATGGACATAAGTGCTCTGGGGCTGGGAGAGGGGATGGAGGCAAGTCAGGGCAAAGCAGGAGGGAGTGGGAGAAAAGGAAAGGAGGGCTTAGTCAGGGAAGGCCTCTTGGAGGAGATGGGCTTTCAATAAAGCTTTGAAAATGGGAGAGTCTGTCAGATATGAGAAGGGAGGGTATTCTAGGCCAAAGGCGGGGCATAGGCAAGAGATCTACGGTGAGAGAGATGAGATCAAGGTCTCTTTTGAAACGCCCCTCTCTTCAGCACTAGGGAGAAAGTCAACTTGTCCATTTTCTGAAATAAACCCTGGCACCTGGGCCCAGGTCCAGCTTGATGGAGCCAAGGATACTTTTTTTAAAAAATAATGTTTGTTAAGCACTGACTACATACCAGGCTCTGAGGTACAAAGCGCTGGGGTAGATACAGGCTGATCAGGTTGGACACAGTTCCTGTCCCTCACTGGGCTTCCAGTCTTAATCCCCATTTGACAGATGAGGTAACTGAAGCTCAGAGAAGTCAAGTGACTTGCCCGAAGTCACACAGCTGACGAGTGGCAGAGCCACTTGAAATTCTTGGTCCATTTTAGGACGGTGTGGTGAGATCCGTGAACGGTGACAGGGAGGGGTTGCTGGACAGAACTACACAGATCCAATCATTCAGTCGTATTTATTGAGTGCTTACTGTGCACAAAGCGTGGTACTGAGCGGTTGGGACAGTACAATGTAACAGTGAACAGACACAACCTCTGCAATAATAAATTATTGTGGATTTTCTAACACCAAACGCTGTGCTGAGGTTTAGGGTACATCCAAAATCATCTAGCAGAACACAGTCCCTGCACCACAGTGAGATTTACAGCATAAGGAAGACAGGGAAAAGAAGTATTTCATTCCCACAGTTCAAGGGGGAGGGAGATAGAGCATGGGCCTGGGAGCTGGAAGGACCTGGGTTCTAATCCCGGGTCTGCGCGTGTCGGCTGTGTGACCTTGGGCAAGTCGCTTCACTTCTCTGGGCCTCGGTTCCGTTACCTGCAAAATGGAGTTTCAAGACCTGTTCTCTTTCCTACTTAGACTGTGAGCCCTATGTGGGATCTGATTATCTTGTATCTATGGCAGTGCTTAGTACAGTGCTTGACACATAGTAAGAGCTTAACAAATACCATAGTTATTATTAAAAGCTGGACCATCAACCTATTTAGGGAGGCTAGGTGACTTAGGGACAGATAAACTGAATACGGGTCTTTTCCCCTCCAATAAAGAATCCCCAGAAACCCACCACAATTTTCCTGATCAGATGGCATTTTGGGACCCCTCTTAGACTGTGAGCCCCAAGTAGGCCAGGGACTGCACCCAACCTAATTAGTTTGCATCTACCCCAGTGCTTGGTCGCTTAAACACCACGCGGGGCTGTGAATCAGAAGGACTCGGGTTCTACTCCCAGCTCTGCCACTTGGCTGCTGTGTGACCCTGGACAAGTCCCTTCACTTCTCTGTGCCTCAGTTCCCTCATCTGCAAAATGGGGATTAAGACTGTGAGCCCCAGGTGGGACAGGGACTGTGTTCAACCTTAGATCTACCCCAGGGTTTAGTTCAGTGCCTGGCGCTAGTAAGCGCTTAACAAATGCCATAAAACAAACAAACAAAACATTTCCACACACAGGGAAGGGGCTGGATTCCGGTCCCAGACAGTGTGTGTTGGGTGGCGAGGCTTAGCTAGATGGCACTAGAAGGTAATTCTGTAGGGTGACTTAGAGGTTTCTGGAACCTCTGCTATACTGCTGGGTTATACTACTGTCACTGTAATTTAGAGCAACATTCACCTGATAGCTCTGATTCTATCTCTCTTTCTCTCACTGACGCCATCTCTGCCTCTCACTAATGCTCTCCCAACCCTTTCTGCCTCTCCGTATTGTCTTCTTGTTCCGTCCCTCTCTGCCTTTTTCTCTCCATCGCCATATCTGCCTGTTTCTCTTTTATTTCTCTGTGTGTCCCAGTCTCTCTTGCTCTCTGTTTTTCTCTCTTGGTCTATTTCTCTCTTTGCTCTGTCTTTTTTTTTTCCTCACATGTTCTGTTTGTGTCTTTCTGTTTCTCTCATACTCTCAGCATGTCTGCCTCACAGTTTTTTTCTCAATTTTTTTTCTCTATTTCTCTAATACTCTATATTCACTCTTCCTGTCTTTTTTTTAATGGCATTTATTAAGCTCTTACTATGTTCCAGGCTCTGTACTAAATGCTCAGGTAGACGGTAGATACAAGCTGAGCAGGTTGGACACAGTTCATGTCTCACATGGGGTTCACAGTCTCGATCCTCACTTTGCAGATGAGGTAACTGGGGCACAGAGAAGTGAAGTGACTTGCCCAAGATCACGTAGCAGAGAAGTGGCAGAACCAGGGATTAGAACCCAGGTCCTTCTGACTCCTAGAGTCTGTCCCCTTTTCTGTTTCTCTCTCGCTCACTAATAATAATTCTAGTAATTGTGGTATTTGTTACGTGTTTACTATTTACTAAACACTGTACTAAACACTGGGGTAGAGACAAGATAATCAGATCGGACCCTGCCCCTACCCCACATCTGATTATCTTGTCTCTCACTCAGTGCTTAGTACAGTGCTTGGTACAGGTGTTTAATTCCCATTTTACAGATAAAGGAACTGAGTCACAGAGAAAGTTATTTGCCCAAAGTCACACGGCAGGCAAGTGACAGAGCTGGGATTGGAAGTCAGTGGAAGTCGGTGCTCTTTCCACTATGCCGCACTTCTCTCTCTCTCTCTCCTATTTCTCTCTAGTCTCTCTCTTTCTCTCTCTCTTTTACACCCCCCTTGCATAAGACAATCTTCCCGGTCCCCTACGGTGTGGCTGTAGATTTGATTTAAACCTGCCTTCGCAGCAACAATATGACTGACAGGGCCAACGAGAGATTTTACGGACTGAAGGTGAAGTGCACATCTTCTGTTCTCAGGCCTGGATGTTGCAATAGCCGCCCCCAGCTCCAGAAGGGCTAGTGTCTTTCTAGGTCAGTTGTGACTGAGGTCCAGATCCGCCCAGCCATTTGGCTTGGAATCTGAGAAGCAGGATGGTGTAGTGGCTACAGTATGGGTTTGGGAGTCAGAAGGTTCCAATCTCGGCTCTGCCGCCTGCCTTCTGTGCGACCCTGCTCAAGTCCCTTTCACTTCTCTGTGACCTCATCTGTAAAATGGGGATTGAGACTGTGAGCCCCACGGGGGACAGGGACTGTATCCAACCTGATTTGCTTATATCCACCCTAGTGCTTAGTACAGTACCTGATACCTCAAAAATTCCTCAAAAATCTCCAGTGGCTACCAATCAATCTGCACATCAGACAAAAACTCCTCACCCTCGGCTTCAAGGCTGTCCATCCCCTCGCCCCCTCCTACCTCACCTCCCTTCTCTCCTTCTCCAGCCCAGCCCGCACCCTCTGCTCCTCTGCCGCTAATCTCCTCACCGTGCCTCGTTTTCTCCTGTCCCTCTATTGACCCCTGGCCCACATCATCCCCCTGGCCCGGAATGCCCTCCCTCCATACATCCGCCAAGCTAGCTCTCTTCCTCCCTTCAAAGCCCTACTGAGAGCTCACCTCCTCCAGGAGACCTTCCCAGACTGAGCCCCCTCCTTCCTCTCTCCCTCCTCCTCCTCCCCATTCCCCCGTCTTACCTCCTTCCCCTCCCCAGAGCACCTGTATATATGTATATATGTTTGCACATATTTGTTACTCTATTTTATTTGTACATATTTTTTCTATTTATTTTATTTTGTTAATATGTTTTGTTTTGTTGTTTGTCTCCCCCTTCTAGACTGTGAGCCCTCTGTTGGGTAGGGACCATCTCTATATGTTGCCAACTTGCACTTCCCAAGCACTTAGTACAGTGCTCTGCACACAGTAAGCACTCAATAAATACAATTGAATGAATGATACGTAGTAAGCTCTTGACAGATACCACAACTATCATTATTATTATAATATAACAATAAACTGACACATTCCCTGTCACAATTCAGGAATCTCTTCCACAGGGTCCTCTTCTGCCTCCCACCCCCTTAACTGTGGGGGTCCCTCAAGGTTCAGTTCTGGGTCCCCTTCTATTCTCCACCTCCACGCACTCCCTCAGAGAACTCATTCATTCCCATGGCTTCAACTACCACGTCTATGCGGATGATACCCAAATCTACATTTCCAAGTCCTGGTCTCTCTCCCTCTCTGTCCTCCCATCATCTCAAGCTTAACATGTCCAAAATAGAACTCCTTATCTTCCCACCCAAACCCTGTCCTCCCCGTGACTTTTCCATCACTGTAGACAGCACCACGCCCATTTGGGCCTCCACTGTGACCCCAATTGCCCTAAAATCCATAGATCAGACTGAAACAGGACCACCCTCCCCGCCCGCCCCAGCCAAAGAGTCAAAGATGGGAAAGGAAATTTGCACAATTAGAACTTAGTTCCAGCTGTACTCGCTCTGACATGCCTGCCAACTCTAAGACAAACCAGGGTTCTATCCTCTTGACATGAGACCTTTTGACCAGAGTCTGATGCAATCCTATCCCTGTGGCCTTTGGCTATACTCCACTAGCCATCTCAACCCGAGCATTGTCATCTGCTGGTCTTGCCCCCATCACAGGACTTCGGTTTCCATGCCAACAGGGACTAGTCATCGTCTATCAGCATTCTCCCCCCCCCGCCCGGCTCCATTCTCACATGTAGCTCGAACTTCCCGTTGACGCCAAACCCACTCTCACCATTCTCGGGGACCTGCTGGTTGTACGTCTTTCTGTCGGTCTGTCTGGGTTCCTGTGGGTCATTTCAGGGCACTGACTTTCAGCTGAACCGACTTTGAGCTCGCTGCTGACCAGCTGGTGCTGGTGACCAGCTGAACACGGTGTCGGTATCACTGCTGGAGGGGCCGCATTCCTGCAAAGACTTCTGATCAGGACTCCCCTGACCAGCTCCAGTGTGAGATCCCACTCACCAGCCGGAGCCATGGCCTTTCTGACATCCTAAAAGTTGAAAAGACCTCACCCGCTGGCAGTTTCTTGCCCTTCCCAGAGCAGGGGCCGATAGGCAGTTCTGACAAGATGGGGACTTGAACTGTTCTCTCTTGGGCTGCAGGTTTCTGGCCTGGTGGTGAGAGAATGACTGGGATCTCTGAAGATTCCTCTTCTCTTCCCGGGGAAAGGAAATTAATCAATCAGCGGAATTGACTGAGCACCTGTTGGGTTCAGGGCACTGTACTAAGTGCTTAGGAGAGTCCAATAGAGTGAGTGAACATGATTCCGGCCCCCCAGAGAGTTTACAATCTACTATGGGCAGAGCACTGTACTGAACATTTTGGGGAGTCTGATAGTTGAGTATATATGCTCCCCGCTCTCAGTGAGTTTACAATGAAGCAGGGATTGTAAACAGCTGCTAAAATAAATTACAGAGGTGGAGAAGTACATTGTAATAAAGTTTAAAGATATGGATTAAGGGGTGGTAGGAGGTAGTACTCTCTGCTAGAGGAGAAGCAACATGGCCTAGTGGAAAGAGCAGGGGCCCCGGAGTCAGAGGACCTGAATTCTAATCCTGGTTCTGTCACTATACCTGCTGCGTGTGATTTTGGGCAAGTCACTTAATTTCTCCGTATCTCCATTCCCTCAACTGCAGAATGGGGATTCAATTCCTGTTCTCCCTCCTACTTAGACTTTGAGCCCCATGTGGGACCTGTTTATTGTATATCTACCTCAGTCCTTGGCACATAGTAAGTGCTTAACAAAAACCATTACTATTAATACTAAGCACCTAAGGAAGGGAGGATACCACATTGTTACCAGAACTCACTCACTCACTCAATCGTATTTATTGAGCGCTTATAACTGGAATCCCCTAGAGTTTTTATCTGGTTCTTGGAGGTCTGGTATTGGTCAGTCAATCAGCCAATATTTAATGGGGCGTGGACTCCAGGAGACTCCTTGCAAATGGCTACAAAGTGTGGATAGGTTGAGAATTTGACTTTCAAAGTTGCCCACCCACCCCCTTACCCCTCCATCATCCAGGAAGGGAGTGATTGCTAGAAGATTCCAGAGTCTTGAGGGTGACTTCTTTTTTTTTAATGGTCGCTAGGCGCTTACTACAGGCCAGTTACTGTTCTGAGCGCTGGGGGTCAATACAAGCAAACTAGGTTGGACACAGTCCAGATCCCACATGAGCCTCACCACCTTAATCCCCATTTTACAGATGAGGGAACTGAGGCACAGAGAAATGAAGCGACTTACCCGGGGTCACACAGCAGTCCTTATGACTCCCAGGCGTGGGCTTTATCCACTAGGCCACCCTCGCTCTCTAACTAGTTTTGGTAGACAGAACGTCGGACTTCTGCTCACTTGGACAAAATGGTGATTGATTCCAGATGGCGATGGGGATGAGGGCTGAATAGGGGTGGGGATGGAGGGAGGCAAGTGGCTATTTCCCAGGCCGACCTCAGCTGTTTCCAAACAAAGTTTAGGCAATTGGGGGTGGCCCCTGGATCAGGTCCACCAATCCCTTTGCTACTGACTATATACCAATAGCTGGGAGGCAGTGCGGCCTAGTGGAAAGAGCTCAGTGGAAGAGCTGGGCATTTGGCATCCCTGTTGTAGTTGCGGCTCCACCATTACTGTATTTTGTGACCCCAGGGAAGTGGCTTAATTTGTCCGTGCATCAATTTCCTCATCTTTTAAGTAGGGTAAAAAAAAAACGCTCTCCTCCCTCTCACTGTGAGTCCTGGGTAGAACAAGAACAAGGCCCAGTCTGGCCCAGTCTTTAGCAAAGAGTTAGTGTTAAATATATGTTATTATTATTTACGGATCCTCCCTTCCTCTCTTCCTGGATCCTCCCACCCACCGCTTCCAGTCCCCACCTCCGACCGTGGCGAGGCTCAGGGGATAATATGGATATTGTCTGCCTCTTCATCCACCTCCCTGTGATCTGACTCCATCTCCAGCTTTCCAGACAGTGTCTCATTCAGGGGTGCTGTGACCTAGGCCATGGCTTTGGCTCCCCTTCCTAAGGGGGCCCCCAGAGCCCTCTGTCCCCATCTTGAGCTGCTGCTATAGAAGTAGCAAAGTGAAATAGATATAGTCAGGGCCTGGGAATCGGAAGGTCATGGGTTCTAATCTCACTTCCACCACTTGAATGCTGCGTGATCTTGGGCAAGTCACATCACTTCGCTTCTCTGGACCTCAGCTACCTCATCTGTAAAAAAATTGGTATTGACAGTGTGAGTCCAGTGTGGGACAGGGAAGGTGACCTACCGATTAACATGTATCTATCCCAGTGCTTAGAGCAGTGCTTGGCACATAATAAGCACTTAACAAGTACCATTATTATTATTATTATTATTATTGTTATGCTGGTCCTTCCTGCCCATCGGCCGTCAATCTGTGGAAAGCTGCATGGCCTAGTGGATAGAGCAGGGGCCTGAGAAGGACCTGGGTTCTAATCCCAGCGCTGCCATTTGTCTGCTGTGTGATCTTGGACAAGTCACTTCACTTCTCTGAGACTCAGTTCCCTCATCTGTAAAATGGGGAATAAGACTGTGAGTACCACGTGGGACAGGCACTGTGTCCAACCTGATAAGCTTGTATGTACCCAGCACTTAGTTTAGTGCCTGGAACATAGTGAGTACTTAACAAATACCATAAACCCCCCAAAAAAACTTGTCTTCCTCTCTGAAAGCCACATCCCTACTACAGTGCTGAGCCACAGGGTTCCTGCTGAAATATTAATCTTTCCTTTTGGGAACAACAACCAGACTAGGAATTCCAACTGCTGGAAGGGAGGAGAAAAGCAAGAAAAATGGTGGTCTGGGGGGTTTTAGGCAAAGGAGGCAGAGTGGTCTATTGGAAGGGGTTCAGGGTGGGGAGTCAGGAGACCCAGGATTTAAACCCAGCTTCACCCTTGCCCTGCTGAGTGACCTTAGACAAGTCACTTAACCTTTCTGGACCTCATCCACCCCAGTGCTTAGTGTAGTGCCTGGCACATAGCAAGCACTTAACAAATATCACAATTATTATTATTATTATTATTATTATTATTATTATTATTATTATTATTATTATGGCATCTTCAGTTTCTCCAGCTGTGTGAGACAGAAGGATCTGGTTTCCCTCACCCTTCTCTCTCCATCTCCCATCATTCAACCCTCCCAGTGGGATTGGTATGGAGTTGTTCCCTAACTTCCTGATCAAGCCTCCCCTCATCCCATCAGCCACTTGGGAGGCTCAGGAACATATAGTAATAATTATGGTATTTGTTAAGTGCTTACTATGTGCCAGGCACTGTACTAAGCACTGGGATGGATACCAACTAATCAGGTTGGACACCATCCCTGTCCCACGCAGGGCTCACAGTCTTAATCCCCATTTTACAGATGAGGTAACTGAGGCATCTGCCTCCTGACTCGTGACCGATTCAATCAATTTCTTGCTTGGGTTTTTTTTTATCATTTGTGCCTGTTTAGTTTCCCTTTAACCTAGGGTATTTTGGTGATTTGACTCCACTTCTCTCCCCTGGTATACTATAAGCCCCTTGAGGGCTGGGAACATGCTCTCTCTAGCTATTGTGGTGTGCTCCCAAGTGCTTAGTACTCTTATAAGACTGTAAAATCCTCGAGAGCAGTGAACATGCCCTCTAAGTCTATTGTCTGATCTCGAATACTTAGTACAGTGCTCTGCACACAGTAGACTGTAATCAATGAATCAGTGGTATGTATTGAACACTTAGTACAGAGCACTGTACTAAGCTTTGGGGAACATGCAACACAATAGAGCTACTATGGGAAGCAGGATGGCATAATGGTCCTGGGGGTCAGAAGCTCATGGGTCCTAATCCTGGCCCCTCCACTTGTCTGCTGTGTGGCCTTAGGCAAGTCACTTCACTTCTCTGAGCCTCAGTTACCTCATCTGTAAAATGGGGATTAAGACTGTGAGCCCCACACGGGACAACCTGATTACCTTGCATCTATCCCAGCGCTTAGAACAGTGCTTGGTACATAGTAAGTCCTTAAATACTATAATTATTGTTATTATTATGATCCCTGCTCACAAGCAGCTTACAGTATACTGGTGAAATTTCAGACAGGGGAAATGGCAGAGGATAAAGATCTGTAAATAAGTGCCGTGGGGCAATGGTGATCAATCAATAAATCAATCAATGGAATTTATTGAGCACTTGCAGTGGGCAGAGCACTGTACTAAGCACTTGGGAGAGTACAATATAATAGAGTTGGTAGATATGATCTCTGCCCACAAGGACTTACAGTCTAGCAGGGAAGACAGACTCTAATAGTATTTATTGAGCACTTACTGTTTGCAGAGCACTTTACTAAGCACTTGGGAGAGTATGATATAACAGGGTTGGTAGACACGTTCCCTGCCCAGAAGGAGCTTACAGTCTAGAGTGATGGAAGTGATTTTCTTCCTAAGCAATCTCTCTTTGGCCAGACAATGCTAAACTGAGCCCTTTCTAACCAAACCCACCAAGACATCACTATACGGCTACATTCCCCCATTAAAATGCCCCAGATTCTTCCAAGTGGCAGGGATTTTCTAATCTGTTTCCAGAGAAAATCCATTTCCTGCCCCTCCTCCAAGATTTGTCTCACTCTTCTAACCTCTTTATCATCCTTCCACCTTCCCCCACTCCATAACCCCTGACATTAATACTCAGCATGCCCTGCTTCAACTCAGGAACCAGTGGAAACACTTCCCCACCCAAGGGTCCGGGCAACCCCATCACCGACTCGATGAGGAGATGGCCTTTGGTTAGATGGGGAGGAATCAGATAAAAGCAGTCTAATCAACATGGTCCTCGGGCCCCGCTCATCGATCCATGTTTACATGCAAAGCCGTGGCAAGCCCACACCGGGTGCTGCAGGAAACAAGGGTTTTCTTCATGCATGGGAGTATGCAGTTTTCATGCATACGGTACATATGAGAGGAAGCCATCGCCGCCGCTGATCAAATGAAGTATCTTTATGATGGACGCGCATCTGAAAAGTTGGGAGTGGACTTGAAGGAAATCCTCCCTGGTGGGCATGAAGCAGGGGGTCTCTTCTCAGAAAGCTGGAGGGCGATGGACACGCCTCGCCCGTCCCCTCCACCTCCCCCTCCTTCGGGCCCAGGCCGGTCGGCTGCTCTAGACGTTTTCAAATTCACAGTTGTAGTCGGTCATTCGGCACATGATGTACTTCCACTGGCGATCCCTGGAGGGAAAGAGAGGGCACCGAGGCCCATGTCAACGAGGCGAGGCTAGAGGAGTGTGGGCCCAAAATGGTGTCCCTTCCAAGCTCCCCAGGAGTCTGAGCGCCAAGTCGCTGGAGGTTCATACAGCACTACGGGAAACACTGTAAGTGAACCGGAGGATATCTCCTCACCGTTAGGCCTCATTCTCGCCTGTCCCGCCATCAACCCCCAGCCCACGTCATCCCCCTGGCCTGGAATGCCCTCCCTCCCCACATCCGCCAAGCTAGCTCTCTTCCTCCCTTCAAGGCCCTACTGAGAGCTCACCTCCTCCAGGAAACCTTCCCAGACTGAGCCTCCTCATTCCTCTCCCCCTCATCCCCCTCTCCATTCCCCCCATCTTACCTCCTTCCCTTCCCCACAGCACCTGTATATATGTTTGTACATATTTATTACTCTATTTATTTATTTATTTTACTTGTACATATCTATTCTATTTATTTTATTTAGTTAATATGTTTTGTTTTGTTCTCTGTCTCCCCTTTCTAGACTGTGAGCCCACTTTTAGGTAGGGACTGTCTCTATATGTTGCCAACTTGTACTTCCCAAGTGCTTAGTACAGTGCTCTGCACACAGTAAGCGCTCAATAAATACGATTGATTGATTGACTGATTGAAAGAATGCAGTGTGGCCTAGTGGAAAGAGCCCAGGCTTGAGAGTCAGAGGACCAGGGTTCTAATCCTATTCTGCTGTATTTTTCTAAAAATGTATTTAGGGTATTTGTTAAGGCACTGTACTAAGTGCTGGGGTAGATTCAAGCTAATTCATTCATTCATTCAATAGTATTTATTGAGTGCTTACTGTGTGCAGAGCACTGTACTAAGTGCTTAGAACTTTACTAAGCACTTGGACACAGTCCATGTCCCACACGGGGCTCACAGTCATTCATTCATTCATTCAATTGTATTTATTGAGCACTTACCACGTGCAGAGCACTGTACTAAGCACTTGGGAGAGGATACGACAACAATAAACAGACATATTCCTGCCCACAACGAGCTAGTGCTTAACAAATACCACAATGACTATTCTTATTAACCGGAGAATGCCTCGACTGAGGCAGACAGCGGCACCTCCAAAGAGGTTCACCGCTCCCCACCCTCCACGGGCACCTCTGCCTCACCTGTCCACAGCGGAGAATGTGGTCGTGGCTCCTCGAATGTAGTAATCGTAATTGTACGAGATCATGTCCATCTCCTCTCCGTAGTGGCCGGGATATTCCGTGGTCAGCCTTGGGGAAGAAGCAGAGGAGAATGTGAAAGAACCCTCCGCCCATTTGTGAGGGGAAGGAGGAAGAGAGGTGGGGTGAACCCTGCCCACATCCGTGGAACAAAGTCAATCCATCAATCAGTGGTATTTATTGAGTGCTTTCTGGGTGATTGTAGAGAGCTCAGTACTTAGCTCTTGGGAAAGTGCAGTGCAACAGAATTAGCAGACAAGATCCCTGCCCTCTGCCTTACTCATGACCTTCTAATTCCCAGGCCCAGATTCTATCCACAACACCACGCTGCTTCCTACAGCAGCGTGGCTCAGTGGAAAGAGCCCGGGCTTTGGAGTCAGAGTTCTTGGGGTCAAATCCCGGCTCTACCACTTGTCAGCTGTGTGACTTTGGGTAAATCACTTAACTTCTCAGGGCCTCAGTTAGCTCATCTGTACAATGGGGATTAAGACTCTGAGCCCCTGGTGGGACAACCTGATCACCTTGTAACCCCTCCAGCGCTTAGAACAGTGCTTTGCACATAGTAAGCGCTTAATAAATGCCATCATTATTATTAGAGTGCCTGGCACATCGTTGGCACTTAAAAAATACCTTTAAAAAGAAGCGTTTAATAAATACAATTACTACTACATGAAAATAAATTACAGGTAGGGGAAATGGCAAAGCACAAGGACAAGGATTTAAGTAGAAGGACGTTTGGCCTGGTTTCACTCTGCCCCTCTGGACTTGGACCTGACAGGCCGTAGGCCGGGCCAGAGCTGGCTGGAGCTGCTTGGGTTTCCACTGAAGTGATCGTGATGGGCCGGGGGGATCACGCCAAATTCAGACTCTGCTCATCTTGGATCGTTCCAGCTTCCTACCTCCCTGGGTTGTGGCTTCACAGCTTCCAGTGGCAGCGAGACTTTCTCTTTCTAAGGAAAAGAGCCTCAGAAGCCGGACTTGGGAAGCAACTGGGCCCTAGGATGGATTTGGAAATGACACTGAGGGTCGAAGGTGACGGGATTTCTTTTTCTTTTTATGGTGCTGGTTAAGCTCTAGTTGTGTAAGTGTAAATATAAGTATGTAAGTTCATTCAATTCAATCAAATCATATTTATTGAGTGCTTACTGTGTGCAGAGCACTGTACTAAGCACTTGGGAGAGCACAATACAACAGTAAATAAACACATTCCCTGCCCACAACGAGCTTACAGTCTAGAGAGTGGGGAGGCAGACATTAAAATAAATGCATTAAACGGTGGGGTAGGTACCAGATTGTTACACTGTACTCTTCCGAGAGCTTAGTACAGTGCTCAATAAATACAATTGAATGAATGCATGAATAATCAGGTCAGATGCAGTCCCTGTTCCACACAGACCTCAGAGTCTAAGTAGCAGGGAGGAGGATTTCATCCCCATTTTACAACTGAGGAAATGGAGGCACAGAAGAGTGAAGTGACTTGCCCAGGGTCACACAGCAGCCAATTGAAGGCACCAATATTAGAACCCAGGTCCTCCAACTCCCAGGTCTTTGCTGTGTCTGATCTGCTGTTCTTGTATCTACTGCGGTGTTTATCACATAGTAAGTGCTTCCTAAATACCACCATTACTATAAACAATAATTGAGTCAATGGGGAAATGTCTTGTTCTTGGTGGACTGAGAAGATGCCCTCATTTCCTCTTTTTCTACTCACTTCTGCATTGCCTTTGCACTTGGATTTTCATCCTTTATTTGCCCCTCCCTCAGCCCCACAGCACTTACATCCATATCCGTATTTATTTATATGCATTAATTTCTGTCTCCTCCTGTAGACTGTAAGCTCGTTGTGGGCAGGGACTGTGTCTGGCAACTCTAGACTGTAAGCTCTTTGTGGGCAGGAAATGTGTCTGTTAATTGTTGTATTGTACTCTCCCAGGTGCTTTAGTATAGTGCTCTGCCCACAATAAGTGCTCAATAAATTCGACTGACTGAATGAATGATCTCTGTTGCATTGTACTCTCCCAAGCGCTCAGTACAGTGCTCTGCCCACAGAAAACACTCAGTAAATCCGATGGATTGATTGACGGAAAGAAATGGATATTTTCTCCCAAGTCCTGAGTTCTCAGCCCCCAAAGTATCCCAGAGACAGAAAGCAGCCTCATCAATCGGTCCAAAGCAGAGGCCCCAGGCCCCTGGTCATTCTGGTGTGTGGGGAGAGAGGAGTTATTGTAAACAGGCTCCGCTGGCTCGTGGCTGCTCGGGAAGAATGAGAGGGTGTTTCCAATCCTTCTGCTGGGAGAAGTGAACATACTGTGTCCTATGGGACTGTTTAGTGAGGACATGTCTGCATTTCTCAGGAATTTGCTTTCTCGCCAAGCACAGCTCAAGACCACTCTCCTCCAGTGATGTATGATCCCGGCCAAATTAACGCCAGGGATCTAAGCTCCCACCAAACAAATAAACGGGCCCTCGCTCACTTGGGAGAGGCGAGGGGAGGGCACTTCTGAGCGAAGGAGGGCTGGAGGTGTTTTCTGGCAGTTCCCGGCATCGGGCTGAGACATTACTGACCTTTCCGACAGCGCTGCCTAACTCAGAGGAGACAGTGGCTTTGCCATTGTAGGAATCTGAGCAGGGTCTACCTGCAGCGTGGCCTAATGGATAGAGCCCGGGACTGGGAGTCAGAAGGACCTGGGTCCTAATCCCGGCCCTGCCACTTGCCTGCTGTGGGACCTTGGGTAAGTCGCTTCATTTCTCTGGGCCTCAGTTACCTCATCTGTAAAATGGGGATTAAGATTGTGAGCCCTCTGTGGGACAGGGACTGTAACCAACCCAATTATCTTGTATCTACCCCAACGCTTAGTACGATGCTTGGTACATAGTAAGCACTTAATGAGCACCACAATTACTTTCCTATTTTGCAGTTTCCTCATCTGTAAAATAGAGACAAAATACCCACTCTCCCTCCCTCTTGGACTGTGGGCCTGATGGAGGCCTGAGACTCTGTTCATTCTGATTATCTTGTATCGATCCCAATGCTCAGCACCTAAGTTCATAATATTATTTATTACAAATTATTTGATATAACATATTTGTTTATATTTATTTATGATATATTTATTACAAAATATTTATGATGTATCCATTATATATTATTTATTCATATTAATGCTTTGCATACAGTAAGCGCTTAATAAATACAATTGAATGAATTAGTGTCTGTCTCCACCTTTAGACTGAAAGCTCATTATGGGCAGGGAACATGTCTGCTAATTCTGTTGTATTGTACTCTCCCAAGCACTTAGAAGAGTGCTCTGCACATAGTAAGTGATCGATAAAAACCATCGATTGATTGATTAAAACACCCCAACATTGTTATGATTATGAAGCAGAGAATCAAAATCAAATTCAGTAAGGGAAAGGAGTTATGTGCCTCTGTGGTATAGCTACCTAACCCATCACTGGATAACCAGCGCTTAGTACAGTGCCTGGCACATAGTAAGCACTTAACAAATACCATAATTATTATTATCTGTGGTCTTAACTGTAAGCTCCTTGAGAGCAGGTTCTACATCACCGTTTTAGTCTCTCCTCCGGGGCCTTATTCAACTACAGACTTCCAAGGTTGTGTCTTTTCTAACACTGCGGGATACTTCATCAGGAGAAAGTGTCACCAGGGAGGTCTTTGGCTGGCTGATATCAGTTGCCCCAAGCTTTGAGAAGGACTCAGTGTCGGATTAAATATTTAAACTGGAAAGTTCTTAGGAAGCCACATTTACGACTTTGTGTGGTAGATGAACTGGCCCCAGGGCAAGAGGAGGTGAAGTGGCCAAAAGCTGGAGAGAAATCGGTCCCTGGGAGCAGAGAAATGGGAGGAAACGGCTGCTTCTCCCAGCCCCCACTTATGTCCGTATCTGTCATTCCTTTCTTTCTATTCATGTCTGTCTCTCCCCCTCTCCCCGCCCAGACTTTAAGCTCATTGTGGGCAGGGAGTGTGTCTGCTTATTGTTCTACTGTGCTCTGCTTGACGCACAGTAAGTGCTTAAAAAATACCATAATTAGGAGGAAAAAGAACGAGGTAACTGAGTGGTTAAGTAGTGAAGTTAGTGTGCAGATTGAAGACTGAAGGCACTCCCCAGCCTTCCAGCCCCCCGAGACTCACCAACAGGCGTATGGACACCTCCTACTATAACGACAGCAGTAGAACTGCCACTCGCGATCCAACACTGACTCGAAGTAGCGGCTCTGGAACCCGGCCACCAGCCCGTTGTTGGAGCACGTCTGATACCTGAGCCCGCCACAGACAACAAAACACAGCCCCCGGCGGGCCCGTTACCTCCTATCCCAGTAATGAGATCTTTCCAAACACGATGGGACTGTGGGCCCTGGCGATCTAGTTAGCTCCTACCGCAGGCCTCCCTTCCTCCCGGCACTGGACATGGTGGTCTTCCCAAACATGACGGGGTTGTGGTCCCTGGGGAAGCCCGCACAGAGCAGCGAGTAAATGGGCAAATTCCCCATTCCAGCAGAGGATGCTGGAGCCAAGAAGAAAAGTGTCTACTCTTCCACCTTTTTCCCTTTTGTCATCCCCGCTCCTAGACCCACAGCACTTATGTCCATACCTGTCATTTCTTTCTTTCAATTCATGTCTGTCTCTTTCCCTCTCTCCACCCAGACTGTAAGCTCACTGTGGGCAGGGAGTGTGTCTGCTTATTGTTCTATTGTACTACCCCAAGCGCTTAGTACAATGGTCTGTCCTCATTAATCACTCGATAAATACGATTGACTGACCACCCCAATGCGCTCAGTCACCTCTCTCTCCCCTCTATTTAGCCTTGCACTTGTCCTATTATATCCCAAGTCGCACTGTTCATTCTTCTAATACCAACCTGGGAGTCAGAAGACCTGGGTTCTAATCCTGACTTTGCCACTTGTCTGCTGGGTCACCTTGAGGAAGTTACTTCACTTCTCCAGGCTTCAGTTTCCTCACCTGTCAAATGGGGATTCAATACCTGTTCCCCCTCCTACTTACACAAGGAGCCCCATGTGGGACAGGGACTCTCTCTCCTACGTGATTAACTTGTATATTTCCCAGTGTTTAATACTCTGCTTGGCACATAGTAAGCACTTAACCAATACCGTAATTATCATTATTATTTTCCAGTCAATCAAGCAATAATATTTATTGAGTGCTTAGTGCCCAGCCTTGTGGTCAATCATATTTATCGAGTGCTTACTGTGTGCAGAATACTGTACTAAGCGCTTGAGGGAATACAATATAACAATCAACAAAAACATTCTCTGTCTACAATGAGTTTACAGTCTAGAGGGGATTCTTGTACTAAGCATTTGGGAGAGTACGATAAAGGTAGTAGACCTGATTCTTGCCTTCAAGAAGTTTTCAAACTAGCAGGGGAAAGAGACTAAAATAAATGCCTGCAGAGCCTGGCACTGAGGACTATTTCTCATTTTGACTACCCTCCAAACCCTTTTTGCAGAGAAATCTCTTGGTTTTTCCTTCCTCTGCTTCCCATGAACGGAAATGCAAACAACCATGGGAGATTAATAATCAAATACCACTTCAGCCTTTTTCCAGCTGCTTAGTATTAACTCCCAGAGCGAAGAAGGCGGAGGGGAAGGAGAGGAAAATTGAGGGCTTTGGGGAAGCGAGATGGGAAAGAATCCCAAATTTGGGAGAACAGGTGTCTGAGGAGCCCATTCAAGTAATCAATCAATCAGTGGTATTTATCAAGTGCTTACTGTGTGCAGAGCACTTTATTGAGAGCTTGGCAGAATACAGTATAACGGAGTTGGGAGTGAGCTCAGTGCGAGGCAGGGACTGTAGCTGTACATACTCCAGTACTTAGAACAGTACAGTGCTCTGCGCACAGTAAGCGCTCAATAAGTACGATTGAATGACTGACACATAGTCAGCGCTTAACCGATACCACTGACAAAAAGAAGAGACAACCTGGATAAGAGGAAAGCCCAGACTGAGCTCGGGGGTCTAATCGCTTCCTCTGTCCCCCATTCTCTGCCTCCACTCCTTCACCGTGGGTTTAATAAAAATTATGGTACTAGCGATCCTAGTTCTTTTTTCCAGGCACAGATCCACCTTGTCCTGCCAGCATCCTCATAACTAATCACTTGCAAACAGGGAATTCCCTGTGGCTACCAGGTAGATGCTCCAGCTCCATGGTGCCCCACTATGGGACACCCCCTCTCCGCCGGCCCCCCAGCCCATGCGGGTCTCACCACTCCATCCCGGCCCGGTTGATCTCCTCCCACCAGCATTCGGTTGGCTCTCCCAGGGTGTGAGGGGTGGGCATGCAGGCGTAGTTCCACTGGCGATCGGAGCCTTCCTTCTTGTTGAAGATGCTCCTCACGGCCACGATCACCTGGCCCTGCGGACACTGGAAGCTGAAGCCCTGCCGGTTCAGGTTGACCCACCCTTCGTCCGAGTAGTCGTGGTAATCCCGGTAGCTCTCATACTGGCCCTGGGCCACCAAGGCCAGGGCCGCGAGGAGGACCGAGAGAAGGGCGAGGCGGTCCATGTTGCCTCGGTCGCTGGCATGGAGTGTCCCCTCGTCGGGGCCGGGAGGAGCCTTTTACCGAGTCCCCTCCCCCCATGTGGCTTCCAGATGTTCCTTGACTCAGGCCAGCTGTGGCGTGTCATCGCTCGGGAAGCCGGCGGGCCCGGGACGTCGAGCGAACACGCGGCCGGTTCTTTTTAAGGTGGACCCCCTAGGTCACCCTCGGGAGAGGGGGAACCCTCTACTCTGCAAGTTCACTGTGGGCAGGGAATGGGGCTGCATAGTGTCATATCGTACTCTCCCAAGCTCTTAGTACAGTGCTCTGTGCACAGCAACTGCTAAGTAAATACCACTGAATGAAACTCTGTTATATTGGACTCTCATCATCATCATCATCTATCGTATTTATTGAGCGCTTACTGTGTGCAGAGCACTGTACTAAGCGCTTGGGAAGTACAAGTTGGCAACATACAGAGACAGCCCCTACCCAACAGTGGGCTCACAGTCTAAAACTGACTCACTCTCAATCTTTCCTGCCCAGGGAGCCATGGGGAGCAGATGGGCAGGGGCACACAAAGGTTTTTTTGTTGTTGTTGTTTATGTGGAGGACCCGCTCATGGCTATAGTGATCGTAGAGGAGGGCTGGAATTCGTTGACCAGGTGAGCAGTAGTCCCATCTGCCTGCTGGGTGACCTTGGGCCAGTCACTTAACTTCTCAGGGCTTCGATTTCCTCATCTGTAAAGTGGGGATGAAATACCTGCTCTCCCTGGGAGCCTCATGGAGGAGGGGAGAGAGAAAATCAAGGAGGGGAAGGAATCAGGCAACCCAAAGTAGAAAGAGACTAAAAGGGGAATAATTCAGCCAAGCTCCAAGCAGTAGGTAGAGGGAAAGGGTGAAGCAAGGAACGGAGACTATTGGGAACAGGAAAAAAGAAATTCCTGCAAAAACCTGTGAGATGTCCATTGTTGGAGTTTTCTTTTCCTGCTTTTTTTTGTGGTATGTGTTAAGTGCTTACTATGTGCCAGACAGACATTCAGTCAGACATTGTTCTAAGCGCTGGGGTTAGATAATCAGGTTGTATGCAATTCCTGTCCCACGTGGGGCTCACGATCACAATCCCCATTTTACAGATGAAGTAACTGAGGAACAGAGAAGTGGAGCAACTTGCCCAAGGTCACTCAGCAGACAAGTGGTGAGCCGGGATCAGAGACCGTGTTCTCTGACTCCTACGCCTTTTTTCCCTGTCGGCAAAGTCTGGAAGGCCCTGACCACCCAGATGGCAGTGGGGTTGGGAGTCTACTTAGGGTTGAGGATCCTCTATGATGACTAACATATACCTATCCCAGGGCAGCGTCATTTTCCAAATCACATAACATGCCCTCGAATTTGAGCAGAACAATGGCACTGAAGGGGGGAAAAAAACCATTACAACTTGGACCCAAAGTCACCCTGAGTTGAGGTGAGTTTTAAATAATAGGTTGCAGCTGCAGGAGCCGAGAAGAACGCAAAAAAAACCCCAACAAAACAAGGCTGGCCTGTCTGGCTCCGGCATGCGTAATTTAAATTCTGCTTTCCAGACATCTCTGAGACAGAGCTTTTCTCAGTGGGCAGGTGTGACTGGGAGGCAAACACCTTGCTTAGCCTAGTTTTCCCACCATCTGTTTCTCCTCTGGTCGATGTAGCCACGTGCCTCCAGTTCTCTTTTGGAGAACATATCTGGGGACCAGGAGAGGAGGTCAGGAAACGTATCCTAAATCAGACAGTCAGTCAGTCATATTTATTGAGCACCTACTGTGTGCAGAGCATGGTACTAAGCACTTGGGAGAGTACAACAGAAGAATGAACAGCGCTTTCCCTGCCCATAATGAGCTTACAGTCTAGAGGGAGAGACATTAATATAAACAAATAAATTACGGAGATATTCAAAAGTGCTGTGGGGCTGGGAGGGGAGGATGAATAAAAGGAGCAAATCAGGGTGAAGCAGAAGGGAAGACTTATCTTTATCATCTGTGATACCTGTGAACAACGCTTCAGCCACTGCCGGGACATCTGTATGCCTCTCCTTGACACTTGTGTAATTATCTCTAATAATAATCAGTGGTATTTATTGAACGCTCACTATGTGCAGAACACTGTCCTAAAAGCTCGGGAGAGTACAATGCAACAGATTCGGCAGACGTGTTCCCTGCTCACGATGAGCTTACAATCTAAAGGGGGAGACAGACATTAATATAAAAAAATGATGATAATGGTAGTATTTGTTAAAAGCTTACTAGGGGCCAAGCCCTGTACTGAGCACTGAGGTAGATCGGATCAGATTCAGCCTAATTTATTTGTTTTGATTCCACCGATTGTAAATATTTTTTATGTCTGTCTTCCCCGCTAGAAGGTTAGTTCCTTGTGGGCAGGGAATGTACCTTGTGCTTCTGTAGTACTGTCCCAAGTGCTTAGTGTGAAATGCTGTGCTTACTAGATGCTCAAGAAATACCATTACTATTATTATTGAGCAACTATTGAGGGTGAAGCACTGTACTAAGGACTGAAGGAAGAAATTTGAGGGTAGCAGCGAGACCTAGTGGAAAAAGCATGGGCTTGGGAGTCAGAGGACCAGGGTTCAAATCCAGCTCCACCTTTTCCTTGGACAAGTCACTTCTCTTCTCTGTCCCTCGGTTCCCTCATTTGCAAAATGGGGTTGCGATCCTTGTTCTCCCTCCTACTTAGACTGTGAGCCCCACGCGGGATCTGATTATCTCATATCTTCCCTAGGGCTTACTACAGTACTTGCTATGTGGTAAGCACTTAACAAATATTATTATTATCCTCCAGGGTTGTGGCAGGGGCAAGATTAGAACCCAGGTCCTTTGAGTCCAAAGTCCGTGCTCTTTCCACAACACCACATTGCTTATCTTGTGTCTACTCCGGTTCTGCATGGCCTAGTGAGAAGCAGCGTGGCCTAGTGAAAGAACACCAGCCTGGGAGTCAGAGGATGTGGGTTCTAATTCCAGCTCTGCCACTTCTCTGCTGTGTGACTGTGGGGAAGTTACTTCATTTCTCTGTGCCTCATTTACCTCATCAGCAAAATGGGGACTGTGAGCCCCAGGTGGGACATGGACTGTGTCCAGCCTCAATACCTTATATAGAACAGTACTTGGTAGATAATAAGTGCTTAATAAATATCATAAAAACCAAACAAAAAAACCTCTCCTGCAGAAACAGCTTGGCCTAGTGGAAGGAGCACGGGCCTGGGCGTCAGAGGGCCCGGGTTTAATCCCACCTCTGCCACTTGTATTCGTTAATATTATTGTTATAGCTGAGCCCAGTGCTTCGCACATAGCAGCTAACCAGGAGGTGGAATAGCTGCGCCTTCCCTGCACACACGCACAGTGGTGGACACCCGTTTCTTAGTACCAACAACACACTGGCAAATGAATCCATACTTTTGACTTAGAGCTCTTTCATTTGTTGGTCTAAATTGGCCTAAGTGTGGTATAGATTGAAGGGATTTCTCATCGTACACATGTCCCAGGTGTCTCTAAGGCCAGAGAGGCGGGCTTGGCTGCGGGGCAGATCCTCTGACTCAGGGAACGGTGCTTAGTTAGCAAAGAACCCACACAAATCCACACGTTGGCGTTTACCTCACGCCAGCCCAACCGGGAGGACGTCTCTAACCGACTCTCCCTCTCCGCTGCGGCTCTCCCTCACAAGAACGCTTTCTCTCACTAACCCCTTCAATGCCTGGGTCCCACCCACCCAGCTCCACCTCCCTGGAGTCTGTCCTGGACCACGGGTGGACCAGGGTTTGAAGTCTTAAGAGGAAATCATCAATAGTCATAACAGCATTTGTTAAGCATTTACTTGGGAGAGTACAACAGAAGAATGAACAGCGCTTTCCCTGCCCGTAATGAACTTACAGTCTAGAGGGAGAGACATTAATATAAACAAATAAATTACGGAGATATTCAAAAGTGCCGTGGGGCTGGGAGGGGAGGATGAATAAAAGGAGCAAATCAGGGTGAAGCAGAAGGGAAGACTTATCCTTATCATCTGTGATACCTGTGAACAGCGCTTCAGCCACTGCCGGGACATCTGTATGCCTGTTCTAAGTGCTGGGATAGATACAAGTTAATCAGGTTGGACACACAGACCCTATCCCACATGGGGCTCACGGTCTTAATCCGTATTTTACCATGAGGTAACTGAGACACAGAGAGGTGAAGTGACTTTCCCAAGATCACACAGCAGACAAGTGGTGGAGGTGGGATTAGAACCCAGATCCTCTTAGCTCCCAGGCCCATGCTCTATCCAGTAGGCCATGCTGTTTCTCTAATCCCAGCTCTACCCCTGGCCTGCTGGGCCTCAGTTTCTTCATCTGGAAAACAGGGAGAAGATCCCTACTCTTCTTCCCTCAGACTAAAAACCCCTTGGGGGACAGGAACTATGTCCAATTGTATTATACTGTGTCTAGTGCAGTGCTTAACACCTTGTAGGCATTTAATAAATACCATAACTGAAGCCTTGTTGCTTGGATGACAGAGGGGCTTGGTGAGTAGGGCCCAAGCAGTGGTACTATGCTTAATTCCAGCCCCATCCATCCCCCCCATCTTACGTCCTTCCCTTCCCCACAGCACCTGTATATATGTATATATGTTTGTGCATATTTATTACTCTATTTATTTATTTATGTATTTATTTTACTTGTACATATCTATTCTATTTATTTTATTTTGTTAGTATGTTTGGTTTTGTTCTCTGTCTCCCCCTTTCAGACTGTGAGCCCACTGTTGGGTAGGGACTGTCTCTATGTGATGCCAATTTGTACTTCCCAAGCGCTTAGTACAGTGCTCTGCACATAGTAAGCGCTCAATAAATACGATTGATGATGATGATGATCATGATCATGGCACAGTGGATAAAGCCCGGGCTTGGGAGTCAGAAGGTCATGGGTTCTAATGCTGGCTCTGCCACTCAACAGCTGGGTGACCTTGGGCAAGTCACTTCACTTCTCTGTCTCAGTTACCTCATCTGTAAACTGGGAGCGCCCTATAGGACACAGACCGTGTCCAACCTGATTAGCTTGGCTCTACCCCAGTGCTTATAGTACAGTGCCTGGCACTTAGTAAACACTTAATAAATACCATTTTAAAATGACTGATAGATGGTCAGAGTGACAACCTTCAACAGTGAAAAACCATCTCAACTCCAGCAAGTTGAGTTTTAATGTTACGCTTTCAGATTCTAGAAAGCTAATCATTTCTACCAGGGCCTGGAAATATTGTAGTAAATGTGGTCGCAGGTTTTATTTTGGGAATTAGAATTTAGCATGGCGAGAGACAGTTTACAGCACTGCTGATAAGAGTTAGCACCACCTGCTTGGCTCAGATTTAGAGAAACAGATGTATACGCGCACACACACACACGCACACACACAATTCTTCCATCTGGCGTTCCCCAACCCTCTTTACTGATCAAATGACAAATTCCTGCTGGATCTACACACATAAATTATCCAGAAAATTCCAACCCTAAAACCACTCTATGGTCTCAATTAAATAGGTGTTCCAAGCCACAGGATGTTTTGGCACAAGACTTAGCTTGATAATTGAAGCCTTCCCCCCTCCCCGCCCTGTCTAGATTGTACGCTCATTGTGGGCAGGGAATGTGTCTGCTTCTTGTTGTACTTTCCAAATGCTTAGTACAGTGCTCTGCATACAGTAAGCGTTCAATAAATACAATCGAATGAACGAATATTATACTCTCCCAAGCGCATATTACAGTGCTCTGCACACAGTAAGTGCTCAATAAATACGATTGAATGACTATTTCTAGGCTCAGTTATCTGAGAAGTTTAGGTGCAGAAGTAAGGTGACTTGAAATTTTGGTCCCTTTAGGTCAGATGGAATGGGGCCTCTGAGAGGTGGGGAGGAGAAGTCTCAAAGATGGGGTAGAGCCAGAGAAAAAGGAGGGGAAGTGGAGAAAGAGGGGAGAGGGAGATGGGGGAATTGCAAGAGGGCAAAGAGCGGGAGAGAGAGAGAGAGAGAGAGAGAGAGAGAGAGAGAGAGAGAGAGAGAGAGAGAGAGAGAGAGAGAGAGAGAGAGAGAGAGAGAGAAGATAAGGACACTGCCTATGTGTCGGTCCAATGGAGAGAACCTGGCTCTGGGAAAGCTTAGATCAGGGTTCTTGTGTCTACCCCAATGCTCGGTACAGTGTTTGCTACATAGTAAGGGCTTAACAAATGTCACTATCGTTATTATTATTAATTATAAGGCAATTAATTATAAATTATTAAGAAATTAATAATTATAATGTCCTTATATGTGATATTGTTATGTATTCACATATGTTTATTATTAACTGTTAATTATATTAATCCAATATATTATGTATGGTATATTAATATATTTATATAATAATTATAATTTGCCTTTATAATTAATAAGAAGACGAACCCCCACGGCAAGGACGTTCCATGAGGTGGACAGGCCTGCGAGGAATCCCGAAAAAGACCAGGTGAACATGGCTAGTGGGCCCACCATTCACCAAGGCGTGGAGCCATGACCAAGCATCCACCCTGTGCTGCGCTCCTGCAATGTGCACTCTGCCCTGTGCTGCACTCCTGCCAGCCTGTTCTCTCGGGGCACCCCAGGCCTCAGCAAAATCATGATTAGTGGGGACAAGAACGTACAAGTGGCACTGAGGTTCTCAGTCCTCCATCCCCAACGGGAGTCTCCTCCTTCTCAGTCATTCAGTCAGTAAATCATATTTATCAAGCACTTACCATGAGCAGAACACTGGACTAAGAGCTTGGGAGAATACATTACAACAATATAAGAGACATATTCCCTGCCCACAGTGAGCTTACGGTCTAGAGGGGGAGAGAGAGATTAATATACTGAGAAAAGCAGCGTGGCTTAGTGGATAGAGCACGGGCCTGAGAGTCAGAAGGATGTGGGTTCTAAAACTGGCTCTGTCACACATCGACTGTGTGATCTTGGGCAAGTCACTTCACTTCTCTGGGCCTCGGTTACCGCATGTGAAAAATGGGGAATTAAAGAGTGTGAGCCCCAGGTGGGACAGGGACTGTCTAACCTGATTAACTGTTATCTACTCCAGTGTTTGAACAGTTCTTAGCACATAGTAAGTGCTTAACAAGTACTGTAATTATTGTCATTATTATTAATATAAATACATAAAATCTCCAAGCCAACCAGTGGTGTCTGGGAGGTGGCAAAGCTCCTTGAATCCCCAACGTGATCACCTTTCGCTGCCCATTCTCATAGAAGGAACTCTCGTCTTCAGAATCCAGGTCAGACGGGGAAAGTCAGGAAACCCACTGAACTCTAAAATTCTTTTTGCCTTTTGAAAGCCGATATCTTCCTCAGTCACCCAGTGGAGAGGAAAGGTTTCCTTCATCAAAAAAACAACTGAACTTCTCGGGCCCCTCTGTCAGAACTGAATGAGGCATTCCGATTCTGGCCAATTATTCCTTAAGAAGCTGACAGAAGAGCACAGACGGCGTCTTGCCTAACGGAGAGCTCTCGATCTGATGAGGTGAAGTGAATCAGAAGCACGTGAATGAAATCCCCTTTTGCCCACACGAAGATTTGAAAATTCAGGAGTCGGTCCTTGGCGGCATGAGTTGACTCAGGGGTGCTCTCTGGGAGAACATGGATGAAATACAGGGGTGTTCTGGACACCCCCTGAGACTTCACCAGGGGGGTCCCAGGATAATAATAATAATAATAATAATAATAATAATAATAATAATAATAGTATTTGTTAAGCACTTACTATGTGCAAAGCACTGTTCCAAGTGCTGGGGGGATACAAGGTAATCAGGTTGTCCCACGTGGGGCTCACAGTCTTAATCCCCATTTTACAGATGAGGTAAATGAGGCACAGAGAAGTTAAGTAACTTGCCCAAAATCACACAGCTGGCAAGTGGCGGAGTCGGGATTAGAACCCATGACCTCTGACTCCCAAGCCCGTGCTCTTTCCACTGAGCCACACTGAGAAGGGGGAGGAGGGGTGTCAACCCTCACAGCTAATTTACCAGCACTGATCCGATTGAGGCTCCAAGAAGCCATTGCTGCAACATCCTTCTTCTCTTTCTGTCATGGCTCTCGGCCTTCCCAAGTGGCATCACCAGCAGAGAGCTTTTGAGGCAAAAGTGACAGAAATTAGACTGGAGAAACTTTAACAAAACCTTTGTTTAACAACAGACTGACCACACTGTGGAGCCGAACCTTAATTTAGTTTGGGTTACCTCCAAAAGTTAGTCACAGCCACTTGTCTTCCTGTGGAAGACCCCCCAACAGGGTGCTGTGACTCCAATGTCATCGTACAAGCATCCTTTGTGTCTATTATATAGTTGTATCATACTCTCCCAAGCACTTAGTATCAATCAATCAATCAATCGTATTTATTGAGCGCTTACTATGTGCAGAGCACTGCACTAAGCGCTTGGGAAGTACAAATTGGCAACATATGGAGACAGTCCCTACCCAACAGTGGGCTCACAGTCTAAAAGGGGGACACAGAGAACAAAACCAAACATACTAAAAAAATAAAATAAATAGAATAGATATGTACAAGTAAAATAAATAAATAGAGTAATAAATCTGTACAAACATATATACATATATACAGGTGCTGTGGGGAAGGGAAGGAGGTAAGATTGGGGGGGAAGGAGAGGGGGATGAGGGGGAGAGGAAGGAAGGGGCTCAGTCTGGGAAGGCCTCCTGGAGGAGGTGAGCTCTCAGCAGGGCCTTGCTGAGTGCTCAATAAGTAAGTGCTCAATAAATACCACTGAGTGATGGAATGACATTATCAGGCAGAGAATAAGAATGCTTCTCCATTCTTTAAATCCTTTCCCCCTCCTGCGAACCTTCATTCCTTTGGCAGATTTCATTGTCAGATGGACCCAGGTGAGACAGTCTACCAAGAGGGACTGACAGAGGTACAAAGATTTCCCATCGGGCTGGATTTGCTCCCTTTCTGCCTTGTGCGGTCCCAGATTTTCCCAGAGAAACTGAGCGGATTTAGGACGCTTCACTCCTCCCAGTCCCCAATTCCAGGGTTCTTCTCCCATCTTGCATTTTGTCATCTGCAAAACCAAGATAATGAGCTTTAAATACCCCTTCTAAATGCCATGCAGATTAGCTCATTAAGGGCTGTGTTCATGTTAATCACTCTCCAAGATGGAACTTTTCAGTACCCCCCCAAACCTGCCCCCCACCATTGCAATTGCAACGTGGGGAAATGACTAATGCAAATAATTGACCTATTTGAATGCAATGCCACACTCCTCAAACGGGCAGTCCTACACAAGGAAAACAAAATTAGATCCTTTGCTAATTGTTTGTTCTTACAAAGCAAAAACTGAGGAAATACCACTGTACTTCTTAAGAATGAATTTATAACTTCACCATCCTGATCAACAATGCTTGTTGAAATCCTGGTCGCTATCAATCAGTGGTATTTATTGAGCACTTATTATGCACAGAGCACTGTCATAAGCACTTGGGAGAGTACAAGAGAATAAACAGAAACATTCCCTGCCCATAATAAGCTATTGTAGTAGTAGTAGTAGAAATGATGATATTTATTGAGCCCCATCACACTAATAATTATTATTATAATAATTGTGGTCTTCATGAAGCACTATCTTCTAAGCACTATACTAAGTGTTGAGATAGTTACAAGATAATCAGGTCTCATACAATCCCCATCCCAAATAGGGTATACCGTGTAAGTAGGAGGGAGATCGAGTATTGAATTTCTATTTTACCAAAGGGGAAACTGCATTCTTCCAAGTGCTTAGTACAGTGCTCTGCACATAGTAGAGCACTGCAGAACATAGTAACAGAGCATAGCAGAGCATAGAGTACGGGCTTTAGAGTCAGAGGTCACGGGTTCAAATCCCAACTCCGCCAATTGTCAGCTGTGTGACTTTGGGCAAGTCACTTAACTTCCCTGTGCCTCAGTTACCTCATCTGTAAACATACATATTTATTACTCTATTTGTTTATTTATTTATTTATTTTACTTGTACATTTCTATCCTATTTATTTTATTTTGTTGGTATGTTTGGTTCTGTTCTCTGTCTCCCCCTTTCAGACTGTGAGCCCACTGTTGGGTAGGGACTGTCTCTATGTGTTGCCAATTTGTACTTCCCAAGTGCTTAGTACAGTGCTCTCCACATAGTAAGCGCTCAATAAATACGATTGATTGATTGATTGATTGATTGATTGATTGGTGCTTAAGACTGTGAGCCCCCCATGGGACAACCTGATCACCTTGTAACCTCCCCAGTGCTTAGAACAGTGCTTTGTACATAGTAAGAGCTTAACAAATGCCATCATTATTCTTATAGTGACAGTGCTCTGAGCATAGTAAATCCTCAATAAATATCGACCAACTATGTGCTTAGTACAACACTCTGCTCTGCTCTGTGGTAATCAGCCAGTATGCACTCCCCTCAGCCCTATCTGTACGTTATAGTAATGTCTACCTCCCTGTCTATACTGTAAACTCATTGTGGGCGGGGTGGGGGTGGAACATGTCTAACAACTCTGTTATATTGTACTCTCCCCATTGCTCTCAATAAATACGATTGATTGATTGATTGCCTACTCCGGAGAGTTCCAATCACCCTCCTGGGGACAGGATCTCTTCGATCAATCAGTCTGCCCCCCAAGTCCCGGGGATTCTCCATTGCAAAGCTGTGGAACCGGGAGGATAATTTTAGACTTTTAGACTGTGAGCCCACTGTTGGGTAGGGACTGTCTCTATATGTTGCCAACTTGTACTTCCCAAGCGCTTAGTACAGTGCTCTGCACACAGTAAGCGCTCAATAATTACGATTGATGATGATAATTGGGCAGTTGGATTTTCAGTTCATTCAATAGTATTTATTGAGCGCTACTAAGCTCAATAAGCTTAGTACTTAGCTTATTACTTAGCGCTTAGTACTAAGTACTAAGTACTTAGTACTTAGCGCTTAGTACTAAGCCCTTGGGAAATGCAATTTGGAAACATAGAGAGACGGTCCCTACCCAACAACGGGCTCACAGTCTAGGAGGGGGAGACAGACAACAAAACAAGTAGACAAGTGTCAATACCATCAAAATAGATAAATAGAATTGTAGATATATACACATCATTAATAAAACAGGGTATTCATTCTTGTGGGATAATAATAATAATGATGGCATTTATTAGGCGCTTACTCTTCATTCATTCATTCATTCAGTCGTATTTATTGAGCGCTTACTGTGTGCAGAACACTGTACTAAGCGCTTGGGAAGTCCAAGTTGGCAACATAGAGAGGCGGTCCCTACCCAACAATGGGTTCACAGTCTGGAAGGGGGAGACGGACAACAAAACAAGTAGACAGTTGGGAGTCGGTGGCTCTCCCCGGGCCTCCAGCTGGGCTCTGGTTCCTCCTTAACATCCGCGGCACTCCACCGCGGCCTCCAGCCAGTTCCTGGAGGCTTGCCCAGCTTGGCGTTTGCTCTCCCTCCTCTGGAAGGTCGCCATGCTACAGACGCCAGGGGCCCTTCCAGGGTGGGGCCGGGCCTTGCAGGGGGCCGGGGAAACGGGTCTGAGGTAACCCCAGCCTGCTGCTCTCCAGGACCATCCCTGATGAGGACCTCTGGGAAAACCAGCCATTTCTCCCTCCCCGGGCAGAGTGGGAGACAAACTCAGGGAAAGGGAGGAGGATGGCTGAGTTTCCAGTCAGGGCTGGGAAGAACCAAAATGGTGGCTTTTGGGCCTGTTAGCCTCGCCTGCCTAAATCCCCACCCCCTTCCCGCTCCCGCTGGGGAAAACGCGCTATTTGTATAGTTGGGAAGTCGACTCAGCCTCTGAACTCTTTGCTGAGGGGAGGAGGCCCAGACGGAAGCCTCTCTCTCCTATCACTGCGGTGCTGCGTTTTGTGATCCATCATCCTTCCCTCAAGTGCCAGGCTCGGAGTAAGCCCTGTCGACGGCAGTAAGTCCCGCTGCTCCCGAAGTTGAGAGTCGAGATGAATATAAGTCAGCAGCCCGACGAAAGGCGACAAAGGTGTCTTGGTTTGTAATTGGAAATGAACTCGAATCTTGGCGACTAGAGACGGGACCTGCTTCAGGGCCGAGCTGGCAAGGAGTCACTTAACCCTGATGCTGGGTGTCCTGGAGAGATAAAGCCCTTTCCCGCCTGTCCCACCATCGGGAAGGATTGCACCCTGAAGCCGTGGGGATCCCCCTCCCCTCTACCTCCACCCAGGAGGATCTGCAAAACAGAAGGTTTTTAATTCAGGGATCACTTCAAGTTCCTGCTTGAGACTGTAAGCTCCTTGTGGGCAAGGAACGTGTCTAGAGAAGCAGCATAGCCTAGTGGCAAAAATATGGGCTTGGGAATCAGAGGACATGGGTTCTAATCCCGGCTCTGCCACTTGTCTGCTACGTGACCTTGGGCAAGTCACTTAACTTCTCTGTGCCTCAGTTACCTCATCTGTAAAATGGAGATTAAGGCCGTGAGCCCCACGTGGGACAACTTGATTACCTGGTATCTACCCCAGTGCTTAGAATAGTGCTTGGCACATAGTAATCACTTAATAAATACCATCATTATTACCAACTCTGTTACACTGGACTCTCCGAACTGCTCAGAACAATGCTCTGCACATAGCAAGTGCTCTACAAATACAATTCATTGATGGATGGATTTGAACTGGAAATGTGACAAACCTTGAAAGCAGCAGAAGTGCTTTAATACTCATATTTTCATATTATCTCCTTCTCTCAGATTCTTTTTGCAAACCCAGAGCCAGGGACCAGAATATATAACTTCCAAGAGACCGTGTTTCCTGACATAAAGTTGGAGCAAAGGGAAAGAAGGCAGGAAAGAGATGCAGAGGTGAGATGAAAAAGAAGTGGAGAGATAGATAAAGAAAGACATATGGAAAAGAGGTGGAGGTGTAGAGATAGAAGAAAGAAAGACATACAGAAAAGAGGTGGAGGTGTAGAGATAGGTAAAAAAAATACCAGACACACAAATGGGAAGGCACAAACAAAACACATGTAAACAAACACACACACACACAAAAGACCCAGATAGACAATGAATACACCCTGCAGGTTCCTTGGCATTTCTATAACTGTTGGCCAGAGTGGAGAGGATAGAGGCAGCCATTTGGGGGGAGAAGAGGGAATTCTGGAAAGCCGGCAGCCATGGCAGGGGTCTGTCTGTTGGGTGATATTGAGGGTTATCCAAAATATAAAAGTGTAACGAGTAGAGGGGTAGTTCTGATTGCACGATGGTAATAGTGGATGTCCTGACTATAGGAAAATATTCAGCACAGTGCTGGGTGCAGGGGATAAATCCAGAATATCCGTAACGAAGGATTCTTATAATTGTAAGAGCCGACAGCGGGCCGGGACCATTTAGGGTTTGAATGCAAATGGTTGCAAATGTTGTCGGTGACGACAAACCCGGAATTTGAGGATGAAGCTATAAATAGCCTCTAGCATCTCCTGCATAGGCAAGAGTTCCCTCCCAGCCTCCCACTCGGAACATCATATCTGTTGCCGGGAGCAACGGAGGGGGATGGGGGTGGCGAGGGACGTCAGCCTGGGGTTAAAAATAGCACAAAATGCAAACCCATCGCATGCGTTTCGGGGGAGGGCTGCGTCTAGGTCTGCATGAAATTCTGCGGTGGAGGAGTTGAATTACCATAGCAACTTCCATCGGCGGCCGGGAAGGGAGGACCAGAGGCCTCTCCATCCCCTGGAACATTCCAGCAGCTTCCCTGAGGCGGTGGGGCGGGAGCGAGAGCAGGGAGAGGCGGCCTGGAATTTCTTCAGCATCGGGACTGCAGATCCAAGAGATGTGTGATGAGGATAGGGGGCACTTCCTTTCTGTCCTTTATGTACCTTTTCTGCTACATTTAATGGTCACAATTGTGGTATTTGGGTTTTTTTTAACAGCATTTGTTAAGCGCTTAGTCTGTGCCAAGCACTGTTCTAAGCACTTGAGATAGGTACAAGCTTATTATTTTACTTGTACATATCTATTCTATTTATTTTATTTTGTTAGTATGTTTGGTTTTGTTCTCTGTCTCCCCCTTTTAGACTGTGAGCCCACTGTTGGGTAGGGACTGTCTCTATATGTTGCCAACTTGTACTTCCCAAGTGCTTAGTACAGTGCTCTGCAGACAGTAAGCGCTCAATAAATATGATTGATTGATTGATTGATAGTAGATAGTCCTTCTCCCACATGGGGCTCACAGTCTGAGTAGCTTTGCACTTACTATGTGCCAAGCACTGTGTTGAACGCTGGGGTAGATTTGAGTTTATCGGGTTGGAAAACCTTCCCTGTCCTAGATGGGGCTCACAGTGTGAGTAGTTCTGTTAAGCACTTACTGTGTGCCAAGCACTGAGCTGAACGCTAGGGTAGATACAGGCTAATCAGGTTGGACATGGTCCCTGTCCTACGTTGGGCTCACAGTCTAAGCAGTCAAGTGCTTACTATGTGCCAAGCACTATGCTGAACGCTGGGGTAGATACAACACAATCAGTTTGGATCCAGTCCCTGTCCCTCACAGGGTTTACAGTGTAAGAGGGTGGGAGGGAAGGTGTTTGAGCCTCATTTTATAGATGAGGAAACTGAGGCCAGAGAAGGGAAATCATTATCATCATCAATCGTATTTATTGAGCGCTTACTGTGTGCAGAGCACTGTACTAAGCGCTTGGGAAGTACAAATTGGCAACATACAGAGACAGTCCCTACCCAACAGTGGACTCACAGTCTAAAAGGGGGAGACAGAGAACAAAACCAAACATACTAACAAAATAAAATAAATAGAATAGATATGTACAAGTAAAATAAATAAATAAATAGAGTAATAAATATGTACAAACATATATACATATATACAGGTGCTGTGGGGAAGGGAAGGAGGTAGGATGGGGGGATGGAGAGGGGGGCGAGGGGGAGAGGAAGGAAGGGAAATGTCTCTTTCCACGTCACCCAGAAGGCAAGTGACGGAGCTGGGTTTGGAACCCAGGCATCCGGAATCCCAGCCCTGTGCTTTTTCCACCAGGCCGCACTTCTTCTCTATACTTGTCCTAGAAGTTAGGGCATGTATGAGAAGCAGCGTGGCTCAGTGGAAAGAGCACGTGTTTTGGAGTCAGAGGTCATGGGTTCAAATCCCGACTCCACCAATTGTCAGCTATGTGACTTTGGGCAAGTCACTTCACTTCTCTGTGCCCCAGTTACCTCATCTGTAAAATGGGGATAGAGACTGTGAGCCCCCCGGGGGACAACCTGATCACCTTGTAACCTCCCCAGCGCATAGAACAGTGCTTTGCACATAGTAAGCACCTAATAAATTCTATCATCATTATTATTATTATTATTATTATATATCTGTCTTGAGACATGGCCTAGTGGGTATAGCAAGGGCCTCGGAGTCAGAAGGTCATGGATTGAGCTCTCCATGGGCAGAGCCCAGCACTGTATAGGTGCTCAAGGAATACCACGGATTGATTATGATAAGACCCCCCCTCCCCCGACCTCAATGAAATGGAGGAAAGTGTAGCTCATCTCACATGATATTCGATTAATTGGCAGTAACCACTGAGTCCGTGATGGCAGAGCCCTGTCCTGACCACTTGGGTGAGTACAATAGAAGAAAAAGAGAATGTCCCTGCCCTCGAGGAGCTTATGATCTAATGGGGGAGACCAGCAAACTCAAACTATTTTTAAAGAATGGGCATAGGAAGGACGAATATGGATGCAACTAGTAGCAGCAGTAGCAATGTGGCCTACTGGTAGAGAACCGGCTTGAGGGTCAGAGGACTCCCACATTCAATATTCTTCTATACTCTTGCTCCGTAGCACTCATGGTTATATGGCCGCTCAATGTATTAGTTTGGACAGGATTGCAAATATTTTTATGTTAGTCTGCCCCATTAGAGTGTAAACTCTCTGTGGGTAGGAATTGTGTCACATTGCTGTTGTGCACTTCCTGAGCACCTAGTACAGTGCGCTGACCCAAGTGGGTACCCAGTAAGCGCTACTTAATAATGTTGGTATTTGTTAACCGCTTACTAGGTGTCTAGTGCTGTTCTAAGCGCTGGGGTAGATACAAGCTAAACGGGTTGGACACAGTCCCTGTCCCAAATGGGGTCTTAATCCTCATTTTAAAGATGAGGTAACTGAGAGTTAGAGAAGTGAAGTGACTTGCCCAGGGTCACCCAGCAGACAAGTGGCAGAGCCGGAATGAGAACCCGCATCCTTCTGACTCACAAGCTGGGGGAAAGGGATGAAGGAGGGAGAAGGATGGAGAAGGTTGGTGGAGGGAGAAGGGAGGTGGAGGGAGATGGATGAAGGAGGGAGAAGGGTGGTGAAGGGTGAAGGGAGATGGATGCGGAGAAAGAACCCTTAAGAGTCAGTTGTCCTGGCACCCCTGACTAACGCAAGGAAACCCAGGAAACACATTTAAGCACTTATAGACATGAGGCACTTATGTCCATATCCTCAATTTATGCATTTATATTCATGTCTGTCTCCCCCTCTATACTCTAAGCTCCTTGTGGACAGAGAACACGCCTACCAACTCTGGGCTCTCCCAGGTATTTAGTACAGTGCTCTGTACACAGTAAACACTTAGTAAATACCACTGATTGATTGATAAGCAGTAGGAAAGCAGAAAAGAATGGCCAAGCAGAAGTTCAGTCACATGGGACATAGCCCTTCAGTGTTTTCCTCACCCTGAATGTCATTTTTGTTCAAGGAAATCAAACTGAACAGATCCATGGAGAATGGAAATGCTTTAGCCTTTAAAAGATCCTGGAGGATATTCTGTCAGAGCCCTGGCCAGGAGGAAGAGAGGGAGGGAGAAAGGGAGAGAAGAGGAGAAGAAGGGAATAAGAAAGGCAAGGAGGAAGGGAGGGAGAACAGGAGTTTGGGAGAGAGGTGGAGGAGAAGGGACTGAGGGAGGAAGGGAGGGAGGAAAAGAAAGGGGAGAAAGGGAGGGAGGGAGAGAAGTGAAAAAGAAAGGCATGAGAGAGGAAGGGAGGGAGGAAAAGAGAGAAGCGTGAAGGGAGGGAGAAAGGGAGGGAGGGAGAGAGATGGAGAAGAAGGGAATGAGGGAAAAGGAGGGAGAGACAGAGAGGGATAGAAGGAAGGGAGAAGGGAAATGGAGGGAGGGAAAGAAAAAAGAAGGGGAAAATGGGGCAGAAGAAGAAAAGAATGGAGGGAGAAAATGAGGAATAGAGGGAGGAGAGGAGGGAGGGAGAGAGGGAGAAACGGAGGGGAAAGGAGAGGAAAATTTGGGCTGTGGCACTGCTGTGTCTGACCTCTCCTTTCATAGCTGAGTGCCGCTAGCTTTCCCAGCTGCACCAGCAGTGTTTTCAAGGCGGCCACAACAGACAGCAGCCCTGGGGTTCCTGTCAGCCACTGACAACACCACCCTGACTGAGGAGTTGAAATCTAGACTCCCCCAACTTCCACCTCCTCTCCCTGCCACCACCCCGAGATTTCACCTCAGGAGGAATGTCTGGGTCCCCTTCTGAAAACTCCCCAATGGCCACCTAGCCCGAGGCTGACAATTCACTATGGCTGCACTCCTGACCAATATCTATCACACTGACACCCAGTTCAGGCCACCGTCCTTCCAAATCCCTTTTTGGTCCCTTTTTTTTTTAAAAAAAAAAGGTATTTGTTAGTGCTTATGATGTGCCAGGCACTGTACTAAGCACTGGGATAGATACAAGCTAATCAGGTTGGTCCCAGGCCCTATCTCACATGAGGCTCACAGTCTTAATCCCTGTTTTACAGATGAGGGAACTGAGGCCCAAAGAAGTGAAGTGACTTACCCGAGGTCACAACAGCAGAAAAGTAGGGGAGCAGGGATTAGAACCCAGTTCCTTCTGATTTCCAGACCTGTACTCAATCCACTAGGCCATGCTGCTTCTACGGGGTTTCCATGGGGATCTTGGTCTGTTCAAGTTGTGAGTCTAGGAGAGTGAAGAAGAGCAGAAGGAGGGGTGGATAAGGCTATTTTATCCTCACAACACACCTATAAGGTCGGGAGAGGTGGATATTATTATCCCCATTTTACAGATGAGCAAACTGAGGCCTGAAGTCCCACAGCAGACCAGTGGCAGAGCTGGGACTAGTACGCTGCCCTCCTGACTCCCAATCCAGTGCTTTCTGCCTCGCTGCAAATAGACAGACCTATCGCCTCCAGCCCCAGGGGAAAACAATTGATTTTCCTTCTAAGAAGGTTCCTATTCGTTCATCATTTCATCCCCTCGTGGGATTAAGAAAAAAAATGCTGAGGCCCAGTCAGAATGTTCTATTCACCCTGATCTCCTGTGCCTTGGGGCTGAATTATTATTTTTAATAGTATTCGTTAAGCACATATTGTGTGCCAGGGATTGTATTAAGTGTTGATTAGCACAATTAAGGAAAACAATCAATAAGGTGCAATCTTTTGGTCAAAAGTTACTTAATTCGGCCATCATGCTCTGCCTCCACCTTCTGCTGCCTGGATCCACACTTTGGGATGATATTGTATAGGTGGGAGTCAAAGGACCTGAGTTCTAATCCTGGCTCCACCACACCACCTGCTGTGTGATCTTGGGCAGATCACTTCACTTCTCTGGCCCTCAGTTCCCATATCTGTAAAATAATAATAATAATAATAATAATGTTGCCATTTGTTAAGTGCTTACTATGTGCAAAGCACTGTTCTAAATGCTGGGGGGGATACAAAGTGATCAGGTTGTTCCATGTGGGGTTCACAGTCTTAATCCCCATTTTACAGATGAGGGAACTGAGGCTCGAGAAGTTAAGTGACTTGCCCAAGGTCACACAGCAGACATGTGGCAGAGTCAGGATTTGAACCCATGACCTCTGACTCCAACGCCCGTGCTTTTTCCACTGAGCCACGCTGCTTCTATGAGCCCCATGTGGGACAGGGACTGTGTCCAACCTGATTAACTTGTATCTACCCCAGTGCTTAGAATAGCACTTGGCATACAGTAAGCGCTTAACAAGTACCATACTAATAATAATTACTCTGGGCCTCAGTTTCCTCATTTGTCAAGTGGGGATTCGATACATAGTCTCCCTCCTACTTAGACTGTGAGCCCCGTGTGGGATGAGCCCTGTGCCTGACCTATCTTATATGTACTCTAAGGCTTGGTACAGTACTTGCCACCTAGGAACAAATACCACAATTATTATTAAAACTGTCATTTTCATCATTTGTCAAGTGGGGATTCTATACCTAGTCTCCCATTAATCAATCAATCAGTGGTATTTATTGAGCGCTTAGTATGTGCAGAGTACTGTACTAAGTTCATGGAAGAATACAATTCAACAGAATGAGCGTGGCTCAGTGGAAAGAGTGTGGGCTTGGGAGTCAGAGGTCAGCTGTGTGACCTTGGGCAAGCCACTTATCTTCTCTGTGCCTCAGTTACCTCATCTGTAAATCAATCAATCAATCAATCGTATTTATTGAGCGCTTACTGTGTGCAGAGCACTGTACTAAGCGCTTGGGAAGTACAAGTTGGTAACATATAGAGACAGTCCCTACCCAACAGTGGGCTCACAGTCTAAAAGGGGGAGACAGAGAACAAAACCAAACATACTAACAAAATAAAATAAATAGAATAGATATGTACAAGTAAAATAGAGTAATAAATATGTACAAACATATATACATATATACAGGTGCTGTGGGGAAGGGAAGGAGGTAAGATGAGGGGGATGGAGAGGGGGATGAGGGGGAGAGGAAGGAAGGGGCTTAGCCTGTAAAATAGGGATTAAGACTGTGAGCCCCACGTGGGACAACCTGATCACCTTGTATACCCCCAGCGCTTAGAACAGTGCTTTGCACATTGTAAGCGCTTAACAAATATCATCATTATTAATTAGTGGACATCTTCCCTGCCCATAATGAGCTTACAGTCTAGAACTGGGGCGGAGATTGAATCTGCCTTGATTGCTTTTATATCTATCTTGATGCTAGGTACAGTCTTGACACAGAGTATAAGCGCTTAACAAATATCATCATTATTAATTAGTGGACATCTTCCCTGCCCATAATGAGCTTACAGTCTAGAACTGGGGCGGAGATTGAATCTGCCTTGATTGCTTTTATATCTATCTTGATGCTAGGTACAGTCTTGACACAGAGTATAAGCGCTTAACAAATACCACAATTATTATGACTGGAACGTAGTAAGCACTTAACAAATATAATGATAATAATAATAATAATAATAATAATAATAAACAATAATATTTAAACTGTCATTTTCAGCAGAGCGATTAGTCAAGCGTTCTTGCTCACCGCTCCTGACAGATGTGAAAGTCTGCCCCCTGGTGATTGTGTCGGGGATAAAATGCAGCAGATTCCAAAGCTTCCAAAGACTTCCCAAATCAATCAATCAATCAATCAATCGTATTTATTGAGCGCTTACTGTGTGCAGAGCACTGTACTAAGCGCTTGGGAAGTCCAAGTTGGCAACATATAGAGACAGTCCCTACCCAACAGTGGGCTCACAGTCTAAAAGGGGGAGACGGAGAACCAAACCAAACATACTAACAAAATAAAATAAATAGAATAGATATGTACAAGTAAAATAAATAAATAAATAGAATAATAAATATGTACAAACATATATACATATATACAGGTGCTGTGGGGAAGGGAAGGAGGTAAGATGGGGGGATGGAGAGTCGGAGGCATTGGTTGGATAGGTGAGGCAGTTTGCCACCATTCGCTCCAGCCACCTGGATCTCCGAAACCCTCTCTGGAAGTCTGATGTCCGGGTTCTCCATCCCTCCTCGGGGCGCCCCTGAAACATAAAAGTGACTCTTCAGAAACTCTCTGAATTTCTTCCTGCCATCCGCATCCTTATTCCTCTTCCCGCAGTGCCGAAACTAGGACTTGACTCACTTTCCTCATCATTATCTTCATCAGGGGCATTTATTGAGCGCTTAGTGTGTGCAGAGCATTCTACTAAGCACTGGGAAAATACAAATCAATAGAGTTGGCAGGCACGCTCCTTGTCCACCGTGAGCTTGCAGTCTGGAGATCAATCAATCAATCGTATTTATTGAGCGCTTACTGTGTGCAGACTGTGAGCCCACTTTTAGACTGTGAGCCCACTTTTTAGACTGTGAGCCCACTGTTGGGTAGGGACTGTCTCTATGTGATGCCAATTTGTACTTCCCAAGCGCTTAGTACAGTGCTCTGCACATAGTAAGCACTCAATAAATACGATTGATTGATTGATTGCAGAGCACTGTACTAAGCGCTTGGGAAGTACAAGTTGGCAACATATAGAGACAGTCCCTACCCGGTGGGTTTATAGTCTAGGGAAAGTTCAGATTTTCCTTCCCAGGTAAATCTCCATCCCCAGTTTAGATTCTAATACCCCTGAGGCTCTTTGTAACTCTGTTCAAATGACAAAAGGTTGGGAAGGATTTCTGAAGGGATACTAAATCCTAATAATAATAATAATAATAATAATAAAAGTTAAGGCTTAGTGGAAAGATCATGGGAGTCAGAGGACTTGGCGTCTAATCCCAGCTCCATCACTTACCTGCTTTCTGACCTTGTGTAAGTCACTTTGCTTCTCTGGGCCTCAGTTCCCTCATCTGCAAAATGGGTATTCAATACCTGTTCTCCTTCCCACTTAGATTGAGAGCCCCAGGTGGCACCTGATTACCTTGCATCTGCCCCAGTGCTTAGAACAGTGGTTGGAACATAGTAAGTGCTTTACAAATGCCACAGTTCTTATAGTAAGGGATGGGAAGGGAGGTGAAGAGGGCAGGGAGGACTTTAAAGTGAGTCACGGGAAAGAGCATCTTCAAATCACTTTGTGTAATGCGACACCACACATCAACTAAATATAGCCAGGGGATTTCCTGGCTTCTTGGTAGCACCAAAAATAGGTCCCCAGTCTCAACAAGAAGTGACAATAAAGGCATCTGCCTTAGAGTGTAAACTTGTTCTGGGCAAGGAATATGTCCACTAATTCTTCTGTATTGCGCTCTTCCAACCGATAATCAATCAATCAATCAATCGTATTTATTGAGCGCTTACTATGTGCAGAGCACTGTACTAAGTGCTTGGGAAGTACAAATTGGCAACACATAGAGACAGTCCCTACCCAACAGTGGGCTCAGAGTCTAAAAGGGGGAGACAGAGAACAGAACCAAACATACCAACAAAATAAAATAAATAGGATAGAAATGTACAAGTAAAATAAATAAATAAATAAATAGAGTGATAAATATGTTAAGAACATATGATATGTTAAGATAACATATGATAAGATAAATATGATAAGAACAGTGCTCTGCACATATGTATGTATCTGTTATTTATTTATTTATATTAATGTCTGTCTCCCCCTCTAGACTGTGAGCTCACTGTGGGCAGGAATGTTTCTGTTGTTATTCTGTACGCTCCTAAGCTGCACACAGTCAGCCCTCAATAAATACGATTGAATGAGCGACTGAATATAGCAATCAATAAATACCATTGATTTATTGATCTAACAGGTCACTATGATATGTGTGGAGCACTTGACCAAGGGCTGGCAACTGTGAGCCCGTTGTGGGTAGAGATTGTCTCTATTTGTTGCTGAATTGTATTTTCCAAGTGCTTAGTACAGTGCTCTGGACACAGTAAGTGCTCAATAAATATGATTGAATGAATGAATGATTGGGGAGAGCTATAAACAGGGCCCAACAGAGCCTACTGATCTTATCAATCAATCATATTTATTGATCACTTACTGTGTGCAGAGCGCTTTAGTTAGCACTTGGGAGAGTACAGCACAACAGAGTTGGTAGTTACGTCCCTGCCTACGATGAGCTTAATGAGGAGCACTGTGTCCTATGGAAAGAGCACGGGCTTGAGAGTCGGAGGGACCTGGGTTCTAATCACGGATCCAACACTTGGCTGCTGTGTGACCTTGGGAAAATCATTTGACTTCTCTGTGCCTCAGATTTCTCATCTGTAAAATGAAGATTCAATAAGTGTGTTCCCTCCTGCTTAAACTGTGAGCAGTGCTAAACTAATCATCATGAGGAGGAGCAGCGTGGCCTAGGGGATAGAGCCCAGTGCTGGGAATCAGAAGGTTCTGGGTTCTAATCCCGACTCTGCCACTTGTCTGCTGTGTGACCTTGAGCAAGTCACTTCACTTCTCTGTGCCTCCATTACCCCATCTACAAAATGGGGATTAAGACTATGAGTCCCATGTGGGACAGGGACTGTGTCAGAACTGACTAGTTTGTACCTATGCCAGTGTTTAGTACAGTGCCTGGCATATAGTAAGCGCTTAACAAATACCACTATTATTATTGTTATCACTCCTTGTTATATGTTAAATCATCATGTAATTTTTAATTACCATAAATCATCGATTCCATTATGAACTTTGAAGAGTTGACTGACATCTCACCATTCTCTCAGGAAAGGCACCGATGATGTCATAGGAGATCTCTGACATCCGTTTTTATCATGGAAGTCCTTTCTCTATCATTTTTCCTCCAGCTCAATTCTCCAGCCGCTTCCTTCCGTCACTCATGATTAAAATCGAAAGCATCCATCTCCCACAAACAGCACTGCTGCTCCTAGCCACTGCGTTAGTATCAGAAATCTTCAACACTTCCAATCCATGGTAAAAGCAAGCTAATATTCAACAGGAGAGAGAGAGACAGAGAGAGATTGATTCCCTGGAGCTAAAGTGGTGCCCACGATATCCATTTGTTTATCTGTTCTCACCAGTTATCCCTGTGGAGAGAGTTCTTTTCCCAGAATGTCCTTGGATTTTTCTCCAGTGCCTTCCTTCTCTGTTCATTCTTACCTTTCAGATAGACTTGGTGGTTTCACTGAAACACCTGGCTTTTCTTGGATTGTGGCATTTCTGGTTTTTTTGGCTCTTACTCCAGAATCTAGCCACTGAAACAAAGGATCTTTTTAAGGGAGCAACCGAGGAGAAAGAAGTCTCTCTAGCTCCTTGAGTTGGAATCGGTATGGCTGGTGAAAAATGGTCAGAAGAGTGGGTTTCAGAGATTCTGGGGCTATTTTTTTAAAAAATGTTTTATTTTCTCCTTGGGCTCTATAAAGTTTTATAAGAGGGCTCCGGTGAGGATTCATAAGATAATATATAGTAGAATGTAGTGAGGAAAAGTGCTTTCAAGGTGTAAACTATTAGAGCACTTTTATTGGCTCAATGTGGGAAGCCAGATCTGATTAGAGAAGTGGCCTGGTTTAGCGGAAAGAGCCCGGGCTTGGGAGTCAGAGGTTGTGGGTTCTAATCTAATCTGGCCATGGGTTCGAATCCTGGCGCTGCCACATGTCTGCTGTGTGATCTTGGGCAAGTCACTTCACTTCTCTAAGCCTCAGTTACCTCATCTGTAAAATGGGGATTAAGATTGTGAGCCCCATGTGGGACAACCTGATCACCTTGTATCCCCCCCAGCGCTTAGAACAGTGCTTTGCACATAGTAAGCGCTCAACAAATGCCATTATTATTATTTATTATTTATTTATTATTAATCCCAGCTCCGCCACTTGTCAGCTGTGTGACTTTGGACAAGTCACTTCACTTCTCGGTGCCTCAGTTACCTCATCTGGAAAATGGGGATTAAAACTGTGAGCCCCACCTGAGACAACCTAATAACCTTGTATCTTCCCCAGCGCTTAGAACAGTGCTTGGCACATAGTAAGTACTTAACAAATACCATTATTATTATTATATCCATTTCTGAAAGTGAAAAGTAGGGAGGGTTCTTGGTCTTTGCTTTCTGCAACCGTGTATTCACCAGGTGGGCTTGCAGGAGAGGTGACTCAAACTAAAAATAAGCAGCACAGTGTAATGGATAAAGCAAGGGCCTGGGCATCCGAAGGTCATGGGTTCTAATCCTGGCTCCACCATTTGTCTATGTGACCTTGGGCAAGTCACTTCACTTCTCTGGGCCTCGGTTACTTCATCTGTAAAATGGGGATTGAGACAGTGAGCCCCATGTGGGACAGGGACTGTGTATAACCCAATTTGCTTGTATCCACCCCTGCACTTAGTACAGGGTCTGGCACATAGTAAGTGCTTAACTAACTAAAGGCATTCTCTGAAAGTCTTTCATAAATAAACCTACACCGTTGTTTACATAACTCTTGGGCCTCAATAAGCTATAACACCTTATTATAGACATTGAGCCCGTTGCTGGGTAGGGACCGTCTCTATATGTTGTCAACTTGTACTTCCCAAGCGCTTAGTACAGTGCTCTGCACACAGAAAGCGCTCAATAAATGCGATTGAATGAATGAATGAATGAATTATACTTCTCTATAATACAGTGCTCTGCACACGGTGAGTACTCAGTAGACACCACTAACCATTATCACATATTGGGAGCCTATCGAGGGAGAGGATCTGTGTCTAATTCCCATCTTTAGAACTTTTTCTCCAATCCATATTTCCATGGTATTTATTGAGCGCTTACTGTGCTCAGAGCGCTGAACCAAGTGCTTGGGAGAGAGAGTTGGTAGGCATTCATTCATTCATTCAATCATATTTATTGAGCGCTTACTGTGTGCAGAGCACTGTACTCAGCGCTTGGGAAGTACAAGTTGGCAACATATAGAGACGGTTCCTACCCAACAACGGGCTCACAGTCTAGAAGGGGGAGACAGACAACAAAACAAAACATGTGGACAGGTGTCAAGTCATCAGAACAAATAGAATTAAAGCTAGATGCACATCATTAACAAAATAAATAGAACAGTAAATATGTATAAGTAAAATAAATAGAGTAATAAATCTGTCTCTCCCTCTAGACTGTTAGCTCCTTGTGGGAAGGGAATTGTTCATGTTCCCTGCCCCACAGTCAGCGTACAGTCTAACCAGGGCTTAGTACAGGGCTCTGCACACAATGAACACTTAATAAAAACAAATACTATCATGCTGCTCTATGTTCTTCTGTAATAGGAGGCATCATCTACTAAGAATTACAGTAGTTTTAACCACTTACTCTTTACCAAGAACTGCACTAATCACTGGGGCAGATCCCAGACAATCAGGTCAAACACAATCCTTGTCCCAAATGGGGCTCATAGTCTAAGGTGGAGGGAGAACAGATAATAATAATAATAATAATAATGGCATTTATTAAGCACTTACTATGTGCGTGGCATTGTTCTGATAATAATAATAACGACATTTATTAAGTGCTTACTATGTGCAAAGCACTGTTCTAAGCGCTGGGGAGGTTACAATGTGATCTGGTTGTCCCATGGGGGGCTCACAGTCTTAATCCCCCTTTTCCAGATGAGGTAACTGAGACACAGAGAAGTTAAGTGACTTGCCCAAGGTCACACAGCTGACAAGTGGCGGAGCCGGGATTTGAACCCATGACCTCTGACTCCAAAGCCCGGGCTCTTTCCACTGAGCCACGCGGCTTCTCTAATATTCTAATATTCTTCTCTAATATTCTAATATTCTCCAACAGATATTCAATCGCTATTTTGCAGGTGAGGAAACGGGCCCAGAGAAGTCAAGAGACTTGCCCGAGGTCACCAAGCAGGCAAATGGAGGAGGTAGGATTAGAATCTGTGTCCCCGTCTCGTTGCTGGGAATCTTTCCACTATGTCATGCTACTTCCCAAGGGAAGCATGAGGGAAGAAGAAGAGCAGTCACTGAAAACCGCTTCTCAAACTCTCTCATTTATACACAAAAATACTACCTCTGAGGGAAGCGGGGAGACCTTCCCTCCAGTGGACACACACAGCATATTATTGTCCAGCAGACTCCCAGGATGGATTCTTTGTCGTCAATCACGATTGTCCTCCTTTAGGGACGACCCAAACACCATTGAGAAACTAAAACTGCCTTGGAAAAATAATCCTTTATTGGTTTGGCTGACAAACCTGCTGCTTTCTGGGAATAATATGAGTCCCTGGGCACTCTGGGAGAATGGGGAAAAGAATATTACCTTTCGCTTGCACAAAAAGAATCCGAAACCAGCATGGTAATGCTGGGGAAAATCTATTATAGAATAGTGGTATCCGGCGCATCATTGTATCTACAGAGAGGGTTTGCAAAGATATTAGAGGGGTGGTATAGTGGTCCATTAAATCTAGGAAGTCTGTCAGCCCACCAATGAACATTATGCTTGAGAGGTCATAGGTGGTATTAGGGGTGGCTTCTGCCCTTGACCGATTGGGTTAAGTTGACCAGATATCCCACTTAGGTTGGGATGGTCATCCTTGTTGAGGTTCTTTTCAGCCACCCAAAAGGCCTAAGGTGGTAATTAGTCAGTCGATCACAACTTCTGAGCGCTTACTGTGTTCAGAGGACTGGACTAAGCCCTTGCGAAAGTACAATACGACAATATAGCAGACACAATCCCTGCTCACAATGAATCTATGGTCTAGGGGGAGACAGACATTAATAGAAATAACTAAAACTTCGGGTGTGGGCATAAGTGCTGTGGGACTGGGAGGGGGAGATGAATAAAGAGAGCAAGTCAAGGCGGCGCAGAAGGGAGGGGGGCAAGGGGAAAGGAGGGCTTAGTCAGGGAGGGCCTCTTGGAGGAGATGAGCCTTTGATAAGGCTTTGAAGGTGGGAAGAGTAATTGTCAGTCAGATTTGAAGAGGGAGGGCATTCCAGGCCAGAGGCAGGCCGTGGGAGGGGTTGGCGGCGAGATGGAGGTGCAGTGAGATGGTTGGCACTAGAGTAATGTCTGACTTTTGGCCGGGGTAGTGAGAGAGAACCCTTCAGTCACGGTGGACAAACTGAGTTCAACAGCCCTCTTGGAGTTGGCGACGGCGAGGTGTACTTAGTAGGAGCAGGACCGTAGAGGAGGAAGACGAGGAATGCAACAAGGAGGGGGAAGAGAAAGAGCAGAAAGAGAGTTGAAGGAGAAAGGTAAGCAGGAGGAGGAAGACTGAGTTAAGGGAAGAAGCTGGAGGAGCAGTGTGGCCTAGTGAAAAGAGCACGGGCCCTCTAGACTGTAAGCTCATTCTGGGCAGGGAATGTGTCAGTTTATTGTTACATTACAGTCTCCCAAGCACTTAGTACAGTGCTCTGCACAGAGTAAGGGCTCAATAAATACAATTGAATGAACAAATGAGTCAGAGGACCTGGCTTCCAACCCCGGCTCCTCCACGTGTCTGCTGTGTGACCTTGGACAAGTCCCTTCAATGTGCTTTAATAATAATAAGAATAATGGCATTTATTAAGTGCTTACTATGTGCAAAGCACTGTTCTAAGCACTGGGAAGTTACAAGGTGATCAGGATGTCCCACATGGGGCTCACAGTCTTCATCCCCATCTTACAGATGAGGTAACTGAGGCACAGAGAAGTTAAGTGACTTGCCCAAAGTCACACAGCTGACAGTTGGCGGAGCGGGGATTTGAACCCATGACCTCTGACTCCAAAGCTCTTTTCACTGAGCCACGCTACTTCTTTAATTCCCTCATCTGTCAAGTGGGGATTAAGGATGTGAGCCTCATGTGGGATAGAAGCAGCGTCCAATCTAATTAGCTTGTAGGTACCCCAGAGCTTAGTGCAGTACCTGGCACATAGTAAGCACTTGGTAAATACCATTTTAAAAAAAAGGTGGAGGAGAAAGGGAAAAGGGGGTAGGGTGCCATCAGTAAAGAGCTGGAGGTGGGGAGACACTGTCTGCTGTCAGAAGGATCTGCTCCCTCTGCCTGCACAAACAGCCGACTCCAAAGGTCTAATTATTTTCTCGGCTGGCCCTTATCAAACTGACAGCTCTGAGCTCAGCTGCCACTGCGCCATTGTCAGAATCAAATTACTCAAAAGGTCGGCGTCATTAACATGCGGCTGGAAAGGAGTGAAAATGCCAGCAAAAGAACCCCCCCGGAGCATCCGGGCCTGAGCCGCTCTGTTTGGGACAGCCCCCTCTTGATTTGCTGTGGGTTTGTTTTGGTTTTTTTTTCCTCCAAGGTCAAAGCCATAAAATCAGAAAGCCTCATTCCCCATGTGGACTTAAAGAGTCCTGGGGGTCCAAGAGCCAGCTGAGAAGCAGTGTGGCCTAGTGGAGTCAGAGGACCTGAGTTCTAATCCTGACTCTGCCAAACACCTGCTGGGTGACCTTGGCCGAGTCACTTCATTTCTCTGTGCCTCAGTTCCCTCATCGCTAAAATGGGGATTAAGAGTATGAGCCTCATGTAGGACATGGACTGTGTCCAACCTGATTAGCTTGTATCTACCCCAGCATTTATGGTGCCTGGCGCATAGAAAGCACTTACCCTGTACCATAAAAAAAAAAAGAGGCAAACAAAAAATGTGGATGATCTTGGATAAGGGACTCAGTGGGGAGAGGCAATAAATGAAACAAAATAGTCTTTTGAGGGACCTTGGGAGAGTCCATTGAAGCATGTCTATGGAACTGATTGAGAGTCTACCATGGTGTTCAGTACAGTGCCTGGTGTAAAGTAGGCACTTAAACACAAGAACTATTAAGCACTATCTACTCTGTGCAGAACACTGTACTAAGCACTTGGGAGAGTATAACAGAATTAATAGACATCATCTCTGCCCTCAAGAGGCTTACAGTTTACTGTGTGCAGCACATTCTGCCAGGCTCTCCCAAGTGCTAAGTATAGTGCTTCACACTCAGTAGAGGCTCACTACAATTATTATCATTATTATTACAGTCTATACTGTGCTCTGCCCCCACTAAGTGCTAAATAAATACCACTGATTGAAGCAGCGTGGCTCAGCGGAAAGAGCACGGGCTTTGGAGTCGGAGTTCATGGGTTCAAATCCCGGCTCCGCCACTTGTCAGCTGTGTGACTTTGGGCAAGTCACTTCACTTCTCTGTGCCTCAGTTACCTCGTCTGTAAAATGGGGATTAAGACTGTGAGCCCCACGTGGGACAACCTGATCACCTTGTAACCTCCCCAGCGCTTAGAACAGTGCTTTGCACGTAGTAAGCACTTAATAAATGTCATCATTATTGTTATTCAATCGTATTTATTGAGCACTTACTGTGTGCAGAGCATTTATTGAGCGCTGTGTGCAGAGCACTGTTCTAATATCATTACTGTTGTTATTATTATTCTCCTAAGAAGTGGATCTTTGTAGTGTGTCAGATTGTTGAAAACTTCCTGATTTGATTCATTCCCTTTAGTTTCTCCCTGAAAAGCATGACTAAGGAATTTGGTTTGTTTCTTGTTGAAAATGATTTTCATTCACTTGAATCCCTTATCCTTTTTGTTTGTTTTTTTATGGTATTTGTTAAGCACTTACTACGTGCCAGGCAATGTACTTAGCACTGAGGTAGAAACAAGCTAAACGGGTTGGACAAAGTCCATGTCCCGCATGGGGCTCACAGTCTTAATCCCCACTTTATAGATGAGGTCACTGAGGCCCAGAGAAGTGAAGTGACTTGCCCAAGGTCACACAGCAGACATGTGGCAGAGGTGGGATTAAAACCCAGGTCCTTCTGACCCCCAGGCCCGAGCTCTGCCCACAAAGCCACACTGCTTCTCTGTGTGCCAAGCACTGTACTAAGTGCTAGGGTAGATAGACCATAATCAGATCAGACGCAAAGAGATTGGGTATTTAAACCCCATTTTACAAAGGAGGAAACTGAGACCCACAGAAGTTAGGTGACTTGGCCAAGATCACACAGTAGGCAAGTGATCCCCTCAGTTAGTTTGGGGTCAGGACTCTGGGGTGAGTCAGGGTGGGGCGCATGCCCCCCTACCTTCCCGCCAGGAAGAATGCTCCAGATTCACCAAAATGAAGTATTTCTTTTAAGCTTTTGTGGAAGAGGAGATATCCCCTACCTCAATGCCCAGTAAAATTATATTTTACATTCTGAGAGAGAAAACGCTCTCAGAAAAAAACTTGAAAGGGACCAAACACTTTACCTTTACAAATAAACATAAGGGAAGCAACAAGCTCCAGTGAATAAAGCACAGGCCTAAGAGCCGGAGGACCTGGGCTCTATTCCTGGCTCTGCCACTTGCCTGCTGCATGACTTTGGGCAAGTCAATTAACTTCTTCATGCCTCAGTTTCCTCAACTGCCAAATGGGGATTCAGTACCCGTCGTCCCTCCTACTGAGACTGTGAGCCCCCCATGGGACAGGGACTGTGGCCTGATTAATTTGTTTCTACCACAGCACTCAGAACAGTGCTCGATGCATAGTAAGCGCTTAACAAATACCATTAAAAGTAAATAAATTCAAGAGACTTTCTTCCACCTGAACCGAGATGTGAGCTTTCTCCAACTTCCAAACTTCCACCTCACAGGGAGGGTCTTTCACCTCTCCTTGGGCGAAGCAGGTGCGGTTTGGTTTTCCCAGGAAGGGTTGTCTTCATATCGGTGGTCCATTTCTGCGTTAATCACACAACCGACCCCTCCTTTAAACTTGTGGGTTTAGCCGGGGAGGGAGACAGTGCTTAGGGCTTCTTATTCTCCATATTCTTGTAATAATTTGATCCTGGAAGGTGATCTCCCAGAGTTAGATTCTAATGCCCGCAGAGACAGCTGAGGGAGAAGCAAATGCAAAAAGGCAGGCCCGTAAATTCCCCTCCTTCAAGCTTGTTTATAAATAACTCACCCCAGCGAACACCAGCTCCATGGGCTGGAGGCAAGAACAGAAACGCTCCTCCTCTCAGCAGGGTTTCTCTGGGTCTGGAGTTCCCACGCAACCCTTCTCAGGATGCTTTCCCATCACCAGTCTGTCTCCCGTCCCCTTCTTCTCTGCTTCCATGTCCCTCTTTTCTCTTTTCGTTCCTTCTTTCCTGCAATTCCTCATTTTCTTAAGGCGATGAGACTGTGAGCCCGCTGTTGGGTAGGGACCGGCTCAAGATGTTGCCGACTTGGACTTCCTAAGCGCTTAGTCCAGTGCTCTGCACACAGTAAGCGCTCAGTAAATACGATTGAATGAATACCTGTATATATGTATATATGTTTGTACGTATTTATTACTCTATTTTATTTGTACGTATTTATTTTATTTTGTTAATATGTTTTGTTTTGTTGTCTGTCTCCCCCTTCTAGACTGTGAGCCCGCTGTTGGGTAGGGACTGTCTCTATATGTTGCCAACTTGGACTTCCCAAGCGCTTAGTCCAGTGCTCTGCACACAGTAAGTGCTCAATAAATACGATTGAATGAATGAATGAAATGAATTTTCTTGGACACTCCCTCATTTTTCTTCTGCTTCTCCTCTTGCTCAGTCTGTCATCTCCCAGCTCCCCTCTCCCAATTTTTCCACCTCCACCACCAATGGTATTTACTGAGCACTTACTGTGGATTGAGCACTTTACTGAGAGCTTGGCAGAGTTCGAATCAACAGAGTTGGTAGACATGTTCCCCGCCCTCCATCCTTCTCTCTACCCTGAATTCGGTTCTATGACTATCATGGCAAGTGACTCTCTCGTGCCATTTTACATTTTCAGTGGGTTAGGTCTCTGCTCTGATCCTTTCTTTTCAGGAAAATGGGTTTGGGTTCTGGATAAGACCCATGAGAAGTGGCACCTGAGTCAAACGAATGAACCAACCAGCCCAGGATTCTCTCTCAGAGTGACACCAAAACATGTTGGGAGGGACCATGTGATGGTTACCCTCCTGGACATTCGTCACCATCATTATCATTATTATTATGGCATTTGTTAAACTCCTACTAGGTGTCAATCACACAACTTCTCTGTGCCTTAGTTAACTCATCTGTAAAATGGGGATTAAGACTGTGAGCCTCACGTGAAACAAGGACAGTGTCCAACTTGATTAGCCTGTATATATCCCAGTGCTGAGTACACACTAAGTGCTTAACAAATACCATAAACAAACAAAGAAAAAGCACTCTTCTAAGCACTGGAGTAGGTATAAGTCAATCAGGTTGGACACAGTCCCTGTCCCATATGGGACTCACAGTCTAGGTAGGTGGGAGGAAAGGATTTTATCCCCATTTTACAGTTGACTAAACTGAGGTACACAAAAATTAAGCGACTTGCCCAAGGTCACACAGCAGGTAAGTGGTGGAGGCAGGATTTGAACCCAGGTCCTCTAACTCCCAGGCCAATGCTCTTTTCACTAGGCAATGTTGTTGCATCTTCAATCAATTGGTAGTATATATTAAGAACCTACTGCATGAAGAGCACTGTATTCAGCCCTTTGGGAGTATAATTGAATTAGGAGACCTGATCCCTGACCACAAAGTGTTTACTATCTAGTGGAGGAGAAGCGTGGCTCAGTGGAAAGAGCCCGGGCTTTGGAGTCAGAGGTCATGGGTTCAAATCCTGGCTCCGCCAACTGTCAGCTGTGTGACTTTGGGCAAGTCACTTCACTTCTCTGGGCCTCAGTTCCCTCATCTGTAAAATGGGGATTAAGATTGTGAGCCCCACATGGGACAACCTGATCACCTTGTATCCTCCCCAGTGCTTAGAACAGTGCTTTGCACACAGTAAGCGCTTAACAAATACCAAAATTATTATTATTATTATCATTATTATTATTATTATTATTATGTACCTAAGAGCTAGGGAGAGGGAAGGGGTGTGAAGATCCAAGTGCTTAGGTGACCCGAGAGGTTAGAAATTATTCAGGGAAGACCTTCACAGGAGATGTGATTTCAGGAGGGCTTTGAAAATGAGGGAGTGAAGAAAGGGAGCAAATCAGGGCAACACAGAAGGAAATGGGAGAAAGAGGAAGTGAGAGGTTTGTCTTGGAAGGCCTCTCGGAGGAGATGTGCCTTCAGTAAGGCTTTGAAGGAGGGGAGAGTAATCTTCCGTGGATATGAGGAGGGAGAGCATTCCAGATCAGAGGCAGGACGGGGGCGAGAGGTTGGTGGCGAGACAGATGAGATTGAGGTCCAGTGAGAAGGTTGGATTAGAAAAACAAAGTATGTGGGCTGGGTTGGAGTAGGGAGAGCAGCAAGTTGAGGTAGGAGGGGGCAAGACGGAATTACTTTTGCCCTCTTCCTACCGAGAACACCCTTCCACCACTCACCTGGTCCATTCCCCTCAGTCTCGTGGCCCTGCCTCCCTCTGAGAAAAGAAAAATAAGAATTCGAGCTCGGCCCAGGGCCATCCGGTTCCTGGGAAGGCTGTTGGCGTCTGCAACCCGCTGATTGCCTCCACCTTCCCTCCTGCTGCCTGTCCTGCTTCCTGCTGCCCGCCCCGGCCTAGCCCCAGGGGCAGCTCCGGGGACAGGAAACTGGAAACTGGTGTGCCAAACCCCTCCGGAGCAGCGGGCAAGAATCATCTCCTGACTGTCATGTGGAGAAAGAGAGGCAAGCCCAAGGCAAGGTGTCTAGGGGAGACAGGCCCACTCGAAATGCTTCAGAAAATTCTTCACAGGCTTGTTCTAAAACTAATAATGATAAGAAACATGACGGTCCAACAGAAGCAAGATCGATTTTTGCTACCATCAAGGAGTCTACAATCTAGTGAGGGAGGCAGGCAAAATATATTCACAAGCAGGGTAGCAGAAGAAAGAGGAAGGAGATAGAAGGAAACAGATAAACCCGAGTCCCATGGGGGACGGGGACTGTGTCCCATCCAGTTATCTGATCTCTAGCTCAGTGTTTAGCACAGTGCTGGGCACGCAGGAAGCCCTTCATCAATATCACCATCATCATCATCAGAGAACCAGCATGGTCTAGTGACTAGAGCAGGGGCTGGAAGTCAGAAGGTCATGAGTTCTAATCCCGGCTCCGCCCCTTGTCTGCTATAATAATAATAATAATAATGAGGGCATTTATTAAGCGCTTACTATGTTGAAAGCACTGTACTAAGCACTGGAGAGGTTACAAGGTGATCAGGTTGTCCCATGGGGGGGCTCACAGTCTTAATCCCCATTTTACAGATGCGGTAACTGAGGCCCAGAGAAGTGAAGTGACTTGCCCAAAGTCATACAGCTGACAATTGGTGGAGCCGGGCTATGTGGCCTTGGGCAAGTCATTTCACTTCTCTGAGCCTCAGTTATCTGTAAAATGGGGGTTGAGACTGTGAGCCTACAGGGGATGGGGGCTGCGTCCAACTTGATTTGCCTGTATCCACCCCAGTGCTCAGCTCAGAGTAAGCACTTAATATCATCATTATTATTATTATTACCGTCATCACCTTTGAATCCTGAGGTCTTTAAAAAGAGCCACATTCACTTGGCACTTTAGAGTGAGATCAACACTCCTTCACACACGCAAACCACACCTTTAATTCCACATGTATAAATAGCAAAGGCTATTATGACATCCTTACTGACGTCCCTGCCTCCTGTCCCTCCAGTCCATACCTCACTTTGCTGTCCGGATCATTTTTCTACAAAAACATTCAGTCTACGTCGCGGTCCCTGATGAGGCAGTGTGGTTTCTCACTGGAAAAAAAACAACATAATAATCCTGACCCACTTCAAGGGCCCTCCACCAATGATGGAGGTCACAAAAGCTTATGCCGCCTGAAAACAGAGCCATAATTCAATCAAACAATTGCATTTACTGATCATTTAATGTGTGCAGAGCACTGTACTAAGCACTTAGGAAAGGACAATAGAACAGAATTCCCTGCCCACAATGAGCTGCCTTCTGACACTGGTTATGAGCTGGAGAAGTCAGTGAGTAGGGGGGCTGTAGACTTCCATCCTGGGCTCACTACACTATAATAATAATAATAATAATAATTGTGGTATTCATTAAACACTTACTCTGTGCCAAGCACCGTTCTAAACACTGGGGCAGATACAAGATAATCAGGTCGGACACAGTCCTTGTCCCTCATGGGGCTCACAGTCTGGATCCCCATTTTATAGGTGAGGTAACTGAGGCCCAGAGAAGTTAAGTGACTTGCCTAAGGTCACACAACAGACACGTGGCAGAGCCGGGATTATAACCCATGGCCTCTGATTTCCAGGTCCATGCTCTTTCCACTAGGCCATGCTGCTTCTCAGTGGCCCCATTCAGGCTGGAAAATGGTCTCCTTTATTTCATGTTTTTCCTGTACCCATTGGAAACTACAGATTTCTCTGTCCAGGCACTATCTCTGGAGAGCCTGTCGATCAAAGACAGATCTAAAAGCCTCTTTTAGACTATGAGCCCACTGTTGGGTAGGGACTGTCTCTATATGTTGCCAATTTGTACTTTCAAGCGCTTAGTACAGTGCTCTGCACATAGTAAGTGCTCAATAAATACGACTGATGATTGATGATGATCAAAACAGAAAGAGCTGTCTGTTCCTAGGCCCCCAAGGCCATAGGGGCTTGGGGTGGCTCTAAGCTTAGAGATGGACTGTGTCCCTACAGATTATTTTTTTTGTTCCCATTATGGCAGCTACCCGAGGCCCCTGCAGACTCATTCCCCATCACCAGAAACAAATGAAATCACTGGAAGATGAGCACAGAATGAAAGAAACCCCTTCCCTCCTGCCTTTGTCTGAGACCCAACAGGCGAAGGCTGAAAACTATCGATACAAAACCATCATCGAATGGAGGGCAGCCGGTCTCTGGGGAGAAATGCCAGAATTAGAGGGCTAGAAAGATGAAGGAAAGGAAGGCATCACTTGACTTCCAAAGATTTGAGGCCCACTCCGTCCCTCACTTGGGAGTCTTTGCAACTTCTCTCCCAGGTCCAAGAAAACATGGCAGGCTAGACGCTAAGAATCAAAATAAGAATCAAGAATCAAAAATCAAGAATCAAAATGAATCAAAATTCAGGGGTCACGTCTGATGACAGAATTTTGCTTTTTTTGAGCACAGAATTAGAATCCCAGGTAAGGCTTGGGTACGGCTTGGCACTCTAAAGTGCCAGGTGACTGTGGCTCTTTTTCAAAGACCCTAGACAGACCAACAGAGGAGTGGACTGTCCAGTTTGTAAACAGATGCACTGTCACCTCGCCGCTCTGTCCACCATTCTCTTTGGCAATCTGTTGACCCAAAGGAGCTAGAGGCAAAATCCTTTCCATTTCCCTCATCTGGCCTGCAAAAATCAGTTCCTTTGAACAATGGGAATTGCTTGAATATTTAAACGTTCATTTGTTCTTGGAGAAACAAAATGTTCAGTGTACTCTATTTGTTGCTGGGGCAACAGGAGTGGCTAAAAATATAAGAAAAAAACCTCACACTATGGAATGAAAGCAGGTACCCAAAGGACGGGAAGAAAAGTCGTCTTGGCTTCTGGGGAAGGCGAGACCAGTGGATTGGGGGTGTGGCCAGGACAGATGTCTCTGTAGCCCAGAGATGAGATGTGGGGCATGGGCAGTGTGGTCTTTTAGAAAAAGCACTGGCCTGGGAGACAGAGGACATAGGTTCTCATCCCGGCTTGGTGACTTTTCGGCTGTGTCACTTGGGCGAACCACTTTGTTGCTCTGGGCCTCAGTCTTCTCAGCTGTAAAATGGGGATCAAATAACCATTCTCCCTTCCCCTTAGACTGTGAAATCCATGCAGGATGGGAACCTGGTTATCTCATTATCTACCCCAGTGCTTACTACAGCATTTAGCACATAGTAAGCACTTAACAAATGCCACAATTGCCATTATTATTGGAGGTGCCAGTAGTAGCCAGACAGTGGTCGGGGGTTGGGAGTGGGTGTGGGGGGTTGGCAGCAGGGCTGATTGGAAAGAGCACAGGCCTGGGACTCAGGAGATCAGAGTTGTAGTCCCAGCTCTACCACTGGCTGTTGTGTGACCTTGGGCAAATTATGGACTTCTCTGTCCCTTAATTGCCTCTTATTAAAACCAGGGATAAGAGCGCTGCTCTCCTTCCCTCCCACTTAAACTCTGAGCCCATGTGAGACACGGACTATGTCCAACCCTATTTGCTTGCTTTCACCCCGGAACGTAGTAAGCCCTTAACAAACATCACAATAATCATTAAAAATAATAAACCCTGAATTTCAAGAGAGGACAGGGACTGTGTCCCATCTAAATAGTTTGTAACTACCCCAGGGGTGTGCACAGTGCTCGGCACGCAGTAAGCGCTTAATAATTACCATCATTATTATGAGATCATGCTCTGTCTTTAGAAACAAGAGCCAGTGTCAACCTCAGACTCTGGATCTCCTCCCAAGACTTGACAATTCTGTTTCTCTTAGGATCCAGAAATTTAGTTACTTCCCTGAGCCTTTCTTTCTTTGGAAAATGGGCAAGACGACTCCAGAGATTTCTAAAACTTCCTGATCCTACCTGGGTTGAGTCGGTGGTGTAAACAGGCTTTCTTGTGACCATTTGGCAGCCAAACTCACCCAAGAAGCAAAGAGAGAGAGAGAGAGAGAGGGAAAGTGTGTATGTGTGTGTGTCTCTCTCTCCATCCCACCCTGATCTCTCTGAACTTGGGCGAAGTTGGATGACCATTTTGTTTTTTGTCTTGGGAAAAAGGTTTGGATCAGTTTAGATCATCTACCGCTATTTTTTTTAATGATATTTGGTAAGCGCTTACTATGTGCTAGGCATTGTACTAAATGCTGGGGTAGATACAAGCTAATTGGGTTGGACATAGTCCATGCCACACATTGGACTCACAGTCTTAATCCTGATTTACAGATGGGGTAACTGAGGCACAGAGAAGTGAATTGACTTGTCCAAAGTCACACAGCAGACAAGTGGCAGAGCTGGGAGTCCTTCTGACTCCTGGGCCCATTCTCCATCCACTAGACCGTGATGTTTCTTATCCTCCTTAGTGCTTAGCACATCATAAGTGCTTCAGAAGTACCGCAATTATTATTAAGAGACAAAGACAACAGGGAGCTGAAGATGGCACCAAGTTGAGCAGAAGGAGAGTGAGGGGTGTGTACATGTGTGTGTTTGTGTGTGTATGGGAGTAGGAGCTTTTGGGGGGATGGGAGTTGGCGCATGTGCAAGTGTGTGTGAGTATGTGTGTGTGTTTTGTGGGGGGAGTGGTTTGCATATGTATGGGAGTGGGAGTGTGTGGTGGAATGGGAGTTGGAGAGTGTATGAGTGGATGTGTATGTGCAAATGGGAGGGGTGTGTGTGTGTGTGTGTGTGTGTGTGTGTGTTTGTGTGTAGCTTTTCTAGCTTGGTCCCCAGGGCCAGAGCTTCTTGTCACCTTCCAGATGGCAGCGAAGTCACTGTGAGTCACACATGTTGATGGTGAGCAATTCAATCAGCCTCCGGCTCCCGCCGTGTGTCTCCAGGCCCACGTGGATGGCTATGCCTGCCAGGAGGCTGGACCAAACCTGAGGAGGTCCACCCCGGGTGTGGGGAAGTGACCCATTTACCTGTCCGGTGGTGTTTCAGCCCAGCTTTCTTAGGGAGGACCCTGTGGGGGAAGTGACCTACTAACCTTTCCGATGGTGCTCCAATCTGGCTTTCCTAGAGGGAAGGTGCGGGGGAAGTGACCTATTTCCTTCCCCAGTGGTCTTCCACCCTGCCTTTCCTGGCCAAGTGAAATAAACCAAGGGACAGGGCAAGAAGGGAAAATGCAGGTTGTGTGAGCTAAGGAGTTACGATACTGATGAAGCACTAACTTTGCACCAAGCACTGTGCTAAGCACTGGGGCAGACACAGATCTGTCCTCTCACAGGGGCCTTGATGTTGCCCGGCTCAGGTGCCAAGGCTCTCCAGGTTGCAGCAGGCCCCTTGTGAGCTGAGCTGGGGGTGTAGTTTGTCTCCTGGCACAGTGGGCTGGAGTAGGCATCACTCTGGGATGCATTGGAGGGGTGTCGGGTTGACTGTGGGGGCCCCTCAGATCAGCCACTGTCTCAGGGCAAGGCGACAAGTTGCCAGGGCAGGTTGGACAAATCCCTCAACTTCTCTGTGCCTCAGTTTCCTCCTCCTGTGACCTTAGACAACTCACTTCACGTCTCTGTGCCTCTGTTTCCTCTTCTGTAAAATGGGGATGAAATAAATAGCCATCCTCCCTCTCCCTTAGATTATGGACCCCTTAAGCGATAGGGACTGTCTGATCTTATTATCTTGTATTTACTGCAGTTCTTAGCATGATGCTGGGCATACATTAAACACTTATTATCAATCAATCAACAATATTTATTGAGCATTTCAAATTCTTCAAACAGCCCTCTGGACCTATAAAGCCTCTGGAAACCCATCTCCTTCGTCCAACAGATGTCCTTAGCATTTGCTAGATTGTCGATTCTTCACTCAGTTGTAAATTCCTTACTAGACTGTAAGATCCTCAAGGGGAGGGATCAGGTCTAACTCAATCATATTCACCATAGAGCTCAGTTCAGGGCTCTGCACATAGTAGACTGTAAGCTCCTTAAAGGCAAGGATTATATCTACTAACTCTATTGTACTCTCTAAAGGGCCCAAGTGCTTTGTACAGTAAGTGATGAGTAATACTGGCTGAGGCATCAACCCTTAACATTTATGTCTATACTCAATTTACAGTCATTCACACATGGACTGAGCGCTTGGGAGAGGGTGGTTCAACAGAATCAGCAGACACGTCCCCCCACCCACAGCGAGTGTTACAGGCTAGCGGGGGAGAACGGCATTAATAGGAATCAATAAATCATTTATAATATGTCATTTAAGGATACGTACCTAAGTGCTGTGGGGTTAGGTGGGGTGAATATCAAGTGTCCGAGGGTCACAGATCCAAACGCATAGAGGATGTGGAAGGGAAAGTGAGCCGGGGGGGAAAAAGGGAGGTCAGGCAATCAGTTGGATTTATTGAGTGCTTATTATTACGTGCAGGGCTCTGGACTGGGAGAGTCCGATACAGCAGAATTAGCAGACAGCATCATGTTTTGAAGACGGAGAGGGTAGCGCTTTGGTGTAGCGCTCAGCGCCCGCTGAGGGCAGGGATTGTCTCTATTTGTTGCCTAACTGTACTCCCAAGTGCTTAGTACAGTGCTCTGCACACAGTAAGAGCTCAATAAATACAATTGAATGAATGAATGAATATTTTTCCATTTACCTATTTGACTGTGAGCCCCATGAGGGACAACCTGATTACCTTGTATTCCCCTTAGTGCTTAGAACAGTGCTTGGCACGTAGTAAGTGCTTAACAAATCCCATTATTATTATTATTTAACTATTTAAACTAACAACAGTTGTGGCCTCCATTGACTATTTCCGGAAAAATGGTAAGCTCTTCAAGTCCAGGGATCAGGTCTACCAACTCAATTACAACCTCCAAAGCGGTTAATAGAGTGCACCCAACAGGCTCTCGATACATATTGTTGATTGATTTTGTCTGGTGGCATATGCTAAAGATTGTTGAAAAAAGTGTATATTTACAGTCTTTTTTTTTAAGACCTCGCATGAAAGCAGACAGAGTTGTCTCAGAGTATTGTTGGACATCAACCTCATTAAAGTAGCCTGTCTCCAGATTCCACACCATGATTATCACAATTGCAATCCTTGTGGCCTTTAGGCAGGCTGGGCTAGGAGAGTTACTGGTGAAAGAACAAGTGAGAAATTATAGCTGGCTCCATGGCTATCAAAACAATCACTCAGAACTGACTCAAATTTAGCTTTACTACACAAGGATGGAAAGAAGGGAAAGGCATGCCAGAGTTAAATGCTTACACTTCCCTAATTATACAAACTTCCGCAAATACACCAACTTCCATGACAGACAAAATTCTATAAAAATACAGCCTTTCTTGGCCCTGGGCACATGTACTATAGTTTATCATGTGGTTGGAGAAGTTGCATGTCAGAGCAGGTGAGAGGAAGGGAGGGAGGAACGGAGAGGTGAGGAGAAGAAAGATGCAGAGAGCGATGGAGAGGGAAAAGTGAAGGAAGATGGAGGAAGAGTGAGGGAAAGTGAGCGAGAAGGAGACAGGGGGAGGAAGGGAGAGGAAAGGGAAAGAGATAAGGTGTGGGAAGGAGGGGGAGTGAGAAGGAAAGAGAGAATGAGAGAGGAAAAGACTGGAAGAGAGAAAGGAGGAGAGTAAAATGTGGAGAGATGGGGAGAGAGAGAGTTGGAAAAAGATGGGGAGAGAGAGGGAGAGAGGTAGACATGGTGACAGTTGGATTGGAGGAAGAGAGATGGAGAGAGGAAGAGAGAGAGAGGGAGAGAGGGAGAAAGATGGAGAGGGAAAGGGAGAGACATGTTGGGGGAGGAGGACAGCTAGAGAGAAGGGGGAAGAGAGAGAGAGGGAGAGAAGAGGGGAAAGGGAGAGTGATGGAGAGAGAGAGAGATGGAGAAGGAGGGAGGAGAAGAGGGAGATAGAGAAAGAAGTGGAAAGGAAGAGGAAGAAAAGAGACAACCTGAGAGAGGGGGAGGAAGACAGATGGAGAGAAAGGGGGAAAAGGAGAGAGAAGGAGAGGGAGAGAACAGAGTTGGAAAGGGGGAGAGGAAGAAAGGAACCCATCCTCTTCTAGATTTGATAACTCTGTCTGGCTTGCTGGCTGTCTTGTCACCACTTGGACACCTACTGTAGTTGTGCCATTTTCTAGGCCCCACCACAATGTGATTTGGGGCCCACCCCAGTCTCCAACCCCCTCCATATTTCAGGGACCCCCTCCCTCCCCCCAACCACCATCCCCCATGCTCAGGGGCAGTAAGGAGACAAATCTCTCCCCACATCCTGGCGGGGGCCCTCCCACCCCTCCCCCCGGCGGAAGACATTAGCCAACAGCCGGATGGACCCTCCTGGGGAGACTCCCAAGGCCCGGCCAAGGCCCAGGAAACCCGTTCCAGAGAAAACAGCCGGCCAGGGATCGGCCCGGGGCAAGCCCAGCAGTGGCCACTCCTCGGGTGGCTTCTGGGAGATTGGGGGAAACAAAAGGCAAGTGTCTAAGTGCTACAGGAAGAAGAAAAAGCAAACAGAGGGAAGCCCGCCACAACCAGCCTACCATGACCCGCCACGGAGGGGGCAAGGGCATTTTGGTAATTCCTAGCCCGGGGGCGGCCATCACCAGCCTGGTTAAAAAAGGGTTTGAGCCACCGGGCTGTCTAGCGCTGGCCAACAGCTCAGTCTCTGGCCCAGTGGGCACTGGGGGCCAGGGAGGGAGAAACTCGTAGGACTCTCCTGAAGCACCTCTTCAGGCTCTGACCTTCTGAGCACTCTCAGAGAACAGCTACCTCCTTGAGAGATAATGGACAGTAGTAGTAGAAATAATAATAATAATTATAATAATAATGATAATGATAATGATAAGCAGTGTGACCTAGTGGAAAGAGCATGGGCCTAGGAATCATAGGACCTAGGTTCTAATCCCAGCTCTGATACTTGTCGGCTATCATCATCAATCGTATTTATTGAGCGCTTACTGTGAGCAGAGCACTGTACTAAGCGCTGTACTAAGGCTATGAGACCTTGGACGAGTCACTTCACTTCTGTGGGCCTCAGCTCCTTCACCTAATTAAGATTATGAGCCCCATGTGGGACGGGGACACTGCTCAACCCGATCGACCCCAGTGCTTAATAAATACCATAATTGTTGTTACTAGCAATAATAATAATTACTAATAATAAGATACCATCATCATTATTTGTTAAGGGGCTTATTAACCCAACCCCATCACCTTGTATCTACCCCAGCACTTAGTACAGTGCCTGGCACATAATAAGGGCTTAACAAACACCACAATTATTAAATACCACAATTATTAAGCCAGCAAAAAGACATCTTACACTGGCCATCACCACCCTGAGGGCTTGGCTTCTGGGGTGGGGAAATTCCTACAAGCCTCGGGAGGGTGAAAGCCAGAGCAGCTTTAGTCTGCATCCCTAATCAATCGCTTGTTGTCGCCGCCCTTATCTTTCCCAGCCCTGTTTGCAGGCCCTTGGCTCCCTCCGTGGATCAGAGGGAGAGTTTTGAGATTCAGAATAAATCTGCTCTGAGGTTTTTGGCAGCTTAATTTGCCCTTCCCACTTCACTGGCATTTCTCAGGCCCCGAAAACAGTGGCCTCTTGGGTAAACAGCCTTTGGGCTGAGGAATAAATTTGGAACAGCTCATAATAATAATAACAATAATAATGGTATTTGTTAAGCGCTTATTATGTGCAAAGCACTGTTCTAAGCGGGTGATACCCTGGCAGCTCACATCAGTGCTTAGGACAGTGCTTTGCACATAGTAAGTGCTTAATAAATGCCATCATTATTATCTACTGCATTAGCCTCCTCGCCTGCCTGTTGGCCTCCCAGTCTCCAGCTTCTCCTGACTCCAGTCTCTATTCCATGATACTGATACTACTGAGAGCTCACCTTCTCCAGGAGGCCTTCCCAGACTGAGCCCCCTTTTTCCTTCCCTCCTCCCCATCCCCCCGCCCTACCTCCTTCTCCTCCCCACAGCACCTGTATATATGTTTGTACAGATTTATTACTCTATTTTACTTGTACATATCTACTATTCTATTTATTTTGTCAATGATGTGCATCTAGCTTTACTTCTATTTATTCTGATGACTTGACACCTGACCACATGTTTTGTTTTGTTGTCCGTCTCCCCATTCTAGACTGTGAGCACGTTGTTGGGTAGGGACTGTCTCTATATGTTGCCAGTTTGTACTTCCCAAGCACTTAGTACAGTGCTCTGCACACAGTAAGCGCTCAATAAATACGACGGAATGAATGAATGAATGCTGCTGTTGCTGTTCAGATTATCCTCATTTTTTAATGGTATTTGTTAAGCGCTATGTGCCAGACACTGTTCTAAGCCCTGCGGTGGGTACAAGATAATTGAGTTGGGAGAGCTGGGATTCAAACTCATGACCTGGTGATTACCAGCTCTTTGCTCTATCCACTAGGCCATGCTGCCTCTCCTGAAGCATCACTCAGCCCACACCTCTCAATCAATCCATCAAGCGCTTACTGTGTGCAGAACTCTGTACGAAGCACTTGGGAAAGAACCCTACAACACAGCTGGTCCCTGCCCACAAGGAGCTTATAGCTCCATCTGCTCTCTTGGTCTTTCCGCAGCAAACAGAAACGCCTCACAATTAGCCTTCTGGGCTCTTACACTCTCTTCAATGAACTAATCAGTGGTACTTATTGGGTACTTACTATGTGCAAAGCACTGTACTAGGTGCTTGGGAGAGTACAATAGAACAGAATTAGCAGACATTTTCCCTGCCCATAAAGAGCTGACAGTCTAGAGAGGACTTCTCCCATGTTCTGCCTCTGCCCTGGAATGTCCTCTCACTTTATATCTGACAGATAATTCCTCCCCCCGAATCCAAAGCCTTACTGAAGGCCCATCTCTTCTAAGAGGCCTTCTCTGACTAAGCCCTCCTTTCTTCATCTCTCACTTCTTTCTGCGTCACCCTGATTTGCTCCCTTTATCCACCACCCCCTCAGCACTTATGTCCATAACCATAATTTATTTATTCTTATGTCCATCATCCCCTCTAGACTGTACACAATCCTTGTGGGCAGTGAATGAGTCTGTTATATTGTCTTCTCTCAAGCGCTTAATACAGTGCTCTGCACACAGTACATACTCAATAAATACCATTGATTGATTGATTGATTGACTGGGATCTCTAAGGTCTTCTAAGCTCTTCTCTTGCTATTCCCCATCCCAGTGTCTTCGCTCCTCTCATGCCAAGCTTCTTGCTCTTGATTCTTCCCGCCTCAACCTCCCTCCCTCCCAGTTTCCCCTGGCCTTTGATTTCTTCCTACCTCCAAATGTGTACACCTTGCTTTTTCCAGTGGCAAAACTCTTTCTGGGAATTCATTTTCTGCTCTCATTTTGACTGGATCCCAAGAGAGACCCATGCCCAGGGTTTTTCTTTCTCTCTGGTCCCGGCTGGACCACCAAGAGAAACTGCCTAAAACACGGAAGAGCATGAAGAAAAGCAGCCAACGCTAGGAGAGGTTCTAGATCCTGCCAAAAGATAGATCACTTGCCTTAAAAACCAGGCAGTGGAAAATGTCTTTTGTTTAACGGGGGCTAAGTCTAAAAACTCTCAGGAAAAGCAAGTTGACAGAGTACTGGGATAGGAGGGTGTAATTTGAGATGTTCAAACAGAAAGTGTAAAATATACAATTCCAGAGGTTCTGGAACAGTTCTGCTTGACTGGGAACAGCCCTGCTTTCATGAACACTTCCCTCCCACTTTCTGAGTCTGTGTGTCCTCTCTGACATTCAGCCGTTGGCCAGAAAGGTGATGTGACCCTTGGGTAATTTTTTCCTAAGTGACACTGGCCATTAAGGGGAGGTAACATGGTCTACGGCAGAGTCAGGAAACCCAAGTTCTGATCCCTCCTCTGCCCCTCACCTGTTGTGGGACCTAGAGCGAGTCACTGAACTTTTCTCCTGGCCTCAGTTTCCTCAGCTGTAAAGTGGGAATGCAATACCTGTTCTCCCTCCCTTTCCGACTGTGAGCCCCCTATGAGACAGGGACTACATCAGACCAGATTATCTGGTATCGTGTCCAGTGCTTGGCACAGAGTAAAAGCTTAACAAATACCATAATAGATAGATAAAACAATTGAGCCCTTAATCTGTGCAGAGCACTGTATTAGGCTCTTAGGAGGGCACAAAAGAGTTACTAGACGTGATCCCTGCACTCAGGACCTTACACTGTAGTGGGGAAGATGGAGTAAGTATTGCATTATCTTGTTGGGGGTTCCATGTTCTTTCAGACCCTGGGGGCTGAGTTAGGTTGTTTTGCGTCAGGGAGAGGTAGGGAGCGTTGCATGGTACTTCTCCCTGTGGGGAATAATTGACATCTCTAGACTGTAAGCTTGTTGTGGGCAGGGAATGTCTACCCATTCTGTTATACTGGACTCACCAAAGCACTTAATATAGTGCTCTGCACACAGTAAATGCTCAACAAATACCACAGATTGATAGATTCACTATAAAATAAATTTCAGGTAGGGGAATTCCTTCCTGTTGAAATCTATGTTAGCGGATAATAATAATTCATTAATGGATAAAATGATTCTGCGTGTCTGAGGGAACCAAAGACTTTAGTTTCCAGGATTTATACATGCATACACACACACAATCATACCTGCACATTCTCTCCCCACTGATGATGATGATGATGGTATTTGTTAAGCGCTCACCATGTGCACTGTTCTAAGCACTGGGGGGATACAAGGTGATCAGGCTGTCCCACGTGGGGCTCACGGTCTTAATCCCCCTTTTACAGATGAGGTAACTGAGGCCCAGAGAAGTTAAGTGACTTGCCCAAAGCCACACAGCTGACAATTGGCGGAGCCGTGATTTGAACCCGTGACCTCTGACTCCAAAGCCCGGGCTCCTTCCACTGAGCCACGCAGCTTTTCTGCAAGCTCTTAGTACAATGCTCTGCAAGCAGTAAGCTCTCAATAAATATGATTACTTGATTGATACTCTTACCACCCCCTCCACCTCCCCTGCCCAATTAATCCCCCAAGTGGAGGTGAAAGCGAAGCTTTAGACGGTAATTTTCTGGCGGGACAAGTTCAGCCCACAAATCCAGGTTCCAAACCTCCCCCCGAGTCAGCTGTAGAAGCCAGTGGTTCAGGAATGGGAGCCAGAATGCGGAGGGATGAAAGCCTTGAGCACAGAAACATTTCAAAATGACCGAAGACAAAGAGCTTTAGAGACGTGGGCGTCCAAGCGAAGCTAGAACTGAAAAATCAAGGCAAAGCCCCAGAGGGGCCCTTCAGGAGCCAATCCATGGATAATAGAGCTGTCCTTCAGATCCAAGATGACGTTCCCCGCGGAGAGATAGCCTTCCAGGTCTAAATGTCTCAGAGGATCTCTTCCACACTTGCCCACAAGATGCCCGTGAAAACACAGCTGGGCACCTCTTCATTTGGGCAAGAGGGGCTGGCACGGCGTGCGTTTGAGTTGTTTCGACAATAGTGCGGCACCATCGTCACCCTCTTTTCTGGTCCCCCCCATGCCCAGTGGTGTACACTGTGAGATGGCGGGTCCGGAGGACCGGTGAAGATGGTGGTCACAGAAAGGATTATCTCTGAGACCTCAGTATCAGCGGACATCTCTGTGCTTTCAGTCGTCCTTAAACAACTGATGAATATTCTATTCAAACTGGTCTAGCAAGGAACCCATTTGTTTACAGAGCACTGTGCTGAGCACTCAGGAGAGCACACCAGTGGAAGAAGACTTGATAACTTTTTTGCGGGTATTTGTTAACCACTTGCCTTCTGTCATATACTGTTGTAAGCGATGGGGTCGATCAATTAATTATTTGGGCACAGTCCCTGTCCTGCCACCTGTATATATGTATATATGTTTGTACATATTTATTACTCTATTTATTTATTTATTTATTTATTTTACTTGTACATATCTATTCTATTTTATTTTGTTAGTATGTTTGGTTTTGTCTCCCCCTTTTAGACTGTGAGCCCACTGTTGGGTAGGGACTGTCTCTATATGTTGCCAATTTGTACTTCCCAAGCGCTTAGTACAGTGCTCTGCACACAGTAAGCGCTTAATAAATACGATTGATGATGATGATGATGATACATGGGGCTTGCAATCTAAGCAGGAGGGAGAAAAGGAGAACTGAGGCAAAGAGGAGGTAAGTGACTTGCTCAAGGTCACAGAGCAAGAATTGCCCGAGCCTGGATTAGAACCCAGGTCCTCTTACTCCCAGGCCATGCCTCTTCCCTGCCCTGAAGGTGATTATAAACTAATTGGTGAGATACAAAATCTTTTACAAGATAGGAGGAAGGAGAGATTGGAGAGGTGAACAAAAAAGTGCTTGAATAGTAGAGTCGACAAATTGATCTGTACATAAGTGCCTTGCTTGGGCGTAAGTGCTTAATTGCTCAGATCACCATGACCTGAGAGAAGAAAAATGATTAGCGAAAGTCCCCTGGAGGAGCTAGAATTACAGAAGGGCTCGGGGGGGCGGGGGTTGGGGGGGAAAGCTGCAGTCTGGTGGAGTTGAAGAGGGAGTTTTTGGCAAGAGGCAGATTATGAGAAAAGGGTCACAGGAGGGGAGGTCAAGAATGAGGCACAGTGAGAAGGTGAACTTGGAGAGAACTGAGGGAAAGAGGTGGATGTAATAGGAGAGGAGAGTGGATGAGCAGTCAGACAGTCAGTCAATTGTATTTGACCACTTACTAGGTGCCAAGCACCGTACTAAGTGCTTGGGAGAGTATAATGTAACAATATAAAAGACACATTCCCTGCCCATAATGAGCTTAGCTATTTAAAGGCACTCACAAGTTTGATGCTGCGAGGACTGGATAACTCGGAGGTTTTTGAGGACTGGAGAAGGATGTATAATCATAACAATAATCCTGGTGTTTGTTAAGCACTGTACTAAGTCCTGGAGTTGATTCTAGATAATCAGGTTGGACACAGTCCCTGTCCCACATGGGACTCCCAGTCTTCTTCTAGACTGTGAGCCCACTGTTGGGTAGGGACTGTCTCTATATGTTGCCAACTTGTACTTCCCAAGCACTTAGTACAGTGCTCTGCACACAGCAAGCGCTCAATAAATACGATTGATTGATTGATTGATTAGAGGAAGGGAGAACAGGTATTGAATCCCCATTTTACAGATGAGGAAACTGAGGTCCAGAGAAGTTAAGTGACTTCCTCAAGGTCACACAGCGGGCAGTGGTGGAGCCGGGAGCAGAACCCAGGGCCTCTGACTTTCAGGTCTGAGTTCTTTCCACTGGGTCACACTGTTTCTGTGAATAATGTTGTAGCAAAGCACAATGAGCTGAACGGCGTTTTAGAAAAACGATCTGGGCAGAGATAGGAAAGTGGAGAGTGACATAGTTTTTTTGTTGCCTTTTTATGATATCTTTTAAGTGCTGAAGTAGAAACAAGATAATCAGGTTGGACACCGTCCATGTCACACCTGGGGCTCCCACGGAGAAGCAGCGTGGCTCAGTGGAAAAGAGCAAGGGCTTTGGAGTCAGCGGCCACAGGTTCAAATCCTGGCTCCATCAATTGTCAGCTATGTGACTTTGGGCAAGTCACTTAACTTCTCTGGGCCTCAGTTACCTCATCTGTAAAATGGAGATTAAGACTGTGAGCTCCCCCGTGGGACAACCTGATCACCTTGTAACCTCCCCAGCGCTTAGAACAGTGCTTGGCACATAGTAAGCGTTTAATAAATGCTATTATTATTATTATTATTATTATCCCCATTTTACAGATGATGGAGATAAGGCACAGAGAAGTTAAATGACTCACCCGAAGTCACACAGCAGGCAAGTGGCGGAGCGGAGATCATAACCCAGTTCCTTCTGAAACCCAGGCCCAGCCTCTATCCACTAGACCACACTGCTTTTCATCATTAGAAGGTTGGCTTGGTAAGAGAGAGGAGTGTTTTGTTTTGTTGTCTGCCTCCCCCTTCTAGACTGTGAGCCTGTTGTTGGGTAGGGACCGTCTCTATATGTTGCCAAGTTGTACTTCTCAAGCGCTTAGTACAGTGCTCTGCACACAGTAAGCGCTCAATAAATATGATTGAATGAATGAATGAGTGTGTCTCTAAAGGTGGGAGAAGAGAGAAGATGGAAAATGGCTAACGGCGGCCTTGAAGCCTGTGGCTAGTAGTTATTATTTAAGGAGAGAAGCCGTGCGACCTCTTATTATCCAATCAGTGTTCTTCACTGAGCATCTGCTGAGCACTTGGGAGAGTACAGCAGGCGAAAGGCAATCATTCCTGACCCTCAAGGAACTCACAATCTAATAGAGGAGACTGATAAAAAAAAGTCTTTTCTCATCTTGAAAGCCAGAGGAATAATAGAAATCTGGAAGCGCTACACAATGTTCTGCAGAGAGTAAGCGCAGAATCAGCAAGGCCTAGCGGATAGACCTGGGGCCTGGAAGTTGGAAGGACCAGGGTTCTAATCCCGGCTCCACCGCTTGTCTACTCTGTGACCTTGGGCGAGTCACTGCTCTATGCCTCAGTGACCCCTTCTGTAAAGTGGGTATTAAGGTTGTGAGCCCCATGTGGGACAGGGACTGTGTCCAACCTAATTAACTTTAATCTACCCCAGCGCTTAGTAGGGTGCCTGGCACACAGTAAGCGTTTAACAAATGCCATTAGCAACAAAATATTATTGATTGGTCAGGATGAATCCCTTGAACAAGTGATTGAAAGACAAAGGGATCTTCTTTCATTAATACTCAGTAACTATTTCAACCAGTCAATCACTAGTATACACTGAGTAGCAACTGTATGCACAGCACTGGTCTAAGAGCTTGGGAGGATATAATAGAATAGACAAGATCCTAATTTTACAGTCTAGTTTTAAAGAAGAATTGCAAAAGAACTAAATTCAATAAAGGATGTCTCATGAAGAATCTGAGAGGAATTATATTTTTAAACTTCATGAAACTACTTGATGACATCCAAAATATCTGTGGTTTCCCAACCTTTACTACTGCCTCTCTGCATCATAAATCTGAAGAAATACACAAAATGTGAATTTAGCTGGACACTGCATTTTCTTAGGCTGAAATATTAGCTTAATATTTCCTTAGTGGGGAAGTTGTCTTCTAGGAGGAAGATTAAATGGGAAATATTCTCCCCCACCAGGATCTATGTCAAAAATAGACCCCCTGGTCAGGTTGATTTTGTTGGTTGGTTGGTTTGTGTGTTTTTCTTTTCTAAATCTCGCCCAAGAGAGTGAATCCTGGAAAACGTCAGACTGGATGTAACCCATAGCAGAGGCAATCACATCTAATCACCGTGAGAAGCAGCATGGCCTAGCAGATAGAGCAGGCCTGAAATCAAAAGGACCTAGGTTCTAATCCCACCACCACCACTCGTCTGCTGTGTGACCTTGGATAAAGCAGTTAAATTATCTGTGTCTCAGTTCCCTCATCCGTAAAATGGGGATTGAGACTGTGAGCCCCATGTGGAACAGGGACTGTGTCCAATCTGATTACCTTGTATCTACTCCAGCGCTTAGGGCAGTGCCTGTAAGCGGCTAACAAATACTATAAAACAAAGTCCCACCCATTTCATACATCCTACTAGCTCCCAAGTTTTGACAACCGGGCTGGCCTCAAAACACTATTGCCAATTACCTGGTTCCTCCTGGGTTTTTCAAATCTCATTTGGTCGCCGTGGATGGAGAGCCTAGGAGTCTCTTTTCTGTCAGATTTGGAATGCGGGTCAGCCTTCGGCCGAGTCCCACCACCGGAAAATAAAGAAATAAAATGAATAATTAATGGGGTTCTCCTCATTCCGAGGTAATTTACTGACAAACCCAACCACCGTGGAGAGCACTTTTCTATAATTGTCCAATTATGGCCTGAAAGTACAAAGTAATAAAAGGTTGTGTTCCTTGCACCTAATCTCCAGATAATCTTTCCAAACTCCGGGAATAAAAGAATAAAAATAAAATAAAACAAACAGGGATTGATTTTTAAAACTGGAATGGCGCAAGGCCAGGAAACGAATGAAGGCACGAAAATCCTCTGTAGGGAATGACCGCGAGAATGAAAGAAAAGGGGGAAGGTGAGAGAAAACCAATCACTTTAACTGTGATTAATCTAATTGTCTTGTTTCTGTGCCTAGCACATACTGAACACTGAAGACTAATAAGAATAATAATAATCAATTGTATTTTTTGAGCACTTACTATGTGCAAAGTGCTGTACTAAGTATTTTGGAGAGTACAGTTTGAGTTGGTATAATTGAGGAATAGTAATCAATTAATAATGGTGTCTATTAAATGCTTACTCTGTGCTAACTGATAGGGTAGATACAAGGTTTCCTGCCTGCAAGAAGCTTACAGTTTAGAGGAATAGTACTAATAACAATAACCATTATTATTATTATGTCAAACTGCATGCTCCCCCCTGGCCTAAACCACACTTAAAAGAACCAAACCTCCAGGCCCAGGAAAGCATAACATCTTTCCCTGAAAGTGAACGTTTGAGGAGGTATTTTGGAAGTCAAAAATCCAAAGCAGCCCTCTCCGCCTTGAAAAAATTATAGCACTCACAGAGAGATGGTCTAATAGAGACGAGCCGGTTAATAATGACCCCTTTGACTACAGGTACCTTTCAGAAAATGAAAGATTCAAGCGTAACCCCAGGAATTTCGTTATGAAAGCGGAGGCCAAATTGTACATTTGAGAAGCGAATTCTGCTCGGTCTGTTCAGAGAGAGGTGGGAGGTGCCAGCTGCCTAGGAAACAAGCTTTAAGTAGGAGCTTCCTGGAATTCTTTGTGTTCTCACTCCTAAAAGAGGTCTGAGCTCCTCTGATAAAGGATTCCAATTATTTGGCATTTGCAGAGAGCTCAGAATTTGTTAAATCCCTTCCAAACCCTACCCCCTTCAGAGCTAAGGCAGTACCATTCCCTCCCTCTTCTTTCTGGTGCCAGCGAGAAACACGAAGCCCAGACAGGTGCAGGAATTGCTCAGGGTCACACAGCAAGTCGTGGGTGGAGGGAAGAAGTCTCTAAGTCTTCTTCGTGAGAGAATCAGTCCTTATGACCCTGGCGGAAATGCTGTGATTTTTCTCAAGATGGGTCTGGTTCTCGGCAAGGATTTTCTCCTCAACGCCGGCTTCACGGAGAACTGCCAGTTTGGTCCATCTTAATTCCTGGCTCGCCCCATTATTATTACTATTATTAGTAGTATTATTACTACTAAGCAGCATGGCACAGTGGATAGAGCACAGGCCTGCGAGTCAGAAGGTCACGGGTTCCATTTCCGACTCCGCCTGTGTGACCTTGGGCAAGTCACTTCACTTCTGGGCCTCAGTTCCCTCATCTGTAAAATGGGGATTGAGACTGTGGGACAAGAATTGTGTCGAACCCGATTTACTTGTTTCCACCCCAGCGCTTGGTACAGTGCCTGGCACATAGTAAGTGCTTAAGAAATACCATAATTATTATTAGTAGTAGGGTTTCTCAGCGTGGCTCAGTGGAAAGAGCCCGGGCTTTGGAGTCAGAGGTCATGGGTTCAAATCGCAGCTCCACCAATTGTCAACTGTGTCGTGTCACTTTACTTCTCTGTGCCTCAGTTACCTCATCTGTAAAATGGGGATTAAGACTGTGAGCCACCCATGGGAAAACCTGATCACCTTGTAACCTCCCCAGTGCTTAGAACAGTGCTTTGCACATAGTAAGTGCTTAATAAATGCCATTATTAGTAGTATTACTATTATAATCAGTTATTATTGTTATTATTATATTTCTTAAAGAGCTTATTGTGTGCCAAGCACTGTACTTAGCGCTGGTTTAGATCAAAGATGATTGGATTGGACAGACCCTCTCTCAGCCAGAATTCCCAGTCTAAGTAGGAGGGTGTAGAATTTAATCCCCATTTTACAGATGAGGGAACTGAAGCATAGAGAAGTGAAGTACTTATCCAAGGTTACACAGCAGACAAGTGGCAGAGCTGGTTTTAGAAACCAGGTCTGCTGATTAACAGGCCTGTGCTCTTTCCACTAGGCCACGCTGCTTCCCTAATTTTTTTTTTAATGGTATTCGGTAAGCGCTTCCTATGTGCCAGGCACTGTACTAAACTCTAGATACAAGCTAATCAGCTTGGACACAGTTCATGTTCCACATGGTGGTTATGGTCTTAATCCCCATTTTACAGATGAGGTAACTGGTGTCCAGAGAAGTTAAGCGACTTGCCGAAGGTAAAACAGCAGATAAGTGGTGGAGTTGGGATTAAGACCTAGGACCTCTAACTCCCAGGCTGGTGATCTTTCCACTACGCCACGCTGCTTTCCCCTTACTCTCCCTGGCACTCTCAGCTTCCCCTATACCCCCTCCTTCTTCTACCCTGTTCACATCTCTGGGCCTCAGTTTCCTCCTCTACAAAATGAGGATAAGTGGGGAACTCCATGTAGGACAGAGACTGTATCCAATTTCATAACATTGAATCTACCCCGCAATTAGCAGAGAGTGTTTAATAGACACCGTTATTAATCGATTACTATTTCTCTCCAATGAGTTTACGACCTTGCAAGCAAACACTGAAGTCAGTGCTAGTAGCTCTGGCTACTGCTTCTGCTGGTGGCTGACAGGAGGCAGCAGTCCTAGTCTGGAATGGGCAAGTATGGGTGAGTGGGTGGATAGATTGGTGGACAGATATAATAATAATAATGACATTTATTAAGCGCTTGCTATGTGCAAAGCACTGTTCTAAGCGCTGGGAAGGTTACAAGGTGATCAGGTTGTCCCACGGGGGGCTCACAGTCTTCATCCTCATTTTACAGATGAGGGAACTGAGGCACGGAGAAGTGAAGTGACTTGCCCAAAGTCACACAGCTGACAGTTAGTGGAGCCGGAATTTGAACCCATGACCTCTGACTCCAAAGCCCGTGCTCTTTCTACTGAGCCACACTGCTTCTTAGCCACATTGCTTCTTTTGGATGGGTGGTTGGATGGATGGGTGGGTAGATAGATTGGTCAATAGACTGATGGATGGATTGGTGTATGGAAGGTTGGATGGATGGATATAATAATAAGCACTTAAATGCCATAAAAAATGATTGATTAATTAATTAGATGGCAGAGGAATGGCTAAGACAGTCTTGGAGTAACCACTGATCGGCTATTCAAAGACCATTTCCTAAACTGTAAAATGGGGAGACACCTATTCTCCCTCCCTACTCCCTACTATAAATAATAGTAAACAATAATGATGATGGCATTTGCTAAGCGTTTACTATATGCCAGGCACTGTACTAAGTACTGGGGTGGATATCAGCGCTTAGAACGGTACTTGGCATATAGAAAGCACCTAACAAATACCACCATTATTTACATATTATTATTATATGTAAATCAAGTTGGACACAGTGCTTGTCCCATGTGGGGCTCACAGTCTCAACCTTCATTTTACAGATGAGGTAACTGAGGCACAGAGAAGTGAACTGATTTGCCCAAGGCTACACAGCAAGTAAGTGGAGGAGCTGGGATTAGACCCCATTACCTTCTGATTCCCGAGCCCGTACTTTATTCACTACACCACACTGCTTTTCAATTAGCCTTTGTAGGTGAACTCTATTATACTTTCCCAATAAATTAGATCTCCCTGTGCTGCCTGTCTACCTAACAAAATGCTGAAATCAATCAATTAATCAGTCAATGGAATTTATTGAGCACTTACTCTGTGCCTAGTGTGGTTCTCAGAAGTAGCATGGCCTAGTGAAAAGAGCATGGGCCTAAGAGTCAGAGGACCTGAGTTCTAATCCCAGCTCTGCCATTTACTTCTGTGTGACCTTGGGCAAATCACTTCACTTTCTCTGTGCCGCAGCTCCTCATCTACAAAATAGAGATTTAATACCTGTTCTCCCTCCTCCTAAGACTATGGGCCCCATGTGGGACTTGGCATATAGTAAGCACTTAACAAATACCGCAATACCACAGTTGTTATTATTGTGAGAGAACAGTAAAGTTAGTTCACATGATGCCTGCCCTCTGTACTTCCCAAGCGCTTAGTACAGTGCTCTGCACATAGTAAGCGCTCAATAAATACGATTGATGATGATGATGATGGAGCTTGTAGTCTTGGGGGAGAAACAGATACTAAAACAAATTACAAGTAGAGATAGCAGTAGAGTGTAAAGTTGTGGTTATTAGTGGAATGGGGGCAGTGTGAATAATCAGCCCTTCCTGCGGCTGTGGGGTAAAATAATAACAATAATAATAGTAATAATAATAATTGCAGTATTTGTTAAGCACTTACTATGTGATAGGCACTGTACTAAGTGGCAGGGGGAATATAAGTATATCGGATCAGACACAGTCCCTGTCCCATGCGGGGCTCACAGCCCCCACCATTTTACAGGTGAGGTAACTGAGGTCCACAGAACTGAAGTGACTTGCCCAAGGTCACATAGCAGACAAGTGACCGAGCTGAGATTAGAACCTGTGACCTTCTGATTCCCAAGCAGCGTGGCTCAGTGGAGGAGAGCACGGGCTTTGGAGTCAGAGGTCATGGGTTCAAACCCCGGCTCCACCAACTGTCAGCTGTGTGACTTTGGGCAAGTCACTTCACTTCTCTGTGCCTCAGTTACCTCATCTGTAAAATGGGGATTGAGACTGTGAGCCCCACGTGGGACAACCTGATCACCTTGCAACATCCCCAGTGCTTAGAACAGTGCTTTGCACATAGTAACTGCTTAATAAATGCCATCAATATTATTATTATTATTATTATTATCCACTATGCCAGCTCCCGGCCTTCTTCTCTCTCATCACAGACCAGCACCCGAGAGGGGAGTGAAATTGGCACTCAGGGGAGGCAACAAAGCTCAAGCTCTGAGGCAGAAATCCAGATAATCAGGCCTGCACCTGAGCTGGACCTGGTCCTCCCAAGCCCCCGCCTAGGGTACTTCTGCCCGTCGCAGCCCCCGCAAGCCCGGGACATGAGGGCAGGGGCAGCTAATCTGCATTTCACCCTGAATGCCAGCCCCAGCACCCCTCATTTCAACCTCCCGCCCTCTCCCAACCCAGCCGGGATCCACAGTCACTCACTTTGGCCCAGGCCCGGGGGCACTGCCCTCTAAGAGCCACGGGTAAGCTATCCAAAGCCCGGGACCCTCTTCCCCCGTAACCGGGGATGGCCACATCTGGCTGGGCACTTGCAGAGTCCTGTGCCAGGCCTACCCACCTGACGGATCAGGGCAGCCCAGTCAGGGCAGGCCCGGGGCAACACGAAACCACAGGGGAGATGAACAGGGCCAAGAGGCTGGACTTGGCTTCCTTCCCCCACCCCAGGGCTGAGAGGATGTGTATGTGCCATTTATCAATGACATCCCAAAACATTTTCCTTGACTGAGGGCCAGCGCTTTGCACAATCCCAAACGGAAGCTTCTGATTCCCCAACACTTTCAGGGAGAGGGGGTGGCTCTCATTATTATTCATAGTCATAATAATAATAATGGAATGTATTAAGTGCTTATTCATTGCTACAGGATAATCAATCAAAATCCTGGTCCCATGGAGGGCTCAGAATCTAAGAGCAAGGGAGAGGAGGTATCTTATTTCCATTTTAAGAATAGTAATTACCATACTTAAGTCTTTACTCTATGCCAAACACCGTTCTAAGCACTGGGTAGATCAATCAATCAATCGTATTTATTGAGCGCTTACTGTGTGAAGAGCACTGTACTAAGCGCTTGGGAAGTGCAAGTTGGCAACATATAGAGACAGTCCCTACCCAACAGTGGGCTCACAGTCTAGAAGGGGGAGACAATCCCCCTTAGATTAGATGCAAGCTAATCAAGTTGGACACAGTCTCTGTCCCACATGGGGCTCACAGTCTAGGTAGGAGGGAGTTGGATTGAATCCCCATTTTATAGGTGAGGAACTGAGGCTCAGAGAAGTGAAGTGACTCGGCCAAAGTCACAGAGCAGATACGTGGCAGAACTGGGATTAGAACCCAGCCACCTACCTCCATGGTGGGGAAAGGGGAAACAGCTCCCCAAGGCAAGTCTGTGGCAGCCAAATAATACAGCAGAGTCTAATTAGCTAATTGATTTGAAAAAGCTCTAGACTGTAAGCTCATTGTGGACAAGGAATGGGTCTACCAACTCTGTAGTACTGTACTCTGCCAAGCACTTAGTACAGTGCTCTGCACACAGTAAGCACTCAATAAATACCATTGATTGACTGAAAGGTCCATTTCCCCACATGGGTCACACTCTTGACCTGAAGGATTAAGGGTGATTGTGGCTCGCTCTCCTACCTGTCTCTCTCACCAGAGATGGGTGAAAATCCCAAGGAGACTCAGAGTGGGGACAAAGGGGAAGCCATGCCTTCCCGGTTGTCAAGGAAACCTAGAGCCGAAAAGAACCTCAAGAGATTATTGGGTCTATGCCCCTGTCTCCAGACAAGAAGTCACCATTGACTTTAGTTTGTTTACGAGGGCCTGGGTACAGTCAGATGATGATTTGCTTCTGGGTCCTTGGACTTGGCCCTGCCTGCTTCTCTAGACAAAGAGTCATTCATTCTCTTCAACTTGCGAGAGACATCCAAACCCCACTGCAAGACAGGGTCAAATCCAAGCCCCTGAGGGAGTGGGCTCAACTTCCCTCAATCCTAGCATGGTCTGAGACTAAGTCATCGCTGCCGAGGCCCAGGAGGGCAGTTCCACGAGGTTCCTGGGAAACAGGCCGACACTGTGGAGACCACAGCAGACATGACAGCTCTGCCCTTTGCCTTCTCCTCCTCCTCCTCGATCTTCCGGAAAGCCTTTCCACCAATCTGGCTTCCGATCCTTTCCTCGATCCTGGAGGGGAGATGGGGCTCAGAGGAGGAAAACAGCCCTATCTTTGTCTGATCCTTAAGCTCAGCCTCTCCCTCCCCACTGGCAGCCGGCTCTCCTGTGGCAAACACCACTGGCTTGGCCTTTCCCATTGTGTCTTCTGCAGCTGCCTCAGCCCGAGGCTCTGTCACTCATCCCTCGGCTTCTAGACAAGGGGAGGAAAAGCACCTGGTGTGGGCAGCTGTAGGAGGAAGGACTAGGGTTGGGTGGCATTAGATGGGGAAGCAGCGTGGCTCAGTGGAAAGAGCATGAGCTTTGGAGTCAGATGTCATGGGTTCAAATCCCGGCTCTGCCACTTGTCAGCTGTGTGACTTTGGGCAAGTCACTTAACTTCTCTGTGCCTCAGTTACCCCATCTATAAAATGGGGATTAAGACTGTGAGCCCCCCGTGGGACAACCTGACCACCTTGTAACCTCCCCAGTGCTTAGAACAGTAACAGCTTTGCACATAGTAAGCACTTAATAAATGCCATCATTATTATTAGACCTGATGCTTCAAATTTCGGGGAGAAGTGCTGTTCTGTAGCCCCTTTTCCTAAGACATCTCCCCATGTCCTAGGTCCTCTCCAAGAACCCCAGATTCCTAGGCCTAGAGGTCATCTAGTCCATCCCCCTGCCTTCTACCTGTGCTTCAGTTTCTCTCCTAGAATTCCAGAATTCAAGGCCTGGACGTCAGGGACTCCATCCCCTGCTTTCTGCCAGTGACCCAGGTTGGTCAATCAATCAAATTTATTGAGTGTTTACTGTGTGGGGAGCACAGTGCTAAGTGCTTGGGAGAGGACAATATAACAGACACATTCCCTGCCCACAATGAGCTTTCAATTTAGAGGACTGCAAACTTTCAGGTCTCCTCCAAAAATCCTAGACCCGGTGGTCACCTAGTCCCCCCCGCCCCTCCAGCCTTCTGGCCTGACCCCAGCTCCTTTCCTAGAATCCTCGGACTAGATTCCCAGTATCCCGGCAGTTGAGGTCACCATCTCCAACCCGTCCTACACGAGACTCATAGTCCAAGAGGCAGCCTTTGGGGACGGGGCCTCCGACAACATAGGGGACTTCTGCTCCCTATGATTTGCACGCTCAACTGGTTTTGCACACTGAGGGAGAACTAGGCCTTTTGTGAACAAATGACCTCAAAGTGATAGACAGGATACAATTCCAGCAGAGGCATCCGTCACAGAAGAAAAATTTCATTTCTGGGTGTGAGGGAGAGTTAGGGAAGGGTTTGGGCCAGGGCTTTCTCATGCTATCCGAGCTACTTTACGTAACCTGGTCTTGGACAGCTTGGTTTGGCTTAGTACGAAACTGAATCCAGGTGCTCGGAGATCGAGTGATCACATGGGGCCTGGGACTCTGAGGTGGCTGCCAATCCAAGCTGCTATCAGAAGGACACGCACAAGGAACCCAACTCCTGGCATCTTCCCCATGGGAGCCGACCCAACATCTCTCCTTGGTTTTGTAACCAGAGTGTGAGGCACACCTTTATATAACCTTCCATCAGGAGAGCGGAGCCTCAGAGAACAATGTTTCCCCCGCAGGGGCCGGTGGAAAGGGGAGAGGCGCCTTGTCATTCTAGAACAGTCCTTTTCCGTCAACTGGATTTGAGAGAAAGGGAAAGGGTTTATCCCGGTCTCTCAAGTTCACAGTTTATCATTTTGGCGTCGGAAAAATTTCATCCAGCCCTCCTCTTCCACAGAATCGGGTGCTAATCTTCTTTAGCTAGGGATTGTCTTCATTAACCTTGGTCCCGCCGATTCCTTACACCAGTGGATTGTGGCATCAAGCTGACTGCATGACAGTCCCCTTAGAGACGTGTGTCAGGAACAAGTTTAAGCCCGGTTCTGACTTCCTTATTTTCCCTGTTGTACCTGCGGCCTTTTCCTCCAATCTTGGCTCGTCGAGAAGGACATTAATCATTTTTGAGCCCCGTGCTGGCCCTCAGTAGCCCCGACAACCTTGTTGGAAAGCTGTTAGCGGGCAATCTTCATTGAGTTGATGGGACTTAATTTTTCCATTGATATTTTCTTCCCGTGGGAAAGTTTATTTGGGAATTCTCTATTATTTCCCAGCCAGATCAATCAATCAATCACAGGAATTTCTTAGGGAAAGGACTCAGTACTGGGAAGAAAAGCAATACTTAATAATAACAATAATGATGGCATTTATTAGGCACTTACTATGTGCAAAGCACTGTTCTAAGCGCTGGGGAGGTTACAAGGTGATCAGTTTGTCCCTTGGGGGGTTCACAGTCTTAACCCCCATTTTGCAGATGAGGTAACTGAGTCACAGAGAAGTTAAGTGACTTGCCCAAAGTCACACAGCTGACAATTGATAGAGCCAGGGTTTGAACCCATGACCTCTGACTCCAAGGCCTGTGCTCTTTCCACTGAGCCACGCTGCCTCTAGCCTTGTAACTTTCAGGCTGGCACTAACTTTGAGCCTTACTGACTACGCTTCTGCCCCAGGCTCTTTTGGAGAAGAGCTGATTAGGAGAACATGCTGACAGTGGAAATGAATGTAAAAGGCAGTGGGGGGAAGAGTAGAGGAATTTACTATTTTCTAGCATCCCAAAATTTGGCACCGAGATAGCTACAGAATTAGCAGGGAAGCGTTGGGGAAAATGTGAGCATGGTAGGGAAACTCGAAAAGTAAAATCCCCAATTAAAGCTTACATCAGCATCAGAGTTGCCACACTCAACCTAGGCACCCTCCACTTCCATGAAAAGTGATCCATCAATAATAATAATAATAATAATAATGGTATTTGTTATGCACTTACTGTATGCAAAGCACTGTTCTAAGCACTGGGGGTATACAAGGTGATCAGGTTGTCCCACGTGGGCCTCACAGTCTTAATCCCCATTTTACAGATGAGGTTACTGAGGCCCAGAGAAGTGAAGTTACTTGCCCAAAGTCACACAGCTGAAGAGTGGCGGAGGTGGGATTAGAACCCATGACCCCTGACTCCCAAGCCTGTGTTCTTTCCACTGAGCCACACTGCTTCTCTAAGCAGCGTGGCTTAGATACTTCTCTAAGTATCAATAGTATCTATTGAGTGTGCAGCGCACTGAATTATGCACTGTACTTAGAAAGAGAGACAATGCTTCCTACCTATGCTGTTGAAAGACCCTTTGGATCAAGGTTCAAAGTTTGTGGATTTGATGATCCAACTCTCTTGGCTTCACCTCATCTCACCTCACAATCAATCTGTGTTCTTTCCTTCAAAGATCTCTAAACATTTAATGAAATGACAGATAAGGGCCATTCACAAATGCTACAGCTGTGGATAGCTAAATATAGAAGACAATCTCTCTCCCTCAGCTGTCTGGTAGATCAGGAAAATGGCCAGGGGCTTGCAACAGCAGACAAAGCATTTAATAAATGCCATAATTATTAGAGTTTTTTAAATGGTATTTGCTAAGCACTTTCTATCAGTCAGGCACTGTACTAAGTCTCACAAGCCCGCAACCTTGGTGTCATCCTCGACTCCGCTCTCTCATTCACCCCTCACATCCAAGCCGTCACCAAAACCTGCCGGTCTCAGCTCCGCAACATTGCCAAGATCCGCCCTTTCCTCTCCATCCAAACCGCTACCCTGCTAATTCAAGCTCTCATCCTATCCCGTCTGGACTACTGCACTAGCCTTCTCTCTGATCTCCCATCCTCGTGTCTCTCTCCACTTCAATCCATACTTCATGCTGCTGCCCGGATTATCTTTGTCCAGAAACGCTCTGGACATATCACTCCCCTCCTCAAAAACCTCCAATGGCTACCGATCAATCTGCGCATCAGGCAGAAACTCCTCACCCTGGGCTTCAAGGCTCTCCATCACCTCGCCCCCTCCTACCTCACCTCCCTTCTCTCCTTGTACTGCCCAGCCCGCACCCTCCGCTCCTCCACCACTAATCTCCTCACTGTACCTCGCTCTCGCCTGTCCCGCCATCGACCCCCGTACTGGAGTAGATTCAAGCTAATCAGGTTGGACAGAGTCCATGTCCCACATGGGGCTCACAGTCTTAATCCCCGTTTAGTAGATGAGGTAGCAGGCACTGAGAAGTGAAGTGACTTGCTCAAGGTCACACAGCAGACAAGTGGGGGAGGTGGGATTAGAATCCAGGTCCTTCTGACTCCCGGGACCGTGCTCTATCCACTAGGCCATGCTGCTTCTCTAAGGTTCACGGGGTCTTCTTCTCAGACGTATTGATGGCTTTTACAAAGAATTTACTGGGTACATGGAGGATGGAGCCATTGATAAGGAGGAGTTCAGAGACCCTGGAGAGCTGGAGAAACCAGGAAGACCTCAAAAGGAGTTCGTGTTTCCTCTTCCGACAATCAACGGAGGCTTCAATGCACACATCCAGACTAGAGAGGACAGCAGTGCCCAAACTTGAGGGAGTCCTTGCCTTTGCGGCAGGAGACCTGGGTTCGAGTTCTGCTACACAGGGCCCCATTACAGATTTCTTCACACCCCTTTCCCTAATTTGTGAAGGACACACAAGAAGACCGCAGCCCCCTGCCCCCACTTCTCTCCCCCTCCCCCGTAAGGATAGTAAAGGAAGGTAAGAGGAGAAGGGATCATTTAGCCACCAGAAGAGAAAGTTAAGAGCAGTGTGGCTCAGTGGAAAGAGCCTGGGCTTTGGAGTCAGAGGTCATGGGTTCAAATCCCGGCTCTGCCAATTGTCAGCTGGGTGACTTTGGGCAAGTCACTTCACTTCTCTGGGCCTCTGTCCCCTCATCTGTAAAATGGGGATTAAGACTGTGAGCCCCACGTGGGACAACCTGATCACCTTGTATCCCCCCAGCACTTAGAACAGTGCTTTGCACATAGTAAGCGCTTAACAAATGTCATCATCATCATTAAGAGCAATACACATGCCCAGTTAGTGCTCATCTTAACCTTTATCGGAAATAGAGAAACTGACCAATTGCTGAATGAGGATTTGGAGACTTAAAATGAAATCTAGGGAAGCTGACAAAGTGGATTGAGATTAGAATGAGTTACTGAGGGAGGCCACAAAGCCTGCTGAGAAGCAGCATCATCCAGTGGAAAGAACCCGGACCCGGGAATCAGAAGGATCTGGGCTCTAATACTGGCTCCACCGCTTGCCTGCTGTGTGACCCTGGGTAAGTCACTTTACTTCTCTGGGGCTCAGTTACCTCATCTGTAAAATGGGGATTAAGACTGCGAGCCCTGTGTGGCCAACCCGATTAGCTTATATCTACTCTAGCGCTTAGTACTGTGCCTGGCACTTAGGAAGTGTTTAACTAATACCATAATCTTTATTACAATTATTGCACATTCACACTGCAGCACCTTACCCCCTCTCCCACCCCCTCCTCCTCCATTTCAGCCCTGGGGGAGTCATCAGATGATCCCCTGGACCCGGAGCCTTCTCCTCTCGGTCAGCTAGCTCTTGTTGCTGCCGTTTCTCTCTCTTCTGGGCGGCCCCTGGCTGGAAGGCAGCAGCTGGTGCCGGAGGCCTGGGTGGCTTCCCCTGGATCACCCGGCTGGAGGTGGAGGGGAAGAAAGGCCGGCTCCCAGTCATCTCCTTCCCCCCCTGCCCCGAGCATCTGTTCTTCCATCAGCCCCCTCTGCCCTCCCCACAGTTTGGGCCTCCACCCACTCCACTTCAGCTCCCTGAACTAGGCCATCTTCCCTCCGATGCCAACCTGGGAGCTACTGAGCCTGAGAGCTGAGGCCTCCTGGGTGATGGGTCAAGTCTGGGGCCTTCCCAGGTTTTCGATGGGCCCATGTCTCAAGGAGATCCCAGAACCAGGTCATCCTACTTAGGGTCCTCAGGCCAGAAACCAAACACCACCAGTCTGGGATAATAATAATAATAACGATGGCATTTATTAAGTGCTTACTATGTGCAAAGCACTGTTCTAAGTGCTGGGGAGGTTACAAGGTGATCAGGTTGTCCCACGGGGGCTCACAGTCTTAATCCCCATTTTACAGATGAGGGAACTGAGGCACAGAGAAGTGAAGTGACTTGCCCAAAGTCACACAGCTGACAATTGGTGGAGCTGGGATTTGAACCCCTGACCTCTGACTCCAAAGCCCGGGCTCTTTCCACTGAGCCATGCTGCTTCCAAGGCCTCTGCCAATGGATGTGCCCCCCTCCTTTCCCCTGTGTTGCCACCTCTTCACGGAGCCCTGGCCGAACAGGACCCAAGGCTTTCAGGAAGAACTGAGCCCCGTGTCGGCCCACGACAAGAATAGCCAAACAACTGCATGAGAAGCAGTGTGGCTTTGTGGAAAGAGCACAGGCCTGGGCGTCAAAAGGACCTGGGTTCTAATCCCGGATCCGCCACATGTCTGCTGTTGTGGACCTTGGGCAAAACAGTTCACTTCTCTGTGCCTCAGTTACCTCATCTGTAAAAATGGGGATTAAGAGCGTGAATCCCAAGTGGGACAGTGTCCAACCTGATTGACTTGTACCTACTCCAGTGCTTAGAATAGCTTTGTCATATAATTGGTAATATTCAAGCGCTTAATACAGTGCTCTGCACACAGTAAGCGCTCAATAAATACAATAGAATGAACATAATAAGCGCTTAACAAGTACCATTATTATTATTATTATTATTACTATGTGTCTGCCTCATAGGAGGAGAGACACAACTGTCTCCTCCTGTGGGTGAGATCCCCCCATCTTGTTTCCCTTGTTCCGGAGTAAATCCCAGGGTGAGTCTTTTTACTCATCCGTGAGAGGACAGAGGATTCCACCACAGAGAGGTACTGTGCTGTGCACAGAATGCTCAACAAATCAAATCAGTGGTATTCATTGAGAGCTTACTGTGTGCAGAGCACTGTACTGAGCGCTTGGGAAAGAACCATACTAAAGTTCTCCCGGGGTCTGCTCTACCCTCTCCTGGCTTTTAGTTCCTTGAGGGCGGGAATGGTGTCTACCAACTCTATTATATTCTCCCAAAGTGCTCAGCACAGTGCTCTTCAAACACTAGACTGTCAGCTCCTCAAGGGCGGGGATCACGTCTACTAACTCTCCTGCAATTTTCCAAGTGCTGGGTACAGTGCCCTGCACATGCTAGAGTGAGTCCCAAAGTGGGATAGGGACTATGCCTCATCTGACTGTATCATCTCTACCCCAGAGCTTAAAACAGTGCTTGGCCCATAGTAAACACCGAATAAATAGCATAATTATTATTTAGGCCAGACGCAGGGCAGAGGGCAGAAAGATTCTCCCTACCTAATGCCTCTAAACCAAACAGCTCCCCTCGTCCCACTGACTCTTGCTGGCTATTTCCCATCTTCTACCCTAGATAACTCAAAGCCAATCAATCACTGGTATCTTTTGAGCACTGGGGAGAGTACTAAAAGCTCGGCTGAGTCAATCAATCAATCAATCAATCGTATTTGTTGAGTGCTTACTGTGTGCAGAGCACTGTATTAAGTGCTTGGGAAGTACAATACAAGATAATTAGCAGACAAGCTCCCTGCCCGTAACAAGTTTCCAATGGGGCACCCAGCTTCGTGGCTCCATTTGGAAAAGGGGTTTTGTCCTTTTGAAAGGAAGGGCACCCTTGGGCTCGGTTCCTTCCCTCCCTGCTGAGCAGATGGACTCTACCCACCTTTCTTTCTTCCTCATTCTTCCTTCTGGGGCCATGAAGTTCTGGAAACAGCTGCCCGGGGCCCCTCCCCAGAGATGGCTGCATTCCAGGGCCCGTGAGGTGGCTCCTTCTGGGGAGAGGAATGCTCCCGAAACATAAGACGCGAAGATTGCTCAATGTCTCGGAGGCGGCCAAGCCGCCAACCTACCCTGCCCAAGGTAAGCTGTCCTGCCTTCCTTTACCTCTCCTGAATCGAGAGGAGGGAGGGAGGCCAGGGGCTGACGACCGCAACAGAAACCTCAAGGGCAGGCAACCGGTCGAGTCCTGTGGACCCAACTGCCTCCAGCCCGCTCCGCGGAGCGGCTGTTGGGGAGGATCCTGGCTCACAGCTCTCCGAGGAGGCAGCGAGTCCCTGAGGCTGCTGGGCCCCATGAGGCCATTCTTGCTGAGCAGGGAGAGCTGAGAAACAGGGTGGCCTAATAGTTAGAGCCCTGGCCTAGGAATCAGGGGACCGGGGTATTAATCCTTGCTCCGCCACTTCTCTGCTGTGTGACCATGGGCAGATCACTTCGCTTCTCTGGGCCTCAGTTACCTCATCAGTAAAATGGGGAGTGAGCCTGTGAGCCCCACATGGGAAAGGGACTGTGTCCAACCCAATATCCTCGTATCCACCCCAGTGCTTAGCGCGGTGCCTGGCACATAATAAGAGCTTAAATACCACAATTATCATTAGTTCTCTTGTGCCCCACTGGCCAGGATCATCAAGCGTTAATCAGCCCTCACACTCACTTGGCTCTAGCAGAAACTTCCCAGCCCTAATTGGGAAGTCCGGAAGGCCTCATACTCCAACAGACTTCCTTGAGATGGGACTTTCACTGGCCCTGACAGCTTTGGAACAGAGGTTACCTCTTGATTTCCCCTTTCAATCAATAAACAGGATGGAGTGAGAGCTAACTGCGCAGAGCACTGTACTAAATGCTTGGGAGAGCAAAATGGAGTTGATAGATTTCCATGGGGGAGCTGGGAGCTGAAGGCACTGTAATAATAATAATAATTAATAATAATAATAATTATAGTACTTGTTAAGTGTATCCTGTGTGCCAAGCACTATTCTTAGCACTGAGGTAGATACAAGTTAATCAGGTTGGACACCTTCCCTGTCCCGCATGGAAACCCCGTTTTCCAGATGAGGTCACTGAGGCCTGGCTGTGGCACTGGGGAAGTTGTACGCTTGGCCAGGCAGAGAGGAGACATATGGCGTGTGGGAGAGGATTGAGGAGGAAGACGGAATAAACAGGAACAGAAGCAGGAGAACAGATGAGAAGGAAACGTTGAGCCGAAAAGTGGAACAGAAGTCTCTTCTCCCCACCTCCCGGTCAGGGAAAAGAGCTGATGGTTCATTCACTGTCCTACCAACTCTGTTATAGTGGACTCGCCCAAGAGCTTAGAACAGCGTTATGCACATGATAAGCCCTCAATAAATATGATTAATCGACTGACTAATAGTCTCCTAAAAGTGTCACCCGAAAGGTCTTTCCCAGGGGCTACGGTAAGCTGCTGTCCGGAACGCTCTCCAGTAGCGCTCATTGTGGGATGGGAATGTATCTGTTTATTCTTGTATTATTCTCTCTCCCAAGCACTTAGTACAGTGCTCTGCACACAGTAAGTATTCAATAAATACAACGGAATCAATGAATGACTTATAAATAAGCCCATGTTTGAGGATGGCTATCTGCCATTCCATTTTGCTTTCTTAACTAGTATCCATCAGTCTGCGATATTTATTGAGTGTTTATTGTTTGCAGAATACTCTACTGAGAGCTTGGGCAAGTATGAGATGAGTTTTTTATGGAATTTGTTATGCACTTTGTGGTAGGCACTGAACTAAATGCTGGGGTTGATACAAGCTAATCTTGTCTTAGATGAGGAAACTGAGGCACAAAAATTAAGTGACTTGCCCAAGGTGACACTGCACACCTGGAGATAGAAGACATGGTAAAGGCCCTCAAAGAGCTTGCTGTCTAATGAGATGAAAATCTACTGGGATTTAGGATGCAGGGTTAGGAATCAAATACTTTAGAAAGCAAAGTAGCTGAGGAAATGAGTGAAGTTGGAATCTCCTGTCGGGAAGCCTGGAATCTTGAGACTTCAAGACTTGGGAAGCAGTATGTCCTAGTGGATAGAGCACAGGCCTGGGAATCGGAAGGATCTAATCCCGGCTCTGTCACTTGTCTAATGTGTGACCTTAGGCAGGTCACTTCACTGGGCCTCAGTTACCTCATCTGTAAAATGAGGATTAAAATCGTGCGCTCCATGCTTGAACAGGGACTGTGTCCAATCCAACCACGTTGTATCTACCCCAGTGCTTAGTACAGTTTATGGCGCATACTGAGGACTTAAATACCACAATAATTATTAGTATTCAGGATTGAGAACCTATGTGGAGGAATTGATGATAATAATAATAATAAAAATAATAACAACAACGATTGTGGTATTTAAGTGCTTACTGATGATGATGATATTGTATTGTAATTATCAATAATCAATCAATCGTATTTATTGAGCGCTTACTGTGTGCAGAGCACTGTACTAAGCGCTTGGGAAGTACAAGTTGGCAACACACAGAGACAGTCCCTACCCAACAGTGGGCTCACCGTCTAGAAGGGGGAGACAGAGAACAAAACCAAACATACTAACAAAATAAAATAAATAAAATAGATATGTACAAGTAAAATAAATAGAGTAATAAATATGTACAAACATATATACATATATACAGGTGCTGTGGGGAAGGGAAGGAGGTAAGATGGGGGGATGGAGAGGGGGAAACAAATACCTTAGTAATTATTATTACTATCATTATTATATTTGTTAAGTGCTTACTATGGGTCAAGCACTGTACTAAACGTTGAGCATCAGGTCCCACACAGGGCTTACAGTCTAAATAGGAGGGAGAAGAGGTATTGAATCCCCATTTCGCAGATGAGGAAACTGGGGTCCAGAGAAGTGAAGTGTCTTGCCCAAGGTCACCCAGCAGGTAATTGATGACAGAGTGAGTGGCTTGCCTAGTCATCATCATCATCAATCGTATTTATTGAGCGCTTACTGTGTGCAGAGCACTGTACTAAGCGCTTGGGAAGTACAAGTTGGCAACATATAGAGACAGTCCCTACCCAACAGTGGGCTCACAGTCTAAAAGTGCCTAGTGCCAACAGTGGGCTCACAGTCTAAAAATGCCTAGTGCCATCTGCTTGCTCTCATTCCTACTGGGGCAAGAGATGCATCCGGCAAATAGGCAGGCAGGGGCACAGTGAATCCATTGATGCCACAGGGGTGAGGTTGGACCAGAGCATTCTGATCCGGCGGGCAGTAGCCCTGGTAGCCTCAGCGGTCTTCGTGGTCTACTTTCCTCCAGATATTTTCCAGGATCCTGCTGGGCTTGGCACTCTGGAAGCACGACCTCAGGGACTCCTCGGGCAGAAATCTCCCACCCTGGAGGTGCGCTTTTTCGGTAAAGTCGCCTATCTGGAGTTCTGTTTTAAACAGGAAGCCCCACCTGTCTTTGCTCCCATCTTGTTTCCCACACCAGATGGATTGGACAGCTCCTATTTAGACTGTGAACCCCATGCCGGACAAGGACTGTGTCCAATCTAATTAAATTATACCTACCTGTTCTCCCTCCTACTTAGATGGTGAGCCCTGGGAGGGACAAAGACTGTGGGAGACTTGATCATCCATCACTTAGAACAGTGCTTCGCACATAGTAAGCGCTTAACAAATGTCATCATTATTATTCTGTACCTTCCCCAGTGCTGAGAACAGTGCTTGATGCATAGTAAGCACTTACTGTTAAAAAAAAAAAAGCTCCCAGCCACCTCAGAGGTGAGTTCCTTTCTAGGTTTCTTTTTGCCAATAAATAATAATAATAATGGTACTTCAGTGCTTATTGTGTACCAAGCACTGTTCTAAACACTGGGGTAGACACAAGGTAATCAGGTTGTCCCACCTGGGGCTCACAGTCTTAATCCCCATTTTACAGATGAGGTAACTGAGGCACAGAGAAGATAAGTGATTTGCCCAAAGTCACACAGCTGATAAGTGGTGGAGCCAGGACTAGAACCCATGTCCTCTGACTCTCAAGCCCGTGCTCTTGCCACTAAGCCACGCTGCTTCTCAACAATTATTAACAATAATAATTAAGTGCTTACTATGTGTCAAGTACTGTTCTAAATCCTGGGGACAGTACAAGATAATCAGGTCAGACACAATCCCCTGTGCAATCAATCAATCAATCGTATTTATTGAGCGCTTACTGTGTGCAGAGCACTGTACTAAGCACTTGGGAAGTACAAGTCGGCAACACATAGAGACAGTCCCTACGCAACAGCGGGCTCACAGTCTAGAAGGGGGAGACAGAGAACAAAACCAAACATACTGACAAAATAAAATAAATAGAATAGATATGTATAAGTAAGATAAATAAATAAATAGAGTAATAAATATGTACAAACATATATACATATATACAGGTGTTGTGGGGAAGGGAAGGAGGTATGACGGGGGGATGGAGAGGGGGACGAGGGGGAGAGGAAGGAAGGGGCTCAGTCTGGGAAAGTGAGACTTTTAGACTGTGAGCCCACTGTTGGGTAGGGACTGTCTCTATCTGTTGCCAATTTGTACTTCCCAAGCGCTTAGTACAGTGCTCTGCACATAGTAAGCGCTCAATAAATACGATTGATGATGATGATGATGAAAGCCTCTTGGAGGAGTTGAGCTCTCAGTAGGGCCTTGAAGGGAGGAAGAGAGCTAGCTTGGCAGATGGCTCACAATTTAAGTAAGAATAATAATAATAATCGTGATAGTTGTTAAGTGTTCACTATGCGCCAGGCACTGTACTAAGCTCTGGGGTGGATACAAGCAAATCGGGTTGGACACCGACCCTGTCCCATGTGGGGCTCACAGTCTCACTCCCCATTTTACAGATGAGGTAACTGAGGCCCACAGAAGTGAAATGACTTTCTCAAGGTCACACAGCAGACAAGTTGACAACCCCGCCTCAGTGGGCCTGGGCTGAGCCGGGTGTCGGGGCAAAGCGGGCACGGGATGGAGCAGAATGTGACGGACGCCAGGTACACGCCGGGCACAGCCCTGCCCCTCCCTGGGTTGCACCTGCTTCCCCGGGCTCTGGGCGAAACGAGCCCAGCCCAGCCGTCCGGGGGCGGAGGGTCCTCAGCTCTGGGGTCCGTGTGGGGGCTGGAGGGGAGGGAGAAGGTGGGCTCTGCCCCAGAGGGGACTCAGGGCCCAATCTGCAGATCTGAGGGCTCAGTTCAGTCTAAAACTGTTTGGACGGCCACGGGCCTGCGGAGCTGGAGAAGCCGCAGGAATCAATCTGAATGGTCAAAATCAGCTGAAACCCAAGCTACCCCTAAGCCATCCTAGGGAGCACAGGCCTGAGAGTCGGAGGAGCTGGGTTCTAATCCTGCGCCGACACTCACCTGCCGTGTGACCTTGGGCAAGTGCGAGTCATTTGGGCAATTCCAGGCCCACAGCACTTATATATCATCATCATCAATCGTATTTATTGAGCGCTTACTATGTGCAGAGCACTGTACTAAGAGCTTGGGAAGTACAAATTGGCAACATATAGAGACAGTCCCTACCCAACAGTGGGGTCACAGTCTAAAAGGGGGAGACAGAGAACAAAACCAAACATACTAACAAAATAAAATAAATAGAATAGATATGTACAAGTAAAATAAATGTATCTGTAATTTATTTATATTAACATCTGTCTCCCCCCTCTAATAATAATAATAATGATGGCATTTATTAAGCGCTTACTATGTGCAAAGCACTGTTCTAAGCGCTGGGGAGTTTACAAGGTGATCAGGTTGTCCCACGGGGGGGGCTCACAGTCTTAATCCCCATTTTCCAGGTGAGGGAACTGAGGCCCAGAGAAGTGAAGTGACTTGCCCAAAGTCACACAGCTGACAAGTGGCGGAGCCGGGATTTGAACCGATGACCTCTGACTCCAAATCCCGGGCTCTTTCCACTGAGCCATGTAAGCTCGGTGCAGGGAGGGAATGTGTCTGTTCATTGTTATAATGTACTCTCCCAAGCCCTTAGTACAGTGCTCTGCACACAGTAAGTGCTCAATAAATATGATTGAATGTATGAATGAATGAACTCTGTGCCTCAGTTCTCCTGTTCTCCCTCCTTCTTAGACTGTGAGCCCCATGTGAGATGGGGCCTCTACCCAATTTAAACCGCTTGCATTCGTTCATTCAGTTGTATTTATTGAGTGCTTACTATGTGCAGAGCACTGTACTAAGCTCTTGGAAAATGCAATTCGGCAACAGACAGAGAAGCAGCGTGGCTCAGTGGAAAGAGCCCGGGCTTCGGAGTCAGAGGTCATGGGTTCAAATCCCGGCTCCGCCAATTGTCAGCTGTGTGACTTTGGGCAAGTCACTTCACTTCTCTGTGCTTCAGTTACCTCATCTGTAAAATGGGGATTAAGACTGTGAGCCCCCTGTGGGACAATCTGGTCACCTTGTAACCTCCCCAGCTCTTAGAACAGTGCTTTGCACATAGTAAGCGCTTAATAAATGTCATTATTATTATTATTATTCCTACCCAACAACGGGCTCACAGTCTAGAAGGGGGAGACAGGCAACAAAGCAAAACAACTAGACAGGCATCAATACCATCAAAATAAATAAAATTATAGACATATAATGAGAAGCAGCGTGGCTCAATGGAAAGAGCACGGGCTTTGGACTCAGTGGTCATGGGTTCAAATCCCGGCTCTGCCAATTGTCAGCTGGGTGACAGGGTGACTTTGGGCAAGTCACTTAACTTCTCTGTGCCTCAGTTACCTCATCTGGAAAATGGGGATTAAAACTGTGAGCCCCCCATGGGACAACTTGATCGCCTTTTAACCTCCCCAGCGCTTAGAACAGTGCTTTGCAGATAGTAAGCGCTTAATAAATGCCATTAATAATAATCAATAATAATAATAATAATAATGTTGGTATTTGTTAAGCGCTTACTATGTGCAAAGCACTGTTCTAAGCGCTGGGGGGAATACAAGGAGATGAGGTCGTCCCATGTGGGGCTCACAGTCTTAATCCCCATTTTACAGATGAGGGAACTGAGGCCCAGAGGAAGTGAAGTGACTTGCCCAAGGTCACACAGCAGACATGTGGGGGAGGCGGGATTTGAACCCATGACCTGTGACTCCCAAGCCCGCGCTCTTTCCATTGAGCCACGCTGCTTCTCAATCAATCAATCGTATTTATTGAGCGCTTACTGTGTGCAGAGCACTGTACTGAGCGCTTGGGAAGTACAAGTTGGCAACATACAGAGACAGTCCCTACCCAACAGCGGGCTCACAGTCTAAAAGGGGAAGACAGACAACAAAACCAAACATGCTAACAAAATAAAATAAATAGAATAGATATGTACAGGCAAAATAAATAAATAAATAAATAAATACAAGCATATATACATATATACAGGTGCTGTGGGGAAGGGAAGGAGGAATAATAATACTAATATATACACGGCATCTACCCCGGCTCTTAGACTAGCGTTTGACACCCAGTAAGGGCTTAACAAATAACACAGCTCATTGTGGGGAGGGAAAGTAGCTACCGACGTAGTCAGATCGTCCTCTCCCAAGTGCTTAGTACAGTGCTCTGCACATAGTAAGCGCTCAATAAATACGATTAATGATGATGATGATGATTAACCCCAATGATGCCAGTGTCCCCACTAGGGGGAGGCAGAGCCTCTTGGACCAAGACGGCAGCTAGAGGCTGTTTCAACTAGGGTTCAGAGTTCGAATTCTCCCCAGGGTCCAGGCCTGCGTATCCCTCCACTCCTCCCTCACTTCTCTCCCTCTGGGGCTACACGGTTTGGAAACGCTCCACCTGGAATACCTCGTTTCCCATCCCCGATGCAAAGGGGAAGGGTTAAAAACATCATCATTAATAACAATAATAATTATTAGGGTGTCTGTTAAGCGCTCTGCTCCGTGCCAGGCACTGTTCTAAGCGCTGGAGTGGATAAAAGCAAACTGGTTTGGATACAGTCCCTGTCCCACATGGGGTTCACAGTCTTGATCCCCATTTTTTTTTTAAGATGAAGGAGCTGAGGTCCAGAGAAGTGAAGTGACTTCCCAAGGTCACATACAGCAGACAGGTGGCATAGTCGGAATTAGAACCCATGACCTTCTGACTCCCAAGCCCGTGCTCTATCCGCTTTAACCTCTCTTCCCTGTGCCCCCAAATTTGTTGTCCCCTTCCCCCAGTTTAATAATGATAATAATGACATTTGTTAAGAGCTTACTATGTGCAGAGCACTATTCTAAGCACTGGAGGGTTACAAGGTGATCAAGTTGTCCCATGTGGGGCTCACAGTCTTAATCCCCGTTTTACAGATGAGGGAACTGAGGCTCAGAGAAGTTAAGTGACTTGCCCAAGGTCACCCAGCAGACATGTGGGGGAGTCGGGATTCGAACCCATGACCTCTGACTCCAAAGCCCGCACTCTTTCCACTGAGCCATGCTGCTCCAAAATGGTCAGTTTGCATGGACTGACCATTCCTTGAAGCCGTGATTGATGCTGGAAGAATGGGGTCCTCAGAGAAGCAGTGTAGCCTAGTGGAAAGCGCCCAGGCCGGATAGCCAGAGGACCTGGGTTCTAATCCCGGTTCTGCCACTTGCCTGTTGTGTGACACCTTGGACAAGTCACTTCACTGGGCCCCAGTTCCCTTCCTCATCTGTCAGTGGGGGTTCAATACCTGTTCTCCCGCCTTCTTAGACTGTGAGCCCCATGTGGGACCCAATGAACTTGTATCTATTCTAGTGCTTGGCACATAGTAAGCACTTAACAAATACCACATGTATTATTAGTGTTATTTAATGAAGAGGGAGAGATGAACCTTTCCCCATCATCATCAATCGTATTTATTGAGAGCTTACTGTGTGCAGAGCACTGTACTAAGCGCTTGGGAAGTACAAATTGGCAACACATAGAGACAGTCCCTACCCAACAGTGGGCTCACAGTCTAAAAGGGGGAGACAAAACCAAACATACTAACAAAATAAAATAAATAGAATAGATATGTACAAGTAGTGTGGTCCAGTGGAAAGAATATAGACCTGGGTGTCCAAAGGACCTGCATTCTAATCCCTGCTCCCTCACTTGACTAGAGAAGCAGTCTAACCTAGTAGATAGAGCACAGACCTGAGAGTCCCAAGGTCATGGGTTCTAATCGCGGCTCTGCCACTTGTCTGCTGTGTGACCTTGGGCAAGCCACTTCACTTCTCTGGGCCTCAGTTACCTCATCTGTAAAATGGGGATGAAGACTGTGAGCCCCACAGGGGACAGGGACTGTGTCCAACCAAATCTGCTGGTATCCACCCCAGCACTTCGTACAGCGCCTGGTACTTAGTGAGTGCTTAAGTACCAGAATTATTATTATTAACGTGTGACCCTGGGCAAGTCATTTCACTTCTCCGTGCCTCACTTTCCTCATCTCTAAAATGGAGACTAAGAGTGTGAGCCCCATATCGGACAGGAACAGTTCCAACCTGATTAACTTGTATCTACCCCCAGTGCTTAGTACAGTGCCTGGAACATAGTGAGCGCTTAACAACATATCATAATTATTATTATTACCTGAGATCCCAGGCATCCATTATGACCTGTCTCCCAGGCTGTCCTGTTCTATTTGATTTCTGCCCATCGTGCCCCTGCCAGAGAATGCCTCCACTCCCAAGAAACAGTGGCATCGCCTCCTGCCCTCCTCCAGCTGACACTGGCCCAGAAAACAATTGTGCCATAGCCCATTATTTATCCAACAGAGGCAAATCTTGTGGGAGTCACTCATTAAATGCAGAAACCATTATAAACAGACCCACAAGCCTCTGACCAAAGCCCAGGCTAAAGATCAATCTTTACAGGGCTCTGAAACCCAACTAAAAAGGAAACATCGCATACGCACACACCTGAAAAAAGGGAATGCGTTGCTCCACAATCAGTTGCTGTCCTTGGATAGAAGCCCTAACAACTTTAGGTGGGAAAAGGGAAAGTGAGGATCAAAGAATTTTTTTTCTTCCCCACAGACGTCCATATGAGTTTGAAAAGGGCCGATGGGAGGAGGCAGCTTTCCTGTCTGCACCTGGCTGGGGGAAATCAGCCAACAGGAAAAGGGAGATGAGGAACACCCGGGTGGAAAGCCCCCTTCTCTCACCACACAGAGTTCCCTCACTGCAGAACTGTGGAAGTTTTCCAGGTTTGCTCAGAGAAGATAGTCTGCTTCTACCTAAAGAAGCAGTGTGGTCTTGTGGAAAATGCACTAACCTTAGATTTGGGAATCAAGGCTTTGAGTCCAGGCTCCTCTACTTGCCTTCTGTGTGAGCTCGGGCAAGTCACTTCAATTCTCTGGACCATAGTTCCCTCATCTGTAAAATGGGGATTAAGACTGTGATCCCCACGTGGGACATGGACTGCGTCCAACCTGATTTAGCTTGCATTAACCTCAGTGTTTAGTACAGTGCCTGACACATAGTAAACACTTAATGAGTCTTATTTAAAAGAGGGGGTGGGGGGTGAGACCAGAGGTGTGTCTGGTTTTCCTCCCTCAATTTGGTGGCCTAGTGGAAAGAGCCCAGGGCTGGGAATCAGAGGACCTGGGTTCTAATTCTACCTCTGCCACTTGCGTGCTATGTGACCTTGGGCAAATCACTTTCCTTGTCTCTACCCCAGCACTTAATAAAGTGCCTGGCACATAGTTAGTGCCTAATAAATGCATAAAAAATCCTTTCTCTGTGCTTCAGTTCTGTCATCTGCAAAAATGGTGATTCTGTGCCTGTTCCGCCTCCTATTTAGACTGTGAGTTCCACATGGGACCTGATGATGTTGTAAACCACCCCAGCATTTAGTACAGTGCTTGGCATAGAGTAAGCGTTTAACAAATACCACTGTTATTATTATTATAGTTTCACAGGGAGACTGAGGATGGTCTGCAGATTAGCCAAGCCCAGATCTACAATAATAAATTTGTTCTGGACTCCCAAACCACCTCAGCTCTGGTACTTCCAACAACAAAAACAAAAAATATGGCTATTGGTGGACCTGAGAAAGCAGGCCAAGGTTATATTCCTGACAAAGGAGGAGAAATGATTAATCCTTTCCCTTTCATCATTATCATCATCAATTGTAATAATAATTGTGGTATTTGTTAAGCCCTTACCATGGGTTTGACGAAGGAACAGGGAGCATAGACTTCTGGGTTGCTTTTCCAGAGCCTTATGGGATGTCCTTGGGGTGTCCTTGGAAGAGCCACTGGATCTCTCTGCCCCCATTCAATTCAGTCTACCAGTTAATTAATTAATTAATCCCTTCCCCCTAGAGCACAAGGAGTCCCTCTGCCTCATGAGTTATGTGTGACTCAGTTGCCTGAAGAATACCTGGACAGTACTGTCTCTCAAATGAAATCTGCCAAGTACCTTTAGATCATTAGAAGGAAAATGTTCATTTTGTAGTTTTATTGGCTCTTCCTCCATAACCAGATGATCTGTTATTGACGCCATAGTCTACTGGCAGAAAGAAGGGGACAAAGCAACAGTGAAACAGGCTGACTGAAATACCAGCTGTCTCCAGAGGATTGACTTGCAGCTAAGGAGTTCTGTGCCTGTCACTCATCAAGAGCAGTCTTCTGAAAAACAAACAAACCCCGGCCCTCCTCTGACTAGTGTCCAGGAATGTCCCAGGAAACAGGAACTGGGGAGCTATCTCGGAGGGAATTGGCTGGGAAGAGACCTTTTCAACGCTCCACTTGTATTGTCCGAGGCAGATCCGGTTAAAGAAGTGTTAATCGTCCGAGTGCACTGGGGAGGAAAGCACGAGGCCCCAGTGGAAAGAGCACAGGACTGAAGTCAGCAGACCCCGGTTCTAATCCTGTCTGTGTGCCATTTGTCCGCTATGTGACCTTGGGCAAGTCGTTTGACATTTCTTGGTTTTTTGTGGTATTTGTGATGTGTTTGGTATTTCACTTTTGCAATGCTCGATTTCCTCACCTGTAAAATGGATGAACGGAAGGGGTTTGCTTATTGTTCTATTGTATTCTCCCAAGTGCTTAGTACACTCTGGGTTCTGAATATTCTTGGCTATTTCCAGGGCATCTTTCCTCTCAAAATCTCATGGATCTGGCATACATTCTGATGGTCTTTAATGTCCCAGAAAAGTTGGCAACACTATGCCCATTTCCCTGAAAACCTTTTCCGGAAGGTCCATCATAAAACCAGAAAGGAAATACCTTATTCTTTATATGCTTAAAGCTTCTCTAGAGCAGGGATTATGCTCACTAGCTCGATTATACTCTCCCATGTGCTTAGTACAATGCTTGGCAGTATGGTAGTTGTAAGCTCCTCGAGGGCAGGGATATCACGCCTACTTCCTCTGCTTCTCAGAAGATTTCCTGACATGATGACCCCTCAATGCCAGGCTCTTCAAAGACTCCTTTAAAAAAAATGGTATTTGTTCAGTGCTTGCTATGTGCCAGGCACTGTTCTAAACACTGGGGTCTTGTCCCATACCGTTGAGTCATTTCCGACCCATAGCAACACCATGGACACGTCTCTCCCAGACTGCCCCGCTCTCCATCTGCAATCGTTCTGGTAGTGTGTCCATAGAGTTTTTTTGTTAAAAATCCGCAAGTGGTTTACCACTGCCTCCTTCCATGTAGTAAATCTGAGTCTCCCCCCTCGACTCTCTCCCATGCTGCTGATGCCCAGCACAGGTGAGTTATGACTTGTAGCAGTTTGCCTTCCTCTCACTAGCCACTGCCCAAGCTAGGAATGGAATGGATATGCCTCTGCTTGACTCTCCCTCCCGTAGCCGAGACTGGTAGAGGACTGGAAACTCTCCAGGTGCGACCCTGAGAGGGGAAAACACTGGAGTAGATACAAGCTAATCAGGAGACCCACATAAGGCTCACAGTCTTAACCCCCATTTTACAGATGAGGGAACTGAGACCCAGAGAAGTGACTTGCCCAGGGTCACACAGCAGACAAGTGGCAGAGTGGGGATTAGAACCCAGGTCCTTCTGACTCCCGGACCGGTGCTTTATAATAATAATAATAATAATAATAATAATAATAATAATAATAATGCCATTTATTAAGCGCTTACTTTGTGCAAAGCACGTTCTAAGCGCTGGGGAGGTTACAAGGTGATCAGGTTGTCCCACAGGGGGCTCACAGTCTTAATCCCCATTTTACAGATGAGGTAACTGAGGCACAGAGTAGTTAAGTGACTTGCCCAAAGTCACACAGCTGACCAGTGGTGGAGCTAGGATTTGAACCCATGACCTCTGACTCCAAAGCCCATGCTCTTTTCACTGAGCCACACTGCTTCTCTCCTCCAGACCACTAACTACTGAACGGCATCCCTACTGAGACGCCAAGCAATCAACTGCATTTCTTAAGCGCTTACTCTGTGCAGGGCACTTTACTAAGCACTTGGGAGAGAACAATATAACAGACACGTTCCCCAATCCAGAAAGTGAAATGCATCTCAGGTACAGGAGATAAAAAAAGGAAGCAGATACTTTTATCTCGGAGACCCAACTGCACATAATCTCCTGGCTCTAAAGTGAAAATCAGACAGCTAAACTGAAGGAAGGGAAGGATTGAACAGCACTTCAGATCTGATTAGGATAATCGCTGAGTAAATAACCTCTGTTAGGTGCCCATTGGTTTCCCAGCAATAGGGCTAGTGCCCAGATTGGGTCCAAGATCTTGTGTGGTTTTCCTCAAATCCCCTGGTGCTTATGGGTTCCTGCCGCTGATCCAGTGGAAAGAACACAGCTCTGGGAATCAAGATCCCTGGGTTCTGATCCCAGCTATTAATTATTGTGCTACTTGTTAAGCATTTGCTATGTGCCAAGCACTGTACTAAGAACTGGACTGGATACAAGATGATCAGGTGAGACACAGTCTTTGTCCTGCATGGGGCTCACAGTTTTAACTGGGAGGAAAAACAGGTACTGTGTCTCCATTTTAAAGATAAGGAAACTGAGGACTAGAGAAGTAAAATGACTTGGTCAAGGTCAGTCAGCATACAAGGGGCAGAGTGGAGATTAGAATCCAGGTCCTCTGACTCCTAAACCCGGGGTCTTTTTACTAAGCCAGGCTTCAGGGGGATGTCTGTCTCCCCCAGTATAGCATAATCTCCTTGTGGGTAGGGAATGGGTCACTTTTCTATTTTGTACTTTCTCCAAGCGCTTCGTACAGTGTGTTGCACTCAGCAGGTGCTCAATAAATAGTATGACTCCTAATACTCCTGCGGGGGTGAAAGTTTCTGACCAAGAAAAGGACTTGGGTTCTAATTCTGACTCTGCCATTTGTCTGCTATGTCATCTTGGGTGAGTCACTTCCCTTTTCTATATCTATTCTATACATATCTATTCTATTTATTTTATTTTGTTAGTATGTTTGGTTTTGTCCTCTGTCTCCCCCTTTTAGACTGTGAGCCCACTGTGGGGTAGGGACTGTCTCTATATGTTGCCAACTTGTACTTCCCAAGCGCTTAGTACAGTGCTCTGCACACAGTAAGCGCTCAATAAATACGATTGATTGATTGATTGATTTTCTGGGCCTCAGTTCCCTCATCTGTAAAATGGGGATTAAGGCTGTGAGCCCCAGGAGGGACACGGACTGCGTCCAACCTGCTTAGCTTGTATCTACCCCAGCGCTTCATACAGCGTCTGGCACATACTAAGTGCTTGACAAATACCGTTAAAAAAAGGAACAACTTGGCGCATTCTGTGAGCTGAACAGGCCTAGTGAGAATCCTGAAAAATAGCTGGACAACATGGGAGGTGGAGACTGCAGCAGCTGTGAAGACCTCCCGTCAATAAGTCAGTCAATTGTATTTACTGAGCACTTTCTGTACGCAAAGCACTGTACTAAAGACTGGGGAGAGTGCAATATAACAATAAACAGACACATTCCCGGCCCACAACAAGTTTACAAGCTACCCACTAGATCATGGTGTCACAGTCCAGCGTGGACATCACCCTGGGGTCGCTTCAGGCGTCAATTGGTTCTTCGTGTAAGAAGCTTGCATGGGCACTTCACAATGCTCTGCACCCTCCTCATCGGCTTTAAGGCACTCACTCACCTTGTCCCCTCCTACCTCACCTCGCTGCTCTCCCATTCCAACCCAATCCGCACATTTCGCTCCTCTAACGCCAACCTATCTTGATTTCGTCGATCTCACCACCGACTTCTATGCCTACGCCCTGCCTCTGGCCTGAAATATCCTCCCTCTTTACATCTGACAGATCACCACTCTCCCTTGTTGAAGACAAGTCTCGTCCTAGAGATCTTCCCTGACTAAGCCCTCTTTTCCGTTTCTCCCACTCCCTTCTGCGTCGCCCTGACTCGTTCCCTTTATTCATCTCCCCCCATCAACCCCACAGCACTTATGTCCATATACATCATTTATTTATTTATATTACTTCATTCATTCATTCAATCATATTTATTGAGCGCTTACTGTGTGCAGAGCACTGTACTAAGCGCTTGGGAAGTACAAGTTGGCAGCAACAGGCTCACAGTCTAGAAGGGGGAGACAGACAACAAAACAAAACATGTGGACAGGTGTCAAGTCATCAGAACAAATAGAATTAAAGCTAGATGCACATCATTAACAAAATAAATAGAATAGTAAATATGTACAAGTAAAATAAATAGAGTAATAAATATGCCTGTCTCTCCCTCTAGACTGTTAGCTCCTTGTGGGCAGGGAATATGTCTGTTCTATTGTTCTACTGAACTCTCCTAAGAGTTTAGTACAGTGCCATCCCTCGCATACTTAGAGAAGCAGCGTGGCTCAGTGGAAAGAGCAGGGGCTTTGGAGTCAGAGGTCATGGGTTCAAATTCCGGCTCCGCCAATTGTCAGCTGTGTGACTGGGCAAGTCACTTAACCTCTCTGGGCTTCAGTTACCTCATCTGTAAAATGGGGATTAAGACTGTGAGCCCCACGTGGGACAACCTGATCACCTTTATCCTCCCCAGCGCTTAGAACAGTGCTTTGCACATAGAAAGCGCTTAACAAATGCCATCATTATTATTGTTATTATTATACTGGGAAGCTTCCCCACTGTTTGGAGTCCCGGGCTGGGGGCGGTTGGGAAACTGGCCCTGTGGGCCGCTGTGAGGGAGGATTCACTCCCATAGCTTCCGCTGGAGCTGGAGACATTTTTCGGCACAACTGGATCAGCAAGGCATACCCACATCTGTGTACCCAACCCTGTTGGCTGCTCTTTGCAGGGTAAATAAAAACTGCATTTCTCTTAAACAAAAGTAATGTCCCGGTGGATGGCAGCCAGGATGGCTGAGCCATTCTGAATAATCTCTTTCCCGCTCCCCTCGGTCTACAAGCCTGCTCCTCGGGCCTGGTGGCGGGGAACATCCAGGGAGACCCTCCCCTACTCCCGGCACCCCCTTGACAAATCAGAACGATCGCTGGGCCTGAGGAGCTATCGCGTGACATTTGAGCGTCCCAAACCTGCGGCCGAGTGAATTAAGAAGCGAAGAGGACGGAGTTGGATTATCAATTCAGTTTTCAACTTCAGTTAACTTTATTGGCTTGACAAGGTGGATGGGGTGCCAAAGTCAATACATTAGGTCTGTGTGTCTCAGGCGGATTGCAGTGTAATGGAGGTTTTATAAGAGACAACGTGTCCCCAACTCGCCTCTCATTTTAAGTCTGTCTCCAACTGCCACACGTTACGAAGCCACCCTTGCAGTCACTTTGCAGTGGCCCCTTCCCCCCTTTTTTGGCGGGGGGGCATTGCTTCACAGGGCGGGGGACAGTACAGGATGGAGGGGACATTTGAGAAGCAGCATGGCTCAGTGGAAAGAGCACGGGCTTTGGAGTCGGAGGTCATGGGTTCTAATCCCGGCTCCGCCAATTGTCAGCTGTGTGACTTTGGGCAAGTCCCTTAACTTCTCTGGGCCTCAGTTACCTCATCTGTAAAATGGGGGTGAAGACTGTGAGCCCCCTGTGGGACAACTTGATCACCTTGTAACCACCCCAGCGCTTAGAACAGTGCTTTGCACATAGTAAGCGTTTAATAAACACAATTATTATTATTATTTGTAAACAGGAATAGACCCTGTGGCTCGCCAACTTTATGCTCAACCTGCAGAGAAGCAACGTGGCCTAGTGAAAAGAGCCCAGACCCGGGAGTCAGAGGACCTGTTTTCTAACCCCCGGCTCTACCACTTGCTTGCTGTGTGACCTTGGACTGGTCACTTCACTTCTCTGGGCCTCAGTTTCCTCGGCTGTAAAATTGATGGGCCTGTATATCCCCCCCTCTAGACTGTAAGCTCACTGTGGGCAGGGCATGTGTCTGATTACTGTCGTATTATACTCTCCCAACCGCTTAGTACAGTGTTCTGCACACAGTAAGCGTTCAATAAATACAATTGAATTAATGAATGAAAGAATGGAAGTTCTCTTCCTCCCTTATATTGTGAGCTCATGTGGGATGGGAGAGTGTCTGATTAACCCTCAAATCAATGGTATTTATTGAGCACTCACTGTGTGCAGAGCACTGTACTAACTGCATGGGAAAGTATGATATAACAGAGGTGGGAGACACATTCACTGCCCACAGTGATATAAAAGACTAGACAGTAAAATAAATTACAGATGGACGTGTACATGAACATATGTCTGCTGTGTGATCCTGGGCAAGTCACTTAACTTCTCTTGGCTTTAGTTCCCTCATCTGTAAAATGGTGATTGAGACTGTGAGCCCCACATGGAACAGGGACTGTGTCCAACCTGATTTGCTTTTATCCATCCCAGAGCTTGGTACAGTGCCTGGCATATAGTAAGTACATAAGAAATATTGTAATGATTATTATTATTATTATAAGTTCTGTGGGACGGGGAGAGGGGGGATTGTCAAAGTGATGATATTGTATTATCCCCAGCAATCCTTAACAGATGCCAGAGCTTCTATTATGGACCTCCCCAAAGTCACCTAGCCTGAGCCACAAGAAACCTGAAATCCTGCTGCTCCTTTTCTTCTTTTTAATGGTATTTGTTAAGCTCTTACTACACTATACTAAGCACTGAGGTAGATACAAGATGATCATGTTGGCACAGTCCTTGTCCCACATGGGGCTCACAGCCTTAATCCCCATTTTACAGATGAGGAATCTGAGGCACAGAGAAGAGAAGTAACTTGCCCAAGGTCATATAGCAGACATGTGGTAGAGCCGGAGTTAGAACTCAGGTCCTTCTGACTCTCAGATTCAGGCTCTATCCATTAGGCCATGTTGCTCACAATCTATGAGGGAGGGAGAACAGGTATTTCAGTTCACGTATTTTGGCGGGGTGGGAGGGAGCTGGAATAAGGGCAAATGAAGGGCAGGAGAATGGTAAGGTGGAAATCACGGAAAAATTCCAGTCAGGCAAGGACAAACACAGCTGAGTTGACCCCAAAAGATGCAGAAAGACAGACAGACAGACAGCTGGACAGACTGAGAGGCCTTTTAGACTGTGAGCCCACTGTTGAGTAGGGACTGTCTCTATATGTTGCCAACTTGTACTTCCCAAGCGCTTAGTACAGTGCCCTGCACACAGTAAGCACTCAATAAATACAATTGATTGATTGAATGATTTTCTAGTCCTCAGGCCCCGTGCTCTCCTTCTTCTTCTGGCCACCCGGGCCACTAAAGTCCCCTTCCCTGTCCCCCTCCCATCATGCGTCTTTGTCACCTCCCTACCCTTCCCACCATGTGTGACAAGGGTCTTTAGACCCCTGAAAGCAAAACACTTTGGGACATAAAAAACAACAGCAGTGTGGCAAGGCGGAGGGTGGAATTAGGAGATTTAGACTGTGAAGTCCATGGAGGACAGGGACCATGTCCAGCCTGATTATCTGTATCTACCCCAGCACTTGTACAATGCTTGGCCCATAGTAAGAGCTTAACAAAGGTTGGTGGGTTGGGAGAGGGAGCGGGGAGGGGAAGGGGCATTGTATAACTTGTTTCCAGGAAGAGAATTTCTGGAGCAAAGGTCAAATTAGAATTTCTAGCCCCAAGGCTTGGAACCCTTAGCAGGGTTTACTGCTTTTCTTTATTACCTGAGAAGGGCTAGGACTCCAGGCCTAGTCTGTCCTTTTATAGTCCAAGCAGGCTAGCTCCAGTTTGGAGTTGCGCCTCCCTCCCTTGATCACTTGGTGCCATTTTGAATAATAACAATAATTGCCCCGGTATTTGTAAAGTGCTTTCTGGTTCAGCATCAGACACAGCCCCAGTCCCACACGGGCTCATGATCAGGGGGAAAGGGAAAATAGGCATTTATCCTTCATTTTACAGAGGAAGAAACTGAGGCCCAGAGAAGTGAAGTGACTTGTCCAAGGTCACGCAGCAGACAAGCGATTTTAGGAGATTATATCAGTCGTCTCCTTCCCTGCCAACAGATATGGGTTGGGTGACCATACCGCCTCCAGTCACAGGGATCCAGACATCTTTACTGACCCAGAAGTTAGTTGACCTGGCCTAGTGAATCCATCAAGCCCACTGTTGGGTAGGGACTGTCTCTATATGTTGCCAACTTGTACTTCCCAAGCGCTTAGTACAGTGCTCTGCACACAGTAAGCGCTCAATAAATGTGATTGATTGATTGATAGTGAAAAGAGCATGGGCCCGGGAATTAGAGGACCTCGGTTCTAATTCAGTTTTTTATGGTATTTGTTAAGTGATTACTAGGTAACAGGCACTGTACTAAGCACTGGGGAAGATACAAGCTAATCAGGTTGAACACCATCTTCTTGAACACAGGTTCTACAACTTGTCTGCTGTGTGACCCCAAGCAAGTCACTTAACTTCTCTGTGCCTGTTATGTTGTATGTAAAATGGGGATGAAGACTGGAGGCCCCCGTCAATCATATTTATGGAGCAATTACTCTGTGCAGAGCATTGTACTAAGCACTTGGGGGAATACAACAGATTTGGTAGACATGTTCCCTGCCCACAACATCCATATGGGACATGGACTGTATCCAACCTGACTAGCTTGTGTCTATCCCGGAGCTTAGTACAGTGCCTGGCACGTAGTAAGCACTTAACAAATACCATTAAACCCCCCCCCCCCCCAAAAAAAACAAAACAAAGTCAAGCTGCCTTAGATGGCAGCCTGATAGAGAAGCAGCCTGGCTTAGTGGATACACTTAGTGGCTTGTACATATCTATTCTATTTATTTTATTTTGTTAGTATGTTTGGTTTTGTTCTCTGTCTCCCCCTTTTAGACTGTGAGCCCACTGTTGGGTAGGGACTGTCTCTATATGTTGCCAATTTGTACTTCCCAAGCGCTTAGTACAGTGCTCTGCACATAGTAAGCGTTCAATAAATACGATTGATGATGATACAGCCAGAGCCTGGGAGTCAGAGGGATCTGGATTCTAATCCTGCCTCCACCACTTGTTTGCTCTGTGACCTTGGGCACATCACTTCATTTCTCTGCGGCTCAGTGACCTATCTGTAAAATGGGGATTGAGACCTTGAGCCCCGCATGGGACAGGGACTGTGTCCAATCTGATTAACTTGTATCTACCCCGGAGCTTAGAACAGTGTTTGGCACATAGACACACTGAACAAATACCATAATTATTATTTAAGTGGGTACCTGTGCTTTGCATTTCTCCATCGTTTTCTTCTCAGGCTTTCCATTCTCCTGAAGAAGGGCAAGGACTGTGACTGCTTATTGTTATACTGTACTTCCCAAGCGCTTAGTTCAGTGCTTTTCCCACAGTAAATGCTCAATAAATACCACTGAATGAATTGAATGACTGAAAGAAAGAACAGAGTTGATAGTCACAATCTCCGCCCACGAGGAGCTTACAGTGTATAAGCCACCCCCTCACCCACATCCTCCCTCTGTCCTGGAAATCCTTCTCCCTCCATATCCAACAGTTCACTGCTCTCCCTACCTTGAAAACCCTCCTAAAATCGCATCTCCTCCAAGAAGCCTTCCTTGACAAATCCCTCATTTCTCCTACCTCCCCTCTGCTTCACCTATACACATGGATTGGTACCCCTAAACACTTGATGATCACCCCATCCCCAGCTCCACAGCATTTAAGTACATAGAGAAGCAGCGTAGCTCAGTGGAAAGAGCCCGAGCTTTGGAGCCAGAGGTCATGGGTTCAAATCCCGGCTCCACCACTTGTCGGCTGTGTGACTTTGGGCAAGTCCCTTAACTTCTCTGGGCCTCAGTTACCTCATCTGTAAAATGGGGATTAAGACTGTGAGCCCCCATGGGACAACCTGATCACCTTGTAATCTCCCCTCCCCTCCCCAGTTTGTATATACAAACATATATACATATATACAGGTGCTGTGGGGAAGGGAAGGAGGTAAGACGGGGGAGATGGAGAGGGGGACGAGGGGGAGAGGAAGGAGGGGGCTCAATCTGGGAAGGCCTCCTGGAGGAGGTGAGCTCTCAGTAGGGCCTTGAAGGGAGGAAGAGAGAAATAAAATGACTTGCCCAAGGTCACACAGCAGAGCTGGGACTAGAACCCATGACCTCGTGACTCTCGGGCCCAGGATCTAGCCTTTATGCCATGGTGCATCTGATCTTGTTTTCTTCTATCAGCCCCAAATGTGTGGCCAATAGGACTGCTTAGTCAGTACTAATACTATTTTTGAGAGGGGGAGTGAGGCAGAGTTAGCTGACAAAGTGGGGAAAAAGGACTCAGGTCTTTCTTAGCACAGAAGTCCTAATTATGAACAGAGAAAGTATGCAAGTGCCAAGGTGTAAAATCTCTATCATTATTATTAATCAACATCATCATCATCATCATTACACTTGTTAAGCATTTACTATGTGCCATCTCCGGGAATAGATACAAAATAATCGGGTTGGCAATAGCCCCTGTCCAATATGGGACTCACAGTCTAAGTAGGAAGAAGGAAAGGTGTTGAAGCCCCATTTTATAGGTGAGGAAACTGAGGCACAGAGAAGTTAAGTGACTTGCCCAAGATCACACAACAGACAAGTGGCAGAGCTGGGATTAGAACCCAGGGCCCCTGACTCCCAGGCTTGTGGTCTATCCATTAGGCCACACAGCTTCCCCAAAGCTGAATCCTCTGCTAAATACAATCCCTGAAAATCTGAGCGGTAACATCAGTCAATCAATCAATGGTATTATTGAATGCCTGCTAGACTGCAGAGCACTATGGTAAGCACTTGGGAGAGTACAATATACCAGAATGGGCAGACATGCTCCCTGCCCACAATGACCTTACGGTCTAGAGTGGGAGGCAGACATTACTGTAAATAAATAATTCATAATATATCATTTAAAGATATACCTCCAGACCGATTCGAGATCATCTTCTCTTTTTTCCCTTCGGCACTTAGGGCGTGGTGGGGTGATGAGAGATGAGGATGATGGTAACAGTATTTGTTCCACACCTTTCAGTGCCTCTTACTGGATGATTGGATTAAAAAGGAATAGAACCCCTAGGGAAATAATCCTTGCCATCTTGAGGGGAAAAAAAAGTGACTTACTAAGTTGCTCCTGTCCAACTGACCCAAGACTTACAGGAGGATGCTAGAACTGCGGAGACATAAATTTAAGTATTATTATTATTATCATCATTATATTAAAGCAGCCAAAGCTAAGGAAGAGGAAGCAAATGTCAAGCGCTTGGGTTTGATTTCTCCCCCAGCCTCTACCACTGACCCTCAACGGTTTTGGGGGTACCCCAACTGTCAGAGCCCAAGGTGGGGACCCACCTCTTTCATTATTATCAATATTAATAATAATAATTGCTGTATATCATCATCATCATCAATTGTATTTATTGAGCGCTTACTATGTGCAGAGCACTGTACTAAGTGCTTGGGAAGTACAAATTGGCAACATATAGAGACAGTCCCTACCCAACAGTGGGCTCACAGTCTAAAAGGGGGAGACAGAGAACAAAACCAAACATACTAACAAAATAAAATAAATAGAATAGATATGTATAAGTAAAATAAATAGAGTAATAAATATGTACAAACATATATACATATATACAGGTGTTGTGGGGAAGGGAAGGAGGTAAGATGGGGGGAATGGAGAGGGGGACAAGGAGGAGAGGAAGGAAGGGGCTCAGTCTGGGAAGGCCTCCCAGACTGTATATGTTAAATACTGACTTTGTGCCAGGCACTGTACTAAGCTCTGGGGTGCTTACAAACTAATCAGGTTGGACACAGTCCTGTCCCACGTGGGGCTCACACTCTTAATCAATCAATCAATCAATCAATCGTATTTATTGAGCGCTTACTATGTGCAGAGCACTGTACTAAGCGCTTGGGAAGTACAAATTGGCAACACATAGAGACAGTCCCTACCCAACAGTGGGCTCACAGTCTAAAAGTGGGCTCATTTTACTGATGATGCAACTGAGGCCCAGAGAAGTGAAGTGACTTGCCAACATCACACAACAGCTAAGTGGCAGAGCCAGGATTACAATGTAGGTCTTCTGACACCCAGGCCCGGGCTCTTTCCAGTAGATCGCGCTGCTTCCTACCCCCTCCTACTGCTTTCCACGTTCCTGGGTGACACCCAGAGTTCTGTCCCATGCACGGATCCACAGGGAAATCAAACCAAAACCAACCCAAAAGTAACTCCTCAAATCTGGCAGGCAATTCCTCTCCCTGCCTTCAAAGCCTAATTGAAGGCTCATCTCCTCCAAGAGGCCTTTCCTGACTGAGACCCCCTTTCCTCTTCTCCCACTCCCTTCTGGGTCGCCCTGACTTGCTCCCTTCATTCACCTCCTCCTCCCAGCCCCACAACACTTATGTCCACTTCTGCCCTTTATTTATTTCGATTAATGTCCGTCTCCTCCACTTTAAACTGTAAGCTCATTGTGGGCAGGGGATGTGTCTGTTTATGGTTGGACTGTACTCTCCCAAGTGCTTAGTACAGTGCTCTGCACGCAGTAGGCATGAGTTCTAATCCCGGCTCCACCACTTGTCTGCTGTGTTTACCTGGACAAGTCACTTAACATCTCTGTACCTCAGTTACCTCATCTGTAAAAAATGAGGATTATGAGTTTGAGCTTAATGTGGGACAGGGACTGTGTTCAACCTGACTAATCTGTATCCCTGATTAATCTGCATCTATCCCAGTGCTTGGTACATAGTAAATGCTTAACAAGTACCATAACAATAATTATTATTAATTGTGATCAATGCTCAATAAATACAACTGAATTGAAGGAAGGAATGAATGAAAAAAGGGAGATGCCCTCAAATTACAAGGCCATCCTCCCTGTGGCCTTGTGACCCGGGCAGGGGTCATTTAGGGGTGAGCTTTATTTCCTGGGGTGATTTGGAACTGCTCGGTGTTCAACCCCTAGATTGAACTAGGTGATGGAGGCATCAGCAAATGGGTGATAGACCCCAGCTGGAGTACAATGGGAGCAGCCAGCTAGCTATCTCCTAAACCTCTGCAGGCCAGCACAAGAATCCTTCATTGTTTCTAGTTTAACTTCCCCCGGGGAATCTTTTGTTTTCTGCAGACAGCCAGGGGCTAGCTTGCACTGTGGTTACTAAGTGTCTCCCTGGTCATGCTCTTGGAGAACAATACAGGAAAGGGGGTCAAGGGGAAAGCCGATTTGACATTCTTTTCTCTGGACCATCTCAGTATGGGAGGGGTTGGAGAAGGAAATTTAGCAACGGGGTGGGAAAGTGAGGCTTATTGTAATAATAACGGAGGGAATTTGTTCAGCGCTTACTGTGTGCCAAGCACTGTACTGATGCAAGATAATTAGGTAGGATACAGTCCCTGCGCCTCGCGAGGATCTGTTGGCCCGATTTCTGCTCACCCTTCACTTTCTGCAGGAGCAGGTCGATATCTGGGCCCTAGGGTTTCCTCCCCTGAAGACCCCGAAACAGAGCTGCAGGAATTGGGGGTTGTGTGTGGGTTGCAAATTACAGTACCTGCTTCAGGTTTACAGACATCTGTGTGTGGGAGTGTGTTGCAAATGACGGTATCCCCTTCAGGTTTTTTTCCTTTTTAAATGGTATTTCTTAAGTGCTTACTATGTGCCAGGCCTGTTCTAGGTGCTGGAGTAGATTCAAGTTTATCAGATTGGACACAATCCCTGTCCCACATGGGGCTCACAGTCTTAATCCCCGTTTTACAAAAGAGGGAACTGAGGCACAAGAGAAGTGAAGTGACTTGCCCACGGTCACACAGCAGACGAGGGGGGAGTCGGGATTAGAATTCAGATCCTTCTGATTTCCAGGCCCATGTTGTATCCACTAGCCCATACTGATCCTCCCCCTCCAGCACAAGAGCAACTCGGGATGGCCTAGAGAATAAATCAAGGAACTGGGATCCTCAACCTCTGAGCTCAAATCCTGGCTCATTTTACAACATCAGAAGAAGACTTTGGATCAATCAATCAATCAATCCTATTTACGGAGCACTTACTGTGTGCAGAGCACTGTACTAAGCGCTTGGGAAGTACAACCGCTTGGGAAGTACTTCTCTGGGCCTCAGTTTCTTCACTTGCCAAATAGGTTTGTCCCTATTCTCATTCATTCATGCAATCGTATTTAACTGAATGCTTACTGTGTTCAGAGCACTGTACTAAGCGCTTGGAAAGTACAATTCAGCAACAAAGAGAGACAATCCCTGCCCACAACGGGCTCACAGTCTAGAAGGGGGGGGAAACAGACATCAAAGCAAGTAAACAGGCATCAATATAAATAAATAGAATTATATATACACATCATTAATATAAATAAAATTATAGATATGTACATATATACACAAGTGCTGTGGGGTGGGGAGGGGAGGGGGAGTAGAGCAAAGGGAGCAAGTCAGGGTGATGGGGAGGGGAAGGGGAGTTGAGGAAAAGGGGGGCTTAGTCTGGGAAGGCCTCCTGGAAAAAAAAAAGAGAGAGAGAGAGAGAGAGAAAGAGAGAGAGAGAGAGAGAGAGAGAGAGAGAGAGAGAGAGAGAGTAAAATTACTTATATGCATCAGGTTCACATATAGCTCTTGGCTCCAGAGCTCACTGACAATGATAGGATGCTGGAGGATTTTCCCTTTCAGGTCATGGGTTCAAACAGCCTCATGGGGAGGAAAAGCCGTGAATCCGGCTGATCTGTGATCTTGGGGAATTGGAGATTTTTGCTCTCCATTCAGTCTCATCTGGACCACACAGTCAGTACAACCCGGTTGCCCCGGTTTTACTAACTGGCCCCTGGCTACAACCTCCATAGAGAAGCCCGCTATTGACTTGCCTAGGGCTTACTCTGTGTCAAACGCTGGTCTGAGTGCTGGGATGGATGCAAAATAATCAGGTCAGATGCAATCCCTGCCCGATAGGGGCTCACAGTTTAAGAGGGAGGGAGAACAGGTGCACCCCCATTTTGCAGAAGAGGAAACTGAGGCCCGGTGAAGGTAAGTGACTTGCCTGAGGTCACACAGCAGACAAGTGGCAGAGGAAAGAATAGAACCCAGGTCCTTCGACTCCCAGTCCCAGGATCTTCCATCGAGACAGCACGGCTGCTCCAAGTGCCCAGTGAATTTGCTTCCCTCCAGTGGGGTGCAAGGAGACAAGTGCATCTCCCCGGCCCTGAGGGTGAGAGGATCAGGATCAAGCAATCAATCAATCAATCGATGATATTTATTAAACGCTTACATTGTGCAAAGCTCTCTACTAAGTTCTTGGGAGAGTACAATACAAAAGAGTTGGTAGAAACGTTCCCTGCCCACAAGGAGTTTACAGTCTAGGGGATGGGGGGAAAGACATTAACATAAATAAATTTAGGACATGTACACAAGTGCCTTGAGGTTGGATACAGACCCAAGTGCATAGATGACCCAGAAGTTAGAAGGATTTGGAGAAAAGAGGGCCCAATAATAATAATAATAATAATGGTATTTATTAAGTGCTTACTATGTGCAAAGCACTGTTCTAAGTGCTGGGGAGGTTACAAAGTGATCAGGTTGTGCTGCAAGGGGCTCACAGTCTTAATCCCCATTTTACAGATGAGGTTACTGAGGCACAGAGAAGTGAAGTGACTTGCCCAAGGTCACACAGCTGACAATTGGCAGAGCCAGAATTTGAACCCATGATCTCTGACTCCAAAGCCCGGGCTCTTTCCACTGAGCCATGCTGCTTCTCTACTTAGAGAGTCCCTGCCAGCCAGAATCGGGTATAAGCTGGTGGGTAGTAGCAATAGCAATGATGATAACAATAATAATAATAACTGTGGTATTTGTTAAGTGGTTACAATGTGCCAAGCACTGTACTAAGCACTGGAGTGGATACAAGCAAATCCTGTTAGACACAGTTCCTGTCCCACATGCCACTCACAGTCTCAATCTCCGGATGAAGTAATTGAGGCATAGAAAAGTGAAGTGACTTGCCCAAGGTCACCCACCCGACACGTGGCTGAGCCAGGATTAGAACCCAGGTCCGTGCTCAATCTGCTACGTGATGCTGCTTCTCTAATTGTAGTAGTAGTATTTATTAAGCACTATCTGCAGAGCACAGTACTAAGTGCTGGGAGAAAATTCTCAGGTGGGAATTAAACCTGTTCCTCGTACCTTCTAGGGCTCACGAGGGGAGAATGGAGCAGAGAGAGAGACACACATCAGGAATAAGGAGACATAAGAACACCAACAAATAGACAAAATAGGCTCCGAACCGTGGTGGTGATGGAGGTGTCTCAGAGCTGGCTATGAGCAGCGTGGCACAGTGGACCTGGGAATCAGAATGTCACGGGTTCTAATCCTGCTCTGCCACTTTATTTCTCCGGGCCTCAAGTTACCTCATCTATAAAGTGGGGATTGAGACTGTGAGCCCCTCGTGGGCCATGGACTGGGTCCCACCTGATTTGCTTGTATCCACCCCGGGGCTTAGTACAGGGCTTGGCACATAGTAAACACTCAATACAATAATTATTATTATTATCACAAGGACCTTTAGTGCTGGAAGGGGAGGCGAAGGTTGCACGTTGTCCATTGTTTCCAATCATTCCCCTCTGGAAAGACTGTGAGCCCACTGTTGGGTAGGGACTGTCTCTATATGTTGCCAATTTGTACTTCCCAAGCGCTTAGTACAGTGCTCTGCACATAGTAAGCGCTCAATAAATACGATTGATGATGATGATGAAAGAACCCAATCTACTGATTGTGAATCTTCAATGAGTGTGTCACCCACCTATCCAGGCATCAAACCCCAGGCTCCACTGTTTGCTGCTGCTGTTGCTAAAAGTATCCTTTTTCCTTCCAATTGGATCCTCGGTGATTCTCCCACTTGCTGTGCACCATCCAATGGTGGGTCCCTTCAAAGGGGCCGGGCTTTCATTCAATCAATCAATTGTATTTATTGAACATTTACTGTGTGCAGAGCACTGTTCTAAGCATTCGGGAGAGGACAATATAAAACGCACACTCCCTTCACACAAGATGCAGATAAGTTAGATCTTCCCGAAGCATTTGGAGGAAAGGGGGGAGGAAGTGGAGCTATGGAAAGTGAATGAGACTGGGAGTCTGGAAACCTAGTTATCCCACTGGACTGCTGAGTGACCTTGGGCAAATCACTTAGCCTCTCTGGACCTCCTTTTCTCAACTGTAAAATAGAAATGAGGGATTGCGAGCCCTTGGATGCTTGGGGACAGTGTTTCATTTTATAATCGTGCATTTAACCCAGCACCTAGTGCATAGTGAGTGCTTAATTAATGCCACTATTATTATATTATTATACTCGATCATTTCTCCCTAAGTTATGTATTTCAGGGTCTGTTCTAGACTGTCAGCACCTCGTTGTGGGCAGGGAATCTGACTTTATCGCAAGAAAGCGCTCAAAACATACTGTTGATTGATCTGGGAAGGACCAGGCCAGAGCCCAGAGAGGGGCTCACGAATCCATGAGGAGTGGAGAATCATCAGGGAGTCATCCCGGCAAGGCGGAGAAGCCTCTGAAGATTTTCTGGTCCTAGAGGAAGGCCCAGGATCATCCGCCTCCAGAAGTGGAGACAGGTTGTGGAAGACGGTTGCCTGTAGTCTTTAAGGAGTCAATACGAAGCAACAAGGACGTGGGGGATGAAGGGGAGCTTCATCAAGACCCGTGCACAGAAGTCCCAGACTCATTTACAGTGAACAAAGAAACAAGGTGCTAATACCGCAAGTTTGTAGAGCTGAGAGCTGACTGGATAAATGGGGAAGTATGTGTGTGTCTGGGGTTTTTTCCTGGCGCAACCGGGGACGGGACGGGACATGCTGAGCTGTTTGCTATTTGAAGAGGAGACTTCCAGAATGGGGGGCTTGGGGCTGTTTGTCTCTGGGTTGGGGACCAAGTCCTCATTTCATCTTCTAGACTGTGAGCCCACTGCTGGGTAGGGACCGTCTCTATATGTTGCCAACTTGTACTTCCCAAGCGCTTAGTACAGTGCTCTGCACACAGTAAGCGCTCAATAAATACGACAATGAATAAATACGACAATGAACTTTATTGTTAGATTGGTCTCTCCCAAATGCTTAGTACAGTGCTCTGCACACAGTAAGCATTCAATAAATATGATTGAATGAATGAATGAATGCTCTCTCAAGCTCTTAGTAAAGTGCTTGGCACACAGTAGTTGCTCAGTACTTTTGACTGATTGATTGACTGGGGACTGATTGATTTTGCCACAGCTTAACTGAAGCACACTAAGTGAACACAGCGACGTTGTTAGCCATCGAGTCCCTGGTACAGATGGTTGTTTTGCACAGTGTGTTGCCCAGAGCATGAATCAATCAATCAATGGTATTTTTTATAATAATAATAATGATGGTATTTGTTAAGCACTTAACTATGTGCCAGCATTACTGTAAGCACTGGGGTGGATAGAAGCAAATCGGGCTGGACACAGTCCCTGCCCAGTATGGGGCTCACAATCTCAATTCCCCGTTTTCCAGAGGAGGTAACTGAGGCCCAGAGAAATGAAGTGATTTGCCCAAGGTCACATAGCAGACAAGTGGCAGAGCTGAGATTAGAACCCATGACCTATTGAGATCTTACTGTGTGCAGAGCACTTGGGAGAGTCCAATAGAGCAGAGTTGGTCGACGCGTTCCCTGACTCCATCCCTACCTTGGTCCGCCGGGCCCACCTCGTCCTCCACCCCGCCATCTCCTTCTGCTCCTCCCTTCCCTTCCCTGCTCTCCGGGCACCTGCTCCACTTTCCCCTGCAAACCCGGCCTGTCATGAAGCCGGTCGCCCGAGCAATGCAAATATTGGGTTTCTGCTGCCAGGATGAGTCATCGTGGATTCACCTTCCTTTCTCTCACTCATCTCCCTCGCGCCCTCCCCCTTCTACTCTAGAGCTCGATGAACCAAATGCTTGGCTGTTTACGTGTGTGTGTGTGTGTGTGTGTGTGTACCTGTTCAGGCAAAGGCATAGCAGTGTAGTGTGTGTGTTTGTGTGTGCGTCCCTCAGACCCAGCCAGCGATTTCCGACTCCAGCGCAGGCACTGCCCCTTGCCTTAGTGCTCAGTGACCCTCTGACTCTGTGGGTGTTCCCCCTTTTTAATCCACGCCGTTGTGAGCTGCTTCCTTGTTGCTGGGTGGCTCTCCCCCCGGCCTCAGCGGGAAACAGAAGGAGCCTTTCCGACTGGCAGCACCAGGCTGCCGCTGGTTGGATTCAGCAACGTGCCTTTGCACCCCTTCTCCCTAATCCATCTTACTCCAGAACAGAGCGGTGTCCTCCGCTGCTGTTTTCCTGCAGCTCCCCGAACCAAGCAAGACCCAGCCATATCCTGTTTGGGTCCTGCCCTGGGCACTGGGGTCAGGTGGTCTTTTTTCCACCTTCCCTGCCAGACCCACCTTCTTTCTCCGCCCAGTCCCCAACCAACTCGAGGCGTAACGAACCCTCCTCTCCTTTTCTTCTGAGCAGGATAAAAAAGCACCCCTTGTTCTCTTCTTTGCATCGCTAAGTCTCCCACTTCCCTTGCAGTCTCTGCAGAGCTTCAACGGACCCAACAATTCCCCAAGCCCTCATCTCTCTTCACACTGCCTGCTCCTTCTTCTCTGGACTTCCCCATACCAAGAGAACCACGCTTCCTGTTCCCAGCAGGCAGCTCTCACCCTCTTCTTTACCTTGAACAGAAGAGTCCAGCCCATCCTGATGGGAAGGGGTGTGGGTGGGGGAAACTATGTGCCTGAGTTATTCATTACCTCCACTAAGGTCAGGGAAGGTCACAGATCACAGCCTGGCAAACCAAAGGAGAGGTCAGGATGGAAAAGGGGGCAGAGAAGGAGGGGAGCCGACTGGCTTATCTTTAAAGAGGAGAGAGGGTTGGGTGACCAGGGAAGGGAGTGGACCCAAGACCTTTGGCCTCAGTGGATGCCAAGGTGGGAGGGGAATTATGCAAAGATGAAGGTGGAGTCATGGTTGGAAGGAAACAGCGTGGCACGGGGATGTACCAGTGTGCTGGATAGGAAAGGCTTCAAGAGAAGATACTGAGGGAAAAGGAGCCCCTTCTCATCGCCAAACTCCAGGACAGCAGTTGTGGCTACGAGCCCTGTTTTAAGGGTACCTTAATGTGGGTGGTTCGGGGTAGGGAGCTGATTAGAAGTTTGGGAATGAGGAAAAGATTAGGCAACCAGCTTCCTCAGAAGACTATCTGTAATTTATTTTAATATCTGTTTTTTATTTCATCATAATGGTATTTGTTAAGCGCTTACTATGTACCAGGCATCGTACTAAGCGCTGGAATAGATACAAGCTAATCAAGTTGGACACAGTCCACGTCCTACTTGGAATTCAGTCTTAATCCCCATTTTACAGATAACAGGCAAAGAGAATTGACTTGCTCGAGGTCACACAGCTGACAAGTGGCGGAGCCGGGATTAGAACCCAGGTCCTCTGACGCCCGGGCCCGTGTTCTGCCCGGCAGACTACACTGCTTCTCTCCCTATAGACTGTAAGCTCCTCATGGGCAGGGATAGGGTCTACCAAGTTGACTGTATTTTCCCAAGCGCTTAGTACAGTACTCTGTACACAAGTAAGCACTCAAGGGCTCACCTCCTCCAGGAGGCCTTCCCAGACTGAGCCCCCTTTTTCCTCTCCTCTTCCCCTCCCCACAGCACTTGTATATATTTGTACAGATTTATTACTCTATTTATTTTACTTATACATATTTACTATTCTATTTATTTTGTTAATGACGTGCATAGAGCTATAATTCTATCTGTTCCGACAATCTTGACACCCGTCTACGTGTTTTGTTTTGTTGTCTGTCTCCCCCTTCTAGACTGTGAGCCCGTTGTTGGGTAGGGACGGTCTCTATATGTTGCCGCCTTTTACCAAGTGCTTAGTCCAGTGCTCTGCACACAGTAAGCGCTCAATAAATATGATTGAAGGAATGAAGGAATGAATACCACAGATTGAGTGACTCATCGACGTGGACATGGAGAGGTGGAGGGTTGGCGGGAGGGGTAATGGAGCCCAGCCAGGTTGCAGTGGGTGGAAAGCGGGCCGGATTGCTTCAAGGCAGCTAGTGGGACAGAGGTATTACTTCGCCAGGCACAAAGCTGGCCAGATCGATCCAGTCTGCATCTGCGGGAAAGCTGAGACACGGGTTGTTTTTCCCTCTCTCTTTCCTTCTTAAAAAAAAATAAAAGATCTCATTAAAGTCTGTAGCTGGGAGACTGTCCATCCTTCAGTTTCTTTTACCATATCCTACTCCTGCACCCCTGGAGGGGGCTGGGATTGGGGGGGAAGAGAGAGAAGAGCCAGGGAAAGGTTGCACTTGTCCTTGAATGACAGCCTGGGGTAGGAGAAGGGTGAAGTGATGATGAATGAGCAGGGGCCATACCCTTCCCACCGACGCCACTTCCTCCTTCCCCACCCAAGAGTTTTGCCACATCTGACCTGTCCTGCCTAGGCCGGTCTGTTGGGAATTCCCCCTGTGGCTCGATTTCTCCTTGAACCCCAAATGGACTCCAGTGCTGCCTCTTCCTTACTGCCCCCCTCCCTGCCAACCCCAATGTGGGGGGTTTCCAACAAGAAGACACCCAGGAAGTGACCCTGGGTTGGTGGGTTTATTTACTTGTCCATATCTATTCTGTTTATTTTATTTTGTTAGTACGTTTGGTTTTGTTCTCTGTCTCCCCCTTTTAGACTGCGAACCCACTGTTGGGTAGGGACCGTCTCTATATGTTGGCCAACTTGTACTTCCCAAGCGCTTACTACAGTGCTCTGCACACAGTAAGCGCTCAATAAATATGATTGATTGATTGATTGATTGATTGATTGTCCCCCCTCGTCGGACAGCCTGCAGGGGCATCTGAGGGTCCTTCCGGGGTGGGGATGGCCAGCAAGGGGAGGTGCAGACCGCCGGCAGGATCGGGGCTCATTCACTCATTCATTCGTTCAATCGCATTTATTGAGTGCTTACTGTGTGCAGAGCACTGTACTAAGCGCTTGGGAAGTCCAAGTTGGCAACATATAGAGACAGTCCCTACCCAACAGCGGGCTCACAGTCTAGAAGGGGGAGACAGACAACAAAACGAAACATATTAAGGATATAAAATAAATGGAATAAATATGTACAAGTAAAATAGAGTAATAAATACGTACAAACATATAAACATATATACAGGTGCTGTGGGGAGGGGACTAGACTGTTCTAGACTGTGAGCCCATGGGTTCACAGTCTAGAAGGGAGGAGATGGACAACAAAACAAAACACATTAACGAAATAAAATAAATAGAATAAATATGTACAAGTACAATAGAGTAATAAATATGTACAAACATATATACAGGGGCTGTGGGGCGAGGACTAGACTGTTCTAGACTGTGAGCCCGTGGGTTCACAGTCTAGAAGGGGGAGACAGACAACAAAACAAAACATATTAACGAAATAAAATAAATAGAATAAATATGTGCAAGTAAAATAGAGTAATAAATACGCACAAATATATGTACATATATACAGGTGCTATGGGGAGGGGACTAGACTGTTCTAGACTGTGAGCCCGCAGGTTCACAGTCTAGAAGTGGGGAGACAGACAACAAAACAAAACATATTAATGAAATAAAATAAATAGAATAAATTTGTGCAGCTACAATAGAGTAATAAATATGTACAAACATATATACACATATACAGGTGCTGTGGGGAGGGGACTAGACTGTTCTAGACTGTGAGCCCGCGGGTTCACAGTCTAGAAGTGGGGGACAGACAACAAAACATATTAATGAAATAAAATAAATAGAATAAATATGTGCAAGTAAAATAGAGTAATAAATACGTACAAACGTATATACATATATACAGGTGCTGTGGGGAGGGGACTAGACTGTTCTAGACTGTGAGCCTACGGGTTCACAATCCAGAAGGAGGGGAAGACAGTCAACAAAACAAATTAATGAAATAAAATAGAATAAGTATGTACAAGTACAATAGAGTAATAAATACGTACAAACACATATACAGGTGCTGTGGGGAGGGGACTAGACTGTTCTAGACTGTGAGCCCGCGGGTTCAGTCTAGAAAGGGGAGACAGACAACAAAACATATTAATGAAATAAAATAAATAGAATAAATATGTGCAAGTAAAATAGAGTAATACATATGTACAAACACATATACAGGTGCTGTGGGGAGGGGACTAGACAGTTCTAGACTGTGAGCCCACTGTTGGGTAGGGACCGTCTCTATATGTTGCCAACTTGTACTTCCCACGTGCTTAGTCCAGTGCTCTGCACACAGTAAGCGCTCAATAAATACGATTGATTGATTGATTGACTAGACTGTTCTAGACTGTGAGCCCGCGGGTTCACAGTCTAGAAGGGGGAAACAGACAACAAAACACATTAACGAAATAAAATAAATAGAATAAATATGTACAAGTACAATGGAGTAGTAAATATGTACAAACACATATACATATATACAGGTGCTGCGGGGAGGGGATTAGACTGTTCTAGACTGTGAGCCCATTGTTGGGTAGGGACCGTCTCTATATGTTGCCAACTTATACTTCCCAAGCGCTTAGTACAGTGCTCCGCACACAGTAAGCGCTCAATAAATACGATTGAATGAATGAAGGAAGGAAGGAGGTAAGGCAATGGGGAGTGGAAGGAGGGGGCTGAGTGTGGGAAGGCCTCCTGGAGGAGGTGAGCTCTCAGAAGGGCTTTGAAGGGAGAAAGAGAGGTAGCTTGGCGGGTGGGCAGAGGGAGGGCATTCCAGGGGGAGAACGAGGCCCGGTGAGGCTCCTCCTGGTCCGGTCCTTCCCAAGCGCTTAGTCCAGTGCTCTGCACACAGTAAGCGCTCAATAAATACGATTGATTGATTGATTGATTGAGAAGCAGCGTGGCTCAGTGGAAAGAGCCCGGGCTTTGGAGTCAGAGGTCATGGGTTCAAATCCCGGCTCCGCCAACTGTCAGCTGGGTGACTTTGGGCAAGTCACGTAACTTCTCTGGGCCTCAGTTCCCTCATCTGTAAAATGGGGATGAAGACTGTGAGCCCCCCGTGGGACAACCTGATCACCTTGTAACCTCCCCAGCGCTTAGAACAGTGCTTTGCATATAGTGAGCGCTTAATAAATGCCATTATTATTATTATTATTATTGATTGATTGACCCTGTGCGGGACAAGGAGCGATGCAAGACAACGTCCCGCCCCGCCGCCCGCCGGCTCCTTTGTGCGGCCCTTGCGCCCGCAGAGCAGAAGGCCACGCCCCTCCTGCCCGCTGATTGGCCGGAGCTTTAGGCCACGCCCCCTTATGCAGAAGGACACGCCCCTCCTTCCCTATGATTGGACTGCCGGGCCGTGGAGCGGTAGGCCCCGCCCTCCTCCTCAGAGGCCCCGCCCCTCCCTCTCCATTCATTCAATCGTATTTATTGAGCGCTTACTGTGTGCAGAGCACTGTACTAAGCGCTTGGAATGTACAAGTTGGCAACATATAGAGACGGTCCCTACGCAACATTCATTCATTCAATCGTATTTATCGAGCGCTTACTGTGTGCAGAGCACTGTACTAAGCGCTTGGGAAGTCCAAGTTGGCAACATATAGAGACGGTCCCTACCCAACATGTATTCATTCATTCATTCAATCGTATTTATTGAGCGCTTACTGTGTGCAGAGCACTGTACTAAGCGCTTGGGAAGTACAAGTTGGCAACATATGGAGACGGTCCCTACCCAACATGTATTCATTCATTCATTCAATCGTATTTATTGAGCGCTTACTGTGTGCAGAGCACTGTACTAAGCGCTTGGGAAGTACAAGTTGGCAACATATGGAGATGGTCCCTACCCAACATTCATTCATTCATTCAATCGCATTAATTGAGCGCTTACTGTGTGCAGAGCACTGGACTAAGCGCTTGGGAAGTACAAGTTGGCAACATATAGAGACGGTCCCTACCCAACATGTATTCATTCATTCATTCAATCGTATTTATCGAGGGCTTACTGTGTGCAGAGCACTGTACTAAGCGCTTGGGAAGTACAAGTTGACATCATATAGAGATTGTCCCTACCCAACATTCATTCATTCATTCATTCATTCAATCGCATTTATCGAGCGCTTACTGTGTGCAGAGCACTGTACTAGGCGCTTGGGAAGTACAAGTTGGCAACATATAGAGATTGTCCCTACCCAACATTTATTCATTCATTCATTCATTCAATCGTATTTATTGAGCGCTTACTGTGTGCAGAGCACTGTACTAAGCGCTTGGGAAGTCCAAGTTGGCAACATATAGAGACGGTCCCTACCCAACAGCGGGCTCACAGTCTAGAAGGGGGAGACAGAGAGCAAAACAAGACATATTAACAAAATAAAATAAATAGAATAAATATGTACAAATAAAATGGAGTAATCAATACGTACAAACATATTCATTCATTCATTCATTCAATTGAGTGCTTACATGTGCAGAGCACTGTACTGAGCGCTTGGGAAGTCCAAGTTGGCAACATATAGAGACGGTCCCTACCCCACAGCGGGCTCACAGTCTAGAAGGGGGAGACAGAGAACAAAACAAAACATATTAACGAAATAAAATAAATAGAATAAATATGTACCAATAAAATAAATAAATAGAGTAATAAATACGTACAAACATATATACAGTGAGCCCGTTGTGGGGTAGGGACCGTCTCTATATGTTGCCAACTTGTACTTCCCAAGCGCTTCGTACAGAGCCCTCCACACAGTAAGTGCTCAATAAATACGATTGATTGATTGATTGATTGTACTTCCCAAGCCCTTCGTACAGAGCTCTGCACACAGTAAGCACTCAATAAATACGACTGATTGATTGATTGTACTTCCCAAGTGCTTCGTACAGAGCTCTGCACACAGTAAGCACTCAATAAATACGATTGATTGATTGATTGTACTTCCCAAGTGCTTCGTACAGAGCTCTGCACACAGTAAGCGCTCAATAAATACGATTGATTAATTGATTGATTGATTGTACTTCCCAAGCGCTTCGTACAGAGCTCTGCACACAGTAAGCACTCAATAAATACGATTGATTGATTGATTGTACTTCCCAAGTGCTTCGTACAGAGCTCTGCACACAGTAAGCGCTCAATAAATACAATTGATTGATTGATTGTACTTCCCAAGCGCTTCGTACAGAGCTCTGCACACAGTAAGTGCTCAATAAATACGACTGATTGATTGATTGTACTTCCCAAGCGCTTCGTACAGAGCTCTGCACACAGTAAGCGCTCAATAAATACGATTGATTGATTGATTGTACTATCCAAGCGCTTCGTACAGAGCTCTGCACACAGTAAGCGCTCAATAAATACGGTTGGATGAATGAATGAATGAATGAATGAATGAATGAATATACAGGTGCTGTGGGAGGGGGAGGACCTATGATTGGTCAGCCCGGCCGCGGAGCGGTAGTCCCCGCCCCCCTGAGCAGAGAGGCCCCGCCCCCTCCCTCTCTATGATTGGCCGGCCCGGATGAGGGGCGGTAGGCCCCGCCCCTCCCACCCTCCGATTGGTCGGCCCCGCCCCTCCCGCCCTCCGATTGGTCGGCCCCGCCCCTCCCGCCCTCCGATTGGTCGGCCCCGCCGAGGTGAGGTAGGCCCCGCCCCTCTGAGTAGAAGGCCCCGCCCCCTTACCTATAATAGTAATAATGGCATTTATTAAGCACTTACTATGTGCAAAGCACTGTTCTAAGCGCTGGGGAGGTCACAAAGTGATCAGGTTGTCCCAAGGGGGGGCTCACAGTCTTCATCCCCATTTTACAGATGAGGGAACTGAGGCTCAGAGAAGTTAAGTGCCTTGCCCAAGGTCACACAGCAGTCATGTGGCGGAGTTGGGATTCAAACCCATGACCTCTGACTGCAAAGCCCGTGCTCTTTCCACTGAGCCACACAGCTTCTCAGTGCAAAGCACTATTCTAAGCGCTGGAGAGGGTACAAGGTAATCAGGTTGTCCCACGTGGGGCTCCCAGTCTTAATCCCCATTTTACAGATGAGTAACCGAGGCACAGAGAAGTTAAGTGACTTGCCCAAAGTCACACAGCTGACCAGTGGAGGAGCCTGGATTTGAACCCATGACCTCTGACTCCAAAGCCCGGGCTCTTTCCACTGAGCCACGCTGCTTCTCTGGATTATTAACGGATTAATCTACCTATGATTGGCAGAATTAGGTAGATAGGTAGAATTAATCTACCTATGATTGGTCCCCCTTTTAGACTGTGAGCCCACTGCTGGGTAGGGACTGTCTCTATATGTTGCCAACTTGTATATGCTGCCACCTGTATATATGTATATATGTTTGTACATATTTATTACTCTATTTATTTATTTATCTTACTTGTATATATCTATTCTATTTATTTTATTTTGTTAGTATGTTTGGTTTTGTTCTCTGTCTCCCCCTTCTAGACTGTGAGCCCGCTGTTGGGTAGGGACTGTCTCTATGTGTTGCCGACTTGGACTTCCCAAGCGCTTAGTACAGTGCTCTGCACACAGTAAGCGCTCAATAAATACGATTGATTGATTGATTGTACTTAGGAGAAGTAGCATGGCTCAGTGGAAAGAGCCCAGGCTTTGAAGTCAGAGATCATGGGTTCAAATACCGCCTCTGCCAATTGTCAGCTGGGTGACTTTGGGCGAGTCACTTAACTTCTCTGTGCCTCAGTTCCCTCATCTGTAAAATGGGGCTTAAGACTGTGAGCCACCCGTGGGACAACCCAATCACCTTGTAGTTTCCCCAGCGCTTAGAACAGTGCTCTGCACAAAGTAAGCGCTTAATAAATGCTATCATTATTATTATTATTATTCCCAAGCGCAGCGTGGCTCAGTGGAAAAAGCACGGGCTTTGAAGTCAGAGGTCATGGGTTCAAATCCCAGCTCCACCACTTGTCAACTGTGTGACTTTGGGCAAGTCACTTCACTTCTCTGGGCCTCAGTTCCCTCATCTGTAAAATGGGGATGAAGACTATGAGCCCCCCGTGGGACAACCTGATCACCTTGTAGCTTCCCCAGCGCTTAGAACAGTGCTCTGCACATAGTAAGCGCTTAGTAAATGCCATTATAATAATAATAAATAAATAAATAAATGCCATAATAATAATAATAATAATGATAATGGCATTTATTAAGCGCTTACTATGTGCAGAGCACTGTTCTAAGCGCTGGGGAAGCTACAAGGTGATCAGGTTGTCCCACGGGGGTCTCACAGTCATCATCAATCGTATTTATTGAGCGCTTACCGTGTGCAGAGCACCGGACTAAGCGCTTGGGCAGTACAAGTCGGCAACACATATGTCAATCCCCATTTGACAGACGAGGTAACTGAGGCACAGTGAAGTGACCTGCCCAAAGTCACCCAGCTGACAATCGGCGGAGCCGGGCGTGGCTCAGTGGAAAGAGGCCGGGCTTTGGGGAGTCAGAGGTCATGGGTTCGCATCCCGGCTCCGCCCCATGTCCGCTGTGTGGCCTCGGGCAAGTCACTTAACTTCTCTGGGCCTCAGTTCCCTCGTCTGTAAAATGGGGATGAAGACTGTGAGCCCCACGTGGGGCGACCCGATCACCTTGTATCCCCCCAAGCGCTTAGAACAGGGCTTTGCGCTTAACAAATGCCAACATTATTATTATTTGAACCCATGACCCCCGACTATTTATTTATTTATTTATTTATTTTACTTGTACCTAGCTATTCTATTTATTTTATTTTGTTAGTATGTTTGGTTTTGTTCTCTGTCTCCCCCTTTTAGACTGTGAGCCCACCGTTGGGTAGGGACTGTCTCTCGATGTTGCCAATTTGTACTTCCCAAGCGCTTAGTCCAGTGCTCTGCACAGAGTAAGCGCTCAGTAAATACGACTGATGATGACTCCAAAGCCCGGGCTGGCACACGGTCCGCGCTCCGTTGATTGACGGATGGATGGGTCGGAGCGGCAGGCCCCGCCCCTCCCTCCCTCCGATTGGTGGGCCCCGGCGAGGCGAGGTAGGCCCCGCCCCTCCCGCGCTCTGATTGGGCGGGGGCCCGCCCGCCGGCCCTCCGATTGGCCGGCCGGCCGCGCGGGGGGCGGGGCCGGCGGGGCGGCTATATAGTAGCGGTGGGGGGCTGGGGGAGACGCTTCGGTCGCGCCGCGGACCGTCCGTCCGTCCCGCTGTCCCGCTTTTGCAGGGGTGCGGGCGGGGGGCGGCGTGGGCCGGCGGCACCGGCACCTGCCGCCGTCGCCTACAGAGCCCGGGAGCCACTTGGGCGTCCAGTACAGTCCTCCCCGGGCTCCCTCCCAGGACCCCCCGGGAGGGCCCGGGCGAGCCTTTTGAAAGGGCCCCGGGAGAGGCCCCCCCCTCCCCCTCCCCCTCCCCAGCATCCCCGTTATCCCCAGCATCCCCATCATGGCTCGGGGAAAAGCCAAGGAAGACGGCGGCTGGAAGAAATTCATCTGGAATTCGGAGAAGAAGGAGTTTTTGGGGCGCACCGGAGGCAGCTGGTGTGAGTATCCCCTAATCAATGAATCAATCAGTGTGCGGAGCACTGGGCTAAGCGCTTGGGAAGTCCAAGTTGGCCGCACATCCAGACGGTCCCTCCCCAACAGCGGGCTCGCAGCTTAAAAGGGGGAGACAGACAACAAAACCAACCATGCTAACGAAATAACAAATACAATTGATAGGTACAAGTAAAATAAATGAATAAATGCCATTCTGGGCGCCCCCCTGGGGTCCCGCCGCTGGCCTTGGTTCTGCTTGGGACTGATAATATGCTGATGATAATGGCCTTTATTAAGCGCTTGCTGTGTGCGAAGGACTGTTCTAAGCGCTGGGGTGGTTGCAAGAGTGATCGGGTGGTCTAATAATATAATAATAATGGCTTTTATTAAGCGCTTACTATGTGCGAAGGACTGTTCTAAGCGCTGGGGTGGTTGCAAGAGTGATCGGGTGGTCTAATAATATAATAATAATGGCTTTTATTAAGCGCTTACTATGTGCGAAGGACTGTTCTAAGCGCTGGGGAGGTTACAAGGTGATTGGGTGGTCTATTATCATAATAATGGCATTTATTTAGCGGTTACTATGTGCGAAGGACTGTTCTAAGCGCCGGGGTGGTTACAAGGTGATCGGGTGGTCTAATAATGCAAGGTGATCGGGTGGTCTAATAATATCATGATAATGGCCTTTATTAAGCGCTTACTGTGTGCGAAGGACTGTTCTAAGCGCTGGGGTGGTTACAAGGTGATCGGGTGGTCTAATAATATAATGATAATGGCCTTTATTAAGCGCTTACTGTGTGCAAAGGACTGTTCTAAGCGCTGGGGAGGTTACAAGGTGATTGGGTGGTCTATTATAATAATAATGGCATTTATTAAGCGCTTACTATGTGCGAAGGACTGTTCTAAGCGCTGGGGTGGTTACAAGGTGATCGGGTGGTCTAATAATGCAAGGTGATCGGGTGGTCTAATAATATAATGATAATGGCCTTTTTTTAAGCGCTTACTATGTGCGAAGGACTGTTCTAAGTGCTGGGGTGGTTACAAGGTGATGGGGTGGTCTAATAATATAATAATAATGGCTTTTATTAAGCGCTTACTATGTGCGAAAGACTGTTCTAAGCGCTGGGGAGGTTACAAGGTGATCGGGTGGCCCCCCCCGTGGGGCTCACAGTCTTCATCCCCATTTTAGAGATGAGGGAACTGAGGCCCAGAGAAGTGAAGTGACTCGCCCGGAGTCACACAGCTGACAATTGGCGGAGCTGGGAATCCGCAGTGCGCTGCAGGTTCTGCAGCCCTCCCTTGCGGAATTGGGGGGGGGAGGGGGCACAGAGGGAGGAGGACTGCATGCAAGCGGCGGAGTCATTCATTCCTTCAGTCGTATTTAGTGAGCGCCTAGTGTGTGCAGAGCACTGTACTAAGCGCTGGGGAAGTCCAAGTTGGCAACATATAGAGAGTCCGCCGCATGACCCCCGCAGTCGTCGGCGGATCCCCCCCCATCTCCGTTTGATGGGGTGGGCTTGCCACCTAGTAAGCGCCCAGAACAGTGCTTGGCGCATAGTAAGCGCTTAACAGATGCCATCCTTATTACTATTAACGAATGCCATCGTTATTATTATTCCTTATTACTATTAACGAATGCCATCGTTATTATTATTATGTCCAAGCGCTTTGAGGTGGATATTGGATGCCCCTTCCCCCTCAACTTTCCAGCCCTCGCATAGGCCGGGATTCGGTAGCTATCAATCAATCAATTGTATTTATTGAGCGCTTACTGTGTGCAGAGCACTGTACTAAGCGCTTGGGAAGTCCAAGTGGGCAACATATAGAGACAGTCCTTACCCAACGGTGGGCTCACAGTCTAAAAGGGGGAGACAGACAACAAAACCAAACGTACAAACAAAATAAAATAAATAGAATAGATATGTACAAGCGATGGGGATCAAGGTGTATGTGTCCGCAGTTTTATTTTGTCCTCGACTCTCAGTTGCACCAGAGGGGAAAAGAGGGGGGAAGGACTGCCCCTCCCTGCCCAGTCTTCACGGTCCAAAGCCCACCTAGTGACTCCCCCCTTTGCCCCCCAATAACCACTCAACGTTTCCCCCCAAGGGGATTTGGGCGAGCTCCCGGGCAGAGGTGGATGTTTTGCCCGGCTGGGACGGGAGGCTGGTTGGTGCTGTGGTTTTGTTGGTTTGGAAGGGGACGGGCAGGGCCAGTATTATCTTTTGGCTTTTGGGTTGCACTGCGGGTCGGGGGGAACCGACTGTTCGGGGGGTGGTGAGGGAGAGTTTCCTCTGAAAATGTAGAAATCTCCCCCTTTACCATTGGGAAAAGGTGACATGTGGGGTTTTTTGGGGGGGAAAGGTCATTCTGAAGGGCAGTGTGTAGTCAAATCTGTAAGAGTCGTGACTGCGGCCGGGAAGAAGGGAGGGAGGGAACTCCCCCCCTCCTGCATCACTTCCCCCCCCCTTCCTCCTCATCCTCATCATCACCACCACCAGCAGCCCCCTGGGGAGGGGGGAAAGGGGGCGGGCAGAGCCACGGAGCGATGCAGTATTTCTGGGATGAGAGGCAGCCGGATGAGTCAGGGAAACAAGGTGTCTGGCTGACATTTTGGGATTGAAGCAGCCACCAGAAGATCCCGGTTAGAAGGGGACGCATATGACCCCGGCTCAACCTAAACCCTCCCCCCAACCCCCCCAGGACTGCCCAGAGCCCGGCGGGAATCCGCCTCTCTTGGCAGCAAAGGGTTAATAATGCATCACACCTCAAGGTTAGTCAAGGTGACTAGGCCCGGTCAAGGTGAAGCCCGGGGGGCCCCCACGGAGGCGGTGGGGGGCCGTTTTGGGGGTCGGTTGGGTGTGATGCCCCCCTGCCTTGGTCATTTTGACTTGGGTTTGGAGGAAGAAGGGGCAGGGGGCTGCGGCGGGGGAAGGAAGCAAGAGGGAGCCTGGAGAGCTCCCTGCGAGGACCATCTCCTAGCAACTGATTGTAACCCCAGCTGGGCTGCTGGAGATGCATCGCTGCTGCTGCAGCCGCTGCAAGGGTGGCCTGTGTCCTCTGCCACACCACACCACACCGTACACGCCTGCCCACACTCGAAGCGCACCGAAACACCCTTTCCTTCACAGCCTTCTAGTGTTTTATTTACCCCCTCAATCCCATTTCAGGATTCATCCCAGAATAGTATTTGCTTTAAGAGGAAGCCGGGGTCTGGAAGGGCCAAATGGGTCCGCAGCCCCAGTGTAAGGCAGACCCTGTGAATTGGGGCATCCAGTAGGGTGGGCGATGTAGCCGCTTGGGTGCGGCCACCGTTTTCTAGGGGGCGGCTCGTAGAGGAACTGCCTATTTCTTCAAAATAGGTCTGCCCCCCAACCCATTCATTCATTCAATCAATCGTATTTATTGAGCGCTTACTGTGTGCAGAGCACACAGACCCCCATCTTCTGCCCCCCAAAGCATCCGTGGGAGCTGGAAGGGATGGCCCCCACGAGCCCAGAAACGGGGGCAAAGCCCCTCATCGAAGCGAGAGCTAAACCCGGATGCCCTTGGCCAGAGGGCGGCATGCCCTTGGCTCTCCTCACCTTGCTACTGTGATTTTTTTTTTTTCCTGGGATGGATGAGGAAGCCTTCTGGCAGCTGTGGAAAACCCAGGGATGGGCACGGCGGAAGGGCCATTAAACCACTCTGAACTTTCCCCACTTTTTATCTGCATTAATCAAATCACACACCAGGCCGTTTGGGCCGAGGTCGAGAGGCTTTATTACGGCAGCAAGGCCAATCAGGGGGTTAGAGTTATTCACCCTCTTGAAGGGCATTGGATTTTTCAGAAGCTTCCCCTGGCCAATCCTCCACTGTATTAATCAGCCCCCTACCAGGTTTTTCCTTGGCAGATATTGTCCCCGCAGATCTCAGAGCCAACGGTCTGATTGGCCCTATCTCTTTCTAAGGAGATAATAATTGAATGTCTGCTGGTGTAGCCTGTGGGCCTGGAAATGTGACCCGGGGCAAGCTACTTTGCGCACAGAGTAGGAGGGATCGTGTGCCTTTGGAGGTGCGGCTTCAGCATTAGTCGTCTGTCACGGGAACCACCGTAAGGTCCCTGTTGAAGACGGGGGAGAGAGAAATCAAAGACGACGCCTCTGCAGCATGTAGATTTCTCCCCGGGTTTTGTTGCACCAACTCCTCCGTCGTGCCTCGCCTCGTAGGAGCAGGCGCTGGAAAATTTTTTCCAAATCTTTCTTGACGTCACTGCCATTTGCCTACTGCTGCCTGGAGACGGGGACACTGCCCTTAACCCTTGCAGAGCCGTCACTGGGAGGGAGCCGCAGATTGTGCAGTGCAGCACTGGCTTGGGCTGCGGCCTTTCCTCCTTCGCCTCCTTCTTTCCCTTTGTTTCTGGGGGAGAGGGAAGGAACAGGGATGGAGAGAGTTGGGGGATCTGAATCTGTCCCAGACCCAAAGGCTTTCAAAAAAACGACTCTTTGGGAAGCATTTATTGGTCTAAATTGAGCTTACTTTCCTAGCCTGGGGGTTGTCAGATTCCTGTGGCTTCTTCCCCCACCCCTCCCTCTCCTTCCTTTTGTTCATTTGACTTTTCAGATGAGGCTTTGTTTAAATAAACCATCAGCTAGATTGTAAGCTCCTGGAGGGCAGGATTCGCTCCAGGTAACTCCCGTTGTACTCTCCCAAGCACTCAGTCCAGTGCTCTGCACACAGCAAGTGCTCGCTGCTCTCGTGTGCTGCACGGAGGAAGCGCTTGAAAAACACTATTGATTAACGCCTCCAAGACCCTTTGAGGTCCCAAAGGGCTCTGCTGAAACCCCCTGGGGTTTTCTGCTTTCCACTTGTTAGCAGCGTCTGGTTTCCCTATTTGGATGGGGGCCTTTAGGCGTGGCGATGCCTGGTACAGCATGTTACTGTGCAGCTAATCGGGGGAGATAATCCCTGTAAACCAGTAACTGATAGCCTCCTTGCAGTTGGTGGCCTCCTCTGTCCTCTGACCCCGGTACCCCGGTGGGAATAAGGGAGGCGTGGAGTCGGTCATCCGGCCTGCTGCGTCCCACGCTTTCATTCACCGACCGGGTAGAAGGCTCCCACCTCCATTCCTGACGGATTTCTTTTGGCCTTTGGATTTTGGCCCTCGGAAACCAGGGAAACGGTTCCCCCTGGACGGCGGCCCAGCAGCAGGGCAGGGAACCAAAGGGGACCCCGGCATCCGCCCTGGGTTCGATCTGTTTCCCCTGGCGCCGAAAGGTCCGGGAAGCTCTCCGGGGCCCGTGATTTCCCACAACGACAAGCCATGCGGCGCTGGGGCAGCCACCTTCCATAAATCCACGGCCTAAAATACACAAGATCTAACAGCACCGCTACAGGGCATTTCTCAGCCGCTGAGGACAAGGGGCAAAGCCAGGGAACGGTCTGTCTCACCCCCATTCTGTGGCAGGAGGGATACTGTCTGGGGGTCCATCGGATTGTTGTATTTCTTGAGCACCTGCCTGGTGCAGAGCACTGTATTGGGACCAGTGATGGGTTCTGTGTCACTTTGGTTCGACTGGACTGTTTTCCCCTCTTGCACCCTAAGCCGGCTTGGCAGGGGGTGGCTTTTGGCATCGCCGGCCCCACTGCAGAGCCTCTGAGCCCTGATTTGCTCCCGTCGGTCCCCAGCCCATTGCTCAGGCGGTGGGAGCAGGGAAGACAGGGAGGAGCATCACTGTGGACAGGTCGGTGTCCCAAGCCCGGGACTGCGTCAAAGTCTTTTATGGACCCTTCTGTTCTCTCTTGCAGTTAAGATCCTCCTGTTCTACCTGATCTTCTATGGCTGCCTCGCCGGCATCTTCATCGGAACCATCCAGGTGATGCTGCTCACCATCAGTGAGTTTGAGCCCAAATATCAGGACCGAGTGGCTCCTCCAGGTAACAGACCCACAGAGCGGCCGGTTCTTTTCTCGGGGGTTCGGGGGTCAGTCGAAAGCGCTGATTTGGGTTTTTCTCTTTTAAGTGGTCTCTGAGAAGGAGGGAAAACGCTTCCTTCCTGGCATGCTGCCCTCTCTGCAATGCATACATATCTCCCGGTGGGGGTGGAGGGGCGCGGAAGAGTTTGGAGCAGCCATTTTGAAGCAACGAAGGGGCCTTCCTCTGAGCCCCAAGGGTCTCAGAAACCAGTTTTACCATTTTAGAACCTTCTTTAAAAGAAGAAGACGGTATTTCTCTACAGCCTAGCAAGCTGAGGGACCCATAGGGCTGGGCTCTGGTTTTCGGTCCTAATCTTTTCTGTCTCTGAATCAGTCCTTGCACTTCTTGCCTTGGGTTACCTGTGCGTCCCATGCCAACTTGGTGAGGAGGTGGGCCTAGAAACGCTTGAAAGGAGGACATTTTTTTCTACAAGACCCAAAGCGACTTTTTTATCCACCATTTTGATCTCGTGGGAGCCGAATGATCTCTGTCGAGTGCCGAATCCCAACTTGACTGGATCCCCCACAGTTCACCCATCGAGGCCATTAAGGCAAGGGACTTCAACCCCCTTAGGTGGGGAGTGGGCAGAATGAATCAGCAAAGGAACCGGCTGAATTTCCACGCCTGGCTCCTGGTACAATCCCGTGGTGGGAGTGTCCGGGAGAGGAAGGGGTGGAGTCTCAACCCCCCCGCTTTTCCCACATTACAAATGACCTTGAGGCAGCCCGGCGTTGGTATGCCGATGATCCGTCCTTCTCCTCTTTCTGTGGAAAACTCTTCAGGCGCCTTTAATATCGTTGGCATTTCCGGGCCATCGGGAAGCTCACCGTGAGATAATATGGCACATTGCCTGGACCAGCCCTGCCATGACTGTGATTCCTAGGAGTCGGGGGGGAAAGGCCAGAAGGGCAACAGGAAGCGGGGAAAACAGAGACCCTCTGCTGAGGAAAGAGCACAGGTGGAAAGGGTCTCTGTATCTCCCCAGGTAACCAAGCGAGGAGGCAGAGTGGAGGCCACAGTTCACCTTGCCTCAATTTTTCTCAGAATATCCCATTTTCGCATCCTCAAGGGAAAAATCCCTAAATGTCCCTTGGAGGGTGGGGGACTTGGTAGGGTGAAAAGAAACCGCAGTGCAAGGAGAGGCCTAAACTAACGACCTAAGTCCCAAAAGCCAAGCACCTCAAGGAAATAGGCCTTCCTCCTTTTAGATTTCCTAGCGGGGTGATTACTCTTGCTCCATCTCCATGCCTTTTCTGTCAGCATTTTCAGTTCAGTAATGACACTTTAACCGCTCATGAGGGTCAAGGCCAAGTTGACCCTAAAGTTAAGTAATTGATTTAAAAAAAAATCCTAAGCAAGGCAGTAAAAAAAAAAAAAGCCATGGAAGGTATCACACCCCCATCCTGCCGCACACCTTTACAAATTTTCCTCTCTCTAGACATGCCACCTTTTCAAATGATCTTTGACCAAGACCCACTGTCGGGAGTTGGCCATCCATAGTCATCTGAATCCTAATGAAGTTTCATTTTTCTCTTAAGCTTCCCTTCCCCCACCAGGTCCTCAGCACCTAAATTTAGTGTCTCCACAGGAGTTGGGCTGACCTAACAAACCCTCACCCCCTCCCCTTCAAAGGAATGACGATGGCTCATAGTGGAAATATGCCTGCCAGTCCCAGGGGCTGAGTCAGGGTCTCTGTCCTTTTTCTATTCCTCCCTGTCCATCAGCTTCCCTACTTCTACCTCGTTCTACGGGCTGGAACCTCATTCACACAAAGAGAAGCAGCATGGCCCAGTGGGTAGAGCACGGGCCTGGGAATCGGAGGACATGGGGCGAGAACCGTGTTCCACCTGAATAGTTTGTATCTCCCCCAGCGCTGAGTACGGTGCCTGGCACATAGTAAGCACTCGCACCATAAAAAAGATAGAAAGAAAGGAGGATGTCCCAGCAACGGCCACTCTCACGCAGTGCTGTTGTGCACCAACCCGAAGGAGCACCAGCAGGAGTTGAGCAAGGCAAGGTCATCCCTGGGTGCCCGGGAGAAGGCCTTTTTCATACCATCCTTCGGCAGCTTTCAGAGAATCCCAGCCTGGCATCCTCCCTTGTCCTCACTGCCCTCCAAACCCCATGGGATTCATTGCCCGTAGGTGACGGAGAGCTGATTTTTCAGCTTCCAGTCCGGTTCTGCGGCTGGGCTCGAAAGCATTTATGGAGACCTCCGTGCATTGTGTCATTACAGAGTAACCATAGACATCAAGTGCCTTCTTGGCTTGTATAACAGCGAATGAGGATTTTATGCCCGCGAATATTTGGTAACCGGATCCCCTTTAAGCAGCTGGGAGTGAGCGAGCATGACCAAATTAAGCAATGGTCATCACCAAGTGCCTTTCGGATTGGCTTTTGTCTGTAGCGGCCGAAATGCCGTACGACACCCTGGAAACGGGCCGGATTACCTGGATTATAAAACGGGACTTGAAAGGGTGTGTTTGGGGAGGGCAGTGACAGGTCCAGTTGCTTAGAGCTAAGTGGTAGAGTTGGTGGGGTGTGGGGTAAGGGGTGACCTTCCCAATCTGTGTTGCTGTTGCAGCCGTGCCCACCTCCCCGGGCCTGGTGAAAATACCTGCTACGGCTGGGTCGCTTCCCCCGGCCCATATCGTTTATGGAATCGATAACGGCAGACACGCAAAGATTAGAAACAATAGAGGGGACACAATAGATAACACAGACACAACAAATTCAAATCCCAGTTCTGTTTCAGTGCCACTCTGAACCCCCCGGATCAGATCCCCCTTGGAATTGTCCGAACTGCGCCACGTGCCGCTTTGATCTGATCGGGCTTGTCCGAAGCTCCTGTTTCTTATCCAAAGGCCGGAGCCCGACCCTGCTTTTGTAAAATAAAGAAACCAAAGAGGGAAGAGACGTAGGCGGAGATTCGAAAGTGGTCCCTGCCCCTTGGAGGCTGGTTCCCCTTCTGCCTGGGAGGGAAGGGGATGCTGATGGAAAAGAGAAACCTTCATTATGGAGGTCGATTGGCTTCCTCTACCTGGTGTAGGGGTGGTGAAATAAAGTGAAGGTCACTACATGTTGGTGGGTGGATCCAGGAGAGATTCGAAGCTCGTTAGCTTCTTGTGAAGCAGGTGACCATTTGTTCCCCTGGGCTTTCCTCGGCCTCTTTTAAGTGTGCTGAGAAGCTGGCACTGGCTGACTTCAGTAAGTGGCTAGAACCCATTTTAGAAGGACAACATTCTTAGCATACTGTGGGCATAGTAACCAGAGTCAGTGCGGGTGGAAGGGGGTGGGGGTGTGGGATAGGGAGATTAGCAGATTGTAACGGAGCCAGCATTTAGGGTCTAAATGAGTTCCACCTTGTGGATTACATTTTGGTGGAGAGGTTCATGAGGTTGACGCCCTGTCAGGTTTGAGCTGAGGTCCCTGAAGACCTTCGCAGGGCAGCCACACAATTGTCCGAACGTGACGCTAAATTTTAAATTCGTACCTGGCCCAAGACAGGAATAGAAGATTTCTAGGTGTATCTTCCCTCTGAATTACCAAAAAGGTAATAACTGATTCTTGAATTTAACATCGATCAGTCAGGAATGAGAGAGGACCACCGCTTCCCTTCTCTTTCCTACCCCCTCCACCCCAACACTCCCACCTTGTGAAGCTCTTTCCCTTGAATTTCAAAAGGCAGTGAGTCAGGCCCAGAATTTCAGGGAGGGGGAATAGTTAGTCACATCCGTGCTACCGTGGAGCTGAGGTCTCAGTCGACCCTGACTACCTTAGGGAGCAGCCCGGCCCGGTAGCTGGACAGAGGGCTCCAAGCAGGGCAACGGGGTCTAAATCTTGGCTGGCCCCAGTATGAAAGCAGAAGCAAGGTCATCCTTGGGTCACACCAACCATCCGTCTAGTCCGCTGTTCTTTCTCTGTCAGGGATAACAGGGTACTTGGGAGGAACCATGGAAGGGAGGGCCGCCTTGTCATTCCATCTTAATGCTTCAAGATGGACCACCTGATCTCTCTAGCTTTTCCCTCTACATCGCTACTAACCCAATATAGACTGCTCACCCTGTTTTATTGCTTGGAACCAAATAATCCCACTCCACTGGGCTCTCTGCTTCTCTGTCTATAGACAGCAAGCCTCTTTGCCCTTATTTTCGGCAGGCGGAGACAGCTGCCTCTACTCGGCCTGAAGGGACTTTAAGAAAGAGGTCCCTGCCTCTTTTAAATCATTTCTTGCCCCTTTCTTCCCTAACCTGCCTCCCAGAAAAACAAAAGGCTGTGTTAGCTCCAGGATTTATCTATTTTGTGAGGGATGCTACAAACATATCTGGCGTGGGGCCATCAGATAAATCCTAGCTGAAGTTAGTAAGTTGCCAAAAATGCTACAAGAATCCCTTACCCCACTTTTGCCGCATCCTCCTCCTAAAACGTGGCAGACCAGATTTCTCAGCCAGAACGACGGGATCCCACCACCCTCCTGACTGGGTAGAGGATCCCGCCACATTCGTCTCGTCCTGGGGGCCGGGGGAGAGAATGGGGAAGCGTATTCCAGGGGAGTCAGGTAGGGAACGATCACTTCATGGATTGAAACAAATAAAATGTGTCTTGTATTCTGCTCTTCAGTTTGGAAGGTAACGTGGTCATGATTGAATTCTTCTCTCGACTGAAAAGATCTTAGGAGTGGCTTATTTTTGTGGTTTTTTCATGCACAGAAGGGTGTGCTCTATAATTAAGTCACCTGAGGGTGTAGTGTTACCTCATAGTGTCCTTAGAACCATTCAGACTGGAACCTACAAGCAGCATGGCCTAGTGGAAAGAGCACGGTTCCGGGAGTCAGAGGACCTGGGTTCTAATCCTGCCTCTGCCACTTGTCTGCTGTGTGACCCTGGGCAAGTCACCTCAGTTCCTCAGTTAACTCATCTGTAAAAAAGGGCTTAAATCTTACTCCCTCTTACTTAATTGTGAGCCCCATGTGGGACAGGGACTGTCCAACCTGATTAACCTGTATTTAACCCAATGCTTAGTACAGTGCATGGCACATAGTAAGCCCTTAACAAGTGCCAAAATGATAATTATTACTGAAGACCGTTTCTCAGACCAGTTATGTGTGAAACAACCGGGGCCAGTAACAGCACCACTATTCTTCCTCCTCCTCCTCGTAATAATAATAATACTTTTTTAAAAATTGTGGTATTAAGTGGTTATTAACACTAAATGCTAGGGTAAGCAAGATAAGCAAGTTGGAAGCAGCCCCTGTCCCACATTAGGCTCACAGTCCAAGGGAGAAGGAAAGTATGAGCAGATCTTACAAAGAAAATGGTGAGAAATAGATTCAAATGGCAGCAAGGAGGATTTCCCCCTTTTAGACTGTGAGCCCACTGTTGGGTAGGGACTGTCTCTATATGTTGCCAATTTGTACTTCCCAAGCACTTAGTACAGTGCTCTGCACATAATAAGTGCTCAATAAATACGATTGATGATGATGATGATTTAGGTTGGAGATACGAAATCATTTTCTAGCGATTAGGGTGATGGATGACAACTCCTGGAAAGCTTTAAAAATAGGATGGAGGCTCATCTGTCTGGAATCAGTGGGCCCAGCCTGGAGGCAGGGAGATGGACTAGATGACCTCTTAAAGGGCCTTCCTGATCCATGGATTCTAAGGCAGCCAAATCCCAGATTAGGGCTGGAACAGCCAGTGGGATAGGCAAAGCTATGGGCTGCTGGAAGGAAGACCAAAATCTCCTAAAGGATGTGATGTTCATTCCGTTGTTGGGTAGGGACAGTCTCTATATGTTGCCAACTTGTACTTCCCAAGCGTTTAGTACAGTGCTCTGCACGCAGTAAGTGCTCAATAAATACAATTGAATGAATTGCACAAAGTGACTGAAGAAGCACAGAACATGAGTTTTGCTGAAAGTTATAAATAACTAGAAAAGGTCTGAAAGAAATACTTTTCACCTTGCCTGCAAAATATTATAAGTCACTGAAAACATTGTGTATGTGTAGTGAATGTCTAACAGAGACGCAAAATCCACGTGCAGATCATTTTAAAAGGAAATTGAAGTTACCGGGCAAAAAGCTCAGAGCCCAAGGGATAGCCAGATATTATTAGTAATTATTAGCTGTTAATGGTTAGCTCCTAATACATCAATAGCTCCAATAATAGTTATTGCGGCCTTGCTATTATGTATGAAGGCTTTTGTTTTTCTTATGGAGGGAGGGGGCTATGGGAAAAGAGTTTGCCCACTAGAATTTTCATTAACAATATTAAAGTGTCGCCACATCGTATATTAAATTATCAGGCTTCCGTAATCCCGTTTTGGTCTAAAGCAATATGAAGTAAACTGCGCTCTGACCGTACGACCTCTCATTTAAAAGAGGTTGTTGCTGAATCAAGCTAACTATAAATAACGGGCGCCCACCTGGCATAAAAAGTCTCCAGGATTTATTTGTTGAATAGGATGGAGTTCAACTCTGCGTGGTTTCAGAGAAGGGGGCAGGAGGAGGAGCGGATAGCAGATCCAGTGACCATATAGTTGCCATGAGTTTAGTGGCCCAATGTAGTAAAATCTCCATTGAGCATCAATCAGATGCCCAAACTTCTGGGCTTTTTCAATGCAGCTCAAGTCAACGGGGTTGAAAAAAAGTCTGAGCGAAGCTGTAACAGCACATGATTTAACCCAGTTCAACTTCTGGGGATTCTGACCAGGGAAAAGGTTAGCTAAGCTTCCTGGAATAAAACTTGAAACCAACTGCTGATTGGGTATTCTGCTATCTTTGGCTCCCAGGAGTTACTGGTGGGAACAAAGCTCAGCCTTGTCCGAGGTGGTGAGTGGCACTTTGAGAAGGGACCTGTGGAGATGTGGGGACGGGGGTGGGGGGAGGCAAGGGGCTTCCAGCCTGGCTGGGCACGGACCGTTACTTGTAGACGAAAGTCGGTCAGCGGAAGTTGCTGAACCAAATCCCATTCCCGTCTACTTCTCCTTTCAATTTGGGCGATCGATGTGAAATGATGAACCGAGAATGAAACGGACATCTGTGCCCGCCGTGTGGTCAGAGAGCAGTCACGAGCCACCTGAATTCGTCTTCCTGTGACTTTGAGGCAATTGTTTTGATTCCAGGCATTTGAAATCTGGTGCAAATCTCCCCAGAGAGTTATTTGTGGATGCTACGGAACCGCGACATGAGGGAAACCCTCAATCTAAATATCCCCTTTCCTCAAGCACTCTTCCCTCAACATCCCTGCCTCCTTTCCAGACACGTACGTCGCATCTCATCGCAGCCCCCTGCCATCTTGTTTAAATGATTCCTGTGAAGTGGAATTTTCCTCGGTGTTCAGAATGGCAGCCCAAAGCCCGCCTCCTCTCCTAGTTCAAATGCCCCTGTGACCGGAAAGCTGTCTGCACTCGTCGGGGTGTGAATCAGCTTCACCGGCTGCTAGGACAGGGAATGCTGTAAAATGCCAGCGGAGGAGAGGAAAGAGAGACAGAGGCACACAGAGACAGGTGGGGGAGAGAGAGAGATACGGGGGGGAAGAGACAGAGGAGAAGACTGTGGAGCTGGTCACGAGAGTGAGCAACTCCGCAGAACGCACCGGGAGAGATAAGGCTAAGAGTAGCCACTGCCTGGGGACTGCCTTTTCCTCTGATCACTTGGCAGCCTGTGAAGGGGTTGCCTGCGTACGTGTTCTTTCACTCACCCTCTTCCATGAGTGATTAGAGAACAGTCAAGTTATGCGACCCTAGTGATACGCCTAAACAGTTCCCGCTAGGAGCGGTGGATGATTGCAGTAGGTATTTCAGAATACTACAATATCCTGAAGTAGCTGTGGGTTTGCCATTCAGAGCCACGATTCTCACATCAGGTCACCTTGGATTCCACATCCTAGCGAAGACCGGAACCTAACCCAAGTCGCATTTTTCTGCTCCGCAAAGGACAGAAGAGAGAAAATTCAGAGCGCGATTGGAAGGAGGTGGAGATAACCAGATTTCCCCTGTTTTATCCCTCTATAATCTAGACTGTCATTGGGATCTGGGAAAGGTCACTGGGGATGGGGTCTTCCAGGCCAAATTCATGCCCTTGTGAGTCCCAAAGCTTTGGTCAGACTCCCCACCTTGCTTCAGCCTGGCCTAGCTGAGAGAGCCCAGGCTTGGGAGTCGGAGGACCTGAGTTCTAGTCCCAGCTCCGCCACGTGCCTGCTGTATGACTTAACTTCCTGTGCCTCAGTTTCCTCATTTGTAAAATGGGGATTCGATACCTATTCTCCGTCTTATTTAGACGGTGAATCCCGTGGGGTATGGGGACTGTGTTCGACCTGATTATCATATATCTTCCCCAGGGCTTAGTACAGAGCCTGGCACATAATAAGCATTTAACACATTCCACAATTATTATTTTACCACCTTTGCAGCCTGCCGGCCCAGTTGGGTGAAGACCAGTGGTAGGATTTTGGTTGCAGACAACCAGACACTGTCACTTTATTTTTTCCAACTTGCCTCTCCCTTCCCTGTTCTTCCAACACTTTTCTCTTGAGAGTTGCTGCCCAGAGCACAAATGACAAGATCCAGTTTCCATCCTTGCCACCTCCCCGCTGGTCCCGTCTCGCATACGCTCCCTCCCAACGCACATGCTCTCAGCAAGATCATCTGGTTCCACCCACCCACGGGCCCGATCTAGCACGAGCTCTTAAAATGGCCCCCGGCCCATTCCTCAGTTTCCCCAGGGAGTGGAAAAGCGAATAGTGTGAATGAGTTATCAGCCCATCAATGGTTGGTATTTACTGAGTGCGTGCTTTGGGCAGAACACTGTGCTGAGCGCTTGGGAGGGGGTGGCGATACAATCCGGTTGGTAGACACGGATTCCCTACCTTCCAGGAGCTTATGGACTAACTTGAATGGGTTTTGAGGAGAGTTCTGTGGGAGTCGTCACTTTTGAGTTGTCGTGGCGACTAGACGTGGCTTTCTACTGTCCCCTCCACCCCACATCCAGTGGGCTGAGCGGGTCATTCTCCTTCAGGTGTGGCAAGAGGAGAGAGTGGAGTGAAAGGGAGAGGGGAAGAGGAGGTATGAGTTTATGCTGACACCTTTGCCCTCAGTCCTTCTGCACTGGATGGGAGAAGGGTATTTTTTAACTAAGCTTTTTCTCTGGGAGAACTGGAGTCGGCATTAGTTTTTCCATTTTTCTCCGGGTGACTCCGAGGCCCGTAACAAGGTCATTGCTGGGCACCAGTGCGAACCAGGATTAGAACTTGGGAGCTAATGACTCCAGATTTTCAGTCACCAGACATTATTCTTTAGATTCCTTCCAGGCATCCTCAATTGTTTCACTTAATCAGACATTTGGAGAGTTCCAGGAGGATCACAGAGGCAGAGTTTGGGGAGGATAATGAACTAGGGAATGAATTTCCACTAGGAAGGAAGTGTGGCCCAGTGGAAATCAATCGATCAATCAATCAATCGTATTTATTGAGCGCTTACTGTGTGCAGAGCATTGTACTAAGTGCTTGGGAAGTACAAGTTGGCAACATATAGAGACAGTCCCTACCCAGCAGTGGGCTCACAGTCTAAAAAGGGGGAGAGAGAGAACAAAACCAAACATACTAACAAAATAAAATAAATAGAATAGATATGCACAAGTAAAATAAATAAATAGAGTAATAAATATGTACAAACATTTACATATATACAGGTGCTGGGGGGAAGGGAAGGAGGTAAGATGGGGGGATGGAGAGGAGGACGAGGGGGAATGGAGAGGGGGATGAGGGGGAATGGAGAGGGGGACGAGGGGGAAAGACCCTGGGCCTGGGTGCCAGAGGAACTGAGTTCTAATCCCGGCTCAGCCACTCATCTGCTGTGTGATCTTGGGGCAGTCACCTCACTTCCCCGTCTTGGCTACCTCATCGGTAAAGTGAGGATTAAGACCGAACCCCAGCTGGGACATGGACTGTGAACAGTCTGATTAGCTTGTATCTTCCCTGGTGCTTAATACAGCGCTTGGCACCTAGTAAGCACTTAACAAATACCATTAAAAAAACCCCCAACCAAAATGTCGGGGACTTAAGCTTCAGGGCTCTCTCTACTTGTGCTTTGTCCCGTGACTGGAATCTATTAATTCCCAATAGTTTACTTCTCCTCTCCTGGTAACTGAAGTACTCTACTACCCTTGTGAGTGACTGTGGGAAGGTCCGAGGAGATTTCTCTGTTCTGCCCACTGAACCATGAAATTCCAGAGGCTGGACAGGAAGATTTGGATGGGGGTGATCTTAGCGTATCCACCTCTGAAAGGCTGTTGTACCTCCCTCCTCCTGTTCACTAATCCCCCCACCCCCCCCGACTCTGTGCTCTCTTCAAGGATTGACCCAGGTCCCGCAGATCATAAAGACTGAAATTTCCTTTTCGGCCAACAACCCGCAAAGCTACCATGAGTACGTCAACGGCCTTCAGCGGTTTCTGACGAAATATGACGATGCCGTTCAGAATAACAATATGGACTTTGAAGACTGCCAGAGTAAGTGTCATTCTAGGCTCTGAGGTGGGCGGCCTAGCTTTGAAATCATTTTCCTTCCAGGGCCTCACTCCATGAGGCTGCTCTTGCCTAGGGTAGGGTTCTCGATCAATCAGTTGATCAATAGAATTGATTGAACATCTACTGTGTGCAGAGCCCTGTATTAAGAGCTTGGGGGAGTGTAATAGAATTAGAAGACCTGATCCTGCCCTCAAGGAGCTTACAGCCTGGCCTAGTGGAAAGATCACGGTCCTAGGAGTCAGAGGACCTGGGTTCTAATCCCCGTTCTGCCACTTATCTGCTGGGAAAGTCACAACTTCTCTTCCTCAGTTCTGTAAAATGGGAATTCAATATCCGTTCTCCCTGCTTAGATTGTGAACTCTGTGTGGGACAGGGACTGTGCTTGACCTGATTATCTGGGATCTTGCCCAGCGCATAGAACAATGTTTGGCACATAGTAAGCATATAACAATTATTATTATCATTATACCCCAGCAAGGGGGAGACAGATACAGTGGATGGTTGTGAGTGTGTCAACGTGAAAGTGGTGCCAAAGCCCTGAGGTAGTAGTTGGGGAGATTTGCCCTTGGAAGAAAGAAAATAAATCAAAGGCTCAGAATTTTGGCTGGCCAGAAGAATGTAGGTTTTCCCAGGTGGTTTAGCTACCTCGAGGAAAAACCTACAAGGTTGGAAACCCAGTATCTGTGCTGCTTAAGTTATCACTGAATCCCAGGATTTGAGTTAACCATTTCCTCACGATTGGGTTATAATCCATTCAAGTCTAAGCCTCTTGAAGGCAGGGAGCTTGTCTTTTGGTTCTGAGGTAGTGCTCTTCCAAGAGATTAATACAGGGCTGTGCACAAAGGAGTTCAATAAATACCATTGATGATGACGAAATGGACCAATCTAACATTAAAGAGAAAAGAGATCTTTCTGGGCAAACACCTGTTTTTGTTAAGAGGTCAGAGCACACCTTTGCTGTAAAATTCCTGCCAAACACCGAATTCAGTGTTTATGTGGCTAAGATATGCTGTTGGATCTACCTACGGGAGATGTGACTAAACAAAATGACAAAATGTGTGTTTCATGGGGACAAAGCCTCATCACTCAATAATAATAATAATGGTATTTGTTAAGCGCTACGTGCCAAGCACTATTCTAAGCACTGGGGGAGATTACAAGGTAATCAGGTTGTCCCATGCGGGGCTCACAGTCTTAATCCCCATTTTACAGATGAGGGAACTGAGGCACAGAGAAGTGAAGTGAATTGCCCAAAGTCACACAGCTGACAAGTGGCAGAGCCGGCATTAGAACCCACGACCTCTGACTCCCAAGCCCGGGCTCTTGCCACGGAGCCATGCTGCTTCTCCATCAATCAATAAATCATAATGAATAAATAAATCATAAATCAATCATCATTCAGAGACTCAAATGCCTCTGATTGATGATTGATTTATTGAGTGATGAGGCTAAATTTTGGCAAAATGAAGAATGGCAAGAACTGAAGGGGGAAAACAGCACTCTTAGCAAGTGATGCATTCCCTGCGCACAGAGAGCTTCTACTCAATTGTTCAATCAGTCCATGGTGTCTAATAAATGCTTACTATGTGCAGAGCACTGTACTAATCACTTGGGAGAGGACAACAGAGAAAGTGGATTAATGGAGATTAATTACTTAGTCTATGAGCCCCATGTGGGACAGGGACTCTGTCCGACCTGATTTTTGTATCTACTCCAGCTCTTAGAACAGTGCTTGACTCATAGTAAGTACTTAATATAAGCATAATCACCATTTTATTATTAGTAGTAGTAATAATTGGCCCATTCGAGCAAGGTGGGTTGGAGCAGGAGGGAGAAGTGGATTCTCCATTCTTGGTGAAGCTCAGCGAATGACTGTTGTGGTGCTGGTTAATTGACACCTGCATTTTCAGGTACCCCAAGTGACTACATACTGCGGGGAGCAATTAGCGATGAACAAGGGAAGAAGAAATCCTGCCGGTTTAGGCGCGAGTGGCTGGGAAACTGCTCTGGATTGAATGACACGTCTTTCGGCTACAAAGAGGGCAAACCGTGCATCATTATAAAACTCAACCGAATTCTGGGCTTCAAACCTAAGGTGAGTAGACGTTTCAAGGGCTGATCGGCCTGAAAGAGCGTCGATAAAGTGCTCGGTTCCCTCAGCTTCCTTCCTTCCCCCATCAAAGACAGAGCCCAGGATGGCTGCGTCCTTGGAAAGAGGGATAGGTGACTAGATGGACAATTACTCTCCCCCCGTTCAAAGCCTTACTGAAGGCACATCTCCAAGAGGCCATCCCTGACTAAGCCCCCCTTTCCTCTTCTCCCACTTCCTCCTGCATCACTCTCACTCCCGACTCCGCCACATGTCCGCCGTGTGACCTTGGGCAAGTCACTTAACTTCTCCGAGCCTCAGTTACCTCATCTGTAAAATGGGGATTAAGACTGTGAGCCCCGCGTGGGGCAACCTGATCACCTTGTATCCCCCCCCAGTGCTTAGAACAGTGCTTTGCACATAGTAAGCGCTTACTAAATGCCATCATTATTGTTGCCAAATTGTACTTCCCAAGCGCTTAGTACAGTGCTCTGCACACAGTAAGCGCTCAATAAATACGATTGATTATGATGATCATTATTATTATTATTATTTATTCATCCCCCCCCCTCCCAGCCCCACGCCACTTAGGTCCATATCCATCATTTATTTCTATTAATGTCTGACTCCCCCGCAGTAGATTGTAAGTTCGTTGTGGGCGGGGAGGGTATCCGTTTATTACTGTATTGTACTTTCCCAAGCATTCAGTACAGCGCTCTGTACCCACTAGGTGCTCAATAAATAGGATTGAATGAATAAATGGAGCTCTCTCTGGTGGTGAGGGGGTCAGGACACAGGTGTGGGAAGCAACCGGCAAACTCTTTCGGAAAGATTCCCGAAAGATTTCGCAGGTTCCCTGGGCCCTGCAGACGGGGGGGTCTTCCCCAGGCCGAACAGTGCTTTCAGAGCAACCAAAATGGAGAGACACAAAGTCCCGCTCCTACTACCCCCTCTTATCATCATCATCATCAATCGTATTTATTGAGCACTTACTATGTGCAGAGCACTGTACTAAGCGCTTGGGAAGTACAAATTGGCAACGTATAGAGACAGTCCCTACCCAACAGTGGGCTCACAGTCTAAAAGGGGGAGACAGAGAACAAAACCAAACATACTAACAAAATAAAATAAATAGAATAGATGTGTACAAATAAAATAAACAAATAAATAAGAGAGGCCCACACGTTGTCTCTGTCCTCCAGGCAAACTCTTTTGGAAAGATTCCCGAAAGATTTCGCAGGTTCCCTGGGCCCTGCAGACGGGGGGGTCTTCCCCAGGCCGAACAGTGCTTTCAGAGCAACCAAAATGAAGAGACACAAAGTCCCGCTACTACTACCCCCTCTTATCATCATCATCATCATCAATCGTATTTATTGAGCGCTTCCTATGTGCAGAGCACTGTACTAAGCACTTGGGAAGTACAAATTGGCAACATATAGAGACAGTCCCTACCCAACAGTGGGCTCACAGTCTGAAAGGGGGAGACAGAGAACAAAACCAAACATACTAACAAAATAAAATGAATAGAATAGATATGTACAAATAAAATAAATAAATAAATAAGAGAGGCCCACACGTTGTCTCTATCCTCCAGGACAGGGCTGGAAAACTCCGCATCTTGTCTGGACCAAACCGGGCATCACCTTTGCGGCCCTGTTGCTCCCAGCCCGGGCCCTTGGATCTGGGCTCCTGTCCAGTGAAGCATCTCCACGTCCCTCAGAAACCTGAACCCAAGAGGGCGTGGGGCTCTTTGTCAGGCAGTTAGTAGTATTTATTGAGCGCTTACTGTGTGCAGAGCACTGTAATCAATCAATCAATCTGTCAATCGTATTTATTGAGTGCTTACTGTGTGCAGAGCACTGTACTAAGCACTTGGGAAGTACAAGTTGGCAACATAGAGAGACAGTCCCTACCCAACAGTGGGCTCACAGTCTAAAAGGGGGAGACAGAGAACAAAACCAAACATACTAACAAAATAAAATAAATAGAATAGATATGTACGAGTAAAATAAATAGAGTAATAAATATATACAAACATATATACAGGTGCTGTGGGGAAGGGAAGGAGGTAAGATGGAGAGGGGGACGAGGGGGAGAGGAAGGAAGGGGCTCAGTCTGGGAAGGCCTTCTGGAGGAGGTGAGCTCTCAGTAGGGCCTTGAAGGGAACCGCTGTACTGAGCGGTTGGGAGAGTCCAGTAGAACAATAAACAGACACATTCCCTTCCACGTCTGGTTCTCTCGGGCATGGCTGATGGCCATCGATTGCCTGTTTTGTAGTTTGGTAACAGTTGTCACGGTGACATCATGGTGTGCTTTCCTGACTATGCTGAATTCCCCAGTTGTTCTGATTGGGGGCTCGGTGGAAAAAGAAGGGACCAGCTCCAGTGTCTGCCGAGCGGTTCAGCCTGAGCCCCGCACTGGTTCTGGGACAATTTAGGATGGAGTCACTTTCTGAGAAAACCCTAATAAATAACAGGTGAAGCGCAGTGCCTCTGACCCATTGGTGACATAAGTGCAGCCACTCACTGGCTCACTACTCACTACAGACTGCATTTCCCCAGGAGTGGCTTCATCATCATCATCACCATCAATCGTATTTATTGAAGGCTTACTGTGTGCAGAGCACTGTACTAAGCACTTGGGAAGGACAGGGACAGGAGCAGAAAATGCCATCCTGTTGGTTGTCTCAACATGCTCTGTGGGTTTTCTTTTCAGCCGCCCAAAAACGACTCCCTGGACAAGGACATCACGATCAAATTACATCAGTACGTCCTGCCTGTCCATTGTGCTGGCAAGGTAAGGAGAAGTCCGGTGTGCTTTGGGGGTCAGTGCGGCGGTTGCAGTGGTTTGTGGTTGGTTTTGTTGCCAATAAAACAACTCAAGCCGCGTCTCTGGGGCCGAGACCTGCCTCTCGGACACGATCTCTTCTTGGCCCTTGCCCTCCTCCAAATTCTAGCCTCGGGATCACCCTTTCAGCCACACCCGTCTTTGCTACTGGGATTTCCCACTCTCTGGAAGCCCCCACAGAGCTGAACTCGGCTGAATTTCAATCCGGCAGGAGGTGTGCAGGGTGTCGAGAGCGGGGAAACAGTAGGAGGGCTTCTGTCCGGAGGTCTGCCCTCAGACAACCCCCTTCCGAGCCCGTAGAAAAGACGGGAATAGCAACAAGCTGCTATTCCACTGAGCTGAACCGGAAGGGAGCGACAAGAACAGGAGAGAGCTTGGGGCTCCGATCATCATCATTATCAATCGTATTTATTGAGCGCTTACTATGTGCAGAGCACTGTACTAAGCGCTTGGGAAGTACAAATTGGCAACATCTAGAGACAGTCCCTACCCAACAGTGGGCTCACAGTCTAAAAGGGGGAGACAGAGAACAAAACCAAACATACTAACAAAATAAAATAGAATAGATATGTACAAGCAAAATAAATAAATAGAGTAATAAATATGTACAAACATAGATGCATATATACAGGTGCTGTGGGGAAGGGAAGGAGGTAAGATGGGGGGGATGGAGAGGGGGACGAGGGGGAGAGGAAGGAAGGGGCTCAGTCTGGGAAGGAGCTGAGAGGATGGCCCAGCAAGATGCCTCGTGCTTCCTAACTGAACCGAGGAAGTATGAAGCTTCTGCAGCCGGGGTAAAGAAAGTGCAGCGTCTGTTGGCGGGGAATGGGTCTGTTTACTGTTGTATTGTCCTCTCCCAAGCGCTTAGTACAGTGTTTGGCACACAGTAAGCGCTTAATAAATACATCGAATGAATGAAAGTGAAGCAGCACGGCCTAGAGGTTAGAGTGGGCTGGGAGTCAGAAGGACATGGGTTCTAATCCCAGTTCCACCATTTGTCTGCTACGTGACCCTGGGCAAGTCACTTCACTTCTGATGGGCATCAGGAATTTGTACTTCCCAAGCGCCTAGTACAGTGCTCTGCACATAGTAAGCGCTCAATAAATACGATTGATGATGATCAGGAATTCCTCTCTCTCTAAAAAGGCAGGAGAGAATCCTCCATCCCCCTTTTAAAAAACAAACAAATGGTATTTAAGCACTTACTATGTGCCAAGCACCGTTCTAAGCGCTGGGGTAGATGAGAAGGAGCGTGGCTCAGGTGGAAAGAGCCCGGGCTTTGGAGTCAGGGGTCGTGGGTTCAAATCCCGGCTCCGCCAACTGTCAGCTGCGTGACTTTGGGCAAGTCGCTTCACTTCTCTGCGCCTCAGTTACCTCATCTGGAAAATGGGGGATGAAGACCGTGAGAGTCCCATGGGACGACCTGATTGTCTTGTGATCGGCCTCGGCAGCACGTATACTAAAACTGGAACGATACAGAGGAAATTAGCATGGCCCCTGCGCAAGGATGACACGCAAATTCGTGAAGTGTTCCATATTTTTGCAAGCGCTTAGTACAGTGCTCTGCACACAGTAAGCGCTCAATAAATACGATTGATTGATTGTAACCTCCCCAGCGCTTAGAACGGTGCTTTGCACATAGTAAGCGCTTAATAAATGCCATCATTATTACAAGCTAATCGGGGCGACACAGGTGCTTTGCACATAGTAAGTGCTTAATAAATGCCGTCGTTATTACAAGCTAATCGGGGCGACACAGTCCCTGTCCCACGCGGGGCTCACAGTCTTCATCCCCGTTTTCAAAGGAGGGAACCGTGGCCCAGAGAGGCGAAGCGACCTGCCCCACGGCACCCAGGAGACAAGCGGCGGGGTGGGATTAGAACCCAGGTCCTCCCGCGGCCGTAGCCACTGGGCCCCGGGGCCGCTGCGCCGGTCTAACCGTTTCCGCCTCTCCTCCAGAGAGAAGAGGATAAAGAGAGGGTCGGGACCGTGGAGTACTACGGGTTGGGGGGCTACGCTGGCTTCCCCCTCCACTTCTACCCCTACTACGGCAAGCTCCTCCAACCTAACTACCTGCAGCCCTTGCTGGCGGTCCAGTTCACCAACCTGACCACGGACACCGAAGTGCGCATCGAGTGCAAGGCGTACGGGGAGAACTTCGACTACAGCGAAAAAGACCGTTTTCAGGGACGCTTTGATGTAAAATTTGACATAAAGAGCAGCTGATCGCCAGCACGACCCCCCTCCCCGCCCCCGCCCCCCCCCCCCCGCTCTAGCCATTTAAAAAGTTGAAAAAAAAAATGATAAAAAACAAAAAAACCTACTAGTCTTGAACAAACTGTTATACGTATGGGACCTACACTTAATCTATATGCTTTACACTAGCTTTCTGCATTTATTAGGTTAGAATGTAAATTTCAAGTGTAGCAATAGCAACGAAATATTTATTCTACTGTAAATGACAAAAGAAAAAAACGAGAAAAAATTGAGCCTTGGGAACGCGCCCATTTTTACTGTAAATTATGATTCCATAACTGACTTGTAGTAAGCCGTGTTTCTGGCCCCTAAGTATAGCTGCCTTGTGTATTTGATTTAGTGTACAGTACTCTAGGTGCATACTCCGGTCATTTTTCAAGCCATGTTTTATCGTATCTGTTTTCTACTTTACGTGAGCGAAGTTTGCTGTCCAAGGTGTAAATACTCGGTGGGAATAAAACTGGCATGGAATCCTTTTCTCGTTCTGCTCTTTCCGAGAGGAAGGCCCGCGCGTGAGCCGATCTCACCCACACTCCATAGGGCCTTTTTCCCGTGACGTAAGGTTTATTTGGTTTGATTTTTTCCTTCTCTTCTGGGGCCGGGGGTGGGGCCGGGGGTCTGGGTGGGGGAGGGAGGGGAGGAACTGCCTGTTGACTTTTCAGTAAAGCTAAAGAAACATGGTGATGGCTTGTATTGTGCTTCGTATTGGATGCTCTGTCTCTCCCCATCTCCCCCTCCCGATCTCCGCCGTCCAGCGAGCCGTCCCTTTGGGCCAGAGGACCTGGCTCGGGGCTGGGGGCTTACCTTGGGTGGCAGGGCGGGTCCTTTTCGCTTTGTACATTTTCTTTTCCTTTCCCTCTGGAGGCATCACCCGCTGGTGCTTGTGTCTTTATGAATGTTTTAACCATTTTCATGGTGGAAGAATTTTATATTTATGCAGTTGTACAATTTTATTTTTTTTTTCTGCAAGAGAAAGTGTAATGTATGAAATAAAACCAAAGTCACTTGTTTGAAAATAGATCTTTATTTTGAACTTTATAAAAAGCAATGCAGTCCCCCCTAGACTGGTGTTAAATGTCGTCTGAAGTGCAAAAATCTCTGTTCTAACATATGTAATAATTGCCAGGAGTACAGTGCTCTTGTTGATCTTGTATTCAGTCAGGTTAAAACATTGGACAATAAATGAATGAACACATTACTGCAGTGTGTGAGATCTGCTCTTGGGGGGCTGGGTCCTACCGGCAAACGTTTGGTCTCCCGGGCTCAGTTGTCCAGGATCTTGAAGAAATACTGCACCTGAAAAGACAAGATGGGTGCCTTCTCATCATCATCAATCGTATTTATTGAGCGCTTACTGTGTGCAGAGCACTGGACTAAGCGCTTGGGAAGTACAAATTGGAAGTACAGTTGCCTTCTAGATACCGTGTTCGTTCCCCCGGGGGTCCCGCGTCGGCCTCTAGTCGTGAGGACCCCCGATCTCTACCTTCCGGGAGAACGGGGCCACTAGAGAAGCGGCATGGCTCAGTAGGAGAGAGCCCGGGCTTTGGAGTCAGAGGTCATGGGTTCAAATCCCGGCTCCACCAATTGTCAGCTGTGTGACTTTGGGCAAGTCACTTCACTTCTCTGGGCCTCAGTTACCTCATCTGGAAAATGGGGATTAAATCCGTGAGCCCCACAAGGGACAACCTGATCACCTTGGAACCTCCCCAGCGCTTAGAACGGTGCTTTGCACACAGTAAGTGATTAATAAATGCCATCATTAGTATTATTATTATTACTAGGTGCTTGGTGGAATGCAACTGCAACCTAAAAATGATTCCTGTGGCATAATGTGCTGAGCACTGAGCTCAGCGCTGCGGTAGACACGCTTCAATCAGATCATACATGTACCTGTCTCCCATGAGAAGCAGCGTGGCCTAGTGGATGGAGCCTGGGCCTGGGATAATAATTATAATAATTATGGCATTTATTAAGCGCTTACTATGTGCAAGCACTGTTCTAAGCGCTGGGGAGGTTACAAGGTGATCAGGTTGTCCCACTGGGGGCTCACAATCTTAATCCCCATTTTGCAGATGAGGTAACTGAGGCCCAGAGAAGTTAAGTGACTTGCCCAAAGTCACACAGCCGACAATTGGCGGAGCCAGGATTTGAACCCATGACCTCTGACTCCATAGCCCGGGCTCTTTCCACTGAGCCACGCTGCTTCTCCTTCTGGGAGACAGAAGGACCTGGGTTCTCATCCCGCCTCCACCACTTTGCTGTGTTACCATGGGCAAGTCACTTCACTTCTCCATGCCTCAGTTACCTCATCTGTAAAATGGGGATTAAGAGTGTGAGCCTCATGTGGGACAGGGACTCTGTCCAACCCCGTTTGCTTGTATCTACCCCAGCGCTTAGAACAGTGCCCGGCACAGAGTAAGCGCTTAACAAACACCACAATTATTATCAGAGAAGTAGAGTGGCTCAGCGGAAAGAGCCCGGGCTTTGGAGTCAGAGGTCACGGGTTCAAATCCCGGCTCTGCCACTTAGCTGTGTGACTTTGGGCAAGTCACTTAGCTTCTCTGTGCCTCAGTTACCTCATCTGTAAAATGGGGATTAAGACTGTGAGCCCCCCGTGGGACAACCTGATCACCTTGTAACCTCCCCAGTGCTCAGAACAGTGCTTTGCACATAGTAAGCGCTTAATAAATGCCATCATTATTATTATTACATGGGATGTCCGGTTGGATGGGGGAGGGAAAACATCTACTCTGGTCTAAGGGGGAGGGAAAACCCTGGGATAACTGAAACCTAGGGAAGTGACTTTGATTTGGGGGGGGGGGGGGGAGTATATGTTGCCAATTTGTACTTCCCAAGCGCTTAGTACAGTGCTCTGCACATAGTAAGCGCTCAATAAATACGATTGATGATGATGATGATGATAAGTACTCAATATGGGCCTAAGCACTGTTCTAAGCGCTGGGGTAGAGACAAGTTTTATCAGGTTGGACACAGTCCCTGCACCACACGGGGCTCACAGTCTTAAACTGGAGGGAGGAGGATTTAATCTCCACTAACAGATGAGGTAAAGGAGGCACAGAGACGTTAAGTGACTTGCCCAAGGTCACCCAGCGAACAACTGGCAGAACCAGGATTAGAACCCAGGCCCACGCCCTTTCTACTAGACCACGCTGCTTCTCATCAAAAGACCTTAAAGATGAGGTTGGAAATGTCACCTTCCGACCAACACCTGGGGTAGAACGAATGAATTTAGGGATCCTGTGACACACAGTACACCCTCCATTAAAGCCAGGCTGAAAAGCGGGTCAACAGCTTCTCGTTAAAGTTGGAGGGAAGGGGAAGCCGGCTGAAAACATTTGCTCCATCTTTCTGGAAAGCAAGACGTCAGACACTTGGCCAGTTGAGCTGCAAATCCAAAGTTGCTTATAATAATAATAATAATAATAATGATGGCATTTATTAAGCGCTTACTATGTGCAAAGCACTGTTCTAAGTGCTGGGGAGGTTACAAGGTGATCAGGTTGTCCCATGGGGGGCTCACAGTCTTAATCCCCATTTTACAGATGAGGGAACTGAGGCACAGAGAAGTGAAGTGACTTGCCCAGAGTCACCCAGCTGACAAGCGGTGGAGCCAGGATTTGAACCCAGGATCTCTGACTCCAAAGCCCGGGCTCTTTCCACTGAGCCACGCTGCTTCCCACCTGCTTATCCCACCCGGGAAGCGCTTAAACTAGAAAAACAGCATCATAGTTCTGAAAGCAGAAACCAGCTAGGATTGAGTCTGCGTGGGAACTGACTGAATGAATTGCTAATGCCTTCACATCCGAATTTGAGGGAAACAAATTTATTAATACGAGACCAACTGACATGTCAGCAAGGGGAACGGTCCTGCCTCTGACTTGGAACACCCTCTCTCTTCATCATCAATCGTATTTATTGAGCGCTTACTGTGTGCAGAGCACTGTACTAAGCGCTTGGGAAGTACAATCTCTGTCTTCATATCCGACAGATGATTACTCTCCCTACCTTCAAAGCCTTATTGAAGCCACATCTCTAAGAGAACTTCCCTGATTAACCACCCTCGCCCCCGACTTTCCTCTTCTTCCACACTCCCTTCTGCATCGCCCTTGGACTTGGATTTGCTTGCTTTCTTCACCATCATCATCATCAATCGTATTTATTGAGCGCTTACTATGTGCAGAGCACTGTACTAAGCGCTTGGGAAGCACAAATTGGCAACATATACAGTCCCTACCCAACAGTGGGCTCACAGTCTAAAAGGGGGAGACAGAGAACAAAACCAAACATACTAACAAAATAAAATAAATAGAATAGATATGCATTCACCACTCCCTCAGCCCCGCGGCACTTAACGTATATATCTGTAATTGATTTGCTTATATTAATGTCTGTCTTCCTCTCTAGGCTGTAAGGTCATTGCGGGCAGGGGAATGCGTCTACTAACTCTTTTATATTGGTCTTTCACAGGCACTCAGTACAGTGCTCGGCACAAAGAAAGCACTCAAAAAAAAAATACAGTTGGTAGAATACTTCACAGAGAGACAATGCTGCACTCCAGAATCGCGGTGACGTGATACACAATCAATCAATGGTATTTATTGAGCATTTTAGACTGTGAGCCCACTGTTGGGTAGGGACTGTCTCTATATGTTGCCAACTTGTACTTCCCAAGCGCCTAGTACAGTGCTCTGCACACAGTAAGCGCTCAATAAATACGATTGATGATGATGATGATGATATGTTGCAAACTTGTACTTCCCAAGCGCTTAGTACAGTGCTCTGCACACAGTAAGCGCTCAATAAATACGATTGATGATGATGATGATGATTTACTATGTGCGGAGCACTGTGCTAAGTGCTTGGGAGAGTACACTCTTCAACATCATTCCAGTGCCACCCCAGTTAAGGTACAAATATTGTCCACCTTAAACTCCTCCGGCTAATCATTTCACATTCTCAAATTCACCGTTTGGAGTTGAAATTTCATCGGCTTCGGCCGTTTACTTTTGAAAAATATCACCTGGGGCTTGAGTTACCTCCAAGATAGCCCAAACCGGCAAACGAATACCAAGTGGAACAATGTCACTGCTTCCACTAAATTAACCTTTGGCAGAGGGAAATTGAGAAAATGACTTCTAAAACGGTTTCATTGTAATGGTGCCCCATTAGACCTAAAGAGCATTAGATCAAATACCATTTAACCTTTTATCCTTGGCCAAAGAACTGATGAAGGAAAGTGGTTTTGCAGAAGGCCTAATCCGTACATATAGCTAGAATGGCCTAGTGGATAATTCCCCGGGGCCTGGGATTCAGAAATATCTGGGCTCTAATCCCAACTCTGCAACTTCTCTGCTGGGTGACCTTGGGCAAGTCATTTAACGTCTCTGTGCGTCAGTTACCTCATCTGTAAAATGGGGATTGAGACTGTGAGTCCCGTGTGGGGCATGCACTGTGTCCAACCTGGTTATCTTGTATCTACACTAGCGCTTAGCACAGTGCCTGGCACACCGTAAGTGCTTAAGAAAGACCAGAAAAAAACCCAACGAAATAACTTTAAGATGGATCATTTAAGAACAGGGAACTTTCAGTGGAGGTTGAGGTCAGTTGATCCTTTATTTTTTTTATGATATTTGTTAAGCGTCTACTGCATGCCAGGAACTGAACTAAGCGCTGGGGTAGATGATAAAAGCTAGCTCTCATCCTCCCTTCAAGGCCCTACTGAGAGCTCACCTCCTCCAGGAGGCCTTCCTAGACTGAGCCCCCTCCTTCCTCTCCCCCTCGCCCCCCTCTCCATCTTACCTCCTTCCCTTCCCCACAGCACCTGTATATATGTTTGTACCTATTTATTACTCTATTATTTTGGACATATTTACTATTCCATTTATTTCATTTTGTTAATATGTTTTGTTTGGTTTTCTGTCTCCCCCTTCTAGCCTTTGAGCCCGCTGTTGGGTAGGGACCGTCTCTATATGTTGCCAACTTGTACTTCCTAAGCACTTAGTACAGTGCTCTGCACACAGTAAGTGCTCAATAAATACGATGGAATGAATGAATGAAAGCTAATAAGCTTGGACAGTCTTTGTCCTGCACGGGGCCCACCGTCTCAATCCCCATTTTACAGAAGAGGGAACTGAGGTCCTGGCAAGTGAAGTGACTTGCCAAAGGTCACACTGCAGACAAGGGGTGGAGGTGGGATTAGAACCCAGGTCCTTCTGATTCCCAGGCCAGGGCTCTATCAACTAGTCCGTGCTGCTTCTCTTTTTAAGACAGATCCAAATGGGTCCAGACTGTTTGGGCTCTGCAGCTGACGCAGCTGGAAGCACAGGGAGGAGACATGAGTCTATGTCTACAAATTATTTAAGCTGAACCAGGATCTCTAATAAGCAATTATTTCTAGTGAGCTGAGACCCCCTCCCCGTCCCCCCCCCCGGAATCCTCCAATCTAAAAGACCCTATTTTTGGTACACGGGCCATTAAGTTGGGACTTGAAATCTGTTTCGATGCTACAGTGCCAGGTTACTGGAGAAAGTCAGACCTGTTAAGGCAAAGTCAGACTCCAGATTGGAGATAATAATAATGATAATATTTGTTAAGCGCTTACTATGTGCAAAGCACTGTTCTAAGCGCTGGGGGGGATACAAGGTGATCAGGTTGTCCCACGTGGGGCTCACAGTCTTAATCCCCATTTTACAGATGAGGTATCTGAGGCCCAGAGAAGTGACTTGCCCAAAGTCACACAGCTGACAATTGGCGGAGCTGGGATTTGAACCCATGACCTCTGACTCCCAAGCCCGCGTTCTTCCCACTGAGCCACGCTGCTTCTCTAGGACGCATTTCACCAAACAGGAGGAAATGTGACCCACCCGATAAGGGCTGTAGTCTCGAAGAGAGATGGAAATGGATTCTAACGAAGCAATCTACCAGAAAAAAAAAAAAATCCGGGTCCCTTGCACCTCGCCAAATACATTCTTCCACATAATAATAATAATAATAATAATAATAATAATAATGATGGCATTTATTAAGCGCTTACTATGTGCAAAGCACTGTTCTAAGCGCTGGGGATGTTACGAGGTGATCAGGTTGTCCCACGTGGGGCTCACAGTCTCAATCCCCATTTTACAGATGAGGGAACTGAGGTACAGAGAAGTGAAGTGACTTGCCCAAAGTCACACAGCTGACAATTGGCGGAGCCGGGGTTTGAACCCATGACCTCTGACTCCAAAGCCCGGGCTCTTCTCCACTGAGCCACGCTGCTTCCCTTCCCCACAGCACCTGTATATATGTATATATGTTTGTACATATTTTTTACTCTATTTATTTTATTTGTACATATCTATTCTATTAATTTTATTTTGTTAGTATGTTTGGTTTTGTTCTCTGTCTCCCCCTTTTAGACTGTGAGCCCACTGTTGGGTAGGGACTGTCTCTAGATGTTGCCAATTTGTACTTCCCAAGCGCTTAGTCCAGTGCTCTGCACATAGTAAGCGCTCAATAAATACGATTGATGATGATGATGATGATGTAAGAATGGGCGATCTCAATGGCGGGCTTTCATGGTGACAGGCTTCGGGACCGAAGGCTGAGGTCTCTGCCGCTCACTCCCTGTTCTGGGAAAATGGAATCGGGGGCCAGTCCCCCTCAGAACAGAGGATGGCCTTGTTTTAACAGGCAGCCCTCAGCAGGGCACCGCCCTAGCTCCCTAATTCAAGGCATTATCAGCGACCGGAAGGTTTGGAAAGCTGGATTTATAGCCACCAAATCCCAGTGATAGCTCCTGGCACTAGATCGTTAAAGGATCACTGACAGAAGAACTCAAACTCGAGGACATTTCAAAAGGAGAGAGGGAGAAATGAAGAAGCAGGGAGGGACTGCCTCCTCATTTATCCTCATGCCTCCTCATCAACAACAACTCTCTCATGTATATATGGTTGTACATATTTATTACTCTATTTATTTTACTTGTACATATCTATCCTATTTATTTTATTTTGTTGGTGTGTTTGGTTTTGTTCTCTGTCTCCCCCTTTTAGACTGTGAGCCCACTGTTGGGTAGGGACTGTCTCTATGTGTTGCCAATTTGTACTTCCCAAGCGCTTAGTACAGTGCTCTGCACATAGTAAGCGCTCAATAAATACGATTGATTGATTGATTGATTGATTGATTTTGTTAGTATGTTTGTTTTTGTTTAGTAGTAGTAGTAGTTTGTTAGTATGTTTGGTTTTGTTCTCTGTCTCCCCCTTTTAGGCTGTGAGCCCGTTGTTGGGTAGGGACTGTCTCTATGTGTTGCCAACTTCCCAAGTGCTTGGTACAGTGCTCTGCACACAGTAGGCGCTCAATAAATACGATTGATTGATTGACTGGGAGGTAGGACACAGAGCGATAGAGGCAACTATCCTCTATCCTGAGAAACAGCGTGACCTGGGGATAGAGCACGGGCCTGGGTTCTAATCCCAGCTCTGCCCCTTGTCTGCTGTGGGACCCTGGGCATGTCACTTCACTTCTCTGGGCCTCTGTTACCTCATCTGTGAAATGGGGATTAAGGCTGTGAGCCCCATGCGGGACATGGACTACGTCCAATCTGATTAGCTTGTGCCTACCCCAGTGCTTAGTACAGTGCCTGCACATAGTAAATGCTTAACAAATACCAACAAAAAGCAACCTCCAAAAACTACTCACACAGCTGCCCAGCAAATACACTCTCAGTGAATGCTCTACTACTTAGCTTGGAGACTATACACCATACGCTCGTTGTGGGCAGGGATTATGTCTACCAACTATTATTGTATCGTACTCTCCCAAGTGCTTTGTACAGTCTTCTGCACACACCAAGTGCTTAATAAATACCACTGATTGACTGGGAATCCAGGAGTAAATGCCCAGTATAAATAAAATCAATCCATCAGTGGTATTTATTGAGTGCTTACAGTGTGCAGGGCCCTGTACTAAGCGCTTAGGGGAGTACGAGAGATCAATGAACAGACACATTCCCTGCCCACAGCGAGCTTGCAGTCTAATGAGAAGATGAAAACTCTAGTGGTCTGGGAGCAGTCTGGCTGGAGGTGCCCTTGACTGAAAGAGGCAGAGAGAGGGAAAAAGACACACACACACACACACACACACACACACACACACACACACACACACAGAGAGACACACACAGAGACACACACAGAAACAGAGAGAGAGAGAGAAAGAGAGAGAGAGAGACAGGAATCCAGTTATGCCTACCCTGATCCACTCTTCTGGCTAGGTCCCCACTCAATCACCTTGACCCCTCCACCTCATCTTGCTAGTCTCCTATTACAACCCAGCCCACAAACTGTGCTCCTCTAATAATAATAATAATGATGGCATTTGTTAAGCGCTTACTATGTGCAAAGCACTGTTCTAAGCGCTGGGAAGGATACAAGGTGATCAGGCTGTCCCACGTGGGGCTCACCGTCTTAATCCCCATTTTACAGATGAGGTAACTGTGGCTCAGAGAAGTTAAGTGACTTGCCCAAGATCACACAGCAGACACGTGGCGGAGCCAGGATTAGAATCCATGACCTCTGACTTCCAAGCCTGTGCTCTTTCCACTGAGCCACACACTGTACCTCAATCTAGTTTATCTCGCCGCCCACTTCTTGCCTGTGTCCTGCCTCTGGACTGGAATTCCCTCCCTCCTCATATCTGACAATTAGTCTCCCCAACTTCAAAGCCTTACTGAAGGCCCATCTCTTCCAAAAGGCCTTCCCAGACTAAGCCCTCCTTTCCTCTTCTCCCACTCCCTTCTGCGTCGCCGTGACTTGCTCCCTTTATTCATCCCCCCCCCAGCCCCACAGCACTTACGTCCACATCTGTAATGTTATTTACTTATATTGTCTGTCACCCCCTCTAGACTGTAAACTCATTGAGGGCAGGTAATGTGTCTGTTCTATTGTTCTACTGTCCTCTCCCAAGGGCTCAGTACAGTACTCTGCACACAGTAAGCACTCAAGAAATACGATCGACTGACTGATTTACAGCTTCATGCTGCTCAACAGCGAAACGGGCTGCTCAGGTAAAGGCAAGTTCGAGTCAAGTTGAGTTATTTTCCGAGAGCTTTTCCAAGATGGCCTGCTTCAGAGGCATCGGGCAAAATGGGAACTTTCTGATCCTCCAGAGGATTCGGATACCGAATTCTGGAGGGGGCCGTAGAGGGAGAGGAAGGCGCGAGTCCTGGGTCTGTGGGTCTGGAGTTGGCAGGGTGGCCTAAGTGGAAACACGGCCTGGGTCGGGCTGTTTCATTCACTCATTCAATCGTATTTATTCATTCAATCGAAATTATTGTGTGCAGAGCACCGTACTAAGCGATTGGGAGAGCTCAACACAACAATAAATAAACACACTGTCTGCCCACAACAAGCTGATGGTCTAGAGTTTTGCTAGGGCCAAAAGCTGCTGCCTCCAGGGGCCAAGCAGGAAGGATGAAAATGGGTGACCAGGTCCGTCCTGGACTGAATCTCTGCTGAGGCTCTGGGTGGACGAGGTAAAGCAAGGTGGGCTGAGTGACATTGCTTTTTCTCTCTCCTTTTTTTCCCCTTGACCCTTTCTGTTTCTCCCCCTATTTTCTTTTTGCTCATTTTCTTTGCTCCTCTCTCCCTCTTTTCCCCATCTTTTTTTTTTTCAAATGGTATCTGTCAAGTGCTTACTGTGAACCAGGCACTGTACTAAGCACTGGGATAGAAACTAGATAATCAGGTTGGACAATCCGTATGTTTGGTTTTGTTCTCTGTCTCCCCCTTTTAGACTGTGAGCCCACTGTTGGGTAGGGACTGTATATGTCGCCAACTTGTACTTCCCAAGTGCTTAGTACAGTGCTCTGCACACAGTAAGTGCTCAATAAATATGATTGATTGATTGATTGATGGGATAGAAACTAGATAATCAGTTTCCACATGGAGCTCACAGTCTCAACACCCCTTTAGACTGTAAACTTGTTGGACAGCGAATGTGTCTGCTTATTGTTCTATGGCACTCTCCTACGCTCTCAGTAGTGTTCTGCAAACAATAAGTGCTCAATACATATAACTGAAAGAATGAATTCCCATTTTACAGATGAGGGAACAGAGGCAGAGAGAAATAATAAGAATAATGATGGCATTTGTTAAGCGCTTACTATGTGAAAAGCACTGTTCTAATCAATCAATCGTATTTATTGAGCGCTTACTGTGTGCAGAGCACTGTACTAAGCGCTTGGGAAGTACAAGTTGGCAACATATCATCATCACCATCAATCGTATTTATTGAACGCTTACTGTGTGCAGAGCACTGTACTAAGCGCTTGGGAAGTCCAAGTTGGCAACATATAGAGACAGTCCCTACCCAACAGTGGGCTCACAGTCTAAAAGGGGGAGACGGAGAACAAAACCAAACATACTAACAAAATAAAATAAATAGAATAGATATGTACAAGTAAAATAAATAAATAAATAGAGTGACTTGCCCGAGGTCACACAGCAAAGAAGCGGTGGAGCCGGGATTAGAACACAGGTCCTTCAGCTCCCAGGCCTTTGCTCTTTCCATGAGGCCATACTACCTCCATTCCCTATTTTCCCCTTCTCTTCCCAAACCATCCCATCTCAGGCTACAGGTTTCTGGTCACTTCAGGCCCAGCACTCCCTAGGCTTAAGTTAAAGAGAGATGGCCTGATCTTTCCACAGCTCCGGCACTGGGAATTGTCCCTGTAACCATGGCTGCCTTACTAGCGCAGAGGGTGGCCCGGAATGGCGCGCCTGAAAGTCTATTATTAGTAGCCGCACAAATGCCAGGAAAAGCCCAGAGAGGCTGAAGAGTCTAGCGTGGGGCCGGGCCAGGCCTTTAGGGCTTCAAGGGGCTTCTGCTCCCTTGGAGTCAGTTGAGGCACTTGTGCCTGCTCTCCAAATGTGACACAACAATTCTCCAGCCCAGATTGAGGATCCAGTTTGGCCTCGGGCTGCCAGGAGAGTGGTGCCCTGGGAACTGTCACTTTCGGACCTTTACTGGCCCTCTGTTCATCTTTCCCCATCCTTGGAGACGGGGGAGGAGGGGAGGCTGGGAGAAGGGCAAGGTGGAAGAAAGGAGGAGGAGGGAGGGAGGGGCGAGGGTATAAAGGGGAAGGAGAGCAGCAGGCCAAGACTTTTATTCAATACCGAGACGCTTCTGCCACCCTAGCAGAGATCATTCTCGTGATGGAGAACACCGCATTTCTTTTCCGATTTCTGGGAACAAGGCCGATCTAAGCCATTTGCTCTCGACTCTGCTGTGTGACTCATCACAATTTGCCCTCTCCCGCTATCTCTGCCTTCACGGAGATTTTGGATGCAGCTGCTAAATTCAAGCTGAGAAGCAGCACGGCTTAGGGGAAAGAGCCCGGGCTTGGGAGTCAGAGGTCGTGGGTTCTAATCCCAGCTCCGCCACTTGTCAGCTGTGTGACCCTGGGCAAGTCACTTAACTCCTCTGTGCCTCAGTTACCACATCTGTAAAATGGGGATGAAGACTGTGAGCCCCAAGCAGGGCAACCAGATTACCTTGTATCTACCCCAGTGCTTAGAACAATGCATGGCACATAGTAAGCACTTAACAAATACCGGCATTAATTCATTAATTAAGGTGCCAACGACATAAACAGATTACCCCTTCCTGCTTACTTAATAATAAAAAAAAGCAAAGAATCTCCGTGTACTACCATCTCTCAGGGGGACTGAGAAGGGATTTTCCTCATTAAGATGCATCTTTGACGCTTGCTGATGATACAGGTTTTTTTACGCAAAGAGCGGGAGGGAGCTAGGCTACAAAGAAGAGCAGTTCTGAACTGTCAGAGAAGTGGGAAACTCTGCCAGTCTCTACCAAAGGAGACCTCAGGGCATCTTGTACCCTTCCTGGCTCCTGCCAATGGTTTCGGCCCGAGTTTCAACTCAACCGAAGTAGGGTGGCCACTGGCTGCACTGGGGAATATCAGACACCTCTTTGCTTACTCCCAAAGACTGGGCAAATGGCTATCCTCACCAGAGAACATCCAGGTGAGAAACAGGGCAGTTAAAGCCAACGGAGCGGGCTGGATGGGGTGGAGACTGCAGTTGGTCAGTAGTTCAATCCAAGTTGCATCACTGGTCCGCTAGATTTGCACATCCAGAAAACGGCCGCTTCGACTTACGTTCTGCCACCAACGACGATCACTCTCCCCACCTTCAAAGCCTCAGTAAAATCCCACCTCTTCCAACTGGCCTTCTCCAACTAAGCCCTTGTTTCTCCTATTCTCTCTCCCTTCTGTGTTGCTCCTGCATTTGGATCTGTGCCCTTTTTCCACCCCACCATCAGCCCCGCCGCACTTAGCTACGTAGCCGGGATTTACTGTAACTTCCCTGTACTTTCCCAAGCACTTAGAACTGTGCCCTGCACCTAGTTAACTCAAGAAATATGAGTGAACGACTGCCTGATTCCACGCTAGCTGGGGAGAACGTTTGTTATTGTGCAGAATGGCATCCGCAGATCAGAGAGGCAACTTGGTGCTCAGCACGAGGGGAAAGTCAAAATCCTGATATTTGGGGCAACGGGGTTCTGGATGGGGTTAACTGAAAATCTTACAGCAGTTCCACCTCCTGGATGGGGAAAGGAGCAAAATCAGAATCAATGATTCCCAGACTGTGGGTTTGTAATCAATCAATCCCCCTTCTAGACTGTGAGCCCGCTGCTGGGTAGGGACCGTCTCTATATGTTGCCAACTTGTACTTCCCAAGCGCTTAGTACACTGCTCTGCACACAGTAAGCACTCAATAAATACGACTGAATGAATGAATGAATGAATCAATCAATCGAGCAACTGTATTTATTAAGCGCTTACTGTGGCCGTAGCTCCTGGTAAGTAATTATGATAACTGTCGTACTTGTTAAGCTTGCTGTGGGCAGGGACCGTGTCCTTTATAATTGTTATATTGTACTCTCCCAAGCACTTAAGTAGAGTGCTCTGTACACAGTAAGCGTTCAGTAAATAGTTGACTGACTGCTAGGCACTTTACTAAGGGCTTGGGTCTTATGCCGTCGAGTCGTTTCCGACCCACGGCGACACCACGGACACATCTCTCCCGGAATGCACTGCTCTCCATCTGCAATCGTTCTGGTAGTGGATCCATAGAGTTTTCTTGGTAAAAATACAGAAGTAGTTTACCATTGCCGCCTTCCACGCAGAAAACTTGACTCTCCGCCCTCGCTTCTCTCCCATGTCGCTGCTGCCCAGCATGGGGGAGTTTTGACTTGTAGCAGATTCCCTTCAACTCGCTAGCCACTGGCCAAGCTAGGAATGGAATAGGTAGGCCTTTGCTTGACTCTCCCTCCCATAGCTGAGACTGGTAGAGGACTGGAAACTCTCCAGGTTGTGACCCTGAGATGGGGAGGGCTTGGGTAGATACAAGATAATCAGGTCTGACAGAGTCCCTTGTCCCACCTGGGGCTCACAGTCTAAGGAGAGGGAGCTACTGAATCCCTATTTTAGAGAGGAGGAAACAGCCAGATGAGGTCCAGAGAAGTTAAGTGAGTAGCCCCAAAGCCACAAAGAAGCACTGTGGCCTAGTGGTTAATCCCCTCTCTGCCACCCGCCTGCTGTGTGACCTTGGGTCACATATAATTATATAATATTATTTAATTATATAATTATCCCCCACTCACTGAACTTTTCTGCGACTCGGTTCCTTCATCTGCAGAATGGAGATTCAATTTCTGTTCTCGCTCCTACTTAGATGGTGAGCACCATGTGGGCGGGATCTGATGATCTTGAATCTACCCCGGTGTTCAGTAGACTGCTTGGCACACAGTGAGCACTTCACAAATACCCTAATTCTTCTTATGGTTAGAACGGGGAGGAAGCAGTTGAAAGCCAAGTGTATTCAGTGTGAATTCTGGACGTGAACCTTGTTCTCTGGCACCAGGCTGGGAACCTGGCGTGGTGGCCATTTGGCTGGGAGTTGGGACACCCAGGAATCCCCTCCACTTTAAGATTCTTTTCATTCATTCATTCCATCATATTTACAGAGCACTCTACTAACTGCTTGGGAAAGTATAATACAACAATAAACAGTGTCAATCCCTGCCCTCTCGCCTGTCGCCTTTGGGACCGAGCCAACCCAAGGCATAGCACCATTTTGTTTTCTCTTTGCCTCCTTTTCACTCTCCTCTCTCCTACTGGCTTCCTTTTTTGTCCTTTCCCTTCTCCCCTCCAACTCCATCTTCATTTCTCTTGGCGTTTCCTTCACATCTCTTTTTCCCCATCTCAGCTCCCACCTCCAAAAGGTTTCCCCAATATTTTTAAGTGTTGTTCCCGTCAAGCACCAAGAACCACAGTAAATTAATAATACTTCCAGTAATTCTGGAAGGGGGCAGGATAAAATAGACTCTCAGGTCAACCAGAAAAGACAGTGGTCAAAGTGGTTATGGAAAATAAGATGGTGAGGATTTGAGGACTAGCTTCAAGGAAGTAAGTTTGGCCTAGTGGAAAGAGCACGGGGCTGGGAGTCAGAGGGACCTGGGTTCTAATCCCGGCTCCGCCACTTGTCTGCTGTGTGACCTTGGGTGAGTCACTTCACTTCCTCTGTACTTCAGTTACCTCATCTGTAAAATGGGGATTAAGATTGCGAGCCCGATGTGAGACAGCGACTGTGTCCAGCCCGATTACCTTGTGCCAACCCCAGCACTTGGTACAGTGCCTGGCACAATGCTAAGTGCTTAATATCATAAAAAAAAACCAACAACCATGTAAGAAGGGGTTGTGTTCCTTCTTGTGGAGGAGAAGGAGCAGGGTTTTCTATACCGGGCAGATGCACAAATCCATTCCAACCTCCACAAGGTTTCCTCTCAACTAATGCCCTAATGGCTGATAAAAACAACAGTGTGTGGCTCTCACTTGTTTGGATGTCATACAAACAGTTAGTCATTTTACTCCTTATCAGATCAAATGTTTAGCTTTGAGAGAGGCCAGATGCCTTAGCCATGGCACTGTCCTAAATTCTCTCTTGGTTTAGGTTCTTCCAGAGTCTGGAGAATTTATTTTTAAATTACTTTCGAATGTATTTTCCATAAACCTTTCAGAATGCCACGGCAGCATCGAAGCCCACAAGGAGAACAATAACTACCGTACGTGTGGGAGATTATCCGCTCGTTGTATTCCTTCCAAGGGTAATTATGAAGATTTGCTGCTGCCCGGTCCAAAGGAAACCTTGTTTATGAACAGTCTGCAAGGGGTGGGAGTGCTCGTTCTCGGGATTCTATTTCTGGAACTTCATATTTAGGGGATGGCAGGCAAGGTTAAAGAGAATCTGAGAGATAATTGCTCGCTGAAATTACGGTTTATGGGTTGGGCCTCTCATTGGCTCTGTCGAATAAAAGTCTTGGGGACATGCAGATCCCAAATTACCTGCTTGGGTTTTGTAACAATAATAATAGTAATAACTGTGGCCTTTGTTAAGTGCTTACTATGGTCTAAGCACTGAATAGGCACCTTGGGGGAGATACAAGATAAACAGTTCGGACACAGTCCCTGTCTCACAAGGGGACTCACGGTCTAAGTCTGAAAGAGAAAACAGATACTGAACCCCCATTTTACAGCTGAGGAAACTGAGGTCCACGGAAGTGGAGTGACCTGCCCAAGGTCCCGGGCAGCAGGCAAGTGAGGGAGACGGGATTAGAATCCAGGTCCTCTGACTCCGAGGTTCCACTAGGCCAAGATGCCGAACTGGCATCAGAACACAGAAGCAGCATGGACTAGTGGAAAGAGCCCAGACCTGGGGGTCTAATCCTGACTCTGCCATACTACTGTTGACCTTGGGCAAGTCACTGAACTTTTCTGTGCCTCAGTTATCTGTAAAATGGGGATTGAGACTGTTGAAGCCCCACGTGGGACAGGGACTGCATCCACCCTAATTACCTTGTATCTACCCAGTGTTTCTAAGAGTGCTTGGCACATCCTGAGCGCTTAACAAAACCACAATTATTTTCACTACCTCTTGAGGCCCACCTCAAAAATCAAATGATCAACAAAACCAGGTTAGTGCTTTCGACAATGCTGCCAGTCACGGGCCGATGGGGCCCGGCTTCGGGGAGATGCTGAAGGAAATCCTTTCCCCTACCCAGCCATCCCCACCAAGCAACTTCTGGACTTGGAGAAGTCGGCTTTTTTGGTCATTTGGCTGTCACGAGGCTTTCACCTGAACTCTACACATGACACCAAACTGGGGGGCCACTGAGCTATTATTCGATATGCTCATCCTGTGCCTGCCTCCAACGGTCCCTGCAGGAGAGGGACATTCAGCTTTGGGACTGAGAGTCAGAAGGACCCGGGTTCTAATCCCACCTCCGCCACTCCGTGAGTCACTTCACTTCTCTGGGCCTCAGTACCATATTTGTAAAATGGGGATAAGAATGTGAGCCCCATGTGGGACAGGGACTGTGTCCAACCTGATTATCTTGTATCTACCCCAGTGCTTAGAACAGTGCTTGGCATTTAGTAAGCGCTTACCAAGTACCAAATTATTATTATAATTATCCCCCAATTTCCACCTCCTGGGAACTCTGCTCATCACACTGCCCCTCCAATTTTCTTTTGTCCACCCGCTCATCCATCTGAGGACTTAAGTGGGAGTCAGGGAGGTTAGCAGGCTAACATTGGCTTACCTCCCTGTGAGAGATGGGGGTGGGGTGGGAAGGGGGACGGTGGGATTTGATCCCAGGCCTGATCCGCATCAGGATTCTGAAGGAGAGATCTGCACTGGGTTGTCCTGAGGTGTCAAGTTCAGGCCGGCTGGTTCCACAGGTATGTAAATTTATCCTGCTGCCACGGAGACCGGCATTTACAGGAAAGGAAAAGAACACATCCGTACGTTGGAGGAAAGTAGTCTTGAAATGGTCACTCAGGGACATGGCAGTCCAGAGGCTCTGCAAATTCGCCTTGCGGTCTTGTCTTGTTTTATGCTGTCGAGTCGTCTCTGACCCACAGTGACTCCGTGGACACATCTCTCCCAGAACGCCTCACCTCCATCTGTAATCGTTCTGGTCATGTATCCATAGAGGTTTCTTGGTTAAATTACGGAAGGGGTTGACCATTGCCTTCTTCCGCGCAGTAAACTTGAGTCTCCGCCCTCGACTCTCTCCCATGTCACTGCTGCCCAGCACGGGTGAGTTTTGACTTGTAGCAGATTGCCTTCCACTCGCTAGCCACTGCCCAAGCTAGGAATGAAATGGGTAGGCCTCTGCTTGACTCTCCCTCCCTTAGCCGAAACTGGTAGAGTACTGGACACTCTCCGGGTTTGATCCTGAGAGGGGTACCTTGCTGTACATTCAATGAAAAAGCATTTAATGTAACACCTTGCCAACAAGCATCTGTGTCACTGCCTGTTCCCTACACTGCTGAGTGGGTGGATACTCAATTATAAGCAAAAGAAAAACTCTTCGGGGAAAAGGAAAAGTCTTCAGCAGTTCAGAGGCTCCAGAGAAGGGAAGTAGGCTTCCTAAATCAATCAATCGTATTTATTGAGCGTTTACTGTGTGCAGAGCACTGTACTAAGTGCTTGGGAAGTACAAGTTGGCAACATATAGAGACAGTCCCTACCCAACAGTGGGCTCACAGTCTAAAAGACCTAAAGTCTAAAGACATAAAGTACCTAAAGACACCAGGTACTGTCAAATGGAAGAAAAATATATTTCTGATTTCCATTAGGCTGTGTTGACATAATAGTAGGACTAATAGTAGTCTTAGTATGTATTAAGCGCTTCCTGTGTGCTCAGCACTGTACTAAATGCTGGGAAAGAATGCACAGGAGGAAATTAGACACAGACCCTGTCCCCTGAGGGGCTTGAAAGCAATGCATACTTGGGAAGGTCAACAAGATATGAACTTACAAATATTCCCCAACTCCTGAAGGTTTTAGTCTTGCCGATGGTTTTCTGTCTAAATGGCCAGGTGCCAATTCATTCATAATCCCGCTCTCTCTGTAAGACCAGCTAATATTCCTCTTCTCATTTTGCGGATAGAGTTTCTGAAGCCGAAAATTTCAGCGATTTCCCTGCTGCCACCAAGTGAATCAAGGGGTAGGCCTGAAACAGAACCCAGGGCCCTAGCAGTAGGGAACATCAGTCAGTCAACTGTATTTACTGAGCATTACTGTGCACAGAGCACTCTACTAAGTGCTTGGGAGAGTCCACTATAACAATATAATGGACACACTCCCTGCCCACAACAAGCTTACAGTCTTGAGGCTACCAACTATGCTGGGGTGAACTCTCCCAAGCGCTTAGCACAATGCTCTGTACACAGTAAGTGTTCAATAAATACTACTGATCAGTAGACCCAGCTCTAGTTGGGAACCCTGCTGAGTTCAAATGCTGGATGGGAATAAACCCATCACAAGGGATTACCACAACCAGGAATTTTACCTATTTTATTGATATATATATATATATATATATATATATCCTCTGGAGCTGATTTGAACATTAGTGCCTTCTGCATTTGTCGCTTCATTCTAGTTCCAAGTCTTTCCTTTATACCTGGCCATCCTTTAACGATTCAATTGATTCCAAAGAGCAAGATGGCAGTCAGTCAGTCAGTCAATCATATTTACTGAGCGCTTACTGTTTGAAGAGCACTGTATTAAGCACTTGGGAGAGTACACTATCGAAATAAACAGACACACTCCCTATTCAGAGCAATAGGCAGGTGAATCAAGACGATCCCAAGGAGAAAGGGAGAATTGTCCAGAAACAAAAAGGAGGAAATGGAAGGAGTGGATAGTTCCCCCGTTAATGGAGGCCATGAAGAAAAGAAGGGACCCAGATTAAAGAGAAAGAAAAGAAGACAAGAAACTCTCTCTGATGAAATAGCTGCACTGGGCTTGTGCCATTTTCACTGGAGTCAGGGAATGTGTCTGTTGTTGTTATATTGTACCCTCCCAAGCGCTTAATACAGTGCTCTGCACACAGCAAATGCTCAATAAATATGACTGAATCAATAAGTGTGGGAAACCACACCACAAGGCTGGACTTGATTACTCCCTGCCCACAAGAAGCTTACAGTCTAAGGGTGAGACAGGCATTAAAATAAACTATGGATAGGGAAACTAACAGAGTATAAGGATACCTGCATAAGTGCTGTGAGGCTAGGGTGAGAATCAAAGTGTCAAAATAAAAAAAAATTGCAAATACAATAGACGCTAAATGCTATGTTAATATACCAAGCTTTGAACATTTACAGACTGTATAGGTTTCTTTTGCTGGGCTCAAAGAGGATTCTGTGATTCCTTTGCAGCAAAGCAGATTGCTTGGCTTTGTTTCCTTGGCCCAATCCCTTCGTCGATCTGGGCCTTCGCTATATGTAACTCACGGGGAAGAAATTATACCCTAACGCCATTTGAAATGAAAACACTGAGAAAGAAATTTTCACTTAGAAAGTGCCACACACAGAACCCACTGAAAGTAACGCTAACGAAGAAGCATTCATTAGCTAAATGGGTCTACATCTGTGACCTTTCTCAGGTATTTGAAGCTTCTGTGGTTTCAGGATTCAGGTTTCTTAAGATGGGTCAACAAGGGCAGCTGGAAGAGGCAGGCTGAATTGGATCTGGGAGAGCAGATCTTTTTCAGAGTTAAAGTCGATAGGGGCCTTTCTCTTCTCCCTTCTGTGCTCTTTCCTATACTGAGGTTGAGAAAATTGCCTGGCTCCTGGAGACAACCCAAAAATACACCTCTCCCCTGCCTCCCTAAACCATTCAACCGCTGCCTTCATTACCAGGCCTTAGGTGGTCAGATTCTTCAGCTAGCAGGTGGCCCAAGAAAAGAACAGGCAGCGTACTCTTGTGGAAAGGGCTTGGGAGTCTGTGGAACTGGGTTCTAATCCCAGCTCCGCCACTTGTCTGCTGTGTGACCTCCCTGTACCTCCATTCCCTCATCTGGAAAAATGGGGATTCCACGCTGTGTCACCTTAGACAAGTCACTTCACTTCCTTGTACCTAGTTGAAAATGGGGATTCAATCTTCGCCCCTCCGACTTAGACAGTGAGCCCCATGTGAGGCAGGGATTGTGCCTGATCTGATTATCTTGTAATGACTCCAACGCTTAGAACGGTACTTGACGCAGTGAGCAACTAACAAATGCCATTTTAAAAAAAAAGACGATCAAGTGCCTGATGTCACAGACAAAACTTGGCTTTCCAACTTTGTGGAATGATTCTTTGAGTGACAACTTCTCAAGAGGATAAGCTGAGACTTAACAAATGAAGCTTGGCCTGGGATTCGTGCATTCACTCATATTTATTGAGTGCTTACTTGTGCAGAGCGTGGGACAACTTGATCACCTTGTATTCCCCCCAGCGCTTAGAACAGTGCTGTGCACATAGTAAGCGCTTAACAGATGCCATCATTATTATTACTAAGTGCTACTTACAAGAACCAAGGGAGTCCAAATGGGCTTTTTTCTACATAGCCTGTGGCAGGTTATCAACCTCATCATCTTCAATGGTATTTAATAAGCACTTACTAAGTGCAGAGCACTATACTAAGCACTTAGGAGCATACAATACAACAGAGTTGCGTGTTCCTAATCCACAACAAGCTTAAAGTCTAGAGGGTCCCTTCATGAGAAATGTCTTTACACAAGTTGGCCACTTAGTTATTCCCCGCTTACTTCTGTCCAGGTAAAACCACCCAGGATCAGGTGTGTATCTTGCATTACTTCCCTTGGAATGCTAAGCGGTAACGGAAAACGAAGGATTTAAAATTCTTGGTTTCCCTGGAATTCTTGGTTTCCCTGTTCATCGTGGTGCCAAACCTAACAGCCCAGAGATCGCCTGGTGGCGGCCAAAAGAACAATGTCTGTGTTTTGTTTTGTTTTTAAATGGTATTTGTTAATCACTTGCTATGTGCCAGGCACTGTACTAAGCGCTGGGGTAAATACAAGCTAATCAGGTTGGACAAAGTCTATGTCCCACATGGGCTCACAGTCAATCAGAGAAGTAGCGTGGCTCAGTGGAAAGAGCGCGGCCTTGGGAGGCAGAGGTCATGGGTTCGAATCCCACCTCCCCCACATGTCTGCTGTGTGACCTTGGGCAAGTCGCTTCACTTCTCTGTGCCTCAGTTCCCTCATCTGTAAAATGGGGATTAAGACTGTGAGCCCCACGTGGGACAAGCTCATCTCCTTGTGTTCTCCCCAGCGCTTAGAACAGTGCTTTGCACATAGGAAGCGCTTAACAAATACCAACATTATTATGAGAAGCAGCGTGGCTCATTGGAAACAGCACGGGCTTTGGAGTCAGAGGTCATGGGTTCGAATCCCGGCTCCGCCACATGTCTGCTGTGTGACCTTGGGCAAGTCACTTAACTTCTCTGAGCCTCAGTTCCCTCATCTGTAAAATGGGGATTAAGACTGTGAGCCCCACATGGGACAACTTGATCACCTTGTATCCCCCCCAGCGCTTAGAACAGTGCTCTGCACATAGTAAGCGCTTAACAAATGCCATCATTATTATTATTATTATTATTATTAATCCCCACTTTACAGATGAAAGAACTGAGGGACAGAGAATTGAAATGTCTTGCCCAAGGTCATACAGCAGACAAGTGGTGGAGCCGGGATTAGAACCCAGGTCTTTCTGACTCTCAAGCCCAGGCTCTGTCCACTATTCTCAGTGCAGCCTAGTAGACGAGCACCTAACCCCCGTTCCCCCCGGATTTAAAGATCTAAGACACAAGGTATTTTCCAGGAACACAACTGCCATTTTATGAGATGATTTTCCTCGAACAAATAACAACGATAATTGTGGTATTTGTTAAACACTTACTATGTGCCAGACACTGTACGTACAGTGCTGGGGTGGATTGGACATAGTCCCTGCCCTATGTGGGACTCACTGTCTCAATCCCTATTTTCCAGATAAGGTAACTGAGGCACAGAGAAGTGAAGTGACGTGTCCATAGCAGATAAGTGGCAGAGCCAGGATTTGAATCCATGACCTTCTGACTCCCAGTCCTGTGCTCTATTCACTATACCACGCTGCTTCCTAAAGTCCAACTACCTCACTCTGTTGGGTTCACACAAGCTCTCCTAGCTCACGTCCTCTTTGGCTCTCTTGTTCTATGTTTGCGCTAGCATTTTTAACCCTGGTCAAGCATGACCCGTGAAAGCTCCTGAAGAAATGGCTCACAGGGCAGTCACGCCACAATAAGTACATCCTGTACTCAGAGGAGCGAGGCTAAGAATACATTCCAGTTTTCTGAAATGTAAATTAGCCACGAAATATGCAGCGCTGTGGGGTGAGGGTCTAGCGGCCCTAATGAAGGGCCGGTGGAATGTTCTGCATTTCACCTTGAAGAGGAAATAAGGCCAGCTTCGTCGAATAAGTTGAGCTTCACCATGATCAGAGCGTTTCCTTCTAATGGCTGACACGCTCCCTTGGGCGAAGTTTCCCCACATGAATTCCAAACTCAGATGGGGTCTACAAATGGCCTGATGATCGGTGCATCTGAACAGGGAATAGGGCTTCCTTTCGCACCACCGAATGGCCGGCAAAATGCGACTGTGGCTAATTATGCCCTGTACCCCGAGCAACACAAACCCGAGAAACGTGCCATTCGGACGCGTAGTGTCAGCTGCTTCCTGGCTGCTTGAGAAACCTTGGTCTAATTCAGCTTCTGCTTGGCCACCAAAGTCTCATTAGGTCAGGAACTGGCCTCACAAGGCGTTCTGTGAGGCTCCGAAGAGTCTGTTTGGGAGATTGACAGGAAAAAAGACCACATCTAGCTGCTTGGCGGGTGGCAGGAACAGGGTGAGGAAAACAGTCTGCCTTAAGAAGCCACCGGCCGTTACTCAAGTCTGGCCGCCAAAACCCACTTTTCGCCTTCGCCATGGAAATGCTGAAATCCCTTTGAACGCTCTCCTCACGATTTCTGAAGAAATCATGCTTTCATACTTCTCTGGGAGCAAGTAAATGAAATGTTGGTAGAAGCATCCTTATTCCTACCACCATATTTCAAGAAGCTTTCAAAGTCCTCTGCAAGGGAGACGTGCCGTTTGTGCACACACTCTTCCGGCAAACACTCCAAAAGAGGCAAGTTGTAGGCTGTGGATCCTGAAGTAGCTCTTACCTATACTGAAACTCACCAGGGAGATACCTCCCCTCCCTCTCCCCCATTCCGGGTAATTTCCTGATCTGGAGGTATGGAATGTCCCAAGCCAGGATGTACTCCCGTAGTTTTGGTAGGAATGTGGCATTTTGCTACAATGGGCCCAAATTTAAATTGGATTTGAAAAGTTTTCAAAGTCATTCTTGGATTCGAATTGGAAATCTGAAAATCTCCCGGAGCAACTAAGTTGTTATTAGTATTATTATGAATAATAATAATGATACTATTAATTGTGGTATTTGTTAAGCATTTGCTATGTGCCAGGCACTGTACTAAGCACTGGGGTGAATTCAAGCCAATCGAGTTGGACACTGTCCCCGTCCCACATGGGCTCACAGTCTTCTTCCCCATTTTAAAGATGAGGTAACTGAGGCCCAGAGAAGTGAAGTGACTTTCCCAAGGTCACCCAGCAGACAAATGGCAGAGCTGGGATTAGAACCCAGGCCCTTCTTACTCCCAGGCTGGGCTCTACCCACTGGCCATGATGCTCCTAGACTGTAAACTCCTAGCGGGCAGGGATCATGTCTACCACCTCTACTGTATCGCCCTTTCCCAAGCATTTAGTACAGGGCTCTGCACACAGCAAGGACTCAATAAATGCCACCGATCATCGCAACCCTGCAATTGTGTCTGGGCCACGAATGGGATGGCATAGGAGTGTTTCCCTGTGCCTTGTTGTCTGACATGGTGCAGATGTCTCTGAGATGGATTCCTGAAAACAACACGGTTCAGGGCTGAATTTTCCACTGTTTGAGACACTGTAGTTTTTTATCCAGCACCTGGGAAGGATCACAAAACCATCCTCTCCCTGCAGAAGAAAAGAGTCGTTATCCCCAATCTTTGGCAGCTTCAGGGAGTTGAAACCAGATGGCCCAGTGGCCGTCTACAGATCTGGCAGGCTCATCTTGACTCAGTTCCTGGCGCACTTCCTTCAACGGGTCATGACAATTTGAGAATCAAAGAAGTTAGTAACAGAATTGACTTATTAGGTGATTCAACCATCCTACTGGAGGAATGTTGGAAAATATCCTGCAGCCCATTTTCTAGAGTTCATCTCTAATTTTAGTAGTGGTTTCCTCCTCTTCTCTTGGAAAGCAATCGTACAATCTAGTGGATTTCTCCAGGAAGGATTTTTTTTACTAAAAGTATCTAGTGTCTAGCCCTCCCAGACAAACCAAGGAGAGTTAATTTGGAGAGAAGCAAATCTGATTGAAAACGAGATCTTTTAATGACCGGGCTGCTCTTTTCATAAGAATCTGATTATTTCCATTCCGGATGAACATTTTAACTCCTACTTTAGGGATCTTACGTTCACGGGATGACAAGATTTCATTTGTTCCGGCCAAAGGGCTGGACTGTCCATGGGCAATGGCTCGGGAAGAAGATGGAGAAAGTTTGCTGGATTTTAAAGGTCAAATGTAGAGAAGCCATGAGTTAGCAGAAGATGAGAAAAGGGTTTTGGGTGGAGGAGGTGCAAATGTATCTCCTTTGTACTTTCTGTGGCCTCGGTTTCACCAAACAGTGAGATCATCATCATCTTCAATGGTACTTATTGAACGCTTCCTGTGTGAGGAGCACTGTACTAAGCTCTTAGGAGAGTTCAACGGGGAGACTCACATTAATACAGATGGGACAGCTCGCACTGGGCAGGGACTTTGTCCAACCTGATTAACTTGAATCTACCCCAGTGCTTAGGACACTGAGGATGGGCAGGGGGACCACCACCAAAATGGCTGGAACTGTGGCACCCTGAAGTTTGGCCTCCCCTGTTATAATCATCTCTTAACACAATTAATAATGAGCAATATTTGTGGTATTTGTTGAGCACTTACTATGTGCAAGCACTGTACTAAATGCTGGAGTAGATGCAAGATCATCAGATCAGACCCAATCCCTGTCCCACATGGGGCTCTCAGCTTAAGGGGAAGAGAGAACAGGTCACAAATCCCCATTTTACATATGAGGAAACTGAGGCCCGGAGAAGTAATAATAATAATAATAATAATGATGGCAATTGTTAAGCGCTTACTATGTGCAAAGCACTGTTCTAAGAGCTGGTTGTCCCACGTGGGGCTCACAGTCTTAATCCCCATTTTACAGATGAGGGAACTGAGGCCCAGAGATGTTAAGTGACTTGCCCAAAGTCACACAGCTGACAATTGGCGGAGTCGGCATTTGAACCCATGACCTCTGATTCCAAAGCCCGTGCTCTTTCCACTGAGCTAAGCTGCTTCTCTAAGTCCTTCAGCAATCAGGTGGTAGAGCCAGGACTAGAACCCAAGTCCCCAGACTCCAGGAAGAAGCAACTGGGTCATCATTAAAAACTGAAGTAAAAACAGCAAGGAGGTAACCCTCTACTTTTATTTGCAGGCCTTTTTCCACATGATTTGTGGAATCTTTGTGTGGAAGCTGTGAAGGGTCAGATCAATCAATTAATCCTATTCACCGAGCGCATACTGTGTGCAGAGCACTGTACTAGGCACTTGGAAGAAATGTCCGCTGCCCACAACAAGCTTCATATGATGTGATCTCTACTACGATGGGCCCAACATTTCCACCACATTAAAGAGGAAAAATATCCTCTCTTTCAATTTATGTCCAGGGTGGGTGTAGTTTTAAAGATTCAGGACTGAATTGGATTTGAAGGGCCATGGATCATTTTCCAAATGAACCGTCAGAGTGGAATGCCAGTAATAGATTGAACACTAGGAATATGGAATCTTCAAAAATGAGCACTGTCTTGATTTGATTTCATAAGACCTTTTTCAAATTTTCAAAGGGACGATACCAGTTTATTCTGGATTGTGCCCCTCCTGGGGTTTGGCCCCTATTTAGACAGGGAGCCCCATGTGGGACAGGGACTGTGTCCAACCTGATTACCTTGCATCTATCCCAGCATGTAGTAGAGGGCTTGGCACAGAGTAAGTGCTTTAAAAAGCCACAGTTACTATTACTATTGATAATACAAAGCTGTATTGCAAAATCATCTTATGGCTGGGAGGAACAGTGGCTTCTTTAACCATTTAAAGATGAAAAGCTCCACTACTGAGTGGCGGAAAAAACGCCTTCATTGAAGAGTTCAATGTCACATTCCACTCCGCAGCTGTGTAATGTTTGACGAGTTTCTTTGCCCCACGGATAGTGAGAGCCAGGCCCTGGTGTTCGGCGGGAGATTGTACAGTAACTTAGAAGTTAATCTATAACAAGCAAAGCTGCAGAACTTTGAACAGAAAGTTACGTATGCAAAATTTCCTGGCCGAGAAATTACTTTCACAGTTTCTCCCTTCAATTGTTCTTCAGTTTTACCCGTTGGACGCAACTCTGTGTAATTCAAAATCTGACGCAGGAAGGAGGCTTTATTTGCTTAACACTACCGGAGTTGGCCTTGAGCACCTTGGCGTGCCCTCAGGACAACCCTGCGGTGACGATCTTACACCCTTAGAAGTTGACACACAGAGAGGGTGGCCTGAAATGAACATGTTCCGTCAGGTTTGGCTCCGGCTGGAGCCTGGTTCCCAAACTCTCCTCTTCTCCCTCCCTCCACTTTCCCATCGGATCCAGCCACGGACGTGAGGATGCTGCAGCTCGGGTCCAAGCCTAAACTACGAATGTGGGAATCGTTCCCTCATAATGTGAATGCCCAGTCATTCGTTCATTCATCCCATCGTATTTATCGACAATAAAACCGGAGGATGCCACGGGTCTGCCACGGACAAATCCGAGACAATACCTTTCACAGCAACCCAAGAGTCTCACTTCTTTATTAGTCCCGGGAGCCCAATTTCCTATAAAGGGCACAGCTTGGGGGGAATCCTGGAGATGGGAGGGCAGCCCTAACTGCTTCGCTGCACCCCTTTGTCCCTGGAGCCCGGGATGATCCCGGAATCCCCAGAATCTGGAATGATTCCCCAGGTCCCCGAATAAAGCACCAAGTCTGCACCACATTAAACTCACTGAAAATCCCTGCTGCTTGATCAGGCCCCTCATTATCATGGGATAATGATAATAACAATAGCAATAATAATAATAATACTATGATCATGGGATAATAATAATACTAGCAATAATGATATTAGTTGTAGTAGTATTATCCCCCTCTACATGGTCAGCTCATTATGGGCAGGAAACATGTCCACTGATTCTGTTGTATTGTACTCTTCCAAGCACTTAGTACAGTGCTCTGCACAGAGGTGCTCAATAGATACTACTGATTACTATTATTATTATGTTTTTAGTAATAATAATAGTAATAATAATGATAGTATTTGTTAAGTTCTATGTGCCAAACACTTAGTAAGCGCTGGGGTAGATACAGGATAATCACGTGGGACGTAGTCCCTGCCCTTCATGGAGCTCACAGTCTAAGTAAAGGGGAGAACAGGTAATGAAACTGAGGCCTGGAGAAGTGAATAATAACAATAATACTAATGGTACTTGTTAAGCTCTTACTATGTGCCAAGCACTGTTCTAAGTGAAGTAACTTGCCCAAAGTTCATAGAGTAGGAAAGTGGAAGAGTGGGATGTGCAGATGGCCAAACCCCTGGTCTGGGCCCAATATGCCAGCGTGAGATACTTCTGGTGTTTCTGGTCAGCACTCAATTTCTGCACATTTGCAGTGTCTGGCACATAGTTAAGCGCTTAACAAATACCATTAGTATTATACGCAGAGGCACAAATGAACACCTCTAATTTCTCATAAACCAGCTTGCCTTCACCACATGGAATTTTTTTACTGTTCTAAGTGCTGTGGTAGGTACACGCTAATCAGGTCAGGCACAGACCCTGTCCCACCTGGGGCTCACAGTTTAAGTAGGAGGGGGAACAGGTGCTGAATGCCCATTTTCCAGTTGAGGAAATTGAGGCACAGAGAAGTGAAGAGACTTGTCCAAGGTCACCAAGCAGGCAGGTGGTGGAGCCAGCAGTTAGAATCCAGGTCCTCTGGCACCCAGGCCTGTGCTTGATCCTCTAGGCCATGCTGTCTCTCATGGTTGAGTGTCTGATTCACAAGATTGTTGGGTTCTCTCTCTGCCTCGACATTGTGCCGCACAATTCGAAGAGCCTACCCTACCGGCCCTGCCTCACCTCACAATTAACATCCTCCACAGAAGCCAAGAATGCAGCTCTAAAACTAACTCTTTACACCTAAACATCAGTTATTGAGATACACCAAAGAATGAATCACAGTCAACTTGGGGACACCAACTGTACTAAAAGACCAAGAACCTAATCCTCTAAGTAATAAAATAAAATCGAGTGAAAATGTGTTGCAAGAAGGAATTTTAATGGTGGCAGTGATTAATTTTATCTATATTTTTGGAGGAAAAACTGGTGAGGATATATCCTCAGGCAAGATGCTTCCACGATATCCATGTGGCTGATTTCCTTACTGTTGTATTGTACTCTCCCCAGCGCTTAGTAATAATAATAATAATGATGGCATTTGTTAAGCGCTTACTATGTGCAAAGCACTGTTCTAAGCACTGGGGGGATACAAGGTGATCAGGTTGTCCCACGTGGGGCTCACAGTCTTAATCCCCATTTTACAGATGAGGGAACTGAGGCCCAGAGAAGTGAAGTGACTTGCCCAAAGTCACACAGCTGACAATTGGCAGAACCGGGATTTGAACCCCTGACCTCTGACTCCCAAGCCCGTGCTCTGCACACAGTAGGCATTCAATAAATATGATTGACTGATGGACTTTTGGAAGAATTAATGGATGAAGGAGATCAGGGAGAAGAGTAAACTGCAACCATTTACAACCTCTCGCTATTCTTTCACAATTTCCTCAAAGAAACATGCTTACGGTGTCTTTCAAAAGTCCTATGAGAGTGGAGGGAATTTTCCTCTGGAAGACAGCAGTTCTTTCAATGAAATGCAACCTATATAAATACTTCAGCAGCCTTAGGTAAACCAAAAACGCCCACTTGCAACATTTGGTTCTTAAAAAAAAAGACGCCAATCAATCTTTGAAGTAGGAGTCATTTTTATCTCTCCCTTTATTTAGAGCTGCCCATATGTTATTTTAATGGGTATGGCACAGTAAGTCGAACTGTTTCCATAGTGAAATCCAAGTACGGGAATAGTAATATTTTATGAATAAAAAATGGGATGATTCGTATTAGGCCAGTGGTGTTAGGATCCATTTCCTCTAGATTGTAAGCTCGCTGTGGGCAGGGAATGCATCTGTTATATTTTGTGTTGTAGTCTCCCACGTGCTTAGTACAGCGCTCTGCACATAGCAAGTGCTCAATAAATATGATTGATTCCATCTCCTCCTTCCTGATTCCCAATCAGCCACCTGGGGGTTATATATTAACTTAGAACATGCTTAGTCATTGGCTAAAATATGAAGCAGTTTGCAGAACAAAGGCAAGAGTTCAGGGGCAAACTTCAGAAGACATGTGACAATAAGTGGAGTTTTTTTCTCCAAACGTCTTCTCTGCTCATTTTTTAAGATCAGAGCCAGTAGTTGGCCAAGTGGCTGAGCCAGTGAAGTAAACTCACTACCCAGATGAAAGAGGGAAACGGACACATCCTGGAAGTTAAAACTTGCAATTCAATCCTCCTCACTGATATCAATCAATTAATCCACCAACTGCACTTACTGAGCACGAACTGTGTGCAGAACACTGTACTAGACGCTTCGAAAGGTACAATATAACAGAGTTGGTAGACATGTTCCTTGCCCACAATTAATTTAGGAGATACACCAATTATATATGTGCATGGAATGATTTAAGCTAGTGTACACCTGCCTGGCTTTTATGTACTGGGGCGATATCCTTTTTAAAGTAATTTGTTAATAATAATAATAATGGTATTTATTTATTTATCTTACATATACATATCTATTCTATTTATTTTATTTTGTTAGTATGTTTGGTTTTGTTCTCTGTCTCCCCCTTCTAGACTGTGAGCCCACTGTTGGGTAGGGACTGTCTCTATATGTTGCCGACTTGTACTTCCCAAGCGCTTAGTACAGTGCTCTGCACACAGTAAGCGCTCAATAAATACGATTGATTGATTGATTGATTAAGTGCTTACTATGTGCCAAGCACTGTTCTAAGCGCTGGGGTAGGTACAAGGAAATCAGGTTGTCCCACGTGGGGCTCACAGTCTCCATCCCCATTTTACAGATAAGGGAACTGAGGCACTGGGAAGTTAAGTGACTTGCCCAGGGTCACACAACAGACAAGTGGCGGAGGCGGGATTAGAAACCACGAGCTCTGACTCCCAAACCCATTGTGTCAGGCACTGTACTAAGTACTGAGGTAGATATAAACTACTCAGGTTGGACACAGTCCATGTCCCACATGGGGCTTATCGTCTTAATCCCCATTTTACAGATGAAGGAACCAAGGCACAGAGAACTGAAGTGACTCGTCCATGGTCACACAGTTGGCAAGTGGTGGAGCCAGGATTAGAATCGAGGTCCTTTGATTCTCAGGCCTCTTTCCACTAAGCCACGCTGCTTGCCTAGCAGCTTACTTGTCTCTAGCAGAGAGAGTCCTTTAACCACAGCTAGTCTGGAAGTATCTTTATCTGTCAAACATTATTTAAATTCTGCTATTATGACAATCTGCTCTTCAATGCTGATGCGCCTTTCAAGAGGACTAATGAATTATCAGTCCAACCTGCAGCATCAGCAGCTAAGATGGCCAGCAAAAAGCTGGCCATTGAGAGAAGAGAGGCCTAGATTTGCTACCATATGCAATTTGCTAAACGAAAAACAGCCTGACCTAGCGTATAGAGCCCAGGCCCGGGAATTAGACCTGCATCCTAACCTTGGCTCTGCCACCTGTCTGCTGTGTGACCTTGGGGAAGTCATAACTTCTCTGTGCCTCAGTTCCCTCATGTGTAAAATGGGAATTGATGCCGTGAGCCCCACAAACTGTGTCCAACCTACTTACTTTGTATCTACCCCAGCACGTAGAACAGTTTCTGGCTCACAGTAAGTGCTTAACAAATATTAAAAAAACCCAAATCTGATCTACCTGCCCTTGGAAATGTTGTCTGTATCACACCACATCTCATGGAGAACGTGATAGAACTGAAGATGAAATACAGAAGACAACCGAGATGATCATGAGGATGAAAAGGCTTTGTGGGGATACACAGAAAAAGATCAGGGCGCTTTGGCAAGACGAAGGCTGATGGGGGATTTTATGGGTGTGTAGTTGATGTTTATAGAATCACAAAGGGGGTGGGCCGGGTGAATACAGAACCTGTGATCCCTGCAGCGACACGAAAGAGGTGAGGGGGAGCGCTACTGAAACTCAAAAATAGTACGTTAAAAACGAACAGATGGAAACACCTCCTCACCCAGAGGGTGCTAAATATGTGGACTATTTGGCAACCAGACCATTGGTGACTCCTTATCGTTGGCTTTTGAAGCGCTCAATCAGGTCACCCCATCTTACCTCACCTCACAAATCTCCTACTACAGCCCAACCCGCCCACTCCGCTCCTCTAGTGCCGGTTTACTCACTGTGCTCCGATCTCGTCTATCTCGCCACCGACCCCTTTCACACATCCTCAATCAATCAATCAATCAATCAATCGTATTTATTGAGCACTTACTATGTGCAGAGCACTGTACTAAGCGCTTGGGAAGTACAAATTGGCATCACATAGAGACAGTCCCTACCCAACAGTGGGCTCACAGTCTAAAAGGGGGAGACAGAGAACAGAACCAAACATACCAACAAAATAAAATAAGTAGGATAGAAATGTACAAGTAAAATAAATAAATAAATAAATAAATAAATAAATAAATAAATAAATAAATAAATGAATAGAGTAATAAATATGTACAACCATATATACATATATACAGGTCCTGTGGGGAAGGGAAGGAGGTAAGACGGGGGGATAGAGAGGGGGACGAGGGGGAGAGGAAAGAAGGGGCTCAGTCTGGGAAGGCCTCCTGGAGGAGGTGAGCTCTCAGCAGGGCCTTGAAGGGAGGAAGAGAGCTAGCTTGGCGGATGGGCAGAGGGAGGGCATTCCAGGCCTCCCTCCCTCCCCATCCATATGCACTATTATATTAGTAATAATAATAACAAGCACTTACCATGTGCTTATTATGTTCTTAGCTTTGGGTCAGTTACAAGGTAATCAGGTTGGACACAGTCCCTGCCCCACACGGGGCTCACAGTCTCAATCCCCACTTCACAGATGAGGGAACTGAGGTACAGAGAAGTGAAGTGACTTGCTCAAGGTCACACAGCAGACAGGTGACGGGAACCGGGATTAGAACCCATATTCTTCTGACTCCGAGGCCCAGGCTCTAGCCATTACCCTAGGTCACTCTGTTTCTCCCAGATCTTGATACTACGGGTTCTGAATGAGGATCCTGGGATCTAAATAGGATTTGGCCAATGCTCTTCCCCTCCCTCTCCTACTTTGCCTTCTCTAGATCTCCTGACATGGGCAAAGGTACAAGCTTGAGGGAAATGGGTAAGGAACTAGAAAAGATCACGTCCTCCCTTACGTGGCAACAATATGACATCCTGCCTTCTCAAAGGGGCTGGAGTGTTATTAAAATCAAAATGCATTACTGGAAGAGAGGGCAGGTTAAACAGAAGATCCATTAACAGGTGAACTATTTCTTACAACCAAGTGGGAATCGAGTTCCTGGAGGGAAATGGATACATCTGTGTTACTGATGAAGGACTTACTGTGTGCAGAACACTGTACTAAGCTTTTGGGAGAGTTATAATAATAACAATACTTATTATGATAATAACAATGATAATGGCATTTGTTAAGCACTTCCTATGTGCCAGGCATTGTTCTAAGCACCGGGGTAGATACAGTATTATCTGTTTGGACACAATCATTCATTCAATCATATTTATTGAGCGCTTACTATGTGCAGAGCACTGTACTAAGCACTTCCTGTCCCATATGGGGCTCCGACAATCTAGGTACGATACAATAAAAATTGGTAGGCATGATATTCATTCATTCAATCGTTATTTATTGAGCGCTTACTGTGTGCAGAGCACTGTACTAAGCTCTTGGGAAGTACAAATTGGCAGCATATAGAGGCTGTCCCTGTCTAGAAGGAGCTTACAGGCTAGAGGAATATGTTCAACAAGTCCTTTCCCAACTCATGGGTATAATGGTTTTATTTAGGAAGGACTGTTCCATCTCTTCACTGCCATTACTATTATGCAAACAAGCAAAGTCAGTCCACAGTGCCTACCCCCAGGAAACAAAATGTGAGATATCAATCTGAGCTAGATCTTGGCTATTTCTTCTCAGAGACTCTGGTTTTTGATTTTCTAGATTGTAAAGAGCAACAGACATCCGAAACTGAGGGTGTGGAAATGAGGAGAGATCACTGATTAGGGATCTCTGGACTCTACTCTGGGGAGGATGGTAAATTCCACTTAGGCATGTAAGATCATTGCTTGAATGATCCCATAGTGTGAATCACTGGGAAAACCGAAAGGCTGAAAGTAAAATCTACTAAAAGTAAAGGTATCGCCGATCTTATCCTATCAGTTTTTGTCTACTTGAGTCTTCTCGTGGGTCATTATCTGGCTAGGAGAGAAGATTAAATCTAAGCTTTTGGACATCACCTTTGCATTTAGTAATAGAAACTCATTCAATCTGACCCTTAATCTCCAGAGGGAAAAAAAATACCACCACATTAGTAAATTTCCACCTTGGGGACAGATTTATTCTCAATTCTAACTAAACTTCCGACCCTGTCATCGCAATCTTTTCTCCGTATAAAGGAAGAATTTTCAGTGGCAACAAAAAGGGCATTGGCATATTAAGCGCTTACTATGTGCGAAGCCCTGTTCTAAGCGCTGAGCTCGATATTCTGTGCTCTGACCCATACTTCTCTCCTGACTGTGGGTCAGATAATAATAATAATAATAATAATAATAATTGCAAATTGGAGGGAAGAGGATTTACTCTCCATTTTACAGATGAGGTAACTGAGGCCCAGAGAAGTGAAATGACTTGCTCAAGGTCACACAGCAGGTAGGAGGCGGAACAAGTATTAGGACCCAAGTCCTCGGATTCCCAAGCCCTGGCTCTTTCTCCTAGGCCACCCTGAAGGATTGTTGACAAGGGACTGCTCACCATCTGATTTTTCTGGTTTCAGCTTGCTTCCCTAAAAATCTTCCCGGGACCGGGGCTGCTTGGAAGAGAGATCAAATCTTGCTATTTCGCACCCCTCTGCTTTGTTGAGGCTACAAATTTCGAAGAACCTTGAGCAGCTAGAAGAAGACTTGCATCCTGGCTCTGCCAGATAACTGAGGCACAGAGAAGCAATGTGGATCGAGCACGGGCCAGAGAGTCAGGAGGATCTGAGTTCTAATCCTGTCTCTGTCACTTGGCTGCTGGTTCATCAATCGTATTTATTGAGTGCTTACTGTGTGCACAGCACTGTACTAAGCGCTTGGGAAGTACAAGTTGGCAACATATAGAGACAGTCCCTACCCAACAGTGGGCTCACAGTCTAAAAGGGGGAGACAGAGAACAAAACCAAACACACTAACAAAGTAAAATAAATAGAATAGATATGTACAAGTAAAATAAATAAATGGAGTAATAAATATGTACAAGCACATATACATATATACAGGTGCTGTGGGGAAGGGAAGGAGGTAAGATGGGGGGATGGAGAGGGGGACGAGGGGGAGAGGAAGGAAGGGGCTCAGTCTGGGAAGGCCTCCTGGAGGAGGTGAGCTCTCAGTAGGGCCTTGAAGGGAGGAAGAGAGCTATGGGCAAGTCACTTCACCTCTCTGGGCCTCAGTTACCTCATCTGTAAAGTGGGGATTGAGACTGTGAGTCCCTCGTGGGACAGGGACTGTGCCCTACCTGATTTCCTTGTACCTGCCTGGCACATAGTAAAAGCTTAACAAATACCCTAAAAAAGTTTGAGCATTTACTATGTATAGTACTGTTCTAAGTGTTCTAAGAATTAGCAGACACATTCCCTGCCCATAAGGAGCTTACAGTCTAGATGGGGAGATAGTTGCTAATATGAATAATTTATAATGTATAATTTAAAGATATGTACCTAAGTGCTGTGGGGTTGAGGGTGGGGGGAACATCAAACGTCCAAAGGTCACAGATCCAAATGAACAGACATCCAAACCACGGATATCGTTTATGTCTTTTATGCTAAAGGTATCTGTCTGGATCAGTTTGTTACAGGCCCACCCTGCATTTATTTGAATTTCTCCAGAAGCGGACAATTTATCCTAAAAGGCTGTGGCGATAATCCTTAGTAAGAATTTAACAGGTCGCTCTTGGTTTCTAAGTACTTTATGGTCACCGATGAGTTAATCCTTAACAAAGAAAGGATCCTTGAGATGGGTCAGCATTATTGGTTCCATCTGGGAGATAAAGGGAGCAAGGCGTGGAAAGATGAAATGACTTAAGCAAGATCACGCCAGCGGCAGAGCTCAAGGAAAGCCGATGGTCTTTGGGTGTCTTGATTAATCTACTAAGTCACACTAATATAATAATGATAATTGTGGTATTTGTTAAGTGCTTACTATGTACCCAGCACTGTACTAAGCGCAGGGGCAGATCCAAGCAAATCGGGTTGGACGCAGTCCCTGCCCCACATCGGGCTCACAGTCTTAATTCCCATTTTCCAGATGAAGTAACTGAGACACAGAGAAGTGAAGTGACTTGCCCCAGGTCACACAGAAGACAAGTGGTGGGGCCGGAATTGGAATACAGGTCCTAATACATAAATGGACAGTGAAGTTTCCAAGGATGTTGAATCTGGCAGGCTTTGAACACTCACTCAGTCTTTCATTCATTCGTTCATTCGTTCAATCGTATTTATTGAGCACTTACTGTGTGCAGAGCACTGTACTAAGAGCTTGGGAAGTACAAGTTGGCAACATTTGGCTTGAAAATGAGTGTTGATGTTTCATTAGGGTTTTAGTTACTGTTGAACAAGGACTCTGATGAATACCTACTGGATTTAGTTTGGAACCGGGTCGAGGTTCCTTGAAGATTCACTCACATTTCAGATTTGTCAGGCTGGTAGCTCAGTTTCATGAGTAGGTCTATGTTTGGCAACAGTTTGGGGGCCTCTAAATCCCTGATCTGGGTATAAATCAATGTGCTTGGATCTGTGACCTTTGGACATATGATATTTGCCCCAACCCCACAGTGCTTATATACCTATCTTTAAATTACATATTATAAATCACATTTATTCATATTAATGTCCACCTCCCATTTTAGACTGTAAGCTTGCTTCAGGCAGGGAATGTATCTGCTAATTGTTGCATTGCAATAATAATGATTATATTAATTATAATGTTGATGGTATTTGTTAAGTGCTTACTAAGCACTGGGGTAGATACAAGGTAATCAGGTTGTCCCACATGGGGCTCACAGTTTTACTCCCCATTTTACAGATGAGGTAACTGAGGGGCAGAGAAGTTACTTGCTTAAAGTCACACAGCTGATAAGTGGCAGAGCTGGGATTAGAACCCACCACCTCTGACTCCCAAACTCGTGCTCTTTCCACTGAGCCACGCTGCTTCTCATATTGTACTCTCCCAAGCGCTTATTGCAGTGCTCTGCATAGTAAGCACTCAATAAATATCACTGATTGATTGATTGATCTAGAGGTTACAGAACTTTGTGGGCGAAGAAGTAGAAGCATGAGACCATCTTTCTTCCCAGCTGCCACTAGTACATTATTTACTTGGCTTTACTTCTCGATTTCACCTGGGATATGAAACAGGTTGCAACTTGAGGAGGCAGTATTATTTGGCAAAGTACTTTTTCTTTTTGGTTGTTTTTTTTTTTTAACCCAACCTGCATTCACTGATCCTCCTGGAAACTTAAATAACATAAATTCACTACTTCCAGCAGAGGAACTTAATGTGAGGCATTGAATTACTTTGACATGCAACGAACACAAGCTCTGCTTGAAAAGGCCAATTATCCACGGGGCCTCATAAGGGGGTCTTTCTACATTTGTCAGACAGCAATATAGAGAGTGTAAACCACTTTAATACCACAACTTCTACTAATAATGACGGAATTTGTTAAGAGCTTATTATGTACCAAGCACTGTACTAAGCACTGGAGTAGAAACAAAATCAATCAGGTTGACCACAGTCCCTTCCCTAAATGGGGCTCACAGTCTAAGTAGGAAGGAGAACAGGTATGGAATCCCCATTTTACAGAGAAGAATACTGAGGCCTAGAAAAGCTTTAAGTGACTTGCCTGAGGTCATCCAGCAGGCAAGTGGCAGGGTCGGGATTAGAACCCAGGTCCTCTGTTTCCCAGGCTTGGGCTCTTTCCACTAGGCCACGGTGCAGTTCAAAAGGACAAGAGGGTTTAAGTGTAGGAAACCGAAACGGGGCACTTTACCTCCAGGAGTCCATCCTCAGGAAGGTCGGTACAGTGGACCGCGTTCTGAATCTTGGTCTTGCCGAAAATAGCTCGGAGAGTCCCAGGGCGAAGATGGCGGGCTATTTCCTGCAAAACACATCCCGATTATTTCTTATATGCGTGATTACGTTTTGAAACGGATGCATGCAGGCTGAAATCCATCAGGTGGTACCACCCCAAATTCCCTCATCCCTTCTGGGACTCATATAACAGTTTCTGAAAATGGCAGCTGAGGAAATTTCACGTTTTCTGACCGTGCTTTTGTACTGTTAAGTTTTACTCTGCTTTGCACACAGTAAGCGCTCAATAAATACAATTGAATGAATGAATGAATGCTGGGTTAATTCCATCTTAAGTAATTGGTAAAACGGTGATTATATTTTCCTGGCTGGATCAGATTGGGGAACAAAACATCTGACCACCTCAGGGATATTTATTAGATTGCATTTTCTATGGACAATAGGGACTCCAATGCCTCGTTAAAAATGATCCGATTTGGTGGAATCTGATAATGAATGACTGACAAAGATCCTCAACTTGCCTCATTGTGTTCATTCATATTTTGGAAAATCCTACATGCAAGTGATTACTGTCAGTTTAGCAGCAGGACATAGCACTGACGCTCTTTAAGAGAAGCACAGTGGCTCAGTGGAAAGAGCATGGGCTTTGGAGTCAGAGGTCATGGGTTCAAATCCCGGCTCTGCCAACTGTCAGCTGTGTGACTTTGGGCAAGTCACTTAACTTCTCTGTGCCTCAGTTACCTCATCTGTAAAATGGGGATGAAGACTGTGAGCCCCCCATGGGACAAGCTGATCACCTTGTAACCTCCCCAGCGCTTAGAACAGTGCTTTGCACATAGTGAGTGCTTAATAAATGCCATTATTATTATTATTATTTAAAGGAGGATGATCATAAAATCTCATTCCATTCATATATGCCAAAGACATACTCTGCACTCTATGGAGGCATTAGGTATTATACTCAGGCTTCTCAGTAAATGGCAATTTGGAAATTCATGATGTCAAAATAGATTTCTTAGGATGTTTTCTATTTATATAAGGCAAGGAACCTTAATATGGATTAATATTATTATTATTACTAATTACAACAACAATAATAATTGCGGTAGCTTATGTTACCACATATACCACATATTATGTTGCCAGCTTGTACTTCCCAAGCGCTTAGTCCAGTGTTCTGCACACAGTAAGCGCTCAATAAATACGATTGATTGATTGACTGATTGGTATTCGTTAAGTCTGTAAACTCCTTGTGGATCGTGTCTTCCAACTTTAACAAGCTCCCCCAAGCGCTTAGAACAGTGCTCTGTGGGGCTGAGGGGGGGGGGGTGAATATCAAGTCCTTAAAGGGTTCAAATCTAAATGCAGAGGTGACCCAGAAGGGAGATTTGAAAATCTAACTGAGACAGAAGAGAAAAGAGATGTTCGGTTTTACTGAATTTTTTAGATTCCCGCCTAATTCCCTTCAAGCTGATCTGATTTCTTTGGGGCTCGGGGCATCTTCTACTTTGCATAAATAGTTTCACCATCCAACTTCCTCCTGGCTGACTAAATGGCAGTTTCTGGGAATGGAAGGCAAGTCGTTCCCCGGGAGGGGCAAATTCCTCCCTATTTACACTGTACTCTCCCAAGTGCTTAATACAGTGCTCTGCACCTGGTAAGCACTCAATAAACACCATTGATTGATCAACTGCAGAAGAGTCAAAGTCGGTGTGGCTTACGGCAACAAGAAGACATATTTCTACATATTTTAACACAGAGAACCAACATCTCCGACCAACCCAAACAGTCTGATGACTAGTTAGCACAATCTCTCAGCCACAGCAAAAATTTATCTTTGAACAGGTAACATCTCCCATGGCTTTCTCCCTTAATTTTTGATTCTGAAATGAAGGAAGTTATTAAATACAGAAAAGGAGCTTCAGATTACCTCTAGAGGTTAAGTAAAAGAATCAATTATTAAAATCTAATAGTATGTTTAGGTACTTCATCCCAGTTCATTTCAGTGGCATTATGAAAGATTAACTATTAATTTGAAAGAATATTAGCAGATGAAATGATCTTAGATAAAAAGTTACTCCATATCTTTTTCAAATAATTTGATTGACTAGTGGTTAGTGACCCCATGTGACAGATAAATCTTCATGCTTTTGTTAACTGTTCTTCATTTCAGCAAAGAAATGTTCTTTACTCCAACAGCACTCTCCCAGAGCCAAATGGGATTCACTCATTCAGGTCTGAATCTACATTTCTGCTTTCCGTTCTCTTGTCAGGGTATTATCGGCAATAGAGATATTGCTAGTAAAGAACATCACATGTAGAATATGCTATTTAGTTCCTCCTTTCAGAACTTAGGCTTTCGCTTTAACCAGTATTGTTCTTTGCAGGATTTTCTGACCCAAAACTTTGATATTTTGCAATTTGAGAAGTCTCCTGAATATTTATGGAACTCAACTGGGAATTCCAATTTGGGCTGGATTAGGTCTTCATTCATTCATTCATTCATTCAATTGTATTTATGGAGTGCTTACTGTGGGTGCAGAGCACTCTACTAAGCGCTTGGGAAGTACAAGTCGGCAACATATAGAGACGGTCCCTACCCAACAACAGGCTCACAGTCTAAAACGGGGGGGGGGACAGACAACAAAACAAAACATGTCTTCCAAAGGTCATTTAGCCCATTCCCCTGCTTCAAGGCAGGTTTTACCCAAACTATTCCAGACAGCTAGGAGACCCATCTACTTTTTAAAAAATCTCTAGGGAAAATCCTAGAGCACCCCGATAGCTAGCAACATGCATAATTACCAAAGCCCTGTTTAAAAAAAAAATCCTCATGTACTACAACGTCGTTAGATTCTTCATATATTTAATATAACTGCAATGGCAGTCTTGAAAATCTAGGTCACCGTGAAAATTGAGAGGCTGTTTAGCGTAGCACTGTTATGGTTTACGGTCAGGGTTTTGTTGTTCATTAGTCTCTACCCGATTCCTCTCTTCTCCTGGACTGCCTTTCTGCCTCCACAACACACAAAGTCAAATGTTTGGATATTGTGCAGCCTGTCATAAGTAAGAGGAACTACTAAAAATTCTGCTCAGGTTATATTGCAGTAAAAAGGAGAATAGCAGCATACAGAGCGACCTCTAAATCTCAAAGGGGCCAAGAATGCTCTAAATAAAATTGTTTTGAGCCCACTGTTGGGTAGGGACTGTCTCTATATGTTGCCAATTTGTACTTCCCAAGCGCTTAGTACAGTGCTCTGCACATAGTAAGCGCTCAATAAATACGATTGATGATGATTACTATTACTGTGTTTGCTATGCCCTTCCTTTGTGTCAAACAATCTTCTCAGAGCTGGCGGAGACACAAGTTAATCAGGTTGGACATAGTAGTGTGGCTTAATGACCTGGGTTCTAATTCCAGCTCTTCCACGTGTCTGTTGAGTTACCTTGGGCAAGTCACTTAACTTCTGTGTGCCTCAGTTACCTCATCTGTAAAAAATGGGGATTAAGAGTGTGAGCTCAATGTGGGACAGGGGCAGTGTCCAGCAGCGTAGCTCAGTGGAAAGAGCACGGGCTTTGGAGTCAGAGGTCGTGGGTTCAAATCCCGGCTCCGCCACTTGTCAGCTGTGTGATGTTGGGCAAGTCACTTCACTTTTCTGGGCCTCAGTTCCCTCATCTGTAAAATGGGGATGAAGACTGTGAGCCCCTCGTGGGACAACCTGATTACCTTGTACCTACCCCAGCGCTTAGAACAGTGCTTTGCACATAGTAAGCGCTTAACAAATACCAACATTATTATTATTACTATTATTTACCTCAGTGCTTAGAAGAGTGCGTGGAACTTAGCAAGTGCTTAACAAGTACCATAATAATAATTATTATTATTAAATAGCCCCTGTCCCACATGGAGCTCATGAAGAATTCAAATCCCGGCTCCGCCACTTGTCAGCTGTGTGATGTTGGGCAAGTCACTTCACTTTTCTGGGCCTCAGTTCCCTCATCTGTAAAATGGGGATGAAGACTGTGAGCCCCTCGTGGGACAACCTGATTACCTTGTACCTACCCCAGCGCTTAGAACAGTGCTTTGCACATAGTAAGCGCTTAACAAATACCAACATTATTATTATTACTATTATTTACCTCAGTGCTTAGAAGAGTGCGTGGAACTTAGCAAGTGCTTAACAAGTACCATAATAATAATAATTATTATTAAATAGCCCCTGTCCCACATGGAGCTATTGAAGAATTCCATTTTTTCAATGGTACTATGAGAGTGATAAAATATTCTAGGCTAAGCCTTGAATTCTTGGTAATCGCATTCAACTGCAGCAAAGAAAAGTTGCTGAATTCCAATTGCATTCCCCCAACAAATGAGGAGTTTCCTGGCTCCAATCTGATCCCATAGTTTTACCTTTTTCATTTCTCACTAAAGCACTGTTACTGATAAGGACAGTGGACTCTGAGTCCTTGCCAGTTCGATTTTCCCACGTTGACACAATTGCGGCCGAACAAAATCATGATTTTCAAAAAAAAAAAAGGAAAGACAGAAGATAATTAAGGGCTGAAGTCATCTTGTCTGGAAAAAGAAACTGCAATGCAAGCACAGTGGGCGACTAAATCTTCTTTCTAGATCTCCACGGTGGAGAATATGGGCAGAGAATGTATCTGTTGTTATGTTGTACTCTCCCATGTGCTTAGCACACTGCTTTGCACAAAGCAAGTGCTCAATAAATACGATTGAATGAATGAATGAATGGGCATAAAGGGAGGAGAATGAAGCTTCCATTTGCAGATCATTCATTCAAATGGATTAAAAAGAGAAATGAAGTCTACAGATTATCCGAAAGATATTTGGAGTCCTGACTAATCTAAAAAATGTAGTCATCTCTGGAGTGGAAATCTGCACTGAGTCACTTGCTCCTTATCCTAGTTCACTGGCTTAATTCCCAATAAAGCAGTCTTATCTACCCCAAAAGGTAACCATATTAGCAGTCAGGAAGATTAGCAGTGACCCAGTGGCCAGAAGAACTAAAAATAGGCTTTAAGACAGAGAATGAGGGATGAGAAATGAATGTACACTCAGTTCTGCTGTGGCCTGCATTTTTCACTGCACACTTTGGCGAGGGCACGACGGCAAAATTAGGGAACGCTCTTCAGATGATGATGGTGATGGCATTTGTTAAGCGCTTACTATGTGCGAAGCACTGTTCTAAGCCCTGGTGTAGATACAAGGTCATCAGGTTGTCCCACATGGGGCTCACAGTCTTCATCCCCATTTTACAGATGAGGGAACTGAGGCACAGAGAAGTGAAGTGACTTGCCCAAAGTCACACAGCTGACAATTGGTGGAGCCGGGATCAGAACCCATGACCTATGGCTCCCAAGCCCGGGCTCTTTCCACTGAGCCACGCTGCTTCTCTATAACACGAGCCTCGCTAGATGCAGCATGATAAGGTTTCAGAAATAAGGCTTTTGATCATTGATAAAAGAATAGTAATAGTAATTATGGTACTTGTTAAACACTTATTATGTGCCAAGCACAGTTCTAAGCACTGGGGTAGATACAAGGTAATCAGGTATGGGCATAGTCCCTGTCTCTCATGGGGCTCACACTCTTATCCTCATTTTACAAATGAGGTAACTGAGGCACGAAGTGAAGTGACTTGTCCAAGGTCACACAGCAGACATGTGGAAGAGCTGGAACTGGTGAGTACTGAAGCATAATTTTTCCTTAACGTTGGGTTCTCCAAGAATGTGATCCCCGTACTGTAGGAAAAGTGAATGCTTTCTTTAATAAATAAACAGTTTTGAAATAAGCACAACCACTAGAGCTTTGTACTTTCAGGGAAATAGCTGCAGGAATAGCAATGATAATTACAATATAAAATAATTACACTTGTATTTATGAAATGCTTATTATTGACCAAGAACTGGGGGAGGTAAAAGGTACCGTGATCAAACCCAGTCTCACATAAGGCTCACTATCTAAGGAGAAGGGAGGAACAGGTATTTTATTTCATATATATTATAAATTATTTATTCATATTAATGTCTGTCTCTGCCTCTAGACTGTAAGCTCCTTGTGGGCAGGGAATGTGTCTACCAACTCTGCTGGATTCTTCCAAGTGCTTAATACAGTGCTCTGCGCACAGCAAGCACTCAATAAATACCACTGATGTTGATGATCCCCATTTTAGGTGTCCTGATGCCTAGTTCCGTGCTCTTCCACTAGACCCTGCTGCCTATCCTCATTCACTTTTTCTTCTTTGGCTCATCCAAAAAAGCACTCTCTACTCGGTCTTCGAACTCTCTCCTCCGATACTTCAAAAATCCTCTATGGAAGTTGACATCCAAGCAGCGTTTCCAGTTTGAATTGACCAAAGCTACCTGTCTTAAAGGCTGCGGCTTTATAATTTTGGTCCCGTCTTCGTATTAGGTCAGAGCTGAACCGCTAAGCTCACAACCGAGGTTCCCCAATGGGCCTCTTTATCGGGCCCTGATTTTCTCTCTAAAAGGCTGCTTTTCCTCCTAATCCAATTAACCTCGTGGTTAGTGTAAATATATTGATAAACAAACCTTCCCGCCCCCCAAACCAGTCCTACTTGTTATTTAACGAGTCAGCGGTGAATGAGGCACGAGAAAGCTAGCGTCAAGTGCCCGTCTCTCATTATCTTTGGAGGCCACATGAACTGTTTACATATAAGAGAATCATGAGAGCATCTGGCTTATGAACTCTGACAGGCTCTGCGTCTCACTTTTCATTAAATCGGAATTAACTCTAATATAAATTTATATAACTGAAGGGGGAGATAATTAAGTGTTATTTCAGGTGACACTTGAACAACTCAATCCTGTCTTTTCCATTAGGCGTCCAGAGACAGCATGATAGAGTAACTGCTGCCTGCTATTGATCTGCTTGCTTCTTCAACCAAAAATGGGCTCCGGGCTGATGGAAAATCTCCATGTGACTCACGAGGTGCTGGAAAATGTAAATAATGACCCCAAAATCCTTCTTCGTCATAAAAAATTGGGGAAATCCATCATACTTGCTTTCAAGCATGTTATTCAATACTTGCACAGAAACTAGGCACAAAGGATGGCATAGATCTATACTGACATATAAAAATGAGGATGAGGTAAAATACAATTATTTCTTTGAAACTGGTAAGATATAATAATAATAATAGTGGCATTTGTTAAGCACTTACTATGTGCAGTGCACTGGGGTAGATTCAAGATTCCTTCCAGACCACAAGCTCGTTGTGGGCAGGGAATGTGTCTGTTTATTGTTGTATTTTTCCAAGTGCTTAGTACAGTGCTCTGCATATGGTAAGCGCTCAATAAATTCAACTGAATGAATGAGTGAATGAAGATGATCCATTTGCACAGAGTGTGCAAATGTGCCTGTCCCCCATAATCCCAAATAGAGATTCTAGTTGTCTTAAATCTTAAATTTAAAATGTAAAATTAAATCTTAAATTTAAATCTTAAATTTAAGGAGCCAGCAGTTGCATTACCAGAGGTTGAGAAACGGTGTGGCCTAGTGAAAGAGGCCAGAGCTCACCTCCTCCAGGAGGCCTTCCCAGACTGAGCCCCTTCCCTCCTCTCCCCCTCGCCCCCCTCTCCATCCCCCCCATCTTACCTCCTTCCCTTCCTCACAGCACCTGTATATATGTATATATGTTTGTACATATTTATTACTCTATTTATTTTACTGGTACGTATCTATTCTATTTATTTTATTTTGTTAGTATGTTTGGTTTTGTTCTCTGTCTCCCCCTCTTAGACTGTGAGCCCACTGTTGGGCTGGAACTGTCTCTATATGTTGCCAATTTGTACTTCCCAAGCGCTTAGTACAGTGCTCTGCACACAGTAAGCGCTCAATAAATACGATTGATGATGATGATAGACTTGGAAGTCAGAGGACCTGGGTTCTACTCCTGGCTCTGCCCTTTGTCTGCTTTGGGACCTTGGGCAATTCACTTAACTTCTCGGTGCCTCAGTTCCCTCTCTGCAAAACGGCGGTTCAGTACATGTTCTCCCTCTTATTTAGACTGAGAGTTCTACGTGGGACTTATCTTGTATCAATCAATCAATCAATCGTATTTATTGAGCGCTTACTGTGTGCAGAGCACTGTACTAAGCGCTTGGGAAGTACAAGTTGGCAGCATATAGAGACAGTCCCTACCCAACAGTGGGCTCACAGCCTAAAAGGGGGAGACAGAGAACAAAACCAACCATACTAGCAAAATAAAATAAATGGAATAGATATGTACAAGTAAAATAAATAAATAAATAAATAAATAGATCCTCCCCAGCACTTAGTTCAGCCTTGTCTTGTCTTCCCCTTCTAGACTGTGAGCCCACTGTTGGGTAGGGACTGTCTCTCTATGTTGCCAACTTGTACTTTCCAAGCGCTTAGTACAGTGCTCTGCACACAGTAAGCACTCAATAAATAAGATTGATTGATTGATTGTCTTATGCTGTAGAGTCATCTCCGACTCCATGGACACATCTCTCCCAGAATGTCCCATTCTCCATCGGCAATCAATCAATCAATCGTATTTATTGAGAGCTTACTATGTGCAGAGCACTGTACTAAGCGCTTGGGAAGTACAAATTGGCATCACATAGAGACAGTCCCTACCCAACAGTGGGCTCACAGTCTAAACGGGGGAGACAGAGAACAGAACCAAACATACCAACAAAATAAAATAAGTAGGATAGAAATGTACAAGTAAAATAAATAAATAAATAAATAAACAGAGTAATAAATATGTACAACCATATATACATATATACAGGTGCTGTGGGGAGGGGAAGGCGGTAAGGCGGGGGGATGGAGAGGGGGACGAGGGGGAGAGGAAAGAAGGGGCTCAATCTGGGAAGGCCTCCTGGAGGAGGTGAGCTCTCAGCAGGGCCTTGAAGGGAGGAAGAGAGCTAGCTTGGCGGATGGGCAGAGGGAGGGCATTCCAGGCCCGGGGGGTGACGTGGGCCGGGGGTCGATGGCGGGACAGGCGAGAGCGAGGTACAGTGAGGAGATTAGTGGTGGAGGAGCGGAGGGTGCGGGCTGGGCAGTAGAAGGAGAGAAGGGAGGTGAGGTAGGAGGGGGCGAGGTGATGGACAGCCTTGAAGCCCAGGGTGAGGAGTTTCTGCCTGATGCGCAGATTGATCGGTAGCCATTGGAGGTTTTTGAGGAGGGGAGTGATATGTCCAGAGCGTTTCTGGACAAAGATAATCCGGGCAGCAGCATGAAGTTCTGGCAATCGTTCTGGTAGTGTATCCAGAGAGTTTTCTTGGTAAAAATACGGAAGTGGTTGACCACTGCCGACTTCCACACAGCAAACTTGAGTATTCAGAGAGTTTTCTTGGTAAAAATACGGAAGTGGTTGACCACTGCCGACTTCCGCAGCAAACTTGAGTCTTCGCCCGACTCTTTCTGATGCCTCTGTTGCCCAGCACGGGTGAGTTTTGACTTGTAGCAGATTGCCTTCCTCTCACTAGCCACTACCCAAGCTAGGAATGGAATTCATTCATTCATTCATTCATTCATTCATTATTTATTTCATTTATTTATTTATTTATTTATTTATTTATTTTATTTGTACATATCTATTCTATTCATTTTATTTTGTTAGTATGTTTGGTTTTGTTCTCTGTCTCCCCCTTTTAGACTGTGAGCCCACTGTTGGGTAGGGACTGTCTCTATATGTTGCCAATTTGTACTTCCCAAGCGCTTAGTACAGTGCTCTGCACATAGTAAGCGCTCAATATATACGATTGATGATGATGATGATGATGGAATGGTCAGGCCTCTGTTTCGTTCTCCCTCCCCTAGCCGGGACTGGTAGAGGGTTGGAAACTCTCCAGGTGTGATCCTGAGAGGGGCAGCATCTCCTGGCTAAATATTTGTTCTAAATATTTGGGAAGCAGCACGGCCTAATGGATAGAACACAGGTCTGGGAGCCTGAAGCAAGGACGTAACCAAATTCTTCAATGACCTGCTGAATCTTTCCCAGAATTTCTAATAATAATAATAATAATATTAATAATTATAGCATTTGTTAAGTGCTTACTATGTGCCAACCACTGTTCTAAGCACTGGGGTAGATGCAAGGTAATCAGGTTGTCCCACGTGGGGCTCACAGTCTTCATCCCCATTTTACAGATGAGGGAACTGAGGCAAAGAAAGTGACTTGACCAAGGTCACACAGCAGACAAGCCAGGATTAGAACCCTTGTCCCGATTCCCAAGCCCATGCTCTTTCCACTAAGCCACGCTGCTTCTCTAGCCCATAGATGTAGGTTCTAACGTCAACACATTAATATTTGTCCACTAATTCATTTTCAGTTTTAATAACTGTGTCTGACAACTGAACTCTTTTTTTATTTGTTTTTTTTTAATGTGTGAAGGAACTGTTTGTTCTTGGGAAGCAACTTAATTCTACTACCAGGTCTTTATTGTTAGGTGGCATTTGGTCTGGTATGCTTTAATGATCCCAGATAAAAATAGAAATAAATCTGGTCAGTGGCAGTTACACTAAGTAAGCTAACTTATCCAGGGGAGAAAGTGCATTTTCTTTTCTTAATAAGAATCGAAAATTCTTACTATCAACCTGAAACACCAAATTTGAACCGCTGAAAAATTCCACTTTCTTTCCATCAATTTTACTCATCTCTTTTTTTCTGCTTTCTTGTTGCTTAGGAAACTTTGAAAGGGTTTATTTTTTTCCTGGTATTGCTTGTCAATAATAAAATAAGCTGCTTAACCAAGTGACTTAGCATTGACATTTTTTAAAGGCATCATTAAAGACATTTATATTCAACATTGACAGTCATCATTACTGACAATTCAGTACTTTGTATAGTTCCTTGAAAAAAGGGAAGCAGCATGGTCTAGTGGAAAGAGTACAGGCTAGGGAGCCAGAGGACCTGGGTTCTAATCTCAGCTCCACGACTTCCTTCTGTGTGACCTTGGGCAAGTCACTTACTTCTCTGTGCTTTGGTTTCCTCATCTTTAAAATGTGGATTAAATCCTACCCCCTCTTAGTAAGAGTGTGAGTCCCATGTGGGACAAGGACTGTGTCTAACCTGATTATTTTGAATCTATGCCAGTGCTTGGGGTAGGTATGCCAAGTGCATAGTAAGCGCTTAATAAATACTATAATTACTATTTTTGCTGTTATACTGCACTCTTCCAGGCAGTTAGTGCAATGTTTTGTGCACAGTAAGCACCGAATAAATACAACTGAGTGATTACTATTAGAAAGCTCTCAATAAATACCATTGATTTATTGATACCAACTCTATTGTACTATACGCTCCCAAGCCCTTACTACAGTGCTCTGCTCAACAAACTGAATGACTGATCAACTGAAACTTAAAAATGAATTGAAAAATCCCTCTCCCGCTCTCCCTCCCTGGAAACCCTGTCAGGCCGAAAAGATAAGTGTCTAATCAAATGATGTTTAACTGAGATATGTGTGTTCAAAGACGACCTGCCAAGGAAAGCTATGTTGGACATATCAGAAAACCAAATCAATCAATCAATCAATCAATCGTATTTATTGAGCGCTTACTATGTGCAGAGCACTGTACTAAGCGCTTGGGAAGTACAAATTGGCAACACATAGAGACAGTCCCTACACCAAAATGATCAAGGTGAGGGCTTTGTGTTCTAAATCCCACCTCTCCCATCAGCAGTGGAACTGGTGGCCACAATTCACATCAATCAATCAAAAAATGATATTTATTGAGTGCTTACTATGTGCAGACTGTAAGCTTGTTGTAGGCAGGGAATATGTCTGCCATATTGTCTTCCCAAGTGCTTAATACAGTGCTCTGCGCACAGTAAGTACTCAATAAATCCAAATGACTGATGACTGCAGATCACTGTACGAAGTACTTGGGAGAGTACAATACAACAGAATTAGCAGACACAGTCCCTGCCCAAAGCGAGCTTACAGTCTATTTCTTCTGCTCTGCTTTGACTGGGAAAATACAACCAAAAGACCACTGAGGTGGTAAATGGTGTGTTGATCATTTTTTACTGAAAACCATGAGGCTTTATAGTGGACAGGTGAGTTTTGAACTGCTTCTTCCTCTGCTCGGTATGGCTATGCACATGTTCACTTTTGTTTTCTTTTTTTTTTTTAAATTTTAAGCATCTTGCCTCCCTCCTTCTTGACTCCTATCAAGGAATCCTGTTGCCCAGAAGCATCCCCTGGGTTACAGGGACCTGGGAAGGAAACACAAAGGCCGGAAAGCAAAACCAAGAGAGCTCCTCAATTCTTCTGGATAAATGCTCTCGGTTCAGGGGGCCACGAGTGAATTCAAAAATGGGGTATGGAATGATTATGTTAGGCTGTGTGGCTGGCCTGGTGAATGCGATGCTTCCAGCATCTGTGTGTCCACTGTAAACCTTACCCTTTGCGGGTTCCCTAGACCTGACGTTTTAAAAACACAAAGACTCCTGAGATTTTGAGAATTTATACTCCTGAACATATTATGCAAACAGGATGAACAGCATAATTTTACCTCCTGAGTTATTAGCATCTTTCTCTTGCCTCACAGAGTGGAACGTTCACAAAATGAAATGTCTTACACTCACAGGGGGGAAAAAGAATGAACAGAGAGCTCGCTTCTGGCAAGCCGCCATTGTTTCTCAATTAAAATTTATTTGTGAGCTATATTTGTAAAACGCACTGCCCCGGAATGACAAGGCCACCCGAAAGGGATGCCTAATAAATCCACTTCAATAAGAATACTGATATGTGCTGCCCAATCCAATCTGTTAGACTGTTTATTATCTCCTTGAGTTAATTACGGTTTCAAATACTAAATTGCTTTGGGTGGCATTAGTAATGCCCTTCAACAGCAGAGAATATATTGTAAGGCTTGCCATGCCAAGACAATATTTATTATGAAGGCCTAAGTGAAACTCAGAATGATGTAGTTAGCACAATACAGATTTGCCTTTTTTTTTTTTTTTTACAGTATTTGTTAAGCGCTTACCACTATGTGCCAGGTATCGTTCTACGTGCTGGGGTAAATACAAGCCAATCACGCTGGACACAATCCATGCCTTACAAGGGGCTCACAGTCTTAATCCCCATTTTATGGAAGAGGTAACTGAGGCACAGAGAAGTTAAGTGACTTGCCCAAGGTCACACAGCAGACAAGTGGCGGAGCCAGAATTAGAACCCAGGTCATTATGTCTCCCAGACCCATGTTCGAACCACTAGACACGCTGCTTGCTGCTCGCCTTAAGAGTTTATTAAAATACTGATTTTTGAGAAGCAGCTTGACCCAGTGGGAAGAGCTCAGGCCTAGGAATCAGAGGATTCTAATCCCAGCTCCATTCATCATCATCATCATCAATCGTATTTATTGAGCGCTTACTATGTGCAGAGCACTGTACTAAGCGCTTGGGAAGTACAAATTGGCAACATATAGAGACAGTCCCTACCCAACAGTGGGCTCACAGTCTAAAAGGGGGAGACAGAGAACAAAACCAGACATACTAACAAAATAAAATAAATAGAATAGCTATGTACAAGTAAAATAAATAAATAGAGTAATAAATATGTACAAACATATATACATATATACAGGTGCTGTGGGGAAGGGAAGGAGGTAAGATGGGGGGATGGAGGGGGGACGAGGGGGAGAGAAAGGAAGGGGAAGGGGCTCATTCCTCACTTATCGTGTGACAATGGTCAAGTCACTTAACTGCTCTGTGTCCCATTTTCCTCACCTGTAAAATGGGAACTCGGTATCTGTTCTCCCTCCCTACTTAGACTGTGAACCCGCTGTGGGCCAGGCACAGTGCTTTTTACAGTGCTGGGCACATATCACTTAACATACACCCCACTTATTATTATTTTGTAAAGGGAAAGAGATGCGGTTTTCAAGTCCAATTGGCAGCATCTTTCAAGTTTCCTTTGTTGGGAGGGTACCAGTCAGAGAAGCCGGGCCTCCATCCCACAGGTGAGGGAACTGAGACCCGGGGAAGTGACTTGCCCAAGGTCACACAGCAGACAAATGGAAGAGCCGGGATTAGAACCCAGGTGCTCGTCACGGACACAGAAATGTAGGTAAGTACCATGAGGCCGCTAGAATTGAAGAAGAAGAAGAAGAAGAAGAAGTGTTTAGAACAGTGCTTTGCACATAGTAAGCGCTTAACAAATGCCATAAAAAAAAGAAGAAGAATGGCATTTATTAAGCACTTACTATATGCAAAGCACTGTTCTAAGCGCTGGGGAGATTACAAGGTGATCAGGTTGTCCCACGGGGGGCTCACAGGCTTCATCCCCATTTTCCAGATGAGGGAACTGAGGCCCAGAGAAGTTAAGTGACTTGCCCAAAGTCACACAGCTGACAAGTGGTGGAGCCGGGATTTGAACCCATGAACTCTGACTCCAAAACCCATGCTCTTTTCCACTGAGCCACACTGCTTCTAACTGAAGCTCCTCGAGGGCAGGCATTGGGTCCACTAAAGCTACAATACTCTCACAAGCACTCTAGACCAGAAGCTCCTTGTGGGCAGGGAATTTGTCTACCAATCTTGTCGTACTGTAATAATAATTGTAGGATTTAAGAGCTTATTATGTTTTGAGCACTGGACACGGTGTTCTAGACTGTAAGCTCATTATGGGCAGGGAATGTGTCTGTTTATTATTGCACTGTACTCTCCCAAGCACTTAGTACAGTGCTCTGCACACAGTAAACGCTCCATAAATATGATTGATTGACTGATTGACAGGTACGCAGAGAAGCAGCGTGGCTCAGTAGGAAAGAGCCCGGGCTTTGGAGTCAGAGGTCATGGGTTCAAATCCCGGCTCCGCCAATTGTCAGCTGTGTGACTTTGGGCAAGTCACTTCACTTCTCTGTGCCTCAGTTACCTCATCTGTAAAATGGGGACTGAGACTGTGAGCCCCATGAGGGACAACCTGATAATCTTGTAGCCTCCCCAGCGCTTAGAACAGTGCTTTGCACATAGTAAGCGCTTAATAAATGCCATTAGTATTATTATTACGTGGTGGAGCCGGAATTACCCATGTTCTTTCCATTAGGCCACTCTCCCAAGCACTTAGTACAGTGCTCTGCACTCAGTAAGTGCTCAAAAAATATCACTGATTGATTATGAGAGTTTAACTAGAGGAAAGAACATTTATAGGCCTTTACCTCTAGACTATGAGCTCGTTGTGGGCAGGGAATGCATCCGTTCGTTCTTGTACTGTACTCTCCCAAGCACTTAGTACAGTACTTTGCACACAGCAAGCGCTCAATAAATACAATTGAATGAATTTCCCCCAGAATGTGCCATGGCGCTGGAGTTCCTTTCAGGAATCACTTGATACGTCTGTGGGAATCTGGTGGCCGTTAAAAAAGCAGCTTCCTAAAGGGATCTGACCACGGGGTGACTCTTCTCAGCAGAGGTGAAAAGGCTCTAATAATAAGATAAATAATTCACCCTCCCTTCCCATTTCTGTTCATATCGTGAATGTGCAAGCGGAGGGACTTTGTATCTCGGCACTTGGGAGAAATCGCTTACTAATAGCATTCCGGGCAGCACACCGCAGCCCCGTTTCTGCTCCGCCGGGCAAAACGGCAGCGGTTGCCGACCTTGGCTCCGGGGCCAAGGTTGGCAGGGCCCGGTAGGGCGGAGCGGGCACCTGGCACTGCCAGGGACTTAATCAATCAATCAATCAATCAATCGTATTTATTGAGCGCTTACTATGTGCAGAGTACTGTACTAAGCGCTTGGGAAGTACAAATTGGCAACACACAGAGACAGTCCCTACCCAACAGTGGGCTCACGGTCTAAAAGGGGGAGACAGAGAACAGAACCAAACATACCAACAAAATAAAATAAATAGGATAGAAATGTACAAGTAAAATAAATAAATAAATAGAGTAATAAATATGTACAACCATATATACATATATACAGGTGCTGTGGGGAAGGGAAGGAGGTAAGATGGGGGGATGGAGAGGGGGACGAGGGGAAGAGGAAGGAAGGGGCTCAGTCTGGGAAGGCCTCCCAGACTTAACCTGGAATTAGCCGGTGAAAGGGCCAAGAGGTTTTCCAAACCCCCTTCTCCCTCTCGGATCTACGGCAGTCTAGCCTTCCTGGCACGGAACCTGCCGCCTCCAGGCTGCCGGCATTAGAAGCTGATGAGGAACAGCCACAAGAACAGGGCTTGGCACATAGTAAGCGCTTAACAAATACCATCATTATTATTATTATTCGGAGAGCTGCTCCTGCCCCTACGTGCTGCTGCTTCTGGCGATTCGGAAATGGCAGTGACTCCCGAGTGACGGCTACTACACAGATCTGGCAGGCGGCCTCACGGGCATCTTCGTTATGGGCAGGGAACGGGTCCGCTAATGCACATAGTAAGCGCTCAATAAATACGATTGATGATAATAATAATAATAATGTTGGTATTTGTTAAGCGCTTACTATGTGCAAAGCACTGTTCTAAGCGCTGGGGTAAATACAAGGTAATCAGGTTGTCCCACTAGGAGCTCACAGTCTTCACCCCCATTTTACAGATGAGGGAACTGATGCCCAGAGAAGTGAAGTGACTTGCCCAAAGTCACACAGCTGACAAGTGGCGGAGCTGGGATTTGAACCCATGGCCTCTGACTCCAAAGCCCGGGCTCTTTCCACTGAGCCACGCTGCTCAGTGGAAAGATGATGATGATGATGATGATACTGCACTGGACTCTCCCAAGTGCCCAATACAGTGTTCTGTACCATTGGTTGACTGATCCTGGCCCCTGCTTCAGACCAGCCATATTCCAGGTACTCCACAGTTACTCCAATCAATCAATCAATCAATCGTATTTATTGAGCGCTTACTATGTGCAGAGCACTGTACTAAGCGCTTGGGAAGTACAAATTGGCAACATATAGAGACAGTCCCTACCCAACAGTGGGCTCACAGTCTAAAAGGGGGAGACAGAGAACAAAACCAAACATACTAACAAAATAAAATAAATAGAATAGATATGTACAAATAAAATAAATAAATAGAGTAAAAAATATGTACAAACATATATACATATATACAGGTGCTGTGGGGAAGGGAAGGAGGTACCAACAGGCAAGAAAAAGAGACTACAGAGTGGCCCACCCACTAAGCACCACCAAGCGCTCAGTACAGTATTCTGCACACAAAAAGGATTCAATGAATACCACTGATGATGAAGTACACGCTCCACCCCCACAGCACATATATACATATATCATTATACTTGGTTGCTTCCCTTACCTATAATTATTATTTCTTATAAATATATGTATATATGTTTGTACATATTTATTACTCTATTTATTTTTTTATTTTACTTGTACATATCTATTCTATTTATTTTATTTTGTTAGTATGTTTGGTTTTGTTCTCTGTCTCCCCCTTTTAGACTGTGAGCCCACTGTTGGGTAGGGACTGTCTCTATATGTTGCCAACTTGTACTTCCCAAGCGCTTAGTACAGTGCTCTGCACACAGTAAGCACTCAATAAATACGATTGATTGATTGATTTACAGATGAGGTAACTGAGGCACAGAGACGTTAAGTGACTTGCCTAAAGTCACACAGCTGACAAATGACAGAGCCAGAATTTGAACCCTTGACCTCTGACTCCAAAGCCTGTGCTGTTTCCACTGAGCCAAGGGCTTAGTGCAGTGCTTTGCACACAGTAAACACTCAATAAATAAAATTGAATGAATGAATGATTTCTTACCTTAGAACATTTTGCCTGGGTGAATGAAATTTTACCTGAGCTCATTTGCTTTTTAGATATTAGGCACATTTAGGCCCAAGAGGTAACTAAAGCTCTGGGAACGCAGCTTTTCTGTGACAGATACAGCTGGCTACCAATTTCACCTATGATTATTTGGAGAAAGGACAACTTTGTAATACTGGGTTTAAGAGCAATCAGAAAAATTGAAGTTGCCCAAGGATCACAATGAGATCTTTCATTCCATAACCAACAGGGTCCTGGGACCGGTATCTGACAGATTACAAAATGGAAGCAAAAGGAACTGGTTATTCTCCTATAATCACAGACGAGCTTAAGTATTGACTGGGGATACGTCAAATAAATTGTGGCTCGTAGTGTGGAAGGCCCTTTTGTTTGTGTTGACCGGGCAGAGCTGCTGAGGGAATTTTACCTCTAAATGCCCTTGTAAATATACTTTAGTCTTACTGTTGTTTTAGCCCGCGTTTGCCAGAATAGGCCTTTAGCTCGGAACTTTGCTAATTCCAAACGTACAAGTTTCCTGACACTGAAAGTCAATAGATTCAACAACACAATCACACTCTTTGTTAAGGCTATACTTACTGTTTATCTGAAAGGAATCTTCTGGGGGGAAAAAATCCAAGGTAGCAATTTAGTGTTTTTTTCCGGATATTAATGAATCCCTATTTAGAAAACCTTTTATAATCAACATGATAAAGTTTTCTATATAGTAGTTAGCTGGGTGATATTTAAATGACCTTTATCATAGTTATATAGGATTTTAGCCATCACTCATTCTGTATTAAAGCCCATTTTTCTTAGCATCATCATCAATCGTATTTATTGAGTGCTTACTGTGTGCAGAGCACTGTACTAAGCACTTGGGAAGTACAAGTTGGTAACATATAGAGACAGTCCCTACCCAACAGTGGGCTCACAGTCTTAGCAGAGATAAAATACAATAGTGATTTTTCACTCCTTCGCAGGAGAAGTGAAATCCAAAATGTGTTTATATAGCCTAATTCAAAGCCCACAGGAGCCAGTTGCAATTTTATTTGAAAACAAATGTCTTTTCCTAATTTATTGTTACATTCCTTTGAGATCTTTCCCCAACTTGGACAATATTGGGGCTTACCCTATGGTGAACCTCTGTCTTAAGGTGACTCTACACCAAGTATATAACCTTTGGCTGCCACTCTCCCACCAACACCAAACTGAGAGGCAGGCAGATGGGAGGCACCAAGATTTTTCACGTCAATACAGATGCAAAGTTTCCAATTGTCCAGATCTTACATGCCACCGGTTTTTTTTTTTTTTAATGGTATTTTTTAAGCACTTACTATGCTGTACAAAGTGCTGGGGTAGATGCGTGATTATCAGGATAGTTCATCAATTGTAAAATGTCTCTCTCCCATCTCTTGAAAGAGCCATAGGGGCAAAGTACGTTCGTCAAAACAGTCACTACCAGCCAGGTCTGCAGAGTACTGCAGGATCATCTGGTGAACTTGGGATGATCAGGAAGGCCTACATTAATTGGTAACAGAGCAGAAATGCCAAAGTAAGAAACAGCCACGGCCTACATCTCCATCCCTGATCTCTCTCCCTCACTGAACCTCACATTTCCTCCTGCCTTCGCGACATCTCTACTTGAATGTCCTGCCATCACTTCAAACTAAACATGTCCAAAACAGAACTCCTCATCTTCCCACCCAAACCCTGTCTTCCCCCAGATTTTCCCATCACCACCATCCCTCCTGTCTCACAAGGAAGCAGGAAGGATCATTCAAACAGCAGGTATAGGCTGTTAGGCTCTGAGCTACCATTGCAGCTCGGAAAAGTGATCTTAAAGTCTTTGTCATTGTTCCTTTTCTCCCCCTCCCTTCTATGTTGCCTTGATTTGCTCCCTTTCTTCACCACTCCCCAGCCCCACAGCACTTATGTGCATATCCGTAACTTATTTATTTAATATTAATATCCGTCTTCCCCTCTAGACTGTAAGTTTGTTGTGGGCGGGGAATGTGTCTGTTATAATGTTATACTCTACTCTCCCAATCACTTAGTACAGTGCTCTGCACACAGTAAGTGCTCAATGAATACTATTTAAGAGTGAATAGAGCATGGGTTTGGGAGTCAGAAGGACCTGGGTTCTAATCCTGACTCTGCCACTTGTCTGTTATGTGACTTGGGGCAAGTTACTTCACTTTTCTGGGCCTCAGTTTACCTCATCTGTAAAATAGGGATTCATACTGTGAGCCCCATGTGGGACAAGGACCGCATCCAATCTGCCTAGCTTGTATCTATCCCAGCGCCTAGTACAGTGCCTGGCATGTAGTAAGTGCTTAACAAATACCATTAAAAAAAAAAAAGGGAGGCCCAAGTGGAATCTGCCTCCAATCCAAACAGAGAGTGGGGCACTACAATATTTTCAAGCCTCAGAACCTCCACCAGGGTTAGAAAACATTATCAGTTGCCGTTCAGCCTCTTAAAAACGGTATTTAAATGTCATCGCTATCCCATCTGCTTTGGGATTTTAATCAATTCATTCCTCCCACTTGGGGGACTCTCTGGCAGCATTAACCAAAATGCAGCACCTCCTGGTAAGAGTAGAGAGTGAAGTAGTGTTGGTATTTCAGAGGGGAAGAAAAATTAAAAAACTTCAAAGCAAGGTTTTCACAAATAGAGTTTACTGTGACCGCGGGAGCTAAAATGTCCACCCATGGCTAACCTGTGGAGAATGACCCCAGAGGATCAGCCATTTTTAGACTGTGAGCCCACTGTCGGGTAGGGACTGTCTCTATATGTTGCCAATTTGTACTTCCCAAGCGCTTAGTACAGTGCTCTGCACATAGTAAGCGCTCAATAAATACGATTGATGATGATGATCTGAAGCCCAAGTGACTTCAGTTAAGGCTGGCAGGTAAGAAGCCCCATCTCATTTGGAGTCCTAATAATAATATTAACAATAATAATTGTGGTATTTGCCAAGCCCTTACTATGTGCCAGGCACTGTACTAAGCGCTGGGGTGGGTACAAGCCAATTGGACTGGACACAGTCCCTGTCCCGTATGGGGCTCACAGTCTTAATCCCCGTTTTACAGATGAGGGAACTGAGGCCCTGAGAAGTGAAGTGACATGCTCGAAGTCACACAGCAAACAAGTGGCAGAGTCGAGATTAGAACCCAGGTCCTAGGCCAGGGCTCTATCCACTAGACTAGGAGCTTGCTTTGAGCAGGGAATGTGTCTGCTAACTCTGCTGCATCGTTCTCTTCAAAACACTCAGTATAGTGTGCTGCACATAGTAAGCGCTCACACAAAACCACTGATTGACGGTTAGGTTATGTAAGTGTGGCTCTGTTTTGTTTATAGAATAAATTGCTACAATGTGCAGTCCCTATCTATTTATCAATTAAATAATCGAGGACCTTTCCTTGGGCATTTAGGAAATGGTACAGCTCAATATTTTAGAGTCTCTGGTCATAGCTGGTTATCCCCAGCTTTGTCATTCCGTCCTCTACAATCAAAGAATGAATGAGTCGAGAGTTTGTTTTCTAAGGTCACGGCAAACCTACTTAACAACACAAGGGCACCATTCACTGGGTTTAGATCTCCCTCTCTATTGCTATCTTTACCATGAAAATTATCTAAAGGACACGGAGGCAGGGGAACAATAACTTTGAATGGCCTAATTCTTTGTGGCTTTAAACTCTGTCCCAGTAATGCATTAATTTGTTTTTTCACTTTTTTTTTTGAAGAAAACCAAAAGGAAAGACCGATCAGTCAATCCCATAAGAAAAATGTACATTAGTCATTCCAGGCTAGCAGTGCTCAACGCTTTTTAAAAAATGCTATTTAATATGTACATTCTCCAGCTCCTGTATTTTTTTTTAACAGTATTTATTAGGTACTTACTATGTGTTAAGCATTCTTCTAAAGTGCTGGGGTAGATACAAGGTTATCAGGTTAGACACAATCCCTGTCCCACGTGGGTCTACAGTGTAAATAGGAGGGAGTGGGATTTAATCCCCATTTTACAGTTGAGGAAACTGAGGCACAGGGCAGTTAAGTGACTTGCCCAAGGTCACACAGTTGGCAGAGATGGAATTGGAACCCAGTTCCCTTACTCTGTGTCAAGCACTGTTCTAAGTGATGGGGAAGATACAATTTAATCACGTCGGACACAGTCCCTGTCCCACATGGGGCTCACAGTCAAGTAGAAGGGAGAATAGGTAGGGAGGGTCCTTTCCCTCTGCTAGCGTGGCTTAGTAGAAAGACCCCAGGCCTGGAAGTCAGAGGACCTGGGTTCCAATTCCGTCTCTGCCAACTGTGTGACCTTGGGCAAGTCACTTAACTGCCCTGTGCCTCAGTTTCCTCAACTCTAAAATGGCGATTAAATCCCACTCCCTCCTATTTACACTGTAGACCCACGTGGGACAGGGATTGTGTCTAACCCGATAACCTTGTATCTACTCCAGCTCTTTAGAAGAATACTTAACACATTGCATGAAAGAGGAAGTGATTGAGTATACGGGCATGTACATAAGCAGTACGGGGCGAAGATATGAATGCTTGTTGTTTGAGTGACTTTGAAATGACAGCTGAGGGGAAAATAGGGTGGGGGTGAGAGGTAAATCAGGGTCTAAAACACTGTTAGACTGTGAGCCCACTGTTGGGTAGGGACTGTCTCTATATGTTGCCAACTTGTACTTCCCAAGTGCTTAGTACAGTGCTCTGCACACAGTAAGCGCTCAATAAATACGACTGACTAACACATAGTAAGTACCTAATAAATACTGTTAAAAAAATACAGGAACCGGAGAATGTACATATTAAAAGATTCAAGTGGAATTTGTTGATCGTCCTAAAGCAGAACTTTAGATAGAAATAGGAAAACTCATGACCTAAGCCACGCTTTCAGCTACTTGATCAGAACAAAGAATAAATATTCCCTGAGGTATTTGACAAGCAAAAGCACCTACTTGAAACTGCGGGATATCACTGAAAGAATAGACATGGAAGATTAGTGGCCCCAGTAAACACAGGAAGGCGGGGAAATAGAGAAGAGGAATAAGTGGCATCAGATTTTTTTTTAAATGGTATTTGAAAAGCGCTTACTATGTACCAAGCACTCTACTTAGTGCTGGGGTAAAGTGACTCACACAGCAGGCAAACGGCATAGGTGGGATTAGAACCCAGGTCTTCTGACTCCCTTGCCTGTGCTTTTTCCACTAGGTCATGGTGCTTCTCTAACATCTGCCTTTGTCTTTTGAACTGCCTGCTGGAAATATTTGATTTATATACAATAATAATCACCCTTGATACACTTAGCACTGTCCCCTTTAAAAAAGAACATAGTGATGCTGAGGAAAGGAAACATATAAGGTTGAGATGGAGATGGTAATATAAAATGTCATATTTTGACAACCTCCTCCAACAGATGATAGATTAACTCCAAATCCCAGCATATATGAGGATGATACTGTCCTGGGAGATGTCCCTCTGTTGAAAAGAGGGGAGGGAAATGGAAACTTTTAACATGGAAAATATATTCCATAGGTTAGTTGAACTCCCCTAAAGCAACCAAAGAAAAGTGAAAGGGTTTGAGTTTCCTCAAATCCTTGAGATTTCAAGCCTGCCATTACCCCAGCAAACGACTGTGCTTTTAGAAATGTATGTTACACCCTCTTAATACCCTCAGGAAAATTTATACTTTAAAGTATTTGAGATTACAGTTGAGTCAGGCTTTTATCATCTCTTCTATTGGGGCAGAAATGTCTCAAGTTACCAACTGATTATTTCTTTCAGGAGCCTGGAGACATTTTCTCCTCTGCCACACTCTCTCCCTTTTACATCTTTTTCTTTAACCCTATTTGCCATAATCTCTAGGTTTAGGCTAAAAAAAAATGCAAGAGCAGAAATGAATTTCAGAAATGTAACAGAAAGATTTTATGATGTGTGTAGGATTATTCGTTTTAACGTACTGCATTAACTCCCTCAATAAAACCAATACAATCATATCTTGGCACGGTGTTTTTTAAAATCTCTTTCTTTTTTATTTTCTTCTACTATCACTGATGTCCCTCTACCTTCTCTGTTTAGTCAGTAGCTCTCTCCCAGTTATTGTCTCAGATAGCGCAGAAGCAGTGTGGTCTAGTGGAAAGATTTTGGGCCTGGGACCCCAAGGAACTGGGTTCTAATCCCTGTGGGAAAATGGGCAAGTCGCTTAATTCCTCTGTGCCTTAGTTACCTCGTTTGTAAAATGGAGATTTAGACTGTGAGCCCTATGTGGGACAGGGACTGTGTCCAACCTGATTATCTTACATCTACCCGAGTGTTTTGGACAGTGCTTGGCACGTAGTAAGCGCTTAACAAATACCATTTAAAAAAAATCCATGTCGTATATTATTAGGGAATCAGTTTCCTTGTTAGCTTTTGAAAGATGAAGTAGAGTTAAGGCAGTGCCTATCTCCTTGAAGTTGACTGTGTTATCCCTTTATTTGGATAAACTATGGTCTAGTAAGATTAAGTGACTGGCCACTCATTGACTCAGGGACAAAGGAAGAAAAGGGCTCAACTCCTGCTCCTTAGGAGCCAGCTCCTTCTACACTACATTTGCTGAATTATGAATAACGTTTTAAAAGGAGAAAATGTAAAGTGTGGTGAAAATTATTTTTTAAAGGAGCCACCTGGAAACAGTTACCAGTCAAACTAGGCGACCCCTCAAAAATGCTCCAAAAATCTCAGAGTGGCACATACTGACCCTCTAATTCGCCTGAGGGAAAGTGCCAAGTTAATAAGGTCATTAGGCATTTAGACACCTTTCCTCACATCCAGCTCTTGCTCTCTGACCCTAACTGGGACTCCTAGTTCAAAAATTATTTCTTCCCATTCAGGATGGGTTCCCTTCACTTGGGTGGTTTCCTTTCATCTCTCCCATTCCCTTTATTTATTATTTTTAGTGCTATTTGTTAAGCGCTTACTATAAGCCAGGCACTACGCACTGGGGTAGATACAAGCTAATCACATTGGACACAGTCCCTGTTCCACATGGGGCTCACAGACTTAATCCCCATTTTACAGACACTGAAATACAGAGAAGTAAAGTGACTTGCCCAAGGTCACACAGCAGACACATGGCAGAGTCAGGATTAAAACCCAGGTTTTCTGACACCCAGTCCCTGCTCTGTCTACTAAGACAGGCTGCTTCTCTACGTAAAACAAGGACTTGAATTTTTAATGGCATTTGTTAAGCGCTTACTATGTGTTAAACCCTTTTCTAAGCACTGGGGCAGATACAAGTTAATTAGGTTGGACACAGTCCCTGCTCCACATGGGGCTCAAAGTCAAAGTAGGCAGGAGAACTGGTATTTAATCCTCAACTGAAAATGGGGATTAAATCCTACTCCCTCCTACTTAGACTGTGAGCCCCATTCATTCATTCAATCATATTTATTGAGCATTTACTGTGTGCAGAGCACTGTACTAAGCGCTTGGGAAGTACAAGTTGGCAACATATAGAGACGGTCCCTACCCAACACCGGGCTCACAGTCTAGAAGGGGGAGACAGACAACAAAACTAAACATATTAACAAAATAAAATAGAATAGTAAATATGTACAAGTAACATAAATAGAGTAATAAATATGTACAAACATATATACAGGTGCTGCGGGGAGGGGAAGGAGGTAAGGCAAGAGGGGGCTCAGTCTGGAAAGGCGTCCTGGAGGAGGTGAGCCCCATGTGGGACAGGGACTGTGTCCACCCTGATAAAGTGGTATTTTACCCCAGTGCTTAGAACGGTTCTTGATACAGAAAGTGTTTAACAAATATCAATTTAAAAAAAGAAGGAATGGAAGAAGGGGAGAGAAAGCAGCAGGAACAGTACATGAATCTATAGCGAGAGAATTAAGGGCCAGGGAAAGAGAATCTTGGGATGTTTCATGGCACAGAGAAGAGGTAAGGTGTGAGAAGGAAAAATTAAAGACGGAAATGAAGGAGGAGGAGGAAGACAATGGGGAGAGAGCAGAGAGGAAGAGGCCACAAGACAAAAAAAGGAAAAGAAATTGAGAGGGAAACTGAGGACCAAAGAATTCCAGAATTAGGAGAGGAAAACAAAGAGACAAAAGGGAGAAGAAGGGAGTGAGGAGGGAGGAGGAGGGGAAATGACCAGGAGCCAAAGAGGAGAATCAAGGAAATGAAAAAGGCCCAGGAGAGAGGACAGCGATGGACAGCAATGATCTGACCCAGCTGGGCTGAAGCAAAAGTTTCTTAGGTTATGGAACAACTTGGAAACGGGATAAAGAGGAAAGCTGCAAAAAATATTCTGCTTTGGGATCCTGGATATCAATAATTCCTCAACACAATTCAAAAGGCTTTGGCATGCATTTTGCAAAAGTAAGGAATATGCTGGGGTGTCAGAATTTTAGGGCAAGTTATTCCTGAACTCTTGGGGCTAAGGTACCCAAGAGTTTTGCCTTAAAAGGTTGACTTGACTTTTTACCAAGATTCTTTTTCTTTCTAGACACAGTTACTAGGCACTGCCTAGAACGATAATTCATTTACTCTAATTCAAATGGTATTTTTAACACTGGACTTTAGAGTCCACCATGGAGAATTTATGTTGTGATTTTCATATTCTGCAGGTAACTACTCCACCCAACGACTTGTTTGAAACCTTGCCCATTTCCATTATTTTCTCATTTAAAGAAGTCTATAAGGCTCCCTTTTAAAATAATAGCATTCAACAGACAAGAATTTTTCCATTTGTGTCACTATACTAACTTTTCAGAAAAAAGTGGTTAGTTCCAAACCCTACTCAACAGAGGCCCTTAGAGCTCACTCTATCTATGGGAGAAATTTAAACCAGGTAATCTGTGATACTTACTGAGCATTTACTGAGGGCACAGCACTGCACTAAGCCCTTGGACAAGTCTGATAGAGAGTTGGTGGATGTGATCTTTGCCTGCAAGCAGCCAGCTTCTACACTTTACTGTCACCACCCCAGAAGCCGCTCTTTAAAATTACGATTGATGACTCCCTCCAAAAAGATTCACATGCACTTCATGATAATAATAATAATGGTACGTTAAGCATTTACTATGTGCCAGGCACTGTACTATGCGCTGGGGTGGATACAAGCAAATCAGCTTGGACTCTGTCCCTGTCCCACGTGGGACTCAAAGTCTTAATCTCCTTTTTACAGATCAGGAAACTGAGGCACAGGGAAGTGACTTGCCCACGGTCACACTGTAGACAAGGTGGGGAGCTGGGATTAAAAACCAGGTCCTTCTGACTCTCAGCCCTTTGCTCTTTCCACACTGCTTCCTACTGATACAATCGATAGACCCCAAATACCTTTTTTCTCAAATTATATGCTGATCAAGCCACCTGATACAGGTTTGACTTTTTTTTTTTAATCTATTTGCTCATTGTACTTAATGGATTACAAATTCAACAAAACAGCTGGTACCTGGCGGAATCAAGCAAAAGAATCAAATTTTCCGGTGACTGTATGGTTTAATGAGCATAAAATGATATTGGGCACACTGATTGTATGTCCACCACGAAAGCCTTTTCTTGGCATTTCACCAATGTTCTGAGGCAGAAGGAATGAACCTGGAATATCTCTCCAGAACACATCTTTCTCAGATTCCAGGGGGGATGGCATTTTTTTACCGTTTAAGTGACTTATCCCATTACAAAACTGGAAGGTCCAGTTATGCTGGATGTAATTCGCCCGATTTCAACCGAAAATATTAAGAAACATGATGCACAATGAAAAAAAATCCCTTTAGGTCAGATCTGCTCCTTGGGAATTCATTCAGTTGAAAAGGAGAAAAATTCATGTCTTCGACCTTTTATGGCATTTTAAAAGTCATTTTCCACATGGAAAATGGACCTAGTGGGGGATCCCAAGCAGCTAGAGGCCTGCCAGGCCTGGCTTCAGAAATTTGAACCCCCTTGAAAGGTTTGGGGGAGGGAATGGGCCACCTCCTCCTGTAATGCAATGACTTCGTATGCAACATACTGCGGAAGTCATTCTGAAGGGTGTTTCATCACTACGGTTCTCCAAAGGGGGCTTTAATCTCCCACAGAAAACTTGCTCTGGTCCTGCCAATCTCCCAAAGAACATATTGCTAAACTTCTTGATTCTGTCGTCTACCTTATCTTTGCACTATTGGATGGTGAGCTGCCTAAGTAGCAGAAACCGGTGGCCACATGCAGGTCCGGGTGGAGGATTGTGCAGAGGGTTCCCTTGGGAAGTATAGTGTAAAACCTTGGCCTCTTCAGATTTATCATCAGTCTATAATCCCTGGGGAGGGTTTACAAAAAGGTTCACAATCATCTCCAGAACTTTTTTTTAATGGTATTTGTTAAGCCCTTACTATGTGCCAGGCACTATACTAAATGCCGTGGTAGATACAAGCTAATCAGGCTGGACACAGTCCAAGTCCCACATGGGGCTCACAGTCTTAATCTCCATTTTTCTGATGGGGTAACTGAGGCACAGAGAAGTGACTTGCCCACAGCAGACAAGTGGCAGAGCCGGGATTAGAACCCAGGTCCTCTGATTCCCAGGCCCCGGCTCTTTCCACTAGGCCACTCACGTGCTCCACTGAATTAGAAGACGCTAGAGTGCTGTGCATGAGTGGAAAGGTTTTCACCGTTCTTTTTCTCTTCACTCCAAAGATCTGATTAGAAAGTGAACTGCATTGCTACTCTCGGGGCCCTATCTTAAACTTGCTCCTTTCAAATTTGATTAATCAACCAATTCATGAAAACTATAAATAAGACAGTCAAGTTTTCTTCCAATCGAGGGTGGCTTGTGAGTGCTACAGTCTCAAATTATGCCTTTGAATGGCCATAAAGGCAAAAAGGGAAGAGAAGCAGTGTGACCTAGTGGAAAGAGCCACAGATCTGGGAGTCAGAGGTCGTCGGTTCTAATCCCGGCTCTGCCACATGTCTGTTGTGTGACCTTGGGCAATTCTCTTCACTTCTCTGTGCCTCAGTTACCTCAACTGGAAAATGGGGATTAAGACTGTGAGCCCCGAGTGGGACAGGGACTGAGTCCGACCCAACTACCTTGTATCTACCCCAGTGGTTAAAACAGTGCTTGGCACATAGTAAGCGCTTAACAAATACCACAGTTATTCATCATGAATCACTTGGATTCTATCTAGCCATCTGAAATGTTTTAAGGTGATTTTTTAAAAAATGAATGCTGTCAGATTCTTTAAGCAAGTGGATTCCAGGTGTCCGTCCAAACTAAATAGCCTTTTGTAATATGGGTCAATTTTGCCAAAGTTGTTCTCCTTTGAATAGCTCTATTTCTCTTTCCGTTGTTTCCTTTGAGGAGCCAGAGTTCAGAGCCTGAAAAGGGGTCTTAGAAAAACTGTACTGGGAATCAGGAACCCATTCCTGGAAATGCTGCTTTATCAGCCAGTGGGTCAGAATCCAGGCATTAGGTTCTCTTCACTGCCGTCCAGGGCCTTTGTCAGAACAATGGGAAGAGGAGAAGGAAGAGCCAGGTGAGAAACAAGGGAAGGGTAGGAATGGGGAGAAGGGGCGAGAATCCGTCCTTCAAATATGAAGCCAGTTATTGACTGATTTTACAGTCTCTTCCCTGCTCTGAAACAGGCCTGATCATTATTTAACTTTTCTTCACGCTGTTTTTCCATTTCTGTTCTTTTGTTCAACATTTGCTGCTAAAATCTGAAGGCCTTTCACATGACAGCAATCATTAAAAGATGGGAACTAACTGTTTGTGAGATATCATTCCCAAACATGGCCACAGAGCAATACCGAACATCATTTTTCACATATGCAACAGCAGGCGATTGGCGGGTGAGCTATCTGAACCAGCCGTTTTAATGTTTTGTTAAAACAGACAGATGTTTCAGTTCTCATCTATTTCATAACTGTCTTCACAATCTACTCTTTAATCACAGACTATATTCATAAATAAACCGGGCCACTTACCAAAGTGCTTTCTTGGTTAAAATTCAGGGATCATGGTCTTGGAGAGAGGAAAAAACAACCACCAAAACCCCCAGAACAGAAAGTAATATGTTCTGCCCAACCCAAGATGGACCTCAGGCCTCTTAATTATTGATGGTAATGGGGAACTGAGACAATGTGAAAAATTCAAATCCTCAGATAAACCAATAACCTCCTTTAAATGGTTTATGCCAGTGCGGGTAAGGAGTAGCCAAACAGACTGATTGGAGCTTCACTTCCTCCCTGCCATGACTACTTTCGGGTGAAAAGGCTAGCCAAGAGGGAAACAGCTGAAGGGACCGTCTTTTTGGCAAGTGACAGAAGGAGAAGAAAGTTGGCATGGATAATCCTCGGATTACAACATCAGCCCTTGAATTATCAAAAGATGGCTACTTCTTGTTTGCAGTGGGCCTGATTTAAGAAATGTTTACATGAGTCAAAATAGGAATATTTGCTTTCACAGGGTAAGTTTGAGGCTATAATGACCTGTCAGTTTAATGAGGAGAGAGAGTAAACAGACCCATAAATAATGAGTGCCTGGTCAATAGGCCTTAGAAGTTTAAATAAATGCCCTAGAAATAGTCAGCTGGCATTCATAAATCTAGATCTGTTTACCTGTAGGCATCTAGGTAACTCTGTCTGTGTCTGCCTGATGCAGCCCAATTATCTTGATCAACTTTTCTGTTATCAAGCCTCATTACTTTGATTACATTTTCTGCTCTTCCCATTTCATTTCAATCTGAAGCCAGCCCGTTAGGTGTTTGTAAAAATGTGCTCCCTAACAAAATAGTAGGGCTCACTGCCTGCGTAAGTAGTTACTTAACTATTCAACTGTCATTGTTTTTTCCTCTCTTTGTTCCTCATCATCATTCAAAATCATCACCTTAATACCTTGTGGTGTACAAATGCTCTACCTAGGGGACTTTGAGGATTTCAAGACCATCTGTAAAGACGACAGGAAGATGACTGGAGCAGCAGAATGCAGACTGTGTAAAAATAAAGTCTCTCCCTCTATTTGTCCTTCATTTTGGAAGGTGACGTCTTATCTGAAAGCGCAGGTTTGGCTGAAAGACTAATGGGAGTCGTTCACTCTTTTTCTATTGGGTCCACTTGCTGCCCTGAGGGGTTTGTTCTATTTGGGACCTGTTTGCGTTTCAGGGAATACGTCTGTTTATTGTCATATCATACTCTCCCAAGTGCTTAATACAATGCTCTGCAACAGTAAGTGCTCAACAGATGCAACTGAATGAATAAATGAACAGACTGATTCTCGACATCCCAGTTTGCGTGAAGCCTCTAAACATGGAGAGCGACAACCCCCCTCTCCTGATTGCTGCCTTTCAGGCAAGTGTGTCTGTTGTGGTTGTGTTTGAGACCGTGCTTGATTGCATCGTTAAATCATATAGTCTGCCCTCCCTGTTCACATGAGCCCCTTTTTCCGTCAACCACTTGCGGATCTCACCACCAGCCATTCTTCTCGAGTGGTCCGCCTACTGAAACTGTTATTACCATAATCAATGCGGGCAGGGGACTGAATTCAAAGACTCCATTTTGGTCACTTTGACCTGTTCCTTGCTGTTGAATTACGGTTCATAAGTGACCTTGGTGGAACTGCTGAAGAAGCCGGGATGTCTTCAAGGCAGAAGTCCAGTGCTCATTCTAGCTTTACAGGATTTCAATTCGGTATGAACCTTGAAGCCCCATTGTTGCCAAGTTCTGACTGACAAATGGCCCAAAAAGCTAGGCTGGCCTTGTTAATTTTGCCCTCTACCTCTGTTGATTCATGAGAGCATACGGCTCTCTTTTTTGTTTTGTTTTATGATATTTGTTAAGCACTTAATATAAGTCAAGCACTGCTCTAAGTCTGGGGTAGATAAAAGGTAGTCTGGTTGAACACCGTCTCTGCCCCATATGGGGCTGGCAGTCTTAAGCCCTCGGGGAACAGGGTCCAGTCTAATTCCCAACAATAATAATAATAATTACAATATTTATTAAGCACTTACTGTGTGCCAAGCACTATACTAAACCCTGGGGTAGAAACAAAATAATCAGTTTGAACACAAGTCCCTGTCCCACATGGGGCTCACAGTTTAAGTAGGAGGGAGTAGGATTTAATCTCCATTTAGGATTTAATCTATTGAAGGGACTATTGTTTGAACGTGGGTCTGGGCCGTCCCCGACCTACACATTCATTCATTCATTGTCATATTTGTTGAGCGCTTACTGTGTGCAGAGCACTGTACTAAGCACTTGGGAAGTACAAATTGACAACACATAGAGACGGTCCCAACCCAACAGTGGGCTCACAGTCTAGAAGGGGGAGACAGACAACAACAAAAAAATGACTTAACAGTTTTCTTTGCCACCCATGGAAACGGCCCAATTTCCCACTGAAAGATGGAGAGAAATGGCTCAGCTGGGGTTGAAAAAGGAGGTGATGGGCAGGTATGGCTCAACCATCGTTCTTGATGGGAGACCCCATCGTTGGAGGTGGTTAGGAGGGGTTAGGAAGAATACGAAGAATTGAGGGAGAAAAAAAGATCCAAAGCAAGAAAGCACATAGGGCTGCAGGCATGAATTCTCTCTTTTAAAAGGAAGTAGGCATGGATTCATTTAAACTGGGTCAGAGACACTCTTTCACGGTACAATGAAAATGTGTATCGATTTTGTCGCAAGCGATCGTAGAATGTGTAAGTCTTACCATATTAATCTGCACTCATGGAAAACAACGGGTACCTGAAGGCTTGGGATTAGGAAGTCTTTCTTCCCATCCTGGGGGTCACGATATTATTCACCCATATAGCATTGTATAGGGTATTGCAGCTAAATAAAGTAGTCTGTAGTCTGTTATTCTTTACATCAGAAGATGGGCAGGTGTGGGCTAATTCTCTTAGTTGTGGCCTGGAAGCTCACTGTGGGCAGGGAATGTCTGTTGTATTGTACTATCCCAAGCACTTAGCACAGTGCTTTGCATATGGTAAGCACTCAATAAATACGATTGATGATGGGGTGGTTTCTGGGAGATGAGGGAAATGGAAAAATATTTGTGGTAAGAATTAAGTTTGCCTTAGATTTGAAAATGGAAGATTATTAAAGATTTGAGTAATGGCTGAAGGTAAAGAGTTGAAACCAAGATTTCCATGAGATTGGCTTTAGTAATAAGAGTATTTATATTACGGGCTTACTGGATGCAAAGCATTATTCTAAGTACTGGGAGAGAAGACATATGAGGAAATACATTAGGGAAGCAGTGTGGCATAGTGGAAAAAGCTCAGATTTGGGAGTCAGAAGTCCCGAGCTCTTATTCTGACTCTACTACTAGCCTGCTGGGTGACCTTGGAAAAGTCACTTCACTTCTCTGTGCCTCTTTTCCCTCATCTGTCGACTGGAGATTAAATCCTAAATGGAGATTAAATCCTACTCCCTCCTACTTAAACTGTCAGCCCCAAGTGGGACAGGGTCTGTGACCAACCTGCTTAACTTGTATTGACTCCAGTGTTTAGAACAGTGATTGGCACAGAGTAAGTGCTTAACAAATAACATAATAATACTAATTTAAAAATTGCCTAGTCACATACAGCCTTAATACTATTGTATTAATAATCATTACTAATATGTTAATTATTATTTATGAATGGTTAGTAGTAGTAGTAGTAGTACTAGTAGTAAAGCTTCGTGTGACTAGGCAATTTTTCAACAGCTTGCCCTCACCTATCAGTGTCACTCTTCACCCCACTTAGCCATGCCCATTCCTTCCTTCCACTTCTCTCCTCACTAGGTAAAAGGACCCAAGGACACAATCTTAGGCAAACACCATTTTCCATAAAAGCCAAACAAAAAGGCAGCCCAAAAGTTCACTTTGATAAGGCACACAAACAGCAGGAAACAGTAGTGTGGACAAATGAAATCCATGCAATCCTTCAAAAATCCCATCTAACCTTTTGTTTCTCCCTTAGATAATAATAATAACGATGACGGCATTTATTAAGTGCTTACTATGTGCAAAGCACTGTTCTAAGAGCTGAGGAGGTTACCCACGGGGGGCTCACAGTCTTCATCCCAATTTTACAGATGAGGTAACTGAGGCCCAGAGAAGTTAAGTGACTTGCCCAAAGTCACACAGCCGAGGAGCCGGAATTGGAACCCATGACCTCTGACTCCAAAGCCCGTGTTCTTTCCACTGAGCCACGCTGCTTCCCTAGATCCACTCAATTCGCCCGACTCTGTGAAGAAAATCCCTGAACACAAATTAGCCCAGTGGGGGGAAGAAAATCTCCAAGAGGCAACTTCAAATATAAAAATAAGGCAAGGGAAGACACTCCTTCATCCTCAAAAACTTCCCCGGCCCCACAGAATGAATTTGTTTAGTAGGTTAAGGCACCGCTGTTCCAAATAACAGGCCCTGACATAATCTCTCTCTGGACTGGTGAATCGGCAGCTCAGTTAGCCCGGAAAAGAGAGAGAAAATAACTTTACACTGTAGCCTCTGTTTCATTATGCCATGATCATATTGGAGAAGTCCTTTTGCTTTTCTCAGGCCACGATACAGAGGCCCAACTCAAAACAAATAAACAATTACTTTTTAACGTTACTGTGTGTCGCTGGAGTCCATACAAAAAGTCAGGTTTCCTCTGTTTTTGGAGTGCAGGACTGAAAATACCCATTAAGCACCTTGCAGGACTCTACACTACTGAAATACTTTCGTTTAAAACATTTAGGCATTGTCTTCTTGTTTTTAAGATAACGCAGACACTTACAGGGTCAGCAGGCCCACAGAACTCTCGGAATGTCTTGGACGCACCACCTTCTTGAATCTCTAATGCCACACAAGGACCAGCGCACATTTCTGTCAGCATCTCCTGCGTGATAGAAAGTTGAATATCAGTTAATCAGTCACATTTATAATGAATGCTTACTGTGTACAGAGCACCAGACTATGAGCTTGGGAAAATATGATACAACAAAGTCGGCAGACGCGATCCTTGCCCACAAGGAACCTATGGGAGCCAAACATGCAAACAGATTATGGATAGCAATTTATAATAATAATAATGATGGCATTTATTAAGTGCTTACTACAAAGCACTGTTCTAAGCACTGGGGAGGTTACAAGGAGATCAGGTTGTCCCACAGGGGGCTCACAGTCTTAATCCCCATTTTACAGATGAGGTAACTGAGGCACAGAGAAGTTAAGTGACTTGCCCAAAGTCACACAGCTGACAATTGGCAGGGCCGGAATTTGAACACATGACTTCTGACGACAAAGCCCAGGCTCTTTCCACTGAGCCACATTGCTTCAACTTATGCTTCAATTAACAATTAACGCTGCTTCAATGAACAAATTTATGTTATTTTTATTCTCCAAACGTGAAGAGGGGTAGAAAAAACAGTTTGCTTCAACATGTCCTTTTCTGTTGTTGCTTTTAAAATACTAATGATTTGTTACATAGGCTTATTTTAGACTAAAGGAAATCATATGCTAAAGATTCACAAGACTGCGTAAATGAGATGAGGGTGATCACAAACAATGACCCCTACATTCTTTCTGTGGAAAAGGGAGGCGTCAGGACACCATCCCTAGCTGGTGAAACTTCCCCTCTCCTTGTTTGTCTTTAATAGTATTTGCTAAGAGCTTATTATATGCGAGGCATGTACTAAGAGCTAGGGTAGATATAAAGTTAATGGGGTTGGACACAGTCCATATCCCAAATGGGGCTCACAGTCTTAATCTCCATTTTACAGATGAGGGAACTGAGGTCTAGAGCAGTGAAGTGACTTGTCCAAGGTCACAAAGAAGACAAGCGGCAGAGCCAGGATTAAAACCCAGGTCCTTCTGCGTCCCAGACCCATGCTCTATCCACTAGTCCACAGTGCATCTCTTAGTGACTTGGACGGTGGATATTAGGAGTGGGAAGTCGTGAAGGGAAGGGAGAAAGGGTGACATTTCTCTCAAAACTGAAGTTGAATTAAATTTGCTCCATTCCCACAGCTAGATCCCTAGCTATTAATAAAAAGACGGGCTGTCCAGTTTAATCAGATTGTCCCAATCTGGGGCATTCATATATTTTTCTAAAACTGTCTGGGACAAAACTCCAGGCCAGTCCTGCCTAAATTGGCCCATACGGTCAGACTAATTGTGTGTAAAAAACATATGCAGCATTTTGAAAAATGAGAGGACTTCAACCTGGTTTAACAACGTTCCGTTACCAGGAGCAAAAATTTAGCATCAGAGTATATAAAGGATTTGAATGAGCAGCCAATGAATTAATTACAGAGAAAGACAAAAACCTAATAGCATTCATTCCCCAATGTCACTCTGCTCTGTGCTATGGGAAGACTGGATGATAAATCAAGTGCAGAGAAGAACTGAGTTACGGTCGCTATGGAAATTCTTTTCTACATTCCGCAATTTTAAATACACTTGCTGTTCCAATGCAACATGGACTTTCTTTTAAAGGAGTCTATCAATTTTGCTTAAATGAAGGAAAAATAAGAAAGACACAAATTAATGGAAGGGAAGATGCAACGTAACTTCAGGATGATTTAGAAGTGGTCACTGTTTTCCTGACTCTTACAGCAGAGTGCTAATTAAGTTCAATTTTGCTTTAATTCTAAGTTGCTGACAGGACTGCAGTTTAAAGATGGCTTCAAGTCTTTCCTGCAGAAAGTAGAACTCTATCACTCAGGAAGAAAGTAGACTCCTTCCCCAAACAGGCAATCACTGGCAGGATCTCCAGGGACCCCATATAATTCCTTTCCAATTCTTTTTTTGTGTGTGCGTGAGGCCAAGAGAAAAAGAAAAACATCTTCAACTGACTTTAAGGCGAGAACAAGGGAATCACTGTCATCTTGATGGTCGTTAAAGCCTTAAATAGCTGTTTTCTAAGGAAACGGAGGAAACTGCATTGCTGATCGGGCTGTAAACCTGGCACAAAATTGTCTAATTTTGAAAAACGGGATGAGATTTGGACTATTTAGACAGTAAGAGCGTTTGTTTTCAAATGCTATATAAAGCTTCATTCATTGCCGTATAAATACATTGCTGGAGTTCCTTTAATTTACTTGCTCTGGGACACGTTTACTATCATACTATACTGAAGATCGCCTTTAGATTAAATCAGCCAACCAATCAATGGTATTTACTGAGTGCTTGCTGTGTGCAGAGTACTGTACTAAGGTCTTGGAAGAGTACAAGAAAACAGGGTTGGAAGACACGTCCCAAGCCCACAGTAAGCTCACAGACATTAATATAAATAATTTACACATATGTACCTAAGTGCCGTGTGGCTGAGCGTGGTGTGCACACCAGATGTCCAAAGGGCACAGATCCAGGGGCACAGACGATGCAGAGAGGGAGTTGGGGAAAAGAGGGTTTAATATTTTAAGTACTGCTCTATGGGATCTAGGCCAAAATGCTTCAGAAAATATGTTCTTCACTTAAAAGGGGTTTGTCCAGCGCCCAACTTGAGTAATAGTGGCTTTCCTTGTTGAAAATTCCAAAATTCAGTATTTGACACCTCATTTCTCACTTTCCCGCCCCCTCCCTTTTTTTTTTTGGCTTCTGTTCCACTGAAAAACAATAGCCTCTTCGGATCTGGAATACTCCAGCAGGTCCACAGTTAAAGCAAATGATTGGCTAAGAGGATTTCCAGCACCGATGTTTTGAAAGTAAACTGAGATCATCGGCATTTTTTCACTGTGCCCGTTTCAGGACTGCTCCCGTACTTACGTTGTATTCGGTGATGACTCCTTTGTACACTTCGTAAAACTCTCCAGCATTAACCTGGTCCAGGTTGAACTAGAAAAGCGAGAGGGAGAATGCAGAAAAAAAAACATGTCAACTGAACTTTAGGAGGAAAGAAAGCATCACTTAGCATTTGACTGTTATGACTAGGCAAGTATTATTTGGTCTTCAACCTGGGTTTTATGCACCTTATATAGGCTTTAGAAGAAGGATGCTAGAGAAATCCAATTAATAAAGCCTAATACTGGAGAAAATGAAAAGCCCCATTCTCCTTCTAGTGAAAAATGCGTGTTGGAATGCTGTGTGTCGGGAGTAATCCTGAACAGAAATTGCGTTCATATATGCAACTGTTCTAAGTGGAATGTAACTTGATTATGTCCCCAATTAAAGCATCTAGGTGGCTACCAGCTCAGAGACTACCTCTGTACAAATCAGGCAAGTCAATCTCATTCTATTTATTTTGTTAATGATGTGCATCTAGCTTTAACTGTATTTGTTCTGACGATTTTGACACCTGTCTACATGTCTTGTTTTATTGTCTGTCTCCCCCTTCTAGACTGTGAGCCTGTTGTTGGGTAGGGACCGTCTCTATATGTTGCCGACTTGTACTTCCCAAGCACTTAGTACAGTGCTCGGCACACAGTTAGCGCTCAATAAATATGACTGAATGAATGAATGAATAAAGATGAGCCATATGTGCTGTTAGACACTCGTATATGTGTCTCGCTTTTAAGAAGTACCAATTCCAGAATACATTTTCTGTAAAAATTATCAGCAGCCTAATATGTTCTTATTAAACATAAGAGGAAAGGAAATTAGTGTATAGAACTCTCTATTATTTTCTTGAACCAGTGTTAAGCAGCGTGGCTCAGTGGAAAGAGCCCGGGCTTTGGAGTCAGAGGTCATGGGTTCAAATCCTGGCTCTGCCACTTGTCAGCTGTGCGACTTTGGGCAAGTCACTTCACTTCTCTGGGCCTCAGTTATCTCATCTGTAAAATGGGGATTAAAACTATGAGCCCCCCGTGGGACAACCTGATCACCTTGTAACCTCCCCAGCGCTTGGAACAGTGCTTTGCACATAGTAAGCACTTAATAAATGCCATCATTTTTATTTTCTTTTTTTTTTTTTAATGGCATTTATTCAACCAGCCAGGTGATATTTTCCCCTTGAAAAGCAGCAGGGGCAGGAGAAGAGTTCTAAAATCCTGGGTCCCTGGGCAGTGGCAAATGTAGTAGCAATCGTCACCTTTCAATCCTAGAGCAAGGAGAGGAGACTGGGGAGGGGAGGCTTGCTGCAACTTTCTCCTCCCACCGCGCGTTGTCCTGTGACCCGAACTGAATTCCACTCTGGACCCTGAGTCTGCTAAGACTGCTGTACACCATCACAGAGGATACAGGCGGAGAGCGCTAACGGTCTCTGAGGAAAGGAATGACCCTTCCCCCTCTAGACTGTAAGCTCGTCACGGCCTTGGAATGTGTCTGTTATGTTGCTATATTGTATTCTCCCAAGCACTTGGTACAGTACTCCGCACACAGCGAGCATTCAATAAATATAACTGACTGACCTTGAATTCGAGGACTCACATCTTTCATCCTTTTCTAAACTGCGCTTGTTCTGGGCAGGGAACGTGTCCCTGCCTACCAACTCATCATCATCATCATCATCAATCGTATTTATTGAGCGCTTACTGTGTGCAGAGCACTGGACTAAGCGCTTGGGAAGTACAAGTTGGCAACATATAGAGACAGTCCCTACCCAACAGTGGGCTCACAGTCTAAAAGGGGGAGACAGAGAACAAAACCAGAACAAAACCAAAAACAAAACTCTGTTAAACTCTACTCTCCCACACACTTAGTATAGTGCTCCACACACAGTAAGCACTCAATAAATACGAGTGATTGAAGTATAATAAATTCTAGGCGTTATTCTTTAGTTGGGTACACCCCTTCATATTCCATTACCTGTAATTAATTTAGTGTCCATCTCCCTGGCTAGATGGTAAGCTTTTTCAAGGTAGGGATCTCATGTACTCATTTTATTTTACTCTCTCATGCTCTGTAAACATTAGGTGCTCAATAAATACGATGGATTGAAGTATGAAAGGTTAAGCCCTTATTCTTTAGTTGTGTACATGTCTTCATACTGTATCTGTAATTTATTTTAGTGTCCATCTCCCCAGATAGATGGTAAGCTTCTTCAGGGCAGAGATCACTTGTACTAATTTTATTTTATTTTATTTATTTTATATATTTATTTTTATTTTATTTTATTTTACTCTCCCATGTGCTTAGTACAATGCTCTGCACACAGCAGGGACTCAATAAATACTAATGATTATTCTTTTTGCTGAAATAAATAGGCTTGCGGAAGGCATATCTGGAACTTCTGGGCTATTATCTGCTTCGCAATTTAGAGCCCTATGTTTAGCTGAGTTTGCTTTACAAAACCAAACGACTGATTGCTGATCTCTCTAAACCTTGCATTCACCAATGATGCCCGTTATGATTCAAAAGTTGCAGAGAAAGGCATTACGGGGGAAGTGGCCATATTTCAAGAATGACAATTCGGGCTAAAACACATTTTACATTCCAGCAAAAGTCTGTTGTGTCTAATGAACTGCATTTCTCGGTCCATATAAAACCATTTGTCATGCAGACAGTTCAAAACTGAACTCAATTAAAATTATCAAAGGAAAAAAAAAACAATTACCCAATAGACGGTTATCCACCACAAGTCACTTACCATTTGCATGGCAGAAATTTCAAAGCCTGCGTCACGGATGGCTATTAGAATCTTGCCCAAAAGTCCTGGGGATAAAAGAGAGTAAAAATTGACATGAGCTTTCACTGAACATGATTCAGTTCACGATTGCCTTCATCCAGGAACCTCAAAACCATTGTTGGTAGTTCTCCAATATCTACTATTTAGGAAACTGACAATTTCTATGCTAAAGTCCAGCAGAGAGAGAAAGACACACAAACAGAGAGAGAGAGTATTTGTTAAGCACTTACTATGTTACTCTATTTATTTTACTTGTACATATCTATTCTATTTATTTTATTTTGTTAATATGTTTTGTTTTGTTCTCTGTCTCCCCCTTCTAGACTGTGAGCCCACTGTTGGGTAGGGACTGTCTCTATATGTTGCCAACTTGTGCTTCCCAAGCGCTTAGTACAGTGCTCTGCACACAGTAAGTGCTCAATAAATACGATTGATTGATTGATTGCCAGGCACTGCAGTATGCACTGGAGTACACACAAGCTGATCAGGTTGGATATGAGGTTCGCAGTCTTGATATCCATTTTACAGGTGAGGCAACTGAGGCCCAGAGAAGTGAAGTGCCTTGCCCAAGTTCACACAGAAAACAAGTGGCAAAGCAGGGATTAGTACAGTGCTCTGCAGACAGTAAGTGCTCAATGAATATGATTGAAGGAATGAATGAATTAGAACTCAGGTCTTCTGATTCCCTGGCGCATGCTCTTTTCACTAGGTCTTGCCTCCCATCCAATTTCTTTCTGTTCTGTCACTACCAGTGATATAGAACAGCCTGGTCACTAACATTACGAGTTGGAGATTTTGATATATTGGGAAATACCACTCAGCTATTCCGAGTAATTCAGGCCAAATAAACCGCAGTACCTTAAGTATTTTTGCACAGGTCTTTTTAAAATATATATAATAAATATATTTTAAAATAAAATATATTGAAGGAATGCCATTGAAAAAAATTTTAGTTTGGCACTCTTCAAAGCCATTTCAATCTGCCTCCTTAGAGTTTCATGATCTACCGTGGTCTTCCTCCCGTTTGGTTCTGTTCTTTGATGTGAATATGCCACCTGCTTTCCAAAATTGGTGGAAAATGAATTTTAATGCCGTCTTCCCCTCATGGTATCAGCGGGTCCTTGAAGCATATGCTTTTAATTTTAATTTTCTTCTATTCACCAGAATCTGACTTTTCCTTATGTATTAGTTTTTTTTCACCCAATTGCCTATGGTGCATGCATCTTTGAAGTCTAAGTTGACAGTCTGTAACTGAGCTCAAACTATTAAACAGGTTCCTTCTGCCTTCTTTTTGATACTTGTTAAATACCTTATGTAGTTTGAAAATATTAGTTTTTAGCACTGCATGTTTAAATAAATATGATTGATTGATTGATTTAAACAGTGTTTTTTTCCAAACTAGGCTTCAATGGTTTTAAAATGAAACAATGAGAAAAATGAAACCCAAACCAGGACACCCCTTTAGAAAATAAGTAATTTGCTGTACTGAAGCTTTCAATCCATCAGTGGTATTTATTGACTGTTTACTGGGTGCCCAGCACTACACTTAGCACTTGAGGGGGAAAAAACCCCAATATAATAGAACTGGAGACACAATCTCTGCCCACAAGGAGCTTACAGTCTATCATTACTGTGCTTTTTCAGCATGAAGCAGCGTGGCTCAGTGGAAAGAGCCCGGGCTTTGGAGTCAGAGGTCGTGGGTTCAAATCCCGGCTCCACCACTTGTCAGCTGTGTGACCTTGGGCAAGTCACTTAACTTCTCTGGGCCTCAGTTCCCTCATCTGGAAAATGGGGATGAAGATTGTGAGCCCCACGTGGGACAACCTGATTATCTTGTATCTACCCCAGCGCTTAGAACAGTGCTTGGCACATAGTAAGTGCTTAACAAATACCAACATTATTATTATTATTATTATTTGTACATATTTATTACTCTATTTATTTATTTATTTATTTTACTTGTACATATCTATTCTATTTATTTTATTTTGTTAGTATTTTTGGTTTTATTCTCTGTCTCCCCCTTTTAGACTGTGAGCCCACTGTTGGGTAGGGACTGTCTCTATATGTTGCCAATTTGTACTTCCCAAGCGCTCAGTACAGTGCTCTGCACATAGTAAGCGCTCAATAAATACGATTGATGATGATGATGATGATGATTATTATTATGTTCCAAAAATCAACGACGTGGCCCTCTGTCGAGAGGTGACTGCTAGCTATAATGAGCAAGTCTAACTTGTTTTAATGCCCACCGAAATATTTGTATTCAGTTGGGCATGTGGACTCTAAAGGAATTTGGTTGCCAACCTATGCAAATGGGGATGCAAACTCAATTACACAGACATCATCGTCCCCCTTTTAGACTGTGAGCCCACTGTTGGGTAGGGACTGTCTCTGTTGCCAACTTGTACTTCCCAAGCGCTTAGTACAGTGCTCTGCACATAGTAAGCGCTCAATAAATACGATTGATGATGATGATACTAAGAAAATGATAAAAAAGAATCTGAATTCAGAATCGACTGCATAGTTGTGCAATCATTTTAACAGAGGGAAGAGACCTTTCGGGGCTCCAAAGCTTATCGATTCTCCTGACGACTCCATGCCCTAGCTTCCCAGATAAACAGCATGGCTCAGTGGAGAGATCAGGGGCTTGGGAGTCAGAGGTCACGGGTTCTAATCCCGCCTCCGCCATTTGTCAGCTGTGTGACTTTGGGCAAGTCACTTAACTTCTCTGGGCCTCAGTTACCTCATCTGTAAAATGGGGATTAAGACTGTGGGCCCCATGTGGGACAACCTGATTACCTTGTATCTCCCTAGTGCTTAGAACAGTGCTTGGCACATAGTAAACGCTTAATAAACACCATTGTTATTATTATCATAAACTATTGACGAGCTTCAGGTAGCGGACCCTTTGAGGAATCAACAGGCAGCTTTTAATTAGACCGTTCTGGGAGACGTCGGTTTGATTTTGTTTTATTTAATCAATGAATCGATGGTATTTACTGAGCAGCTGCTGTGTGAAGAGCACTGCACTAAGCGCTTAGGAGAAAACAACAGAGTCGGTAAACACATTCCCTGCCCAGATGAATTTACGGTCTAGAGGAGGATAAGGCAGTAATATAAACTAATTATAAGTATGTACATAAGTGCTGTGGGGCTGAAGATGGGGTGAATACCAAGTGCCCAAAGGGTACAGATATGAGTGCCTCTGGTCAAATAGGAACACGTGATTCTGTGACAATGCTGCTTCAGCCTAAAATGTCCTTTGTGACACCTAGAAAACCCAGTTTTGAGACATATATATATTTTTTCTACAACATTCCACTGGGCCAAACGTTGAAGTGAGAGCGTGGGCTGCTTCTAAACTGCTCTCTTGTTAGCTGTTGCTTTCTGCCCATAGGTACTGCAGATTATCATGGGTTTCCTTAGCAGAGAACGTCACTGGAAGGTTTCAAGTCGATCTCAGACGGTTGCTCAGCATATTTTAGAAGGTGCAAATTCTGGGCATTTTCATCAGTAGACTTAATAGCACCGTGTGCTCTGCTAAATCAATCTATCAGTGGTATTTATGGAGCATTTAGTGTGGAGCACTGTACTAAATGTATACATGTATATATGTTTGTATGTATTACTCTATTCATGTATTTTACTTGTACATATTCTATTTACATTATTTTGTTAATATGTTTTGTTTTGTTCTCTGTCTCCCCCTTCTAGACTGTGAGCCCACTGTTGGGTAGGGACCGTCTCTAGATGTTGCCAACTTGTACTTCCCAAGCGCTTAGTACAGTGCTCTGCACATAGTAAGCGCTCAATAAATACGACTGAATGAATGAATGAATGAATAAATGCTTGGGAGATTACAATACAACAGAGCTGGTAGATACGTTCCCTGCCCACAATGAGCTTACAGTAAGGGGGGGGCGGGGGGATGGACTTTAATATAAATAAAAAGAGTAATATCAGTGGGTACTAAGCACCTGGGGAGTATAAAACAAGGTGAGGAAGGCATTCCTCGTTCATAGGATCTTACAGTCAAAGAGGCAGAATCATTTCCCAAACTACAGAATGAAGCTGAATCCCCCAAACTTTCCTTCTTCATTCATTCAATCATATTATTGTGCACTTATTGTGTGCAGAACACTGTCCTAAGCACTTGGGAGAGTTTAATACAACAATTAATCAGACACATTCCCTGCCCATACAGTCGGAGGTGTCTGTCCCATATCCAAAAATAAATAGAAAAGGAAACTCCTCTTAGAGGAAAACCAAATTTGACCATGGGCCAGTCAGATTCTCCGGGGTCAGATTTCCCCGATCTCTGTTTTCTAAATACTGTCGGATTTCAATTACATGTAGGATTCTATCTCCCATTTGCCAAATCATGATGCATTCTCTTTTATCCCACCATTTATGTATTAAAACCTTGATCTGCTTTAACTAATCTTATTATTTGTTCCAAGCACTTAGTACACTGCTCTGTATGCAGTAATCGCTCAATAAATATGACTGAATGAGTGGATATCTCTCTCTATAAATAGATAGGTAGATAGGTGGATATATATATATATATATATATACATATGTATACATATACATATACACACACATATACATACAGTGTGAAGTCACTTCACTTCTCTGTGCCTCAGTTACCTCATCTGTAAAATGAGGATTAAACCTTGATCTGCTTAAACTAATATTATTTGTCCCAAGCACTTAGTACACTGCTCTGTATGCAGTAATTGCTCAGTAAATATGACTGAATGAATGAATATCTCTCTCTATAAATAGATAGGTAGATAGGTGGATATATATATATATATGTATATACATATGTATACATATACATATACACACACATATATACATACAGTGTGAAGTCACTTCACTTCTCTGTGCCTCAGTTACCTCACCTGTAAAATGAGGATTAAGACTGTGAGCCCCCTGAGGGACAACCTGATCACCTTGTAACCTCCCCAGCGCTTAGAACAGTGCTTTGCACATAGTAAGCACTTAATAAATGCCATTATTATTTTTATTATATATGGATATATTTGTGTTCCCTTCATTTGAGTTGAGTCTGTTTTGGTTACTATTTTTGCTCATAAATTTGAGCTTATTTTTAGCTCCCTGAGGTCAAAGCTTATTTCTTGTTTAGCCCTTTGTTCCACAGGCTAACTAGAAATTTACTTTCAAAGAAATGGTCTTCCTTGTTAGCTCTGCTGCAGGAGTTTGGATTAATATTTGATTAATACGTTGAGCTGATTAAAGCTGAAGCAGAAAATGAATGACTAAGTTGGCTCTGACACGACAGCTAATGAAACAACTGAAAAATGGGTTCACGGCCTAAAAGCCGGATGAGAGCCATGTGTAATTAAAGGACTGTGAAAACGCAGTGAAAGGTCTTATTAAAATGTGGATTGAGAGACGCTTGCTGTGGGCTTGTTGGGGATTTTTGTGGCCTAGTGGATAGAGCACAGGTTTGGGAGTCAGAGGATCTGGGTTCTAATCCCGCCTCTGCCACATGTCTGCTGTTTGACTTTGGGAAGTCACAACTTCTCTATGTCTCAATTGCTTCATCTGTAAAACGGGGATTAAGACTGTGAGCTCCATGTGGGACAGGGACTGGGCCCAACCCAACTTGCTTGCATCCACCCCAGTGCTTAGTACAGTGCCAGCACATAGTAAACTCTTACCAAATACCACAGTGATTATTATTATCACTCTATCAGGCTCTGCGCATAGTAAGCGCTCAGTAAATACCATTGATGGATGGATGGATGGATGAATGGACTGTGAGCCCACGTTTTAGACTGTGAGCCCACTTTTTAGACTGTGAGCCCACTGTTGGGTAGGGACTGTCTCTATATGTTGCCAATTTGCACTTCCCAAGCGCTTAGTACAGTGCTCTGCACATAGTAAGCGCTCAATAAATACGATTGATGATGATGATGGACTGAATTTTCTGGACAGTTCCATCTCGGTCAGAGATTGCTTCGGCAAGTCTGATTTTGGGAAAGGAAAGACTAGATGACAATAATAATAATAAGGTATTTGTTAAGCGCTAACTCTGTGCCAAGCACTGTTCTAAACGCTGGGGTAGATACAAAATTATCAGGTTGTCCCACGTGGGGCTCACAGGCTTAATCCCCATTTTACAGAGGAGGGAACTGAGGCACAGAGAAGTGAAGTGACTTGCCCAAAGTCACCCAGCTGACAAGTGGCGGAGCCGGGATTCGAACCCACGACCTCTGACTCCCAAGCCCGGGCTCTTTCCACTAAGCCACGCTGCTTCTCGAGGAACACAAGCCTTTCACACAGGGAAAACCCTGACTAGCTCAAAGCCCAAATCCTGTTTAAGGCTTCTAACATTTGTCATCATCATCATCATCATCATCATCAATCGTATTTATTGAGCGCTTACTATGTGCAGAGCACTGTACTAAGCACTTGGGAAGTACAAATTGGCAACATAGAGAGACAGTCCCTACCCAACAGTGGGCTCTCAGTCTAAAAGGGGGGAGACAGAGAACAAAACCAAACATACTAACAAAATAAAATAAATAGTCAGGATCCCGTGGTTGCTATGGCATACAATACCTACCCTCCGGATTGTTATTTGCCCAAGGATGTTGTGCTTTGTCTATTCGGCCGTGTGCGTGCAGGTGGGAGGGAGAGTACACTTCAGGAACTGGAACAAGGAACTTCAAATAAAGCGTGTACACTTAATCTAGCTGCAGAAAGAAAACCTGCCAGGGACTGAACAGCGAGGCTGCCCTGAAGTGTGTGGGCATAAAAGAGGAAAAAAAAAAAACCCAAAACAAAACCTCTTCGACAAACTTTATCTGGGTCAGCTTGGTAATAGAGCAGTCCTGGGGTCGGGATCTTTCAGGTGATTTTTTTTTTTTAATAATGCAGCAGATTTTTACCCTCCGACACCTCGGAGTTCAACCGACCGGCTTTTTCCCAATTGTGAGAGGGCAGCAGCAGAAGCAGTGCTGTTTTCAAAACTAGTGCAGAGAGCCCCGGCCTGGGAGACGGAGGACCTGGGTTCTAATCCTGGCTCTGCCGCTTGTCTGCTTTGTGACCTGGGGCAAGTTGCTTCACTGCTCCTCCTCTGAACGTATCTGAAATCAGGAATTTCTGCAGCTAGACTCGCCACCATAAAAGGGGATAGGGATTCCCAAGCTATAATTATAATAATAATGATGGCATTTATTAAGCGCTTACTATGTGCAAAGCACTGGGGAGGTTGCAAGGTGATCAGATTGTCCCGCGGGGGGGCTCACAGTCTTAATTCCCCATTTTACAGATGGGGTAACTGAGGCACAGAGAGGTGAGGTGACTTGCCCAAAGTCACACAGCTGACAATTGGCGGAGCCGAGATTTGAACCCGTGACCTCTGACTCCAAAGCCCGGGCTCTTTCCATTGGGCCACGCTGCTATCTATCCCAGAGATTAGAACAGGGCTGGAAACACAGTAAGGGCTTAACAGAAACCACACATAGAAAAAAAGGAGGGGGTTCAGCATAGGACTTTAGGGAAACTTAACCATGCTCTTTCAACCAATTCATAGCCACCAACAATTTAACTCCCAAATACCCAAAAGGCTGGGAGCGATGGAAAATTCTGGTGCAATGGAAGTTGAGGAGAGCCACCCGATGGCAAGGAGCTCAAGACATAATGGGGAAGGCCAAACTAATACAGACCTACAAAGCCAAAGGCCATCAAATGCAGAGGGAAGAAACATATAATAGAAAAGACTCTTAAAAACAAAAATGACCAAATAAACTCTGTTCAGAGGCACATGTAAATGCTGAGTGGAGGAGGAGGGGAACGAGATGGCGGCGGGTGGGGTGGAGAGGGGTCCCGGCTTCAGCCCGACCCTTCCCATTTGTACCTATTTATTGCTCTATTTATTCATTTATTTTACTTGTACATATCTATTCTATTTATTTTATTTTGTTAATGTGTTTTGTTTTGTTGGCTGTCTCCCCCTTCTAGACTGTGAGCCCACTGTTGGGTATGGACCGTCTCTAGATGTTGCCAACTTGTACTTCCCAAGCGCTCAGTACAGTGCTCTGCACACAGTAAGCGCTCAATAAATACGATTGATTGATTGATTGGCACTCGGAGTCCATCCGAGAAGGGGATACGATCGCCGATGTTGGAGACTGATAAGACCCCAATAGGTGACCTGGTTTGCCACTTGGATCGTGACCTGCACGGGTCAAAAAAACTGAGCCTGGCCTCCATCTCTGGACTGTAAGCTCATTGTGGGCAGGGAACGTCTACCAACTCCAATATATAGGACTCTCCCAAGTGTTTAGTACAGTGCTCTGCAAACAGGAAGCGCTCAAAAAATACGATCGATTCCATCGTGGGCAGGGATTGTGTCTGTAACATTGTTATACTGTCTTCTCCCAAGTGCTTAGTACAGTGGTTTGCACACAGTGAGTGCTCAATAAATGTGATTGATTCATTGACCTGGACTGAATTCAACAGGGACAGGGATCACCTCTGGCCTGATACTCATGTCTTTGGTCTGAGCCATTTTTCCTGAAGGGGAAGAGTACGGCGGGGGTAAGAAGGATTGGCACTGGGCACTGCTGGGATTTGAATTCTCCTTGGGTGCATGTGAATGAAAAATCATGTGCGTGTAATGGTACGGGGGGCCGTCAGCTATGTCCTTTCCTGCTGATGGTGGCGGCCAAATCAGAAAGGGGAGAGGATGGAGAAGGGAACTGAAGGACTGGAGTGGATTGAAGGATTCAAGGATTGGAAATTGAGGCCCATATTAACTTTCCATCCCCTTCTCTAGCACAGCCCTAGCCAGACTTTAGCCCCACTCTCGAGTCTATATGCTGCTCTAATAATAATAATAATAATAACTGTGGTATTTTTTTAAGCACTCACTGCACTAAGCACTGGGGTGGATATGAGCAAATCGGGTTGGACACAGTCCCTGTCCCACATGGTGTTCACAGCCCCCATTTTACAGATGCGGTAACTGAGGCCCAGGGAATGAAGTGACTTGCCCAAGGTCACCCAGCAGACAAAGGGCACAGCCAGAATTAGAACCCATGACCACTCTCTCCACTACCCAACTAAACCACCATCCCTCCAGAAGAAATTTGCTAAGGATTTGTCCACTCTTAATTTTAGGTTAGCATTATCAACCACTCCACCATAGGCAATTTCGTATGATCCAGGGAAGGTGGTGCATTTGAGAGGCAACAGAAAAGAAAAAAAAGAAAAAGGACCAATGGGTAGAGGAACCAGGAAATGGATTACCCAACAATGGCATTAAGGATGAGCAGAATGATGGCGGAAAAACCACAGTCAGCATAGCAACAATGCTATGCTCCTCCTTCTCCTCCCCCTCCCCATCCCCCCCACCTTACCTCCTTCCCCTCCCCACAGCACCTGTATATATGTATATATGTTTGTACGTATTTATTACTCTATTTATTTTATTTGTACATATTTATTCTATTTATTTTATCTTGTTAATAAGTTTGGTTTTGTTCTCTGTCTCCCCCTTCTAGACTGTGAGCCCACTGTTGGGTAGGGACCGTCTCTATGTGTTGCCAACTTGTACTTCCCAAGCACTTAGTCCAGTGCTCTGCACACCGTAAGCGCTCAATAAATACGATTGAATGAATGAACAATGACCATACCTGCCCAAAGGAGAGCTATTAGTTACTAACTTTTGGGAGGTTAAGTGGCCAACAAGTTACAAAGAGAAGCAGCGAGGCTCAATGGAAAAGAGCCCGGGCTTTGGAGTCAGAGGTCATGGGTTCAAATCCCGGCTCCGCCAATTGTCAGCTGTGTGACTTTGGGCAAGTCACTTCCCTTCTCTGGGCCTCAGTTACCTCATCTGTAAAATGGGGATTAAGACTGTGAGCCCCCCGTGGGACAACCTGATCACCTTGCAACCTCCCCAGCACTTAGAACAGTGCTTTGCACATAGTAAGCACTTAATAAATGCCATTATTATTATTATTATTATTATTATTATTATTATTACAAAGGAATCGCCCACCCCCAAACCTAACTGATGCTCACACATTCCACTTACTGAAGTCATTTTTTACTTAGCCATCCACTGGACGAGTAGAACTTTGTTCTACTAAACAAGGCCCATTTCATCCTCTGATCATATTTTGTGAAATACGCTGCAGAGGGGCCCCAAGGCAATACAAACAATTCATTATTCAGCGTGCGTGGCAATCCTACCTTTCGGCCATTTCACTGCTTCTCTGCAACTCACCGAGGTGGAGAGCCTGATCCCAAAGAGTCTGTTTCTCTATTTGTTTAATAAATCTCCTACAAGGTTTGGTGGAGTAAGGAGCTGAAACTAGTAACTAAAGGGGCTTTCAGCGCTTAGAACGGTGCTCTGCACATAGTAAGTGCTTAATAAATGCCATTATTATTATTTTGGAGTCTCTGTGACTTTCAATTTCTGCTGTTATCCCCGCCCGCCACAGCTAGAGACAACCAGGAAATGCTGGTTCCCGTCATGTGTTCTTCTAATGATATGTTTCTTTCCTAGGGGTAAGTGTATTTACTGAGAGGGAAATTTATCAAGTTGTGAACACACAAGCAGTGTTCCTCTGGGGCATGAGAATTAGAATAATCAATCTTAAAGATTGATCAAGGTGTGTTGGGCTAAAATGGAACAGTTAGATTCCTTAATCTTCATTCCTCTGCTTCGGGAGAAGGCATCCCTAATCTTCATCTGATTTAATCCATGCTAGTTCCGTGAAATTATCTCACTGAGTCAAATTAATTCTGTAAGCATGCAGATAAAGGGTTACCTATCCAAATCACAACGAAGGTAGCAAGGAAAGAAAATAGAAGGAGTGTGGCCTAGTGGAAAAAGCCTAGGTCTGGGAGCTAGAAGGACCTGGGTTCTAATTCCCACTCCGCCACTTGTCTGCTGTGTGACCTTGGCCAAGTCGCTTCACTTCTCGGCTTCAGTTACCTCACCTATAAAATGGGGATTAAGACTGTGAACCCCACAGGGGACATGGACTGCGTCCCACCTGATTAGCTTGTATCTACCCCAGGGCTTAGTACAGTGGCTGGCACAAAGTAAGCACTTAACAAATACTATTAAAAAAAATAAAATAAATAAAAAAATGGATGTGAACTTCCGCAGTACAGAAGTTGAATTTACCTTGGGTGACAGCCACGTGCAGGGAAACAAAAGTAAGGATTTAAAAAACCCTCCGCTTGAAGTCATACGGGGAGGAAGAGGACAGATAACAATAATAATAATAATAATAATGGCATTTATTAAGCGCTTACTATGTGCAAAGCACTGTTCTAAGCGCTGGGGAGGTTACAAGGTGACCAGGTTGTCCCACATGGGGCTCACAGTCTTAATCCCAGTTTTACAGATGAGGTAACTGAGGCACAGAGAAGTGAAGTGACTTGCCCAAAGTCACACAGCTGACAAGTGGCGGAGCCGGGATTTGAACCCATGACCTCTGACTCCAAAGCCCGGGCTCTTTTCCACTGAGCCACGCTGCTTCTCTACGAAAGTAAAATGATGGGAATTTGATCGACTTCAAGTTGCAACTCAGTGGAAAAAAGAAACACGTTACCACTTAATGGCCCTCAAAACGGGGCCAAATCAAAGTGAGAGATTAGGTGCTAGTTGGGATTAATAGTCAACGACAAGAGTACAAAAAGGAAAGCACAAGCCTTACTAAATTCATCAGGGAGAATTTAATACTAATCCTAGGAAATATGCATAACAAACAACTTTGGGCATAAAAAACCAGGCGCAAAAGCTTTCTGTCTCCTAGACAGCAATTGGTTACTAGGCTATACCACTTGATAATCTTCCAGTAATTTTTAATCAGTTGAAAAGATGGGCTCTTGGATCTCATTGGCTGCATATTTTTTTTTTCTACACTGTTCTGTTCTGAGGTCAGCAGGCATATTTTAGAATCATATCTAATGAACTGCGGACAGGAAGCAGGATTTGGTAAAGGGCTGCTAGACTGAGAACCAGCACCACATCCCAATTTTAAGGAACAGTAGATAAATCATCATCATCGTGGCTCAGTGAAAAAAGCCCCGACTTTGGAGTCAGAGGTCATGGATTCAAATCCCGGCTCCGCCGATTGTCAGCTGTGTGACTTTGGGCAAGTCACTTAACTTCTCCGTGCCTCAGTTACCTCATCTGTAAAATGGGGGTTAAGACTGTGAGCCCCCCGTGGGCCAACCCGATCACCTTGTAACCTCCCCAGCGCTTAGAACAGTGCTTTGCACATAGTAAGTGCTCAATAAATGCCATTATTATTGTTATCATCATCATCATCAATATCACTTATTGTGTGCAAAGTGCTTGTGAGAATATAAAACAGTGAAGTTGGGAGACATGTTCCCTGCCCACAAGGAGCTTACAGTCTAGAGGGGGGATTTTCCCACTTTCCGCTATTAAACATTTGTACTTCCCAAGTGCCTAGTACAGTGCTCTGCACATAGTAAGCGCTCAATAAATACGACTGAATGAATGAAACATGCGCACTCCTTATCCACCCTCCCTCTTCCTCTAAAAGTGGCTATATAAAGCTCACACTGAGCACTAAAATTTTATAGGGTTTAATTCATTCATTCAATCGTATTTATTGAGCGCTTACTGTGTGCAGAGCACTGTACTAAGCACTTGGAAAGTATAATGGCTGGTCAACACTACTATCTTTTAAATTATGATCTTTAAGGACTAAAAACACAGACTTTTACGCGATGAAAAGACAATCTTTCTAAAAAACCAATGCCAGTTATGCGGGAAACATCTGCATAATGGTGATGCAGAGGCAGCTTCTCCCCTCAGTTTTACCTACACAACCTCCTCTGGGCAAAAATGAGGAATAATAATAATAATAGTATTTGTTAAGCGCTTACTGTGTGCCAGGCACTGTTCAAAGCACTGGTGCTCAAGGCTCAATCCCCACTTGGCAGATGAGGCAACTGAGGCCCAGAAAAGCAAAGTGACTTGCCCAAGGTCACACAGCAGACTAGCAGCGGAGCCAGAATTAGAACCCATGACAGTCTGGCGCCCAGGCCCGTGCTCTATCTACTAGCGGGACAGACTGTATCCTAAAAAATAACCTGGAAGAATTACAAATTAAATGCCATCATCCTTATTCCCATTTCTAGACTGAGAGCCCGCTGTTGGGCAGGGACCGTCTCTATATGTTGCCAACTTGTACTTCCCAAGCGCTTAGTACAGTGCTCTGCACACAGTAAGCGCTCAATAAATACAATTGAATGAATGAATGAGCAAATTCATAGGGAAGCTCGTGTTTTAGAAGTTAACAGAGCAGTGTAACATGAGTTCTACTGTGGGACTACTGTGGGGCTTTTTACAGGGCCTGGAATATAGTAAACGCTTTAAAAAAAAAGCCACCACACACTTAAGCTTTGTGTGAAAACATCTGCAGGCAGGGAGGGTCGGAAATAGGTTTGCGGGCTTGTCCCGGGGTTGGTGTGGCTCTGTGACTTTGTGTGGGTGGTAGGCCTGAAGCGCAGGAGACCGTGTGGACTGAGTCGACAGGATGATTGAGAAGTACGCTAGGCAGGTCAACTTGGGTCTTCAAACTTTCCAATCAATCAATCAAATCAATCGTATTTATTGAGCGCTTACTGTGTGCAGAGCACTGGACTAAGCGCTTGGAAAGAACAAGTTGGCAACATATAGAGACAGTCCCTCCCCAACAGTGGGCTCACAGTCTAAAAGGGGGAGACAGAGAACCAAACCAAACATACTAACAAAATAAAATAAATAGAATAGATATGTACCAGTAAAATAAATTAATAGAGTAATAAATATGTACAAACATATATACATATATACAAGTGCTGTGGGGAAGGGAAGGAGGTAAGATGTGGGGGATGGAGGGGGGACAAGGGGGATGGTTACAGTGTTCTGCACACAGTAAGCACTCAATAAATACGATTGATGATTCACGGCTCTTATGTGGACTCTAGGTTTCTGATCTGCGGGTTTGGAGAAGATCGGGAAGGAGGGGGAAATCCCCTCAACTTCAGCTCATCTTTCTATGTGAAATTTGCCACTTTCAATTCCCCAAACCAACGGGCTCCTTTTTCCAGGAGATTTTCGCTTCTATCTCATTGCCGTGAAGCAAGGTGGCCTAGTGGATAGGGCACATGCCTGGGAGTCAGAAGGACCTGGGTTCTAATCCCGGCTATATCACTTGTCTGCTGGGTGGCCTTGGGCAAGTCACTTCACTTCTCTGGGCCTCAGTTCCCTCATCTGTCAAATGGGGATTAAGATTGTGAGCCTCACGTGGGACAATCTGATCACCTGGTAACCTCCCCAGCGCTTAGAACAGTGCTTTGCACATAGTGCTTAATAAATGCCATCATTATTATTATTATCTGTAAAATGGGAGGTTAGGACTGTGTCCAACCTGATTAGCTTGTTTCTACTCCAGTGCTTAGTACAGTGCCTGGCTCATAGAAAGAGCTTAACAAATTCCATCAAAAAAAAAAGTGACTTTCCAGAACGCTAACTAGACATCATCATCAATCGTATTTATTGAGCGCTTACTGTGTGCAGAGCACTGTACTAAGCGCTTGATGTCCTTAACAGCACGTTAGCTGGAGAACTACCTTCCCATTCCCTCTTAACTGGCCTGCTCCTTGCCCTCCCTGCCTTCAAGCTACAAATGTTTTCTCTTTCTTCAGAATACAGCCAACCCAAACTCCTACCTTTGGCCTGGATCTATTTGAAGGCTGCTCCAAACTGCGACAGAAAAGACACCTCACTTGTTAAGGGAATTAAAGGGTTAGAAAGAGGATTTTCTCACAGGCAAAGCAACTGCTTGGATGAGCACTGCATTTCTTGAAATATGGGAAGAGAATAGGGACGGAATACAAAGTCATCCCTGGAATCTATGTCCTAGAAATTAGAGGGGAAAGTTGATGCGTGCACAAATGAGAAGGACTTGTCGGTTGGGTTTTGGCCTTAACAGCTGCACTTGCAGACACTGATGAAAATCCACCAGTTTCAGCATTTTCAAAGCTATGGACAGTACGTGCTCTTTCTTATTCCTTTTTCTAATAATAATAATAATAATTGTGGTATTTGTTAAGCTGTTACTATGTGCCAGGCACTGTATTAAGCGCTGGGGTGCATACAAACAAATAGGGTTGGACACAGTCCCACATGGGCTCACAGTCTCAATTCCCATTTTACAGATGAGGTAACTGAGGCCCAGAAAAGTAAAGTGACTTGCCCAAGGCCACACAGCAGACAAGTGGTGGAGCCGGGATTAGAACCCATGACCTTGTGACTCCCAAGCCCGGGCTCTTTCCACTACGCCATACTGCTTCTCACACAAGCACCCATACACTGTCATATCTATATGCTCATTTAAATGCAAGCATGTGCATATACATATTACATATAAACTACATAAAAACTGAATAAATGTTCTGAATACTTTTTAATTTTATCTAAAAGAGTAATTCAAGCCACCCACCTACATGTCACTTTGACATGAAATCCCCAAACAGAAATATTTCAACCCTCCCAATGCTTGTGATAAGTAGAATCTTAGTTAGAGAAGCAGCGTGGCTCAGTGGAAAGAGCCCGGGCTTTGGAGTCAAAGGTCATGGGTTCAAATCCCGGCCCCACCATATGTCTGCTGTGTGACCTTGGGCCTGTCACTTAACTTCTCGGAGCCTCAGTTCCCTCATCTGGAGAATGGGGATGATGACTGTAAGCCCCACGCGGGACAACCTGATCACCTTGTATCCCCCAGCGCTTAGAACAGTGCTTTGCACATAGTAAGCGCTTAACAAATGCCATCATTATTATTATTATTATTATTACTATTATTATTATTATTATTATTATTAAATGCATGCTTTTTGAACTGCTCAATCAAGCAATCAGTGGTATTTACTGAGTATTTACTCTGTGCAAAGCACTGTACTAAGTGCTTAGGAGAGTACAATACAACAGAGTTAGCAGACATGTCTCCTGCCTATAACTATGTACCAGGCACTGTTCTAAGTGCTGGGGTAAATACAAGCTAATCAGGTTGGACAGAGTCTATATGTCCCAGGTGGGGATCACGGTCTTAATGCCCGTTTTAAAGATGAGGTAACTGAGGCCCAGAGAAGTGAAGTGACTTGCCCAGTGTCACTTGGCAGACAAGTGGGGACACCGGGATTAGAATATGGGTCCTTCTGACTCCCAAGCCTGGGCTCTACTCACCAGCCCACGCTGCTTCTTGCACCCGCTAACGTTTCTAGTCTGCGCAAACCTTCTGTGGAAATTGAGTTTTTAAACTTAAATAGAATGAACTTGCCTCCTTCCTTGATCGATGACATGCTGGCTTATGCAGAGCCCGTAACCTCTTCAGACTGAACGCAAGATTCATGTTTCCAGACTGTGAGCCCGTTGGTGGGTAGGGACCGTCTCTATATGTTGCCAACTTGTACTTCCCAAGCGCTTAGTACAGTACTCTGCACACAGTAAGCGCTCAATAAATACGACTGAATGAATGAAGGGAGGGAGGGTGGGGAGTGGGCAACAGACTCTGACGAGACCAGGGAATCCAAACCAACGAATTAAAATCAAAGAAATTCGCTAACCACATCTCGAAAGAGAACCTCCATTGGTAGTCTCAACAGTTAGGAGTTTCCTAAACTGTTTATTTTTGAACTTCGGTAAGACTGCAAGCTCGTTATGGGTAGGGAACGTGTCTATTCATTGTTCTATTGTCCTCTCCTAAGCGCTTAGTACAGTGCTCTGCATACAGTAAGCACTCCATAAATATGACAATGAATGAAAGAGAATTAAATTGAAAAAATGTTCAGTTCTTTAGGGCATGCGCGATCACTTTGCAGAGTTCATGCATCGACCGATATCGCACGTTAAAAATTAAGCATGCTACAAATGTCAGTGAGGCTCTCTCCTTACACAGGTGCTCAAGTCGCCGTCAATCTGTACCATACTAAATTAACCGGCACGTGTTAAATGTTGCTATACGTTGCCAATTTGTACTTCCCAAGCGCTTAGTACAGTGCTCTGCACATAGTAAGCGCTCAATAAATACGATTGATGATGATGATGATGATGTTAAAAGATTCAGGTTCCTACTGTATGCCTTTACAGGGTAACCCCAGTTCCGATCATTACGTGTCAACCATTCCTGGCAGATGAAGTGGAATTTCTTCTTGCTCTCAGTGACTCCTTTATCTAGTCCCCTAAAGCTTCTTTCCATCCAGGCAGACATTTACAGAGCTCTCTCTGACTGTGTTTTACATCACACGTCTTTCATCGCTGCATCACGCTCCCTCCGCAGGTACTACGGTTGCTAGGCTCCTGGATTTTTGGCTGCCTAGCAACAGATGCTTCTTTATTCCCGTCAGGTGTGATTAGCCAAGCCAGGCTTCAAAATATAGAAGTAAGGGTGATTTTCCACTGCTTGGCCATGAAAAGGAGGCTCTCTTATCACAGAGCCATAGAAGGGGAGGACTAGGAAACCATGAAAAGTTATTTTGTCCAACTGACTGTCTCTGAAATGCGCCAGAAAGAAACAATTCCTTTTTTTTCCTCTCTAAAAGCCCCAGGGACAGAGTTTGCCCACTTCCCTTGTAAAATAATTTGGTATCAACTCTGTCAAGAAATTCTTCCTAATAGCTACCTCAAATTCTTCTGGCTTCCCTCTTGTACTGTACTGAGGGTACCCTGTTCTTGGAGAAAAGATGCTCCCTGACATATAGTAATCTCTTCATATAATCAATACCTGTCCTCCCTCCTATTTAGACTGTGAGCCCCAGGTAGGATAGGGATTATATCCAACGTGATTAACTTGTATCTACTCCAGCACTTGAAACAGGGATTAACAGATAGTAGGCACTTAACAATCGGGCAGTGTGTCTGTTTATTGTTGCAGTGTACTCTCTCAAGTGCCCTGTGCAGTGCTCTGCACACAGTAAGCGCTCAATAAATATGATTGAATGAATTATAATTACAATTATTCTATGCTTGAAGACTAAATTGTGAAGTTCCCTCTCAACCTACTACTTTTTAGTCTCTATGAGACCCATTCCTTTTGCCTTAATTTTCAAACTTTCAATCATTTTTGCTGCTCTCCTCTGGATGTTCTCCAATTTCTCCACATCACGTTTAAGCCGCAGAGCTCAAAGCTGAGTCCAAGAAACAAGTGAGGGCAGGACTAACAGAGGCAGGACGGCCAGGTACCCACATAATAATAATTACTATTATTATAATTATGGCATTTGTTAAGCGCTTACTCTGTGCTAAGCGCTGTTCTGGCATCAGTTACAAGGTTATCAGATTGGACACAGTCTCTTTCCCACATAGGGCTCACCGTTTAGATAGGAGGGAGTAGGGTTTAATCCCCATTTTACAGATGAGGAAACTGAGGCCCACAGAAGTTAAGTGGCTTGCCCAAAGTCACACAGCAGACAAGGGGCAGACCCAGGATTAGGATGCAGTTCCTCTGACTCCTAGGCCGGAGCTATTTCCACTAAACCACACTGCTTCTCCTTTCTTGCTCGTCTTTTCAGCTACAAGCACTGAAGAAATCTGTCCTGAAATTACAGGACTGAAAATAAAGTTGGATTTAAAAATTGCGTACTCACTTGGCTCAAAAAAGTATTCTCTGAGAATTTGCCCCAGTGTCATTTAACTTGACCCAAATTTTCAAACTGAGGACTAAGTGAGCCACTTTTCCACGAGAAGCATATTCCGAAAAAACATAGTTGGGAACATCAACTAATCAATGATATTTACATTGAATGCCTACTATATGCAAAGCACTGTAATAAGTACTTGGGAGAGTACATTCAACAGAATTAGGAGCCACGCTCCCTGATCATAATGAGTTTACAATCAGTGGTGAATATTGAGCTTGAAAGCCTGTTGTCCTAAGCACTTGGGAGGGTATAAGGGAAGCGGGATGACTTATTCCCTGCCCTTAAGGAGTTTATGATGCAATAAAAAAAGGACAATAATTATTTACAAATGAGGGGAGCAGAGGGAAGGATACAGCCAGAAATACAAATATACCACGGTGAAATAAATGAGAATAAATAAATAAGGGAAGGTATATATACAGGTATACCTGATATATGTATATATGGTTGTACATATTTATTACTCTATTTATTTATTTATTTTACTTGTCATATCTATCCTATTTATTTTGTTGGTATGTTTGGTTTTGTTCTCTGTCTTCCCCTTTTAGACTGTGAGCCCACTGTTGGGTAGGGACTGTCTCTATGTGTTGCCAATTTGTACTTCCCAAGCGCTTAGTACAGTGCTCTGCACATAGTAAGCGCTCAATAAATACGATTGATGATGATGATGATGATATAAATAAATATACAACTAGGCCTGGAGGAAAAAATGGCAGCTGCCTTAGCCTTCTTCCTCAGGGTGGCAGAAAAAGTAACTCTCAAGAACTTACCCCAACAGCACCGCTTTAGTGACCCCCCACCCCAACCCCTCGACCCCATTCTGATCTCTGCTGTGTTAAAAATGATGCCAGGGAGGGGAATCTGTGTCTGGAGACATGAATGGCATGCTCTGCACACAGTAAGCGCTCAATAAATACGACCGAATGAATGTCGAAGATGAACTTTAGTAGACTTTCGGTATTCCCCTACCCTGGGCTCCCCGGAGTCTTTACTCTGATCCTGAACGCAGTGAGGAGTCTGTAGGTCTACGGGAAACAACAAGGGTCTTCACTGAAACTTTTGAACTGCTCTCAAGCCAAATGTCCCAAGGAAGAGATACAGCAATACAACAAAAAACGGACACATTCCCTGCCCACAACGAGCTTACAATCAAGAGGGGGGAAATGACGTTGCATTTTGCTGAAGTCACAGTCATTGTGAAGGCCAATTTGAGGAGCCCAAGTAAGACTCCTTAGATGAACCTACAAATCAATCAATCAATCAATCAATCGTATTTATTGAGCGCTTACTGTGTGCACAGCACTGTACTATGCGCTTGGGAAGTACAAGCTGGCAACATATATAGAGACAGTCCCTACCCAACAGTGGGCTCACAGTCTAGAAGGGGGAGACAGAGAACAAAACCAAACATACTAACAAAATAAAATAAATAGAATAGATAGGTACAAGTAAAATAAATACATAAATAGAGCAATAAATCCGTACAAATATATATACATATATACAGGTGCTGTGGGGAAGGGAAGGAGGTAAGATGCGGGGGATGGAGAGGGGGACGAGGGGGAGAGGAAGGAAGGGGCTTCCTTTATTAAGCGCTTACTATGTGCAAAGCACTGTTCTAAGTGCTGGGGCGGGTACAGGGTAATCAGGTTGTCCCACGGGGGGCTCACAGGCTTCATCCCCATTTTACGGATGAGGGAACTGAGGCCCGGAGAAGTGAAGTGACTTGCCCAGAGTCACCCAGCTGACAACTGGCGGTAGAAATACTGGGTTATGTGGAATTGCAGCATAAAACTGTAACTCCCTAAGACCAGGAAGAGCCAGAAGTAGAGAGGGAAAGATGGGCTGGGAGAATTAAAAGCATCCAATTAAATGGGTGCACAGCACTGCACTCAGCCCTTGGGCAGGGAGCGTGCCTATCAATGCCGTTATATCGTATTCTCCCAAGTGCTTAGTTCAGTGCTCTGCACACAGGAAGTGCTCAATAAACATGATTGATTAATACGATTGATTGGGTGAGTACAACAATAGAGGAGGGAGAAATGATCTCTGTCCTCAAGGACTTTACAATCTAGAAGTATTTACTAGTAAATTTAGAAATGTGGTTCCACAAACTCTCAGTTCTAAGTGCTGGGGTACAAACAATATCATCAGGTAGGGCATGAATGTGCTAATAATTAATCCTAAAAATGTCTTGAATTTATGGGAGTGTCACTTTCTGAGGTTTAAAGTTGTTCTACAAGTATTCTCCCCTCTCTAAGAACAAACATTAGAGTGGAACTGTTCAGGATGGCAAAGTTTAACTACACCAACTGAAATTACCAGGCAGGCATAAGCTCAATGCAACACAAAGACAAAGCTAACCACAAGCTGCTGAACATCAACTTCCTAATCTTTTCCAGAGTACCAGATCCCAAAGTCAGTCTGAGAGATTTAAGACACCAAAGGCCCTATAAATTACATTACAGATTCTCGGCGGGGATGATATAGTTAAAGATGAGTTACTCCGAGCTTTTGGCCTGAATGTAATTTCCGGGCCAATTTTTCATATTGGTTCTCAACCCACATATGAATTTGTCTGGAAGGTTTTATGAAAATTGTTTCGGTAGCTTTTGAATTATATAAAGAGATCTTGATTTATCAAAGTTTTTTCAATGTTTGTTTGTCTTTTTAAAAGATAATCTCGGAAAGCAAAAATGGCTTTGCTTTGAAATCTCCACTCTAGTAGCCCAAATTAGGCATTCTGCAATATTCACCAACATCATTCCAGATGTAATGTAATTTAGAGAAGCAGCGTGCCTCAGTGGAAAAGAGCACGGGCTTTGGAGTTAGTCATCATGGGTTCGAATCCTGGCTCCACCACATGTCTGCTGTGTGACCTTGGGCAAGTCACTTAACTTCTCTGAGCCTTAGTTACCTCATCTGTAAAATGGGGATTAAGACTGTGAGCCCCACGTGGGACAACCTGATCACTTTGTAGCCCCCCCAGCGTTTAGAACAGTGCTTTGCACATAGTAAATGCTTAACAAATGCCAACATTATTATTATTATTATTATTATTATGTACAAACCAAGAACGGTAAGCTCCTTGTGTACAGGAAATGTGTCTACCAACTCTGTTGTATTGTCCTTTCTCAAGCGCTTAGTATGGTGCTCTGCACAAAGTAAGCACTCAACATATACCACTGATTGATTGATTGATTGACTGAGGCGACAGAAGCCAGGGTTTCCTACCTTATCTAGACCTAATAAAATGGACCAGCTCAAAACTTGCTTTTCCTGCACAATATCCATGGTTCTAGCAAAGAAAATGTGGAGGCAAAATTTTAAAATCCCCATAAAAATCTCATGTTCTAATATGTCATTTCCTTGACTTACGAGTAATATAGAGAAGCAACGTGGCTCAGTGGAAAGAGCCCGGGCTTTGGAGTCAGAGGTCGTGGGTTCAAATCCTGGCTCCGCCACTTGTCAGCTGTGTGACTTTGGGCGAGCCACTTAACTTCTCTGTGCCTCAGTTCCCTCATCTATAAAATGGGGATTAAGACTGTGAGCCCCAGGTGGGACAACCTGATCACCTTGTAACCACCCCGGTGCTTAGAACAGTGCTTTGCGGTTCAAATCCTGGCTCCGCCACTTGTCAGCTGTGTGACTTTGGGCAAGCCACTTAACTTCTCTGTGCCTCAGTTCCCTCATCTATAAAATGGGGATTAAGACTGTGAGCCTCAGGAGGGATAACCTGATCACCTTGTAACCTCCCCGGTGCTTAGAACAGTGCTTTGCACATAGTAAGCGCTTAATAAGTGCTATTATTATTATTATTATATAGCTTCTCCAAGTTCTTTTTTTTATAGTATTTGTTAAGCACTTGCTATGTGTCAAGCACTGTTCTAAACGGCTGGGATAGTTATAAGTTAGTTAGGTCGGACACAGACCCTGTCCCTCGTGGGTTGCGGTCTAAATATGAGGGAGAAAAGGTACTGAATAAAGCACGGAGAAGTTGCCCAAGTTCACCCAACAAGTAATTGGCAGAGTTGGGGTTAGACTCCGACTCCCAAGCTGTGCTCTTTCCACCGAGCCACGCTGCTTTGTGTACTATGGACTGAAAACACAAGGTCACCTTCAACCTTCCCAAGTACAAACTAATAGAACTGCAGGGTGGCTGACGCAAACATCAGTTACACCTGTGTGCGTCTGGCACGTCCTGAAATTTTTAATAGACTCAGTTTGCACCCACCCATAGAAATCACACACCCCATTAGTCATTTCCCCACTCTCGGGCAGCTTTTCTTTTCGGCCCTGATAACTGCTTGAGGCTTCTCATCTCTAAGCCTCCAAACCTTATTAAAGGCCCATCTCCTCCAAGAGGCCTTCCCCGACTATTTCCTCTTCTCCCACTCCCTTTCGCATCATCCTTGCACTTGGATTTGCATCCTTTATCCACCCCACCCTCAGCCCCGCAGCACTTATGTACGGATGGATGAGAAGCAGCGTGGCTCAGTGACTGAGCCCCTTCCTTCCTCTCCCCCTCATCCCCCTCTCCATCCCCCGCATCTTCCCTCCTTCCCTTCCCCACAGCACCTGTATACATGTATATATGTTTGTACATATTTATTACCCTATTTCTTTATTTATTTTACTTGTACCTATCTATTCTATTTATTTTATTTTGTTAGTATGTTTGGTTTGGTTTTCTGTCTCCCCCTTCTAGACTGTGAGCCCACTGTTGGGTAGGGACTGTCTCTATATGTTGCCAGCTTGTACTTCCCAAGTGCTTAGTACAGTGCTCTGCACACAGTAAGCGCTCAATAAATATGATTGATTGATTGATTGGAAAGAGCCCAGGCTTGGGAGCCAGAGGTCGTGGGTTCTAATTCCAGCTATGAAACTTGTCAGCTGTGTGACTTTGCTTCACTTCTCTGTGCCTCAGTTCCCTCATCTGTGAAATGGGGATAAAGACTGTGAGCCCCACATGGGACAACCTGATTACCTTGTATCCCCCCCCAGTGCTTAGAACAGTGCTTTGCACATTGTAAGCGCTTAACAAATGCCATCATTTTTATTACATATTCAATCGTATTCAATAAATACGATTGATTGGCTGATTGATTTTATTTTTTTTAATCTGTCGTTTATTTACATTAATGTCCGCCGGCCCATCTAGGCTGCAAAACTCACTGGGGGCAGGGGATGTATCCATCAACTCTGTTGTGCTGTTTTCTCCCAAGCGCTTAGTACAGTGCTCTGAACACGGTCAGGGCTCAGTAAATACCACTGACCGAATGAGATCACCCACAACCCACGGGGTCAGAGTAGCCACTGTATTCCTCTGTGGAAATGGGCACCTCCTTAGAAGTGGGAGGGTTGAGTGGGAATTTGCTGCATTGTACTTTCCAAGCGCTTCGTGCAGTGTTCTGCCCATAGTAGGTGCTCAATAAATATGATTAAATGAATTAATTAGGGAATACCAGGAGGAGCTGAACACCTTCAAATATGGCAACAGGTGTGGAATAGAAAAGACTACTGTAATAATAATGATTGCAGTGTTTTTTAAGCGCTTACTATAGGTCAAGCACTGTTCTAAGCGATAGGGGACATACAAGTTCATCGGGTTGGACACGGTCCCCGTCCCCTAAGGAACTCTCGGGTTAAGAAGAAGGGAGAATAGGTATTGAATAGATGAGGCCCAGGGAAGGGAAATGACTAGCCCAAGGTCACATGACAGGCAAGTGGCAGAGCCTGGATTAGGACTCAGGTCCTCAACTCCCAGGCCTGGGCTCTTCTCATTAGCTATGGTGAGCCCTCCTCTCCTTTTCTCCCCGCTGCTCCTTTCATTCGTCCTCCCTACCATCCCCACAGCACATATGTATATATCTGTCATTCCTTCATTCACTTTTGTATATTAACTTCTGTCTCCCCCTCTAATAATGGCATTTATTAAGCGCTTACTATGTACAATTCCAATTACAGTTCTATTAGTTTACAATTCCCCCTCTCCATCCCCCCCATCTTACCTCCTTCCCTTCCCCACAGCACCTGTATATATGTATATATGTTTGTACATATTTATTACTCTATTTATTTATTTTACTTGTACATATCTATTCTATTTATTTTATTTTGTTAGTATGTTTGTATTTGTTCTCTGTCTCCCCCTTTTAGACTGTGAGCCCACTGTTGGGTAGGGACTATCTCTGTATGTTGCCAATTTGTACTTCCCAAGTGCTTAGTACAGTGCTCTGCACACAGTAAGCCCTCAATAAATACGATTGATGATGATGATGATACAAAGCACTATTCTAAGCGCTGAGCACTGTTCTAAAGACGGTGAGCTTATTGTGGGCAGAGAATGTGTCTGTTATTGCATTATGCTCTCTCAAGCACTTAGTGTAGTGCTTTGCACAGAGGAAGCGCTCAATAAATACAGTTGAATGAATGAATGAATTAGGCCTCACTGCTTCACTGAATACTACTCTAATGCTGGTCTGACAAACAGTCCAAATGAAATATAACATGCATCTTGTTTAGACATTATATAGATATATTCTCTTCCAATAAAAAAACCAGATCTATCCTTCCAGAGTTACCTATCACCCTTATTTGACATCATACTGCAGGCACGATAAAAAGTAACGCAATGTTGGCATCCAGTCAGCTCGCCAGTCCCGAAGCAATGAAGCAACATGGCCCAGTGGAAAGACAATGGGCCTGGGAGACAAAGGACCTGGGTTCTAATCCCAGCTCTGCCACCTGCCTGCTGTGTGACCTTGGATGAGTCACTTCACTTCCCTGTGCCTCAGTTGCCTTATCTGTAAAATAGGGACTCAATACCTATTCTCCCCTTCTACTTAAACTGTGGGCAAGTCACTTCGCTACTCTGTGCCTCAGTTCCCTCAACTGTAAAATGGGGATCAAATACCTGTTCTCCCACCTGCTTAGACTGTGAACCCCATGAGGGATAAGGGTTGTGTCCAACCTAATTAATTTGTACCTACCCCAGCACTTAGAATAGTCAGCTCTTAACAAATACCATAAAAAAAGTGCTTACAGCCACCCAATGCTGCCGGGCAAACCACGCAAGGAGGATGAAGGCAGCAGTAGAGCCCAGCAGCTGTTATATCCTCAACGGAAAGCAGGCTGGAGCAAGTGGGGAAGGAAGTGAGAATAAATGATTTTATGACACAGTGAAGTACACTGTGTCCTGGCACTCAACTGTAGAGATGCTCAAGGCAGCAGACAGACCGGCTATTCGGGCAGCGTTTCTGAAAGGAGAAAGGCTCTATGGAGATCTGTGGAGAGGCAGGCCCTGAGTGGGACAAACCCCCCAGCTGAGCAGCAAGAATCCATATTTAAGGGCAATTAGTGTGCAATCAATGACCTCTCCCTCTCCCCTCTGACAGCACTGATTGCTTACTAAAATCCAGCCTGTCCACTTCGCTCCGCTAAAGCCATCCTTACTTACTGTACCTCAACCACATCTATCTCGCTGCCGACCCCTCGCCCACACCCTCCCTCTGGCTTGGGACTCTCTCTTAAGGGGTGTGCTTTAAATAAATGAATGATACATTCTGGTTTGCTATTAAAATTATATATATATATACACATATATATGAAATTCGTTGCAAATACATTGTGACGTAAACATGGTTTGAGTCTCCCTTCATATCTGACGGATGACCAATCTCCCTACCTTCAAAGCCTTGTTAAAATTACCTCTCCTCCAGGAGGCCTTCCCCAATTATATCCTCATTACCCCTACTCTCCCTCCCTTCTGTGTGGCTTATGCACTTGGATCTGAAGTAATAATAATAATAACAATGGTATTTGTTAAGTGCTTACTATGTGCCAAGCACTGTTCGAAGCGCTGGGGGAGATACAAGGTAATCAGGTTGCCCCACGTGGGGCTCCCAGTCTCAATCCCCATTTTACAGATGAGGTGACAGGCCCGGAGAAGTGAAGTGACTTGCCCAAGGTCACACAGCAGACAAGTGCCCGGAGCCGGGATTAGAACTCATGATCTCTGACTCTCAAGCCTAGGCTCTTGCCCCTAGGCCATGCTGTACTCTTTGAGCATTTGCTATTCACCCCACAGCCCTTACGTAAGTGGTCTTAATTTATTTTAATGTCTGTTTCCACTTGTAAATTACTTGTGGGCAGGGATTACATCTACCAACTCTGTTACATTGTATTCTCCCAAACGCTTTGTACAGTGTTCTGCGCACAATAAGCACTCAATAAATACCACTGATTGATGGATTTTTAAAAAATGGTATTTGTTAAGATGGGGTAGATACAAGGTAATGAGGTTGGACACAGTCCCTATCCCACATGGGGCTCACAGTCTTAATCCCCATTTTATAAATGAGATAACAAGGCACAGAGAAGTGAAGTGACTTGCCTAAGGTCACACAGCAGGCAAGTGGCGGAACAGGGATTAGAACCCAAGTCCTCTGACTCCCAAGCTTGTGTTCTTGCCACTAGGCCATGCTGCTTCTTGAAGGGAGTGTCAGTCTCGCATATCATTTTTTTTTCCATGCACCTATTCGATCTCACAATCACTAGGGTCACCTTTGAAAATGAAAACACCACTGACTGAAAACACGATTCTCACTTTTCTTTTGCCTACCCAGTGGTCACTAATTCAGAAAATGTCCACGTTAATAAGAAAACCTTTTTGAACGTGAACACTCATATTGAATTTGCTATGGGCAGCCTAGCTTCCTTAATGACAAAATGCCAGGCTAAATGGGTGTTCCTTCCTTAGCACCTCCCAATTCCTTGAAAGAAATCTTTCTGTTCGGAATTCCGGCTAATCAGGTAGCATCTACTAAGCCTCCATTTTGTACCAGTCATGTGCTAAAGTTTTCTGAGTAGTAACAAAGGAAATAGCCACCATAGTCCCCTAACCTGAGGGGAAATTGTGGGGGGCGGGGAGGGCACAAAACACACACTCACGCACAAATGCCAACTGTCTTTTATCCATTACAGTTGCCCCGGAAAAGCAGATTTCCTTCATATAAACATTCTTCCTTTTTCATTAGTTTCTTTGTGTGCATAAGTCAAAGGATCAATTGTTGTTATCGTTTTTGATTTCTAAACTTTAGGGGACAGTTATGAACACTGGTTAGGCTTGGTATTTCCTGACAGGTAATCTCCCTTAGTTTTGTTTTCATGAAGAATTTGAACTGGAGGATTTGCTTTAGATGGGCTATTTGTATTCTATGTGTGTGCCCGGGGGGGGGGGGGGGGGGCCCAAAATTAAAGGGGTGTGCTTTAAATAAATGAATGCTACATTCTGGTTTGCTATTAAAATTATGTATATATGTATACACATATATATGAAATTTGTTGCAAATACAGAGTGACGTAAACATGGTTTGAGTCTCCTAAATGGTGAGAAGCAGTGTGACCTACTGGAAAAAGCACAGCTCGGGAGTCAGGACATGGGCTCTAATCCCGGCTCCACCTCTTGTTGGCTGTGTGACCTTGGGCAAATCACTTCACTTCTCTTAGCCTCGGTTCCCTCATCTGTAAAATGGGGATTAAGGCCGCGAGCCCCATGTGGGACACGGACTGGGTCCAACTTGATCAGCTTGTATCTCCCCCAGTGCTTAGAACAGTGCAGGTGACATAGTTGGTGCTTAACAAATAATAATCATAATGATGGCATTTATTAAGCGCTTACTACATGCAAAGCACTGTTCTAAGCGCTGGGGAGGTTACAAGGTGATCAGGTTGTCCCACGTGGGGCTCACAGTCTTAATCCCCATTTTACAGATGAGGGAACTGAGGCACAGAGAACTTCAGTGACCTGTCCAAAGTCACACAGCTGACAACTGGAGAAGCCGGGATTTGAACCCATGACCTCTGACTCCAGAGCCCGGGCTCTTTCCACTGAGCCACGCTGCTTCTCTACCATCATCATCAAATGGTGAAGGACGTGACTCAACCTCGTGAAGCTGCTGTACACCACAGCTCGGTGTTTATTTCTGTGTGTTTACATGGATCGAATGTAACACACCTTTGGAAAACAGGGGCGAGGCACTCTACTTTGAAAATCAGCTTCCGAAAACCTTTGGCAAAAAAGTACAATAGTGCTACTCCCAGTACCTGCAATTTCTAAAATGTTTCCATCCGAATTAGCCTTCCGGAGTATTGTTCTGGCTGGAGCTTAAGCTGTGTCATTCACTGACTGGGTGACCTTGGGCAGGTAACTGAATTTTTCCATGCTTCAGGCTTCCCATTTGCAAAGGGAGCCTCATAGAATCTAACCATTCTCCACCTCTAGTGAAAGCGGGGAGACTACCACAAAAAAAAATTCTGCCAAGTGCCTGCTACATATCTTCTTCTTATAAAGGTATTTTGGAAATAACATAAATTACGGACTTTACTTGGACACACTTAACAAAGGAACCTGGGCTTTGAAGGAGGAAAAACCAAAAGGAAACTCAAGAAAATGGTGACTTCGTAAATAAACCTAAAGAAATTTCAACCAGATATTACTGTACGACACAAATTTCTTGGGAAAGTACAGTGTTGCACTATCAATTTGAATACTTGGTTTAGGCCAAAAAGACATAAATCCATTTTGCCCAACTACCGAACCTCAATTTTATTATCATCATTATCATCAATCGTATTTATTGAGTGCTTACTGTGTGCAGAGCACTGTACTAAGCGCTTGGGAAGTACAAATTGGCAACATATAGAGACAGTCCCTACCCAACAGTGGGTTCACAGTCTCTTTGTGTGGCTCTGTTGAAAGTCACAGTTGAGAGAGCAAGAAGCTGAAAGAATATATAATATTCGCAATGGTTTTTTTGCAATAGGATGGGGAGAAGCCATTGCATATTCAACAGCCTTAGTGAGTAACAAAAGTACATTTCATCTCTTTGGCTTTCTATAGCTCCAGGCTTGGAATTCATTCATTGATTCATTCACTCAATCGATTGTATTTATTGAGCACTTACTGTGCGCAGAGCACTATATTAAGCAATCGGGAGGGTACAACACAACAATCAACAGACGCATTCCCTGCCCACAATGAGCTTACAGTCTAGAGAGGGGGGAGACAGACATTAATATAAATCAATAAATGTCAGATACATATATATGTGCTTTGGGGCTGGGAGGGGGGAAGAACAAAGGGAGCAAGAGTGGGGGAAGAGGAGAGCTTAGTCAGGGAAAGCCTCTTGGAGAAGATGGGCCTTGTCAGATTTGAGGAGGGAGGGTGGGATCTCCTGGGGAAATTTGGGAGTGAGGAAAGGGTCAGCATTGGGACTAAAAAATAAAGCAGGCCTGTCTGACTTCTCCTCCACCTTTATTCGCCCTCTTGTACCGTGAACAAGTTTGCCTTGTCCTCCTTTCAGCAGAGAAACAAAGTCTGTTTTCAGAGTACAACAAATGGGTGGACCAAAGACAGTCATAACCTATTCCCGTTTTCAGGCAGAAGTTTGATAACCGCCGCACAGTTCTTACCTTCACTAATAGCGTGAGGCTTAATAACACAGCAAGTGCAGTTGGTAAAATTTGCCGTGTTCACCGGGCCGCAACCTCCGCCGGAGGGAAAGAACAGCTCCAATTCCTGAAGACAAACACAGATGAGGACCATTACTGGATGTCGGCCGTGAAGAGCCCTTGAACGGCTTGGTGTTTTGGTGGCCTAAAACGGCATCTGTAACTTTTCGAGTTCACTGGGTCAAGTGCCCTCTTGGCTCAAGGGTTCGGGTAAATGCTCCACCAAAAAAAAATAAAATCAAATAACGTGAAGCAAGTTCAAGCGTGAGATGCGGGAGGGCATACGAATGATTGTAAGGCTTGGTGGGAAGAGCACGGGCTTGGCAGTTACAGGTCGTGGGTTCTAATCCCGGCTCTGCCACTTCTCAGCTGTGTTGCTTTTGGACAAGTCACCTCGCTTCTCTGTGTCTCAGTTACCTCATCTGTCAAATGGGGATGAAGACTGTGAGCCCCACGTGGGACAACCTGATTACCTTATATCTACCCCAGCGCTTAATATCTACCCCAGCTATGCTTGGCACATAGTAAGCACTTAACAAATATCATCATTTTAATTATTATTATTAGGATGATGAAAGAATCCTCCTGCCTAGGCTTACGGGGGTTGCTGGGGAAGGAAAGAAAGAGTAGGGGACCACTTCCAAGCCCAAAGTCTGGATTGGAGGGAAGGTCTCTGGGGATATAAGGGAGGAAAAGTGGGGCAAGTGGGACGGAAGCTACATCAGGGAGGGGTTCACCCTCCACTTTGAGGTCAGGTACAGAGGAAGGGGTGCTTCACACCAGTCTCCCTCACTCACCGCGCCCTCACCTCCTCCCCCTCTACTCACGTTCTAGCCACATATCAGGAAAGCACGGACTTTATAAATAACCTTATCCTGTTCAGGGCCTATCAGCACCTGCAGGGAAGGGTCTGTGGATCACTGTCTGGGATGGGGTACAGGAAAGCATCAGAAAACTTTCCCAAAATCCGGATGGTCTCTTTTAAGAACAGAAATTAACCTGCGAGGCTGGAAAGGAGTAGGATAAAAATGCAGTCAAATATAGCCTGTAGACTGCAAGCTCACTGTGGGTAGGGGACGTGTCTACCGACTCTATTGTAGATAGTGCTCAATAAACACCACTGTTGGTTGATTGATCCCAAATCCTCAGAACAGTACTCTGCACACAGTAAACGCTCAATAGAGAAGCAGCGTGGCTCAGTGGAAAGAGCACGGGCTTTGGAGTCAGAGGTCATGGGTTCAAATCCCACCTCCGCCACTTGTCAGCTGTGTGACTTTGGGCAAGTCACTTAACTTCTCTGAGCCTCGGTTACGTCATCTGTAAAACGGGGATTAAGACTGTGAGCGCCCGTGGGACAACTTGATCACCTTGTATCCCCCCAGCGCTTAGAAGAGTGCTTTGCACATAGTAAGCGCTTAACAAATACCATCATATTATTATTATTATTAATAAATACCACTGATTGATTGCTATCTGCAATTGGCAAGGGCCAATTCGCCTTTAATTCAACCAGACCAAGGGCTAGGTGCAGGCTGCCCATCTTTCCAAAAAAGGCTCTTTGCTGCTCTCTAGATTGCAAATTCGTCTCTAGACTGTAAGCTCATTGTGAGCATGGAATGCATTTGTTTATTGTTGTACTGTTCTCTCCCAAGCGCTTAGAACAGGGCTCTGCACACAGTAAGTACTTAATAAATACTACTGACTGACTGCAATTGATTTTAGGCTCTGTCTCCCCCACGATATTGTTAGCTTCTTGTGGGCAGGGATCGGCACCTCCCAGCTCTATCCTCCCCTCCTATGCACGTAGCACAGTGTTCTGCACATAGTTAGCGCTCATAAAGACCACTTCCCCGCCCCGATGCCCTTCCCTATTAGCGATAGCCTCTGCCTCTCTGAAGCTGGAACTCGGCTATCGCATTCAGGGTACGGAAGCTTCCAGAAGGAATATTCCTGCCCGAGAGCGCCTTTACCATGGGATGCGGCTGGAATCGCTATCAGGCAGACTTAGATGAACTGGAGGGGGTTCCCAGGAATAGAAACCAAAATCATTAAGGGGATGGAGGGGATGACTTATGAGGAAAGATTAAAGGAGCTAAATCTGTTCGGCTTGACTAAGTGACAACTAAAGGGGACATGATAACAGCCTGCAGGCTAAGCCTACAGCGGAGAATTTCTCCACTGTGATTGGAAAACAAAAAAGAGGGATCTATTTTTACCCTGGTAAGACGGCACAGGACTTTCCCTGCCCCTCTGCATCTACTTAATACACTGCTATGGTGGCAGTGGTACCAAGAATAAGTGACCTTGGACAAGTCACATAACTTTTCTGGGCCTCAGCTACCTCATCTGTAAAATGGGGATTAAGAGTGTAAGCCCCTTGTGGGACAGAGACTGCATCCAACCTGATTAACTTGTATCTACCTCAGCACTTAGAACAGGGCTTGGCATATAGTAAGCGATTAACAAGTTCTATTATTATTATGATTGTTCACATCTCAAAAGCATTTCTGGTGTTTAAATGGGGCTGGGGGGAAGCACGCTTTCAGGCACGTTCTAATTCTAGGAAATTAGGAGGAAAGAAAAAGTAGTGGACTCTTGAAGCCACTGAAGATAGCCAGGATTTATGTTCCAAAAGTGCTCGATGAAACAAAGCAAGATCTTAACTGAGCTGAGCTTTCACGGAACACACTAACTCAAAATGTACTTAAACTTCAACAATTATCTGGCGAAATCCAGCCACTACCAATCTTGAAAATTCAATTCCCAGCAATAGTTTATGTGATATAAAGAGGCCGAAATGACTTTACAAATGTTCTGGATTCAAGATCTTGCCAGATGAGCAAGTAAGTGGTGATGACTCTTGTTTCTTTCACGGGGAAACACTTGCTGAAACGTCAATTTCTAACCTGGAGACGCATTCTCTGCTCCTCCTTGCCCTCCTCCTCCTGCTCCTCTCAAACACTCCTAGAATCCCACAATACTGTTTTTTCCCCAGTCTGCCACCCCTACGTCTAACCAAGGGTCATCGAGAAGCAGTGTGGCTCAGTGGAAAGAGCCCGGGTTTTGGAGTCAGAGGTCATGGGTTCAAATCCTGACTCCACCAACTGTCAGCTGGGTGACTTTGGGCAGGTCACTTAACTTCTCTGTGCTCCAGTTATCTCATCTGTAAAATGGGGATTAAGACTGTGAGCCCCACGTGGGACAAACTGATCACTCTGTAACCTCCCCAGTGCTTAGAACAGTGCTTTGCAAACACTTAACAAATACCATCGTTATTCCCCCTTCTAGACTGTGAGCCCGTTGTTGGGTAGGGACCATCTCTATATGTTGCCAACTTACACTTCCCAAGCGCTTAGTACAGTGCTCTGCACACAGTAAGCGCTCAATAAATACGATTGAATGAATGAATATTAACATGAAGCTCAGTGGCAAGTGCACAGGCCTGGGAGCTGATTCCAATCCCAGTTCTGCCACTTCCCTGCTGCATGACAAGGGCAAGTCACCTAACTTCTCCATGCCTCAGTTTCCTCAACAGAAAATTGAGGAATAAATACCTGTTCTCCCTCCTACTTAGAACGTGAGCCCCACGTGGGGCAGGGACAGTATCAGCCTTGACCACCCCAATGCTAAGAACAATGCCTGACATGCAGTAAGCGCTTAACGAACCCCAAGAAAAAAAAGTGGATTATTTACACAAATCTAGATTGCCATTTCTTCGGAGAAGCAGCGAGGCTTAGTGGAAAAAGCACGGGCTTGGGAGGACAGAGGATGGGGATTTTAAGACCATGATCCCCACGTGGGACAATCTGATTACCTTGCATCTCCCCCAGCGCTTAGAACAGTGCTTAGCACATAGTGAGCGTTTAACAAATACCATCATCGTCATTATTATTCTCTGGTGGCCAAGAGAAATATTTCCTGAAACACAGGAATAACATTATCTCTGCTAAGACTCTAATGGAATACAAACACTGTGTTAGCTAGAAATGCTTGCCACTTCATTTGACTAGTGTAAAAGCAGATCAAATGAAAATATTTCTTAGGAGCACAAAAGGAAAAACGGTAAAAAAAAAAAAAATCTTACTCGGGCGGCAGTAGCGAAAGAATCAGGGCCGTGGGCTGCATTTTTTATGTTATCTGTTCCAAACTTTGCTCTGATGCTTTCTGGGGCATCTGTACGAGCCACGCTGGAGTTAGCTGGTCCCAGTAACGCCTTCCATTCCTTTATAGAATCGTTGCCCAAAATCTCCATGGCAACAATGGGACCGCTTGTAATGAACTGCAGAAGTTCACTGCAAAAGAGATTCATCGTATTACTCTATGTCAGCCAATAAATACCCCTCTGCACCCTCTCCACTCGGCTTTTCTCCTGAATTAGAGGACCACTTTGGGGATTTGGGATTAGACTTGGGGGGCGCGTTTGTTCATTCATTCATATGATTCATTCGTTCGGTCGATTCATTTGATCCACTCTCGGCACAAAGCCTGCTGCCCAAGGCAGGGCCTCCATTTGACGCCGACATAAGCCTGCTTCAGGCACAGAATAAGGGAAAGGAGAGACGTTCTCTTCTCCCTTTCCCATAAACGATGATCCATCACTTAGTACAGTGCCTGGCACATTGTAAGTGCTTAACAAATACCGTAATTATTATTACCCTGATTCCTAAATGTAGGTTCCGGCTCCACCGTGCGACACGGATGGGAGGGTTGAGTTCATTACAATTTTAATTTTCTGGCCCTTTCCGGAATTATACCCAACTAGATTCACACCTCCACTGCAATGGAAAAACAGACATCTTCCCATCTTACGGCACGCACGGACACTGAAAGCACACTTTGACCCAAACAGTTGTCCGAAAAAAAATCGCAAAACAGGTTAAAAAACCCGCAGGACGAAACTCATTCTCAGACGATTATGAAAGCATCAGTATAAAAAGAAGAGACGTGTGCATTATTCACTCTAATTAAACAGGCTAATTGTGTCTGAACATGGAAAGATCCATGTAATTAAAGCTTGGCATATTTAATAATTAGACTCCTATTGAGATGCCAGGGAGTATTTTTATCTTCCAAAAAGCACTTCATAAGAGGGACGGAGCGCGTTATGAAGCAGTGTAGCTCCATTACCATCTTTGGGGGATGCAAAAGATGCAAATAGGAAATGTACAATTGCAAAAAACACCCCAACTGGCCCTGAAGGCAGGTTTCCTTCAGGGCCCCCCTACCTTTTTAAAACCCAGAATGGAGTACCTACTTGTAGAAAGGTCTTGCTTGATGATCCACGTGGAAGTCAGTGGCTTCTTTCCTGTGACACAATCAAGTAACACCCGTTACTTTGTAGGTCAGGGAGGGGAACGGTTAGCTTTCAATAAATCAGTGATATTTACTGAGCACTTACTATGTGCAGAGCACTTTAAATCAATCAATCAATCAATCATATTTATTGAGCGCTTACTGTGTGCAGAGCACTGTACTAAGTGCTTGGGAAGTACAAGTTGGCAACATATAGAGACAGTCCCTACCCAACAGTGGGCTCACAGTCTAAAAGGGGGAGACAGAGAACAAAACCAAACATACTAACAAAATAAAATAAATAAATAGAATAAATTAAATAAATAGAACCCATCTCTAGACTGTAAGCTCACTGTGGGCAAGGAATGTGTCTGTTTATTGTTACACTGCACTCTCCCAAACGTTTAGTACAGCGCTTTGCACACAGTAGGTGCTCAATAAATACGGCTGAGTGAATGAATAAGCGCTTGGGAGAGTACGATACCACAAAATCAGCAGAGCCGTCCCCTGCCCACAACGAGCTTACGCTCTACAATCAATCAGCTGTATTTATGGAATGATTATTATGTGCAGAGCACTGTGTTGTGCTCTCCACCACAATGCTACTAGGAAGCAACTGTTCCACTTGTTTTTCTCAAAGTTGACGCTTACGATTTTCTCCCCACCTGTTAATGATAACTCCAAAACAGGCGCCGCGGGAGCTAGACGGAGCATATGGCACGGATGGCAAATCTGGCACCGCTGAAGAGCTCCGCTCCCGCCGGGGGGGCCTTATTGTGAGCCGAAGGGTAGCACCACACTCCAGTTCAATATGCCACTGCAACAGCCCCCCAAAATAGGGGCAGAGGGGGAATGGGTACATGCTCGGGGACGGAAGGGCGACCTGGACGACAGAACCCATTCTTGACAGAGAAGGGTCGCAAGATGCCGCCTGCAAAGGCACTGATCCCATCCCTCCCTCCTCCCAGCAACATGAGAAGCAGTATGGCCCAGTCAGAAGGAGTCAGAAGGACATGGGTTCTAATCCTGGCTCCGCCACTTGTGGGCTGTGTGACTTTGGGCAAGTCTCTTCACTTCTCTGTGGCTCGGTTACCTCATCTGTCAAATGGGGATTAATGCCGTGAGCCCCATGTGAAACATGGACTGTGTCCAACCTGATTAGCTTGTATCTACCCCAGAGCTTAGAACAGTGCCTTGCACATAGTAATTCCTTCACAGATATCATCAGCAGCACTCATTTCTGACTGGCCCAGCCAGGCAGGCACCATGAATGGAAGCGCTTGACATCAGGCCTACCCTCACGGGCAAAAAAGCCCGGGCATGGCCCCGCTCATAGCTTCAGAAATGTTGGTTGCCAAGAAAGTAAGGCTCGTGTGTTTATAAAATAGACAAATTCATTCCCATTTCCAAATAACTCCTACCCTCTAAATCCTCCAGAGAAATGAAATGGAAGTTCACCCTTCCTTGGACATAAAGACCGATAGAAAAACCCACGGGTCCCTTTGATTTTCTCAGAGGTACTCAGGTCAGTTGGAAAGAGAGAGATGAGGTGAAAGAGGGAGAGAGAAATGAGAGAGAGAAATGGGGAGAGAAATGGAGGGGGAGAGAAATAGAGAGAGAAAAAGCGGAGAGAAAAATGGAGAAAAGGAGAAAGAGTGAAGTGGGGAGAGAGAAAAGTGGAGAGAGAGAGAAGTGAAGAGAAAAGGTGAGAAAAATGGAGAGAGAAGGGGTAGGGGGGAAGAGAGGACAGGGAGAGAGAGAAAGCACACAAGCACTAGGGTCCTCCTGGCCTTGGAAGTCAGATACTAGATCAGGATGGTCTTATTTAAAAGTGTTTCTCCTGGATTCCTCCTCTTTCCTGGATCTTCCCGAGACAAATGCCTGTGTACAGCAGACACCTAGGTGATCTGAAACCCAGTGGGTAAGAATGTATATGCTGCCACCTTCACCTAATGTAAGAAGGGTATTTTAGCCCTCTGTCAAAAAGGGTAAAATAAAGAGCATGCGGAGATCAAGGAACTGGAACAAGAGCTTCCTGCTTCATTTACTTTCCCTCCAGAGATTCGCTTGAGGACAGGGAAAAGAGTAGACATACAGGACAGCGGACTGTGAACTGATTAGCTGACAAGACTGGAGAACTTGCTTATCAAAGCAGGCGTCTGCCCTCACCCTCCTATCTAAAAAGCAGTTTCTAAGAAAGATGTGACCCGTGCTCCCAGGAGCTGTCAGCACCCGGCGTAAAAAATAGCAACAGAATCCAAAATTTCCTCATCGAGGAATTGATCTTTCAAGCCTCCAAATTTATGTAGTGCTGACATGTTCCCGGCAATATAATAAAAAGGGTGCTTCCAGAGTAAGGCTATCCAGAAACAATTAATGATGATATTTTGAAAACCCAATGGAAAGCAAGAGTCAGTGAAATGCTCAGGCTTTTCTGGCCAAAAATGAATTACCCAAACAAAAAATGGAAAAATATAAAAAAAAGATCTGCCCCAGAGAAAAATGTAAAAATCCTTCCACCAAAACTCAAAGACAAAACCAATACATGTGTCTTGCACTACTAAGCGGGTTGCCATAATGGCCCTAAGAGGAGAAAGTACCCAAGTGGCCTTTGGAAATCCTAAATCCTGATAGCCAAGGCTCCAAAACAAGTTTAGAAAAGGGTGGGGAGGTTTCCAGATACCGGGGAAGTTTCCTCAGAGACGATGTGGACAGGGAAGCTTTATGAATGAAGTTCAAAGAAAAATGAACTTGAGTTGAGAGTCAGGAATCAACTAAAATGGAAATAAAAAGATATTTGCCAAACAACTTGACGGAGAATCCCACATTTACCTACAAAGAGCCCACTGATCCCTTTGACTTTCTCAAAGGTACTCAGGTCAACTGGAGGGAAAGGGAGATGGGGAGGGAGGGAGAGGAAGGAGGGAGTGTTGGGGGAAAAAGGAGAAGGGGGGAGAGGGAGGAGAGAAAGAGGGGGAGAGAGCTGGAGATGGGGGGATAAAGGGGAGAGAAAGGGGAAGGGGGAGCAGAAGATACTCAAAAGCAAGAGAGAGGTAACTCTACATGATTGTCCATCTCAATCCCTAGTATCCAAGTTTTTCCTGGTCCCTTTAGTGGGGGTAGTCTAATTCTTAGTAAGGGGACACTGTCAGGATCGGTGGGGTGACTGTCTGGCAGGTTAAATAGGAATCCTGTACCCCTGGAAATATATATGGCAGAAAATGTTTTATAATTGCTTTTCGTACCAATCAATCATTTATTGTGCACCTACTATTGCAGCAACAAGGTAAAAGAAACGTGGTGGGATGGGAGCCCTTGTACAAACCTCGACATTACCATGCCATGAACCAAGCTGAGGATATATAACAAACACTCATTTTATTCTCTGTCCTTGTTACATAGCAAATTACATGTTTAGACCAGAACAGAGAGTTACAATTAACACACTACTTTGTATTCTAAAAGCAGGCAAGGGTGGAGGAATAGAGGGGATAACTAACAAAACATTTCAATAACAGAGAGAACATGAACGTCAACTCAATTATTTATACGGCGCTAGTTTGCTGGAAGGGGTGGAGAACATTTCTGGTTTTGCATTTTAACTACTCTTGTTCTAGGAAAAAACCTCACCACAATTAGGCGACTCGATGATTTTTTCTGTCATCCCCGAGAGGGTTGTTTTTATAAGAGGCGATAGATAACGGAAGGGATTCGCATTAAACGACGAGAAGCAAACCGGACATAACAGACCGTCACCAACAGTTTTTACCTGGACATTAGCATCATTTTCAGTTTAGTTATGGTAAGTCCAGCACTGCCAATTATTTCGATGATTTCGCCGATCTTCCCTAAAGCATCTGGTTTGATTAATGCCAGGGTTCTGTAAGAGAAAAGAAAAATAGCTCTCAGGAGGCCAATCTGCCCACGGTATTACAAACGTTCAGTCACGGCTTCTCCGAAAGAACCATTCTCCGCGAATTCAGCTTCACAGCAAAGTGAATGATTGTATTTAATACTGCAACGTATCAGAGGGCCTGGATTTTAAAATAGCCTGGCTTTGAGGTCAGACTGGAATTTTTCCTGTCTTGTACTGCCAAATGAAAATTGTGTTTCTAAATTAAAAGAGAAGATTACGTATAAAAAGCCAGAATATGAGCCTGCCGGTGTTAAATCACCGGGAAGACGTTGCAGCTTCCAGAGGGACCTGGTTGGGAAGCGGAGTTGCCTTGTGAGAAGCAGCATGCCCTGGTGGATAGAGCACATGACTGGGAGTCAGAGGATCTGGGTTCTAATCCCAGATCTGCCATTGTCTGCTGTGTGACTTTGAGCAAGTCACTTTACCTCTCTATCTCAGTTACCTCATCTGTAAAATGGGGATTAAGACTGCGAGTCTTACATGGGACATGGGCTGTGTCCAACCTTTTATGTACCCCAGCGCTTAATATAGTGTCTGGCACATAGTACGTGTTTAACTCTAATCCCCGCTCTGCCATGACCTTGGGCAAGTCACTTCACTTCTCTGTGCCTCGGTTACCTCATATGGAAAATGGGGGGTGAGACTGTGATTCCCCATGTGGGACAGGGACTGTGTCCAACCTGATTTGCTTGTTTCCATCCCGGCTCTTAGCACAGTGCCTGACACATAGTAACAAATTCAAATACAATACAAATACACAAAACAAAACAAATACAATAATTATGAATTATTATAATTATCATTGTTACCCTCCTGCTTCTGTGAGCCAAATTCTCTTCAGTTCAATCTTTCCAGCCTCCTTTCCTGACATTACTGGCCCACTACAAGTTTTCCCATTGTCACACTGGCCAGTGCCGCCGTGCTTGCTAACCTGGAACCGTTAAACCAACAGTGGTCTAAAGTTCCACGCCACATCCTTTTTCCAACTAAGAGTAGCTTTAAAACATAGACATTGACCTCAGTTTCAGATTTGCCAGCAAAAACAACTTGGAAAGGCTGGCAAATCTGGCAAAAACAGCAGGCCTCCTTTCCCGCTTTTACTGGCCTGTTACAATTCCCACTGTCCCCATGTTTCCTCCTGTCCCCTCGTCGTTTATCAGGCCCCTTTATTCTAGCCTGAAAGCCAGGGGAGATCAATTTTTAAAATCTGGTTATGATAGGCATTTAAAAAAAATTCAAGTAAAGCCACTCCTGAGGCAAAGAACTCCTCATACAGAAAACATCCAGGGCGCACAAGGATGGCAGAAGGCGGAGGAAGCACATGCCAATCGGCACCAATGTGGCAAACTCAACTGCCAAACCTGATGATATAATCAAATGCAGTGCCAGCCCATACGTGGGGTCTTTCCCCCATCACATCGCGTGGTTGTTTCAGGCGTGGAAACTGCCCCCCTCAAGCAGACTTCCCAAAGTTACCTGTGCTGGCAAATCTGAAAACTGAGGTTTTCTATGTTTTAAAGTTACTCTTAGTTGGAGAAAAGGATGTGGTGTAGAACTTTAGACCTCTTGGTTTAATGGTGCCAGGCTAGCAAGCACCACAGCACTGGTCGTCGTGTGAAAGACAACGGGAAAACTCTTGCCTTTCGACTGGTGATCGTCCTCAACAGCCCTCGGGGGCCAATAAACTGCATCCCAGCTGCAGCGTTTTCCGCGGAGAGCGGTGACTCGTGACAGTCAAAAACCAACAGAACTCAGACTGCTCTGTCTTCACTGCCGCACATTTAAAAGCCTGCAGGAGATAATGAGTTGGAGACTATAATTCCTCACACTAAGTACATTCTCTGCCTTGTCTCTCAGGCTGGACTGATCCACAAATGGTAATCAAAATGTGTTTTGGAGGAACAGCAAGAGGGGCGGCAATAATCTATCTTCCAGAGTATTTTAACAGATAGTACCTAAAAAGGAAAACATCAGCCTTAGAGGGTCTTGCCTAAACTGGGGTATGCTAGGTAGCTTGCAACAAGAGACGCTATCACCAAAAAAGAGAACAGTCAAAAGAGAATTTAATTCTGGGGAGTGCTACCCTATAGCTAACAGTCCTCTCTCTACGGTGGAGTTTTCCCCAGCCCTGAAAACCTCAAATTTCCGTTTTCCAGCCACTGACATTTCCTAGGAATTCTCATTTAAGCAGAGCTCCTAGGACTGCAGCCCAAAGTCTATCTGTGAGAAGTAATAATAATAATAATGGAATTTATTAAGTGCTTACTATGTGCAAAGCACTGTTCTAAGTGCTGGGGAGGTTACAAGGTGATCAAGTTGTCCCATGGGGGGCTCACAGTCTTAATCCCCATTTTACAGATGAGGGAACTGAGGCACAGAGAAGTTAAGTGACTTAAAGTCACACAGCTGACAATTGGCGGAGGTGGGATTTGAACCCATGACCTCTGACTCCAAAGCCCGGACTCTTTCCACTGAGCCACGCTGCATGCTTTATGATGAATAATATTATCCTCTAGACTGTAAACTCATTGTGGGTAGGGAACACACCTGCTAAATCCGGTGCACTGTACTCTCTCAAGTGCTTAGTACAGTGCTCTGCCCACAGTAAGTGCTCAACAAAGGGCAGAGTCAAGATTGGCACCCATGGCCTTCTGACTCTTGGGCCTGTGCTCTAACCACTCTGCCATGCTGCTGCTCAAGATAATGCACCTTCATTAAAAGCTCGTTGACTGACTAAATGTTAGCCACCTGATTGGGATGAATAATCTTAGATACTGAGAAGTCATTTAATGGTAGACATTTGGTATATCTTACAATACTTAATGACCCAGTCCCTGAAAGAATAACAACAACATCTCATTCCTGCTTTCTGGAAGTCTGGATAAATACATTAGAGAAGAAAGAAATAATAATTTATAGATACCGTACTAATTCTGCTTTCTGCAACAATCTCTTTTAGAGCATATTGTTTTGCTTAATAAAGTGATTTTCCTCCAAACGCGAAAGAAGAATATGGAGCAAAGAAAAAAATAAAATTCAGTATTGAAGAAAAATCTCATTCAAATGTACGGGCTCCAAACATAAAATAAATGTTTCAGAAGATAAAAAGTAAAAGGAATTGGTTTAGTATGGAAATACATATGAACAAAAATAATTGAAAACTTTGAGAAGCAGTGTGGTTCAGTGGAAAGAGCCCGGGCTTGGGAGTTGGAGGTCATGGGTTCTAATACTGGCTCTGCCACTTGTCAGCTGTGTGACTTTGGGCAAGTCACTTTACTTGTCTGTGCCCTAGTTACCTCATCTGTAAAATGGGGATTAAGACAGTGAGCCCCATGTGGGACACCTGATTACCTTGTATTCCCCCCAGCACTTGGAATAGTGCTTGACACTGAGCCCCTTCCTTCCTCTCCCCCTCGTCCCCCTCTCCATCCCCCCCATCTTACCTCCTTCCCTTCCCCACAGCACCTGTATATATGTATATATGTTTGTACATATTAATTAATTATTTTATTTATTTATTTCTTTTACTTGTACATAGCTATTCTATTTATTTTATTTTGTTAGTATGTTTGGTTTTGTTCTCTGTCTCCCCCTTTTAGAATGTGAGCCCACTGTTGGGTAGGGACTGTCTCTATATGTTGCCAATTTGTACTTCCCAAGCGCTCAGTCCAGTGCTCTGCACATAGTAAGCGCTCAAAAAATACGATTGATGATGATGATGATGATGATGACATAGTAAGCGCTTAACAAATTTCATTATTATTATTAAAGATATTCTTTCAATATAGTCCATGAAGACAATTTTCTAAAAACATCCTCATTTAAAAGTAGGACATACTAACATTCTATTTTGAGGTCCATAATCTGAGTAAAAGCAGTATTTCCCTTATTTTTTTCTCACCGCGTTTCATTTTATTGACCCTTTAAAAACAACAAATTGTGTTTTACTGATATACAAAAAGAGTTCCTCATTCCCGATTGGACTATATTAAATGCATCCAGAGCGCATTAGTCATTCAACAAGATCTCAGGAATTATGGCTTCCCAAATGTCATGACCATGGCCATAAGGCTGAGAATTCAATATCAATCTTGAGAAACAGGGATCCTGTGAGGGCCCAAAGAAGCCTAGGGCTCATGGAAAATTGTTCTAGGAAATCATGATCCATAATAGCTTCCATAAAAGGCCTACTCAGTATGCAGATAAACAAGTAAAGCTAGCCTTCCCTTCAGATGATCTCTTCATTTAAAATTTTGTCATTTGGGATTGCTAAATGCTTTTTTCCATGATGTTAAATATTCCAATAAAACTAAGATCTTGAATACGGGCTTTTGTTGTTTTGTTTATAGATTTTTGTCAGAGCAACAAGAATAAATGCGAAACTGAATGGAGAGGTCTGGCTCTTTGAAGGGAACGGGGTCAAAAAGTTAAAGTTTTTAAAGGACCACTAAACAAAGCTTGGGTGGAGAAAAGGAAAAGGAGAAGAAGAGGTCATGCCAATAATAGCTAAATTTTATACAAGATTTTTCATGCTCTCTACACTGCCATAATAGAATAAAATTACCGTGATATTGAAATGTAGCAGCGATAACTTTTGTTCAAATTCCCTGCTTTCTCAAATATATCTACTGTCTGTTAATATCACTGAGGGCAGAGATTTCATTTTTGATTTCTATTGCATGTTTCCCAAGTCCCTGATACAGTGCTCTACACGCAACACTCCTGAAATCAAATCAATTATTTGAATGCTCACAGTGCTTCTAAGCACTTAGGAGAGTATGATACAATGGAGTTAGTAGACATGTTCCCTGCCCACAGAGAGCTTCCAGTCTAGACAGACATTACAGGAATAAATTACAATCAATACTATAGTCACGAATTTCAGTAGCGCCTATTTATTTCTAGGGGGAAATTTCTAGAATTTGGCTCGTTACCATTCCGTCCTATGAACAGGGTACCACCCAAAATTCTTACTCTTACTTTCACTTTACACAGAAGTCACCCGAAGTTGAGGAACGATTAAGGAGACATGCCAAGTAGTTGAAATCGGCATCACAGTTTGGCAATGAATGCCTCAACCCAAGACAGACTCCTCTCCAGGAAAGATACCCCATAAGAAACATTCTCCCTGTCACAAGCCATTCCCATCATTTATCGCTCAAGTGAAATTGTAATAAGTGTGAGTTCTGTGATATTTACACTAAATGAAAAACATTTGCATAAAACAACTTCTCTCTCTTTTAAATGTCACTGCTGCCTTTTCATCATAACTACTTTTGCGAGAAAACTTATTGGCAAATTCAGAACTCCGGCAGTGATGGAGCATGAAATGGGAGCAAATTCATTACCTCAGAAATACCCCCAATAGCATTTGCCATAGTCTTTAGGGATGCTATTTCAAAAATAAGACCGACTGAATGAGTTCTCTTCTCCCCCATTCTCCAGGAAGGGTAGACTGAGACACTGAGGGTTCTGAGGAGCGTGGCGGAGAATGTGCCGGTCATTTGTGGGAATTTATCGCTGCTCTAATAGTATTAAATTTACAGGGTAGCTGCAGAATAAGCATGGAATATCATTATTTAGAATAACAGGGTTGAAAGGGTTTGAGTGATTAAATGAATCTGTCCTCTGCTTCCAGACAGGTGACAACACTGGGTGAAATTAAGCCGATTTTCTATTTTCAGCTTCCCAGCGACACGGAAGCACGTGCCCTCTGAAGCCACCCACCCTCACTGTGTTCTATCCCTCGCTCTTGACCTTGAAGCATCTAGCCATCAGTCAATCGATGCTATTTCCCGAGTGCTTACTCCGTGCAGGGCACTGAACTAAGCGGTTGGGAGAGGCCAATCCAACAGAAATAGCAGACAGGTTACCTGCCCATAACAAGTTTACAGTAAGAGGTATTGTGCCTGTTAAAAAATGGGTTAGAAAAGGATACTTCATGAAATGCTTCCTTTTTTACTGCAATGACTATGAAATGCTTTTGCAATCATGACCTCTCACTACAGTTTTGTTCATATCGATTCAACTACTCTACTATTTAAGCACTGCCTCCCTCCCAGCGGTAAATTCTTGGTGTGTGTCTCTCCCACTAGACTGGAAGCTCTTTGTGGGCAGCGATTTGTCTTGTCTTATGCCGTCGAGTCATCTCCGACCCAAAGCGACGCCACAGACGCATCTCCCCCACCTCCATCTGCGGTGGTCCTGGTAGTGGATCCAGAGAGTTTTCTTGGTAAAAATACGGAAGTGGTTTATCACTGCTTTCTTTCACCCAGCAAACTCGACTCCTTCCCATGCCGCTGCTGACTGGCACAGGTGAGTTTTGACTTCTAGCAGATTGCCTTCCACTCGCTAGCCACTTTCCAAGCTAGGAATGGAATGGGTAGGCCTCTGCTTCACTCTCCCTCCCACAGCCAAGACAGGTAGAGTACTGCAAACTCCTCAGATGCCATCCTCAGAGGGTCGGTAGGCAAAGTAGGAAAGCAAATCAAGGCCAGCTCGCTCTTTGGGAGGCTGACAGAGTCCTGCAACAGTGTGGTATTAAAAGGAGTATAGCCTATTGGGAAGTTAGAGGGCCTGGGTTCTCATTCCAGCTCCGCCATCCGTCTGCTGAGTGACCTTGGGCAAGTCGTTTTACCTCTCTGGGCTGCAGTTCCCTCAACTGCAAAGTGGGGGGTTACGACCTGCAAAATTTCCCAAATAGGCACTGCTCTGAGGGGATTAAGCCCTGCAAAATTTCCCAAATAGGCACTGCTTTGGATGCAGACTTTAGCATCGGCGATAGAAGTTCTGGATCGTCAAAGGAAAACTTTGTATTGTGTTTCAGGTGCCTTTGGAGCAGATCGGCACATTCATTCATTCAGTCGCATTTGTTAAGCGCTTACTATGGGCAAAGCGTTGTACTAAGCACTTGGGAGAATGCAATAAAAAAATAGACACATTCCCTGCCCACAATGAGCTCACAATCTACAGCACATCACCTGAATTGTTTTCAGCTGATTGTTGAAGAGAACAGTGCTGGTGCTGAATAATAATAGTATTTATGGCATTTGTTAAGCGCTTATTACGTGCAAAGCACTGTTCTAAGCGCTGGGGGGGATACAATATGATCAAGTTGTCCCACGTAGGGCTTACAGTCTTAATCCCCATTTTTACAGATGAGGTAACTGAGGCTCAGAGAAGTTAAGTGACTTGCCTAAGGTTACACAGCAGACTTGTGGTGGAGCTGGGATTCGAACCCACGACCTCTGACTCCAAAGCCCGGGCTCTTTCCACTGAGCCACGCTGCTTCTCGCTGCTGCAGAGACTTTGAGAGAACTCTCTACAAGCCCGCTCAGGCATATACCTCCAGAGAGCCATTATTACCATCTAGAAGCTCCTGGATAACTATCAAAAAGGCTTATGTTGATCATCATCATCATCATCAATCGTATTTATTGAGCGCTTACTGTGTGCAGAGCACTGTACTAAGCGCTTGGGAAGTACAAATTGGCAACATATAGAGACAGTCCCTACCCAAAGTGGGCTCACAGTCTAAAAATAGCCCTTTGCGTGGAATGGGTTGCCTTGGGGACTGAAATCCCATTTTGACACCAACTTGCAGACCTCTTGTCACATCCTCAAGCGTAGAATGAGTTGAACAGGATGGGGCTAATGACCCACCCAATATGCTTCGTTCCAACGGTAATGGCCAAATAATAATAATAATGGCATTTATTAAGCGCTTACTATGTGCAAAGAGCTGTTCTAAGCGCTGGGGAGGTTACAAGGTGATCAGGTTGTCCCACGGGGGGCTCACAGTCTTCATCCCCATTTTACAGATGAGGGAACTGAGGCCCAGAGAAGTGAAGTGACTTGCCCAAAGTCACACAGCTGACAATTGGTGGAGCCAGGATTTGAACCCATGACCTCTGACTCCAAAGCCCGGGCTCTTTTCCACTGAGAAACGCTGCTTCAAAGGGTCTGTCTGCGCAGAAATCCGGAGAGTGAGAGGACACTACCAGAATTTCTTCTGTTTTCTTACTAAAGGATAGTCATAATTATCATCATCGTTATGAGATTTTTTTTTAGGTGATTTCTACGTGCCCAGCAATGTACTAAGCGCTGGGGTAGATACAAGCTAATCAGGGCAGACTCAACCCCTGCCCCACTAGAGGAAGTAGAATTTAATCCCAATTTTACACATGAGGAAACGGAAGCACAGAGAAGTGAAGTGACTTGGCCAAGGTCACACAGCAGATAAGCTGCACCGCTGCTATTAGAATTCAGATCCTCTAACTCTCAGGCCTGCTCTCTTTCCACTAGACCAGGCTGCTTCCCTAATGACCCCCCTCTTTTTATTTATGCCTACAGTGTCCTTTCATTCTTATCAATCGCTGCCTTCCGAATGAACGCTCACAAAAGGTTTATAATGTTTCAGTCTCCTTTCAAAATAACTAAACTTGGTTTCACTGCTTTCTTCCTCCCCAGACATAACTGTTCCAAAATACAATTATCTGATTGGCACTTCCAATTCCCCAAACACACTGCCAATAAATTAAAAAAAAAACCCAAAAAACTAAAATAGGCCACATGAATCAAAATCTAATCTCGGAAACTGCTTGCCACACGCTGAATCATAACACTGCACACCTCTACAAGACATAATGAAAATGTGTTTGTTTCCAAGACGACCGCTTAGAACGGCCTCTATAAGGGACTTGGGCCTCCAAATGCCTAAGTCAGGACTTTAGGGAGGGACACTGTATGGGACCACCTGATCCCCATTGTCGGGAGAAGTTGACGCTCCTCTCAAAGTATCTGCCTTGTCTTTGGGGTAAGGCACATTGGGAAATCTAGCCTGAACAATCCTTAAAGAAAACTCTCATTCGACATGGGTTTCAGGGCCTTGGGCTTTGACTAGAAGAGTGGAAAACTTATGGCATCAGAATTTGCCCACCATGGATGAAAATCCATCACCTGGTGGCAAGAGCATAGGCTTGGGAGTCGGAGGACGTGGGTTAAAGTCTCAGCTCTGCCACTTGTCTGCTGTGTGACCTTGGACAAGTCACTTCACTTCTTTGGGTCTCAGTTACCTCATCCGTAAAACGAGGATTAAGACGGTGAGTCTCATGTGGGACAGGGACTGTGTCCAACCTGATTACCTTGCATCTACTCCGGGGCTTAGAACAGTGCTTGACACAAAGTAAGTGCTTAATAATAATAATAATAATAATAATAATTATTATTATTATTATTATTATTATTATTATTATTGTGATGCGGTTACCCCTTGGAAACAGCACAGACTCACTCCACAAGCCCCAGTTGCCTTTCTTGCTGAGTGGCTACCTAACTCAGTCAATCTTCATCGATCACAGGTATTTATTGAGCACTTGCCCACTTCTCTGGTCCTCAGTTACCTCATCTGTAAAATGGGGATTAAGACCTCCGAGTGGGACCGGGACTGTAGCCCAACTTGATTAACTTGTACTTACCACAGTGCTTAGTACACCTCCTGGCACAAGTATTTGTTTGGTATTTGGTATAGTAAGCCCTGAACAAGCACCATAATGTTTCCCATCCTCCAAGTCATTGTGAGCTTTGAGTAGTTAATATATGCACAGTAAAGCATTAGTTACCATAGTTATTTTAAAAATTTTCCATACTGGGACATATTTTCCCCTCTTCTGTGCAGAACATTCTCTGTCTTCTCAAGCACAACTTTTGCCAAACGCAAGCTTTGTGACGAAAGTAACATCCACATTGGACGAGACCTTCCAGAAAAGAAAGCAGGGTAGCCTAATGGAAAGAGCACCGGCTTGGGAATCAGAGGACCTGAGGTCTAATCCCTGCTCCGCCACATGTCTGCTGTTTGACTGTGGGCGAGTCACTTAACCTCTCTGTGTCTGTAAGTGGGGATTCTGACAGTGCGCCCTATGTAGGACGTGAACTATGTCCACTCTGATTATCTTGAACATTGCAGAGTGCTCAGTACAATGTCTGGCACGTAGTAAACGCTTAAATACCATTGAAAGAATATCCTAGAGCTCAAGAAACTGCTATAATTCAATAGCCTGACCTGAAGCGCAACCTCCGCATGTAATTTGCTCATATTTCAACTCACAAGGTAAGTAACCGGGAAATTTAATGCACATCAATCATCAGTGGCATTTACTATGTTCCTAGCATTGTATTAAGCACTCGAGAGAGTACAATGGAACAATATAACAGATACAATGAGCTTACATGTGTAGATACGGCTAAAAACACCAGTGAGCAAACACAATCCCTTTGCTAAGCGGCCGTATTTACTCTTGGCAATGTCGTGTCTTTCTGCCTGTTGCTAACACGATCTTCCCGAAAGGACCAGCCAATTCCTTATTGCCGTTAACCCAAACTGATCTTTCCGCTGCCGTTATCTCTCGGCAGACTACCGCCACGCCGCATCACGAAAGGTTGGTCGCCACTGTAATCTTGGAAATGTTTTTTTTTTTCTGTTTTCCAGACAGAATATACTTGAGTTCAAATGGAATGAATTTCAATTGGCTTCCATAACAGCTCGTGTAATCAAGCGAGGGTGAAAGCGTGATCGTTGGAGGTTGGGGGCTGGGCGGGGGCATATTGGGAATGGAATTTCTCCGGTCGTTTCAGGAACCGAGAAAACTCATCTGAGGCCGCTGAACTCCTCTTTCCTGTGCCCTATTCACTGAAGGACGCAGTGTGGCCTAGTGGAAAGAGCACGGCCCTGGGATTCAGAAGGATCTGGCTTTGAATCCCAGCTCTACCACTTGCCTGCTGTGTGACCCTGGGCCAGTCACGTTGCTGGGCCTTGGTTACCTCATCTGTAAAATGGGGATTACGACTGAGAGCCCCATGTGGGACAGGGACTGTGCTCAACCTAATTAACTTGTATCTACCCCAGGGTTTAGAACAGTGATGGGCACATAGTAAGCACTTAAATACCATATCCAAAAATCTGGCAGAGAGCGGTAGGGAAACATTGGAACTGGACTTGTACTTTGTACTGAATTTGTACTTCCCAAGCGCTTAGTACAGTGCTCTGCACATAGTAAGCGTTCAATAAATACGACTGATGATGATGATGACTTGAACCTGGACTCTAAGGTTTCTAATATCTGGCGTTACCCTCCATCTTCATCTTTTTTAGATCAATCAATGACCATATTGTACTCTCCCGAGAGCTTAGCACAGTGCTCTGCGCACAGAAAGTGCTCAGTAAACACGACTGAGTTGAAAGAATGAAATGGTATTTATTATGCGCTTACTATGTGCACAGCACTGTACTAAGCGCTCGAGAGAATACAATACAGCAGAATTAGCAGATACATTCCCTGCCTATAATGAGCTTACAGTCTAAGGGATTGTGTTTCTTCTCCCTTCACTTCGACTCCCCATCTAATAATGATGGTATTCGTTAAGCGCTTACTCCATGCCAAGCACTGTTCATTCACTCATTCAATCGTATTTATTGAGCGCTTACTATGTGCAGAGCACTGTACTAAGCTCTTAATTGTTCTAAGGGCTTGTCACTGTGTGCCCTCTCTCATTCACCCCTCACATCCAAGCCGTCACCAAAACCTGCCGGTCTCAGCTCCGCAACATTGCCAAGATCCGCCCTTTCCTCTCCATCCAAACCGCTACCCTGCTCATTCAAGCTCTCATCCTATCCCGTCTGGACTACTGCACCAGCCTTCTCTCTGATCTCCCATCCTCGTGTCTCTCTCCACTTCAATCCATACTTCATGCTGCTGCCCGGATTATCTTTGTCCAGAAACGCTCTGGACATATTACTCCCCTCCTCAAAAATCTCCAGTGGCTACCGATCAATCTGCGCATCAGGCAGAGACTCCTCACCCTGGGCTTCAAGGCTGTCCATCACCTCGCCCCCCTCCTACCTCACCTCCCTTCTTTTCTTCTACAGCCCAGCCTGCACCCTCCGCTCCTCTGCCGCTAACCTCCTCACTGTGCCTTGTTCTCGCCTGTCCCGCCGTCAACCCCGGCCCACATCCTCCCCCTGCACATCCGCCAAGCTAGCTCTCTTCCTCCCTTCAAGGCCCTGCTGAGAGCTCACCTCCTCCAGGAGGCCTTCCCAGACTGAGCCCCTTCCCTCCTCTCCCCCTCGTCCCCCTCTCCATCCCCCCATCTTACCTCCTTCCCTTCCCCACAGCACCTGTATATATGTATATATGGTTGTACATATTTATTACTCTGTTTATTTATTTATTTATTTATTTATTTTACTTGTACATTTCTATCCTATTTATTTTATTTTGTTGGTATGTTTGGTTCTGTTCTCTGTCTCCCCCTTTTAGACTGTGAGCCCACTGTTGGGTAGGGACTGTCTCTATGTGTTGCCAATTTGTACTTCCCAAGCGCTTAGTACAGTGCTCTGCACATAGTAAGCGCTCAATAAATACGATTGATTGATTGATTGATTGCCCTGCCCCATGGGCCCATGATGAATCAAGAACTATGGAACCTTCAAATTCTTACTTTACTTCAAGAGGCTGAGACTTTTTTTAAAAAATTGTATTTGTTAAGTGCTTACTCTGTGTCAAATCCTGTTCAAGGTACAGGTTAATTAGATGGGTCACAATCCCTGTCCTGCCTGGGGGCCACAGTTTAAGTAGGAGAGAGAACAGGTACTGGATCCCCATTTTACAGTTGAGGGAACTGAGGCACAGAGAAATTCAGTGACTTGCCCAAGGTCACATGGCAAGCAATTGGCCTTTTAGACTGTGAGCCCACTGTTGGGTAGGGACTGTCTCTATATATTGCCAACTTGTACTTCCCAAGCGCTTAGTACAGTGCTCTGCACACAGTAAGCGCTCAATAAATACGATTGATGATGATGATAATTGGCAGAGATGGGATTAGAACTCAGGTCCTCTAACTCTTTCCACTAGGCCTCACTGTTATGGGGAATAAGAGATATCCGAGTTCACACCCCACCCTTGGCCTGGATCAAATCCAATTTACTCTCCACTAACTCCCATGTTAGCAAATTTTAAAGACCACAGACACTGCCTTGTATAGTTGATGGAGAGACACACATACACACGCTCACTCATCAGGCTCGTCTTTCTGGAAATAGCGAACTAAGGTGAAGGTTTCAGTTTTTAAAACACTTCAATTTTAGATACGTCTGTAATTCTCTCCAGTGTGGTCTAATCCCACATCCCACACACAGGTAAAAACTGACTCAGAACAGTCAATGAAGGTACACATCATACGCGTTTTTATTTCTCAAATATCCAGGCACATATCTTATGCCAAGTCCGTATCTGATTTAATATGGTTGGGCCCCGAACGTTTCGGTTTCTCCTGTTTTCGCTAACATTTGGTGCCTTTTTTCCCCCCGTGAAGCCATCCATCTTTCCCCTCAATAATGAAGGGAATATATTAAGAGTTCTGCCGGCCTAAATTCATTAGCTCCATCTGCCTCCCAAATTCATACACTGCAGCTACCTAAAATAAATACGGAAAATGGTGCTGTGCCCCCAAATATTGAGTTGGTTACGACCGATCTTTCCTCAGTCCTGCAGCTTTTTAATACGGTAAGGCCTTTACCACCATCCTCCCCGTCTCACAAGTCAAGATACGTAACCTTGGCGTTCTCCTCGACTCACCCCTCTCATTCAACCTACGTAATTCAATCAGTCGGCAAATCCCGTTGGCCTTTTCCTCTCCTACTCCGGCATCAGCCTCCTGTCTCTCCCCTTTCCAGTCTGAACTCCACAGATCATTGTCTAAAAATCAATCAATCTATCATATTTATTGAGCGCTTACTATGTGCAGAGCACTGGACTAAGCGCTTGGGAAGTACAAATTGGCAACATATAGAGACAGTCCCTACCCAACAGTGGGCTCACAGTTTAAGAGGGGGAGACAGAGAACAAAACCAAACATACTAACAAAATAAAATAAATAGAATAGATAGGTACAAGTAAAATAAATAAATAAATAGAGTAATAAATATGTACAAACATATATACATATATACAGGTGCTGTGGGGAAGGGAAGGAGGTAAGATGGGGGGGATGGAGAGGGGGACGAGGGGGAGAGGAAGGAAGGGGCTCAGTCTGGGAAGGCCTCCTGGAGGAGGTGAGCTCTCAGCAGGGCCTTGAAGGGAGGAAGAGAGCTAGCTTGGCGGATGGGCAGAGGGAGGGCATTCCAGGCCCGGGGGAGGACGTGGGCCGGGGGTTGATGGCGGGACAGGCGAGAACGAGATGCGGCACAGAGACTTGGCTTGACCTGATTATCTTGTCTCTTTCCCAACGCTTAGTACGGTGCACAACATATAGTAGGTGCTTAACAAATACCCCAGTTGTTTACGGTATTTGTTAAGCACTTGCCGTGTACCAGGCACTGTACTTACTGAGCACTGGGGTAGAGACAAGATAATCAGGTACACACAGTCTGAATCTCTATTTTACAGATGAGGGAACTGAGGCACAGAGAAGTGAAGCGACTTGCCCAGGGTCACACACTAAACAAGTAGCATGGCTCAGTGGAAAGAGCCCGGGCTTTGGAGTCAGGGGTCATGGGTTCAAATCCCAGCTGTGTGACTTTGGGCAAGTCACTTCACTTCTCTGTGCCTCAGTTCCCTCATCTATAAAATGGGGATTGATTGTGAACCCCCTGTGGGACAACCTGATCAGCTTGTAGCCTCCAGTGCTTAGAACAGTGCTTTGCACATAGTAAGAGCTTAATAAATGCCATCATTATTATTATTATTATTAAGTGGTGGAGCGAGGATTAGAACCCAGGTCTTCTGACTCCAAGGTCCAAACTCTTTCCACTAGGCTATGCTGCTCTTCAGTGCGGTGGTTGGTGGTGTGGAAATACACTCAGGACCTGGCATGGCTATCCCCAAGCAAAAACCAGCACGACTTATTTGTGTGACTCATTCATTCAATTCATTCAATCATATTTATTGAGCACTTACTGTGTGCAAAGCACTGTACTAAGCGCTTGGGAGAGTGTTAGCAGTCCTGCTCCTCCCCCATCTGTACAATTTATCTTTCTTCTCTTAGACTGTGAGTCCCTCACCGAGGGACAGGGACCAGGTCTAATTCACACCTGTGTATTCTCTTCCAGTGCTTAGTGTGGTGCTCTGCACACAGTACGTGCACAATAAATACTATTAATACTATCAATCAATCAATCAATCGTATTTATTGAGCGCTTACTGTGTGCAGAGCACTGTACTAAGCGCTTGGGAAGTCCAAGTTGGCAACATATAGAGACGGTCCCTACCCAACAGTGGGCTCACAGTCTAAAAGGGGGAGACAGAGAACAAAACCAAACATACTAACAAAATAAAATAAATAGAATAGATGTGTACAAGTAAAATAAATAAATAAATATGTACAGACATATATACATATATACAGGTGCTGTGGGGAAGGGAAGGAGGTAAGATGGGGGGGTGGAGAGGGGGATGAGGGGGAGAGGAAGGAAGGGGCTCAGTCTGGGAAGGCCTCCTGGAGGAGGTGAGCTCTCAGTAGGGCCTTGAAGGGAGGAAGAGAGCTAGTTTGGCAGATGGGCAGAGGGATTGGGGGCATTCCAGGCCCGGGGGAGGACGTGGGCTGGGGGTCGATGGCAGGACAGGCGAGAACGAGGCCCAGTGAGGAGATTAACGGCAGAAGAGCGGACGGTGCGGGGTGGGCTGTAGAAGGAGAGAAGGGAGGTGAGGTAGGAGGGGGCGAGGTGATGGATGGACAGCCTTGAAGCCCAGGGTGAGGAGTTTCTGCCTGATGCACAGATTGACTGGTAGCCACTGGAGATTTTTGAGGAGGGGAGTAACATGCCCAGAGCGTTTCTGGACAAAGACAATCCGGGCAGCAGCATGAAGTATGGATTGAAGTGGGGAGAGACATGAGGATGGGAGATCAAAGAGAAGGCTGATACAGTATCTACTACTACTAGACGTGTCAGGCAGTCCATCCACAACATTCTGCAGAAAGAGTAATAAATGTTATTGTGGCATTTATTAAGTGCTTACTGTGTGCCAGGCACTGTACCAAGCGCTGGGGTAGATACAAGCCAACTGGGTTGGGACACAATCCCTGTCCCACATGGGGCTCACAGTCTCAATCCCCATGTCTTACGAGGAGTCCTAAGGAATCAATCAGCGGTACTGACGGAATAGTATAAGCTCCTTATGGGCAAGGGTCACGTCTACCAGCTCTGCTGTACTGTACTCTCCCAAGTGCTTAGTGCAGTGCTCTGTACACAGTAAGTGCTTAATAAATGCTGTTACTACTAGACTTGTCAGGCAGACCATCCCCAACATTTCCAGAATGTTGAAGAAAGAATGCTTTGCAAATCAGTGGCATTTGTCTTGTCTTATGCTGTTGAGCGTCTCCGAACCATGGCGACACCCTGGACACGTCTCTCTCCGAACGCCCTGCTCGCCATCTGCAATCGTTCTAGTAGTGGATCCATAGAGTCTTCTCGGGAAAAATCCGGAAGCGGTTTACCCCTTTCCTCCTTCCACACAGTAAACTTGAGTCTCCCCGCTCGACTCTTTCCCATGCCGCTGCTGACTGGCACAGGTGAGTTTTGACTTGTAGCAGATCGCCTTCTACTACTAGCCACTGGCCAAACTAGGAATGGAATGGATAGGCCTCCGCTTGACTCTCCCTCCCATAGCCAAGACTGGTAAAGTACTGGAAACTCTCCAGGTGTGACCCTGAGAGGGGATCAATGGCATTTGGGGGATGGTATAAACTCCTTAGAGGCGGGGATCACACCTACGGACTCTCCCAAACATTTAGTCCAGTGCTCTGCACACAGTAATGTGCTCAATAAATACCACTGCTGCTGATGCTTGGCCCACAGTGAGCGCTTAACAAATACCATTATTATGATGATGATGATGACAACGTTCAGGAGAAGAACTCGGCCACGCTCTTACTTACTTTTCTTTCCTGCTGCCGAGTTTGTGAGCAGTGTACTGGTCTCCGTAGTCAATGAGCATCAGCTGCCGGGAAAAGATGGTCACCTTATTGCCGATAAAGAAGTCGTCTAGGTGAACGTTGTCGTATTTGGTGCGCTTCAGGAAAGTGCGGTGATTCTTCACGTCGAACTACAAGAAAGGATTGGATGCTTGTGAACGACAAGGCTCATCTGAGAAGCAGCGTGGCCTAGTAGAGAGAATTTGGGCCTGGGCGTCAGAAGGACCTGGGTTCTTAATCCCGGCTTCGCCACTTGTGTCCTGGGTGACCCTGGGCAACTCACTTGGCTTCTCTGTGCCTCAGTTACCTCATCGGTAAAATGGGGATTGAGATGGTGAGCCCCATGTGGGACAGGGACTGTGTCCAGCCTGATTTGCTTGTATCCATGCTAGGGCTTAGTACAGAGCTTGGCGCATAGGAAGCACTTAACAAATACCACAATTATTATTGTGGTAATAATAATAATTACCACAATTATTGGTACCAATAAATACTAATAAATAATAGTATTTATTATTACTAATAATAATTACATAGTATTATTATGATGATGATAATGGAAAGTGTACAACAACCCTGTTCTTGCCACATCTCCCAAAGCTGTGTAGGGACCAGGATGAGCCCGGGAAGGAATTGGGGGGCACGGACAGCTATCTTGGAAGTCTCCTGAGTGCCCAGGTCAACCAAGGCAGATCCTGGGGTATATCGCCTCTGGCCTGGAATGCCCTCCCTCTTTACATCCCCCAGACCACCACTAGCCTTACTGGAGTCACATCACCTCCAAGAGGCCTTCCTTGAGTAAACCCTAATTTCCTCTTCCCCCAGTCCCTTCTGCATCACCCTCGCCCTTGGATTTGCTCCCTTTATTCACCCCTCCCTCATATCCATGTCCATATCCATCATTTATTTCTTCATATTAATGTCTGTCTCCCCCTCTAGAATGTGAGCTCACTGCAGACAGGGAATGTCTCTACCGACTCTGTTATAGTGTGTTATAGTGTGTGCTCCCAAGCACCTAGTATAGTGTAGTGCTCTGCACACAGTAAGTGCTCCCTTCCTTCCTCTCCCCTCTCCATCCCCCCCATCTTACCTCCTTCCCTTCCCCACAGCACCTGTATATATGTATATATGTTTGTACATATTTATTACTCTATTTATTTTACTTGTACATATCTATTCTATTTATTTTATTTTGTTAGCATGTTTGGTTTTGTTCTCTGTCTCCCCCTTTTAGACTGTGAGCCCACTGTTGGGTAGGGACTGTCTCTATATGTTGCCAATTTGTACTTCCCAAGCACTTAGTACAGTGCTCTGCACATACTAAGCGCTCAATAAATATGATTGATGATGATAAATACGACTGACCCATTGATCTGACACAACGCGACGATTCGAGCCAAACAATCAACTTGGAGTGTGCATTATCCAACTTGGCTATCCTCACGGAGCCAACCGACTGGATAATTGATTGTTTTTCCCTTCGCTCCACTCCTAGCAGCTGGGATCATTTTTGTGGGAATTGCCAAGGTACAAGGTGGAGCTGGCTGCCTCCCTGTCATTTCTCTGTGTGCTGTAGGCTGGGGTGGTGAGGGAGAAACCATCTCTTACCTAAAACATTTCAAACATCAATACACTGGAGGGAAAGCAAATGGACTCTTGAAAATGGACATTTTAAAATGCAAACACAAAAAGTGGGTCCCCTGCCTTTTAATTAAACTACTTGTGATCAAATCCTTCACTGCAAGAGTCTTGTCTTGGGCCGTCGAGTTGTTTCCGACCCATAGCGACACCACGGACACATTTCTCGCAGAATGCCCTGCTCTCCATCTGCAATCGTTCTAGTAGCGGATCCATATGGTTTTCTTGGTAAAAATACGGAAGTGGTTTACCACTGCCACCTTCCATGCAGTAAACTCGAGTCTCCAACCTCGACTCTCTCCTACTGCCGTTATGATTGTTTTCCTCCATCATTTAAATAGCTAATCATTACCCAAAGGTTCTGGCATTTGGTGGTTGGCTTTTGTTGTTTTCACATTCGACTTCCCGCTGAGATGTTCCTTTCTTTAAATTTGGCTTTCAAAATGCCAGTTTTCAGCTGGACAAATGTGTTTTTTGTCTAAGTAATGGTGTTTATAGCTCTTCCTGGCACTGACCGGATCCAAAATCACATGCAATGTTAAGATTTGTCAATTATCTGGCTCATTTGATCCATCAAACTGGATAATTCAAGCCAATAATCCACTTTGGGCCTATATTATCTGGCTTGGTTGCAACATGGAGAAAATGACTGGATAATTGACCACTTTTCCCTTCATATTGCCTACACAGGCCTAGCCTGCTTTGGGTGAATATTTCTTTGGGAAAAACTGAGGGCTTTTTTCCCTCTTGGCTTCATTAAAATGGTAAAACTGATAAGGTTCTCTTAATCTAAAGACTTTCATTTCCTAGAAATTTGAAATAGCAGCAAACCTAATGAATAAAGTACAAGATTACCACAGGCTGACTTCTAAGCAAAGAGACACTCATTTACCATTTCCACGGACCCGTCCTTCGGGTAAAATAGTAGCTCGAAACGGCGAAGAAGAGATGCATTTGGGTCATACCATTCGGCGAGGAACACAAATCTCTCATCTTGACTCTGAAAGGTAAGAGCGAAGAATTTTAATATTTGATGCAGAAAAGAGGAGTGCTTGTAAATTCACTCTGGGATTCCCCAAAATGAAAGCATGTATTAGAAAATATTTTCAGTGCTCGAGCTGGAGCCAATTTTAATATTATAGTAGTAGTAATAATAATAATAATAATAATAATAATAATAATAATAATAATGGCATTTATTAAGCGCTTACTATGTGCAAAGCACTGTTCTAAGCGCTGGGGAGGTTACAAGGTGATCAGGTTGTCCCACGTGGGGCTCACAGTCTTAATCCCCATTTTACAGATAAGGCCCCTCCCCATCCCTCCCACCTTACCTCCTTCCCCTCCCTACAGCACCTGTATATATGTATATATGTTTGTACATATTTATTACTCTATTTATTTTACTTGTACATATTTATTCTATTTATTTTGTTAATATGTTTTGTTTTGTTGTCTGTCTCCCCCTTCTAGACCGTGAGCCCGCTGTTGGGTAGGGACCGTCTCTATATGTTGCCAACTTGTACTTCCCAAGCGCTTAGTACAGTGCTCTGCACACAGTAAGCGCTCAATAAATACGATTGAATGAATGAATGAAAGGTAACTGAGGCCCAGATAAGTTAAGTGACTTGCCCAAAGTCACACAGCTGACAAGGGGCAGAGCCGGGATTTGAACCCATGACCTCTGACTCCAAAGCCCGGGCTCTTTCCACTGAGCCACACTGCTTCTCTAGTAATAGCATCATTTGTTAACCTTGCTGTGCGACCTTGAGCAAGTCGCCTCACTTCTCTGTGCTGCAGTTTCCTCAACTGTAAAATGAAGATTCACTACCTATTCTCCCTCTCCCCATTAGATTGTGAGCTCCACATGGGACAGGGACTGTGTCCGATCTGATAATTTTGTATCTAGCCTATTGCTTAAGATATAGTAAGCACTTAAATACTACAATTATTATTATTAGTATTATTAAACTCTCACTATGTGTCAAGCACTGTACGAAGTGCTGGAGTAGATGCAAGGCAATCAAGTTGGACACAGTCCCTGTCCCACATAGGGACCTCAGCGTATAAGGAAATGAGGACGGGTCACTTCTCACTGAAGTCCCTTATTAAATGGGATTCTTAGAGCAGAAAATGGCAAACGTTAATGTTATTCCTGCCTAAAAAGTAAACCCCTAAATACCTCAATTATTATTCAATGTTATCCTCGGAGCAGAAAATAGCAAACACTTATGCCATTCCTGCCTATAAAGGCCTACTATGTATGGTGACAAGATATGATGGTCTGGTATATGTTGGCAGGAAATATACACCCATTCCACATTTCCTCTTTCTTGAATTTATGTGACATCAATCAATGGTTTTGATTAGAAATCCCCAGATGTCATTTTCCCCTAAACACACTGTATATCTTCTAAAACAGTCTCAAGGAAAATTTTCCTGAGACCACCCAAAAATCATGGTGCCCACCCGGTTTGAAAATTAGAACAACAGTGAAAGGCTAATGGATTGTATATTTAAAAGGGTTCCTGCTTCTGCCCCATCTCTCTGTCCCTATATCCCCACCTCTCTCTCCATCCCTTCCAATATTCATTCAATCGTATTTATTGAGTGCTTACTGTGTGCAGAGCACTGTACTAAGCACTTGGGAGAGTAACTCTCCCCATTTCTCCAACCATGTGTCTGCCAGCTTCTCCATTTCTGTGGTCGAATTAAACGCAGGACTAAAGGCTACTGCCAACTTGCTGTGCCTGTGTTTTATCTTTTTGTCTAGTTCAGACTAAATGAACTAAAACTGCCTCCTTTTTGAGCAATGCAAAGCGTCCTGTTGGCAATGTTACATAATACCAATGAAAGTCATCTCCTCCCCCTCTCTTCCTCCTCCTGACAATTTGTGCTTAAAATCACCGGGAAGCAATATTGAAAATGCTGATCTCACAAAGTAGCAAAAATACTTTGTACTTAGACAATGACCTTTCTCTCGGGAGCTCAAAGTGCTTTACAAACAAATTTCAATTATCTTTTCAACATCCTTGTCAGATAGAAAGGTACAAATTTCCTTCCAACACATGGAAGCGACGGGATATTTTAAGTTGCAGTTTGTTCGATGTTGTATTTAATGGGACGGGGTAGGCTTTACCATCCTCTGAAGAACCAATAACCCTGAGCTCTTTTGGAAGGACAGCCACTACATTCTGAGGCCTGAGGTCCTGGAGGCATAAGGAGATAAATATTGTATAGGAAACTGAATGGATGAAATAAATGCTTGTTTTTCCATTTAAATGGATGAAGCTTGGGGTGGGAAAAGGCTTTGGCCATTCAAGGCAACACAACGGAAAATAAAGAACCATTACTTAAAATCCACCCCCACCCCCACCAAACCCAAAGTGAAAAGAAACAGAGATTCTGAAATCATTCTTCTTACACATGTTGCCACAAAAAAAAAAATAATAACAATGCCTTACTGGGAATAAATGCCATTATATTCAGGCCAGCTCAAATTATAGCTTCTAGAGTACCAGCTTAATGATTAAACATCAAGTTTAAAATACCTTTGGGGGGGGGTCAAAGATCTGACTAGCTTAGTGATTTTCCTTTCTTCCCATCAAGGCATTTAGCGAATATGTTGGTAATATGAGATTACTGTCTTCTTCCCTCTATCTTCCCTCAGCCAGAAAATAAAAGAACTACCCTCCTGCATTTTTGAGCATCAAATTTTGTTCCTAATTCCAGGGTACATTCCCTTATTTGATAGCTGTTATTCACTGGATTGGAGAAGCTAAATGAAACAGAAATAGTTTTCAAATGTCCCTCTAAAATTTTACTTTCTGTTCTTGTTGCTACAGAAACAGAGAGAGAAGGCCTCAGCTGGCCCTGTCCAAAATAGTTACCTCAACCACGACACAAATTCCTACATTTCTGAGCCTGTGCGGGTTTTCTGTTCTCAATGGCTCTACTCTTTCTTCCCCCCATGAAGTCATTTCTTCCCCCCAACCCGGCATCTTCCCATCAAATCCCTCTTATTCACGAGATTTAAGTTTATCACAGGACTTTCCGTCGCCTCAAGTTGGCCCTTATGATTCCAACTCTCCCACTTCTACAGTGCACGGGACAGCAGTTGGTCAAAAGTCCAGAAAGGCCATCTCTGAGGAGTTCAGAGAGGTGGGGAGAGGAGATCAATGAATTGTATTTCATATTATTTTAGTCTTTTAGACTGTGAGCCCACTGTTGGGTAGGGACTGTCTCTATATGTTGCCAACTTGTACTTCCCAAGCGCTTAGTACAGTGCTCTGCACACAGTAAGCACTCAATAAATATGATTGATTGATTGGTATTTACTGAGTGGTGACTGAGCACTGTACCAAGCACTTTTGGGGAGTCAAATCCAACGGAGTTGGTAGACACGTTCCCTTCCCATGACGAGCTTGCGGTCTAGAAGGGGAGACAGATATTAATATGAATAAGCAACAAAAGCTACGAGAAGGAAAGCCTACGAATGTGACTGGATTTTGTTTTAGGCTTCTTCGACTTAGGACGCCTGCTGTCTTATCTGATGTAATCCTATTAAGCGCTGATTGCTAGTAGTGATTTTTCCCCTAATACTTGAACCTATCTGACGTTTAGTCAAATGCTTCTTTATCCGATGGCTCAACAGCACCACCAAAAAATCAAACATCCTGGGTGCTGTGTCCTAGGTTTCTGTGTGCCTAACTCGAACTCCCAATCAAGGGAGGAAACGGAAAATTCCTCACAAAGCAAATGTTTTCTCAAGCCCGGAGTGCGGCTAGACAATGACCCTCACACTTGCCAGGCTGACGCAGGGGATTAAACGTCAAGATGGGGATGGTGAGCAGCATGGCCTAGTGGAAAGAGCCCGGGCCGTGAGTCAGAAAGGACTCGGCTCTGCCACTTGACTGTTTTACAGACTTGGACAAGTCACTTCAGTTTCTGGGCCTCGGTTCCCTCATCTGAAAATTGGAGAGTCACTGTCTCCTACTTAGACTGTACGCACTCTGGAGTGTAAGCTCGCTGTGGGCAGGGAACGTGACTACTTGTACGCTCCCAAGCAGTTAGTACACAGTAAGATGCACAATAAGCGCTCAATTTGACTGACTGATTGATGAAGGGCAGAGACTGTGTCGACCTGATTAACTTGTACTTACCCCAGTGCTTAAAACAATCCTTGACACATAGTAAGCGCTTAACAAACACCATAATGCATAATACTAAAAAAATAAGTATCAAGTCATCTCAGGGGGCTTTCTGTGCCAGGCACTGTACTAAGGGCTGGGGTAGATACAAGTTAATCAGGTTGGACGCACATGAGGCTCACAGTCTTAATCTTCATTTTATAGATGAGGTAACTGAGGCACAGAGAAGTGAAGTGACTTACCCAAGGTCACACAGCAGGTAAGCCAGCTCTGTGCTCAGTCATTTTGTGGGCCTTCATACTTCAGCAAAGGCCCATATTTATCATATACCCCAATAGGGGAAGCAGACACGGAGACCTGCCCTCAAGAAGCTTACAATCTACATTATTAATTCCCTCCTGAATATTCTTTCTCAGTGCTTAGTACCGCGCTCTGCACACAGTAAGGGCTTGATGGATACTATTACTACTATTACTACTACTTAACAGCAGCTAGTATTTAATGGAGGAGGAAAAGTTGGATAATTTACAGTTTAAAAAGAGTCTCGGTTCTGAAGAGGCAGACGCCGAGTGGTATCAAAAAATTATTCAAACTCAACCGAAGCGGGCCGGTGCCAGTTGGAAGGTCTCCAAATATTTGCATTTCTGAAATAACAGCGCCTGAGAGAACATTGAAGGAACAGCCACCACTTAAACCACCTCTGGGGCCTTGCCTCGGTTCTTCCACTGACTCATGGGTGAATCAATCTACTGAATCACTCTGAGACTCCTTGAACCCAGGGAGACAGAACTGCAGCAGATACACCCTACCCGGGAGGGATATTTTGAGGAGTAATAGCATATCTACATCAAGTCCTTTGCAGCTCAAAGAGAGAGGCCATCTGAGATAATAGTAATAGTGATAACAAATTCTTCCCTCCCTTCTACATCTCAGCAGGTACAGTATAGCTATTTATATAGCTCTTACCAATGGCTTTTGATTCCTGCAACCCAATTATTCTCCTAAGGAGTTTTTTTAAACAAAAGAATTAATCAGTTATATGTCCTGAGCAGTCACTGTGATTACGATGTGCAGAACACTGTACTAAGCGCTTGGCACTGTAAACAAACAAATATCTGCTCTTCCAGGAGGCCTCGCAGATCTGGAAATGTTTTGAAATGGGAAACTGATGCCAAAAAGAGAAAATCCGAACCATAACTGTACGTCAGGAAAAACTGTGTAATAAAAATTCACTCATTCATTCATTCAATCGTATTTATTGAGCACTTACTGTGTGCAGAGCACTGTACTAAGCACTTGGGAAGTACAAATCGGCAACATATAGAGACGGTCCCTATCCAACAATGGGCTCACAGTCTAGAAGGGGGGGCCAGACAACAAAACAAAACAAGTAAACAGGTGTCAATTCCATCAGAATAAATAGAATTATGGCTATATAAACATCATTAATAAAATAAATAGAACAATAAATATGTATCAAATAGACATCACAACAATTGCCTCCCCAAAAATATTAAAACCTTCAATGACGAAGTCCCCAAAAAGCAGACTCAACAAGGTGTCGGATGAGAAGAGATATAACTTGGGGAACTACCTTGAACAAACCAAATAGGGGCTGAATGAACAAACTAATTTTTATAATTTCACAAGTCATTTATTCCAAAGCCGATATATGCTTCATGCAGTAACCCACTCACATATTCTGGAGTGTCCTGTCCGGTTGGTAAACTAGAACTTTTCCACCCCTCTGAAATCCGACAGAATGTGCAATATACCTGTGTTTTTTATTTGAGAGTCGCCCCATCCTCAAACAGCACTTACGTCCATATCTTTAAATTCTATATTATCAATTACTTATTTATATTGATGTCTGTCTCCTCCTCTAAACTGTGAGTTCCTTGAGGGCAGGGAACGTAATTGCTAATTCCGTTGTACAGTACTCTCCCCAAGTGCTTAGTACAGTGCTCTGCATATAGTAAGCGCTCAATAAGTTTGATTGATACTTCTTGAAACCCTCCCTTCTGGTGTTTTCTGAATCCACATTCCTTTAGAATGGCTTTCTCAAACACACTAGGAGTACTGTGTCTTGAAACCACAAGTAAGGGAAATCGTGACCTTCAGCCAGCTGATACCAGCGAGAGTTAGAACAAAGTAGTTTGAATGAGGGTTCCAAAGAGCGCATTTCACATTACCTTGAACATTCTGGGAATATAATGGCCTATTAAAGATTTATTACCATATGCCGAAGGCAAGTAACCGCAGCAATTCCTGTAAGGTGGCACTCTTAGATGCAGCGGTGATAGCGACAGAAATAGCAGGCCGGTGACCAGAAGGTCTACGCTTTCATCTTTTCTGTCGCTGGCTGGATTTCTGAACAGCCTGAAGTTGCATCCGATCGCACATGTTCGTCAAAATCCAGATACCCATTTACTCTGAATTATGTCAAATATTAACTCGGCTTCGGTTGGGCCCAGACGAGTTTCTGGCCTGCACAGATTGTCCTCGGAGAACGATTGCTCAGTCATAAATCCGCCCCTGGGAAAGCAGCTGGAAGCCGGACCTGCCTCCCTTTGGCTCTGTTTCCATCGGCTGACACTGCCCCTTGTCATATTCTCCCCCTTAAGAAGCGAGGTTAGCAAAAGAAATTCAGGGGGGCAGAACTGAATTATCAAACACCATTAAATCTTCCTAAGCCTAATCCGCTCACAGACTTTAATTGCATTAGGATTTAAGCCAAACTGAGTTAACAAAATCTCTTTTGCTCTGAGAACGTCATTTTTCTGTGGTTTGCAGTGGACCATCTGCTCTCAGAAAAAGTCAGTGCTTGGGGTTTGTCTGATCCTTCTCTCACCCAGATGTACGATACTTTTAGACTGTGAGCCCACTGTCGGGTAGGGACTCTCTCTATATGTTGCCAATTTGTACTTCCCAAGCGCTTAGTACAGTGCTCTGCACATAGTTAGTGCTCAATAAATACGATTGATGATGATACTTACGTTTTTCTATTCACTGATACCAATGGCAGCAACAATGATGATAACAATAATAATGATAATAATAATTGTGGTATTCGTTAATCAATCAATCAATCGTATTTATTGAGCGCTTACTGTGTGCACAGCACTGTACTAAGCGCTTGGGAAATACAAGTTGGCAACATATAGAGACGGTCCCTACCCAACAGTGGACTCTTACTATGCGCTAAGCATTGTACTAAGGGCTGGGGTAGATTCAAGATCATCATGTCAGACAAAGTCCCTGTCCCACATGGGGCTCAGACTCTAAGTAGGACGGAGAACAGGCTTGGAATCCCCACTTTACAGATGAGGAAACTGAGGCACGGAACAATTAAGTGACCTGCCCAAGGTCACACAGAAGGCTGGTGGTAGAGCTGGGATGAGAAGCAGCGTGGCTCAGTGGCAAGAGCCCGGGCTTTGGAGTCAGAGGTCATGGGTTCAAATCCCGGCTCCGCCAGTTGTCAGCTGTGTGACTTTGGGCAAGTCACTTGACTTCTCTGGGCCTCAGTGCCCTCATCTGTAAAATGGGGATTAAGACTGTGAGCCCCACGTGGGACAACCTGGTCACCTTGTATCCCCCCAGTGCTTAGAACAGTACTATGTACAAAGTAAGCACTTATAAATACCATTATTATTATTATTATTATTATTATGAGAACCCAGGTCCTCTGATTCCCAGGCCTGGGTTCTATCCACCAGGCCACGCTGCTTCTCCCCTGCAAGACAAAACCTCAAGAGGAACATCTGTGTCCGTACTGTTGCTTGGAGCAAATGTCCAACTCTAAGGTAAATGTGCCCTTGAGAAGCAGCCTGCTCTAGCAGAAAGAGCCTGAGACTCAGAGGACCTGGGTTCTAATCCTGGCTCGGCCACTTACCCGCTGTGTGACCTTGGGCAAGTCACTCAACTTCTCTTGGTCTCAGCTCCCAGATTTGCAAAACGGGGATTTGATACCTTGTTCTCCCTCTTACACTGTGAACTGATTATCTTGTATCTACCCCAGTGCTTAACACAAAATAAGCTCTTAGCAAATACCACAATTATTATTATTCTCCTTGTTCATATTACCTCCCCAGGGCTGTGCCTGCCCTCTGACTCCATCAGAGGGAAGCCCCCAAATTGAGCAGGAAGCAGTCCTATCAGTTATTCGGATCATCATCATCAATCGTATTTATTGAGCGCTTACTGTGTGCAGAGCACTGTACTAAGCGCTTGGGAAGTACAAATTGGCAACATTTAGAGACAGTCCCTACCCAACAGTGGGGCGGATGAGATCCAGGTGAATGGGAAGAGGAAATCAATTATAAGCCCCCTGGACGGGAGCCAGTTTGGCCTTCATTTGATTCACTGGAGCTCCAATAAATCATTAGGTGTACTACTATACAAGTAAATAATCTTTTCACGTTTTTTTCCCTCAATAATAACAGTATTAATAATTATGGTATTTGTTAAGTGCTTACTATGTGCCAGGCACTATACTAAGCACTGGGGCGGACACAAGCAAATCGGGTTGGACCCAGTCCCTGTCCCATGTGGGGCTCACACTCTCAATCCTTATTTTCCAGATGGGGTAACTGAGGCACAGAGAATAACGATAATTATCTTCTACTTCAGAAAGGGCTGAGATTACTGAATTCCTACTGCTAAATACTCCACGATTCTCAACTGAAACAAGGTCAAAGTCATTATTATTACAATGGATGAGGAGAGATTTTTTGGTTGTTGCTGTTATGGCAGGGGCGGGGGTGTGTGTGTGCCAGTACTATCCCTGTATTTTCAATCTCTCAACAGTATTTATAGAGCGCTTACTGTGTAAAGAGCACTGTGCTAAGCGCTTGGGAGAGTACAATATAACAATACAACAGGAGGCATATTTCAAAGGACCTTGTTGTTGATGGAACAGGAGTGCCATCTACTGAACAGTAAGACTTCCAGTACATTAATCAGTCAATCAATTGTAATTTATTAAGCACTTACTATGTGCAGAGCACTGTATTAAGGGCTTGGGAGAATACAGTACATCATAGTTGGAAGACATGTTCCCTGCCCACAACAAGCTTACGGTCTAGAGGGGGAGACCGACATTAATATATATATATAAATTATTCATATGTAGAATAACTGTCTCTATAAATTATTCCCTCAGCTGTGGGGCTGAGGGAGGACCCGGGCCTGGGGATCAGAAGGTTATGGGGCTTAATCCCAACTCTACCACTTGTCTGCTGTGTGACCTTGGACAAGTCACTTCACTTCTCTGGGCCTCAGTTACCTCATCTGTAATGGGGACTGAGACTGTGAGCCCCATGTGGGACAGGGACTGTGCCCATCTAAATCCACTTGTATGCAGCCCAGCGTTTAGTACAGTGCCCGGCACGTAGTAAGTGCTTAACGTATATCATCATCATCAACCAAGTGCAAGGGCAGCGCAGAAGGGAGTGGGAGGAGAGGAAAAACGAGGGCCTAATAAGGGAAGGCCTCTTGATGTACCTTCAATAAAGCTTACCTATTCTCTCTCCTACTTACAATGTGAGTCCCATCTGGGATCTGATTATCTTGTATCATCTGGGATCTGATTATCTTGTATCTACCCCAGCACTTAGTACAGTGGGTGACACACAGTAAGCGCTTAATACCCCAATTCTTCTTATAACTACTCTGTGCCTCAGTTACCTCATCTGTAAAATGGGGATTAAGACTGTAAGCCCCCTGTGGGACAACCTCATCGCCTTGTAACCTCCCCAGCGCTTAGAACAGTGCTTTGCAGACAGTAAGCGCTTAACAAATGCCATTATTATTATTATTATTATTATTATTATTATAAGTGTGTCTACTGTGGGGCATCTAATCAGATGATGTTGAATGCTGTATCCTTCCTCTACCACTAGATGGGGATGTTTCACTGGTTTTCCAATCCCACAGCACTTACAGGAACAGAATAATAATAATAATTATAATAATAATTATTATAATGGTATTTGTTAAGCGCTTACCATGTGCCAGGCACTGTTCTAACCGCTGGGCACTGCTTTAAGAAATACTACTTTAACTCAATCACCTAAACCACCATCAAAGCCTGATTTCAGGTGAATCTTGGATGACAATCAGTGGAATTTTTGGGGAAAAGATTATACAGATATGGGTGTAAAGTCACTTAACTTCTCTGAGCCTCAGTACCCTCATCTGTAAACACTCCACGTGGGACAACCTGATCACCTCGTATCCACTTAAAACAGTGCTTTGCACATAGTAAGCGCTTAACAAATGCCATCATTATTATCCCAGACTGAGCCCCCTTTCCTCTCCCCCATCCCCCCGCCTTACCTCCTTCTCCTCCCCACAGCACCTGTATATATGTATATATATTTGTACGTATTTATTACTCTATTGATGTATTTATTTTATTTGTACATATTTATTCTATTTATTTTATTTTGTTAATATGTTTTGTTTTGTTCTCTGTCTCCCTCTTCTAGACTGTGAGCCCACTGTTGGGTAGGGACTGTCTCTATATGTTGCCAACTTGTACTTCCCAAGCGCTTAGTACAGTGCTCTGCACACAGTAAGCGCTCAATAAATACGATTGAATGAATGAATGAATACTGTGGGGCATCTAATTAGATGAGGTTGGATGCTGTATCCTTCCTTTACCACTAGATGGGGATGTTTCACTGGTTTTCCAATCCCGCAGCACTAACAGGAACAGAATAATAATAATAATTATAATAATTATTATTATAATGGTATTTGTTAAGCGCTTACCATGTGCCAGGCACTGCTCTAGGCGCTGGGCGCTGCTTTATGAAATACTACTTTAACTCAGTCACCCCAACCACCATCAAAACCTGATTTCAGGTGAATCTTGGATGACAATCAGTGGAATTTATTGGGAAAAAGATTATACAGATATGGGTGTAAAGTCACTTAACTTCTCTGAGCCTCAGTTCCCTCATCTGCAAACATTACATTCCACGTGGGACAACCTGATCACCTCGTATCCACCCCCAGCGCTTAGAACAGTGCTTTGCACATAATAAGCACTTAACAAATTCCATCATTATTATCCCAGACTGAGCCCCCTCCTTCCTCTCCCCCGCCTTACCTCCTTCCCCTCCCCACAGCACTTGTATATATGCTTATATATTTGTACGTATTTATTACTCTATTTATTTATTTTATTTGTACATATTTATTCTATTTATTTTATTTTGTTAATATGTTTTGTTTTGTTCTCTGTCTCCCCCTTCTAGACTGTGAGCCCACTGTTGGGTAGGGACCGTCTCTAGATGTTGCCAACATGTACTTCCCAAGCGCTTAGTACAGTGCTCTGCACACAGTAAGCGCTCAATAAATACAATTGAACGAATAAATGTAAGTGTTGTGGGTACGGGGTGGGAAGTAAGGTGATACTTTTAGACCGTGAGCCCACTATTGGGTAGGGACTGTCTCTATATGTTGCCAACTTGTACTTCCCAAGCACTTAGTACAGTGCTCTGCACACAGTAAGCGCTCGATAAATACGATTGATGATGATACTTAGATACAACCATCCCATAATATGTCACCTGTGGTTAAGTTCCTACACAATTTGTGGATTTTCTCCATCATACTTAGGGCCTAGCCCCCCTATGTGGTAAAATTCCCTCTCTGCTCCTTCTCCCTCTTAGCCATTCTCCGATCTTCCCGCACCCCTAATTCTCCCTCGCCTTTAATTTTTTTAAACGAACCAATGGAAAGCAGTGTGGTTAACGCATAGAGCACTGGCCTGGACGTCAGAAAGACCTTGGGTTCTAAACACCTTGGGCCAGTCACTTCACTGGGCCTCGGTTCCCTCATCTGGAAAATGGGGATTGAGACTGTGAGCTTCACATCATCATCATCATCAATCGTATTTATTGAGCGCTTACTGTGTGCAGAGCACTGTACTAAGCGCTTGGGAAGTACAAGTTGGCAACATATAGAGACAGTCCCTACCCAATAGTGGGCTCGCAGTCTAAAAGGGGGAGACAGAGAACAAAACCGAACATACTAACAAAATAAAATAAATAGAATAGATATGTACAAGTAAAATAAATAAATAGAGTAATAAATATGTACAAACATATATACACAAGGGACAGGGATTGGGTCCAACCCAATTTGCTTGTGTCCACCCCAGCGCTTAGTACAGTGCCTGGCACCCAGTAAGTGCTTAACAAAAACCATTATTATCACGGTGCTCTCCACACAGTACGTGCTCATTAAATCCAATTTACTGACTGATGGACTTGGCCGGCAGGACCACATTCATTCATTCATTCACTAATATTTAGTGAGCACTTACTGTGTGCAGAGCACTGTACTAAGCGCTTGGGAAGTACAAGTTGGCAACATATAGAGACAGTCCCTACCCAACAGTGGGCTCACAGTCTAAAAGGGGGAGACAGAGAACAAAACCAAACATATTAACAAAATAAAATGAATAGAATAGATATGTACAAGTAAAATAAATAGAGTAATAAACATGTACAAACATATATACAGGTGCTGTGGGGAAGGGAAGGAGGCTTTTAGACTGTGAGCCCAGTTGGGTAGGGACTGTCTCTATATGTTGCCAACTTGTACTTCCCAAGCGCTTAGTACAGTGCTCTGCACACAGTAAGCGGTCAATACGATTGATGATGATGATATGTACAAGTACATAGAGTAATAAACATGTACAAACATATATCCATATATACAGGTGCTGTGGGGAAGGGAAGGAGGCTTTTAGACTGTGAGCCCACTGTTGGGTAGGGACTGTCTCTATATGTTGCCAACTTGTACTTCCCAAGCGCTTAGTACAGTCTTCTGCACACAGTAAGTGCTCAATAAATACGATTGATGATGATGATGATATGTACAAGTAAATAGAGTAATAAACATGCACAAACATATATCCATATATACAGGTGCTGTGGGGAAGGGAAGGAGGCTTTTAGACTGTGAGCCCACCGTTGGGTAGGGACCGTCTCTATATGTTGCCAACTTGTACTTCCCAAGCGCTTAGTACAGTGCTCTGCACACAGTAAGCGCTCAATAAATACAATGGATTGATAAATACGATTGATTGATTGGTAAGATGAGGGGGATGCAGAGGGGGACGAGGGGGAGAGGAAGGGAGGGGCTCAGTGTGGGAGGGCCTCCTGGAGGAGGTGAGCTCTCAGTAGGGCCTTGAAGGGAGGAAGAGAGCTATCCAGCGCTTAGTACAGTGCTCTGCACACAGTAAGTGCTCAATAAATACGATTGATTGGTAAGATGAGGGGGATGGAGAGGGGGACGAGGGGGAGAGGAAGGGAGGGGCTCAGTGTGGGAGGGCCTCCTGGAGGAGGTGAGCTCTCAGTAGGGCCTTGAAGGAAGAGAGCTATCCAGCGCTTAGAACAGTGCTTTGCACATAGTAAGCGCTTAACAAATGCCAACATTATTATTATTATTATTATTATTATTAGATTGGGCAGGTGGGCTGCGGGGCCCCCAGCTAACGGTCACTTCCGTCCCCTGGGCAAAGGAGCCCACTGTTGGGTAGGGACTGTCTCTCTATGTTGCCAATTTGTACTTCCCAAGCGCTTAGTACAGTGCTCTGCACATAGTAAGTGCTCAATAAATACGATGGATTGATAAATACGATTGATTGACTGGTAAGATGAGGGGGATGCAGAGGGGGACGAGGGGGAGAGGAAGGGAGGGGCTCAGTGTGGGAAGGCCTCCTGGAGGAGGTGAGCTCTCAGTAGGGCCTTGAAGGGAGGAAGAGAGCTATCCAGCGCTTAGAACAGTGCTTTGCACATAGTAAGCGCTTAACAAATGCCAACATTATTATTATTATTATTATTAGATTGGGCACCTATATATATATGTTTGTACATATTTATTACTCTATTTATTTTACTTGTACATATCTATCCTATTTATTTTATTTTGTTAGTATGTTTGGTTTTGTTCTCTGTCTCCCCCTTTTAGACTGTGAGCCCACTGTTGGGTAGGGACTGTCTCTATATGTTGCCAACTTGTACTTCCCAAGCGCTTAGTCCAGTGCTCTGCACATAGTAAGCGCTCAATAAATACGATTGATGATGATGATGATGGGCAGGTGGGCTGCGGGGCCCCCAGCTAACGGTCACTTCCGTCCCCTGGGCGAAGGGGCGGCGGTAGGGCCGGCCGCAGAGGGCCGCCTGGGGGGTCAAAGGGCAGCGGGCCCGCCTGAGGGAACAGCACAACGCGCCTGAGGGAACGGCACAACGCGCCTGAGGGAACCGCACAACGCGCCCCAGCGCCCGTCAATCAGCCCGGCCGGCCGCCACTCACCATGGTGCCGGCGACGCCAGGCCGGGGAAATCCCGCGAGACTTTGCCCAACCGGCCCAAACGGCTCGTCGCCCTGGCAACGGCGCCCAGCCCGCGGGCCCGCCCTCTTCCGGAAATCCCCTCTGTGACGTCACCCGGGGCGACGTCACGCCGCGGTGACCCGGATGTTCGGCTCTCTCTGGGCTGGAAGTAATAATAATAATAATAAAATAATAATAATAATAATAATGGCATTTATTAAAAGCTTACTAAGCACTGTTCTAAGCGCTGGGGGGATACAAGGTGATCAGGTTGCCCCACGGGGGGGGCTCACAGTCCATCCCCATTTTACAGATGAGGTAACTGAGGCACAGAGAAGTGACTTGCCCAAGATCACACAGCCGGCAATTGGCGGAGTCAGGATTTGAACCCGTGACCACTGACTATAATAATAATAAGTATCATCATAATGATAATTATACTTAATAATAAGTAATAATCAATCAGTCAATCGTAGCAGCGTGGCTCAGTGGAAAGGGCCCGGGCTTTGGAGTCAGAGGTCATGGGTTCGAATCCCGGCTCCGCCAATTGTCAGCTGGGTGACTTTGGGCAAGCCACTTCACTTCTCTGGACCTCAGTTACCTCATCTGGAAAATGGGGATTAAAACTGTAAGTCCTCCGTGGGCCAACCTGATCACCTTGTAACCTCCCCAGCGCTTAGAACAGTGCTTTGCACATAGTAAGTGCTTAACAAATGCCATTATTATTATTATTATTATTTATTGAGCACTTACTGTGTGTATGGCACTGTACTAAGCGCTTGGGGAGTACAAGTTGGCAACATCTAGAGACAGTCCCTACCCAACAGTGGGCTCACAGTCTAGAGTAGTAAAGATGGTAGTTGTTCATTCATTCAGTCGTATTTATTCATTCAATCGTTTTTCATTCATTCAGTCAATCAATCAATCAATCGTATTTATTGAGCGCTTACTGTGTGCAGAGCACTGTACTAAGCGCTTGAGAAGTACAAGTTGGCAACATCTAGAGACAGTCCCTACCCAACAGTGGGCTCACAGTCTAGAAGTAGTAATGATGGTAGTTGTTCATTCATTCAGTCGTATTTATTCATTCAATCGTTTTTCATTCATTCAGTCAATCAATCAATCAATCGTATTTATTGAGCGCTTACTGTGTGCAGAGCACTGTACTAAGCGCTTGGGAAGAACAAGTTGGCAACATATAGAGACGGTCCCTACCCAACAGTGGGCTCACAGTCTAAAAGACTGTATATATGTATATATGTTTGTACATATTTATTACTCTATTTTACTTGTAAATATCTAATCTATTTTATTTTGTTAGCACGTTTGGTTTTATTCTCTGTCTCCCCCTTCTAGTGGGCTCACAGTCTAAAAGACTGTATATATGTATATATGTTTGTACATATTTATTACTTTATTTATTTTACTTGTACATATCTATTCTATTTATTTTATTTAGTTAGTATGTTTGGTTTTGTTCTCCGTCTCCCCCTTCTAGACTGTGAGCCTGCTGTTGGGTAGGGACTGTCTCTATATGTTGCCAACTTGTACTTCCCAAGCGCTTAGTCCAGTGCTCTGCACACAGTAAGCGCTCAATAAATACGATTGATTGATTGATTGATCGCTGTATGACTTTGGGCAAACCACTTAATTTCTCTGTGCTTCAGTTCCCTCATCTGTAAAATGGGGATGAAGACTGTGAGCCCCGGGTGGGACAACCAGATGGCCTTGTATCTACCCCGGCGCTTAGAGCAGTGCTTGGCACATAGTATTTATTTATGTATTTATGTATTTATTTAAATACCATCATTATTTTTAATTATTATTATAAGAGAGGCAGCCGGAAACAGGAAGTCAAGAGGGAACGGAAGTTGTTGGAAGAGAGGATGCGGCTGCTTTTCCCGGGATGGGAGGGGGGTTGATCCAGGCAGTTGGTGGTATTTAGTGAGCGCCTGCTGTGTGCAGGGCACTGCACTAAACGCTGGGAAGACTGCAGCAGTGCAGTTGGCACACAGGATCCTTATCCCCCCCCCCCCCCCCCCCCCCCCCCCCCCCCCCGCCAGGAGCTGCCAAGTGGAGTGGAGGGGCCTATGATCCACGTGTGAAGACAGCTGCCAGGACATCCCGGTAAGTAATAATAATTATTAATAATAATAATAATAGTGGCATTTATTAACCTCTTACTATGTGCAAAGCACTGTGCTGGAGAGGTTACAAGATCAACCAATCGTATTTATTGAGCGCTTACTGTGTGCAGAGCCCTGTACTAAGCGCTTAAGATGATAGGGTTGGCCCACGGGGGGGCTCACAGTCTTCACCCCCATTTTCCAGATGAGGGAACTGAGGCCCAGAGAAGGGAAGTGACTTGCCCAAAGTCACACAGCTAATTGGCGGCGCCGGGATTTGAACCCATGACCTCCGACTCCAATTCCCACTGAGCCACGCTGCTTCTCTAAGTAGGCCCGGGCATTAGAGCTAGGGCTGAAGGGAGCACCCTACATTCAATCAGTCCTATTTATTGAGCTCACCTCCTCCCGGAGGCCTTCCCAGACTGAGCCCCCCATTTTCCTCTGCTCCTCCTCCTCCCCTCTGTCCCACTCCCTTCCCCTCCCCACAGCACTTATATATATTTGTACAGATTTATTACTTATTTCTTTTATTCATCATGTGTCTATAGCTGCAATTCTCTTTATTCTGATGGTATTGACACCCGTCTACCTGTTTTGCTGTCTTTATTCGTCATGTCTCAATAGCTATAATTCTCTTTATTCTGATGGTATGGACACCCGTCCACTTGTTTTGTTTTGCTGTCTGTCTCCCCCGTCTAGACTGTGAGCCCGTTGGTGGGGAGGGACCGTCTCTGTTGCCGATTTGTATTCATACAATCAATCAGTCAATCAATCGTATTTATTGAGCGCTTACTGTGTGCAGAACACTGTACTAAGCGCTTGGGAAGTACAAGTCGGCAACATATAGAGGCGGTCCCTACCCAACAGTGGGCTCACAGTCTCGAAGGGGGAGAAAGACGACAAAAGAAAACATATTAACAAAATAAAGTAAATAGAATAAATATGTACAAGTAAAATAGAGTAATAAATATGTACGAACACTAAGCGCTTGGGAAGGACAAGTCGGCAACATACAGAGACGGTCCCTACCCAACGGCGGGCTCATAGTCTAGAAGGGGGAGACAGACGGCAAAACAAAACATATTAGCAAAATAAAATAAATAGAATAAATATGTACAAGTAAAATAGAGTAATTTGTACAAACACTAAGCGCTTGGGAAGGACAAGTTGGAACATACAGAGACGGTCCCTACCCAACGGCGGGCTCATAGTCTAGAAGGGGGAGACAGACGGCAAAACAAAACATATTAACAAAATAAAATAAATAGAATAAATATGTATAAGTAAAATAGAGTAATAAATATGTACAAACACTAAGCGCTTGGGAAGGACAAGTCGGCAACAGAGAGAGACGGTCCCTACCCAGCTTGGGACTTGTACTTCCCAAGTACTCAGTACAGTGCTCTTGTACACAAAAAGCGCTCAATAAACATGATTGAATGAATGAATGATAACTTACTGTGTGATCCTGTTGATGCCTGTGTACTTGCTTTGTTTTGTTTTCTTGTCTCTCTCCTCCCTTCTATTCATTCATTCATTTAATCGTGTTTATTGAGCGCTGACTGTGTGCACAGCACTGTACTAAGCGCTTGAGAAGTACAAGTCGGCAACATATAGAGATGGTCCCTACCCAACAATGGGATCACAGTCTAGAAGGGGGAGACAGACAACAAAACAAAACATGTAGACAGGTGTCAAAATCGTCAGAACAAATAGGATTAAAGCTATATGCACATCATTAGCAAAATAAATAGAATAGTAAATATGTACAAGTAAAAAACTGTAAGCCCGTTGTTGGGTAGGAACCGTCTCTATATGTTGCTGAATTATGCTTTCCAAGCGCTTAGTACAGTGCTCTGCACACAGTAAACGCTGAATAAATATGGTTGATTGAATGAATGAATGCAGATAAGCGATAAAGTACAGTACAGCATTAGAGACAATCTCTGCCCACAATGAGCTCACAGTCAAGGGAGGTGAGACAAACATCAATACAAGTAAAAAGGCATCGATATAAATAAATACAATTGCAGATCTATACATGTGAGTGCTTCAGTGCTTAGAACAGTGCTTTGCACATAGTAAGCGCTTCATAAATGCCATTGTTATTATGTGGGCTTTGGGGCAGGGAAGGGGGGAAGAGCAAAGGGAGCAAGTCGGGGATGCGGAAGGGAAAGGGAGGATGAGGAAAAAGGGGCTTAGTCTGGGAAGGCTAAGATGCCAGCTTCCTGTGACTTGGGGTGATAACGAGATGGGAGTACTTAGTACAGTGCTTTGCACACACTAGGTGCTCAATACACGGTATTTAGTAAAGAGTAGCAGTGATTGATATTAGTAATTTGAGAGGTGATGATGATCTTATTCCCCTTTAACTATCAACTAATGGCACAGCAAAAAAAAAGAATAAAAGAGAAAGTTTAAAGCGATCAGTATGGTGCAGCTGTTTCCCAGCGCTTAAAGCAATGCCAGGCACATAGTAAGTGCTTAACAAATACCATCATTATTATTATTCCATGGGAGGGTAAAAAGAAAAGTCTAGAATTGGGAAGAAGGCTGAGAGGGATCGTGGTTAAACTCATAGAAGAGGGAGGGCAGTGTGATTATCGGGACAGCGAAAGTTGAGGGTGGCAAGTTAAGATGAACAAAACAAAGCACTTTATCACACCTGTTATAAAAATTGCATAAGAATTAGCTGTGGATTCCAGAAAAGTTTAGGTATGTTCATAGCGATAAGTCTGTCATAGGGTATTTGAGGAGGAAAGTCAAAAGTTTAGACACATTCACTGGTGATAAATCCATAATAATAATTTTGGTATTTGTTAAGCGCTTACGATGTGCCAGTCACTGTTCGTAATAATTTATTTGAGGAGAAAAGTCAAAAGTTTAGGTTTGTTCATCGATGATAAATCCATAATAGGTTATTCGAGGAGAAAAGTCAGTGATGCTTTAGAGTGTGTAGGTTGTGCGAAGTTCAGTTCAAGACCCTTGAGGGATGTGCAGAAGCAGCGTAGGATGCAGTCTGTGCTCCTGAAAAGCGAATATTACAGGGATAAATCAGAGATGTTAATTACTGTCTCTGTCACCTAACAGATGGATGTCAAAGACAACCTCTACCCTATTATGCATCTGAGCGTCCTTTAAGTATGGTAGGCAGAGATTGAGTTCTGAGCTGGATGGACTTGTGTGGTGTGACCCAATGGGACATGTTCTTAATTCTCTGTGAAACCAGGGGTAAAGCAAGACCATGGATTATAATTCATTAGAACCTTACTGTGAGGGTAGTTTAAGATTAGCAGGATAATTGGCCCGACACTATGTCTAATCGAGGCCAGTATCAATTAATCAATGGTATTTATTGAGGGCTTACTATGTGCAGAGCACTGTACTAAGCGATTGGGAGAGTATAGTAAAGTGGAGTAGGTAAATTCCTCTTCACAGGGAGCTGACAGACTAGAGGGATAGTAATACATTTTAGAGTTCTGAAAGCTACTTTTTTTTATATACATAAGGTATTTGTTAAGCGCTTACTGTGGGCCAGGCACTGTTCTAGACGTTGGGGTCTAGATGTGGGTAGGTGTTGTCTTTGACATCCGTCTGTTAGGTGACAGAGACAGTAATTAACATCTCTGATTTATCCCCGTAATATTCGCTTTTCAGGAGCACAGACTGCATCCTACGCTGTTTCTGCACATCCCTCAAGGGGCTTGAACTGAACTTCGCACAACCTACACACTCTAAAGCATCACTGACTTTTCTCCTCGAATAACCTATTACGGATTTATCATCAATGAACAAACCTAAACTATTGACTTTTCTCCTCAAATAAATTATTACGAACAGTGTTCGGCACATAGTAAGCGCTTAACAAATACCAAAATTATTATTATGGATTTATCACCAATGAATGTGTCTAAACTTTTGACGTTTCTCCTCAAATACAAGATAATCAGGTTGGACACAATCCCTGTCCCACGTGGGGCCCCCAATCTTCATCTTTCAGGTGAGGTAATTGAGTCCCAGAAAAGTGAAGTGACTTGCCCAAGGTCATAGAGCAGACAAGTGATGGAGCAGGGATTAGAACCCAGGTCCTTCCGACTCCAAGGCCCATGCTCTATCCACTAGGCCTTGCTGCGTCTCAGACACTTGTTCATTCATTTAATTGTATTGAGCACTTACTGTGTGCAGAGCACTGTACTAGCCAGTCAGAAGGAGGAGGTTAAATCACTGCGATCAGCTGGAGCAACAAGTATTTATTGAGCACAGAAGATATTCATTCATTCAGTCGTATTTATTGAGCGCTTACTGTGTGCGGAGCACTGTACTAAGCACTTGGGAAGTACAATTTGGCAACATATAGAGACGGTCCCTACCCAACAGTGGGCTCACAGTCTAGGAGGGGGAGACAGAGAACAAAACATATTAACAGAGTAAAATAAATAGAATAAATATGTACAAGTAAAATAAATAAATAAATATAGTAATAAATACGTATATACTGAAGGTTTACCGGGTATAGAGCACTGTACTAAGCGCTTGAGAGAGCATAATACTACAGCGTCGGTGGATATAATCATAGTAAGCAATGAGATTTTTCACCTGTTCTGGCCAAAAATGTTTGTCTGGAAAGCAAGAGTATATCTCCTGACAGCGTCGGTGTACACAATCATAGTAAACAATGAGATTTTTCAAGATATCAATTAAAGCCTACACAGATTGGACTGTGGAAAGAAGCTGGACCATCTTGATGCAGATATCATCAGTCAAATGTCAGCTTGATGGCTTTGTTGGCGATTAGGTTGACACCAGGGTGATGATGTCCACACTAGGCCACTTCATCTAGCTCCTCCATAGAATCTGTAAATTCCTCCCTGTGAGAGGCATGGGAAAAGTTGGCATTTCCAAAGGTTCTGAGAAAGCAGCGGGTCTTTGCTGGTTTCTATGTTGTTCCATAACTGTAGCTCCTTAATTTTTTATATGTCTGGATTTTGCAGTGATTAACCGAAAAGGCAGCTGTCCAAGATAAGGAAAAATGACTTCCCTGGGGAGTGTGGAAAGCAAAGGTAAGTGTACGTTCAGCAAATAAATGAATCTTTTTATCCTGAAAGTCACAGTGTTAAGCACTTAGTACAGTGCTCTGCACACAATAAGCGCTCAAAAAATACCATTGATTGTGGAGGGATGGCTGCAGGCTGAGTGGAAAAGGTTGAATTTCCAAATTCATGCTCTAGATGATGATAATAATTGTGGTATTTAAGTGCTTACAATGGGCCAGGCACTGTACTAAGCGCTGGGGTAGATACAAGCAAATTGGGTTGGACACAGTCCCTGTCCCACATGGGGCTCACAGTCCATTTTACAGATGAAGTAACTGAGGTACAGAGAAGTGAAGCCACTTGACCTTCTGACTTCCAGGGCCGTGCTTTATCATTCATTCATTCAATGGTATTTATTGAGCGCTTACTGTGTGCAGAGCACTCTACTAAGCGCTTGGGAAGTACAAGTCAGCAACATATGGAGACAGTCCCTACCCAACAACAGGCTCACGGTCTAGAAGGGGGAGACAGACAACAAAACGCCATGCTGCTTCTCTAAAAAGCACTGCACAGAATATATATATATATATATATATATATAAAATGTATATATGTATATGTATATATATCAACTAATGGTGCAGCAAAAAAAAGAATAAAAGAGAAAGTTTAAAGTGACCAGTATGGTGCAGCTGTTTCCCAGCGCTTATGTATATACCTTATGTATATAAGGACATATCCTCCTTCAAGGGGGTTTCGTTTTTATAAAAAGGCCACAGCAGTAGTTGCATAATAAGAAAAGTAGTTCTTTAGAAGGGAAATCTTAACCTCTTCCCTTGACCTATCTCCCCCCTCCCCCAACCCCTTTACTCCCAGACGTGAAACAGCAGTTGGTATTTCTTTCGGATTGGGGAAAAGCCAGAGGACCATAAAGTTAACAAGCTGTGTTCTTTTTCTTCTTTGCTATAAATAATCCAGAGAGGCAGGAGCAGTGTAGATGTATATAGCCTAGTAGTAATTATTTTGTCTGGTCCCTTCAAAGGCCTGGAAAGATAATTTAAGCCTTACACCTTTGTTTTAGTTGAGGAAACATTACTCATGATCGTAAGGATGATTCAGGAGATGTAAAAGTATCGTGTAGGCTGCAAATTGTATTTGCGTCGTAGGTTACTTTTGTTGTGAGGAGGAAATAAGGCAAGATCAAACGTTGAACCCTTTTTTTATGGTATTTAAGTGCTTACTATGTGCCAGTCACTGTATGAGCACTGGGATAGATACAGGCCGAACAGGTTGGACAAAGTCCACATCCCACATGAGGCTCACAGTCTTAATCCCCATTTTACAGATGAGGGAATTGAGGCACAGAGAAGTGCCCAAGGTCACACGGCAGACAAGCCGTGGATTAGAACCCAGGTCCTTCTTACCCCCAGGGCCGTGCTCTATCCACTAGACCACACTGCTTCCCCTTACATTTCCATTAGCCATAACGTGATGTCGACATACAATGGATTAGTGGTAGCGGCTCTGACGTTGCCCTCCTAAATGGTCATAATATCTCACTTCTAATGCTGTAACAAGCAGATATTAGTTCCTTTAGATAGAACCTAACAGCACTTGGGAATTACATTGAATTCATTTACTTGATATGCTTGGGTGGAAATATTCCTAATGAATCTACTCAAGGGAAAAAAGCATGTGTATAATTGTTGTTTGCTAGGTGTTTGCTTATGTCTGCCAGTCTGTTGTTATTCTCCCAAGTGCTTGGAACAGTGTTTTGCACACAGTAAACTGTACGCTCCTTGAGAGCAAGGATTGTGATTGTGTCTTCTCTGTTGTCCTCTCTGAAGTGCTTGGTACAGTAGTTGCTTAATAAATACTATTAATTATGAATACTATTAATTGGCTGATAGTCTGCAAAGTTAGCCGTTAAAGACCATTTTATTAAGCCCTGTCCTTTTGTGGCTACCTGTGTCAGCCTTGCATTTGGGCTTTCAGGTAGAAAACAGGGCCAAAAAAGGATGTTAGGAAGTCGCCTCCTGGGCCCTGTGACTCTTGTAAAATACTCAGTTGGGAAGCTGGCGTCCATCTTAAAGATAATGCAGTGGAAATTCCCCTTACAAGTCCTGACTTGTTCCCATACTTTCGGGATAAGACACCATCTTCAGTCTCCTTCCTGAACCCTCAAATTTGCCGTTGCCTTGAGAATTAAAGTCCAAATGCTAGTCTAAGATAGGGGTTGGTTAGTTGGAGGTGGGGGGAGAGCGAGAGAGAGGGAGGGAGTTTTCCTACCCTTCATGTATCAGCCAGATGAATCACTGAGATGTATTCAAAGCTGCCTTTCACCCGTTAGCCCTTTTTATAAATAACTGCAAAAATGAAAACTTCTCCAGCACCTTATGATTCAAAACCTGATCCATTTAATCCAGTGAAGCTTCATATGTCTTGAACAAAGACTGGATTTTAAGTAATATTGCTATATGTGGTTTTTTGTTAAGCGCTTACTATGTGCCAGGCACCATACTAAGCGCTGGGGTGGATACAAGCAAATTGGGTCAGACATGGTACCAAAAACTCGACAGTTTAACCCGAGTGCCCCTTGTAAAAAAATGCTTGAAAGGAGGATTCAGAGCTGTTACTTTAAAAAGGGCCTTGTGCTCTGCAGCTTAACTGGGCAGACACATCAGTCTCAGGGAGTTGGTGTCCTTTGAGTTGGACATTTGGGAAAATGTTCCTACTTTTGCGTTCTTTCAGAATTCCCGAGCAGAGCCTGCCTGCATGATGAGTAATCGTCTTTCTCTCTCTCTCTTTTTCTCTCTTTCCCCCTCCCCACCCCTACCACCACCAACGGTCAGCAGTCCAGCCTCCTCCGGTCCCCATCCGTGGCGCGGGAGATGGCATGGAAACAGAGCCGCCCCCAAAGTGCGTGGAGACGCCGAGCGGGATCCAACCGCTGGGTCGGCCCGGCCTGCGGAGCCCTCGGAAGAAAGCCGGGCCTCCGCCTTCCCCGCCTCCCCTTGGCCCAGGCGTCCTGCGGCTCGGCCAGGCCCCGTCCCACAAAGCAGTGGAAGTGGAAGCCGTGCGCATCGTGGTGCCCAGGGCCGCGGTCACCCATGAGGTCCCGCCCAGAAACGGGAAGGTGGCCAAGCCCCTGGGGCACCACAAGGGTGACTTCCTGGGGGCGTCGGAAGGTGTCGTGGACCCCCGAAAGGAGCTGCAGGAGCTGAAGGGTGTGGTCGAGAAGCTCAGGAACTCGGAAAAGCGGCTACTTCAGGACAAAGAAGGGCTTTCCAACCAGCTACACGTCCAGACGGAGGTGAGGATGGTCAGGAGGCTGCCCCTTCCCAGCCTCTTGACACCTTCGCCAGACGGCTCCGGCTCTTTGCACATCTTGGCAGATGGCGTTCCGCTCTTCTCCCTGCCCCTATCCCAAATCTCCCACCCCCGGGGCCCATGAAACTTTCACCACTTCTGCCCAACTCTGCCCGTGACTTCAGATAGTAGGGTGGAGGGTGAGTAGGAGAACCCCCGGCTGGCTCAGTGAGTAGTGAATTGCTAAAATATTTGCTTCTTAGTAACTCAGAATGGTTTTACATCTGTTACCTCATTTTTATCCTCATAGGATCCATGTAAGGGAGGGAGAAACATATTTATTACTCTATTTATTTATTTATTTATTTATTTTGCTTGTACATTTCTATCCTATTTTATTTTGTTGGTATGTTTGGTTCTGTTCTCTGTCTCCCCCTTTTAGACTGTGAGCCCACTGTTGGGTAGGGACTGTCTCTATGTGTTGCCAATTTGTACTTCCCAAGCGCTTAGTACAGTGCTCTGCACATAGTAAGCGCTCAATAAATACGATTGATTGATTGACTGATTGAGAAGCATTATTACTATTATAATTTTTCCTCCCTAATAGTTGGGGAAACTGAGGTCCAGAGATTTCTTCTGGACGCAAGCTTGTGCTCTAGACTGTAAGCTTGCTGTGGGTTAGGAATGTGTCTGCCAATTCTGTTGTATTGGACTCTCCCACATGCTTAATGCAGTGCCCTGCACATGATAAGAATTCGATAAATACCATTGAATAATGTCACCTGAAATCACCCAGTTCATGGGCTAGAACAAGTAGTTCTGAGCCGTAGCCCAGGGCTGTAGCCACCAGGCCCTGTAATTTTCAAACTAAATATTTCAAAGCAAAACATTTGCAATTTAACTCTTTGGAAAATATTTTAAAAATCTTTGTATCTTTTTACCTTTATCTTTTTATCGTCTTTTTGATTGTCAGCGTGTGGATGAATGTGACATTATCAACATGTGGATGGTTTGCAATTTAAAAATTTTGATGTGAGATCTAGTGTGTAAAGAACAATAGCTATTCAAATAAAGAGGACTTGTATTTTCCTGCTTTATGGAGCTCGAAGTCAAAGGTGTGTGTTAATGAAGCCAAATATATATGTGTATCAGTTTAGTGAGGGATAAAATGAAATCTAATGAAATTAGAGTGGTAACTTATAGTGAAATCTAACTTCCTCAGATACCCAGCTTCACTGGGACCTTAATCCTTATCATCAATCAGTCTTGATTGATTATAGTCAATCAGTTTTCAATCAATCAGTTTCCTTACATTAACAAGACTATGTAGTTTCAGTCACGGAGAGGAGACTATTTGGGTTCCATTGCCATAATATAGACCTATAATATATATATTAATATATATAGAGACCTATATATATATATATTGCCATAATATAGACCTCTCTCTATATATATAATATATATGTATATATATGTGTGTGTGTGTGTGTGTGTGTGTGTGTGTGTGTGTGTGTGTATATATATATATATATGTATATAGGTATATTGTCTATACATTACTCTGTGTCAAGTACCGGGGTAGATTTGAGCTAATCAGGTTGGACACAGTCCATGTCCCACATGGGACTCAGTCTTAATTCCCAAACTGAGGCCCAGAGAAGTGAACTGACTTGCCCGGAGTCACCCAGCAGACAAGTGGCAGAGCCAGGATTCGAACCCAGGCCCGGGCTCTGTCCAGCGGGCCACGCTGCGTCTCTGAAGCTTGTCTTCGTCTTGCTGTCCTGCAGGTGAACCGGGAATTAAAGAAGCTGCTGGTGGCGTCTGTCGGGGACGACGCGCAGTACCACTTCGAGCGGGTGGCTCGGGAGAAAAACCGGTTGATTTTAGAGAATGAGGCCCTGGGCCGGAACACGGCCCAGCTGTTGGAACAGCTGGAGCGGATGTCCATCCAGTGTGACGTGTGGCGCAGCAAATTCCTGGCCTGCAGGTGACTGGATAATCAGTTCAGTCAAAGACCCTGTCCTACATGGGGCTCACAGTCTGAGCAACTCTAGTTCTAATTGGCCCTTCCTAATCTCACTAGGAAAACCAAAACTGATCATCTCTCCCAGCACAAAGCACATATTTAGCGCTTAGTGGATACCATCATTATTATTTTCAGAAACCTTGGATGGGTCCAGAATAAGATTGAGGCCCACCTACCGTTAAGCAATCAATGGTATTTATTGAGCACTTACTGGGTTTAGAGCACTCTACTAAGTGCCTGGCAAAGTACGGTACAACAGAATGAATGGACAACTTCCCTGCCTACAGTGAGTTTACAGCCGAGAGGGTAAAGGTCTGCATGTAGACGTGGCTTAACCCAGTAGCCATCTGTGGCTCCTTTTTGTAGATTAAATATTGGCCTTTAAATCTGACCCTTTCATCAGTACAAAATTCATGAAGTCTTTTTAAAGTGATTAATAAAAATTCTGCCCCTTCAGAAAAGGGACGTTTTAGGCCTATTTCATGGCACGTTCCGGGAGATTTTGAAGGTGAATTAAACTGTTGTAGTTTCATGACGAACGTGCTCACGGTTGGTGTTTCCACCTTGCAAAAGCCAGTTCATCCAAGGAAGTGGTTGGGGACACTAACCTTTAAACCTGTCGGGGCCTCGCCTAGTGACCAGATTTTCGATCTTATCTTTTCCAGGGTTATGGCAGACGAGTTGACCAACGCCAGAGCCGTTCTTCAGCGTCAAACCAGGGAAGCCCACAGCGCAATCCAGGATCTCCTGAGTGAACGGGAACAGTTTCGTCAGGAGATGATCGGTACCCAAAAGTATGACCCATGGGGGCTCCCTCTCCCTCCCTTCTCCCCTTCCCCTGCCAACTGCCAACAGCTGAAGCTGGCCTGCCCGCTTTTGTTTTCATTATCGAAACTACCATGTAAGGGAGATGAGTGATGTGATAATCTACCTCCGGCACATTCTGCTCTGGGTTGTCAACAATATACACCAGCCCTGACCCCCAGCCCGGTCAGAAGCCCCCGAGGCAGGCAAGTCACACAGAGAATTTCAGGCTTTGGGTCTTTCAGAGCCAATCATGCTTTTCATTCATTCAATCATATTTATTGAGCGCATACTGTGTACAGAACACTGTTCTAAGTGCTTGGGAAGTACAAGTCGGCAACTTATAGAGACGGTCCCTACCCAACAATGGGCTCACAAGTCTAGAAGAGGGAGACAGAAAACAAAACAAAACGCGTAGACAGGTGTCAAAATCGTCAGAACAAATAGAATTAAAGCCATATGCACATCATTAACAAAATAAATAGAATAGAAAATATGTACAAGTAAAATAAATAGAGTAGTAAATCTGTACAAATATATACAAGTGCTGTGGGGAGGGGAAGGAGGTAGGGCGGGGGGTATGTGGAGGAAGGCTTTTCCCAAAAGCCTACCAAATTAAGGTGGGGTTTAGTCTGTCAGTTATGGTATTTAGCACTTTATGCTAAGCACCAGGATAGATACAAATGTAATAATGGCTATGGTATTTGTTAAGCGCTAACTGTGTGTCAGATGCAAGATAATTAGGTGCCACACGGGCCTCATACTCAAGTTGGAGGGAACCCCATTTGGAGTTGAGGGGATTGAGGCCCGTAGAAGTGAAGTGACTGGCCCAGGGTCACACAGCAGGTAAGTGGCAGAGCCAGGATTAGAAACCAGGTCCTTGGGCTCCCAGGCCCCTACTCTTTCTACTGGGCCACGCTGCTTTTTGATAACAGAACAGGTCAGACACCACCCTTGTCCCGTATGGGGCTCATGATACAGCTGGCAGTAGACATCAAAGTAAGGGTGATGGATTTACATATCTCCCTTCGTTTCGACTCCCACTCCACAGGCTGACATCTCCCGGCAGCCTCAGGGACAAGAAATTCTAATCAATCATATTTATTGAGCGCTTACTGTGTGCAGAGCACTGTACTAAGTGCTTGGGAAGTACAAGTTGGCAACATCTAGAGACAGTCCCTACCCAACAGTGGGCTCACAGTCTCAAAGGGGGAGACAGAGAACAAAACCAAACATACTAACAAAATAAATAGAATAGATATGTACTCCCTCCAGCCATTTCAGTCGTGAGCAGTGGGACGGGAGGTCCATTTGGGGTGTAAATGGAGAAATATGTAAATGGTGTGTGGCATACGAACAAGGACCCTTGGGATAAGCCAGGCTTAGTCCTAGGAGATGAAGGCCAAAACTTCAGTTCCCTCATCTGTAAAATGAAGACTGTGAGCCCTATATGGGAAATGGACTGACTAGCGTGTATCTACTCTAGTGCTTAGTACAGTGCCTGGCACATAGTAAGCACTTAACATATACCACTTAAAAAAAAATAGCCAGTCTCTTAAGGTTCAGTCCTATTCAGGCTACGTGATTAAGACATCACTGGTTTTTGTTATATAAGCTACAGACCCGCTTCTGCCCTCCATTTCGTTAATGAAAAGCAATTACCACTGGGGCTTTGTTTCCCAACAGTTATTTCAACAGTGTAATGTGGATTTTTTTTTGTATGTGTGTGCAGATTACTAGAGGAGCTATTGGTTTCCCTGCAGTGGGGTAGAGAGCAGACCTATTACCCTAATGCCCAGCCCCACAGCACTGCAGAGCTGGCAGCAACAAATCACAAGTTGGCCAAAGCAGTGAACTCACATCTCCTGGGCAATGTTGGCACAAAGATTCCTAAAAAGACTCCGCAGCCAGTGGAATTCTGCAGCAGCCCTGCTGAGAAAATGGCCGAAACGGTAAATTCATTCTCTCTCCCTCCCTCCTCCTCTATCGTCCCCCTCCGCCACCTTTTCCCTCCTTCCCTCTCCCCCTCTCTAAAAGTCCCTAAGCCTTTCTGCCACAAAACCATTTTGATTTAGGGACTGCCGCTCGGATCCTGAATCCTTTCATCCAATTCCTTGAGTGTATGCAAGGTGTTTACTCTTGGTAGCCGTGCCACTGCTTTGAAGTTACCTGATTTCTAAATCCCCAGCAAGTGTGGTAACCAGATGACAGAAGTCCGTGGCTGTGGGGGGCAGTGAGCTGAACATTGTAACCGAAAAGAAAGCATTCGTGGTCCCTGGGCTCTCCGTGTAGGTAAAGTTAGTTCAAGGGCTGGTGCAGACCGGCCTCGGCAACAAGAAACAGTGATCGTGCCAACCTGTGGGTGGGCTGTGGGAAAGAAGGTACAAACCTTCTTCTGAGGCTTGTGACCCGGGGCTGCCATCCCCGCCTACCTCGAGCAGCCAGGGATGACCAAAATAGCAACATGGAAGGCTGCAGAAGCTGCTTCAGATTTAGTCAGTGGTGTTTATTGAGCACCTACTGTGTGCAGAGCACTGCACCAAGTGCTTGGGAGAGTATAATACAACAGAGTTGGCAGACATGTTCTGTGCCCACAGCGAGTTTACAGTCTAAGGGACGAGCTTACAGTCTAGAAGAAGAGGCCCTGGGGACTTAATAATAATAATAATGGTATTTAAGTGTTTACTATGTGCCAAGCGCTGTCCTAAGCACTAGGGGGGATACAAGCAAATCGGGTTGGACACAGTCCCTGTCCCACGTAGAGCTCACAGTCTCAATCCCCATTTTACAGATGGGGTAACTGAGGCACAGAGAAGTGACGTGACTTGCCCAAGGTCACACAGCAGATATGTGGCGGAGCCGGAATTAGAACCCATGACCTTCTGACTCGCAGGCCCGTGCTCTATCCACTACGTCATGCCGCTTCTCAACTGCGCCATGATGCTTCTCTGAAAGTGAAGCTACAACCCGAAAAGGGACATCGGTGGAAAAAGCCAAGGCCAGCTGCTGATGGGCCAGCCCAAATGGCTCACGGGTGGCTGAGTCTTGGTGGTGGAAGAATAGAACAACTAAAATTAAATCCATAAAACTTAGGCCAATAAATTATATCGATTGCTCACTAACCACAGGGAAAGATTCGGCACGGCACTGTGACTCCAATCATTTTGAAGTGTTCAAATTTTAAAGACCATTCCGTGCAAATGATATTAAGACTTTAAGGAAATGACAATTATTTGGAACCTAGGTACCAGTTTTCTCTAGTGGGCATTTATTCATGTCTAAATGAAGCTTTCAAATCAGCACCACCGGAAAGAGCCCAGGCTTTGGAGTCAGAGTTCATGGGTTCAAATCCCGGCTCTGCCAATTGTCAGCTGTGTGACTTTGGGCAAGTCACTTCACTTCTCTGGGCCTCAGTTCCCTCATCTGTAAAATGGGGATTAAGACTGTGAGCCCCCATGGGACAACCTGATCACCTTGTAAACTCCCCAGCGCTTAGAACAGCGCTTTGCACATAGTAAGCGCTTAATAAATGCCATCATTATTATTGTTATTATTAAAAGAATGAGTTTTGTGGCCCCCCAGGAATGTTTCTAATAAAAATAGGGAACCATTGTATATAGGCTGCTGATGCTGATGGCCACATCACCGCCGCTTTTGTCACGTTATTTATTGGGTACCCACCCTACCTACTAAACACCACTGCCTTAAGTTTTGAGCCTTCAGAGGATAAGGATCAAATTTGTCTCTCAGGTAAAATGCAACAGGTGCTTAATAACTTTTGCTAGCCATTATATTTGCATCTAGAACGTTCTCTTTGAGCCTGACATTGTGCTTCCCCCTACCTCTAATGGATTCTAGTGTGCGCCTTCTAAATTGGAAGCTCCTTGAGGGAAGGGATTATATCTACTGTTGTCTATTGCACTGTCCCGAGTGCTTAGTACAGGGCTCTGCACTCAGTAGATGGATCAAAATGTTTAAAGGGATGGAATGCGGGAGCAGCCTCAACCTGTACTTTTCAGTTCTATTAGAAGACAGCAGGTGTACATCCTTTAAATGGAAATCTCATCTTTTGCTTTCAACTCTTGTTTCTATTAGGTTCTGCGAGTTTTGGATCCAGTTTCCTGTTCCAGTGGGTCGTCGGAAGAACCATTTTCCAAGTCCACTCCAGCCACCTTCCTGGCTTCCAAAAAAAATATTGGGCGGTTTCACCCATTCACCCGATATGAAAATATAACTTTCAATTGCTGCAATCACTGCCAAGGAGAACTTATCGCCCTTTAAAATTATACCACATTTAAGGCAGTTCCTGCTAGGGTTTCGGGGACCTTGTTGTCTCTTTCCTATCATCTAGGTCATTATCTCTTTGCTTTTGGGTGTGGAGATTTTTGCTGGACAGTTGTATCATGCTGTTTTTACTTAAACATTGTATTTATGCTATAGACTTGTTACATGCTTTGGATTCCAGATCCCTAGCTGATTTCTTCTCAGGGTGAGAAAAAGAGGTCATAGAGGTGAGTGAGCCAGCTTTCCAAAGCACAACCTTGGACTCTCAAGGTGATTTCCTGTGTCCAAGCAGTTAATGCGATTTATTTTTTTTCCTCACTGATTCGAAAATTTTTCTGCCCTGAGAGTTAAGATAAATTGCTTATTTATTTTATCTTTTTAAGTCTTCCTAGGTCAGGCTCTACTGTATTACTGACCTCTAGCTGGTCAGGTTTTTGGGGGGGTTTGGTGCTCCTATTAAAATCAAGGTTGTAGTGATGGTAAATTTCAAAATGAGAGGCAGGAGACAGTCATGAAAAATATCTCCTCTGCTGGATGGGAAGAGGAAACAATTCCTGTGTAGTGCTGAATGGGCTCTTGTTTGGTGAAGGTGCAACTTGAAAATGAGAGAGAGAGAGAGAGAGAGAGAGAGAGAGAGAGAGAGAGTGTGTGTGTGTGTGTGTGTGTGTAAGCGAGATTTGTGCAAGGGAATCTTTTTGCAAGTGGATGGAAGGATAAAGAAAAGGAGCAAAAGACCTTGGCGTTTTGTTAGCTCTGAGAGTTGCAGTATTTGGCAATAATACACACCTCAGAAAATGTTTGGCCAATTCATTATTATTATTATTATTGATATCCTGGTTTGGGCTTTCACAAAGTTCGTAGTAAAAATGTATCCAAATGTGTACATTTGAGAATTGTATAGCATATTGAAAATGTTTTGTAAAAACATAAAACGGCCATCTGAAGGCCTAAGAAAACTATCCCTTCATTGGAAGCTTTACGAAATTGCTACTTTTTCCTACTTTAAAGTGGCCCCACCTATGCGCCTATACCATATCTTGCAGATCTGTTGCAGAAGTGCCTGCCAGAGAGACTTCCAAGTCTGATTAATGTTCTGACTGGACATGAGTTTTGTGCCACTGAGGAAAAAACAAAACAAAAAAACCATTTCTAGGTGCTGCATTTGCTGTAACTCAAGCTGGCAGCGAGCAATAAAATCCTCTTCCTACTGTATCCTGAATGGTAATGATGTTGTGATTATATCTTCTTGAATGCAAACTGCTGGCCCCCTTAATTGGTTTCCTACCCCTGCTATTCCTTTAGCTATATGCCCTCAGGGTAGCAAGAAAAAAATCATTCAGTGGGTGACAAGAAAAGAATATCATGGGCATTTGTATCTACTCCAGCACTTGGAACAGTGTTTGACCCATAGCACTTAAATACCATGGGGCAAAAAAAGGGCCCTGGTTATGCTACGTGACATCTTGTGTAGCATGGAAAGGGAAGAAGCAAGAAGTTGATAAAGATCAATTCCCTTCTGTTGCCGTCCAGAAAACTACTGTGTAATAAGTTAAAGTCATTGGAGAGAGGGTGACAGGTCACTACTATTTGGATAGTGAATGATTATTTTTTACTCAGTATACAAAAAAAAATTACTCAGCCTGTAAGCTTAGGAGGGATATCTATTGCCATGAAAGAGAACAAGTATTGGGTGGAGGTCTGAGTTCTTCAGCTGTGTTTGTCGGTGAACCGAAAGGCTGTCATTTCCGAAAAGGCGCTTAAGATGTGCTGGAGTTGTTTCACTCGTCTGGCTTCTATCCGGTGCCGTCTGGCTTGCTCTCTGGCGGCCTGTTGCTCTGCTTGCTTTTCCACTCGTTTCCTCCTTAACCATCTAGAGAAACAGGATCCGGTTTGTGAATATAGAGAACGACTTAGACGATACGACAAAAATGGAGATTTGGAGGCCTAAATTACCTGCATCTTGCTTATAACAGACTTTATGAAGTATAGATCTCACCTGAAAATGCTTAACCTCCCAAGCCTGGATGCGTGAGAACCTCAGAGTCTAGTCCCGATTTTGCTGCGGTCCAAATGGATAAAACACTGTATCCATTCTTAACTCTAATTTGCACATTATTTTTTTCCACTGTTGTAGAATAACCACTCGGAAGACTTACAGAATTGAATTCCAGGGCCCCACATTCTTTAGGAGGTTAAACTAAAAATCAGGACAGAGGGGTTTTTGGTTTTTACATGGACGTTTCTCCAATTTAGGTTTTAAATTAGGCCCCAGGTTTGAACTTACTGCTTAAAGGCCCTATCGCGGCTTTCTGCCCCCTTAAGGAAGAACAAACATTCCTCCTGTCGTTTCAGGTCCTCGATCTGTTTATCTTTCATCTGTTCTTCCTGCTTTTTTTTAAGCCATAACCGGAAAGCTTCCTGTGGATCTCTGTTCTCTAGCTGTTTGGAAAAAACAAACTTGTGTTAACATCCCTTTCAATTGAATGTTCATCAAACTCTCCTAGGTTCCTCCTTGCTTCTATACTTAGCTTTTGGTCCGAGGACACCCCATCAGTCTGAGGAGGTAGCCTTGGGCCCAGTTGGGGGATTCAAAACTGTTTTCAGAGTTGTACTTCCCCTTCCTACAAAGAACAGCATGGCCCAGTGGATACAGCACAGGCCTGGGACTCAGAAGAACCTGGGTTCTAGTCCCGCCTTTGCCGCTTGTCTGCTGCGTGACCCTGGGCAAGTCACTTCACTGGGCCTCGGTTCCCTCATTTTCATTCATTCGATCGTATTTATTGAGCGCTTACTGTGTGCAGAGCACTGTACTAAGCACTTGAAGTACAAGTTGGCAACATATACAACTGGCAACAACGGGCTCACAGTCTAGAAGGGGGAGACAGACAACAAAACGTGGACAGGTGTCATTTGTAAAATGGGGATTAAGAGTGGGAGCCCCATGTGGGACAGGGACTGTGTCCAACCTGATTTGCTTCTATCCACCCCAGCGGTTAGTACAGTTCCTGGCCCATCATAAGTGCTTAACAAATACCATAATTATTACGTGGGGCCTGCCTGCCAAGCAACTTATGGAAGCCTGGATCCTGTTGGTGAGCCTGGAAAAATGGTAAAATGGGGAGTAAGACTATGAGCCCAATGTGGGACATGGACTGTGTCCAACCTGATTTGTTGTATCCACCCCAGCGCTTAAAATGGTGCCTGGCACAAAGTAAGTACTTAACAAATACCATAATTGGTATTATTATTACTATTAAATAAACTGCGGCACCAAGTGTAAATGAATTTCAGGTGCTGATCATTTAGCAGACCGACTTTTTTTTAACTCAAACGGAATTCAGTGAGCGCTTACCGTGTGCTGAGCTCTGTACTAAGCACTTGAGAAAGCACAACAGATTATGTAAACCAAATCCCTGCCTTCAAGGGAGCTCACATTCAAGCTACAGGATGCTCAAGAGGACTTCTGAGGCTGCACTATGAATCAAGATATAGAATGGATGCCTCCTTAGCCAGCTCTTTTACATACCCTGCTGTTCATGTCTTCCATCTCCTTTGCTCGCTGGATTCTCCTCTCTTCTAGAACCTGTCCTTTTTTCTTCAGCAGCCAAGCTTTGAACACCAACTCATTCTCTTTTTTCTTCATCTCCTCCTCTTCTCTTTTCCGCTCTTCTTCCTGTTGGAAAATTACAAAGGTATGAATGAAATCACAGTAGGTAAAACAAGGTCCGTTCGGAGACGGGGTAGAGAGTCAAAAGTTTTGAGTCTGCCTTTCCTTTGGGATCTGCCATCATGGAGGATCAGGCCTTAAATAGCATGGAAAGGCCATTGGCCAGAGGAATCTAGACTGTAAGCTCATTGTGGGGAGGGACTGTGTCTGCTAATGTGTCTGTACTAAGCGCTTAGTACATGCTCTGCACATAGTAAGTGCTCAATAAATACGATTGATGATGCTAATTCTGTTGTATTCTCCCAAGTGCTTGGTACAGTGCTGTGCACATAGTAAGCACTCAAATACCACTGACTGATTAAATGGTGACTTTGTGTCAAACACTGTTCTAAACACTGGGGTAGAACAAGTTAATCAGGTTGGGCACAGTCTCTGTCCTGCAAGTACAATAATAATAATAATGATGGCATTTAAGCGCTTACTATGTGCAAAGCACTGTACTAAGCGCTGGGATCTCACAGTCCAAGTAGGAGGGAGACAAGGGAACAGAGAAGTCAAGTGAATTGCCCAAGGTCACACAGCAGACAAGTGGCAGAACTGGGATTAGAACCCCGGTTCTGATTTCGAGGCCCGTGCTCTAACCACTGGGCCGCAGCTTCTCTAACGTACGACCCTGATTATGTAAACTCAAATTCCTGTAAGTGACCATTTAGTCTGCCGATGGGGAATTCCCGCTGGAGCGGCGATTTCTTTCCCCTTCAGATTGGCACTTCCAGGGGGACAGAGTTCTCTTACAGCCCCCGGGGCCCGTGACCGGCTTCTGCTCTCACCGCTTTCCTTAGCTCTTCCTTCTGGAGCTCTAGCTGCCTCTGCCGTTCTTTCTGTCGGGGCGAAAGGCAGTACGTTGAGTTGACGGAGGAGATGCTGGCCGATTTGGCCCGGCGAGGAGATTTCCTGTTCCCACCGCTCCTTGCCGTGTTGACCGCGGAGCTTGGGCGATGCTTGGGATTGGACGCAGGCTGAGGGAAACAAGCCAGCGGCTCTCCCGAGGATGAGAAAACATTGAAGCGTCGACGGACTGAAGGTCTGTCTTTTCTAACCCGCCCTGGCCCTTTAGCAGTTGGGCAGGAAGAGCGGGGAGCTTCCTCCTGAGAAAACGTTTTGGAGAAAGGCATCCCAATAGGAGGCAGGAAGCCCTGGCTCTCCACATCTTGCAAATTCAAGAGTTCAAACTTTCCAGATCGCTCCACGAGGACCTGTCCGTCCTTTAGACTGTTGTTGCTGCTGCTGCTGCTGCCGTTAGTAAATGAAAGGAGTATGCTTTCGGGGCGGATTTCATTCGAAATGTGCAGCTGGGAGATTTTCCCAGAGACGTCCCCCTCGATTTCAGAATCCTTTGTCCCCAAGTCCGTGCCTTCCGGAGGAGGGGGCACTTCCAGGTCGACCAGTTTCTCTTTGAACTTGAGCTTTCGTTCTCGATTTTCATCCACTGGCTCTTCGCTCTCCAGGAGCCTATTGGCGAGGATGACCTTCTCCGAAATGTACCGCTTGGCTTCCTCCGCCTCCTCCTCTTCCTCCTCCTCGTCCTCCTCGTCCTCGACGTTGTCACTTTCCAGCTTGGACTCTTGGGAGGAGTTTTCGCTTTCTGAATCGGATCCGGGATCCGAAGATGTAAAGCCCGGCCCGGAGAGGAAATCGTTTCTCCTTGGGAACGGCTCATCCTTCATTTCTCCGTCGTGACGTGGGGGCCGTTGTGCAAAGTCTCCGCTTCTCTCCTCCCTTCTGGATTTTGGGTTGATATCCACTTTCATATCCTCTTCCGCCTCGCCGGGGATCTAAAAGGAAACCAGGTTCTTTAGCGTACCTGAGAAGCCTGCCGAACTGCATATATAAACTTACACAGCACACAAATATTAATTCAATATAATTGATTAAACGCTCGGGAGTTTTGGGGTTAAGGCTCCTGCAGTCCTTAGGAGTGGAAGTTCCTCGTGGGCAAGGAATCAGTCAGCCAGTTAATCCTATTTATTGAACATTGGCTATGTGCAGAGCACCCTATTAAGCGTTTGGGAGAGTACAATATAACAGACACACTGCCTGCCCACACTGAGCTTACAGTCTAGAGGGAATGTGTATTCTGCTTCTGTTGTGCTTCCAGAGAGCTCAGTACAGAGCACTGCACTAATGTAGGGGAGCTCAATAAAATATTTTAAGCTCCTTGAGGTCAGGGATCACACCTCCTCCAAGAGGCCCTCAGGGATTGTGTCTACTTGGTTGTACTCTCGTAAGCACTTAGTACAGTGTTCTGAAATCAAGAAAACCAGAAGGACCTGGGTTCTCATTCCAGGTTTGCCAATTGTCTGCTGTGTGACCGTTGGCAAGTCACTTCACATCCCTGTGCCTCAGTTCCTCATCTGTAAAGTGGGGATTATGACGGTGAGCCCCATGTGGAACATGAACTGCGTCCAACCTGATTAGCTGATTACCTTGTATCTACCCCAGTTCTTAGAACAGTACCTGGCACATATTAAGCAGATCGTAGTCTCTGGACTGTAAGCTCATTGTGGGCAGGGAACGTGTCTGTTTACTGCTGTACTCTCCCAAGTGCTTAGTACAGTACTCTGCACACAGTAAGTGCTCAATCAATATGACAATAAATGAATGAAAGCACTTAATACCACAAAAAACCAGGGGTACACAAGCTTAATGGGTATCAATAAAAATAACTGGTACCTCAGTGTTGCCACTGTGCTGTGTTTCTTCTTCATTAATGAACCAGTCCAGATCCTTTTCAAAGTCATCTTCATATTCTCCAGTTTCCATGGAGCAAGACCCTCCCCTTTCATTCATTCTGTCGTCTTTCAAGAATTCTACAGGATGGAAAACAAACTATAGTACATGATACATGCCCACAAGAAAAGTGTCTGGGAGAAATCCTCCCCAACTTTGTAATTAACTAGTGGCATTTATTGAGCATTTCTATGGGCAGAACACTGTCCTGAGCGCTTGGGAGATTATAATACAACAGAGTTGGCAGTCACCTTCCCTGCCCACAATGAATTTACAGCCTAGAGGGACTTGGGTGTCTGCCCCCCGGCCCCCGCCATTAAAATGTAGACACTGAGCAGATGATGTGAGAGAAACATGTCTACTCCACCTCCCAGAAAGGGAAACAGACAAATCCCAGTTGAAAATCAGGGCCCTGTGATGGTAAAACCTGTTCCACTCTTTAGATGTTCACCTGGCGACAGGGAGGAGGAGAGCAACCTCCCTAGTAGCCACGTCGGCCCCTTCGGCTGGAAATAATCAATCAATCAATCAATCAATCGTATTTATTGAGCGCTTACTATGTGCAGAGCACTGTACTAAGCGCTTGGGAAGTACAAATTGGCATCACATAGAGACAGTCCCTACCCAACAGTGGGCTCACAGTCTAAAAGGGGGAGACAGAGAACAGAACCAAACATACCAACAAAATAAAATAAGTAGGATAGAAATGTACAAGTAAAATAAATAAATAAATAAATAAATAGAGTAATAAATATGTACAACCATATATACATATATACAGGTGCTGTGGGGGAGGGAAGGAGGTAAGACGGGGGGATGGAGAGGGGGACGAGGGGGAGAGGAAAGAAGGGGCTCAGTCTGGGAAGGCCTCCTGGAGGAGGTGAGCTCTCAGCAGGGCCTTGAAGGGAGGAAGAGAGCTAGCTTGGCGGATGGGCAGAGGGAGGGCATTCCAGGCCCGGGGGATGACGTGGGCCGGGGGTCGATGGCGGGACAGGCGAGAGCGAGGTACGGTGAGGAGATTAGCGGTGGAGGAGCGGAGGGTGCGGGCTGGGCAGTAGAAGGAGAGAAGGGAGGTGAGGTAGGAGGGGGCGAGGGGATGGACAGCCTGGAAGCCCAGGGTGAGGAGTTTCTGCCTGATGCGCAGATTGATCGGTAGCCATTGGAGGTTTTTGAGGAGGGGAGTAATATGTCCAGAGCGTTTCTGGACAAAGATAATCCGGGCAGCAGCATGAAGTATGGATTGAAGTGGAGAGAGACACGAGGATGGGAGATCAGAGAGAAGGCTAGTGCAGTAGTCCAGACGGGATAGGATGAGAGCTTGAATTAGCAGGGTAGCGGTTTGGATGGAGAGGAAAGGGCGGATCTTGGCAATGTTGCGGAGCTGAGACCGGCAGGTTTTGGTGACGGCTTGGATGTGAGGGGTGAATGAGAGAGCGGAGTCGAGGATGACACCAAGGTTGCGGGCTTGTGAGACGGGAAGGATGGTAGTGCCGTCAACAGAGATGGGAAAGTCAGGGAGAGGACAAGGTTTGGGAGGCAGAATAAGAAGCAGAATTGCCTAGTGGTAGAGCCTGGACCTGGGATAAGAACCACTTGTCTGCTGTGTGACCTTGGGCAAGGCACTTCTCTTCCTCGGTGCCTCAGTTACCTCATCTGGAAAACGGGGATTAAGTCTGTGAGCCCCAAGTGGGACAGGGGCCTGATTCGCTTGTATCTACCCCCGCGTTTAGTACAGCGCCTGGCACAGTAAGCACTTAAATACCATTTAAAAAATGAGAATAATGAAAGTTTTCATCACAAAAGACAGGCAGAAGTTTTAACACTGGTTAGGTTTCTAAAGGGATTTAAATACGAAGGATAAGAGGGCTGAATAACTTAAAAAGCTGACATGCATTCCAATTCGTATACAGTAGTAGTATACATTAAACGTTTACTGTGTGCAGAGCACTGTACTAAGTGCTCAGAGACAGTACCCAGGTGGGAATTAGACATGGTCCCTATCTCTCTTCAAGGCCAATTTATTACCCCGATGACTCCAATCGATCAATTCATTCATTGTCATATTTATTGAGCGCTTACTGTGTGCTCCTTGTGGGCAGGGAACATTTCTATTTAGACATTTCTTTTAGACTGTGCCCAATGTTGGGTAGGGACTGTCTCTATATGTTGCCAATTTGTACTTCCCAAGCGCTTAGTACAGTGCTCTGCACATAGTAAGCGCTCAATAAATATGATTGATTGATTCTACCCTGTTATATCGTACTCTCCTGAGCGCTTAGTACAGTGCTCTGTGCACAGTAAGCACTCAGTAAACACAACTGAGTGAATAAATAGTGTTGCTTTTCTCTAGCTGCCTTGAATGACCAGTTTTCTCCCTAGGAAGAGTCTTAATTCACTTTGCCAGGCAGCCGAAATAGCAATCCCTAGAATAAGTTCTCGGGGAGAGTCCCGAACTTTTCAGCAAATGGCAAAACAAGGTTCAGGCGGGCTGGGAAATACAGAAGAGGATAGGGTAATACACGCGGCATGATCATCATCTGTTTAAAAACAGCCCCATTTATTTGAAAATGGGACGTCCAAATCGAAGTGCTAATTCAAGTAGGCCGTGAGTGTGAGATGAATCAAGTTAATTTTTTTAAAGATTAATTTGGACTGAAAGTTCCCCACTAGACTGAAACCTCTGAGAGCTGGGATGGCATCTACATAGCAACCAGTCAGTGGCATTTATTGTCTGCCTACTTTGAGAAAAGCAGAACTCTGGGAGAGAACAATACAATAGAGTTGGCAGACTCGCTGTACCTCAGACTCCTCTATCTCATGGCTGACCCCTTGGCCACATCTAAAACTCCCTCTTCTTCCATCTATGACAGATCACCACTCTCTCCACTTACAAAACTCTCCTAAAAATCACATTTCCAAGAAGCCTTTCCGGACTAATTCCTCATTTCCCCTACTCCCTCTTCTTTCTGGGTTGCTTATGCATTTGGATTTGTACCTTTTAAGCACTGGCTATTCACTCCACCCTCAGTCTCGCAAAACTTATAAACATATCTGTAATTTATTTTAATGCCTGCCTCCCCTTCTAGTCTGTAAACTCCTTGTTACTGAACTCTCACGAGCACTTAGTAGGGTGTTCTGCACCTAATAAGCACTCACTAAATATTACTGTTTGACTAATCGAACGTTTTTCTTTTAATTCTAAAAACCTGCTACTCGATTCGAGATTATGAGAGTGTTTTTAAGACTGTCTCTTGAGCCTTACTGAAATGCGTCACAGGATTTAACTCCCTTCAGCCCTCTCAATTAAGCTTTATCCCTGGAGCATTGTACATGATTCTCACTCCGGGCAGTCTGCTGAAAGAGTCATTTTCAAAGATCTATGAATTAAATGCTAATAGTATTTTCTTGTATTTTTATTTTACTAGCTAGTTCAAGCAATGCACACCTTAGCCCTTTAGTAGAGTAATACAGCGGCAAACAGTAATAGTCACATTAAGTACTAATGAAAGTTGCTACTGCCATATTAACAACTCCCTCCTTGTGTACTGTCTAAACGGAGCACCTCAAAAGAGCGATGAGATTAAATTATTTTCAGGTTGAACCAGAATAAGCCATTTATTCATGTCAATTTTTTTTGGAGCCCATTTTAGAAAATACCTGTTTTCCTGTCCAGTTTAAAGTGGTCACTGGCTGCTTGAGAACTATATGCCTAGTGCTCCTGGGATTTCTAATATTTCCAAAAAAAAGGAGCATAAGTTTTTTTTTTTGTCTTTTGCTCGGATTTTTTCTAGAGAAGCAGTATGGTATAGCAGAGAACACATGGGCCTGGGAATCAGAAGGTCATGGGTTCTAATCCCGGCTCCACCACTTTTCTGCTGTGTGACCTTGGGCAAGTCACCTAACTTCTCCGTGTCTCAACTACCTCATCTGTAGAATGAGGATTGAGACTGTGAGCCCCACGTGGGACTGGGTCCAGCCTGATCACCTTGCATTTAATAATAATAATAATAATAGCATTTGTTAGGTGCTATGTGCAAAGCACTGTTCTAAGCGCTGGGAAGGCTACAAGGTGATAGAGGAGCGCTAGAGGAGCAGCGTGGCTCAGTGGAAAGAGTGCTGTCTTTGGAGTCAGAGGTCATGGGTTCGAATCCCGACTCCCCCACATGTCTGCTTGTGTGACCTTGGGCAAGTCACTTAACTTCTCTGAGCCTCAGTTACCTCATCTGTAAAATGGGGATTAAGACTGTGAGCCCCACATGGGACAACTTGATCACCTTGTAACCCTCCCAGCGCTTAGAACAGTGCTCTGCACATAGTAAGCGCTTAACAAATGCCATTATTATTATTATTATTATTATCAGATTGTCCCGTGTGGGGCTCACAGTCTTAATCCCCATTTTACAGATGAGGTCACTGAGGCACAGGGAAGCTAAGTGACTTGCCCAAGGTCACACAGCTGACAATTGGCAGAGCTGGGATTAGAACCCATTCCTTCATTCATTCAATCGTATTTATTGAGCGCTTACTGTGTGCACAGCACTGTACTAAGCGCTTGGGAAGTACAGTTTGGCAACATCTAGAGACGGTCCCTACCCAACAGCAGGCTCACAGCCTGTAAGGGGGAGACAGACAACAAAACAAAACATATTAACAAAATAGAATAAATATGTACAAGTAGAGTAATAAATACGTACAAACATTCATTCCTTCAATCGTATTTATTGAGTGCTTACTGTGTGCACAGCACTGGACCAAGCGCTTGGGAAGTACACACTGGCAACATCTAGAGACGGTCCCTACCCGACAGCGGGCTCACAGTCTAGAAGGGGGAGACAGACAACAAAACAAATCAACAAAATAAAAGAAATAGAATAAATATGTACAAGTAAAATAGAGTAATAAATATGTACAAACATATTCATTCAATCGTAACCCATGACCTCTGACTCCATTTCCACTGAGCCACGCTGCTTCTCACAGTGCTTGGCGCATAGAAAGCGCTGAGCAAATACCATTATTATTATTGTATCAAGAGTCGAAAAAGCACTTAGAGCCATGGATTATGCAGCCACAGGGCTGCAATTGAAAATGATCAGGCTCCAGAGGGCCACTGTATCCAGGGATCAGATTTCACAACTAACAGGTTGCAACTGAGCAGGGTTTTTTGTTTTTTTTTTTTTTTGCACCCAAAGTGTGAAACCCACGTATGCATTTCCTCTCTCCCTTCCCACTAGCACCATCACCCCCTGGGACTGACCTCTGCCCTCCATTCCTTTCTCCATCCTCTGCGCTCAGAAGGCAGGATTTTCCGTCTTCCTTTTCCAGCTTGGCTCAAGCCACGCAGGCCTGGATCTCGTTCCCATGGCAACGGAGGTACCCCACCCCCTTCCATCCGGGCCTCTCACCTGCCCGGGCCAGACTTCCACGGCGCATGCGCGTCAGCGGGCCGTTACGTTCACCTCTGCCGGCGGGCGGCTCACCTGTCTTGCTCGCGCGCCCAACTCTCGCGAGAGAACGGGCTCTGCTGTTTCCATGGAAACGGCAAAGCTTTCCCCCTCAGGCCGCCTGTGGGCTCAACCGTCATTTGCGATCGTTTCCCCTCAGGTCGAAAGAGGCAGAAGAACTTTCCCTCCTAAAATAAGCTAAAATAAATACTTTTGAATGCATGAAGCTCGGACCTACCCGCTTGTCTGCTAATGTGACCTTGGGCAAGTCACGACGTCGCTGTGCCTCGGTTACCTCATCTGTAAAATGGGGATTAAGACTGAGCCTCATGTGAGACAGGGACTGTATCCAACCTGATTACCTTGCATCCAACCCAGCGCTTAGAAGAGTGCCTGGCACATATTAAACGCTTAACAAATCCATACTCAAATCTTACTTGGCTAGACACACTAGTACCTGGTTTTTTGGTGTGTTTTTTTTTTTTAACAAAAATGCATCCTTGAGGCCTAAACTCCTTGGGAAAGCCCTTCCCACCTCCGACCAGGTTGCCATTTCAGCCTGGAGGGGTTTTTTCCTAAAGTTGTAATCTTGAAACGAGAGAAATTTTGAATCTAAGAGTGTTGTTACAATAAGCGCTTAGTACAGTGCTCTGCACACAGTAAGCGCTCAATAAATACGATTGATGTTGATGTTCTGAGGGACATTTCTTTACCTCACTGCTCTTGTCACTGAAGAGCCAAATGGGAATTAGGGCAGAGGGAAAATGCAGCTTCCATTGTAATAGGGTTTAGATTATTACAGAATTAAGGAGGTAAATGAGCAGCATCGCCTTTCTACCAAGAGCTCACAGAATATTAGCTCGCTTAAATGTGACAATTCTGCCAGTTATTCAGAGGGTAGAAAGATCCTTATGAAGTTAAAATTATTTGGAACTATGCTCAGCTTTGAATTTGAAGCCCAGTATCATGTTTCATCACGATTCAGTCACTTTATGTACCTGGACCTGAATTCAAAATGTCAGGTTTTCACCATTACAAAATTTTAATTATAGGAGAGGCATTTAAAATAAGGCAAAGATTCTTGCAAGCTCTTGCAAGTTAACTGACGGTGCCCCAATCAAAAGGAGAAAAAAACTCTTGAGGGCAGGGAACATGTCTACCAACGCTTGTGTGGTAGGCTGCCAAGCGTTTAATACAGTGCTCTGCACACAGTAAGCACTTACCAAATACTACGGACTGATAAGCAAATTTTAAAGTATGCAAAAGAAAGAGTAACTGGTTTTCCAGGATTTTGTTTCCGGATAGTTTCTTCCCAAATGTTTGCACTTACAGGCACTCAAACTTTCTTTAAAAGGCAATTACTTTTTCAGTCCACTTTAAAATTCCCATTGTCTGTATAATATGGAAAATTAAAGAACATCAAAAAGATAAAAAAACAAAATCCAAACTTAAATCTACCTGTATAGGAGTACTTGAAGAAAAGATCAACCGATGTTATGCCATTCAGGAAGCCATCTATCAACTCCAATTAGAGATTATAACGGAATCCATCATTTTGACCATTTTGAAAATATTTAAGATCTTATCACCAATAGAACGGACTGGTAGACCTTCAACAGTATGAACCAATTCAACTAGAATAAGCCAAATAAGGCATTTAGATTCAACCAGCCCTGCTTCTACAGTTGCATAGCAGTTAAACCAGGGATAGAACACATATATGTGTATATATAATATATATATAAATAGCTCATCGCAGTATAGAAACGTATCATTTCACACAAAAAGTTAACAGCATTCTTTGACAGTATCAAATGTCCAAGTTGCTATATATTTCTTGATTCCTTGTAAAATAAATAAAAGTCTGAGTTAATATATAGCAATATAAACAATTAAACAAATTAATTTTTCCCAACATGGGAAGAGTTCTTTTTAGAGATAACAGACACACCAAAAACCTCAGCCTGATGTAAACAGACTTTCACTTCAGTGAGATCTAACCCTCTTGGCCTCAGCACCATGTAATCACCAGAAGGAACACCCAGCTTCCCAGTTTTCCAGTGACCCCCAAAAGCCAGACTCAGTATCCAAAAGACAAGTAGGAGGTCTAGGAATATTAATTCCCTACCACTGAGGAAATGTCATTGCATACAACTTCACAGGGTGGGTGGGACTTGAAGGGAATGTTTGACAGCAGCTGCTATGTGGCAAACTGAAAGACTATTCACAAGATGGGAAGATAGAACAAAGTTTCCATGAAGGAAACACGGCTTGTATGGAGGGCGATCTACTACTGGCAAATTCCCCCAAGTCTTGCCCGTCATGATGAGGCAGTCAGTGGTCAGCGTTGTTCCAAGTACTTTAAGCCTTCTGCCAGAAGTGTAGCAAGATGCAGGAAATCTTAGTTAAGCGATCCAGAGACTTGTTGTGTATCTAATGTGATAGACCTGCCTTGTTACTAATCAATCACAAGGTATTTATTGAGCCCTTACCCTGTGCTTAGCACTGCAATAAGCTCTTGGGAATAAGCAATGGAGAACTCCTAGAGACTAGTTCTCCCTCACTAGAACCTTGCTGGATAAGGGGCAAATGAACCAGATGCAGCAATCTTTTAAGAGCTTGTTGGAATCATAGTTGCTTTGCTAAGAGAAGGAGTCATCCCCAGCCTTCAGACAATAAACCCTTCTCCCAAATCAACGTTTCATATTAAAGGATCCAACTGCCATGCTTCCACCAAGCACACTCACAAATGGCAGGTTGCCGAGGCAGGAGAGGAAACTAATAATCACAAAAGCAAGCTGTCAGGTTCACTTTCTTGGCTTGCCCACAGGCACTGTTCACATACATCTAGAATTCCTCTCTTAAATCGCACCCCTGCACTTATTCCTTCCCTATAGCAGGGCAGAGAACTCTGCTTTGTTGGCGCACAGTTTGGTAGAGAAGCATCAGGCCAGCAGGCCTCTGTTCAAAAGGAAATGAAGAAAGTGAATAAAAGGAAAGATCTGAGAGGGAGGTCTGCTCTCAGAGGGTTTTGGGGCACTCGGTTTGGGGAAGAGCTTACTTGTATAAAGAAAAAGGTGGCCATCCCAGCCACACGTCTTCTCTCAAGAGGGAGGCTTCCTTAGCTCACTTGCTCACAGGGAGAGCTGACTGCAAAGTAAACAGGGAATTTTTTCTTTGAAAGCGTTTTGCCTGTGGGCATAGCTGACTAGAAAGCCCAGGTGGTTGTGGGTTTTGGTTATGCAACTTGACTGAGGGATGAATGACTTGAATGGGAGGAATTTAGGACTTCTAAAATTGGGGCCCCACGAGGCAGGTCCAAGAGTAGGGTATTCTGGGAAGTTTAGTCACCTGTGGGAAATCATAGTTTAGTGATCCAAAGACGTGTGATGTTCCTAACCTGATAGACCAGCCTAGTGTTATCAGTCAATCACAGATTTTTTTTTAAGCCCTTCATGATGTAGGCCCAGAACTGGGATATTCTCCAGGAAGGCAAGCAGCCCCCCTTAGTTACACACATACCTACTAACAATCACTCATTTTTGTTTTGTTCCAACCATCCTCACGTACACTGGTCACAACCTACCCATCAGAAACATGATCCTCTTGTTCATTTTAATCAATCTGGCAATCACTTAATTTGAATTTTGGGGTACTCACCCAATTGAATGTTCACTCAATTTGCACATTTAGATCCAGTACTGATTAACAGTATACAGTCTATGTGGGCTTCACACTCATCCAGAGAAGAGGTGGGAACCCAGCACTTCACTGTCTTCCCCAATCTATCCATAAACAGCAATAGTAATTCATATTTGTATCTCCTGGAACTCTAGGCTCATCCAATTAAATCCTTACTTTCTAAGAGGTATTTATATGGTTTTTTTTCCAATATAGACTTGGAAATATCCACCAAATGGGGCAAAGAGAGCGAGAGGTAAAAAGTCCGGACCCATGTCAGGGAAAATGAGGGGAAGCAAATCAGTCCTGAAGAAAAAATATCAGTTTGGAGTGACCTTTCCCCACATGTAACTCACTATTGTTTCGAAGTGCTGGGGCAGTTTATTATGAAACACGCCTGCAAGCATTTGGCCTTTGGCGAAACTGGATCGGGAACAAAAACTTGTCTGAAACTCCACTTATGAAGATAAAAGCAGAGAACAGATTAAAGATGAGATCCTCTTCTACCAGATAAGGCATGGCTCAGAGCTCTAATGGGTTACTTTCCCTCCAGGGAGAGTTGGTGGAGGGTGGGCAAGATGGGTTGATGACCAAATGGGCTCTACTGGTAGGCTTTGCAGTGTCACTGGCAATAAGAATCGTTTCCTACTCAGGCTACTAGGGATCAGGGGTATTCCAAAGCACTTCCTCTGAAGTAATGTTTGAAAATACGATTTTTTTTTTTGAACAAAAAATTGTTCGACCTTTTTCAAGAGGGCTCTGAGGAAGGGGAGGAGGGCATAGGGGCTTCCCAATAGGGATAATGGTGATGCAGATTTCTAGCTAAATAATCAGTCAATGCTATTTTTATTAATCTTTTGCTGTAGAGCACTATATTAAGTGCTTGGGAGGCCATAATACAGTAGTGGTGGTAGACACAATCCTAGGTGTCCTTTCAGGATAAGTGATTGAAATTAGTGAAATACTGATGAATATAAAAAAGAGGGGCTTTTCTTGAGTCTATAAACCATGCTCCCTTCTATCTCTGGTAAAAGAAATTGATTTCATGAGTATTGAAGAAAAGGCAAAAGGAATATAGGACTGCAAAGTAGCTGCAATAGTATTTATTAAGCACTTACCGTGTGCAGAACTCTAGACCAAAGCACTGGGAAACAGCACAAGAAACAGGGTAGCAAAACGTTCCTGATTGGGATGGAGACTTAGTTCCTGACCCTCGAGGGCCCCGCAATCTAAAAAGACTGCAACCAATCTTTGTTACCGGTTGTGATTGTATTACAATGTTCCCAGGTAAACTAGCATGTGGTAATGCGTTCTTCAGGTCAAGAACTTTGTGATGAGAATGACAAGGAGATGGCCTGTGGGGCTACACGTGTTAACCCAGACACACAGAATAGTATGGTGTTGATGTCATAAGCACCATTTTCAGAACAAAGCTAAAAACTACAAGAATATAACTATCCTGAGTGACCCCTGACCCCAACAGTTGTTTCAGAGACTTTCCGTATCTTTGAATACAGTCACTTTTGAGCAAAGGAACTTGGAAACGAGGCAGGGGAATGTCTGGGTGCTGAAAAAAAAAATTCCATACTAAAAGGTGGTATCTGGCATCTTTTCCACAACAAGCTGGAGGCAGATGACTGTTCACCTAGACCTCATATTCCTCTTGTCGTTGAGACTTTGAGCCTATTCTGTCTGTGTTGTGTTTTAATGTTTCATCATTCTTAATGCGTCTACCTCCAATCCCTTCTCCCCACTTTAAATTTTTTGATCGTGAGTCACCCCCAAGGCCAGAGATGATGTCTAATTTCCAACTGCGTCTTCTCTGCCAGAGCTTAGCACAGTGCCCTGTACACAATAAGCGCTTAATCAATACTTTTATCGCCTCCTTGGTTTCATGGGTTCTCCCGCTTAGGAAGTGCCTATGAAGAAGTGGCTATGAAGTCAGATCACTCTCTGTGAGGACACTTTTTTCTTCTTAAAAGTTTTGTCTGTAGGCATATAGCTGGCATAGTTTCCCAGAGATGGACATTTCCCATAGACAGAAATGTCTTTTCCTCATTTATGTTGCTTTTGTGCGGAGGAATGGGTTCCTCTCAAAGTGGAGGACAAATGAGCAGGCCTAGGAACATTATCTCCTTGAAAGGGAGTTAACACAGCTGATGTAAGCAAATGTCTGCTCCCGCTGGAACCAGTACCAGCCCTACCTCAATACATACCCACTGTCATGACCTCATCTTTGTTTTCTTACAAACAAACCTTTGTGAGACCTTTACACCTGTTATGGCCACCTGACATGTTAAGAACATGGGTGTGTTCATGGGAATACCAGACCAGAAGATGCTGGTGACAATCGCATCTGTTATGACAGATGTGATTTTTTGAGTATGTGAGCTCTTGAAAGAATCAGAAATTATGCGCAAGGAAAAAACGTTTAAAGAAAATGGGGGAGGAAGGTTATGGGGAAAGGAGTGATGGAATCCTGTAATCTGGACTCCTGTCAAGATAAGTGTAAGGATTCCATTGTTCTTCCTTTCCCTGATTGTCCTACAAGCTTCAAATGACTTAAGGCAGGTTCTCCAAACTGGCTCAGATAAAAAGAAACCATGTAATGATACTGGGCTTGGAATCACGGAGCTCACCTTAGGTGCCCAAAGGTCCAAATGCCCATTTTAGAATCTATGGTGCCTCTAGCAGTGAGGATGCGAGATGGCATCCCTCTCCTCCTTCGAGAAGGAGAAGCTGCCTGGGCCTGTTCCCCTTGGATCAGAGAGTTGTGGCCTGCCAAGAGATGGGTGAGCGACGCTGTCCTCTCCTCCTCTCATTGTGCCAACCGAGGAAGTTCGGGTGGGTGGAGAAGCGGCAGCGTTTGGGGTCTGGGGAGGCGGTCTCCAATACCTCCTTGCCCTGAAGAGACATGGGAGGCCACAGGGCGAACTCCTGAGTGGAGAAGCCAGTAGTGTCATTTTGCATCGGCTGCTGTTCTTTGGATCGGTCCCATGAGAGACGTTATTCCCCACTTTGCCAATGGTGTCTTTTAGGTGCCCCCCGCCAGCTGAGGTAGAAGCAGCAAGACTGCTGCCCGTCTATAGAGAGGTGTTAGTTTTGTTCTCTGCAGAGTGGCATCATCTGGGCCCTCGCTGCCGGGCACGCAACGTATGCCGCTTGTAAGGAAGACTCCAATGTGTGGATACCCATCCTCTAATGGGACCAAGCCAAGATGAGGGAAGTGTTATTTCTCACCGTAATTGCCAATTTCAACTTGGTGCAAGGGTCCACGAAGCCTAAAAGCTGGGCTTCCCGAAGTGGACCCGGGGCTGGGGTCCCACTCGATTTATGCGCAGCATTTCCACTCTCCTCTGTTCTCGGCTGTTCTGATTCCTTTGCTCTAATCCCCTGGAATTGTTCAACTGGGACAGCCAGGTTTGGGAGGGCCCTGACGTGATCGAGGGGTGATTCTGGTGGGTGGTTTGGTGGCTTTGACCATCCCTTTTCTGTTGCGAAGACAGAGGAGAGACAACATTCCAGAGAATGGCAAGTGTCTCTTCCCATTTGGCGGAGAAAAGTAGGTGAAACCAAAGTCTGCTGGGTGCCCTTGGGAAAGTTGCTTAACTTTCCTGTGCCTCAGTCATCTCTCTGTAAAATAGGGATTAAATACCTGTTTTCCCTCCTACTTTGACTGTGAACCCTATGTGGGGACAGGGACTGTGCCCTACCTGATTATCTTTATCTACCCCAGGGTTTAGCATATATACTAAGTAAGTGCTTGACAAGAAGCAGTAAAAACAAAGAAAAAAACCACTTGATCAGGGCCTTGGCCCTGAGAGAAGGGGAGGACTCAGCTACACAAATGAATCACAGCCCACTGATGACAAGGGGCTGCCCAGTGCCTATCACTTAATCAGCCCGGAACTAAATCTTTAAAAATCTTGATGAAGAGAAGGGGGGGAAGGAGTTCATGGGAACCCTACTGAAAACTGGGTCTCTTGAGGACAGAAAAAGAACTTTATTTCCATACCATCATTAACACCGTCTTCTTTTCCTACTCCTCGGTTTTTTTCTTCTTTTCAAAAGGAAGAGGAATCATAATAAAGCCGCCCACCGGATTTTAAAAATCGAATGGAAAAATGGCCTCTGAGGCCTGCCTCCGATCGGGCCTAAGGACAGAGTGATGTCGTGTCATATTGCATCATTCTGAGCCTCTCCGAACAATGAGAACTTCATGCAGGTGTCCAGGTTCTGGGCTTCTACCTCTTTGGCTCAGATTCCAGGCCTTCCGGTGAGTTGGCACTGATGGGGCACCAGCAGCTTCAGGCAGAAGCAAACAGTCCCTTTGTCTCTGCCAACTTCCTTGCCTTCTTTGTTCTCAGTGGATAAGGCAATCCGGACACCGAGTTTTTAATTCTGGTCTTGAGGAAAAATCTGCCAACATTCTGTGGAACTGTGAGCCCTTAGACTGAGAGTCCTGTGTGGAACAGAGATGGTGTCTGATTGGTTTTTTTTTATTCTATTCTTGTGCTTGGTACACAAGAAGCAGCGGGGTCTAGTGGATAGAGCACAGGTCTGTGAGTCGGAAGGACCTGGTTTCTAATCCGGCCTCCGCCACTTGACTGCTGTGTGACCTTGGGCAAGTCACTTCACTTCTCCGTGCCTCATTTCCCTCATCTGTAAAATGGGGATTAAGACAGTGAGCCCCATGTGGGACATAAGACATTGTCCAACCTGATTACTTTGTATCTACTGCAGAGCTTACAAGCGCTTAAATACCATAAGACACAAAAGCCCATAAATTCTACAGTTATTGTGGGAAAGAAAATGAAACTTCCAGCTGTTCCCCAAATCACTGGAAGTGCCAGAGCACTCAATTTCCCCTTCACAAATAATTATATATAGAAAAAAACTACTTTGCTGATTAATAGCTGCAAACAGTACTCAAAGAAAAAAAGCTACAGGACATTGAGAAGCATGTGATGTCACACAAAGCACACCAGACATGTAGGGTAATATGATGTCATACATGCCATCATGTTTACCCAAACCCTGAACAGTTCTTTGGGGTGCCTCTAACTTGCTTATTTCTCCAGAAACTGCATTCCCCCGCAAGTCTCTGAACAGATGTCACTTCTGAGCTGCAGAGCTGAGGGGCAGCCGTGGTGGAGGGAAACTGGACATGGTAATGACAAGCAGCGGACACGAGGCTGTTCCAACCAAACCAGATAGGATCCGGACTGTCCAGTATCAAACTGGACAGTGTGCCACCCTATAGTGAAGACAAGTTAACTTTTAAATGGCTTCTGTGTCAATAAGCACTCTTTTAGAGCTGGAATCATCTACCTCTATTTGTACTCTCCCAAATTCTGTGAACTAGAAGACGCTACATAAAGCAAGCTCACTGTGGGCAAGGGATGTCGACCAACTTTTACATTGTCCTTCCCCAAGTGTTTAGTACAGTGCTGTGCACACGGAAAACACTCAATACCACTGACTGATTGAACAAGGAAGTTCCCTGGTACTAATTTATCCCAAACATTTCTCAAACAAAAAACCTAATACAGACAAATTGACATTCAGTTATCATAACTCATAATAATCATGATGTAACTGATTGAGTAAAGGCTATTGATTGATTGATTTAATAAGGGCACTCCCTGGTACTAATTTATCCCTAATATTACTCAAACAGAGCACTGTACTAAGCACTTAGGAGAGGACAAAACAACAGAGGTGGTAGGCAAGTTTCCTGTCCATAAATTACGGCTATCTATGGAAGTGCGTGGGGCTGAGGTGGAGTGAATATCAAATGTTTAAAGGGGACAGAGCCAAGCACATAGGTGACACAGAAGAGAGAGGAAGTAGTAGTAGCAGAAATGAGGGCTTAGTCAGGAAGGCCACTTGGAGATGTGATTTTAACAAGGGGAGTGTATGGTCAGCTTTATATGGAGGAGAGAGTTCCAGACCTGAAGGAGAACATGACCAAGGTCAGTAGCGAGATAGAAGAGATTGAAGTATGGTGAGTAGGTTGGCATTAGAGAAGTCAAGTGTGAGGGCTGGCCTATAGTATAGTAAATCAATGAGGTAAAATACAAAGGGGTGAGTGCTTTAAAGTCAATGGTAAGGAGTTTCTGTTTGATGCAGAGGTGGATGGGTCTTGAGGAGAGCGGAGATATGGGCTGGTCTGCTTTTCAGAGAAACAATCTGGTGGCAGAGTAAAGTACGGACTAGAATGGGGAGAGGCAGAGGCATGGAGGTCAGCAAGGAGGCTGATGCAGCAGTTAAGGTAGGATATGACAAGCGCTTGGATCGGCGTAGCAGCAGTTTGGATGGAGAGGAAAGGGCAGATTTTAGCAGTGCTGTGTAGAACCCACAAGATTCGGTGACAGATTGAACACGTGAGTTGAATGAGAGATGAGTAGAGGGCAATGCCACGGTTACTGATCTGGGGGACACGGAAGATGATGATACTGTTTCCAGGGATGGAAAAGTCAAGGGGAGGACAGGGTTTGGGAGGGAAGATAAGGTGTTCTCAGGTCCAACATCTCTGGTGGGATCTCAGTGCACCATCACATCCATCTTGGTGGGTGCGGACTCCTGGAGGATGGTAGCTGTGACACATAGAGGAAATCTAGATTCCCCACAACCTTCCAAAGTCTGGGTGGGCCACTGATTTGCCCTGCCCCCCCCAAAAAAAGGGTTATGGAGAGGGAACCCTGTTTCAATCTCTCCCTTGTACCCTCTAGCCAATGCCTCTCCTAAACGAGATGGCTTGTCCCAGTGCTGACATTCTGGGAGCAGAATTCTTTCCCCCTGGGTGAACCTTGCCCTTCGGGCCAAGGGACACATGGAGGTGGTCTACCCATCTCCCTCTGCTCAGGGGGAATCTTCCTTAGTCGTGTGAGTCTGCTTCCTCCTCCTCTTGAGGAGGCAAAGGTAGTTATCCCAGTCCCTGGGAAGACTATGGCCCCTCTGGCCCCTGCTCCTTAGGTCCTTCAAACTGGAGCCCCCGATAGAACCCTGAGCAATTTGTAACTGAAATCCCCAGGCTCCTTCATCACCTTCACAAAGAGAGTGGAGTCTCTGCCTCGTCATAACTGGCTTTTGCCACTGGTTTCCATTTCAGCGACTGGATCCTGCTGGGCCTTGGGAATTCACCAATTGGAAACCCGGGGACAGGAATGCAGAAAAATAGCCGGAGACCTTCTCCAGGGTTGGAATGGAACTAGTTGTTGCCATGTAAACCAGGCAAACTCAGCTCCACTTCTTATCTGTTGTGTGGTCACCTTGGACAAGTCACCTACCTTGTCTGTGCCCCAATTACCATACTTGGGATTAGGACTTTAAGTCCCACCTGGGATACGAACTGTGTCCAACCTGAATGGCTTGTGTCTACCCCAGCGCTTAGAACAATGCCTGGCACATGGTAAGCACTTAAAAATACCATAAAGAACAAAATATAGAAGATTTTCCCAGATTTTCCCATGGGAGCAGTTTCCTTTGCGCACCAAGCTCCAGGTGTGCCTGGAATTTTGATTCTCCCTCCGGTCAAGATTCCAGGTTAGAGAAACCGGTTTGAATGCAATTGGATAAACAAACTGGCACTCGGATTGAGCTGGTCAGATGCGGGGGTAAAAACAGCTTGGTAACAAAAGCATTTAGCAAAACTGCACCTTTAAAGCTCTTTCACTGGATTGCAAACTCCTTGAGGGCAGGGATTGAGTGTACTTATTCTATCGCTCTCTCCCAAGTGCTCAGTACAGTGCTCTGCACGGTTAAGCACTCAATAAAAACTTTTGATGGCATGATTATGCATAAGGATGTGAAATACAGAGCCTTCTTACGAAGGTTCAGGGAACTGGCCTAGTTGAAAGAGCACAGGCCTATAAGTCAGAGCTTAGAACAGTGCTTTGCACATAGTAAGCGCTTAATAAATGTCATTAAAAAAAAAAGTCAGAGGGTGTGGGTTCTACTCCTGGCTGTCACTTGCCAACTGTGGCTTTGGGCAAGCCACACTTCACTTCTTTGGGCCTCAATTACCTTAACTGTAAAATGAAGATTAAGACTGTGAGCCCTACGTGGAACAGGGACTGTGTCCAACCTGATCAACCTGACCCTATTCCGGAGTTTAGTACAGTGCCTGGCACACAGTAAGCGCATAACAAATACCATAAAAATTATAATACGTATATATACATATATTATTCATTTTTCAGCACTCGAGTCTGACACTGATCCTCAGCAGTTGGAATAAAACATTCAGTGCACTAGAATTCATTGACAGGCATTTTAATCTCACGTTTAGATGAAAGCGACGAACTAAAAATGATGGCCATTTTGGTTGAATAGCCCCAGTGGCTTTAGCAGGTTGAATCCACCAAACATGCACACGACATGTACCTTTCAGCGGCCCGGGGGGCAACAGTACACACCCCGTGCAGCCCAAGGCCAACAGGAAAGGTCACACCCTGCTGAAAAGTCTTACAATCTCCCGCAAGACCCGAACGGATTGCAATCCCGGCAGACAATCGCCCTCCCGATGCGTGGGGATCCGTGGGGAATGTCGGGCGGGTGGGGCGGGGATGGGGAGGGACAATGAAAGGTTGCGATGGTGAGGCGGATTCCCAAAGGGAACTTGAAAGACGATGGTACTGACTTGATGGGCAGAGGGAAAAACTATTCTGGATCTTGACACTACAGCCCAGAAGGTGCCTAAAAAAATATATATATATAGGAGTTGGATCCGATGCGAGTCACCAGGAAAGAGTGAAGAAGGAATGAGCAGGGTGAAAAGACATGAAGTAAACAAAGTGGAGATCAGCGTAGACCTGGAGCCACAGAGGTGAAATTTAACTGAGGAGCACATGACCGTAGGGAGATCCAGGGAGAGGAGGAAGAGGAATAGATGACGTGGAATTTCATACCTGGGGAATGCGATGTGAGGGCTGATTACAACGTCTGTTATCTCTGCAGGAGACTGAAAAGAACTTTTAAAACACCAAAGGGAAAAGCATACTGTAAAATATTTATTTGATAAAAAATAGTTTAATCATCTGTGTACAGAATTGAGTAAAAAGTTCAACACAATTCTTGCTTGTTCACAAAACTGCATACAGTACATCTGTGCAAAATGGGGGGTACCTCTACAAACAATCCCAATCTCCCCGGGTGGAACAAAAAACGAAACAAAACATATTCGGTGGTAAAAGGCTCAGTTTAGAACACACCCCACTACCTTCTCTTTAAGTAACAGGGAAATATTGCTTTGGTAGTTGAACATTCTGATTGAACCACCATCCACTTCATCAGGCAAGATATCTTTTTAATGGCCAACAAAAACAAGACACAAAAACAGTAAACATCACCTTGTAACTTGCTTCGGAGTGAACAATTCCATACTAGGGAAAATACCTGGGTCTTTCTTTTGTTCTCTTTTAACTGTTCCACTGTGTCCTCTGAAAAGCCACTATTCAGAGGCTCTTGCGACAGGCGAACAAAGTTTGGGAGTTTATTTTGTCTGATTCAAGGCTTGCAAAACAGGGGTGGTCATTCCTTCCTCACCTTGGCAGACCCACAGTTAATTAGTGCAAACCCCATCTTTTTTTGGGCTTCTCTACAGTAAACCTCCATTCCAAGCTGCCTAGGCCTGGCCAGAAGGCAGGGGCTGTGTCTCTGGAACACCCGGAAGCCTGGAAGAAAATCTCTGGTCTTCCTCCTCCTCCCTTGGCCCCAGTGGTGGGAGGTCCCTTCTAGCCTGTAAGCTCACTGCGGGTAGGCAACCTGCCTACTGGCTCTGTATAGCACACTCTCCCAAGTGCTTAGTACAGTGCGCTGCACCCTGTAACTTCTCTGTGCCTCAGTTCCCTCATCTGTGGGACCAAGACTGCGAGCTCCATGTGGGATGTGGATCGTGTCCACAGTGACCACCTTGTATCTTTGCATCTAACCCAGCGCTTAGTACAGTGCCAGGCACCAATAAGCACTTAGAACCGTGGTGTAAAAACAAAAAAAAAGTAAACGCTCAATAAATATGATTGACTGACTGATTGGGAGGAAGAGTGAGGAGGAAGGAGGGAGAGAGTGAATGGGTCACTGGTCACTTCCTTGGCCAAGGGGGTCACAGGGTAAGCCGATCTTGGGGGAGAGGCAGATCTGTGTGACCCTCTTAGGGGTGTGATCTCCAGCCCCTTCCCCTGGGGGAAGGGGAAGTGCTGGGGTGGGGGTCGACTCTCACATGGAGTCCAGTTTCAGGGGACGGCTCCTGCCAACCGAGGTTCGACTGGAGCCGAGATGGGGCAGCTCCCCCCGCCACTTGTTCCAGGGACCCACCTCTGTCTCAGGTGGGCACCAACAAACAACTCTAAGGGAGCTGATCGGAGCTTCCAAACTCACCAACTGCAGAGCCAACTGGAGGTACCAATCTGGCTCTGCCTCCCTTGACACCACCATTCGATGGCATTTGTTGAGCACTTACTGTGTGCAGAACACTGTACTGAGTATACTTACCCTGAACCCATCAACTCGGTTGGAAAGAGGCCCCAGGCAGAATGGCATGGCAAGACCCCCTGGGAGGGATTTCCTCCAACTTCTTCAACAGCAGCAGGGGGTTTGGTACGTGACCATTTCAGCCTTGTCTGGGAATAGCCGGGCCGCTTCTCACCACAGATTAGATTCCCTCATGGCGGCACCCTAAAGGCATCTCACCGTCTCCAAATTTTCTAAAAACACCCGTTCGCTTACACTGGGAGTGATCCCCCGGCCTCTGTGTCTTAATTCCAGTCCAGCGGCCAAACGAATGGCGCGTATCGCATGACTGAAAGCAAACGCGGACCCCGTGGGCGGCGGAAAAACCGGGACCAGTGGAAAAATAATAACTCGAGATGCGCAAACGGCAGCCACTCCTCAGGCGACGGGACACTAACTCACAGCAGGTACCGCCAGGAAATGGACAACATTCACCGAGTCCGACGCACATAAAAACTCGGGAGTGGACAGCAATGTGAAATCATGCAACAACCCCAGATAGCCCTGAGCGCTAGCCAAGGGGATGTAGAAGGACGTGACCTTTGGAACGCTGACCTTCGCTCTCGCTGACCCATGCGGTGGACTTCCTATGGGCAAGAGACGCCCCAGTATCCCGAGCCGAAAGTCCAAAAGCCCGTCTCTCCAAGGGCACCTTTGAAACAACCCCCCCACTCCCACCCCTCCCACTCTTAAATACTCTCCCCACACACAACCTACGAGAGAAGCTCTGTTTCCTCCAACTTGGAGCTCAACTGTGTAACACCAGGAGCGTCAAAGGAAAATTCCACTTATTGCTCTGAAGCAATGAAATGCACATTCAAACACTGTCATAAATATACGCCTACAGTTTGGAAAAAATAAAAAGACATCGAGGCACAGGTTGCCGCGCACGGCTCTGGCTTTGAGATGCCATCCTTCGGTGCCCTATGAGGACCTCACTGGAGAACTGGCTTCTGGATCTTCCCGCTTTCGGTACTTCTTCATAATACTGACTGCACCATTGACCAAGAAAACCAGGGCTATTAGTGCAAAGTAACCAGCATAGATCAGGAACTGCAGGAAGGAAAACAAGAGGAGAGTGGTTAGGGAAGCAGCGTGACCCAGGGGAAAGAATAAAGGGGCCTGGGTGTCAGAGGACCTCGGTTCCAATCCCAGATTCGCCATCGTCCTGTTGTGTGACCTTGGGCCAGTCACTTCACTTCTCCAGGCCCTCGTCTGCAAAATGGGGGTTCAATACCTGTTCTCCCTGCTAGACTGTCAGCCCCTTGTGGGACCTGGCTATCTTGTATTTACCCTATAGTGCTTGGCACAAATTAAATGCCACAATCATTATTATCAATAGAGGGAATCTGTGAGTAGAGCATAAAGAGGTAGAGACAACAAAATGATGTTGACATTAGCACTTTTCTTCCGGCTGGAGTTCGTGAGGGCCTTTGGACACCTGGAGGTGAATATTTTTTGCCCTGAGGTGGGCAGCAACACTTCAACCATATCCTCCGACTCGCAGCTGCCCCTAAACCAGGCAGAGAAGACTTTTCTAAGCGCCAACACAAAGGCACAGAGGCAAAGCCTGATGGAAAGAGTCAGGAGAGAGGGATTCCAGCCCCTGGACAGAGTATGTGTGAGAGCAGACATCCATCACCCGCTCCTGGCTAAAATAACCAGAAGCCAGCCAATTTGACTTTGAAAATTAGGGTTAGGTGTCCCACGCTCCTCCTCCATCCCTCGGGGTAGGATGGGGGTCTCAGCCGCGGAGTGGGTGGGTGGTCCAGTAGGCCCAAAGCTCCAACATGCAGTGAGACTCTTGGATCCCACCCGGGGATGGACCTTACCTGGGTAGTGATTTCTAAGCCCAGGCCGCTGGCGTCGACCACCACCAGGGTGAGAACAGTCTGCAGAGCCAAGGCAATGAAGGTGTTCACCCCGAACACCAAGGCGTAGCGCTCCATGCTGAGGTTGGCAGCTATCTGGAACCTTCAGAGGAGGAAGAGGAGGAGACACTGAATAGCAACGCCGTGGAGCAGGGATGGGGCGGAGAAGGGAGGCCCAAGTCGCCTTACGCTACCTTTGTTTCCAACCCGACTGTGTTTGTGACCCTGCCCTAGGAACTCATCCAGTGTGCCTGGTTGAACAGACAGCAGTGAGCTGGGAACTGAGAAAGGAGGACATCCCCCGGCAGGATTTCGTCTTCTCGAACCGTGATTGTTTGTATCATCATCATCATCATCAATCGTATTTATTGAGCGCTTACTATGTGCAGAGCACTGTACTAAGCGCTTGGGAAGTACAAATTGGCAACATATAGAGACAGTCCCTACCCAACAGTGGGCTCACAGTCTAAAAGGGGGAGGCAGAGAACAAAACCAAACATACTAACAAAATAAAATAAATAGGACAGATACGCACAAGTAAAATAAATAAATAAATAAATAGAGTATTAAATATGTACAACCCCAGCACAACAGCAGACCGATGGGAAAAAAAAAAAAGAAAATACACCAAGTGCTCCCACCGAGGAGCTTCACCTTCCCTCCAGTTCTAACCACATCAAACTTGACCATTCATTTCAAGCTCTAAAGGTCTGTTTCGCTTGGCTGTGGGTCTGTTGATTACCATCCTCCCGCTCAGGGGCAGGTGAAATGACCCTAATATAGGAAATGCATATTTCAAAAAGGCCATGATGCAGAAAGTACAGACGAGACCATTACTGGCCGTGGGGGCAAAGGGATGATGTATTCTGGTACGTTCCGAAGTCGGAGAACAGCTTTTTTGTACCCATGTGTGCAAGCACATAAGCAAAAACAAAACTTCACACAAGGCATATATGGAAGCCACAGACGTACTTCTTTGGAGGAAAGGAGAACATAGTATTTTCTGTGTTTTTGTTTCTTCCCTTCTTTTTCTTTAACAGTGCACACTATGTGCTCAGCACTGTAATAAGCACTGGAGAGGTCACAAGATAAATCAGGTTGGACGCAGTCCCTGTCCCATATTGGGGCTAACACTCTAAGTCAGAGGGAGTTGGCTAAAAGGTGAATTTCCCCCCATTTTTCCAGGAACAATGTGCACCTCAAAAAAAGGGGGAAAAAAAAAAACAAAAGCATGCCCTTGCCCCAATTTTCCTACACGACTCTCTCCAAGATTCCTTTTAACAGCGGAGAATACTTACGTTGCGATAGTGATGAGCAGCATGTAGATAATCCTGAAGATAACATAGCTTGCGTAGCATACCCAGATATTCCCCGCCGTGTCCATGATGTACACCGCGGCCGCGATCAGGAGGGAGAACAGGGACAGGGTCATCTCGCCCCATGTCGACCACGATATCTTGATGTAACCAACAGCGAACACCGCAACGGCTCCTACCAAGGGGAGAGCATCAATACGGCCACCGTTCCAAACACGATTCAGTGACACAACTGGGAAGAGTCTCTCACTTCGACTTTGAGCCTGTAAATCTGTCTGCCTGAAGGATGGTGTTGGCGAGGAAAGTCCCACATCAAAAATGACCAAACAAAGACCACCTTTCAACATGGGAACTGAACTCGAGACCCAGGCAAACCTTGAAAGAGGGACTCCAGGAGACAAGAGAGAAAACTAATAATCTCAAAAGTGAGCTGTCAAGGCCAAGGTATTTCCAAACTCCCTCGGCGGCTCGCAGAACCAAAGGCCAAAACAACCGAGAAGCAGCGTGGCCTACTGGACAGAGCACAGGCCTGGGTGTTCAAAGGACCTGGGTTCTAATCCTGACTTCGCCACTTGTTGGCTGTGTAACTGTGAGCAACTCACTTCACTTCTCTGTAACAGGTGTGTCATCATCATCAATCATATTTATTGAGCGCTTACTGTGTGCAGAGCACTGTACTTAGCGCTTGGGAAGTACAAGTTGGCAACATACAGAGGCAGTCCCTACCCAACAGTGGGCTCACAGTCTAAAAGATGTCATCTCATCTGCAAAATGGGGATTAAGACCGTGAGCCCCATGTAGGACACGGACTGTGTCCAACCTGATTAGCTCATGCCTACCTCAGTGCTCAGCAAAGTGCCTGGCACAGAGTAAGTACTTAAATACCACAAAACAAAAAACCCAAAATGAGTCCTTCTCCATTCTTGAACTTGCCCAAGGGAAATCTGGACATCCCCATCCTCTCCTCTACCCTTCCCCCGTCCCCAGACCCCTATCTCACCGAGCAGGGTAGAGACGGCCTCCACTCCACCGTTGTAGATGGATGCGTGGCGGGAGGGCATCACTTTCTCCCAGAGCCCCTGGGTGTAGTTGATCACCTGGAAATAGCCACAGGTGGACAGCGCCCACCACACGGACCAGCAGAGCAGGGGGCGGGAGGAGTAGCACATCAGGAAGTCGTTCCAGAGCACCTTCAGCACGAGGAGGTGGTCTTTCTGCTCCTGGGTCGGGGGGAGGAAGAAAGAAACAAAGGGCGGACTAATGGGTAGAGCTTCCCATGATGGATGGCTTGTGGGTCCTGCCCATTCCCAAAGCATGAAAACGATGAGGTCAGCCACCTGCCGGGAACCAACCCAGTCTGGAGTGACGGTGCAGTCAGAGAGACAGATCATCATCAATCGTATTTATTGAGCGCTTAGTATGTGCAGAGCACTGGACTAAGCGCTTGGGAAGTACAAATTGGCAACATATAGAGACAGTCCCTACCCAACAGTGGGCTCACAGTCTAAAAGGGGGAGACAGAGAACAAAACCAAACATACTAACAAAATAAAATAAATAGAATAGATATGTACAAATAAAATAGAGTAAAAAAATATGTACAAACATATATACATATATACAGGTGCTGTGGGGAAGGGAAGGAGGTAAGATGGGGGGGATGACATCCCTGGCTTCAGTGGGCAGAAGGGTGGCTGATGGTGGGGTGGGGTGGGGGGCAGGAGACCAGGCAATCAATCAATCAGTGGTATTTATCGAGCACTTAACTGTGTGCAGAACACTATACAAAGCACTTGGGACAATTTACCTGTACAGTGTTGGTAGACGTGTTCCCTGCCCACAAGGAGCACTACCACCACATCTGGGTAAAAGAAAGGGAGAGAGCAAGGACAAACACCCCTAGAGAAGCAATGTGGCCTAGTGGATAGAGCCCACGACTGAGAGTCAAGAGGACCCGGGTTTTAATCCCCACTCTGCCACCTGTCTTCCGGGTGACCTTGGGAAGATCACTTCACTGGGCCTCAGTTTCTTCAACTGTTATAAAATGAGGATTAAATACCTGTTTTCCCTCCTATTCAGACTGTGAGCCCTACGTAGGACAGGGACCGCGCCCAACATGACTACCTTGTTTCTAGGCCAGTGCTTGGCATGTAGTAAGTGTTCTACAAATACTAGGGTTATGATTATTCCTTGTCACCCCTTTTTCTCCAGCTTGGATCCACTTAACCTCATCCCCAAAACAGCTTAGAGGAATCAGTAACTGGCCACACCCACTGTCAAAGCCCCTTCCACCTTTCGAAGCCCCTTTCTCTTCTGAGAAAACCAAGTTTTACCTGAGAAAACACTCTCCTCTACCAGCAAAAATCAAGCCTCTCCGAACCGTCGTTTCTTCACCCAGGTGCCCTGCCTGATTCCTCTGCCTTAGGAGTGGAGCAGCAGGTGTATTGGGAGGTGGGGTGGCCCAGTGGAAAGAGCCCAGGACTGGAAGTCAAGAGATCTCGACTCAAGTCCCAGCTCTGCCACTGGCCTGCTGTACAGCCTTGGACAAGTCACTTATCCTCTCTGGCCCTGAGTTTCCTCAACCTTAAAATGGGAATATGATAACCACTCTCCCTCCCTCTTAGGCTGTGGACTCCACGTGGGAGAGCAATCATCGGATCAAAGGATCCTCTACCCCAGCGTTTAATGAATGACATAATAAATATTATTACTATAAACAAAAAGGCATAAAACCAACCGGCAAGGAAGTTAAGTTCTTTCCAAGTTGCCATTCCCTAGAGAGCTTTAAGGATAAGGCAACCCTTTGGCCAGAAAGGTTTGGCAGCCACCTGCGTGGAGGCAGGGGGCTGGACCAGATGACCTTCAGGAGCCCCAGATAGCAGGAGGGGATTCAGCTGTGTGGTTCCCATAGCCCAGAGGGCCGGCTCCCATCCAAGTTTGGGGCTGTGATTGGGATGATAATATTAACCAGGCCAACCGCTCCCCCTCACCACCCTCTACCTCCCGCCTGGAATGACGAATCACTGGAAAACGGGGTCAGACAACCGAGACTAAAATAAAACGACACTGAGATCTTAACCGGGGCTCTGAAAGTTAACAGCCGGGGGCTAAAGTTAGCCGCCGGTCAGTGTAAGGCAAGAACCGGAACTGGACTGGGTGCCCAAGTCAGGAGGAAATGGGAGCTGGGGGAGTCTTGCCAGGGTTTTCACAACCATCGGGCAGGTTGGTGGGCAGCGCGGCCCCGTTCCTCCGGGCAGGAAACGAGGGAATCCATAGGTTCCAGGATTGGCAAGTTTATACTGCCGGTGTGTTTTGAGGGGGGCGGTGGGATCCTCTTTGTCTGGCTTCAAAATGCTGGAGTCAGATTGTGGGCTCTCTCTTCTGGACCTGGGAGTGTTTCAGAAGCTCCTTCCTGTCCTTTCCCTTGGTCCACTCACTGTCCTGACCTGCTATGCCAAGTCCCACGCTTCTTGTGGACTTTACTAAGGTTGTGCGACAGGGACCGTGTCGAACCTGATTAGCTTGTACCTACCCCAGCGCTTAAAACAGGGCTTGACACATAGTAGGCGCTTAACAAATATCATCATTATTATTATTACTGTTTGCCTGCACTCCTATTGTGTGTTTGAAAATGAGATATATCTTTTATTACGCATCAGGCAGAAGAAACAGACACAACAAGATAATAGGAGGTGATGGAAAACAGTAAACTTTGATACGAAGTGCTCGGTGCTCGACCGCGGATAAGAGCTTTGTTGTGGGCAGGGAATGTCTCTGTTTATTGTTATATTGTACACTCAAGCACTTAGTATGGTGCTCTGCACACAGTAAGCGCTCAATAAATACGACAATGAATGAATGCACCGGGACTTGGAGTGGGGTTCCTTCAACACCCCACAAACCTGTCCCGTAAAATGATTCTAGTCCAACTCCAGGAACGGGGCTGGAGGCTGCCATAAGTCAGACGCTGCTAGGATGGCAGCTCTGTGCGTGCTTATTAAGCGCTCACTATGTGCCAACCACTATGGGAAGCCCTGGGGTAGAGGCAGGCACGACGGATCAGACAGTTCCACTCCACCTGGGGTTCACGGTCCCAAAGGTGCTGGTCAGATACCGGTAACCACAGATGGCAAACGACCATCTCCGTGCTGAGAGGGGCAATGTTAAGACCGGAGAATTGATCTTGAGAGGCGGGAGAGAAATGGCGTGGCCTAGTGGAAAGTGCCTGGGGCTGGGGGTCAGAAGGACCTGGTTACACTCCTGGCTCCACCATTTGTCTGCTGTGTGACGCTGGGCAAGTCACTTTGCTTCTCTGGGCCTCAGTGACCTCATCCTATACGAGGCTCACAATCTAAAGGGCAGGGATTATGGGTTTTTGGTATTTAAGCACTTACTTTGAGCCACACACTCGACTAAGAGCTGGGGTAGATACAAGATAATCAGGTCAGACATATCCCTGTCCCAGCTGGACCTCACAGTCTAAGGAGGTCTAGACATATCCCTGTCCTCGTCCTGGGGAGCTGTGATTTCCACCAGGCTAATCTGGCCGATTAAACGCTTGGAATGTTCATCGGTTTAATTCCCAGTAGGGCCCTAGTAGAGCTGGGTCCGGTTTGCCTAGGCTCCAGGTGAACCTTGCCCCTGGTCATTAACTAACGAGGAAGGAGCTTTTACAATAAACTGGGAAAGAGTGTTAACCTTCCGGAGATTCCTCAGACAGGGTGGCCCCGCCATTTTACAATCTGAGAAGCAGTGTGGTCTAGTGGAAGGAGCCCAGGCCCAGCTCTGCCACTTATCTGCTGGGTGACCCTGGGTAAGCCAGTTAACTTCTCTGTGCCTCAGTTCTCCCCCCCCACTAAGACTGTGAGCCCCACTTGGGAGAGGGACTGCGTCCAACCTAATTCACTTTGTTTAGACCCTAGTGCTTTAGAACGGTGTTTGACACATAGTAAGTGCTTAACAAGTACCATTTAAAAAAAAAAAATTTGGGCCACATTGAAAAGTTTTGGCCGCTAAAAAGTTCCTACTCCTGGAAGGAAAGTGAAATCACCATCCACCTCAGAATTTCCTGTCCTCGGTTCCGATCCAGAAGGGGTGACAAGTAGGAATGTCTTTCTTGGACCCTGGAACCGGCAGGTTCTTAGAACCTCAATACACAGGGCCTATGTCAGACAGAAATGCACAAACCACAGCAGCACCCTCCCCCCATCTAAACTAAATATTTAAATTTCTACCCTGGAGGATTGAGGGGGGCAAGGAGTTGGAGGAAGAGTGGGTGGGGTGGATGATGGGAAGAAAAAGTTTAGCTTCCCACACACACTTTCCTCTCACCTCTTACATGTTCCCTAGACTGTAGACTCTAGACAATAAGTTCACTGTGGGCAGGGAATATGTCTACCGACTCTGTTGCATTGTCCTCTTCCAAGTGCTGAGCACAGGGCTCTGCATGCAGTAAGCGCTCAATAAATACCACTGATTGATTCCTGGAACATTAGGCACAAACAGCTGTCCTCCCTTTGGGGCTGTCTGTCTCACCTCTCACCTCTCTGCCTCTTCCTGCCCCTACTTTGATCAATCAATCTATCAATCGAAGCTATTTATTGAGCATTTACTGTGTGCAGAGCACAGTAATAGTGCTTGGGTGAGTACAATTCAATCGTATTTAATTCAATCAGACTGAGCCCCCTCCTTTCTCTCCTCCACCTTCCCCTCCCTATCCCCCCGCCTTACCTCCTTCCCCTCCCCACAGCACCTTTATATATGTATATATATTTGTACATATTTATTACTCTATTTATTTCTATATTTTACTTGTACATATTTATTCTATTTATTTTATTTTGTTAATATGTTTTGTTTTGTTGTCTGTCTCCCCCTTCTAGACTGTGAGTCCGCTCTTGGGTAGGGACCGTCTCTATGTTGCCAACTTGTACTTCCCAAGCGCTTAGTACAGCGCTCTGCACACAGTAAGCGCTCAATAAATACGACTGAGTACAATGCTGGTTACGTTCCCTGCCCATCATAAGCTTACAGTCTGGAGGGCAAGTTTACAGTCTAACAAAGTAGGTCAACGGGGCGAAAGGGAAGGATTTCTACAGGCTCCGAAGCTGGCAGGGCTCGGGTCAAGTCCATGTAACTAAGGGAGGGGAAGGCCGCCAGAGTCTGCTGCTCCTTTTGGGCCCTCGGTTTCTGGTCTGGAGTCTGGGGGTAAAACAGTCCCTTTCCTTCTGAGGGAGCAGCCAAGCAGGTCGGTGAAAGAAAGCCTGCCAAAGTTTTGGCTTGTCCTGATGGACAAGATTCATCTCTCCTTGTTTTAGTTTTCTAAAACAGCAGCATGGCCCAGTGGCTAGGCCCAGCTCCAGTTTGGAAGCCTCAGCCCAGGCCCAAGGCCGTCGTCCAGTGCAGATGTGGATTCTGAGTCGCCCAGACACCCAAACAAACCATTCAGGGTCAAAAACCCTGCCCTGGAATGAATAATCTGTCAGCTGAGTCACCATGATACCGAGACCCGGGCCTTGAAGAGACACGGGCTGGAGGGGGAGAGGAAGAGGAGAAGGAGGAGGAGGAGGAGGGAGGGAAATACGAGTGGCCCCGGCAGCCCTCCTCCCAACCTTTTCCTGCCTAAACAAATGCAGTTGAGGCCAAGATTCTGATGGTGAGTCTTCCCATGACCTGGGTGAGGCTAAGACGGTCACCAAACTTGCCCACATCTCACTTTTCCTAAACTCACATGGGGAACTAGTATCAACCCCGTCTGAACTCACAAGGCGGTTGTAAGGATGAGTCAGACTTTACATGCCTACCGACTCTGTTGTGCTGGCCTCTCCCAAGCGCTTAGTACAGTGGTCTGAACACAGTAAGTGCTCAATAACTCATTGACTGATGATATGGGCAAAGGGCTCAGGACTCCTTAGGAGAAGGGCAGGATGAAAATCAGAAGACCGATGGCTTCAAAATGATGGTTTTTGTGGTGAGTTCTGAGTCCGTAGAGCCTCCTGTGAAGAGCTTCTGGATTATATGTTGCCAATTTGTACTTCCCAAGCACTTAGTACAGTGCTCTGCACACAGTAAGCACTCAATAAATATGACTGAATGAATGAATTATTGCCCTGGGAGAAGTGACTTTTTTTTTAAAAAAAGGTATTTGTTAAACACTTACTATACTCTAGGTACTGTACTAAGCACTGGGGTAGCTATGAGCTAATCAGGTTGGACACAGTCCCTGTCCCAAGTGGGGCTCCCATTCTTAATTCCCATTTTCCAGATGAGGTATTTGAGGCCTAGAGAAGTAAAGTGATTTGCCCATCAAACAGCAGACAGATGGCAGGGCCAGGATTAGAACCCAGGTCTTTTTGACACCCAGGCCCACTCTTGGGATGGGAGACCCCTACCAACCTTCCGTGGATATTTGCCAAGAAAATGATGGTTAAACCTCGAGGATTCTCCCTGTGAATAGCAATAAGGGTGGTATTTGCTAAAAGCTTACTCTCCACCAAGCACAGTACTAAACACTCTGGGAAATTAGACCGATAAACAGACACATTCCCTGCCCACAATGACCTCACAGACTAAAAGGGGAGACAAAAATTAATATAACTAAATGACAGATATGGATATAAGCACTGTGGGGCTGGGAGGGGGGATGAATAAAGGGAGCAAGTCAGGGCGAGGCAGGAGGGAGCGGGAGATGAGGAAAGGGCTTAGTCAGGGTCCTTTGGAGAACGCACCCCGCCCCAGCTGTTGAACCTCAGAGCTTGTGGCTGTCTCTCCCTGTAGACTGAAAGCCCCTCGTGGGCAAGGATCACATCTACCAACTCTGTCACGCTGTCTTTTCCCAAGTGCTTAGTACAGTGCTCTGCTCTCAGTAAGCACTCAGGCCCCAACTCATCTTTGGGACTCAAGAGAGGCTGTCCCTGATGGACCTGGCTGATGGCAGCCCAGCTATAGAGGTGAATGAGTCCGATGAAGCCCACACGTTAATATCTAGGAAACAGGTGGCTTCCTCCACATTTTGGGGACTTAAACGTCCTCCGAGGAAAGGGGAAAGCTAAGGAGGGAGGCAATATTCTCTCTGGCTGCCTGGTAAAAGTTTTCCGGTGGGAAGGCAGCTTAGCTTAGTGGAAAGTCAGGTGACCAGGGTTCCGATTCCAGCTCCGCCCCTTGTCTGCTGTGTGACCTTGGGTAAGTCACTTCAGTTCTCCGTACCTCAGTGTCTTCATCTATAAAATGGGGACCCAATACCTGCTCCCCCCCACCCCACCCACTTAGATCGCGAGCCCCACGAGGGACAGGGACCATATTTAACCCCAACACTTCGTACTGTGTTTGACCCACAGTAAGCATTTAACAAATACCACAATTATTACTATTAGGTGAGAGGGAGGCCTTACCTGACTAAGCCTTACTTTCCTCATTTCCCACTCCCTCCTGCATTGCCGACTTGCTTATTCATCCCCCCTCCCATCCCCACAGCACTTACGTCCATATCTGTTATTTTTTTTTATATTAATGTCTGTTTCCCCCTCTAGACTGTGAGCTCGCTGTTTATTGTTTTTTTGGACTCTCCCAAGCGCTTAGTGTAGTCCTTTGCATACAGTAAGCGCTCAATAGATACAATCGAATGAGTAAATGAGAGGTGAGAAGGGGCGGAGAAGAAAGGAAGGGAGAGGAAGCAGAGAAGGAGCGGAGCTGGATCAAAACGAATCGGGGAGGGGGGGCAGATTTAGACTGTGAGCCCACTGTTGGGTAGGGACTGTCTCTATATGTTGCCAACTTGTACTTCCCAAGCGCTTAGTACAGTGCTCTGCACACAGTAAGCGCTCAATAAATATGATTGATTGATTGATCGATCTTTGGACCCCCAGGCCCTCCCCAGACCATATGGCCTGGCCTCCGCCTACCGGTTCCACGGCGGGAAGGTCCTCCACATTTAAAGGAATCTTGGACTCTATGTCCTCCCAGCCCGGGAGGTTATTCAAGGCCCGGTCCCCGCTGACCACGTCCCCGTTCTGTGCCTTGATCCCGTTCGGTCGCTGCGGGGCGGGGCCGACGTGGTGGAAGAAAAGGCTCTTCTGCGGCATGGGCAGGAACCAGGCCATGGCAAAGGCCACCGCCACGCAGGTCAGGGAGATGACGTTCAGGCTGAACAGGGACCACCCGGCCACCGACACCAGGATCTGCCCCAGGACCGAGCCCACGGTGAAGCCCACCAGCGTGGCGCTGCGGCAGTAGCTGGTGACCTTCTGGTACATGTCCAGGTCCACCACGCTGTAGATGTACGAGTAGTAGGCGATCTCCGTGGCCGTGGCCACGCCGTAGAAGAACTCCAGGAACTGGATGGCCAGCAGGCCTTGGGCGTACAGCAGCATGAACCACGTGACGATGAGGCTGAAGCCCTGCAGCAGGACGACGGGCTTGTAGCGGAGGTAGTCCGTGGCCAGGAACACGGGAAACAGCAGCACCAGATATGAGTATGTCCAGACCGGGTAAATTTCATTGAAGACCTGGAAGCGGGGGAGAACAAGGATGAGTTCAGAGCGGGCCAGTCGGATGGGTAAGCAGCATGGCGTAGTCGATACAGGACGGGCCTGAGTGTCCAAAGGTCATGTGTTCTAATCCCGGCTCCACCACTTGACTGCCGTGTGGCCGTGGGGAAATCACTTCACTTCTCTGGGCCTCAGTTACCTCATCGCAAAATGGGGATTGAGACTGTGAGCCCGACGTAGGACAAGGACTGTGTCCAACCCGATTTGCTTGTATCCACTCCAGCGCTTAGTACAGTGCTTGACATAGTAAATGCTTAATACCACAATTATTATTGTTATTGGACCCCATACCTGGCTACGATGACGATGATGATGGTATTTCTTAAGCGCTTACTATGTGCAAGCTCTGTTCTAAGCACCGGGGTAGATACCAGCTGATCAGGTTGGACCCAGTCCCTGTCCTACATGGAGCTCACAGTCTTTATCCCCATTATACAGATGAGGGAACTGAGGGCCAGAGAAATTAAGTGACTTACCCAAGGTCACACAGCAGACCAGACCCGTACTAGAATGCCAGTTTTCAGGCCTGCCTTGACGGTAATCCAGGAAAATTGAGGGTTCTTCTGGTCTCCTCCACTCCTACCCCCACCACGCTGACCCAGTGCTGACCAGGGGAGTGAAAGGCCACTCTGGTAATCTGGGTTGTTTGTGTTTGTGTTAAGGTTATTTAGGGAGTGGTTTTTGTTTTTTTTTTTTCCAAAACAGCCTAGGGTACTGGATAGAATCCAGGATCCTGCCGTGCCAATTTTCTGACAGAAGGAATGACAGGAGCAGCATGACCTAGAAGAAAAGCCTGGGTTCTAATCCCGGCTTTGCCACTTGCTTACTATGTGACCTTGGGCAAGTCATTTAACTTCTCTGGACCTCAGTGTCCTCATCTGTAAAATGGAATTAAATACTTGCTACTTTCCACATGAATTTCCTGCATGTTCTCAGGTGATTTTATTGAATTCCAATGTGCCTCACTTTTCTCAACCATGACATAGCCATAATAATGGAAATGACCAGATAGTGACCAGTTACCAATACGATCGGTAAATAATAAGTAACCAACACAAAATGTTAAATAAACTCTCCACAAATGGGAAACAGCGTGGCCCAGTGGATAGAGCATAGGCCTGGGAGGGAGAAGGACCTGGGTTTTAATCCCGGCTCTGCCCCTCGTCTGCTTACATGTCCTCTAGACTGTAAGCTCATCGTGGGCAGGGAACATTTCTACCAACTCTGTTATACTGTGCTCTCCCAAGTGCTTAGTACAGTCCTCTGCACACAGTTAGCACACAACTGATTGCTGTGTGACCTCGGGCAAGTTACTTATCTACCTCATGTGGAAAATGGGATTAAGACCGTGAGCCCCATGTGGGGCACGGACTGTGTCCAACCTAACTGTATTTACCTCAGTACTTAGTACAGTGTCTGGCACATAGTAAGTGCTTAACAAACACCAAAAAACAGAAACAAAAGAACAAAAAAAGCCTTACTAGTTGGACTTTAATTCCAGGGGAACCTCTCCCTTTTCCTTAGCATTCACGCAGTCAAGCAGATGGTTCGACAACTCATACATCACTCCTTGCAACTTTATCCTGGGGTCCCAGTTGGGTTTTATATCCAGGGGAACTTCTCCCTTTTCCTTAGCATCCATGCAGCCAAGCAGATGGTTCGACAAATCATAAATCACCCCTTGCGACTTTATCCTGGGGTCCCAGCTGGTGTGACTTAGGTGAGTGGGGATAGTGTCTATCAACTCGGTTGATTTGTACTTTCCCATGCGCACAGTACAATGCTCACACCCAATGAATACCACTTGACTGATTGAAGGCCGAAGACTAAGAGCCCACTCTCCCCAAGAACCTCAGACCGAAGAACCAAGTGTCCACTGACGAGGTCCAAAATTACCAGTATAACTGCAGTGGACTCAGATTGCAAACTCCTCGAGGGCCGGTCAGGGGGCACTTTGTATTTCTTCAGGATGATCCCCAAGTACCCAAGATATAATGTTCCACCCCCAGTCAGCTGGGATGTCCAAACTACATCCCACTTCCCCCATCCCCCCTGTGTTTAAACAGGCTATAAACACCCTGGAATAAGAGACCAGTGAGAAGTGAAGGCTTTTCCCACAGCCTTTATGTACGTATTTTAGGTCATATAACTGTAAGCTCGTTATGGGCCGGGGACGTGACAGCTAATTCTGTTGTACTGCACTCTCCCATGCACTTAGAACAGGGTTCTGCACACAGTAAGCGCTCAATAAATATCACTGATGGACTGATTGATCGATCAATTTTCTCACACAGTGGGCCCCAGGACTCCAGACTGTTGCTGGTCAGGGAAACTTTCAGTCATCTTTACTTCTGCAGATCGTCTCCTTCGACTATATTAAAGTGTGCTGAAACAGGGTGAGGTTTTTATACTATTTTTAGTCGTTCCCCTCCCCCCAGGACAATAGGTTATTTGGAAATTGATACTAGGAAATGATGATGCCTACCTTGTGGGCATGAGCGGTATGGCCTATCTCCCAGTTTGGGGGAGGAGGGAGCCATGCTGGTTCAACCTGTATGGCCACCCTTGCGACTGGCTGTCGGACCTCCTAGGGCTGGGGGGCTCACTGTATCAGGCCCCACAAACTTAGGGTAATTTTATCTTGGAGATAATGAGGTAAATTTCTACCTCGCCTTCCCACCTCCGCTCCACAATGAGTGTTTCTTTACCTCCACAATGTCTCCCCCGCCGTCTCGTCCACACCCACGGCCCCATGCAACCCTCCCTTTCAGAATAACCCCTTTATTCATTATTCCTTCTCTCCCCGCTTTCCCTCATCTCCCCATCTCATCTGTCTCTGACCCTATTTCTTCCAATTAGTGCTAGGAGAGCATGAGAAGCCTTATATATCAAGGACCCTCCTCCATCCCCCCCGAACACCCAAGTCCTCAGTTTTCCCTTAAAGAAATGCTGCCGCACACAGTTTCTCAACAGGGGTTGGTGAAGGGAAGGAGGGGTGTTCCATACGGATAAGACAAAGACCCAGTAGTTAGCTCACTGTAAATTCAGCATAGTCCACATAATTCTAATTCTAACAGTGGGAAACCCACCGGCTTGCCTGCTAGTTCCCTAATCTCTATTTCATTCATTCAATCATACTTATTGAGCGCTTACTGGGTGCAGAGCACTGTACTAAGCGTTTGGGAGGTACAAGTTGGCAACATACAGAGGCAGTCCCTACCCAACAGTGGGCTCACAGTCAACCGGCTGAGTAGATACAGCAGCTAATAAGGTGATGCAATCAGCTGCTTTGCTGTGTAACCAGACATCAGTCAGAGAAAATCTTGGACAGATAAGGTTCTGACCTCTCCCCCCCACAAGACATCATCATCATCATCCACATCATCCTCACACCCCCTAAATAATAATAATAATAATGATGGCATTTATTGAGCGCTTACTATGTGCAAAGCACTGTTCTAAGCACTGGGACCATGAGCCCCAAGTGGGACGGGGACTGTATCCCATCTGAGGATCTCGTCTCTACCCGGGTGCTTAGTACAGTGTTTGGTACATTCTAAATGCTTAACAAACAGCACCCTTTTAGACTGTGAGCCCACTGTCGGGTAGGGACTGTCTCTATATGTTGCCAATTTGTACTTCCCAAGTGCTTAGTACAGTGCTCTGCACATAGTAAGCGCTCAATAAATACGATTGATGATGATGATGATTTGGACACTGTAATCTTCAGGTTGCCCCAGAAATCCCTTTCCTCATATCACCATAATCAATGGGATTTACTGAGCATTAACTACATACAGAGTACTGTACTAAGCACTTGGGAGAGTACAATACAATGGACTTGGCAGACAGGTTCCCTACCCACAAGTTTGCAGTCTAGAGGGGAGTCTTTTGTTATACAGGCAAAGGGGTTGATGGATTGATATAGTGTTCCACCCCCAAGAGCCCTTGGGGAAAACCAGGGCCACTCTGCTGTTCTGGCTACTACAGCCTCGGGCTGAAACCAGTTGGTTCCCTCCACCTTCTCCCGCCCCCTCTTACCCTTCCTTCAATACAGTGTCAGTGTGCCAAAAGACTTATTACCAGCCCATAATACCTAAGAATCCTGAATTCATTCATTCATTCATTCAATCGTATTTACTGAGTGCTTACTGTGTGCAGAGCACTGTACTAAGCGCTTGGGAAGTACAAGTCGGTGACATATAGAGACGGTCCCTACTCAACAGCGGGCTCACATTCTAGAAGGGGGAGACAGACAACAAAACAAAACATATTAACAAAATAAAAAGAATAAAAGTAAAATAAATAGAGTAATAAATATGTACAATCTCTACTGGGTTCACAAGAAGAGCTTCCATAGCGTCAAAGGAACTCTGGGTCCAGGGGGAGAATTTTGCCCCTGCTTCCTAAGTAGAAGTCATGGTGCTAATTTCTAAATGGACCTTTTCCCCCTTAGTCTGGTGATTAAAGTACTTTTTCTACACTGTAAACATGCTAAGATCTCACTGCCCCCCGCCAAAATTTATAAAGTCCAAACAAATAAGGGACACCTGCTCTATCATACAGAAATGGCACAAGGATATACCAACTCATTTCTTAAAATTGTTTATTTTCTTCGCTCCTGATATTTACTACCCAGAGTTCATGGAAAATGACCAATTTCCAACAATTTTAAAACTGTTCAATTGCTTCCGTCAGGCTGAAATTTCATGTAACCAGTCTCAGAGACCAAAGTAACTTTTCTGGAGTGTTGAAAGGAAAATCCACTCAAGATGGGAAAAAGCCACAGGTCACAACAGCTCCAACTGTCAGCGTCTAACTTAGCGTCTCTGCCAACCCCCGGGGGCCAAATCTAACCTTCAGCAGTTGTGAAGTAGGAGGCTGGAGAAGAGATGTTAGCAGTTCCCCCACAATATTCCCTACAAACCATTCAACATTTTGGGAAGTTGCCTACACTCCCATCTGGAAATTGAAACACAGCAAGGTGGAGGAGATGCTGCTGTTCATTTCAGTGAAAGTGACAGAATCCAAGGCCCACCTCGGGGAGCCCATAGTGTATGATTGATTCTGGAAGATGCCACCCTTCACCCCTAAATCAAGCCTTCAACTCTCTCACCCTGTTCCTCATCCCTACTGAGAGCTCACCTCCTCCAAGAGGCCTTCCCTGACTGAGCCCCCTTTTTCCTCTACTCCTCCCCACCCCCCCACCCTACCTCCTTCCCCTCCCCACAGCACCTGTATATGTTTGTACAGATTTATTACTCTATTTTACTTGTACATATTTACTATTCTATTTATTTTGTTAATGATGTACATTTAGCTTTAATGCTATTTATTCTGACGACACCCATCCACACGTTTTATTTTGTTGTCTGTCTCCCCCTTCTAGACTGTGAGCCCGTTGTTGGGTAGGGACCGTCTCTGTATGTCGCCAACTTGCACTTCCCAAGTGCTTAGTGCAGTGCTCTGCACACAGTAAGTGCTCAATAAATACGATTGAATGAATGAATTCACCTTGCCTTAGCAGCAGCACGTTTACATTGGATGCAGCGGAGCCTATTGGAAAGAGCCAGGGACTGGTAGTTAGAGGACGTGGGCTCTGCTGTGGGACCTTGGGCAAGTCACTTCTCTTCATGGTGCTTCAGTTTCCTCATCTACATAATGGGGGGGTTCAATACCTCTTCTCCCTCCTACTTAGCCTGGGAGCCCCATGTGGGACCTGATTATCAATCAATCAACCAATGGCATTTATTGAGCGCTTACTACGTGCAGAACACTGTACAACAGAATTAGCAGACACCTTCCCTGCCCATAATGAGCAGTGCTGTAAGCCCTCCTACCTCACCTCTCTGCTCTCCCAACATCACCCAGCCCACACACTTTGCTCCTCTAATGCCAACCTACTCACTGTACCGCAACCTCATGTATCTCAACGCCGACCTCTCACCCAGGCCCTGCCCCTGGCCTGGAATGCCCTGCCTCTTCATATCCAACAATTATTCTCCCCCCTTTCAAAGCCTAATTGAAGGCACAACTCCTCCAAGAGGCCTTCCTTTTCCTTTTCTTCCACTCCCTTCACCCACTCACCCGATGTAGCCAGGAGGGAGCCCCATGACAAAGCAATCAGTTTACTAAACATCCACCTAGTAGGGAGCTTTGTGCCTCTCCATTGTGTTAAATGCACTCACTGCAGGAAAGAAAGGGTTTTCACAAGAGGCTATGATGCAACTTTACTTGTAAGCATCACACCCTGGCAATTACTTCTCTACCTCTAAAGCTACAATGCAGATTACAATCAAGTTCCCTTCTCCCCTCATTGTATGATGTCTCCCAATATTTTATCTTCATGTCTGTCTCCTCCATTGTATTGTACATTCCCAAGGACTCAGTAAGTACTCAGTAAATACCACTGAATGATTATCATCCCAGCAGCCAACCTCATGGTACTTTCAGTAATCCATTTTATCCATTTGCTTGCTATTATCAGTTGTGTATCTATTTTTCCTCCTATAGGTTTGCAATTTGTCTCCCACAGGCCTTCCCACACTGAGCACCCCCTCTAAAGCAGCGTGGCTCAGTGGAAAGAGCAAAGGCCTTGGGTTCAAATCCTGGCTCCGCCAACTGTCAGCTCTGTGACTTTGGGCAAGTCACTTCACTTCTCTGTGCCTCAGTTACCTCATCTGTAACATGGAGATTAAGACTGTGAGCGCCCCCCCCCCGATCACCTTCTAACCTCCCCAGCACTTAGAACAGTGCTTTGCACATTGTAAGTGCTTAATAAATGCTATTATTATTATTATCCTCTCCTCCTCCTCCCCTCCCCTTCACCCCCTCTCCCTCCCTCTGCCCCTCCCCACAGCACTTGTGCATATTTGTTCATATGTATTACTCTATTTTATTAATAGCATGCATATATCTATAATTCTATTTATTTTGATGGTATTGACACCTGTCTATTTGTTCTGTTTTGCTATCTGTCTCCCCCTTCTAGACTGTGAGCCCCTTGTTGGGTAGGGACTGTCTCTATTATATTGCCGAATTGTACTTTCCAAGCACTTAGTACAGTGTTCTGCACACAGTAAGCGCTCAATAAATATGATTGAATGAATGAATGAATTAGACTATACGCTCCTCAAGGGCAGGAACCGGGCCTTATTCTTCCGGTAACCACCTCCCCACCCCCAGCCCCAGGCGCCTAGTAAAAGTGCCACAAAAAATAAACAGACGGCATAAGAAAAGGCGCGCAAAGCTGTGGGCAGGGGAGTCCTGCACTGGCCTTTTTGCTCACCCCCGCACCCATGGGTGAATTTCACTGTCCCTGTCAAACTCTTAGTACAGTGCTCTGCACATAGTAAGCGCTCAATAAATACGATTGATTGATAAACTCTTAAAGCGCCAAGGATAGATAGGTATATACCCAGTGCTTGGCACTCAGAAAATACCAGTAAATGAATAAGCCAATTTAATATCTAGCATTCTTCTGCCTCATAACCATCTCTGCTCCCCAAATCTGGGCAGATGAGGAGACTGTAAGGGAGGAGGAAATTAACCTTCAGGACCAAGGAGGGTATATTTAATCTTTGCTGATGGGCAAAGGAGGGCTTATATAGATGACAAGAAAACATGGAGCCCCTCTTCAGTAAGCAATCACCTTTGCGTGATCTGGAGGCGAATGGTCATCAGAGCCGTGCTAAGGGCGAACCAGTGACGTAATGGAAGCCAAAGAGCCCTGTTCTGACCCCTAGATGCCCCAGATAACTTGAAAAGAAAAAAATAAAGGGCGGGAAAACAAGACAAGAGGTGCCCTTGAGACTAGAGGAGTGGCTGCCATAAATCGAGGTATGGGGAATTACATCCTCACAGTCTAAACGTTCCTGGTGGAGGGTACTGATGGCCTCCACCAGGACCTAGTGTGTGAGGTGACTGGGGTAATTAATGTCTGAAAGGCCGGATTTAGGAAGTGTACAATATTACCCCCGGGGGTTAGATTCCCGAATTCATTCATTCATTCATTCAATCGTATTTATTGAGCGCTTACTGTGTGCAGAGCACTGGACTAGGTGCTTGGGAAGTACAAGTTGGCGACATATAGAGACGGTCCCTACCCAACAACGGGCTCACAGTCTAGAAGTGGGAGTCAAACAACAAAACAAAACATGTGGTCAGGTGTCAAGTCATGAGAATAAACAGAGGTAAAGCCAGATGCACATCTGACAAAATAAACAGAATAGCAAATATGTACAAGTAAAATAGAATGATAAATCTGTACAAACATATATACAGGTGCTGTGGGGAGGGGAAGGAGGTAGGACGGGGGATAGGAAAAAGGGGGCTCAGTTTGGGAATATTCTGAATATTCCTCATATTCTAGCAGGCAGAGCATTCATTCATTCAATTGTATTTACTGAGCGCTTACTGTGCGCCGAAGACTGTACTAAGCACTTGGGAGAGTCCAATACAACAATCAACAGACACATTCCCTGCCCACAATGAGCTTATACCCTAGATGGGGGGGAGAGCATGGCATAATGGATGATAGAGCAGGGGCCTGAGAGTCAGGAGGTCATGGGTTCTAATCTCGCCTCCACCACTTGTCTGCAGTGTGACCTTGGGCAAGCCACTTTACTTCTCTATGCCTCAGTTCCCTCAGCTGTAAAATGGAAATCGAGGCTGTGCGCCCCACATCGGACCGGGACTACGTCCACCACGATTTGCTTGTATCTACCTCGAGCTTAGTATAGTGCCTGGAACATAGTAAGCGTGCGACAAACACCATCATTATTATCATTTTTAATAATAATAATAGAAATCAATAAATGACAGATACGGACAGAAGTGCTGTGGGGCTGGCACGGGGGGAAACAAAGGAAGTCAGGGCCACGCAGAAGGGAGGAGGAGAAGAGGAACGACTCTGCCGCTAATCTCCTCACCGTACCTCGTTCTCGTCTGTCCCGCCATCGACCCCCGGCCCACATCCTCCCCCGGGCCTGGAATGCCCCCAATCCCTCTGCCCATCCGCCAAGCTCGCTTTCTCCCTCCCTTCAAGGCCCTACTGAGAGCTCACCTCCTCCAGGAGGCCTTCCCACACTGAGCCCCTTCCTTCCTCTCCCCCTCGTCCCCCTCTCCATCCCCCCCATCTTACCTCCTTCCCTTCCCCACAGCACCTGTATATATGTTTGTACAGATTTATTACTCTATTTATTTAATTATTTAACTTGTACCTATCTATTCTATTTATTTTTTGTTTGTTTGTTTGGTTTTGTTCTCTGTCGCCCCCATTTAGACTGTGAGCCCACTGTTGGGTAGGGACTGTCTCTATACGTTGCCAGCTTGTACTTCCCAAGTGCTTAGTCCAGTGCTCTGCACACAGTAAGCGCTCAATAAATATGATTGATTGATGATTGATTGACTGAATGATGATGATGATAAAGCCGTACCTGTCTCTCGGTGAGGTTCCTGTCGGGGCTTAGTTCAGCGCTCTGCATGCAGTAAGCGCTCAATAAATACGACTGAATGAATGAATGAATGATGATGATGATGATGATGATGATAAAGCCGCACCTGTCTCTCGGTGAGGTTCTTGTCGGGGCTTAGTCCAGCGCTCTGCACACCGTAAGCGCTCAATCAATCAATCAATCAATTGTATTTATTGAGCGCTTACTGTGTGCAGAGCACCAGACTAAGCGCTTGGGAAGTCCAAGTTGGCAACATATAGAGACAGTCCCTACCCAACAGTGGGCTCACAGTCTAAATACGACTGAATGAATGATGGTGATGATAAAGCCGTACCTGTCTCTCGGTGAGGTTCTTATCATCATCATCATCATCATCAATCGTATTTATTGAGCGCTTACTGTGTGCAGAGCACTGTACTAAGCGCTTGGGAAGTACAAAATTGGCAACATCTAGAGACAGTCCCTCTCCAACAGTGGGCTCACAGTCTAAAGGGGGGAGACAGAGAACAAAACCAAACATACTAACAAAATAAAATAAATAGAATAGATATGTACAAGTAGAATAAATAGAGTAATAAATATGTACAAACATATATACATATATACAGGTGATGTGGGGAAGGGAGGGAGGGCATATAGGTACAGGGGGGCAGGTCCAGAGACCTGGTGGGTGGGTTCCAGAGAAAGCTGGTGGGGGCAGCCCAGAGAGAGCTGGCTTTGGGGACTATAGTATAGTACAGTATAGAGAAGCAGGGTTGTTCTGTGGCAAGAGCCCAGGCTTTGGAGTCAGAGGTCAGGGGTTCAAATCCCAACTCCGCCGCTTGTCAGCTGTGTGACCTTGGGCATCATCATCATCATCATCAATCGTATTTATTGAGCGCTTACTATGTGCAGAGCACTGTACTAAGCGCTTGGGAAGTACAAATTGGCAACATATAGAGACAGTCCCAACCCAACAGTGGGCTCACAGTCTAAAAGGGGGAGACAGAGAACGAAACCAAACATACTAACAAGTCACTTCCCAACAGTGTATACATGTTTGTACATATTTATTACTCTATTTATTTATTTTGTACATATCTATTCTATTTATTTTATTTTGTTAGTACGTTTGGTTTTGTTCTCTGTCTCCCCCTTTTAGACTGTGAGCCCACTGTTGGGTAGGGACTGGCTCTAGATGTTGCCAATTTGGACTTCCCAAGCGCTTAGTCCAGTGCTCTGCACACAGTAAGCGCTCAATAAATATGATTGATTGATTGACTGACTGAATGATGATGATGATAAAGCCGTACCTGTCTCTCGGTGAGGTTCTTGTCGGGGCTTAGTCCAGCGCTCTGCACACAGTAAGCGCTCAATAAATATGAATGAATGAAAGATGATGATGATAAAGCCGTACCTGTCTCTCGGTGAGGTTCTTGTCGGGGCTTAGTCCAGCGCTCTGCACACAGTAAGCGCTCAATAAATATGAATGAATGAAAGATGATGATGATAAAGCCGTACCTGTCTCTCGGTGAGGTTCTTGTCGGGGCTTAGTCCAGCACTCTGCACACAGTAAGCGCTCAATAAATATGAATGAATGATGATGATGATGATAAAGCCGTACCTGTCTCTCGGTGAGGTTCTTGTCGGGGCTTAGTCCAGCGCTCTGCACACAGTAAGCGCTCAATAAATATGAATGAATGAAAGATGATGATGATAAAGCCGTACCTGTCTCTCGGTGAGGTTCTTGTCGGGGCTTAGTCCAGCACTCTGCACACAGTAAGCGCTCAATAAATATGAATGAATGATGATGATGATGATAAAGCCGTACCTGTCTCTCGGTGAGGTTCTTGTCGGGGCTTGGTCCAGCGCTCTGCACAGTAAGCGCTCAATAAATATGAATGAATGAATGATGATGATGATAAAGCCGTACCTGTCTCTCGGTGAGGTTCTTGTCGGGGCTTGGTCCAGCGCTCTGCACACAGTAAGCGCTCAATAAATATGAATGAATGAATGATGATGATGATAAAGCCGTACCTGTCTCTCGGTGAGGTTCTTGTCGGGGCTTGGTCCAGCGCTCTGCACACAGTAAGCGCTCAATAAATACGACTGACTGACTGAATGATAGTGATGATAAAGCTGTACCCGTCTCTCGGTGAGGTTCTTGTCGGGGCTTAGTCCAGCGCTCTGCACACAGTAAGCGCTCAATAAATACGACTGACTGACTGAATGATAGTGATGATAAAGCTGTACCCGTCTCTCGGTGAGGTTCTTGTCGGGGCTTAGTCCAGCGCTCTGCACACAGTAAGCGCTCAATAAATACGACTGACTGACTGAATGATAGTGATGATAAAGCTGTACCCGTCTCTCGGTGAGGTTCTTGTCGGGGCTTAGTCCAGCGCTCCGCACACAGTATGCGCTCAATAAATACGACTGACTGACAAGCCAGCTCTCTTCCTCCCTTCAAGGCCCTGCTGAGAGCTCACCTCCTCCAGGAGGCCTTCCCAGACTGAGCCCCTTCCTTCCTCTCCCCCTCGTCCCCCTCATCTTACCTCCTTCCCTTCCCCACAGCACCTGCATATATGGATACATGTTTGTACATATTGATTACTCTATTTCACTTGTACCTATCCATTCTATTTATTTTGTTTGTTTGGTTTTGTTCTCCGTCTCCACGAATGAATGATGGTGATGATGATAAGGCCGTACCTGTCTCTCGGTGAGGTTCTTGTCGGGGCCGAGCAGGTAGGGGGTGAGGAAGGGCTCGGACGGGCGCAGGCTGGCGAAGAAGCCGTAGGCGCACAGCAGGGCGGTGGGCAGGAACCAGCAGGGCCGCGGGGCGGGGGCGGCGGCGGCGGCGGAGGAGGAGGAGGAGGGGGGCAGGAGCAGGGTGGCCGTGGCCGTGGCCGTGGCCGCCTTGGCCCCCTCCATATCCCGGCCGGGCCCGGCTCAGCGCCCTCCGCTCCTCACGGCCATGGGCCCCCACTCCCGAGCCTCCTGGGAGCCCACCGTCGCGTAGGGCCCGGCTCTACACGTCGCCGACTTGGACTCCCCAAGCGCTTAGCCCAGCGCTCTGCGCCCCGGAACCGCTCAATCAACACGGCCGAATGATGAATGAATCCTCCGAGCGGCTCCTCCCCACGTGGCCCCAACGGCCGCCCTCCCCTCTCCGCCGGCTCCCGCCTTCTGGCGCTACTCTCCGCCAATCCCCAGCGGCCGCCGACATTGCGCCGGCCTCCCATTGGACGGAGCCGCCCCGCCCTCCCGCCTGCTCCCTCCTTCTGGCGCTACTCTCCGCCAATCCCCAGCGGCCGCCGACATTGCGCCGGCCTCCCATTGGACGGAGCCGCCCCGCCCTCCCGCCGTCTCCCTCCTTCTGGCGCTACTCTCCGCCAATCCCCAGCGGCCGCCGACAGTGCGCCGGCCTCCCATTGGACGGAGCCGCCCCGCCCTCCCGCCGGCTCCCCCTTTCTGGCGCCACTCTCCGCCAATCCCCAGCGGCCGCTGACATTGCGCCGGCCTCCCATTGGACGGAGCCGCCCCTCCCTCCCGCCGGCTCCCCCTTCTGGCGCCACTCTCCGCCAATCCCCAGCGGCCGCCGACATTGCGCCGGCCTCCCACAGGACGGAGCCGCCCCGCCCTCCCGCCGGCTCCCCCTTATAATAATAATGGCATTTATTAAGCGCTTACTACGTGCAAAGCACTGTTCTAAGCGCTGGGGAGGTTACAAGGTGATCAGTTTGTCCCACAGGGGGCTCACAGTCTTCATCCCCATTTTCCAGATGAGGTAACTGAGGCCCAGAGAAGTGAAGTGACTTGCCCAAAGTCACACAGTTGACAAGTGGCGGAGTCGGAATTTGAAGCCATGACCTCTGACTCCAAAGCCCGGGCTCTTTCCACTGAGCCACGCTGCTTCTGGCGCTACTCTCCGCCAATCCCCAGCGGCCGCCGACATTGCGCCGGCCTCCCATTGGACGGAGCCGCCCCGCCCTCCCACCGGCTCCCCCTTATAATAATAATGGCATTTATTAAGCGCTTACTACGTGCAAAGCACTGTTCTAATCGCTGGGGAGGTTACAAGGTGATCAGTTTGTCCCACAGGGGGCTCACAGTCTTCATCCCCATTTTCCAGATGAGGGAACTGAGGCCCAGAGAAGTGAAGTGACTTGCCCAAAGTCACACAGTTGACAAGTGGCGGAGTCGGGATTTGAACCCATGACCTCTGACTCCAAAGCCCGGGCTCTTTCCACTGAGCCACGCTGCTTCTGGCGCTACTCTCCGCCAATCCCCAGCGGCCGCTGACATTGCGCCGGCCTCCCATTGGACGGAGCCGCCCCTCCCTCCCGCCGGCTCCCCCTTCTGGCGCCACTCTCCGCCAATCCCCAGCGGCCGCTGACATTGCGCCGGCCTCCCATTGGACGGAGCCGCCCCTCCCTCCCGCCGGCTCCCCCTTCTGGCGCCACTCTCCGCCAATCCCCAGCGGCCGCCGACATTGCGCCGGCCTCCCATTGGACGGAGCCGCCCCGCCCTCCCACCGGCTCCCCCTTATAATAATAATGGCATTTATTAAGCGCTTACTACGTGCAAAGCACTGTTCTAATCGCTGGGGAGGTTACAAGGTGATCAGTTTGTCCCACAGGGGGCTCACAGTCTTCATCCCCATTTTCCAGATGAGGGAACTGAGGCCCAGAGAAGTGAAGTGACTTGCCCAAAGTCACACAGTTGACAAGTGGCGGAGTCGGGATTTGAACCCATGACCTCTGACTCCAAAGCCCGGGCTCTTTCCACTGAGCCACGCTGCTTCTGGCGCTACTCTCCGCCAATCCCCAGCGGCCGCTGACATTGCGCCGGCCTCCCATTGGACGGAGCCGCCCCTCCCTCCCGCCGGCTCCCCCTTCTGGCGCCACTCTCCGCCAATCCCCAGCGGCCGCTGACATTGCGCCGGCCTCCCATTGGACGGAGCCGCCCCTCCCTCCCGCCGGCTCCCCCTTCTGGCGCCACTCTCCGCCAATCCCCAGCGGCCGCCGACATTGCGCCGGCCTCCCATTGGACGGAGCCGCCCCGCCCTCCCACCGGCTCCCCCTTATAATAATAATGGCATTTATTAAGCGCTTACTACGTGCAAAGCACTGTTCTAATCGCTGGGGAGGTTACAAGGTGATCAGTTTGTCCCACAGGGGGCTCACAGTCTTCATCCCCATTTTCCAGATGAGGGAACTGAGGCCCAGAGAAGTGAAGTGACTTGCCCAAAGTCACACAGTTGACAAGTGGCGGAGTCGGGATTTGAACCCATGACCTCTGACTCCAAAGCCCCGGCTCTTTCCACTGAGCCACGCTGCTTCTGGCGCTACTCTCCGCCAATCCCCAGCGGCCGCCGACATTGCGCCGGCCTCCCATTGGACGGAGCCGCCCCGCCCTCTCCGCCGGCTCCCTCCTTCTGGCGCCACTCTCCGCCAATCCCCAGCGGCCGCCGACATTGCTCCGGCCTCTCATTGGACGGAGCCGCCCCGCCCTCCCGCCGGCTCCCTCCTCCTGGCGCCACTCTCCGCCAATCCCCAGCGGCCGCCGACATTGCTCCGGCGTCCCATTGGACGGAGCCGCCCCGCCCTCTCCGCCGGCTCCCTCCTTCTGGCGCCACTGTCCGCCAATCCCCAGCGGCCGCCGACAGCGCGACGGCCTCCCATTGGACGGAGCCGCCCCGCCCTCTCCCGACGAGCCAATGGGAGGCCGGGGATCCGGGGGCTGGGGCCCGGAGGCCGCACGTGTCTGGAGGCGGGCTGGACCCCACCGACCCCTCTTCCTGAAGGACATCATCATTCATTCATTCATTCATTCATTCATTCATTCATTCATTCAATCGCATTATCATCATAATGGCCTCTTTATTATTCGTTCATTCAGTCGTATTTAATGAGCGCTCACTGTGTGCAGAGCACTGGACTAAGCGCTTGGGAAGTCCAATACCACCCTTATCATATTTGCGTGGCTCAGTGGAAAGAGCCCGGGCTTTGGAGTCAGAGGTCATCATCATCATCAATCGTATTTATTGAGCGCTTACTATGTGCAGAGCACTGTACTAAGTACTTGGGAAGTACAAATTGGCAACATATAGAGACAGTCCCTACCCAACAGTGGGCTCACAGTCTAAAAGGTCATGGGTTCAAATCCCGCCTCCGCCAACTGTCAGCTGTGTGACTGTGGGCAAGTCACTTCACTTCTCTGGGCCTCAGTTACCTCATCTGGAAAATGGGGATTAAAACTGTGAGCACCCCCCCCCCCCCCAGCCGTGGGACAACCTGATCACCTTGTAACCTCCCCAGCACTTAGAACAGTGCTTTGCACATAGTAAGCGCTTAACAAATACCATCATTATTATTATTATTATTATTACAAGTTGGCTTGGGAAGTACACGCTTACTATGTGCAAAACACTGTTCTAAGGGCCGGGTAGATTACAAGGTGATCAGGTTGTCCCACGGGGGGCTCGCAGTCTTCATCCCCATTTTCCAAAGGAGGGAACTGAGGCCCAGAGGAGTGACTGTGAGCCCGCTGTTGGGTAGGGACCGTCTCTATATGTTGCCAACCTGTACTTCCCTAAGCGCTTAGTACAGTGCTCTGCACACAGTAAGCGCTCAATAAATACGATTGAATGAATGAAGTGACTTGCCCAAAGTCACACAGCTGACAAGTGGCGGAGCAGGGATTTGAACCCACGACCTCTGACTCCCAACCCCGTGCTCTTTCCACTGTCATCATAATCATCATCATGGTACTTGTTAAACGCGTACTATGCGGCGGGCACTGGACTAAGCGCCGGGGTGGATACAAGCAAATCGAGTTGGACACAGTTCCTGTCCCACGTGGGGCTCCCAGTCCCAATCCCCATTTTCCAGCTGAGGTAACTGAGGCACGGAGAAGTGAAGTGACCCGCCCCACGTCACACAGCGGACAAGTGGCCGAGTCGGAATTAGAACCCACGACCTTCTGACTCCCAGAAGGGCTCCATCCGCTGCATCTTGCTGCTTCCCAGGTAACTTTATCTGCTTTTCTCAGGGGTGATGATAATAATAACAACAGCAATAGTAATAATAATAATAATAATAATAATTGTATCTTCTAGACTGTGAGCCCACTGTTGGGTAGGGACTGTCTCGATATGTTGCCAACTTGTACTTCCCAAGCGCTTAGTACAGTGCTCTGCACACAGTAAGCGCTCAATAAATACGATTGAATGAATGAATGAATTTGTTCAGCGCATAGCAGGTTGGCAACCTCCGAGGTAGATGCACTTCAATTAGGCCATTATTAGATCACTAGATAATAATAATAGTAATGGCATTTATTAAGCGCTTACTATGTGCGAAGCACTGTTCTAAGCACTGGGGAGGTTACAAGGTGATCAGATTGCCCCACGTGGGGCTCACAGTCTTCATCCCCATTTTACAGATGAGGTCACTGAGGCACAGAGAAGCTAAGTGACTTGCCCAAGGTCACACAGCTGAGAATGGGCGGAGTTGTGATTTGAACCCATGACCTCTGACCCGTGCTCTTTCCACTGAGCCACGCTGCTTCTCCAGATCATTCAGCAGCATTATTGTTGCACTTTCCCAAGCGCTTAGTACAGTGCTCTGCACACAGAAAGACCTCAATAAATACGATCGAATGAATGAATAGTGATATCATTCATTCATTCAATCCGGTTCACTCGGTGCACAGTTTGAGGGAGAGGAAACAGTCGGCATTTCACCCCCATTCATCCATTCAGTCGTATTTATTGAGCGCTTACTGTGTGCAGAGCGCTGTACTGAGCGCTGGGGAAAAATACAACGTAACAAGAAACGGTGATATTCCCTGCCCACCACGAGTCCCATTTTACAGACAAGAAAACTGAGGCGCGAAGTTTAGTGACCCGCTCAAGGTCACAGAGCCGGTATCCTGGGACCCCCTGCCCTGAGCCACACTGCTTCGTGGGTATTCCCCGGAGGGGAATGAAAGGAACATGCCTTCTTCCAATAATAATAATAATAATGATTATAGTATTTGTTCAGTGCTTACTACTACTACTACTAATAGTGGCATTTGTTAAGCGCTTACTATGTGCAAAGCACTGTTCTAAGCGCTAGGGAGGATACAAGGTGATCAGGTTGTCCCACTTGGGGCTCACAGTCTTAATCCCCATTTTCCAGATGAGGTAACTGAGGCCCAGAGAAGTGAAGTGACTTGCCCAAAGTCACACAGCTGACAACTGACGGAGCCGGGATTTGAACCCGTGACCTCTGACTCCAAAGCCCATGCTCTTTCCAATGTACCAAGCTATGTACCAAGCACTGTTCTAAGTAAGCACCGGGGTAGATACAAGGTAATCAGGTTGTCCCACGTGGGGCTCTGAATCCCCATTTTCCAGATGAGGTAACCGAGGCACAGGGAAGTTAAGTGTCTTGCCCAAGGTTACACAGCAGACAAGTGGTGGAGCCGGGATTAGAACCCACATCCTCTGACTCCCAAGCCCGACTCTTTCAACTAAGCCACTCTGCTTCTCTAAGCTAGAGTTTAGAGTTAGAGTTTAGACTGTGAGCCCACTGTTGGGTAGGGACTGTCTCTATCTCTTGCCAACTTGTACTTCCCAAGCGCTTAGTCCAGTGCTCTGCACACAGTAAGCGCTCAATAAATACGATTGATTGATTGATTGATTGATTCAACCAGCCTGCTATTTTCCTCTCAGGTTTCCCCGGCTGAAGAAGGCCGAGTCGAGGCAAAGGTTTAACCTTGAAGAGAGGACGGGCTTTCTGATTTCTGCTTTCAGCTTTTCCCTCCTCCGGCCACGTTTCTTCTAGTAATAATAATAATAATGGCATTTTACCGGAATGCCCTCCCTCTGCCCATCCGCCAAGCTAGCTCTCTTCCTCCCTTCCAGGCCCTCCTGAGAGCTCACCTCCTCCAGGAGGCCTTCCTTCCTCTCCCCCTCGTCCCCCTCTCCATCCCCCCCATCTTACCTCCTTCCCTTCCCCACAGCACCTGTATATATGTATATATGCTTGTACATATTCATTACTCTGTTTATTTTACTTGTACATATCTATTCTATTTATTTTATTTTGTTAGTATGTTTGGTTTTGTTCTCCGTCTCCCCCTTTTAGACTGTGAGCCCGCTGTTGGGTAGGGACTGTCTCTTTATGTTGCCAACTTGGACTTCCCAAGCGCTTAGTCCAGTGCTCTGCACACAGTAAGCGCTCAATAAATATGATTGATTTATTAAGCGCTTACTATGTGTAAAGCACTGTTCTAAGCGCTGGCACTGTAGGTCTCCAGGCCCCTTCTTTCCAGTCCCTGCAGGACGAAGGCGTCCCCGAGGAGGTCCAGAGGAACGGATCAGAAAACTTCCCAACATTTAAATTGATTGATTCAACCAGCCTGCTATTTTCCTCTCAGGTTTTCCCGGCTGAAAAAGGCCGAGTCGAGGCAAAGGTTTAACCTTGAAGAGAGGACGGGCTTTCTGATTTCTGCTTTCAGCTTTCAGCTTTTCCCTCCTCCGGCCACGTTTCTTCGGCCACGTTAAATTGGCACTTTGCCCCATGGCCTGCCCCTTCTCCTTCTCCATGCCCTTGGCTTGGCCGTGCTTCCCAGCGTGACCGGAATTCCCGACTCCAGCCTCCAGCTCTTTTCCTCTTTCCCCGCAGCCAAATGCTCCAAAGTTCAGATCTGCGGCCCCTGCTGCTGCATTGGAAAGAATTTGTCCGTGTTCTCCTCTCCCCAGATCCAGCTAGTGTCCAAATGGTATTTATTAAGCGCTTACTACATGCCGAACGCTGTTCTAAGCCTCCTCCAAAGTTCAGATCTAATAATAATAATAATAATGATGGTATTTAGTAAGCGCTTCCTATGTGCTAAGCACTGGGGTAGATACAAGATCATCAGGTTGTCCCACTGGGGGCTCATAGTCTTGGATGGTGATAATAATGATGGTATTTGTTAAACGCTTACTATGTGCCAGGCACTGTACCAAATGCTGGGGTGAATACAGCAAAGAGAAGCAGCGTGGCTCAATGGAAAGAGCCCGGGCTTTGGAGTCAGAGGTCATGGGTTCAAATCCCGGCTCCGCCACTTGTCAGCTGTGTGACTTTGGGCAAGTCATTTAACTTCTCTGGGCCTCAGTTACCTCATCTGCAAAATGGGGATTAAGACCGTGAGCCCCACATGGGACAACCTGATCACCTTGTAACCTCCCCAGCGCTTAGAACAGTGCTTTGCACATAGTAAGTGCTTAATAAATGCCATTATTACAGCAAATCTAGTTGGACACAGTCCCTGTCCCATGCGGGGCTCACGATCTCAATCCCCATTTTACAGAGGAGGGAACTGAGGCCCACAGAAGTGAAGTGACTTGCCCAAGGTCACACAGCAGACAAGTGGCGGAGCCGGGATTTGAACCCACGACCTCTGACTCCCAAGCCCGGGCTCTTTCCACTAAGCTACGCTGCTCCCATCTCCTATCTGCACTGCAAAAAATTGGTTAGTATTCTGGTCTCCCCAGACCCAGCTTGAGTCCAGATGCTATTTATTAAGCGCTTACTACATGCTAAGCACTGCACTAAGCACTGGGGGAAATTACAATCAATCAATCAATCAATCAATCGTATTTATTGAGCGCTTACTGTGTGCAGAGCACTGTACTAAACGCTTGGGAAGTACAAGTTGGCAACATATAGAGACAGCCCCTACCCAATGGGTTTATAGTCTAGAGAAAGTTCAGGCCGGGGACAATCTCTGTTTCACAATATTGACACTGTGCTAAATGCTGGGGTAGGTCCAAGTTAATAATGATGGCATTTGTTAAGCACTTACTATGTGCAAAGCACTGTTCTAAGCTGCCGGGGAGAATACAAGGTGGTCAGGTCGTCCCACGTGGGGCTCGCAGTCTTAATCCCCATTTTACAGATGAGGTAACTGAGGCCCAGAGAAGTGAAGTGACTTGCCCAAAGTCACACAGCTGATAAGTGGCAGATCCAGGATAATAATAATAATAATAATAATGATGGCATTTATTAAGCGCTTACTGTGTGCAATGCACTGTTCTAAGCCCTGGGAGGGATACAAGGTAATCAGGTTGTCCCACTTGGGGCTCACAAATCTTAATCCCCATTTTCCAGATGAGGTAACTGAGGCACAGAGAAGTGAAGTGACTTGCCCAAAGTCACACAGCTGACAAGTGGTGGAGCCGGGATTAGAACCCATGACCTCTGACTTCCAAGCCCGTGCTCTTTCAATCAATCAATCAATCAATCGTATTTATTGAGTGCTTACTGTGTGCAGAGCACTGTACTAAGTGCTTGGGAAGTACAAGTTGGCAACATCTAGAGACAGTCCCTACCCAACAGCGGGCTCACAGTCTAAAAGGGGGAGACAGAGAACAAAACTAAACGTACTAACAAAATAAAATAAATAGAATAGATATGTACAAGTAAAATAAATAGAGTAATAAATATGTACAAACATATATAAGTTGGCAACATAAAGAGACAGTCCCTACCCAACAGTGGGCTCACAGTCTAAAAGGGGGAGACAGAGAACAAAACCAAACATACTAACAAAATAAAATAAATAGAATAGGTATGTACAAGTAAAATAAATAAATAGAGTAATAAATATGTACAAACATATATACATTTATACAGGTGCTGTGGGGAAGAGAAGGAGGTAAAATGGGGGGATGGAGAGGGGGACGAGGGGGAGAGAACTTTCCACTGAGCTACGCACAGTCCCTGCCCCACATGGGGTTGAGGACAGGTATTCCAACCCCATTTTACAGAGGAGGAAGCTGAGGCCCAGAAAAGTCGAGCTCATTATCACCCAGCAGATAAGGAAGTGGCAGAACAGGGATTAGAAATTATCTCTGGCCAGGAGCTGAGCCTCGGGTGATACAGTGATAAAGAAAACAAACACTGATATACAGTCACACCCGTAGGGAAAGAGGGACTTTTTTTTTTCTGGCCCATTCCTGAAGCCAGAAATTTGGAAAAGGAAAAACCACAAGCGCCTGCCAAAATTGACCAAAGTCAACCAACAGCCCTTTATGGAACACCTAGGGGATTCCCCAATTTTACTTCATGAAGTTCAGTCACCTGAACTATCAATAGACTGAAATAGCTTCAGGCCACAGTGGGTCTGTACTGAACTGTAAATAATAATGCAGCTATCTGATCAGGTGCCACCCCACTACTTTTAACCATTTTATAGCAGGGAGTGCTACCTAATGTCTCCTCACCCAGAATAGATTTTCAGTTGCCTCCTCAAAACCACTCTCATGGGTGGGAGTACCTGTAAATAGCTTCTTTTAGACTGTGAGCCCACTTTTGGGTAGGGACTGTCTCTATATGTTGCCAACTTGTACTTTCCAAGCGCTTGGTCCAGTGCTCTGCACACAGTAAGTGCTCAATAAATACGATTGATGATTGATTGGGGCTGTGCCTCCTGTTAACCCCTCATCACTGGTTTGGTGTTATTAAGTCCTTATTAGGTGCCAAGCACCGTGCCAAATGCTGGGAGAAAAATGAGATCAGTCACCTCCCCGTCCCACATGGTGTTCACAATCTGAGGGGTAAGGCAAGCAGGTATTTTTTTTACGGTATTAAGCGGTTAATATGTGCCAGGCACCGTTCTAAACGCCAGGGTAGATATAAGGTAATCAGGGTGGACACAGTGCTTGTCCCACATGGGCTCACAGTCTTAATCCCCATTTTTCAGAGGAGGAAACTGAGACCCAGAGAAATTAAACCAATCAATCGTATTGAGCGCTTACTGTGTGCACGGGCACACAGTAAGAATAGAATAGAGCACGGGCTCTATTCCCAGCTCTGCCACTTGTCTGCTGTGTGAACTTGGGCAAGTCGTTTCACTTTTCTTGGCCTCAGTTCCCTCATCTGTAGAATGGGGATTGAGAGCATTAGCCTCACATGGGACAGGGACCTGATTTGCATGTAATAATAATAATAATAATGTTGGTATTTGTTAAGCGCTTACTATGTGCCAAGCACTGTTCTAAGCGCTGGGATAGATACAAGGTTATTAGGTTGTCCCACTTGGGGCTCACAATCTTGATCCCCATTTTAGAGATGAGGGAACTGAGGCACAGAGAAGTGAAGTGACTTGCCCAAAAGTCACATAGCTGACAAGTGGTGGAGCTGGGATTAGAACCCATGACTCACAAGCCCAGGCTCTTTCCACTAAGCCTCGCTGGCATACAGTAAGTGCTAAATAAATACCATAATAACAATAGTATTTATTAAATGCTTACTTATTATTATTATTATTATTATTATTATTATTCCAGGAGGGCAGAGGGAAGGGGTGGGGTGGACATCTCAGCTCTGCTTGGGCCAGGGACTTCGGGGGCTGCAGAAAGCCTTTCTGCAAAACCTAGGTTTGACATCCCCGTCCTCTAGCCACTGTCGTTCTCCAAATGGGGACGAAACCCTCTTGGGCTTCCATCACTTTCCTTTTCCCAACAAACTGTTCTCCTCTTTCAGTTATGGAACAGCTGCTTTCTTGTTGGTCAAGTTTGCTGACAAACATTTCCATTTCATCGGAGTCCAGTATTTTTGGAACAGCATGGTAATAACTCTGTGTCCTGAGGATACTTCTCGTAAAAATGCCCTCATATCTTCATTTCAGTCACACACTTACAGGTAAGCTTCATCCTCAGTTAATGCTTTTTATGAGTACGAAAGGAAACTCTTCATCATCACTCATTATCATGGGCAATTCACACCCTTTTACCTCCTCCTGTAGATTTTAAGATCCTTTTGGGCAGGGATCACACCTGCAACTCTATTGTATAGTACTTTCCCAAGACATGTAGCATGGCCCAAAGGAAAGAGCACGGGCCTGGGAACTAGAGGACCCGGGTTCTAAAAAATGGGGATTGAGACTGTGAGCCTTATTTGGGACAGGGACTTTGTCCGACCTGATATGCTTGTATCCACCCCAGTGCTTAGTACAGTGCCTGGCACACAGTAAGTGCTTTACAAATACCACAATGATTATTTTTATTATTATTCTCAATCCTGCTCTGCCACTTGCCTGCTGTGTGGCCCTGGACAAATTACTTTACTTCTCTGTACCTCAATTTCTTCGTCTGTAAAATGAGGATAGGGTACCGGTTCTCCCTTCCCCTTTGATTGTGAGCCCCCTTTGGGTCTGACTTGATTATCTTGCATCTACGCCAGAGCTCATTACAGCACTTAAAACTCATTTATTTTATTTTGTTAGTGTGTTTGGTTTTGTTCTCTGTCTCCCCCTTTTAGACTGTGAGCCCACTGTTGGGTAGGGACTGTCTCTATATGTTGCCAATTTGTACTTCCCAAGAGCTTTGTACAGTGCTCTGCACATAGTAAGTGCTCAATAAATATGATTGATGATGATGATGATACCACAATTAGACACACCCTGGTCAAAGGATTTGGCCCAAAACAGATCCTGCTTAGGGACGTACCCATCCAATGCCAGTTTTCCCCATCCCTATGTAAAGCAAAAGGCAATCAGCGATCCGGCGGGAAGCAATGTAACTTAAACCCTGTGGTCCTGGACCAAGGGCCAGAGCACAAAGTCTCCTTTAAAGGAAGTGTTGCATGAGAAGCGGCTTGTCTTGGGAGTCAGAGGACTTGGGTTCGAATCCCGACCTCCACTTGTCTGCTGTGCCTCTATTTCCTTAACTGAAAAATGGGGGTTCAAAGCCTTTTCATTCATTCAATTGTATTTTTTGAGCTCTGACTATGTGCAGAGCACTGTGAGTCCCATGTGTGACAGGCACTCTGATCAGATTAATTTATATCTACCCCAGTCCTCAGCACAGTACTTGACACATAATAAACGCTTAACAAATATCTTTAAAAAAAAAGAGTGTACATTCTAGCCCTTCCAGATGGAACTTGTTCTTAGGCCATGTTCCTTCCCGAAATCAAAAAGCAGTTTCAGTATAGCACGAAGGGCAGCTGTTTACCCTTTTCTTTAAGGTTCTTCTCTGTTATCCTTGACGGAATTAAGTCATCATTTCACTGGACAAGATTGCTTCTTTTGGATTCAATTTAAAACACATTGATTTGTTTCCGAAGAAACGATACTAACCTTTTCCATTGCTAGAAAAAGAAAAGCAAGGTACATACATTAGCCTTCCAGACTCTTTAATCCTTTGGGTTTGACGTTCCTGTTTAGGATTCACGATCACCTCACCGCAGCTCCCAAACCACCCATGTTGCTGGTCCAGAAGAGCGTTACTGCAGAGGGGAAGGTTGAGACCAACAGGGGTAAAAACTTGCTCATCCACCCAATCAGTCAATCATATTTATGGAGCGCTTACTGTGTGCACTGCATTATACAAAGCGCTTAGGAGAATACACTACCGCAGAGTTGATAGGCCCATTCCCTGGCCACAACAAGCTTGCAGGCTAAAGGGGAGACAGACATTAATATAAATACAGTGCGCTCAATAAATATGATTGAATGAATGAATGAATTCTCTCCGAAACCCTTAGTAGGGTGCTCTGCATACAGTAAGCGTTCAATAAATACCACTGATTAATGATTGAATACTAACAGGACAGTAATTTCTCATTTAATGGAGAAGTGACACCTATCAACACTGAATTCATAGGTAAAGCAGAAAATGGACAAGTAAATGATATGAACAGTGAAAATATTTAAGGTCTGCAGCAAATCCACTATCAGATAGACTGACTGCCTCTCCTGGGTTTGAAAAGCACTAGTAAATGTCACAGCCATAGAGTTCTATTCGAAGTGCGATCCTGGTATTCCATGTTTTAGGGATGATACGGATAAACCTCGAAAATATCGGTGGATTGAAATAATTCACGGCAAGTCCATTAGTGTTAATGTTTCCAGGGAGAATCTGAAAACAAAACCAGACAAGAGATAATTTAGTAAGAGCATAACATGAGTATGTGCCCAACTCTTTTTTTAAAGTATTTTTAAATGCTTCCTAAGTGCCAGGCACTGTGCTAAGCACCGGGGTAGATACAAAGTAATCAGTTTGGACACAGTCCCTATTCTACATGGGGCTCATAAGCTTAATCCCCATTTTGCAGATGAGGGGACTGAGGCACAGATAAGTGAAGTGACTTGCACAAGTGTCACACAGCAGAAGAGTGATGGAGCTGGGATTAGAACCCAGTTCCTTCAAGTGCTTAGTACAGTGCTCTGCACACCAGTAAGCGCTCAATAAATACGATTGAATGAATGAATGAATGTGACCTTGGGCAAGTCACTTCAATTCTCTGTGCCTCAGTTTCTTCATCTGTAAAATGGGGATTTAAGGCCTCTTCCTCCTGTCCCTTAGAGAGTAAGCCCCATGTGGGACCAGGATTGTTTCTGATCTGATTATCTCAGATCTAGTCCACCGCTTAGTACAGTGCATGACACACAGTTAAGCATTTAAAAAATACCACAGTCAATTAGGAGCTAAATCAATCAGTCAATCAATCGTATTTATTGAGCGCTTACTGTGTGCAGAGCACTGTACTAAGCGCTTGGGAAGTACAAGTTGGCAACATAAAGAGACAGTCCCTACCCAACAGTGGGCTCACAGTCTAAAAGGGGGAGACAGAGAACAAAACCAAATATACTAACAAAATAAAATAAATAGAATAGATATGTACAAGTAAAATAGAGTAATAAATACGTACAAACATATATACACATATACAGGTGCTGTGGGGAAGGGAAGGAGGTAAGATGGGGGGACAGAGAGGGGGACAAGGGGGAGAGGAAGGAAGGGGCTTAGTCTGGGAAGTCAACACTTGTCCATCCCTCTCCATGGGAGGTATAATGGACATAAAGTAAGAATGTTGCTGATCTTGAAACAAAGCAATTAACCAATCAATGGTATTTATTGAGTGCTTGCTGTGTGCAGAGCACTATACTAAGCGCTTGGGAAAGTACAAAACAATCGAGTTGGTAGACATGATCCCTGCCCAATGGAGGTTTTTAAGAAATGGGGAGATACGGACTGATCAAATGATCCGGCAGCAGAGCCAAGTTTGGATTGGAGCGGGGAGAAGCAGGGGGCCGGAAGATCAAGGCGGAGGCCGATGCAGTAGTCATGGCAGGATAAGAGAAGTGATTGGGTCAGCACGGTAGCAGAGCTGGAGTTCGATACCCATTTTCTGATCCCCCATTGCACTGGGCACCATTCAGACTGCACCTTTGGCACTGAAGAAAGGTTCTCTGTGTAAGGTTTCCAGTGTGAGCCTTGATCGCTGTAAAGAACCGAATATGTCTCCACAAACATTTCACTGTTGAGAGACTTGGCACCCTGGGTTGCAATGGCTGTTATCTTCTTGGTTTGGAGCAGGTTGATCTGTAGCCACTGGTTGTTGTCACTGGACTTAAAAAGCAACAAAAAAGACACTTAACTAATTCAAGAAACAATCACTGATCTTGAATGATTTGTAAACACATGCAATTACAGTATATCCCATCTTGAATAACCCTAAGTTATCAATTCATCAACAGAATTCAGGCTATTTAGGGGAGGATGGTCCTTCCCAAGCACTTAGTACAGTGCTCTGCCCCCAGGAAGTGCTCAGTAAATATGGGCTGCTGCTCAAACCCATTTCAGCCTCTCTAATGAACTGTCTCCGATTCCTTTCCCGGGCGCTTTGAGATTGGGCATTCTTAGGTTTTTACCTCAGCCTGCCAGGCGTTTACTTGGCCTTGTTCGTTGAGGCGGGCAAAGGAAGGCTCCCATGCAGTCCCCCACCAAGACGTCCTAAAGGAGGAGGCTGTGATCTGAGCTTTGGCTATCTCCTTGCTTTCCTTTCCCAGGGGTGTGTAACAACCTGTCAGGACAGCCGTCAGGAAAGGAGTCATGGAACCGTATCTTCGCAAGGACAGTCGGTCCATTCCCCTGTCTAGAAATACAAAGAGGTCCCGCATTCCTTACCCAGTACCTCACAGCCCTGCAGCTCCAGACGCAAGGTAGGCCTCCGGTAGTAGAGAGTTGGATAGATCCTAACGTATTTAGCCACAATAGGAGGGTCAATCTTGTTTTCCTTGATTGTAGAGGCATCGGAATTGCCATCAAAGCTCTAGTTGAAAGGAAAAAGGAGAGACGTCGCGTGAGTCTCCCTAGGTAATTCATTCATAGGAACAGGTTAATCCAAAGCGAAGTGGTTCAGCTCATTAAAACCAGAAGTGGAAAGGTTCAGATACTTATATCAATAGCAGCGCCACTGTATTGTACATCAGATGTGATTGAGTCTCTTGGGTACATTTGCTAGACAACAAGTGAACTGGAGAAATTTGAAAAATAGGCTATGCCATTAAAAAGAGGTCACATTACATCTAAATTGCACTAGAATGAAAACAAAATACTTTACTACAGAGAGAAAGAACATATCCACCATCTGTCCCTTTGAGTTCAAGCTCTTAAATGGTGGAGCCCGTTCATTTAGCATGTTCTTTATTACTGCCCAGTGAATACGGTTTTCACATTGACAGATAGGGACGACAGTCGCTTTATGTTCTGAGTTCATTGTGCACCTCCCCTTGTCGGTAAATTAAAGCACCTGCTGCAGAGCTCAATTAATGCTAAATAATTAATTTTGAATGAGAGCCTTCACTTCAGACACCTGCAAAAAGTAAGCGCTTGAGCAAACTGTCTCAATTCATCTTGTGTAAACTGACCTGCTGTTTCAGAGTGCTCTTCCCTTTGAAGGTATTCCATCTCCTCTTGTCCGTGCTGTAGGTCAGATAAAATTGGGTGGTGAAGTAGGACTTGAGATAATGCTTGGCTCCTTGGGTCTGAATCCCCGTCAGGACAACTTCCCTCTGGAGGTCGATCTACAACAAACGGAAACCCAGCGGCCTCTGAGGACACGCTAAGCTCGTTGTGGGCAAGAGAGGTGTCTGTTTATTGTTGTATTGTACTTTTCCAAGCGCTTAGTACAGTGCTCTGCCCAAAGTACGGGCTCAATAAATATGATTGAGTGAGGACACCCACTGCCTCCATTTCAAACCTCATGATACATCCCGGACAAATCCTCCCCATCAGCCGGACAACCACCGATTTTCCTCAGAGGCATCCAACACATACTGAGCTCCCCGGACCTCATCGGTCCCACGAGACCACCTCACAGAGGGATCAGGGTTCAGACCAGAATCCAATCCCTCTATCGTATTTATTGAGTGCCTACTATGGGCAGAGCTCTGTACAGATGTGATCCTTAATAAGCCAGCTGCTGACATACTTGTATCCAGGGAGGACTCAAAGTGGACTTTTCTGTGCTCCAAGCATTGTAAAATCCACTTTTGTTTAATCTTGCCAATTTAGGCTCCCAATTACCTAGGTGAAAAAAAAATCAGAAATTTGCACCGATGCAGAGAAAGAGAGACTGCACGGAAAGATCTCAGATGGCCAAAAAAAAATATGGGCAAGTGGATAGTAAGTCAATCCTATATGCTTATGTCAACCTCTCTTCTTCCTGCTTCCAGGCATGAAACCCAGCCTGGTAAAGGGAGAAGTCTTTTAGTGACCCAAGTCTCATCGCACATATCGGTTGTCAGCGATAGCATTCTATCTCATCAACGTAGCCTGAAGGCCCAAGGTCATCTTTGACTGCTCTCCTCTTTTGGCCTCTACCCAAGTCCTAACCATCCCTTACCGAATAGGGCTCTAGTGCCTAAAAAAATAAAAAATCCAACCCATTTATACTGATTCCCATGCATGCTTCATCTTGGACTACCTGTAATTTATTTTAGTGTCTTTCTCCATCACTAGATTATAAAATGTGGATACCACATCTTATACCATGATGTGCCTAGTGGATAGAGCATGAGCTTGGGAGTCAGAAGGACCTGGGTTCTAATGCCTGGTGGATGACCTTGGGCAAATAACTTCACTGTGCCTCAGTTCCCTCATCAGTAAAATGGGGATTAAGACTATGAACCCCACCTAGGACAGGAACTGTGGCCAACCTGGTTTGCTTGTATCTCCTCCAGGGCTTAGTACAGTGCTCTGCACATAGTAAGCACCCCAAAAATACCATCAACTGACCGATCAATCAGTCATTTTCATGGCTCATTGCTGACTCCCTTGGGTAGGATCACAACTCAGTGTTCCTTTCTAAATCTGTCACCTGGATAGGGGCTCTCACTTACTGTGATGTCCAGATGCACTGATCTGTGAATCCAATATAGTTCCAGTGCTTAATCCCATTGGCCTCTTGCAGTCTGCAAAAAGAGGGAACCCATTCTGAATAATGTTCTCTGGCCCAGAATTAAATGAAAGCTCTTCATCTCTGGGAAGGGATGTTGTTTTAAGTTCAGTAATTTTACAAACTGCAGTGCCCCCAGTGAGGATGGGTGCCTGTTAGAGAAACACCCTTTTGCTGTACCCAAGATCTGGGGTTCCTTATAATAATAAAAATTGTGGTACTTGTTAAGTGTTTTCTTTGTACCCAGCACTGTTGTAAGTGGTGGGGTAGATACAAGTTAATCAGGTTAGGCTCACATGGGGCTCACACTCTTAACCCCCATTTTACAGGTGACGTAACTGAGGCACAGAGAAGTGAAATGCTTTGCCCACGGTCATACAGCAGACAAGTGGGGGAGCCAGGATTAGAACTCAGGTCCTTCTGCCCCCCCAGGCCCATGCTCTATTCATTAAGCCATACTGCTTCCCATTGCAGAGTGCCCTCCAGGGCTCTCTATTCTTCAGGGACTGTGATATATAGCCTATTTGATGGTTTGGGGGCCATTTTTTCAATGCATTCATTTGTATTTTCAATAATAATAATTATTTTTGTATTTTTAAGCGCTTACTATGTGCAAAGCACTGTTCTAAGTGCTGGGGAGGATACCAGTTGATCAGGTTGTCCCATGTGGGGCTCACAATCTTAATCCCCATTTTACAGATGAGGTAACTGAGGCACAGAGAAGTTAAGTGACTTGCCCAAAGTCACACAGCTGACAGTTGGCAGAGCCGGGATTTGAACCCATGACCTCTGACTCCCAAGCCCATGCTCTTTCCACTGAGCCATGCTGCTTCTCTAGTTTGAAGAATATATGCTAGATGGTCATCTGGTATTTGGCCTTTTGCATGGCTGAAGTGCTCTGTGCTCCTTTTAAATCCTGCTAATAGATGATGCTCTAATCTATGAGATGCCATTCCTTAGACCTGGAGTACATCTTGGCTCCTTCAACTTGGTCTCTGGAGGCTGCTGGCAGTCCCAGCTCCTGGCATTGCCTCATTCCCAGATCTGACCAGCCCCCTGCCATCCGTCTTGGCATTTATTCATTCATTCAGTTCATGCAGTCGTATTTATTGAGCGCTTACTGGATGCAGAGCACTGTACTAAGGGCTTGGCCCTGGGGTTCTGCCCAGAGAAGTGCTGAGACACCCTTCACAGGTCTTGGCCTAAATTAAATCCCATTTGTCTGCCTCGGTTGGCCCATTTCTCCGTACACTCCAATCCTGCTCATTTGCTTCCCAACCAAATCAGAATTATTTCCATTTTTCTCAGCCACAGGAGCACCCATTATGTCCAAATGACTCTCTCCCCATCCAGTTGGATTGCTACTTGTGGATTTGGTTCGGTTGGGTTATGAGTGATGGGAGAGTGAGGAAAGTGAGGAAAGAGATGAATGTCCAGTCCTAACAAATGCTACTTGGCTGCATTTAGGTCAGGAGACTGTAAGCTCATTGTGAGAAGGGAACGTGACTACCAACTCTGTTGTACTGGATTGTCCCAAGTGCTTAGTAAAGCGCTACAGACTGTAAGCTTATTGTGGGCAGGGATTGTGTCTGTTGTATGGGCAAGAGCTGTGCCTGATCTGATGATCATATATTTACCCAGTGCTTAGGAGTAATAATAATAATAATAATAATAATAATAATAATGGTATTTGTTAAGCTTACTATGTGCCGGACAATTTTTGGCACGTAACTGTGTACACAGTAAGCACTTAATAATTATGATGATTATTATTATAATTATTGTATTTGCCCCGGTGCTTAGAGTAGTGCTTCCCACAGAGTAAGCCCTTAAAATACCGTTATTCTTACTACTACCACTAGTGGCTTTGAAACTATTCCTCAGTGCACAATACCTTTATTGATTATATGGAAAATGGCTCGCATCCTTTCTTTTTGTGATTCTCCTACTTCACTCTCTAAAAGCCAAAAACCAGGTTGTGCTGCTTTCATTTGAAGAGTTTGAAATGAACCTAAAATGGAAAGAGGATGACAAAAGGTTAGTCACTTAAAGAGAAGGAAACTCCTAAAATTTTAAGTTCCTTTTCTCTTGTTCTGAACTTGGAGGAGAGCTCAGGCCTAGGAGTCAGAAAGTCATGGGTTCTAATCTCAGCTCCGCCACTTGTCTGCTGTGTGACCTTGGACAAGTCACTTCACTTCTGTGGGCCTTAGTTCCCTCATCTGTAAAATGGGGATTGAGACTCTGAGCCCCACGTGGGACAAGGACTGTGTACCACCTGATTTGCTTGTGTCCACCCCAGCACTTACTACAGTGCCTGGCACACAGTAAGTGCTTAACAAATACCATTATTAGTGTTATTACTAATAGTAATAATTAGCATTATTACTATTATTAATAATAATCAACTGCATTCATAGTCACAGAGGGAGGGAAGGAAGGCTCAGACTACTGGATGAACCTTTTCTCCCGATTCCTGTTCGAGGGATTTTTCCCCATAACTTCGACTGTTACCATAGAAACTGAGGAGCAGCATAGCCTAGTGGAGCTGTGTGTTCTACTAATCATAGTAATAATGATGGAATTTGTTAAGTGCTTACTGTGTGCCAAGCACTGTTCTAAGCACTGAGGTAGAGACAAGGTGATCAGGTTTGTCCCACGTGGGGCTCACAGTCTTGATCCCCATTTTACAGATGAGGGAGCTGAGGCACAGAGAAGTGACGTGACTTGCCCAAAGTCACACAGCTGACAAATGGTGGAGCCAGGATTAGAACCCATGACCTCTGACTCCCAAGCCCATACTCTTTCCACTAAGCCACAAAGAACACGAGTCCTTGAGTCAGGGGATGAGAGTCCTAATCCTGGCTCTGCTACTTGCCTGCTTTGTGACACACCACTTAACTTCTCTCGATTGTAAGCTCATCGTGAGCAGGGGACGTGGCTACCAACTCCATTATCGCGTACTCTCCCAAGTGTTTAGGTACAGTGCTCTGCACACAGTAAGCGTTCAGTAAATGCCACTGACTGATTTGATTGATTCTCTATGCCTCAGTTTCCTCAACTGTCAAATGGGGATTCTATACCTGCTTTCCCTTCCTCTTAGAGTGTGAACCCTACATGGGATAGAGACTGTCCAATCTGGTTATCTTGGGTGTAGTTTAGCGCTTAGTACAGTGCTTGACATGTACAAAGTGTTTAGCAAATACAATAATAATAATAATAATAATAATAAGGATTTTAATAAAAGTCAATGATAATCATCATAATAATACCTGGCAGGAGGGGATAGACCCCCAACCGGTGCGCTTGAGTTCCACCTTCCAACAGGGTCTGGCCGTGAAAGTGGATCACATGGAGGTCTTGAGAGCTGCCCATGTTTAGTAAGTGCCAGTGCACCAACTCATCCTGGTACATTCTCAGTCCTGGCAAGTAGGTGACGAACCCATTGATCGCTGGAAGAGAACATCATCATCATCATCATCAGTCATATTTATTGAGCGCTTACTGTGTGCAGAGCACTGTACTAAGCGCTTGGGAAGTACAAATTGGCAACATATAGAGACAGTCCCTGCCCAACAGTGGGCTCACAGTCTAAAAGGGGGAGACGGAGAACAAAACCAAACATACTAACAAAATAAAATAAATAGAATAGATATGTACAAGTCAAATAAATAAATAAATAGAGTAATAAATATGTACAAACATATATACATATAAACAGGTGCTGTGGGGAAGGGAAGGAGGTAAGATGGGGGGATGGAGAGGGGGACGAGGGGGAGAGGAGGGAAGGGGCTCAGTCTGGGAAGGCCTCCTGGAGGAGGTGAGCTCTCAGTAGGGCCTTGAAGGGAGGAAGAGAGCTAGCTTGGCGGATGGGCAGAGGGAGGGCATTCCAGGCCCGGGGGATGACATGGGCCGGGGGTCGATGGCGGGACAGGCGAGAGCGAGGTACGGTGAGGAGATCAGCCGTGGAGGAGCAGAGGGTGCGGGCTGGGCCGGAGAAGGAGAGAAGGGAGGTGAGGTAGGAGGGGGCGAGGTGATGGACAGCCTTGAAGCCCAGGGTGAGGAGTTTCTGCCTGATGTGCAGATTGATTGGTAGCCACTGGAGACTTTTGAGGAGGGGAGTAATATGCCCAGAGCGTTTCTGGACAAAGATAATCCGGGCAGCAGCATGAAGTATGAACAGAGTGTGGCTGTCATGGGAAAAAAAATCCTGCTGACTTGGGCCGTCGTGGCGACCTGGAAGATGGCAAGCATCAGTAGACGGCTAGCAGTTCAAACCAATTACCACCCTCTTTCTTTCCCGCTCTCCGGCCAGAGACCCAGCATCACAAGGGCAAAGGGCACAGCTCAGCTGTGCTATCCAGTAGGTTAGAAGGACTAAGATGCCCCTTCCTCACCCTCTTCTTTCCTATTCTCCCTCCCTACCCATCAGACTCCCCTTGGGGGGGCACAATGCTACCTCTTTGAAAGACCCCTTCATCCTGAAATTCTCCTTTTTCCTAGCCTGTTCAGATTAACTTTTTTTTAATGGTTTTTATTAAGCGCTTACTAAGTGACAGGCACTTTATTAAGCTCTGGGGTAGAGGTGGCATGGCTTAGTGAAAAGAGCTCAGCCTTGGAAGTCAGGGGTTGTGGGTTCTAATCCTAGCTCTGCCACTTGTCAGCTGTGTGACATTGGGCAAGTCACTCAACTTTTCTGTGCCTCAGTTATACCTCATCTGTAAAATGGGGAATAAGACTGTGAGCCCCATGTGGGACAACCTGACTACCTTATATCTACCCCAGCGCTTAGAACTGTGCTTAGCACCTAGTAAGTGCTTAACAAATATCATTATTGTTATTCAAGATAATCAGGTTGCACACACTCCCTGTTCCACATGAGACCAAAGACCTCCCCATACTGACCACCCCAAAGCAGAAAAAAATACCGTGGAATCTGTGAGGCTTTGGATCTTCTGAGGACTTCGCTGTTCCAGTTCTGTGGTCCGAGTACCAACTCTTCTCTTCATCAAAGATCATGAAAAGCAGGACAAATTCTCGGGTGTCAGGCGGCTGAGTGCTTTGTTTACGAAGCGTTCCTCTGTGACAGACCAAGATGGGGCCGATCAAACCCGAATGGATATCCTTTTCCTAGAAGACATTATGAACAAGTTGTATTGTTTCGATAACAATATACCTGTTGAGCATTTAACAGGTATCAATCACTGCACTAAGCATTGGGATACATGGTGGCTAATCGAGTGAGACACAGTCCGCGTCCTACCTAGGGATCACAGTCTAAAGGGGAGGGAGAACAGGTATCTGTTAAGGCCACCCAGCGGGAAAGTGATGGAACCAGAATTAGAACCCAGGTCCCCTGACACCCAGAGCCATGCTCTTGCTACTAAATCACAATTCTGTGTATCAGTTACGGCCCTTTTGCCTTCGCTGATTACCCTGAAGGAACTGAGAAGAAATTGCCTAGGAAAATAACAGCCATGACTGATGCTTATCGATGCTTATTTTCTCCTCTCTGGTTCATCCTCTGACCTGACTCCATCCACTTCAAAGTAAGCCTTTCTCACCCTTCACCCTCCTCTAAAGGCAGGGAATGAAAGAGGCTAATCAAGGCTGAAGGAGTTTTGAGGTCAGCATTAGGTTGCCAAAGGGGAAAATTTTGGCTCCTCAGTGCAGGGCAAGTTTCCCCACTCAGTCCTAATTGCTTAATCAGCAGGGCTCCAACCTAATGAGACTCCCAGTTTTCCCAGCCTTCTGAGAAAGCAGTCATTTTCTTGGTGTCAATTTTTCACTGTGACGTTTTTATCCATGTATAACTACAGAAAAAAGTGATTGCGTAAAAAGCACATCGAGATGAGTTGATGAATAACAAACTAATGGCGAGGGTGAGGATGTGCGGTCACTTGAGCAAGTAATTAAGGACTCCATTCAGTGGCCCTTATTCAAAGGTAGAACCTACTTCAACAGCTGGATTCTCTGGGTGATTGCTGCTAGCCTCAGACCTCACAGGGACTAACTTCGGATGGATCTCTGATTGGCCCATTCAGGCATTGGCTCACTGGGAATTTCCTGCAGCCTTGCATGGGGGAGGCAAATTTCCAAGGCCAACATCAGACGTGGCTGTCTTGAGGGAAGGTCAAGAGGGCCGCCCTTCCCACTCTCCATCGCACTGGTTGCACACACAACCTTCCACTGAAGTGAATTTCCCTGCTTCCATGGTACTCCCAAGGCTGCCCCTCATTCATTTATTCGTTCAATTGTACTTATTGGGTGCTTACTGTGTGCAGAGCACTGTACTAAGCACTTGGGAGAGTATAATGCAACAATAAACAGACACATTCCCTGCCCACAACGGGCTCACAGTCTCGGTGCTCGACTGGAGCATCCCAGATTCGTGCCCTGGTAGTGAACCACTTCTGTTGTGCTGCTTTCTTTGAAAAAAGCCCGGTGCCACCATTCCTGAGGGACACTCATGGCAGCGATCTTTGAGACGAGCAGCAACGTGGCCACATGTGAGAAAATCTCCATGATGACCATCTCTGAGAAGGGCTGTCAAGGCACCATATTTGGAAGGTCCCCCATGATGACCCTTGGCCTACAACATACTGAGGGCCCAGCTTACTTTCCTGAAGTCTCAGGGGAAAAAATGGGTCTTGGGAACTCTAGAAGGAAAACTCCCTCATCTCCCTATCCCATTGGCAGGGAATGGACAGGGATTCCAAGCTGGTATATTAGGAAATGCACATCTGTGCTTGAGGTTCTTTCCGGAGATCCCCTTACCGGGTTTACAGCAGAGTAATATGGCCATATCCGGCAGGCCGATTCATTGGTTTCTGGCCCAGACTTCTCTTTGGCAAACCATATGTAAATGTGACTGTTATTTGGCTGCACGGCATCGTCCTTTTTGAACCACTCAGGCATCTCATCTTCGTAGCTCTTTCCTTCTGAGAGTTTATCGTAGGAAAGCCCATGAGCATGGAGAGAATAAGGCCGGGACGCTAGGTTTTTAAAATGGACCTGGAAAGCCAAATGGAGAATCCCAAGACAATCACACAGGAGACAGCAAAGGGAGATTTGATGGTCCCATCCCACTCCATTTCTTAGGACCAGATATCAGCGTGGCAGTGCCTCCTGATCAAAATGGCAGAATCAAGCCAAAAGACATTACTATTTATTGAACATATACTGTGTGCAAAATCTTCCACTCTCCCATCTTTCTCAGTACCAGAGATCTCCCACCTCCTCTCAAAATCTACTCCCTCCAACTTCATCCTATCATACCTTAGCAGAACACTTGCTCCATCTCTTCCCCAGTGGTACCAGAGATCTCCCACCTCCTCTCAAAATCTACTCCCTCCAACTTCATCCTATCGTACCTTAGCAGAACACTTGCTCCGTCTCTTCCCCAGTGCTTAGAACAGTGCTTGGCACTTAGTAAGCACTTAACAAGTACTGTAATTGTAATCATTATTATTATCTCTTCTCTCCTTTCTCATCACCATCTTTAACCATTCACTTTCCAATGGCTTCTTCCCTACTGCCTGCAAACACACTCATGTATCCCCATCCTCCCACCAAAATCCCTTCACCCCACGGTTCCCTCCAGTTATTGCCCCATCTCCCTCCTACCATTCCTCTCCAAACTCCTTGAGGGAATTGTCTACACTGGCTGCCTCCAATTCCCCTCCTCCAATTCTCTCTTTGACTCCTTCCAACCAGGCTTTTGCCCCCCTTTGCTCCGTGGAAACCTCCCCCTCCCCCCCCAAAGTCACGAATGACCTCCTTCTTGCCATATCCAATGACCTCTACTCCATCCTAATCCTCCTCCACCTCTCATCTGCCTCTGACATTGTGGACCACCCCTTTCTCTTTGAAACATTATCTAGCCTCAGCTTCGCCAACACATTGCTATCTCCTGGTTCACTTTCTAGCCCTCTGGTTGCTCTTTCTCAGTGTTTTTCACTGTCTCCTCCTTGAGGCACTAATCCTTCAACTCAGGCTTTCTGTTAATGTGAGGTTCTGTGGGAACACAACACCAGTTATAGGAGAATTGACTGAGGTTTCCAGGGTCTTACAAGGAGAGAAATGTAACCCATCTGAAATATCTGCTCCTCTTCCAGCATTACAACCCTCACGAGGCTCTAAACCCATCTTACTTTTATCACATCATCCACCTCGGCTCTGATGACGGGGCCCAGGATTCCAAGATGCTCTTCGTACTCCCCCCGCAGATCCGGAGTTGTGAAGGTGCTATCGAGGTAGCTTCGGAAAATCACCTTTCGGTACACGGGGGGCTCTGTGAGGTTTCCAGAATGGCCCAGTGTTTCCCCGCTAGTTGATTGGAGTAGATTTAAGAAAGAAAAAGGAAGTTGATTGGAAAACCTGCTTCCTTAGGATATTCCCCGCCCCCCTGTCCCAAATATAACTTGAGTATTCCAAGCATTGTAACCCGGTACACAGCACTGAATGTTAAATCAATCAATTGTTAAAGCAGCCAATCCCTCAGAAAGGAAAGAGGTGAATCTGCCTGGATTTAGCCAGTGGTCAGGTGCGGGCATGAGGTTGGAGAATCCTCACCTTCCAAGTAGGCATCTCTCCCGCTTCTGCTCTGTGTGACTCATTAATGTCCAGCATGTGGTTTACTGAGCGTGATGCCACATCAGGTTTCACTCTCCCTCTGTTTGCGGGCCCCTTAAAAGGAGGGCTTTGGGAGCCGCCTGAAAGCTCATGAAATTTCAATCCCCAGTCATCTCCCAGATCAAAATAACAGTAGAAAGGACAAAGGAGTTTGGATTATGGAGACTCTAGACTCTAAGCTCCTTGCAGGCAGGGAAAGTGTCAACCAACTCTGTTGTACTCTTCCAATGGCTTAGCACAGTGCTCTGCACACAGAAAATGCTTAATAAATACCACTGATTGATTTGAGTGGAGGTAATCCAAAGACCTCCATTGCAGCAGTTGTGAGCATGCAGGTGCATATCGAAAGGAATCTCCGTAAAAATCCTACCAGTGTCATCTAATCCAGCCCAGAGATCGCCTCTCTGATTCATGTACACTATCTGGGATGACAAAAAAAGGTCAACCCTAGCACAACCCTCACAAATCCCTTCTGCTTCAGATCTCTCTCTCTCTCCCCCATGGAGAAATGTGTTGTAACTGAGCTGGAGGATAAATCCATTAGGAGGGCACAACCATAGATTCTAGATTCTACTTTGCGGTTGTAATTTAGGCACCATGGGAAGTTCCACCCACTTTTCCGGGCCCTTGGAGAGCAAATGAGAGAGTTACAACTGCAGTATTCTGTGAGTCAGGAGCCAATGGTCCAGAAAATACAACCGGAGAGGGACCCAGACACTGGGAGAATCCGGCTTAATGAATCCCCTTTTAAACCATGTGGATCAAACTACTGGATAAAGCTCTCCAGAGAAGCTTAACTAGGGACAAATGCCTAAGCTAATTTATATCTCTAATCTCTGGTGCCTTATTACTGTGCAGTGGTTCCCATATGAAACCCATCATTATGGAAAACAAAAAACAAACATAAAACCTCACCTTAGAGCAGCAACTCCAATTTCCTGAGTATTGGGTAGTGGAAAATGAGAAAGGAAAGGAAAGTTCTAATCCCAGCTCTGCTACTTGTCTGCTGTGTGACCTTGGGCAAGTCACTTAACTTCTCTGTGCCTCGGTTATCTAATCTGTAAAATGGGGGTTGAGACTGCGCGCCCCGTGCGGGACGTGGGTTGGGTCCAACCTGATTAGCTTACATCTTATACAGTGCTTGGCACATGGTAAGCACTTAACTTGTCTTAGGCCATCGAGTCGTCTCCAACCTGTAGCGATGCCATGGACACATCTCTCCCAGAACCCCCCACCTGCATCTGCAACCGTTCTGGTAGTGTATCCATAGAGAGTCCTGAGTCTCCACTCTTAAATCACTCCCATGCCTCTGCTGCCCAGCCTCAGGTTAGTTTTGACCTGTAGCAATCAATCAATCAATCAATCGTATTTATTGAGCGCTTACTGTGTGCAGAGCACTGTACTAAGCGCTTGGGAAGTCCAAGTTGGCAACATATAGAGACAGTCCCTACCCAACAGTGGGCTCACGGTCTAAAAGGGGGAGACAGAGAACAAAACCAACCATACTAACAAAATAAAATAAACAGAATAGATATGTACAGGTAAAATAAATAAATAAATAAATAGAGTAATAAATATGTACAAACTTATATACATATATACAGGTGCTGTGGGGAAGGGAAGGAGGTAAGATGGGGGGATGGAGGGGGGACAAAGGGGAGAGGAAGGAAGGGGCTCAGCTGGGAAGGCCTCCTAGCAGATTGCCTTCTATTCGCTAGCCACTGCCCAACCTAGGAATGGAAATCATCATCATCATCAATCGTATTTATTGAGCGCTTACTATGTGCAGAGCACTGTACTAAGCGCTTGGGAAGTACAAATTGGCAACATGGAAATGCCTCTGCTTGACTCTCCCTCCCATAGTCAAGACTGGGAGATAACTGGAAACTCCAGGTGCAACGCTGAGAGGGGAAGCCCTTCAAAGATACCATAAAGAAATAAGACAGTTAACCAACCTTTCCTGAAATACTGAATAGTTCCAAAGTACTTCCTCAGCAGCAATGTAGTAATACCTTTGGTTTCCATGATTGCCGTGAAAGAACAAATTAGAAAGGGGGAAGGACTCTTTATTGCGCCTACTGTCATTTTGATAAGGGTCACTGTGGTCATCATCAGCCAGTGCTTCATTATTGCCCTTAGTTTCCTGCCTTCCAACCCGTTTGCTATAATCCCCATCACTTTTGCTCCAGCTCACTGCAATTTCGGTCTTCAGTTGCCTTGGCATTGGCGTGTTAGTGAGCCCAGATGACACAGTCGAGGGTGTTTCATTCATCCTAATGATGGGGGGCATTGTCTGATTAAACTCTTGTGGTTGGCTTGTCTGAATTAGGTCCAGCAATGGGGACAGCTGATCAAGAGCCTCTGGCTGGAAGATTAGCTCAGAAAAAGGCAATGGCTGACGCTGATCCATCTGGGGAGACGGGGAGGTCAGATGAATGTCTAGCGATGGGGACGGCAGAGCAGACTCATTGAGGGAGGGTGGGTGATTAAGTCCAGGCTGCAGAAATGTGTCGTCAAATCCATGTTCCTGCTGTGCGGTGAAATCCTTTGGGGATATTGCAGAATGGGGTGCTGGTTTACTGCTGTTCTGTTTTCGAGTCCTAATGAGGGCCACGGGCGGCCTTAACTGACTAGTCCCACCATCTCTTTCCTCTTCATATTTTATTTTGGGTTTGCTCCCTTGGAGTTCTGGGTGATCAGAAGGCTTACTGGGCTTATTAGAGGCGTACTGGGGGCTGTTGGGGAGCTTGTCGAATGACCCGCCTTCATCTGTACGTTCAATGGTTTTCGAGCCCTCTTTCTCAGAGCCTAGGTCCCAGTTCTCAACGGGCTTCTTAGTTGGATTCTTCCATTTTGAGAGTATAAGATGATGGGGCGGGTGTCCCTTTGCTCCTAGCCCGGAGGATGGAGGGACACCGCTGCGGAACAAAGAATCTTCTGATGTGACGCCTTCTGAAGAGCTAGCTGAGGTTATTTCTAACTGAGGGAGACAGTGTCTTTCTGACTCATTACCGCCTTCCTCTTCTAAAGTCATATTATTGGAAACTCGGGACATCTCAGTCCCTGCTTGACCACCTTTCTCCTCAATATTTTCCTGCCGCATTGCTTCCCCATCAGGAAACAATCCCACCTCTTTCACTTCTAAAGCCGGGGTGCCCTCCTGATGGTCAGAAGGGAGCACAGAATTCCCTGCTAGAGAGCGTTCTACGATGGAATGCCCGCCTGCTCCCGGGAGACCCTGGGGAAGATTCCTGGCTGTCGGGAAGGCGAGATGAAGGGAAGAAGTCTGAGGCTCTGACAGGCCATCAGCCAGAGAGCTCCTCCCGTTATGTGGAGAAGACTGATCAAAGCCAGGAGATGTTTCAGGACTCCGGGAGCTGTTCTTCTGAGCCCGGATACCGAGTAACTCGTTTCCTTCCTCTTGCAGCAAATTCATTTTGACAAAATCAAATCCATAATTCGAAGCCAACTCGTCTTGATAGTCTAAGTCATCCCCATTTTGCCCTTCATTTTCTCCCTTGTTTTCTGGTTTAGAGGGTTTCCCACCATCAGTTTTCTTCAATGTGAATTCAACTGCCTCATCTTTCTCGTTCCTTATACATTTGACGACCCTAAATCTCAGCCCCACACTCCGGTTCCCCTCATTGGAGCCCATGGACGATAACATCCAGATTCCTGCAAAAGCAGATACAGGTATAGAACATCAAACATACAGTAAACAGGAATCAGGCTCAAGACGACAATTTTCTAGCAACAGTTCCTTCCCCACTATAGTAGGAGAGGAGGAATCAAGCAAACCAGTGAGGCCTAATCAATCAGTAGTATTTGCTGAGTGCTTACTGTGTGCAGAGCACTATACTAAGCACTTGGGAGAGTACAATACAACAGAATTAGCGGAAATATTTCCCGCCCATAGCTAACTTTCAGTCTAGAGGCGAACAAAACAAAGAAGTGAAGTAACCTGTAAATTGGCAATTCCAATGTTATAAAAATAACACCTGAAGTCATAGAGATTTAAGAATTAAAATCATGGCTGGAATATGTTCTTTTCTGGGGTCTGACCTTTGTAATTAGATTTGAGCGGTGCGAGTCTCCATTTATTGCATTTCAAGAAACTGCGTCTTGGGTTAATAAGAGCTCGTTATTACCAACATGAAGAGGGTTGATTTGATGAGAAGCAGTGTGGGTTAGTGGATAGAGCATGGACATGGGGGTCAGAAGGACCTGGGTTCTAATCCTAGCTGTGCCACTTGTCTGCTGGGTGACCATGGGCAAGTCACTTCACTTCTCTGTGTCTCAGTTACCTCATCTGTAAAATGGGGCTTAAGACTGTGAGCCCCATGTGAGACATGGGCTGTGTCCAGCCTGATTAGCTTGTATCTGCCCCAGTGCTTAGTTCAGTGCCTGGCATACAGGAAGCACTTAACTAACACCATAAAAAGTGGGTGTCAAAGGTGTCTGCCAGAAAGACCCAATGCCATCTATAAAAGGGTGAGCATACCTCATGACCAATAATTTACTGCTGTATTGTACTTTCCAAGTGCTTAGCACACAGTAAGCGCTCAATAAATACAATTGAACAAATGAATATCCTAGAAGCGAAAGCTCCGAGTGGGGTTGGCTTGTCCTTTCCGCTGAAAAAAGACCTGTGTTTGGGCAGAGCTTGGTTACTTATAGGTATGGGGTGGCATCCTGGCACCGTGACTTCTTCCCATTAGCCCACGGGTGCCAACTTTGGCTGGACTGCCATTCAATTTCTAGTGTCATCGCCTGCAGGACTGGTCCTGAGTCCATCCAAAGTTAGCAGTGCACGTGCTCAGGATTGACCCGCCAATATCTCCCTCGTCTGCCCGGATGTCAGGTAAAGTCAAGCTGGGTCTGCCTAAACCAGATCAATACTCTATGCTCAGTGAGTTCAGTGCAATCCAGATTGGGGATCAGCATTGCTCTAAGCCCAATTCCAGTTATTAAGTTCCAGAAGCAGCAGCTTCTTCCCATACTATCCGACCGTAAGTAGAACAGAAGCATTCTTATGCTCTTATGTACTAAGAAAGAAGCAGGGATGGTCACTTAAGAAACTGAGGCACAGAGAGGTTAAGTGATTTACCAGAGGTCACACTGCAGACCAGTGGCAGAACTGGGATTAGAACCCTGATCTCCTGACCCCCCAGTCCTTTCCAGAAGATCACGCTGTTTTCTCCAGTAAGGGTGTTTCTTATGGCCTTTATGGCCTCAAGTAAGAAGGAAGAGGCACACAGCATGGAGACAGTCACTTATGCTCCAGTTTTGCTGTTGCGAGTGGAGATGTGTGCATGAAGCAGAGTTGGGTAGAAGCCGGCTTGTCCTATCAATTCAGGAGCCACTGCCACTTTGTTGGGCACCAGAAAGGAATTCTACTACCCTCCATCCCGCCAAGGACGCCTCCCTCTCCATATGTCCCCCAGACTCCTGTGCTTCCACACCTCTGCCACTTCCCAACTGGCCAGTTGTAACAAGAAAATCTGTGGGCATGGTTGAATATGTAGGGGGAAACTGAGACACGATTGTTAGAGTGATGTGGAGGCAGAGCGCTGTAGGAGTTAAAACATGAACAAAGTACCCATGCCATTCTACTTACCAACATTGTCCATTGGGACGGTAACGGATTTTTCACTCATGGGGAAGAGAGTCAGGACGTCTTCTGGTCTCCCTTCATACCAAAAGGAGTGTCCGGTGAAGTGAACGGTGACAATCGTGTTCCAGGAGCCTATGCTGCAGAAGTTCCACTGGATGACATCGTCAAAGCAAAATCCCAGGACTGGAAGACTCTCGGGCACAAAGCCGTTTATGGCTGAAACGAAACAAAAGGTTGCCAAACCACCAGTCTCCCAGCGGCCCTTAAATATAGTCGTGCCCGCCCCCCCCCCCCGCCACCCGGACCCTTCAAGAAGCAACGAGCTAAGGCTTTATAGATGTTCTTCGTACCCGACCCCCGAACTTCAGCTAGGAGGATGGATTCTAGCAGCCCTGGGCAGGTCAGTTTGCTCTCACGCCATTCATAGAGGACTGGAAGGAATCTCGAGCGATAATTGGCCCACCTCCTTCCTCTCCGCCTTCGACAAGGGCCATAGTGAATTCCTACCACCTAGGTGAAAAATCTCAAGAATGAACGGGGCATCTACTTACTGCTCATCACGTTCGACTCATAGAACCTGGGATCGTCTCGTTTGATGCTGGCAGGGTCTTGGCTTAACTTATCGATATTGTCCTTGATGTACCAACTCTTGTTCTCATCAAAGACGGCAAACACAGCTTGCTGTTCGAGATCTACTTTAATCTGAAAGCCAACAGCCAAGTTGTATCACAGAGTCTCTACATTACAGAGAGGTTCTCCTGACATAAAACTGAGTTCTTCCTAGGATTGTAAGGGCCTCTGGACTGTAAACTCGTTATGGGCAGGGAATGTGACTGTTAATTCTGTTATCTTGTACTCTCTCAAGCGCTTAGTACAGTGCCTCTGCAGATAGTAAGCACTCAGTATTGATTGATTGATTTGACAGACAGCAAAGCAAAGCAAAAGAAGGGGAGTCAGGAGACAATGGGTCCCGGCTCTGCCGTTTGCTATGAGGACTTGGGCAAGTCACTTAACTGCTTTGTGCCTCAGTTTCCTGATTTGCAAAATCAGAATAAGATACCCACCTCTCCCTCCTCTGGGATAGAGACTACATGTATCTGATCTGATTATTTTAGATATAGCTTAAGGTTTGACCCACAGTCAAGTGCTTAATAAATGCCATCATTATCTCTCTCTGGTAGAAGTCATAATAATTATAGCACTTTTTAATGGTATTTGGTAAGCGCTTACTATGTGTCAAATGCTGTTCTAAGTACTGGGGTAGATACAAGTGAATTAGATTGGACACAATCCCTATCCTGCATAAGGCTCACAGACTTAAGTAGGAGGGAGAACAGGAGTACTTGTTAGGTACTTACTATGTGTCAAGCACTGTACTAAGCACAGGATTTGATACAAGATAATCAGGTTGGACACAGTCCCTGCCCCACAGCCTCTTCAACTGTATTTTATCCTCCTCATCATCAGTGGTATTTAGTGAGTGCTTACTATGTGCACTATGAGCACTGTACTAAGCACTTGGGAGAGTTCAACAGTTGGCAGACATGTTCCCTGCCCACAGTGAGCTTACAGTCTAGAGGTGGTGACAGAATTAACAGTAATAATTTATTTATGGGGATAAGAACTTTGAATCACAAATTCTGGTTCACTTGAAGTAATAGCTTCGCTGAACCGCAAACCACAGTTTCAAAGATTGCCACTGCTGCATTGGTAATGGGAAGAGAGTAGCACTGAAGTAGCCTGGGAGATTAAAAAAAGTGAACTTTGGTATTTCCTCATTGCGGGGAATTGCACAGCCATATCCCAACTGGTTAAAAAAAAATAGGGGGTGAGGAGCTGCAGGAAAGAGCTAGTCCTCTCCATGTCTGTTCTTTTCCAGATGTTGCAGATATTTAGACTTTTCAGGGATACAGGACCCATTGCTGATTTGGGTCCATCACCTCTTATTGTCTATGGTGGGGAATGCCAAGTCCCAGGTATATCCATTTGATCAAGGGAATTCTGTAATGAGCAACTTTAACTCATCTGTCCTCGGTGCATGCAGAGAATAATTTCCACTCTGCACGAAACAGAGTAAGTTTTTATGGACAGATGATCTCAAGTTATTAGTAAAACTGTATCAGAATGATGATCTGCTGCTTGTCTGCTGGGTGACCTTGAGGAAGGCACTTGACTTCTCTGTGTCTCAATATCCTCTTTTATAAAATGGGATTTAAATACCTGTCCTCTCTCTCCCCTTAGGCTGAAAGCCCCATGTGGGACAGGGACTGTGTCCACCCCGAGGAACTTCTATCTACCCCAGCTTTTGGCCCAGTGCTTTGCAAAGGGTAATAACTTAACAAATACCACAATAAACATTATTACTATTATATGTTCAGTTCCCCAATGAAACTTCTCCTAAAAGGCAATGGGCCAAATTATTTTCTGTCTTTACATTAAGGAATACAGGTGCCAATCCTAAAACAGCGCCAATTACCTAAATTTGCTAACACTCGGTGACCAAATTCTGGAACAGTTTTTTGGGAAATAAGTTTAGGTGTGCAGAATTCAAATCCAATCTACTCTCTGGTTCAGGAGCTATTCCCCTGCTTGACAAATGTTCAGCCTCTCTGCAGGGTTACTGCCAGAACACTGTACCTGTCCGCCCTGTTCGTTCAGGGACCGGCTCTTGCAGATCAGAAGGAGCCCGATCAGGCCAGAGGCGATGTCCCTGGTGACATCCACTGCGCTGTAATAAGGTCTTGTGACACACTGAGCATCCTTCTCGGAGGGTTCATCGGACTCCAGGATGTTCCACTGATAGGTGTAGATTTCTCCTGGCTGGACTGCTCTGTTCAGAGTGCCGTTGCCTGAAGAAAAGTATATTCCTGATGGCTTTTCTGTAATGTGGAAATCATTTCTGGCGAGTGACTTTTATGAGTCTTCTGGTTACCTGGGTAGGCTTTCGTGCCCCTCCCCACAGCTCTAATATCCTAACTAGCAGTGTCCCCTTCCATCAGTCCATCCATCCATCCATCCATCCATCCATCCATCCATCCATCCATCCACCAATGGCATCAATTGAGGACTATTAGCTAACATAATAATAATAATGATGGTATTTGTTAAGCGCTTATTATGTGCAAAGCACTGTTCTAAGCACTGGGGAGGTTACAAGGTGATCAGGTTGTCCCAGGTGGGGGGGGGCTCACAGTTTTAATCCCCATTTTAAAGATGAGGTAACTGAGGCACAGAGAAGTTAAGTGACTTGCCCAAAGTCACACAACTAAGCTCTAAGCCTGTACTTAGACAGTTACCTTCAGTGGTTCACTGAAACATTTGGGGTCTTTTTTCGGCAGGCCTGCACATGCATATAGGGAGGGATAAGGTAAGTGTCCACAGGGTGGGCCCAAGACCCACAGGGGACTGGGCTGAACCCAGGCAAACAACATGTCTTTCCCCTAAACACTGGCAGTTCTCAGACGTCAGGAGACGTCCAAGTTGCCATGTCTTCAAGTGGTTTGGGCAGCTGTTGTGCTCCTGCATTCTCGATTGCCCACCTCCCCCAACCCCACCTTCTTTTTAGATCGGGAGCTCCCTGAGGGGCAGGGACCATGTCTAAGTCCCAACTGTGTATTCTCTCCCAGCACTTAGTATGGTGCCCTGCACACAGCAAGTGTTTAATAAATACTACTGCGAGTATCAATAAATACGATTTCACACAGTAAGTGCAGAGAGAGTACAGTAAAGAGTAAAGTGCTTGGGAGAGTACAGTATAACAATATAACAGACACATTCCCTGTCCACAGTGATTTTTAAGTCTTACTACTGCTACTACCATCACCACCAACCAGCCCATTTTCACACCAGAGACAACTTGCTTTCGCGGCTTACTCCCAAAGGGTAAGCAGCACTGACATTCATCCGTGAAGTTAACCAAGATTCAGACCTGAGGCCTCCACAGGGTAGGACGCTGCTTCTTCACTCTTGGAAAGCGACACCCCATGAGGGTAGATGCTATAGGGGCGGCTGGCCAAGTTCTTAAACACGATCTACAAGGATGTAAAACAGAGACCGTCCCAGTTCAGTGTCAGATACGCTTAATCTCCACCCTTAGCGGCAAAATTCCCTCAAAGTGGGACCAGCTACATTCTGCCACTCACCCTCTGGATGGGGTCCTGTTAGGGGGATTAATGGAGAGTCGGGACTAGGGTCGGACTCCTCAAACCGATCCATGGCACTGCCCGCCCCCGTCGCTCACCTGGATTGTATCTCTGATCTGGGCTCTGATAATAGGGCCCAATATTCCAGATCCCTGGGGCTTGCTGTTTTCCAGGTGCTTGGTGAAAGAGGCATCCTGATACTGTTTGTAGACAACCTTCTTATATATCTTCCCAGTTTGGCTGGAGATGTTGTCGAAGCGCTGAGATGTATAGTTTCTCCAAATAAAAACACAATGAAAAATCATCACATTTTCTCTTAAGAGGAATCTTTTGGAGCATGCAAAAAACTTCGGGACCCATATCTGCGGCTTGAAACAACAGTGACTCTACTGAGAGGGGCCAAGCTTTCCAGGATTTGATGTTGTGCCACCTTGCTCTGAGAGAAACCTTGCACTTTCTTTTATAGCATAAGGCTGGAATTTCTTGGGCTTCTCACTTCTCCAAACTCCTCCCCTACTATTACTACCTATTTCCCAAACTCTCCACGTTCTCCAACCTTCTTCCACTTGAAGGTTCCTGAGATGGATAAGCTAAAATATAAACCAGTTTCATCTGCTGCTTGAAGCAGGCCATCTCTTCATCCACCAACTCTACTGACTTACTGATCCAACTGCTTTTTGTTCATGGGTGCGTAGTTCCACATAACTTCCTCAGCAGCGATGAAGTATGTCCGTTTCCTCATTTGGCGTCTTTCAGAATGGGAGATTTTCTTAGGGCCATTGTTTGGTTTGTTGCAGAGTTTCACACGGAGGTAACCACCCATTCCAGCTGGTTGGGAACACACAGAGGACGGTGGTAAGATTAGGGGGAAAAGGAGCCAAGCACTCTAATATTGTTTTGTTTGTCCAATTTACAATTCTCCTTCCCAGTGTTTTGAAAGTAGTAGTAGTACTCATCACATTTATTGAACATCTGATTGCCAGGCATTATATCAAGTCCTTGGGAAAGTACAACAGAAGTACAAGGAATTACTCACCAGCATACAGATAGACATAGAAGCATTGACAAATAGTGGGAACAGTAGGAAAAGCAAGGATCAGTTAGGGAGTTGAACTAAAATAGAAAGAAATATTAGAATAAATAATTGAAAGTGTGATAGCTTGCCCCTATATGACCAAAGGCTGAGGTTGAGAATAATTACGTAAGTGTAAATGGTGGATGTTGGGTGGATTTGACTAGGGGTGCTGGTAGTTAATCATTGAAGGCTTCTGGAAGGAGGTGGGTTTTTAGGAAGTCTGTGATGGTGGGAGGGCTGAAATCTGGAGAATTTAAGAAGCTCTTCATAGAATGGGGATATGATTGACATCTGAACTCTTCTTCGGCAGGGAACATGTCTACTAACTCTGTTATAGTGTACTCTCCAAAGCGCTTAGTACTCTGCACACAGGAATCACTCAATAAATATGACTGATTGACTGATTGATTTTTGAGGACCTCAGAACCTTATTGAGCACCTACTGTGTGCAGAACACTGTACTGAACACTTGGGAGTGTACAACAGAGTTAGTAGACATAATCTCTTCCCTCAAGAAACATGCAGTTTTTCTCCAGGGCAGGACCCTTTCCTAAGCTGTGCTGTTGATTCTCACGGCCAGATTTTCAAAAAAAAGTAGGAACTGTGTTAGGATTCATCTATTCTTTTTGTGTAATTTCCCCAGCACTGAGAACCTCTGAGCAAGGTAAATCCTTAGGAAACACTGATACTACTGCAATGTCTGGAGAGTAAGCCTCGAGGACGATTCTTCGTGACCTTGGGCAAATCACTTAGCTTCTCTGGGCCTCAGTTACCTCCTCTGTAAAATGGGGAAGAAGACTATGAGCCCCTTGTGGGATATGGACTATGTCCAACCTGATTACTTTGTATCTGCCCTAGCATTTGGAATAGTGCTTGGCACGTAAGCGCTTAGTACAGTGCTCTGCACACAGTAAGCGCTCAATAAATACGACTGAGTGAATAATAAGTGCTTAACAAATACCATTTGAAAAAAAAAGGAAGCTTCTAGACAGTTGATAGAGCTTCCTGGGGTGTGAATCTCCTACTCGAGTTTCCAAGTGCAATTAGGCACCCCAAAATTTGAGAGAATGGCAAACGGACATGCCCAGCACGGGGTGACAGAGCCCAAAGTCTTTGATGTAGGGCGAGACCAGCCTCCGCCGCCGGCTCCGGATGAATCTCCTTGCCTTCCATGTGAGTTGGGATGAGAGAAGAGATCATCCACCTCCCCTCATGGCTCACGGTCATATTGGCCGTGAAAGCCGTCGAGCCGACGAGGTTGAAGGTGGAGAGCTTGTGGCCTTGGTGCTCCAGGACCTGCCCGCTGAAATGAACGGAGAACAGCTCCGGCCCGGAGCTCATCCCGATCAGGTGCCAACTGATGTGGTCCTGGGTGCAGGCTTGTATATCTGAAAGAGAAAGAAAAGGGGCAGTGGGCGGGACGGGGGCCGCTGGCCCTGATACCTCTTACCCCTGGACATTTGGGGATTGCCAGAGAGGCCCGCCATGGAGGGGAATGAGGCAAAATGCGGCCCTTCTCAGAGCCGATGAGAACCAGACCGTGACTGTGAGTTCTGGGGACTCTCTCCTCTGGCCAGGGCTGGCATTGGCGATGAACCCATGAGAACTCCCCGTTGTATTCTGCCCCTCCACACCATCTTGCTTGCTTTTATTCTCAACAGTCTGACTTGCTTTCTACTCCCTAGCTTCAAGCCCCCTCTTATTAGATTAGCAGATATAGCTGAAATTGATTCTCTCCATATAACCATGAATTGAGTGTGTCAGGAAGGCGGTGCTAGGAGTATCCTTTGCAAGGAATTTTCAAAATGGAAAATTTCCGTTTTGACTCGAATTCATTCATTCATTCATTCAATCGTATTTATTGAGCGCATACCGTGTGCAGAGCACTGTACTGAGTGCTTGGGAAGTACAAGTTGGCAACATGTAGAGACGGTCCCTACCCAACAACGGGCTCACAGTCTAGAAGGGGGAGACAGACAACAAAACAAAATATATTAACAAAATAAAATAAATAGAATAGTAAATATGTACGAGTGAAATAGAGTAATAAATCTGTACAAACATATATACAGGTGCTGTGGGGAGGGGAAGGAGGTAGGGCGGGGGGATCGAGGGGGGACAGGAAGGAGGGGGCTCAAATCTAGCCACATTCACATACAGAGAGCAAGTGTCACTGCAACATCACCTTAAGACAAGATTTTCCTCTCTTTACGCACACACACTCACACGTATACCCAGGACAAACCACCTCTACTTGTCAGTCTTATGTTAGCAGAGATTGCCTTGTGCCTATGCGATTAATATTTCTGAAAGCACATGTCAACATTCCCACTTCAGAGTCTGCTCCAGGTGTCCAGATATGATTGACAGATTGAATTTTGAGTTTTTCTAGTGGCAGTCCCGCTGCTGTCAGGTTGCAGTGGGACTCAGGGCTGTTCCCAGAGTTCAGGCAGGCTGGTAATAAGTCAATCAATGGTATTTATTGAGCGCTTACTGTGTGCAGAGCACTATACTTAAAGCTTGGGAGAGGACAGATATCAGAGTTGGTAGACATGTTCCCTGCCCACAACTAGCTTACAATGTAGATGAGCCAGCAGCTGGTTGAGGAGGCTTTGTAGTACTTGACAGTCACACAGACGCCTTGATGGATTAGTTAGATGGCTCGCTCAGTTAACCATGCCCTGACCCTCTGACCATACAGCTTTCTATAAAGTACAGTCTCAACCTAATGCTTTGTGAACCCTCAGCACTAAATGGCAAGGAAAAATCTAAAGCAAAATCCCACTTTTAGCCAACTAGCAAGGCAGGCGTGGCTAAGACCAGTAAGAAAAAAAATGTCCTTATGCAAAGGTTTTTCCTTCATCTGGAGTTACAAATGCAATGCAATGCTTCTCTCAGGGAATCCTTGCAAAATGTGGGCACCCCCATGCTTGTTCTGAAGTTTAAGTGCTTGTAACAGAAGGCATAAGGGGGCTTAAAGTATGTATTCCTCTAAAGGAAAATAAATAATGGGTTGGGGTGAGGGGATGTGAGGATTTAGTTTAGCTGAACTGGCATTTCATACCTATGTAAGATTCGCATTTGTCAAAGATTTCATAATACTTTTGTTGCACTATTCAGAAGCAGCGTGGCTCAGTGGAATGAGCCCGGGCTTTGGAGTCAGAGTTCACGGGTTCAAATCCCGGCTCTGCCAATTGTCAGCTGTGTGACTTTGGGCAAGTCACTTCACTTCTCTGGACCTCAGTTCCCTCATCTGTAAAATGGGGATTAAGACTGTGAGCCCCCCATGGGACAACCTGACCACCTTGTAAACTCCCCAGCACTTAGAACAGTGCTTTGCATGTAGTAAGCGCTTAATAAATGTCATTATTATTATTATTATTATTCCTGACAACCTTTTGAAGTAGGTTGGTGTGATTAGGACAATTTACGAACGTTAAATAAAGAGGAAATTATTTGCACAACAGTGTACTAATTGGAAGCAAGTTTAAAGGGGGAATTTGGCCCACTGAATCTTAGTTCCCTAAAGTCAATGAAGAGAGAGGGGCGGAACTAAATTCAGATTCACTGAGAATGAGTCTTTAATATTCAAATGAGAAGGCGGAATCAAAAAATCATGCAACAGGTGGAATTACAAGACGATTTTTGCTGCCACCTAGAGATCAAACCGAATTCCCACCGTGAAGCCTCTCAAACATACCCATAAATGTAATAATAATAATAATAATAGCATTTATTAAGCGCTTACTTTTTGCAAACCACTGTTCTAAGCGCTGGGGAAGTTACAAGGTGATCAGGTTGTCCCAAAGGGGGCTCACAGTCGTCATCCCCATTTTACAGATGAGGTCACTGAGGCACAGAGAAGTGACTTGCCCAAAGTCACACAGCTGACAATTGGCAGAGCCGGGATTTGAACCCATGACCTCTGACTCCAAAGCCCGGGCTCTTTCCACTGAGCCATGCTGCTTCTCTGAATTTGCACTTCAGAATAACAGAGTTGGGAGTCAACAAACTTCATTGGGGACCAGAGAAGTTTTCCTGGAGGCAGAGATGAAATCTTGTCCAGAAAGTTGTAGTCCTGGGAAAAGAGGGCTCTTTGTCCTTGAGGATTGGACTAACTAGAAGGACCAGATCAGGTTGGAATGAGGCCTTCTCCGTAGATGGAATTTCTGCTCACTTGTTTTAGTCTGCAAACAGCTCAGCTAGATGTCATTCCAGTGGAAAAGGCAACATACAGCCCTAACCAGAGAGGGCCATGCTTCCTTGAGACAGCAAAAAGACTGATCCCCAGGAATTGTTGGGGTTTCCAAGCCTCTGTGCTCTCTGGAGGAGTATTCTGGGGTCAGGGATCAATGGTATTTCAATTATGAGTGTTGATTAAGTGCTTATTGTGTGCAGATCACCAGCTAAGTGCTTGGGAGAGTCTACTATAACAATATAACAGAAACATTTCCTGCCCACAACAAGCTTATGGTCTAGAGGACTTGAGACTTACAGTCTTGAGGACTTCAACATCCATCAGTGTCCCAGGGTCCTGGGTGCGGGCTTAGCCAAGGCAGGGAATGTAGACCGTGCGCTTGCTGTGGGCAGGGAATGTGTCATCGGTCACCTCTGTTGTAAGGTACTCTCCCATGCACTTAATGCAGTACTCTGCACACAGTAAGCGCTCAAGGTATACCACTGATGATGATGATGATGATGATGACAGTGGACCTGGCCCTTCTTGCCCAAGAAAATTCATTCATTCTGTTGTATTTATTGAGCGCTTAGCTTACTGTGTTCAGAGCACTGGACTAAGCGCTTGGAAAGTACAATTTGGCAACAAATAGAGACAGTCCCTACCCAACAACGGGCTCACAGTCTAGAAGAGGGGAGACAGACATCAAAACAAGTACAATGGTTGCAGTCAGAATGATCTTTATCAATCAGTGGCATTTATTGAGCACATACTGTGGGCAGAGTACTGTGCTCAGTGCTTATGTAGGCAATTTTCATGTTAACCTTAACTTTAAAAAAAATTTAAGTACTTCTGTAGTTCCAAATGAGTCAGTTGCAATAAAATATTTTTCTGTATGTAACATACACAGAACTAAGATTCCCAGACACTCGGTTTATTAAGGAATAAAAGGCACCGCTTCTGCAAAGATGTATTCATTCAAAGAGTGATTCATGGGGTAAAGCAAAGGACCTCAAAAAAAGTCTAGCCCTTTTGAGGAATTCTTCCCCCCTCCCTCCCCTTTATGAGATAAAATATTTCACAAAGGAAAATACTTTCCATGCCACAAAACACATGCATTACCTGGCAGAGTCCCATTGACATAGCCATTTACTGTGTACATCAGAGAGGGTGTTGGTTTCCAGCTTTTGCTTTCGTCAAACACAGCGAACATCAACACCTGCTGCTTGTCAAACAGGATCTGAGTCTTTTCTTCAGTCAGGCTTCCTGTGAGAAGATGTGGAGATATGAGGGAAGCAGCATTCTCAGAAAGGGAGAACTGATCTTCTGGGGTTCTGATCCCAAGGGGCAGGAAACAAGGGGCAGTGGGGGGACAGGGGACCAGCTTTTGGCCATGACAGGAAGCAACTGGATCAGAGGGAAGCATTTCAGTTTGAGAGACAGCAGAAACAGTTTCAAATGACGTTTTCATTGGGTGCCAAATTGAAGTTTTGAGAAAAAAAATGTAGGGAACTTGAAGTGAAACAGGTTTCATTTTGTCGAGCCCCTTTTTATGCCGCATCTGACTTGAACGTTGCTTGAAGGAATACTGGACCCCCACACACAAAAATCAACATGTAGTAGTAAAGGTATTTTTTGAGTACCCTCTAGTTGCAGTGCCCTGTATTAAATACTTGGAACAGGCAACAGAGGCATAAGAGTCCCATGTGGGACCTGATTATCTTGTATCTACCCTAGTGCTTCAGTCACGGCCCACAATAAGTGCTTAACAAAGCCCATTATTAATAATAATAATAACAATAATAATGATAATTCAGTGAAATAACTTTGTATGGGTCTGAAGAAGGTGAATGCTGTAACAGGACAAATGAAAATAAAGTTCTCTGTGCCCTGATGCACTGATCCTCCTCGACACCTAATGGATTCGTCACAATTCTTCCATTAGTAAGTAAAATTACTCAAGAAAACAGCAAGTAAATATTTTGTCGATGGGTATTTTAAGCCGCAGAATCAGAGTGGAACCAATAGGCTCCTCTCTGAATCCCTCGTCCTGTAAATTGTTTACTACGTTTTGAAATGTTCAGGTGATCTCAGATGCTGGATCCTTTAATTTATTTTCCCCTGCTCATAACGGGGCACTTAACTAGCCTAGGGTTCGTCAGTGCAGCCGCTTACTTTGGAGAAGCAGCTGACTTAATGGATAGAGCATGGTCCTGGGAGTCCTAAGGTCATGAGTTCTATTCCCGGCTCCGTCACATGTCTGCTGTGTGACCTTGGGCAAGTCACTTCACCTCTCTGGGCCTCATTTACCTCATCTGTAAAATGGGGTTTAAGAATGTGAGTCCTACGTAGGGCAGAGACTGTGTCCAACCTGACTACCTTTTTTTCTACCCCAGTGCTTAGAACAGTACTTGGTACATAGTACCATAATTACAAGTACTATAATTATTCTTATTAATTATTTTGGTGCAGCCACCAAGTAAAATAATCACAATCCTCCTTGAAATGATATGTTTGAATGTATTTTGTTACGTTTATGTGCCCAGAAATATTCATATTTAAATCACTTAATTAGTTGAAATTTTACAAGGGATAGCCACAAAAATGTTCTAATGGCCACAATATTGAATGGCTTGAGAAGTCACTGATTCAACCCAGAGAGAAAAGCTTCATCGATTTAAGGAAAAAATATCTATACACTCTTGGATACCTTTTGGGTTTTGGGTACTCGGAAATAGTTGGAATTCATTCCCTTCCAATTTGATCCAAGGGAACAGGTGTAATCCACAAACTGGATATAAACTTGAGATATTTTAATATTTCATATTATTTTGATAGCTTTCCTTTCTAACAGACCCTTGGACGCCATGGCGCAGGTAGTACGAATCACTTGATTTTTAATAGGCCGGGGACCTCTTGACAATGCTTTAAATAATTCAGAGATGATTCGGCTATACCCAGAGCTTTGGCTATACCCAGAGCTTTGACATTTAAGTCTTATTTTACATTATTGTTTTAGAATTACCTAGCACACACACGGTACAAATGCCAACTCTAAGAAATTGGTCAAAACAATTACTCTAAGATTCAATTTATTTTCTGATGTTAATGGCAGGAAGAGGACACACAAAGTTCTCCTGAGGACAATGCCATTCTGGTGCTCTTTTGATTCAGAATACTTCCTGGGAAGTAGGTCGTATTGAGAGGGCTGGGGTGTTTGAGTGTTTCAGTAATAATAATGGTATTTATTAAGCGCCTATCCTGTGCCAAACACTGTTCTAAGCACTGGAGCAGTTACAAGGTAATCAGATTGGACACAGTCCCTGTTCCACATGGGGCTCATAGTCTTGACCCCCATTTTACAGATGAGGAAGCACAGAAAAGTGAAGCGACTTGCTCAACCGTACAGCAGATAAGTGGCAGAACCAGGATTAGAATCAGGCCCATGCTCTATCCACTACACCAGTCTGCTTCTCTGGCAATTTGAATGGGCCCCACCCACCTGCTTGTTTGTGTCCCCAAGGGGAAAATTGGTTTCCAAGGTCTTAAATGGTTACAAGAAGGGAATTGGCTATGAGAGAGGAAGGCTACGAGTTTAGGGAGTTTTGAGTTCTGATGGAGAAGAAGGGTTTATCTGTGGCCAGTAGGAAGGAAAGTTTGACTTGGGTTCCAGCACACTGCAGGTTTGGGCCAAGAAAGAGAAAATTCTGCTTGGGAATGAGTAGATGCAGAATCGTATCTTTTTCGCAGCTATTTTTTTCTTCCAGCCAACTCAAAAACGCTGCAGTTTAAGCTCATCTCAAGTACAGATTAGGAGGAAAGGCATTCCAGCTGGTTTGTTTGAATGCTCAATCTCATTGGTTTTCGGAAAAAATGAAAAAACAAAACCCGAACTGCTAAAGTGAGCAGAACAGTCAATGATGGTTTATGAAGCCCAAGTAAGGCAAAATGCAAAGGTATCACCACTACTTAAAAAAGATCCAATCAAGCAAATGCGCTGTTGATAAAAAAATGTATGTGTGTACAGGGATCATATATACCAACTCAATTGTACTCTCCTTAGTACAGCACTCTGCACCACATTAAGCACTGAAAAAATACCATTGATTGATGAGGAAAACATCAGGGATAGTCAGGCTCAGGAGGATTTAATAGCTACTTCAGAATACAATATTATACCTTCTTCGTTCAAAATCATTAACGAACTGTGAAGTGGGCAAAGGCAGGATAAAGGAGAAGCAAATGGCCTGTATCATCAGTACCTGGAAAATCAAGCTGACACACACACAGATAGATTTTGACTTTGGATAAGTCAGTACTTGGATTGTGTCAGGAAACCTTAAATTGGCTCCTGCCAGCAATGAAAGGCTGAAACCATAATAAGAGCTCCGAACTAGTCCTCAGTAAAGCATTTTTCCTTTACCTTTCTTACAAATGAGCAGAGCTCCAACCAAGCCAGAGTTGAAGTCCAGGATGACATTTTCATGAGAGTAATAGATCTGAGTGAGGCAGGGCGGGTCAGCCTCAGTAGGTCCGACGTCTTCCGTGATCTTCCACACGTAGGTGAACTGTTGGCCCGGAAGCACAGCATCGTCCATCTTCTCAAACGGAGCCGTCCGGTCGGCATACGATGCCCCTGGAGATGCGGAAGCCAGGGTTAAGACATGAAACTCTCTAAAGTCAACTCCTTTTTTTCTCTCACTCTTAGGGAGTTTAAAAAGGAGTCATTATCAACATAAACATTTATTTAATAGCTTGAAAGTACTGGGAGAGACTGATGGTTGTCATATTATAGCTAGCTGTTTTTATTTACTAAGATCCTAGTTTTCCTCTCTAGGGACAAGAGGACTGAGGCTAAGGAGTATGTCAGGGAACACTGTGGGGTAGGCACCATCTCTATATGTTGCCAACTTGTACTTCCCAAGTGCTTAGTGTAGTGCTCTGCACACAGTAAGTGCTCAATAAATATGATTGAATAAGTGAATGAATAATAATAATGATGGCATTTATTAAGCACGTACTACATGCAAAGCACTGTTCTAAGCGCTGGGGAGGTTACAAGGAGATCAGGTTGTCCCACGGGGGGCTCACAGTCTTAATCCTCATTTTACAGATGAGGTAACTGAGGCACAGAGAAGTTAAGTGACTTGCCCAAAGTCATACAGCTGATAAGTGGTGCTTAGTACAGTGCTCTGCACATAGTAAGCGCTCAATAAATACGATTGATGATGATGAGAATTGGCGGAGCGGGATTTGAACCCATGACCTCTGACTCCAAAGCCCGTGCTCTTTCCACTGAGCCACGCTGCTTCAGTACTAAAGTCTTCGGCACTAAAGGAGTTACCTTGGTGAAATGAGTTTACTCTTTCAAGATACAATTGGCAAATTATCTTTTCCAGGACACAGCATTTAAAGTAGTGTCATCAAAGAACTGCTTCACCCACCACACTTAGAAAGGTAGAAGAAACATTTTGAAATACAACAAAACAGAAATTCTGGGTTGGAGGATAAGGTCATAAAACAGGCAAGTAGTGGAGTGGGGATTAGAACCCAAGTCCCCTGACTGCCAAGTCTGTGCTTTTTCCAGTAGGTCACAAAAACCAAGGACTATGGCAGAACATCAGGACTGCTCATTGGTTATTTACCCCCTGTACCATTAGTTTGTGGTCTTTTGTACTTTTAAATGCTCCTATTTTCTGTAATGTTTATAATTATTTGTCTTTTCAACATGCTTGCCCTCCCTTCACCTAGATTGTGAGCTTGGGATGGCATCTACAAGTTTATTTTGTATTCACTGTTTTCAGCACTCAATAGATGCCATAACTAATAGCTATTTCAACAAAACTTAATGAACCTGAATTTAGATGAGCATTACCTTCCCCTTTCAATAGGATATCCCCAGTTTCCAGCTTGTGTCTCACTGTCTCCCCAAATGATATGTGCCACTTCGGGAGAATAAGCTAAAATAGCCTGCATCTCAAGAGATGATTTTTGGAAAATTTGTATTCTTCCATTTAGAAAAAGACTCTGTAGTGATAACACGGAAATAGTATTATTTATTGAAAAATCGTCTCCTGAGAAGTTAAATATCTACTAATGAAAAAATACAATTTGTTAGCACTTTTCATGATATTCTTTTCCATTAATTTGTTTTATTCTTACACATTGATAAACTTATTCATGCAGTGCAAGGAAATATTTAAGGGTATCTTAGGATGTTCAAAGCTTAAAATAGTGCTGTCTTTAAATCAAATAGATATTAATAATGCATAGACCTCCCTGGGAAAAATTGAGCCGAAGAGGATTATTTTGTCTTTTCTTGCAATATTTCAGATGCCGATTTATGGTAGAAATTATGTTGCCACCCAGGGGAACAGTGAAATTGAAGCATGTTTCCACTTTGAGTTGCAGAAAAATCCAGTCACTTTAACCAAAGTTCATTCACAAATACTAGTGTAGTCACTCAGTAGCTGCAATTCTGACGTGGCAAATTTTGATGACAATAAGTGCATTGTGGTTCTCATGATATACTGACAGCCCCCTTATCCACAACCCCACACCAAAGGATGGTTCTTAGAAATGGAGTTTTGAATCCTTCTCTTTCACAATCTGATTCACTTCATTGCATTTTCTTTATTGTCCATAAAGGGGACAAGCACTTTATCTGACAAAACAGCTGTTTTGGGGTTCGGGTGAGGGAACTTGAAGTATTGATTTAGTTTTACAACATCAGTGGAGATTGTTCTTAGATTTTTACCTACCCAGAGTTTGGGGATAGACCAGCTAGTCTCTTCAAGTTATATAAGTTGAAGTTTCTATAAACAAAGCAAACTATTAAAACTAGGACAGGGATTGTTGAGACTTCAAATACATCACTCTTTGAAGAAAAGAATGCCGATTGTTGTTACTCGGGGCTGAACAAAGTGTGATTGCTAGATGGTGAGATTTTATGTTCCGTAAAGGCAGGGGCCGTATACCGTCCTACTATATTGTGCTCTCCCAAGTGCTTGGTACAGTGCTCTGCCCTCAGTACGTGCTCAATAAATACGACAATGATTGGCATGCACTCTCTCTCCCCATCCCCTCCGCTGAGTACAGTATCACTGTAGCCCATACCAGAGTCTTCTCAACCCCCAAAATTTCTAATGGGGTAATGAGCAGCTAATAATAATAATAATGATAAAATCAGTTAAACTCTTACTATGTGCCAGTCACTGTTCTAAGCGCTGGGGGAGATATAAGTAAATCAGATTAATGCCACAGTCTCTTACTGTAAGGAGTCCCTGGAGCTAAAATAAGTCTGTAGTGGAACCCTTCATATTATAGTGCATTACTGAGGAAATTCAGAGAGCCTAATCTTTAACAAATGGCAGGCAATTCTGTTCATTTAACTTGCCGCTTTTAATTCTCCTTACCTTCTGATAGTTTTCCATAGGCAATTCCCTGTGGGTGGATGCTCAAAGGCTTGTTAACCAGATTCTTAAAATGGATATTTAAAATGTCTCCCACTTCAGCAAGTATCGTTGGCCCAAGAAGTCCTGGGGAAAAAAGAAATATATATGTATACACACACATATATATTATATATGTATATATATTTAAAGTCTGCTTGACATCGTTTATTCAAATTCCTTGAGAAATCCCTCCATACCCACATCTTGGTCCTTAGGTCACATCTTGGGTTTCCATTTCAAAATGCTTTTACCAGTTTTAGCTGCTTGCCATTAGCATGTGTTAGACCAGAGCAGAGGGCTGAGAGCCTTTGTGGAAATCTCGCAGTAAATCAAGGTGGAATTGGAATCCATCAGTGGTAGTTAGTAAGCACTGACTGTGAGCAGAGCTCTGGACTAGTGGAGCCAAAGAGATCTTCTACCCCACAGTCTGCTCAAATCTCTAACTGCCTTTAATAATAATAATAATAATAATAATAATAATAATAATAATGATAGAATTTGTTAAGTGCTTACTATGTGCCGAGCACTGTTCTAAGCATAGGGGTAGATACAAGGTACTCAGGTTGTTCCCCATGGGGATCACAGTCTTAATCCCCATTTTACAGACAAGATAACTAAGGCACAGAGAAGTTAGTGGCTTACCCAAGATCACACAGCAGACAAGTGATGGAGCTGGGATTAGAACCCACGTCCTCTGACTCCCAAGCCCATGCTCTTTCCACTAAACCACACTGCTTCTCAACGCTTTCTTAAATTCATAATACTAATAATGATAATGATGATCATAATAATAATTGTGGTATTTGTTAAGCACTATGTTCCAGCATTGCAGTAAGCACTGGAATAGATATGCTCATCTGGTTGGACACTGTCCCTGTCCCACATGGGGCTCACAGTCTCAATCCCCATTTTACAGATGAGATAGCTGAGGAACAGAAAAGTGAAGTGACTTGCCCAAGGTCACACAGCAGACTAGTACTGGGCTGGGATTAGAAACCAGGTCCTTCTGACTTCCAAGCCAACCCCCATGTGGGACAGGGACTGTATCCAACCAGATTAACTTGCATCTACCCCAGTGCTTAGAACAGTGCTTGGTAAATAGCATGTAACAAATCCCATTAAAAAAATTGACGGGCTCCCTCCCCACAAGGAGCTTATATTTTAACTCTTGCTTTCCCTTTTCCTTACAGCAAAACAAAAAGTAAATATGGAAATTATGCTTGCCTGTAATAGAAAAGTTAGACAGATACTGTAATCAAAGTTGGTATGTTTTAGGCTTACCTGAAATATCTGACCGTGGTTTCTCCTTATAAAAATCTGCAAAATACTCTCTGTAGACAATTTTCTTAAAGACAAGCCCCGAGTCTTCTGACCTGAAAGTATGAAAAAGAAAAAGAGTAGTTTATTTAAAAAAGATACCTATCCTGACTCCTCTTTCTCTCCCTACCATCTCCCATGCATAACGTCAATCAATAGTATTTATTGAGAACTTATTGTGTGCAGAGCACTGTACTAAGCACTTGGAAGAGGACAGTGTAGCAGAGTTGATGGACATGTTCCTGGCCTGCAGTGAGCTTAGAATCTAGAGAGAGTTTACAGCTCATTTCACTTCTTCCGATTGATAGGAAGAACTCTTTGCTTCTGTATTTTAGAAACATAAGTGCTGATGATTGTGCGGGAAAGGAACAATCCATGAAATATGATTTGTGCCTCACCATCAACTCCAATTCCAGAGAGTTCCAGTCTGTCTTTCCCTCGCTTTTGATTCAAGCCCTTTCAAGGTAGGAAAATGTTTGTCTTGCTGCTGATATCCTCTTCTAGGTGCTTAGTACGGTGCCTCACACTGCAAAGGTGTTCAATAAATATGACTGATTGATTGAATGGAAGGTACAATTTCCCTTAAACTCTGCTTCCCTATCCTCCATTTTAATTAATTCATACTCAAGGTTTCATAGAGTTTCTAATATGAAAGTTTGCCAAAATGGCTAAAAAAAATTTTTTCATAGAGCTAAAAAAACCCAAAAAGATAAAAACAGTGTAACCACCTCTCTAGATTGTAAGCTCCTTGCAGGGCAGGGAACCAGTGTCTACCAACTCTGTTGTACTGTACTCTCCCAAGCACTTGGTACAGGACTCTCTCCATCCCCCCATCTTACCTCCTTCTCTTCCCCACAGCACCTGTATATATGCATATATGTTTGTACATATTTATTACTCTATTTATTTATTCATTTTTCTCATAAATATCTATTCTATTTATTTTATTTTGTTAGTATGTTTGGTTTTGTTCTCTCCCCCTTTTAGACTGTGAGCCCCCTGTTGGGTAGGGACTGTCTCTATATGTTGCCAACTTGTACTTCCCAAGCGCTTAGTACAGTGCTGTGCACACAGTAAGTGCTCAATAAATACGATTGACTGATTAACTCTGAACACAGTAAGCCTTCAAATCCTAATGATTGATTTAGGGTGATTGAAGTTTCTCACCTTTCCATTAGAAAGAGAAAAATAGAGCAAGTCCAGGGGTTTTGGGGGGGAAATGAGAAACATAATTTAGAGAAGCAGCATAGCCTAGTGGGTAGAAAACAGTCCTGGGAGTCAAGGACCTGGGTTTCTAATCCTGGTCTGCTGTGTGACCTTGAGCAAGCCACTTAACTTTTCTGTGCCTCACCTGTTCCTCAAGTGAGGAAGCCAAAGCTCAGAGGGGTTGACTAACTTGCCCAGTCATTCTGCAGGCTAGTGGCAGAGACAAGGCTAAAATCCAGCTCTCCTGAGGGCCAGTATTTTGCTCTTTCCACTAGGTTTAACTGCCTTTTGAGGCTCTGGTACTTTCCTGGCTAATCCTCTCTTGAAACATCTTTGATTTCCACATGCCACTGCTCTCTCTGCAGGTTTCCGTGACTTTAAAAGTGTGCCCGCATCACACCTTTGTTAGCGCTAGTGGATGCACCTGGACTGAGTTGAAGGTGTTGCAATGACAAACCCACTTTGCCTCTTCCTGGAGCTAGCCTTCAACACTCCTGGGGCAGAAATAAGGAGCCTCTGACAGAAAGCAGTGTAGGCAAAGAAAGAGCACAGCAGATTTTTAGAAAATTCCTCAGAGCCTGCTTGGAAAGTCCAAACCCTGTCTTCCTTGACTATACTCTGGTAAGTGTGCTTCGTTTTGGGTAAAACAGATAAGACTGAGGAGTAGAAGGAAAACTGAACTTCATGACTATGAATTTTCTGTATGTTATTAGACCAGCAGGCTGCTACTAAAACCAAAACAAAAAGGTGAAAAAAAATGCATGGAGTTCTAGAATTCATTCAATAGCAAACAGAAGAGTTTCTTGCAGTTTTTCAAAGAGATTTACCTCAGGGCAAAATCAAAAACAGGACTTTTACCCAAAGGTCAATATTCAGGTTGTTACAAGAAAAAAAAATGCTTTTTCTTGAATTTAACATTAAACTGCTTGTTGGTGATTGAGAGATACTTATGGAGAGGGGTGAAACTTGGAATTTTCTCTGAAAATTATCTGGCTTTTGGAAAAATCATACAAAGCAATACAATTGTGTGTTCCAAAACTGCACCTCCCAATTAGCTTTTTCACAGCTGTGGCAAGAAACAATTGGCTTTAAGAACTAGGTGTACATAACATACAATTTTTCACATGAGGAAACTCAAGTGGTCAGACCAGTTTTTAGCAGTAAATTTCTGCAGTTAGTGAAGTTGACCTTCCCAAGTTTAACAAGCGAGATACAAGAAGAATCAACATCTTGCATCAGTTATTACTAGAATCAATCTTTGAAAATATAAAATTCTCCAGCTCAAACAAATTACACAGAAGATAAGACACAGCTGAACTCATGGGAAAGAAAGCACAGTGCTGAAAGTTTTCTTTTGTTCTTTAGTAGGTGCTAATACTCTGAAAAGTTAAGTAAACAGTGTGTGCATATGTACAAAATAGTGGACACTTATATTCTGTGAAAAACTTATGGTGATGTCCCATGTATAAACGTAAAAATAAAAGAACTGGAAAAAGTTAATGAATTTCAATGAAGGTTTTTCAAATTCTCAGTTTGTTGGAAACTTCAAATAATAATAATAATGTTGGTATTAAGTGCTTACTATGTGCCAAGCACTGTTCTAAGCACTGAGGTAGATGCAGGGTAGTCAGGTTGTCCCATGTGGGGCTTAGTCTTCATCCCCATTTTACAGATGAGATAACTGAGGCGCAGAGAAGTTAAGAAACTTGCCCAAGTTCACACAACTGACAAATGGCAGAGCCAGGATTAGAACCCATGCCCTCTGACTCTCAAGCCTTTACTCTTTCCACTAAGCCATGCTACTTCTCTTTTTGTAATGTTGTAACAAAGTGGAAAGACTCTGGTGAGCTTAGCATTAATGTGATTTAGGGGGGAAAAAAGGTTAGTTTGCTCACAGCTGTAACTTATTTTAATGGGTATCTTTCCCTCTAGATTGTAAGCTTCCTGTGGGCAGGGAATGTGTCTACCAGCTGATGTACTGTACTCTCCCAAGCACTTACAAAAGTGCTTGCCACACAGTAAGTGCTCAATAAATAGATCAATTATGAAGATAGAAATGTAACTTTCTAGAAAAAGTTAAAAAGTGGCTCCAACGTTTTCATTGAACAGTTCAGGTGATTGACAGTCAATCATTTATCTCATAATCAATTGTGAAGAATTGAAGAAGAACATCAGTTTTTAGTTCAGATGTAGCTAAAGGTTTGATTAATAATAGTCAACATTAGCACTAAGGAGAAGCACTCTATCATTTGCTTTTCGTCATTTCCCCACAATAACTTGAGGGTTCATCTTTTTGACAAATACTGATACCCCAAGGCTGACCAATTTGCGTTTATGGATAATGAAGGAAAAAGGGGACTGTAAGCACCCAAGTTTTTAAACCTTAGTAATTTGTTATGAAAACTGGAAGCGTGGATAACAGAGCTTCTAGGGAGAGTGCTTGTTTGTGCTCTGCATTTTGATGTTTTTCCATAACTCAGCACATTAACTCACTAACAGGACTGCATTCACTGCAAATATAAAACAGAAGTTTGATCCTTGGCAATGGAATAAATCAGGTGAAGTGCTTAAACAGTTGAGTCGCAATGCTTCAGGATGTGTATTTGTGTCCTGCTAAAACTCATAACATTCATAACTCTGTACTGTACACTCGCCCAGGTGTGTAGTACTGTGTTCTGCACACAGTGAGCACTCAGTAAATAGGATTGATTTGTGAGAGTTCAACACCAATTGCATTAAATTGTCTTTGGGTAAACAGCTAGGGGGTCTGGGGTAACGGGGAGGGTGGCCTGACTGTCAAGCGCCTGAGAAGGGTCCCCCGCCCAAGGCGGCCTGGAGGGCAGTCCACCTGTTGACTCCCCCCCCACCGCTGCCCAGGGGATTACCTGAGGTCCTCGGGCTGAGGAGGGCGATAGGTCCAGTCTATAGCCTGAGCTGCGATGTAGTAGTCCCGGATCCCAGCTGCCTCTGTGCCATGCTGCTGACCAAGTGGCCAGCTGCTGCAGAGGACCACCAGCACCCAGAGACCGGGCCAACCCCATGCCATGGCCGGTACTCTTGCCCACAGCAGCTCAGGGCCGGTAAGGAGGCTGGGCCCACAGTTCTCCCCTGAATGGTGAGCGGGCTTTGCCTCAAGGAGCTGTGCGTGGCTCCATGTGGTATCATCGTCTTACCCCCAGCTCCACCCCCACTCCCTGTCAGGATCTCCCTCAGCAGTGGAGCAGCACCCCGCCCCTCTCCCAGGCCTAAAAGCAATTGAAAGGTGACTTCCTCCATCACAGGTGTCAGGTTGATCCCTTCCCACCGGGTCAGTGAGGTGTCGGGGAAAGCAGCCAGGTTAGCGTTGGTTCTGCAATGCTAGAACCAAGCGTAGGTTGGTTTTTTAGACTGTGAGCCCACTGTTGGGTAGGGACTGTCTCTATGTGTTGCCAATTTGTACTTCCCAAGCGCTTAGTACAGTGCTCTGCACATAGTAAGCGCTCAATAAATACGATTGATTGATTCTGCAGAAAGAGCCACAGGCCTGGGAGTCCTATGACGTAAGTCATAATCCCAATTCTGCCACTGACCTGCCTTCTGTTGCGAGCTAGGCATCTAACCTTTGTGGGCCTCAGGTTCCTCATCTGTAAATATTGTATATCCTGTATATATGTTTGTACATATTTATTACTCTATTTATTTATTTATTTTATTTGTACATATCTATTCTATTTATTTTATTTTGTTAGTATGTTTGGTTTTGTTCTCTGTCTCCCCCTTTTAGACTGTGAGCCCACTGTTGGGTAGGGACTGTCTCTATATGTTGCCAATTTGTACTTCCCAAGCGCTTGGTACAGTGCTCTGCACATAGTAAGCGCTCAATAAATACGATTGATGATGATGATGATTGATGATAAAATGGGGATAAGATTTTTGCTCTCCACCCTTCTGAGGCGGGGAGGGGGACAGGGACTGTGTTCCATATGATTTTTCTATCCCAGTTGCTTAGCAGGGAACCTGACACATTGTAAGGGTCCAAGAAGTGCCGTTGTTATCATTATTAGTAAAGACAGTTTTGCTCTGGGGAAACCTGGAGAGAAAGGGAAATGGAGAGAGCAGAGTTATCCAGATCAGATTTTTTTTTATGGTGTTTAAGCACTTAGTATGTGTTCTGAGTGCTGAGGTAGATAGAAATTAATCAGGTCAGAGACTGTCCCTGTCCCACATGGGGCTCACAGTCTAAGAAGGAGAACAGGTTTTGAACCCCCTCTTTGATAGATGAGGAAACTGAGGCCCAGAAAAGCTGAGTGAGTTGCCCAAGGTCCCAGTCTTCCATCTAAGACTTGTAAACTTGTTGTGGGCAGGGAACGTGTCCACCAACTCTGTTAGGTTGTACTCTCCCAAGCGCTTAGTTCAGTGCTCTGAACACTAAGTGCTCAAATGCAGTTGGTTGCAGGTGGTATAGCTGATATTGGAACCCAGATCCTCTGGCTCCCAGGCCTGGGCTTTATTCATTAGGCCACCCTGCTTCCCGTTTCTCGGGACACAATCCACCTATCATTTTCCTTTATTTTTTTTTGAGTTTATCATGGTTTGGGGGGAAGTTCTACGGTGGGGAAGTTCTAGGGTGGGGAACTAGGGTATGTTAAGACACCCCAAAAGAACTGCAGCTTTAGGAGATTACAACAAAACATAGAGCCCTCAGTGGATTGGAATTTCCAGCTTTCCCTGGTCTGGCCTGCTCTAGTCTGCTTAGGTGGCTATTTTGTGACTTTCAGCTTGTCTGTCTCCTGTTTTGATTTTGTGTGTGTGTGTGTAGGGGAAGGCATGGTGGCAAAGGAGTGTCCAGTATTCTCGAGTGCTGTCAATGGACATTAATTCTGGTCTTAAATGGAAATGTGTGCGACTAGCCCAGGTCTCCGCAGGTCTGGGCTGCGTTGGAGCCAGGAGGGAAGAGAGCCCAGACTTTTCTTCCAGAAATACTGTTGCGCCAGTGGACTGCTGGGATGTGCAGTCCCAGCAAAGAGCCACAGATGAGCAGAGCCCCTCAACAACAGAGTAGAGATTCTTCCCAGTGAGGCAGGGACCACTTCCAGTTTGACCCAGGCTTGCTTAATCAGAAAGGAGGAGGCAGTTTATTTAGGAGGGCAGGGAATGTGTCTACCAACTCAGCTATTGTACTCTCCCAAGTGCTTATTACAGTGCTCTGCACACGGTAAGCACTCAATAGGACTGAATGAATGAATACCATTGATTGAGGGAAGGGGATGGGTTTTTGGAGAAGCTGAATTGGGGGTAGATTTTACAGAGGGGGAGATAGCATAGCTTTAGGAATGACAGCAGCATTTCTTTCCTGCGATTTCAACCCCTGCCTCCTTAGAGGAAATGCTTATAGTGCTACTGGTCCATCTGCCCCGCAGAACATATGGACATATCCATTATTTATTTACCAAATGTCTGCCATTCCCCTCTGGATTGTAAGCTCTTTGTGGGCAAGGAATGTGTCAACTAACTGTTGCATTGTACTCGCCCAAGTGCTTATTTCAGTGCTCTACACCCAATAAGTGCTCAATAAATATCACTAATTGATTGTGTCAACAGCCATCCCTATAGAGACTATACTATAACAAACAGCAGTTTTTGAATGTTTAGATGAATGGCAAGCAACACAATTGCAATTTCATTCAAATAACTCTCAGATCTTTTGAAAAGAGGGTGGGGAAAGGAAATGGCTGGAAGATATTTCTCTCCAAAGAGAGTCTTTTCATATTTTTTAATAGTATTTAAATGCTTACTATGCACCAGGCACTGTACTAAGTGCTGAGGTACGTACAAGCTAATCAGGTTGGATACAGTCCGTCGCATATGGGGCTCAGCCTTAATTCCCATTGTACAGATGAGGTAACTGAGGCCCCAAGAAGCCAGTACCTTGCCTTAGGTCACACAGCGACAATTGGTGGAGCTGGGATTAGAACTCAGATCCTCCTGACACCCAGTCCTGTGCTGCTGTGCTCTGTCCCTTAGGCCATGCTTTTTTTTCACATGCTATCCATTAGGCTTAGTAGCATTAATATTAAAGGTATTTTTATGGTCTTGTATTTTGGCTAAGCAGTTTTAGAATCCTAAAATAGCAAATCTGTACCCATATATTTTTGTACCCATATATGTCTCCCCCATTAGAGTACTTGTACACCCGGATTCTGCCTGAGGCTTCTGTTGTACTTTCCCAAGTTCTGAGTACAGTGCACTGCACCTAATGGGCATTAAGTAAATACTGTTACAACTAATGGATCCTAAACAACAGATTTCTATTTCCCTGGGCAGTATGGCTTAGCAATTGAGAGGGTTTGAGGCTTGATGCGCCACAGGGAAGAGAAACATTTAGATGAACAAACCCTCCAGATGGAACTTCGAGCTGTGAAGGTTTCATTAGGCCACGCTGTTTCCTGAACACTAAAAAGCAGTTTGAATGTAACATGAAGGGTAGCTGTTTAAGCTTTTCTTCAAGTTTTTCCTCTGTTATACCATATCTGATCTAATCATGCTTTCATAAGAAATGATTGCTCTTTTTGAGTTAAAGTTAAACCACATTCATTTGGTTACAAAGAAAGGAGCAGAGAAGCAGCATAGCCTAGTGGAAAGAGCATAGGCTTGGGAGACAGAGGACCTGGGTCCTAATCCTGACTCCACCACTTATCTGCTGTGGGACCTTGAGTAAGTCACTTTGCTTCTCTATGCCTCAGTTACACATCTCTGTGTCTGTTACCTCATCTGTAAAATGGGGATTAAGACTGTGAACCCCATGTGGGACAAGGACTGTGTCTGATCTGATTATTTTGTATCTTCCCCATCGCTTAGTACAGTGTTTGGCATATAGTAAGCAGTTAACAAATAGCCCTGGTGGGGGAGAGGGAAGAGGCTGATCCTTCCCATTGGTAGAGAAGGAAAAGCAAGATACATTAACAAGACTATCAGACTCTTTAGCCCTCTGGCTTTGATGCTTCTATTTTAAATTCAAAATCTCCCAGTTGCTCACAACCCACCCATGCTGCTGCCTCAGAGAAAATATTGATGCAGAGGAGAAGATTGAGGCACAGAGATAGAAGTTGCTCATTGACTCCATTAAACCTCTGATACCCCGTTTTACCTGGTTTCAGCAAGATGGGGAAATTTCCAAGGGAAAAGTCTCTCTCATAGCCTGAAGAGTGGGCACTGGAAAACCTGTCTATACTATACTCTGTTCAGGGCTTAGACTGTTGCGATAGAGAAGGGATTATCAAAATCACGGCATAAAATAGAAAATCGTTCAGAATTTTAGTTCTCTTTTAGGCTGCTGAGGCCTTTATCTGGTAAGAGCACACCCTGCATTAAAATGTAAAACAGCAAGTTGACAATTCTTTTTTTTTTTTTTTAAATAATACTTATGCAACAATTTACAACATAGATATTACATGGCATTAAACACTGCAAAGCAATGTTTCTTTCTAGCTATCTTTGTATGCCTAAGTAGCAAACCCTGAAATATTTCAGCAGGGCAACAACTAACCTGCTTAGGTCTATCAGTTTCAAGGTGGGAAAACTCACTTCCCATGCAATAACAGCAACACATTATATCAACATTGTTACATTATTTAAAACATAGATCGTTGGAGACTCAAATCTGCTTAACAAGTGTACTCCAAAGTGATAGATTCCCTTATGGAAAGCACCAGGCTAGTGGCATCGCCATTAATAGACTTTTCCCACAGGGATAGGAATTAATACCAGGGCATAACAGCTGCCCTCACATAATGAAGGAGAAGTGTCATGAATTAAGCACTGAATTTTATAGGTAAACCAGAAAATTGACAAACATTATGAACAATGAAAATATGTAAAGTCTGAAACAGAACCACTGGGAAATAGATTAAAACTCCCCTGCCTCCCAAAACTGAGGGTTCTCTTATGCTTTGACAATTCTAGTAAAGGTCACAGCCAAAAAGTTCCAGTCGAAGTGCAATGCTGTCATTCCAGCTTTTGGGAATGATGCGGATGAATCTGGAAAATATAGGTGGATTGAAGTAGTTCTTGACATGTCCATTAGTGTTGACGTTTCCAATAAAAATCTGGAGGAAAATCAGAGATACATTAGAGTCCATTATGAACATATATACAGATACACTCTTACGCTGAGTCTTTTTCACTCAACTTCAAACCAAGTGATGTTTACATCTATCAATTGTGTTTATAGAGCACTTACTGTGTGCCAAGCACTGTACTAAGCTTTTGGGTGTACAGCACAGAGTTGGTAGATACATTGCCTGCCCACAAGGATCTTATAGTTTAGGCCTTTGTTCATATATTTGCCCCAATTGTCCAGCACTTACGTAAGTATCTTTAAATTTTGAAATATAAATTATTTATTCATTTAATGTCTTTCCCCCTCTAGAATGTGTGTGTGTGTGTGTTAAACAGGGAACGTATCTGCTAATTCTGCTGTACTGTGCTCTCCCAAGCATTTAGTACAGTGTTCTGCACATAGTAAGCGCTCAATAAATACTACTGATTGAGGGGGACACATTAATATAAATAAATTATGAATATATTTCTAAAAGTTGGGGGCTAAGGGTGTGTGTGGTGGTGAATATCAAGTGTTCAAAGGATGCAGCTAAGTATATAGATGACACAGAAGGGAGACGGAGTGGAGGAAAAGAGGACTTAATTAGGGAAGGCCTCTTGAAAGAGATATGACCTTAATAAGGTTTTGAAGGTGGAGAGAATGGTGGTCTGGGGTATATGGAAGGGGAGGGAGATCTAGGCCAGAGTGGGGGACATAGGAAAATGGTTGGTGGTGAACTAGAAGAGATAGTCTAGGCCCTACTGAGAGCTCACCTCCTCCAGGAGGCCTTCCCAGACTGAGCCCCCTCCTTCCTCTCCCCCTCCTCCCCCTCTCCATCCCCCCGCCTTACCTCCTTCCCTTCCCCACAGCACCTGTATATACGGATATATGTTTGTATGTATTATTCTATTTATTTTACTTGTACATATCTATTCTATTTATTTTGTTAATATGTTTTGTTCTCTGTCTCCCCCTTCTAGACTGTGAGCCCACTGTTGGGTAGGGACTGTGTCTATATGTTGCCAACTTGTACTTCCCAAGTGCTTAGTACAGTGCTCTGCACACAGTAAGCGCTCAATAAATGCGATTGATAGGAGCACAGTGAGCAAGTGCAAGAGGAGCACTGTTGTATGAAATCAGTGAGGAAAGGTAGGAGGGAGCGAGCTGATTGAAGGCTTTAAAGCCGACAGTAAGGACTTTCTGCTTGTGGAGGTGGTTGGGCCACCACTGGAGGTTCTTGAGGAGTGGGGAGACATGGACTGAACTTTTTGTAGATAAACGAATTGGGCAACAGAGTAAAATGTGCACTGGGGTGAAGAGAGTCAGGAGGCAGGGAGGTCAGCAAGGAAACGTATGTAATAGTCAAGGCAGGATAGGCTAAGTACTTGGATCAGCATAGTAGCAGTTTAGACAGAGGGGGAAAGGGGGATTCTGGCGATGTGAGTTGAATGAGTGAGATGATAAGTTTGTGGACTTGTGGGATAGGGAGGCTAGTAGTATTGTCTACCGTGATGGGAAAGATGTGGGACTACAGGGCTTGGGTGGAAAGATAAGGAGTTTTATTTTGTACATGTTAAATTTGAGGTGTCCGCAGGACATCTAGGTAGAGATGTCCTGAAGGCAGGAGGAATTAGAGACTGCAGAGAAGGAGAGAGGGCAGGGCTGGAGAGATAAATGTGGGAATAATCCATGTAAAGGTGGTAGTTGTAGACATGGGAGTGAATGAGTTCTTCAAGGGGGTGGGTGTAGATGGAGACTAGAGGGGGACCCAGAACGGAGCCGTGGCACATGTTCCCCTAAAGTCAGAACTGCCCTCCCCATATTACAGGTGGCACAGAAAGGTGAAATCTGTCTGTCCAGTCATGAGGCGAAGCAATGGCTGAGCTGGAACTCAATGCCAATTCCCCCATTTCCCAATATCCTGGGCCCCCCCCGCCTCCCCTGTGGTGAGATTTCAAACTCATACCTTTGGCATCGAAGAGAGGTTCTCCGTGTAAGGTTTCCACTGTGAACCCTGATCGCTGTAAAAGACCGTGTACGTCTCCACGTACATTTCCTGGTTGAGAGACTTGGAACCTTGGGTGGTGATGGCTGTTATCTTCATGGTTTGGAGCAGGTCGATTTGCAGCCACTGGTTGTTGTTGTTTGACTAAGGGCAACACAAAGACACTCCTCAATCGAAGAGCAATTGGTGCATGTTCTATTCTGAGTAGTCCTGAGTCTAAATAGGTTAAATACTATTATTACTGTTAGATTCTGAGCCTCTCCTGGCACAGAGTGGTCCTGGAATCCCAGGTCAAGATCTCCTCAACTTATGTCACCCTCTCTGTCCACACCATTCCAACAGCTCTTCACTCTCCTCTTACTCTTCGTTGTGGGCAGGGAATATGTCCATTTATTGTTATATTGTACTCTCCCAAGCGATTAGTACAGTGCTCTGCACACAATAAGTGCTCAGAGATGATCGACTGACTCTGCACCTGCCTTTGCCCTTACCACCTTCTTTGAAGAGCTTACTTGACTCCTTGGTAATAAGAAGATAGTAATAATAATGGCTGTGATATCTATTAAGCATTTATTATGCATCAAGCACTGTTCTAAGCACTGGAAAGATCCAAGATTATCAGGTCAGACTCATTCCCTGTCCCACACAGGGCTCATAGTCTAAGAAGGAGAACAGGCATTAAATACCCATTTTGCAGATGAGGTAACGGAGGCACGGAGAAGTGAAGTGACTTGCCCAAGGTCATGAAACGTGTCCTGTTAGTGCCTCAGTTTCTAGGCACCCTTAGATCCTCTTCCTGGGAGATTGACTAATCATATTGAGTGCTTACTGGGTGCATGGCACTCTGCTAAGTGGTTGGGAGAGTACCATTTAACAGGGTTGGTAGGCACTTTCCCTGCACACTTACATGGCTGCACTCTCCCTTGAGATACTCAATTAGCATTATAATTCCCTTTTCTGTCTGGTAGGTTCCCTGTGTATGTTGAGGTGGCTGGGAATGCCATAGAAAGTCCCAAAATTACCACAGATATCCTGAGAGAAGGTGATGGGGAACTCGGAAGCCCATTTGGGTTCGGCTTGCTGTGTATCCTCCTAGACTGCCTTTGTTCATTTCTGTTCCCCCAAGCTAGTTGTGGAAGATGCAAAATAGTGATCTCTAATCCAAGCCCCTGGTTAGTTTTGACAGGTTTTTCACCAATTTCACCATGAGCATGAACTCTTCACCAGAGCTCAGCCCTCTTACTGCCTGGGGGAGGGTGGTCTCCCCCAACCACTCAGTTCAGTGTTCTGCACACAGAAAACACTCAATAAATGCCACTGATGTATTTCCTGAAACTGAGTAACTAGAGAGGCTGGGAACGATTCTAATTTAGGCACTGGAAACAGCTGAAAGACCGCAGTTCAACAACTGGGCTAGAATCTGACTATGGATAAACACCCAGCACTTAGTACAGTGCTCTGTACCCAGTAAGCACTCAGTAAATACCACCGATAGATCATCATCATCATCACTGTGGCATTTGTTAAGCACCTACTATGTGCCAGGCACTGTACTAAGCTGAGGGGCAGATACAAGCTAGCCGGGTTGAACACAGTCCCTGTCCCACATGGGGCTCCTAGGCTTAATCCCTATTTTGCAGATGAGGTAACTGAGGCACAGAGAAGTGAAGTGACTTGCCCGAGGTCACACAGGAGACGAGTGGAAGTTGGGAGCTCCCGTGCTGCTGTTCTAACCCTGCTCGGCCTCCCTAATGAGCTGTCTCTGTTTCCTTTCCTGGGCGCTTCGACAGGGGCATTTCTAAGTTTTTACCTTGGCCTGCCAGGCGTTCACCCGGCCTTGCTCGTTGAGGCGGGCAAAGGAAGGCTCCCAAGCGGTTCCCCACCAAGACGTCTTAAAGGAGGAGGCTGTGATCTGAGCTTTTGCAATCTTCTTGCTTTCCATTCCCAGGGGCATGGAACAACCTGTCAGGATAGAAATCAGGACAGGAGTCATGGAACCGTATCTTCGTAAAGACCCTTAAGAGGTCATTTGGCCCCTCCTCCCCCCGTTCCTCCCCCGACTAAATAATCACACACGGATAGGACCCTACCCTATTGGAACTTTTAAATCCCCAGAATAGAAGAATGCACCTCCTTTCCTGGAAACCCAATCCAATGTTAAACGACTTCCACTGTTAGGAAATATGAACTTTTCCTTCCTCTTTGACTAAAGGTGGATGGATAAATTAGAAATTGAAGCACGTGGATTTAAAAAGCAAAAACAAACCACAAGGGTTTTCAGAAATACAAGTCAAAGCTCCATTCAGTTGGCTCTAAAGCAGAGGGAGCTAACTGAGGCCCGGAGGAGGTAGAGGAACGAATCCTCTAGGCCTCGAGTGGAAGCTTGAATTCAGGTGAGCGTAAGTTGTAGCCAAAGTGGATTCCATCTAAAGCTGCCTCATGAGGTGGTTTCAGACTGGTTCATTTGGTATCTGTAGTGGTCTGAGAGGAGATGGTGGTTAGTCATCAGCAGAGAAGAGTCTAAAAATCTCATTGCAGCTGCCACTCCCGTGCCACCCTAGGCAGGGTGAGGGCTGTCTGGGGCCACCTGGAACTGAGGGTAAAGAACCAACTCTGTTGCTCAAAATTTGTCTTCAGTGCCATCACACAGCCTACTTACCCCTGACCAAACCAGTCTGTGGGGAGAAGAACAAAGAGGTCCACATTCCTTACCCAGCACCTCACACCCAAGCAGCTCCAGACGCAAGGTAGGCCGGCGGTAGTATAGAGTTGGATAGATCCTAACATATTTAGCCACAATAGGCGGGTCAATCTTGTTTTCCTTGATTGTGGAGGCATCTGAATTGCCATCAAAGCTCTAGTTGAAAGGAAAAAGGAGAGACGTCATGTAAGATTTTCCCCCCAAGGTAAGTAATTCCAATGGAAATAGTTCAGTTTTAGGAAAGTCGGAAATACCAAGGTTCAGAAGAGTCAGAATCTGTGCCAGTTTGTACACCTGGCAAATTGAGTCTTTTTTCTTAGTTGCATCATGTAGATGGCAAGTTTAGTGGAGAAATCTGGAAAGGTGGGTAATTTACTAAGAAAAACGTCTTAGTCCACAGTCCGCAGTATGCCTAATTACACTTAAAATCCAAACAAAATCCTTTGAAACAAAAACTAAGAATTTTTCCTTTGTCCTCTTGAGTTGATGTTCAAAATGTGGAGTCCGTTTGGTGTGTTCGGTTTTACTGTCCAGTGAAGTGTTCACTTTGATGATAAAGATGACGGCTGTCTTATGATGTAAGTTTTGAGTTCATTCTGAACCTACCATGCTGTTAGGAAATGGAAGCATTTACTGCAGAGTTCAATTCATATTAAATAATTCATTTGGAATGAGGGTCATAGATTCAGACACCTTCAAAAAGTAAGCCCTTGAGCAAACTGTCTCAATTCACCCTCTCTGAGTGATTTCCTTGCAAGTGGAATTGTGTAACCCTACCTGCTGTTTCAAAGTGCTCTTCCCTTTGAAGGTGTTCCATCTCCTCTTGTCGGTGCTGTAGGTCAGATAAAACTCAGTGGTGAAGTAGGACTTGAGATAATGTTTGGCTCCTTGAGTCTGAATCCCCGTGAGAACAACTTCCCTCTGGAGGTCAATCTATAACAACAGAAACCCAGTGGCTTCTAAGCTCATTGTGGGCAGGGAATGTGTCTGTTTATTGTTGTATTGTACCTTCCCAAGTGCTTAGTAAAGGGGTCTGCATTCAGTAAGCGCTCAATAAATACGATTGAATTAGGACACCTGCTGGCTTCATTTCAAACCGTGCAGGCTGTCCTGGGCGCATCCTCCCCCACAGCCGGACAATCCCCAGTTTTCCTCAGAGACATCAAATCCGTGCTGAGCTCCCCAGACCTTATCAAACCCACGAGACCACCCGACAGAGGAATCTGGGTTCAGGCCAGAACCCAGTCCGTCGATGGTATTTATTGAGCGCTTAACTGTGTGCCGAGCAATGTACGAATGTGATCCTTAATAAGCCAGCAGATCTCGCCAGGTGCTGATATACCTGTATCCAAGGAGTGTCAGAAGTGGACATTTCTGTGCTCCAAGCATTGTAAGATCCACTTTTGTTTAATCTTGCCAATTTAGGCTCCCAGTTACCTAGGTGAAAGAAAACCAAAAAGTCAGAAATGTAACGGAAGGCTAGGAAGTCAGTAGTATTTATTTGAGCACTTACTGTGTGCAGAGCACTGTACTGAGCACTTGGGAGAGTACAATATAACAGATACATTCCTTGCCTGCAGAATTGGTGGAGCCCCTGTGCTCCTCAGAGGAGAATGGAGAAAGGTTTGGATAGAAGCTCAGCTTCTGATATTTTCCTTAAGGCATGTTCCCCTGCCTTGGGTCTGGATTGCTCCAGTCCTCCCTATCATCCAGCAAATGGAATCCCCGTCACAATCCACATTTCCTTCTCCCCATTTCCACTGGTGAAGCAGAGAGGTTGAATCAAAAGAACTAAGGGAAAAGAGATTCTGAAAATGAATCGTGTTCCTGTCAACCCCTGTTCTTGCAACTGCCCTATGTGGGACATGGACTGTTCCACATTCTTCTTGTGAGCCTCATGTGAGATATGAACTGTCCACCCTGATTATCTTGCATCTACCCCAGTGCTTTTTACAGTGTCTGGCCCACAGTAAGTGCTTAACAAATAGTCTGGAAAAAAAAACCCAAAACAAATGCAGGAAACTCTACTTGGTAAAGTAAGAACCCCTATTTTCTCTTTACCATTTCACTTGTATTGAATTTTCAGTTACCAGAGGTAGTGATGTCTTATTGTTTTTCTAGAAATCTCAAGATTATCTTTGAGCCAATCCAAGTTCTCATCCTTTACGGATGAGGGTTTTGCCAATCCTTTTAACATCCAATACGATTTCACTCAATTGCCTCAACCCTCATAGATGCTTAAGTCTGGATTGTTTCTAGCCTTGTGTCTTTCAATTTGTCTGGTCTCCCTTCTTTGAGTCCTCTTTCTTGCCTTTCCATCTCTCCTTTCTCTCTATTTGCAAGAGTCACCATGCTGTTCCTTTGTACTCTTTGTTTAGTACTCATTTTTGCAGGCCATGTTCAGGATTTGCATTCAATCCTACCCTAACTTGCAGCCATTTCTGCCCATTTCTTCCAACTCCCTCTCTCCCTTTCCCCCAGTTAAATCCATCCCCTTTCCCAAAGTCCTCCCACTCCCCGTAATGTTCCCTGGGGAAACCTCATCCCACTTACCCAATCAGCTGCTTTTAAAACACAACTCTGCCTTTCACAGTGCCAAATCTTGTCTTCTGAAATGCCTTTCTAGTCCATTATTCACCTCCTACTATAGGATCTCAGAGTTTGCGCTTCCCAAAGAGAAGTTGTGTATTGAGAAAGGAGCTCATACTTACTATGATACTCAGACGCACTGATCTGTGAATCCAGTATAGCCCCGGTGCCGAGACCCATTGGCATTTTGCATCCTGGATGAAGAGAGTAATGTGTTTGGTGGCATTCTATCCTTAATGTGTCCTGGGAGAGGTTTTGGGGAATTGGATAAGGGAGGGGTTGGCTCAAAGAACTGAAGTTCCTCTCCTTCTGACCACCTTATTGTCTCTGGCTCCAGTGGGCAGTGGTTAGAAGTAGTGTGGCCTAGTGCATAGAGCATGAGCCTGGAGTCATAAGGACCTGGGTTCTGATTCTGTCTCTGCCACTTGTCTGGTGTGTGCTCTTGGGCAAGTCACTTCTCTGGGCCTCATCTGTAAAATGGGGATTTAAGACTGTGAGCCCTAGGTGGGGCAGGGACGGTGTCCAACCTGATTATTTTGTATTTACCTCAGTGCTTAGTACAGTGCCTGGCACATAATGAAGAATTAATAAATACCACAATTATTATTATTAATAATAAATACTATGTTTCAGGCACTGTACTAAGTCTGGGACAGATGCAAGATAATCGGGTTGGACACAGTCCCTGTCCTACATGAGGCTCAGTCTTAATCCCCATTATATAGATGAGGTAACCGAGTCACAGAGAAGTGAAGTGACTTGCCCCAGGTTACACAGCAGACATGTGGGAGAGCCAGGATTAGAAACACCAGGTCATTTTGACTCCCAAGACCAGTCTCTATCTGCTAAGCAACATTCTTTCCTCTAAATGGGAAGGAGGATGCAAGGACACTCAAGAATCCCTGCCCCGTGGCTCACTGCCTCAGCGGTACAAAAACGTTTCCATTGCCACCACAGACAGTGGTTCTGAAACAACTATGCCGTGCACAGATGGTACCTTTGTCGATTATATGGAAAATGGTTTGCATCCCTCCTTTTTGTGAATCTCCTACTGAAGTGTCTAAAAGCCAAAAACCAGGTTTTTCTGCTGTCATCTGAAGAGTTCGAAATGAGCCTAGAATGGAGAGAGAAACGGGGAATTTGTCACCTGAAGACGGACACATATTGGGTGATTTTTTTTTTTTAATGTGGTAATTTGATCCACCTAATCAGTGGTATATACTGAGCGCTTACTATGTGCGGAGCACTGTACTAAGCCCTTGGGAGAGTACAATAGAGCAGAAGCATTCCCTGCCCATAAAGAGTTTACAGCCTAGAGGGAGTGATCCTCTAGGCTCCCTTTGGCCTGCACTGGGTGAGGAGTAGCCTGGCCAAAGATAATCTAGCCTGGTTTTAGAGACCTCCGGAGAAAGATATTTTACCAACTCTTTCCAACACATTCTAGTGAACATCAGTCACCACTGGCTGGAAATTTTTTATGTTGCAGTTTAAATTTACTTACTTTTCTATGGTACTTAGTGGAAATTGAAAGCATCCTGTGTACAACAATTCTCCATATAGTCCTATTCGTCATTGGAGGCAATTATATTTCTCCTCTGTCCTTTCTTCCTTTCCCAGCCCCCAAGTTCCATGTCTCAAAAGCTAGAAAGGACTTTAAACCTCAGCCTCTTGGAGCTATCAGTAATGCTGTCTGTACGGCACAGTCACACAATTAAATCTGAAGGTTTTGTGAGGAAGCACAATGAATAGAAAAAAACATCTTCCTAGATCCTGAAATATACCCAGGATATTCCCAGACTGAATTTGGAATTACCCAGTCACTTGAACCCATCAATCATTGGCATTTATTGAGCACTTATTGTGGGCAGAGGACTATGTGAAGTGCTTGGGAGAGTAAAATCTAACAGAGTTGGTAGATGTGTTCCCTGCCCACCAGGAGCTTACGGTTTGGAGGGGGAAACGGACTTTATTATATGTAAATTATGGATGTTCATATCCCAAGCACTTCAATAGTATTTATTGAGCACTTTGTGCAGAGCATGATACTAATGTATCTATTGTTATATTGTACTCTCCCACGAGTTTAGTTCAATGCTCTGCACACAGTCAGAGCTCAAAAAATATGATTGAATGAAATAAGATTGAATGAATCAAAATGCTTGGGAGAGGACAATATATTAGAGTTGGTAGACATATTCCGTGCCCTCAAGGAGCTTACAATATACTTTAGAGCAGCGCTGTTAACGAATTTTTTAACAAATGCCTGTACATCCGGGAAGAAGGGAGAATTTGGCGACTTGGAAAACCTTCCCTCACATGTGTTTCAGAAGAATCCGTTTCTCCCCCCACCCCTCCTTGGACCTTGGTCATTACCAGGAAGGAGGGGATAGACCCCCAGCCGGTGATCTTGTTTTCCCCTTTCGAGCAAGGTCTGGCCGTGAAAGTGAACCACGTGAAGGTCTTGGGAGCCCCCCATGTTCAAGAGATGCCAGTGGACCACCTCACCCTCGTACATCCTCAGGCCCGGCAAGTAGCTGACGAGGCCATTGATAGCTGGAAGAACAAAACGTGCCAATTGAAAAATACCAGATACCGTTAATTAATGATGTTTCTTGAGCGCATACTGTGGGCAGAGCTCTGTACTGAGCACTTGGGGGAGTAATAAATAATAATAAAGATGGCATTTATTAAGCACTTACTATGTGCAAAGCACTGTTCTAAGCACTGGGGAGGTTACAAGGTGATCAGGTTGTCCCACAGGGGGCTCACAGTTTTAATCCCCATTTTACAGATGAGGTAACTGGGCAAGTCACGTAACTTCTCTGTGCCTCAAAGTCACACAGCTGACAATTAGCCGAGCCGGGATTTGAACCCTTGACCTCTGACTCCAAAGCCCGGGCTCTTTCCACTGAGCCATGCTGCTTCTCTAAGAGTAAGAGGAATAATAATAATGGCATTTATTAAGCGCTTACTATGTGCAAAGCTTGGTAGGCGTGATATCAGAACCGCTTCCCTCATTACCCACTTCCTCCCCAACCATACCGGCAATTCAGGCAGAGGGATATCCACTAATCAGTCAGTGCTATTTACTGAGCACTTACTGGGTACACAGCATTGTACCAAGCACTTGGGAGAGTACAATTCAATAGAGTTGGTAGATACCATGAAACTTGTGAGATGTTTGTACGGAGGATTTCTCCAACGTAGTCCTTTTGGATTTTTTGTCGAAGTACCAGCTCTTCTCTTCATCAAAGATCATGAAAAGCAAGACAAACTCTCGTGTGTCCACCGGCTGGTTGCTCTTTTTATGCAGTGTTCCTTTGTGACAGACCAAGAGGGGACCTATCAAGCCCGACTGGATATCTTTTTCCTGGAAGACAATAACAAGTTGTATTGTTTTCCTTCATAATAATAGTGTTTACTAAGTGCTTACTGGGTGCAGAGCACTGAGAGTGAATCTACAGGTAGGAATTCGACACAGCTTCTCAATCGCTCTCAACCCACATGATGTCATATTATTCCCTTCCTCTTGGCAAGCTTCTATTCTAACTCACTCAACTTGAAATTATCATTAGTAATAATAATGATAATATTTAAGTGCGTACTACGTGCCAGGCACTGTAATAAGCACTGGGGTGGATACAAGCAAATCCGGGGATACTAGCAAATCCGGTTGGACACAGTCCCTGTCCCACATGAGGTTCACAGTTCAATCCTTATTGTACACATTAGGTAACTGAGGAACAGAAAATCAAAACAATTTGCCCCAGGTCACACAGCAGACAAGTGGCGGAGCTGGGATTAGAACCCAATACCATCTGACTCCCAAGCCCTTGCTTTATCCACTGAGTCTTGCTACTTCTAAATTAAGCCTCCTTTAATTAGTATCCTTCCTAAAAAGCAGAGATAGAGGCTAATTTTTGCTCTCACTGGGCTGGGGTATCTTTCCAGAAATGCCCTTTGACCTTACCGGGTTCACGGCAGAGTAATAGGCCCAGATTCGGCAGGCCAATCCTTCATTTTCTGGGCCCGATTTCTCCGTCGCGTGCCACACGTAAGTGTAACTGCTATTAGGCTGCACGGCACTATCATTTTTAAACCACTCGGGCGACTCATCTTCGTAGCTCTTTCCCTCTGAAGATTTCTCATAGGAAAGCCCGTGGGCGTGGAGAGAATAAGGCCGCGATGCTAGGTTTTTAAAACGGACCTGGAAAACAGAAAGGAGAATCCTAAGAATGTTATGCAGTTGAGCCAATGCAGTGAACAGAGATTTGATGATCCCACCCCTACTCCCAGGCCCTCGCTCTATCCAGTAGACCATGGGGCTCTAGAAAAACTCTCCCTGTTGGGATTTTCCCTCCTCCAGACTCTCCCCTCCCTAAAATTTTCCGGCCTCTCCTTCACTTGCCCCAACTCTGCCTTCCAGGGGAGTTTCGTAGCCAAGTATTAACTGTTCTCTATTAATGCAGGAAGGATTCTGGTCCTTTTTCAGAAACCCAAGTGCATGTTGCACAATTAGCATTCAGCAACAAAAGGATTGGGAAAGCCTTTAAGGGAAGTAAATACGAAGTTATTATTAGTATCCAGATTCTCCAAGGGCCTGAGCTACTTTTTGGCTTTCTTTTCCAAACTTCGATAATGCAAATTTTTCCAATTATTTTGTTAAAACTGTATATGTATATAAGCGTGTGTGTGTGCACGTGTGTGCGCATGCTCTTATTCCATTAGTGAAACAAAAATGGGCCTATCCCAGGGGACACAAAAGGTGATTTTCCAAAACTGCCTCCATATCTACCTTGTATCTCACTGGGGGAGATACAAGATGTTCAGGTTAGACACAGTCCCTGTCCCAAATGGAGCTCACAATCTTAGAGGGAGGGAGAACAAGGTGGTAATAATAATAATAATAATAATAATAATAATAATAATATTGGTATTTAAGCCCTTACTATGTGCCAAGCACTGTTCTAAGTGCTGGGGTAGATACAAGTAATCAGGTTGTCCCACATGGGGCTCACAGTCTTCATCCCCATTTTACAGGTGAGGGAACTAAGGCCCAGAGAAGTTAAGTGACTTGCCCAAGGTCACACAGCTGATACGTGGCGGAGCCGGGATTAGAACCCACGACCTCCGGCTCCCCAGCCCAGGCTCTTTCCACTGAGCCACGCTGCTTCTCATTGAATACCCATTTTATAGAGGAGGACACTGAGGCCAAGAGAAGTTAAGTGACTTACCCAAGGTCACACAGCAGTTAAGTGATGGAGCTGGGATTGGAACCCTGATCCTCTAACTACCGGGCCTGTTCTCTCCCCACCAGGCCATGCTGTTTTGGGGAAAGCTTTGAGGAGCAGCAGTTGGTGAGGTGGGAGAAAGCCCAGAGCTAACACTCCTCTTTCAAACTCCCCTCTGCCGATTATCTAAGCCAGCTTTCTCTGTCAGTGCGGTTCTAAGCCATGGTTCATGCCTGGCACATTGTATACATTTAGCAAATACCATTTGAAAAAAAACACCAAACAAACCCTCCCATGCTTAAAAGCCATCTTACTTGTATCACATCATCCACCTCGGCTCTGATGACGGGGCCCAGGATTCCAAGATGCTCCTCGTCCTCCCCCCGCGGATCTGGAGTCGTGAAGGTGCTGTCGAGGTAGCTTCGGAAAATCACCTTTTTGTACACGTTGTTCCCTGCAATGCTACCGGAATGGCCCATTTTTGTTTCGCTAATGGAATAAGAGCACGTACATCAACACACGCACATAAGCGCTTATACATGTATACAGGCTTAATAGAATAATTGGAAAAATTTGCATTATCAGAAAGTTTGGAAAAAATTCTTGGCTAGATTGTAAGGAAAGTTAAAAATTGAAAGGACAAATTTCTGAAGAGAAAGCAGGTGAACTGATGCGAAGGGCCCTCCCGTCAGACGATAGATATACTGGGGATTGGAGCTGTGTTGGGGTGCTAGACAGTCGTCTGGCATCTGCTCATGCTGAAATATTATTCTGCTGAATGTAGGTATCGTTAAGCCATGGAGTAACTTGGACCCTGGGAGAATCTGGATATTAATAATTTTGGTATTTAAGTCTTGCTATTTTTATGGTACTGGTTAAGCTCTTACCATATGCCAAGCACTGTTCTAAGTGCTGGGGTATATAAAAGTTAATTAGGTTGGACCCTGTCCCTTTCCCACATGGGCCTCACAGTCTAAGTAGGAGGGAGTAGGATTTAGTCCCCATTTGGCAAATGAGGTAACGAGGCACAGAGAAGTTAAGTGATCTGGCCATGGTCGCACAGCAGACACGTGGCAGAGGTGGGTTTAGCATGCTGGTCATCTGACTCTCAGGTCCGGACTCTTTCCATTAGACCATGCTACTTTCCCAGTGGATCAGGCTGACGTCTTTTAAACCTAATGGATAAAGTTCTCAAATGAATGTTAACTGGGAGCCTTTAGCACTGAACACATTTCAGTAAAATTGTTGTTATCCAGCACACTCGAGGAATGGGACAGGTTGATTACTCCAAAACATGGATTAAGTCAGGAAGGAATAAAGAGTCAGACTGCCAGGGGAGATGCTCTCTATAAGGAAATTGGCAAAGCTTCTACAGAGTCAATCAAGCTTATTTATTGAACACTTACAGTGCTCTGCACACAGTACTAAGCACTTGGGAGAGGACAGTATGACAGCATTGGTAGACATGTCCCTTACGCACAATTAAGATTGCAGTCTTGTTGCCAGCGCTCTCGGTTTGGTAATAATAATAACCGTGATATTTGTTAAGCAATTGCTATGTGCCAAACACTGTACTAAACACTGGGGTAGATACAAGATCATCAGGTACAGTCCTCTTCTAGATCATAAGCTTGCTGTGGCCAGGGAATATGCCTGTTTATTGTTATAGCATACTCTGCCAAGCACTTAGTATGGTGCTCTGCACATAGTAAGTGCTCAATAAGTGCAATTGACTGACTGACAGGTAAAGGGAGCCAGATAATACAGTTTATTCTGTGGTTTTCGTTAAGCTATTTTATGTCTCCGATCACATAGAGTGTTTCAAACTATACTAGGCAACAATTGCACAATATGAAGTGACAGGTTAATAGAGCCCTCTAGTTGAAAATGACAACAGCCGCACGAGGCTCGTGACGGTGAACCTCTCCTCAGAAATTAGTAGCAGATAAGTTGAAAGAAGAAAATTTACCTGACCTTTTCCTCAATCCGGAGTAGTCCCAAAATACTTCCTCAGCAGCAATATAGTAATACTTTCGGTTTCCGTTATAGCTGCGGATGTACCAGGAAGCGATGGTGTCCGGATTGCGGAGTGTGTTTGGGTTTGCCCTGGAATCATTTTCATAAGGGTTATCGTAGGCCACGTATTGAATCTCAGCCAGATCTTCATCGCTGTTCTGGATCTCCAGCCCTGGAACATATTCAATGTAATCCCCATTTTCCTTGGTCAGCCCCACTATAACCTCCGGCTTCATCTGCCTGGGAGTCAGCGTGTCACCGGGTTCAGCTGGCAGAGACAAAGGGGTCTCGCTTTGGTTCAGGTTAGTGAGTGTTTGAGTGGGCTCAGGAGGAAGAAGCCGGCCAAGATCTGGCAACTCGGACACCTGATCCAGGGGCAAAGTCGTCCGTTCGAAATACGGCGTCGTCCGTTCAGAATGCGGTGTCAGGAGCCTCTGGTGACCGTCCCGCTCGGGATCCCACGTGGGCGAGGTCCGGTCAGAAGAGGACGACGGGGTCGTCTGGCCGTGACCCGGCGGTCCGGTGACCGTCTGGCGGTCAGACGGGTGAGATGGCCATTGGGAATGCAGTAGTGTCGATGTCGGATAGAGATCTGGCAGTCGGGGGCCCAGCGGAGAGGCTGTCTCGTTGAAACGGGGAGATGGTGGGGACGGCTGGTTAAAAGCCGGCCCTGGGGATGTCGGGATGGGGTCCTGCAACGAGACATTTTGATCGAGAGGCAGAGGCAGGGGCTCGTGGCTGGGGCCCAGTGAAGGAGACATGTGATCGAAGCTCAGCGGCTGGAGTGACTGATTGACAGTCAACAGCGGGGATGTTGGACTGACAGCCGGGGAAGGGCTTGTCCAGTTGGACTCATTGAGCGAGGAGGTGCGATTAGCTGGGTCAGGTGAAAATGAGCCATTTGGCTTACTTCCATGTAGAGGATTAAAGCCCCTTGGAGACATTGCAAAATGGGAAACTGATTTATCAATTTTCTTTCTTCGGGTCTTAATGAAAGCCATCGCTGGCCTTAATGGGGTGTTCACACCATCCGCTCCCTGATTCGGGAGTTTGGGCTTGGCTCTCTTTATTTTTTGCCTGTGTTCTGCAAGCTTCTGATGGCTCACTGGTGTACCCTGTTTGTTAGCCAAATGGATGCGCTCTCTCCAAGACTCAGAGGCAAACCAGGGGCCTTTTGGGACCTTGTTGAATGACGTGCCTTCATTTGTACGTTTAATGTTTTCTAAGCCCTCTTTCTCAGAGCCCAGATTCCAGTTCTCAATGGGCATCTTAGATGGGTCCTTCCGCCCTGAGAGGAACTGATGACCGGGAGGTTGTCTTCTTGCTCCTGGAGTGACACTGCTGAGTAACGAAGAATCTTCCGAAGGGACACCCTCCGGAGAGCTACCCGAGGCTATTTCTGATTGAGGGAGAGGGCGTCTTTCTGACCCCTCGCCACCTTTCTCCACTAAACTCAAATTATCGGAAACTTGGGACATAGCCCTTGCTTGACTGCCTTCCTCCTCGGCAACTTCCTGGCTCATTCCTTCCCCATCGGGAAACAATCCCATCTCCTTCACATCTGAAGCTGGGATGCCTTCGAGTTGGTCAGAAGGGAGTACGGAATTCTCCGCTACAGAGCGTTGTACGATGGAATGCCCGCCTGCTCCCTGGAGATGCTCCGGAAGATTCCCGGCTGTCGGGATGGCGGGGTCAGGGGAGGTGGTCTGAGGTTCTGACAGGTCTTCTGTCAGGAAGCTCTCAATTTTACGTGGCGGCGAAGGGTCTGACGCATTAGCTTCTCCGGTACTCTGCGTACTGGGATCCAGACTATCATTTAGAGCAAGAGCTGTAAGATTCGGGAGCAGCTCTAATTCTGGAGCCACTCCTCTATTTTTGAAGGATCTTAGTCCTAGTTCTAAAGCCAGGGCATCTTGATAATCAAAAAAATCCTTGTCGGGTAAAGGGTCTTCTGAGTTACCATCAGGAGAGACGGGGTCGGTGAAGTCAGACTTAAGAGTCTTCTTTATTGAATCAAATATGATTTCCTCATAATCATAATTGGAGTAATCTCTTATACATTTGACATCCCGGAATTTGAGCCCTATGCTTTCATCTCTCTTCGCTGACCCCATGGAGGTCACCATCCAGGTCCCTGGAAAACCATGAAGAAAACTTGGGTTGCAGAAGACTGAATGCCATCGGGATCTGTCTGATCATTTGGATCAGCCCTTTCTTTCCCATCTCCCACCCCCTCTGGACACTGCCGATGCTCCTTCCAAGTAGGAGAGCAGCTACAAGGAAAAACAGGAACAGTAGGGCAAGGGAGTAATTGAGACATGGGAGTTAAAGGTCCCCCTTCCAAACAAAAGAAAAACACCTTCTGTACAGCCGCTGTCTAAACAGCATAATCTAGCAGAGAGGACTCGATAGATGTGTGAACTTTCATTCTGTGCACGGACCAGGCCAAAAGAGAGAAGGTTTTTTTGGCGGGGGTTGAGGCTTGGGAGGGGACAGGCTTCAGAGAGCTAGTAGGTCAGAAAACCACCATTTTGGGTCTTTTCATAATTATGGTATTTGTTAAGGGCTTACTCCGTGGCAAGCACCACACAGATGTCAGGGGTAGATACAAGATCATTAGGTTGGATACAGTCCCTGTCCCACTTGGGACTGACGGTCTAAGCTCCAATGGGAAACTCAGGTTTCGTTAGAGATCTGAGATGAGCAAATGAGGGAGTCCAACTCAAAAAGTGGTGGGAGTCTATCACCCCCTACGATCCCCCACGAAGTGGGGCCCTGTGGACCTCAAGAACATAGTCTGCGTCCAGCATACCTTCTGTGAACTATTGGACAGACCATCATCTGATGTACTCGAAGAGTATACTGATTATATAACTATCAGAAGGTTGCATCGTGGTCTAGTGGATAGAGCATGGGCCTGTAAATCAGAAGGACCTGGGTTCTAATCCCGGCTCCACCGCTTATCTGCTGTGTGACTTTGGGCAAGTCACTTCACTGCTCTGGGCCTCAGTTACCTCATCTGTGAAATGGGGATTAAGGCTGTGAGCCCCATGTGGGACATGAACCTGTCCAACCTGATTAACTCATACCTACCTCTGCGCTTAGGAAAGTGCCTGGCACTTCTGGACTGTGAACCCGTTGTTGGGTAGGGATTGTCTCTATTTGTCACCAAATTGTACTTTCCAAGCGCTTAGTACAGTGCTCTGCACACAGTAAGTACTCAATAAATACGAATGAATGAATTAACATAGTGCTTAACAAGTATCATAAAAAAGTGTCTTCCAAACTGCCAAGAAAGCTGTGTTAAGCTGTTGTGAGGCAGCCCTATAATCAATCAATTCATTGTATTTATTGAGCAATTACTGTGTGCAGAGCACTGTACTAAGCTCTTGGGAGAGTACAATATAACCATAAAACAGGCACATTCCCTGAGGAACAATAGTCACTAAACAAAATGGCCCAGTGAAGCCTTTCTACTTACCAACATTGTCCATTGGAACGGTAACGGATTTTCCACTCATGGGGAAGAGAGTCAGGACATCTTCTGGCCTCCCTTCGTACCAAAAGGAGTGTCCGGTGAAGTGAACGGTGACAATCGTGTTCTGGGAGCCTATGCTGCAGAAGTTCCACTGGACGACGTCGTCGAAGCAAAATCCCAGGATTGGAAGGCTCTCGGGCACAAAGCCATTAATGGCTGAAATCAATCAATCAATGGTATTTGTTGAGCGCTTACTATGTGCAGAGCACCTTACTAAGAGCTTGGGAGAGTACAATACAACAGAATTAGCAGACAGGTTCCCTGCTCACAACGAGCTTACAGTCCAGAGAAAGAAAAGTCTGAAAGAAAAAGGAACGCAGGTTGCCAAACCACCCATCTTTCAGCAGCCCTGAAATAGTCACCCCACTCACCGGACCCTCCAAGAAGCAATGAGCAAAGGCTTCAGTGACGCTCTTCGTACCCGACCCCCGAACTTCAGCCAAAAGGATCAATCAATCAATCAATCGTATTTATTGAGCGCTTACTGTGTGCAGAGCACTGTACTAAGCCCTTGGGAAGTACAAGTTGGCAACATATAGAGACAGTCCCTACCTAACAGTGGGCTCACAGTCTAAAAGGGGGAGACAGAGAACAAAACCAAACATACTAACAAAATAAAATAAATAGAATAGATATGTACAAGTAAAATAGAGTAATAAATATGTAGAAGGATGGATTCTAGCAGCCCTGTTCTCATGCTACTCATAGAGGACTGGAAGGAATCTCGAGCAATAATTGTCCCACCTCCTTCCTCTCCGCCTTCGACAAGGGCCATAGTGAATTCCTACCATCTGAGTGAAAAATCTCAAGAACGAACGGGGCATCTACTTACTGCTCATGACGTTCGACTCATAAAACCTGGGATCGTCTCGTTTGACGCTGGCGGGGTCTTGGCAAAATTTGTTGATGTTGTCCTCGATGTACCAACTGTTGTTCTCATCGAAGACAGCAAACACGACTTGCTGCTCAATATCCGCTTTCATCTGAAAGTCAATGGCCGGGTCGTATTACAGAGGCGTTATTTTAAAAGTAGGCTCGCATGATACCAAAACGGACCTCTCCCCAGAATTGAAAGGGTATCTCTTTTTAGGTATTTGGAGTCCCAAGTTTTGGTTCATTGGAATAGGATATTTTAAACCTCCCAATCCCTGAGAAGTAGCGTGGCCTAGGGGAAAAAGCACAGGCTTGGGAGTCAGAGGACCTGGGTTCTAATCCTGGCTCTGCCACTTGCCTACTGTGTGCCCTGGGCATAACCTCTCTGGGCCTGAGTTTCCTCAACTGTAAAAATGGGGATTTGATATCTGTTTCCTCGCCTGCTTAGTCTCTGAGCCCCATGGGGGACAGGGACTTTGACCTGATCAAATTGTATCTACCCCAGTGCTTGACACACAGTAAGTGCTTAACAAAGCATTATAATTAAGAATTTCAGGTACAAACAGGTCCACCCATACATAAACTACAAAAGTTCCAATTTCCAAATCTCAATTACCAGAATTTATCGCATGCACTCGTGGAAAAAATTCTGGGAAATTGTTTGAAGCAGCTTTGCACTGTGGATAGAGCATAGGTCTGGAACTCAGAAGGTCATGGATTCTAATCCTGGCTCCGCCTCTTGTCTGCTTGTGACCTTGGGCAAGTCACTTCACCTCTCTGTGCCTCAGTTACCCCATCTGTAAAATGGGGATTAAGACTGTGAGCCCCACATGAGACAGGGACCATGTCCAACCCGATTTGCTTGTATCCACCCTAGCATTTAGTACAGGGCCGGGCACATAGTAAGTGCTGAACAAATACCATAATTATTATAATTATTATTATGTTGTAGAGCTCTGCATATCCAAATAAGGATGGACAGGATTCTAGCCCAATCTGCTCTCTGATTCAGGAGCTATTTCTTGACTGAATGAACGTTTACCCTCTCTGCAGGGTTACTGCCAGAATGCAGTACCTGCATGCCCCGTTTGTCCAGGGACCGGCCCTTGCAGATCAGAAGGAGCCCGATCAGGCCAGAGGCGATATCCCTGGTGACATCCACCGCGCTGTAATAAGGTCTTGTGATGCACTGTACATCCTTCTCGGAAGGTTCGTCGGACTCCAAGATGTTCCACTGATAGGTGTAGATTTCACCCGGCTGCACTGCTCTGCTCAGGGTGCTGTTGCCTGAAGGATAATTTATCATCATCATCAATCGTATTTATTGAGTGCTTACTATGTGCAGAGCACTGTACTAAGCGCTTGGGAAGTACAAATTGGCAACATACAGAGACAGTCCCTACCCAACAGTGGGCTCACAGTCTAAAAGGGGGAGACAGAGAACAAAACCAAACATACTAACAAAATAAAATAAATAGAATAGATATGTACAAGTAAAATGGAGTAATAAATATGTACAAACATATATACATATATACAGGTGCTGTGGGGAAGGGAAGGAGGTAAGATGGGGGGGATGGAGAGGGGGACGAGGGGGAGAGGAAGGAAGGGGCTCAGTCTGGGAAGGCCTCCTGGAGGAGGTGAGCTCTCAGCAGGGCCTTGAAGGGAGGAAGAGAGCTAGCTTGGCGGATGGGCAGAGGGAGGGCATTCCGGGCCCGGGGGTTGACGTGGGCCGGGGGTCGATGGCGGGACAGGCGAGAACGAGGTACGGTGAGGAGATTAGCGGCAGAGGAGCGGAGGGTGCGGGCTGGGCTGTAGAAGGAGAGAAGGGAGGTGAGGTAGGAGGGGGCGAGGTGATGGACAGCCTTGAAGCCCAGGGTGAGGAGTTTCTGCCTGATTATTATTCATGATGGCTTTTCTGTATGGTGGAAAACATTTCTGGCAAGCGGCTTATCCGAGCCTTCTGGTTAAGCCAGGCCAGGGTATGCGGTCCTGCAACCCTGGGAATTCTGCCACGTTTCACCCAGTCATCCCAGGGCGTGGCGGCTGGCCTGTCCAAATACCACGTGAAGGAAAACTTACGTGGCTCTTACTCCCCGCACACTCCCCGACCCGGTTCTTCTGACAGCACGTCGGGCTGAACTCAAATGTTCACGATAGCATTCCTTTCTTCTGCTGTTGCATTCCCTTCCAAAACTCCTATTGAAAACCCGGGTTCTGACAGAACTGACTGACCCTACTCTGATCAGTTGGATTTATTGAGCACTAACTGTGTGCACAGCACTGTACTAAGCGCTTGGAAGAGTATGGTAGAACAATTCCCTGCCCACAACAAGATTAGTCTGAACATAAGTGCCCTTTGCTAGCTGCACTTTGGCCATTCATTTAGGTGGAACAAATCGCTTTCAGTTGACTCTGGGGAAGTTTTGGTCTCATTTATGACTTGACGCCTGTCCACATGTTTTGTTTTGTTGTCTCTCTCCCCCATCTAGACTGTGAGCCCGTTGTCGGGTAGGGACTGTCTCTATATGTTGCCGACTTGTACTTCCCAAGCGCTTAGTACAGTGCTGTGCACACAGTAAGCACTCAATAAATACGATTGAATGAATGAATTTAAGTTGAGAAGCAGCATGGCATAGTGGACAGAGCATGGGCCTGGGAATCAGAAGGTCATGGGTTCTAATCCCAGTTCTGCTACTTGTGTGCTGTATGACACTGGGCAAGTCACTTGGCTTCTCTGGGCCTGTTACCTCAACTGTAAAATGGGTATTGAGACTGTGAGTCCCATCTGGGACAGGGACTCTGTCTAATCGGACTTGCTTGTATTCACCCCGGCGCTTAATGCAGTGCCTGGCACATAGTAAGCACTTAACAGATATCATAATAATTCATCATCATCATCAATCGTATTTATTGAGCGCTTACTATGTGCAGAGCACTGTACTAAGCTCTTGGGAAGTACAAATTGGCAACATGTAGAGACAGTCCCTACCCAACAGTGGGCTCACAGTCTAAAAGGGGGAGACAGAGAACAAAACCAAACATACTAACAAAATAAAATAAATAGAATAGATATGTACAAATAAAATAAATAAATAGAGTAAAAAAATATGTACAAACATATATACATATATACAGGTGCTGTGGGGAAGGGAAGGAGGTAAGATGGGGGGATGGAGAGGGGGACGAGGGGGAGAGGAAGGAAGGGGCTCAGTCTGGGAAGGCCTCCTGGAGGAGGTGAGCTCTCAGCAGGGCCTTGAAGGGAGGAAGAGATTATTATTATTATTATTATTATAGTTAAGTTTGGAGAGGATGATCATCATCATCAATCGTATTTATTGAGCGCTTACTATGTGCAGAGCACTGTACTAAGCGCTTGGGAAGTACAAATTGGACCACTAAGGGAGGTGTCTCCAACTGCCCTCCCACCCTCTTGGGCAAAGAGCGCATTTCCCGCTCAGCCAGAGACCAGTGCAGACACACTCTGCTTGCTGAGCGGCTCCTGGTGAAAAGCTAGGACATTTGCTTGATTACACTTTGAGTGTGGCGGAGGCAGGCTACAGTGTGCCACTACTCCAGGCCTCTCAAAGGGCAGAGATCAATCATTGGTATTTATTGAGCGCTTAGGTGCACACAGTTGCCAGACACGATCCCTGCCCTTGAGGAGCTCACAGTAGAATAATGGAGGAGCTTACAGTCTACCAAGTTCCCCAAGTCGATCCCTGGTCGTCTCTTGCTTGCCATCACTGCTCACCAATCCTCCCCTGGGTCCCTCCCGGAATGCTTGCTCACCATTCTGTCTGTCTGTCTGTCTCTCTCCTTCCTCCCTCTCATGTTTGGGATTTGCAGCTCTTCAGTTCCTGCAGCTTGTTCTGCCCTGCCAAAACCCTGGCCATGCTCACCTGCGCCTAAATCGTCTCTGGCTTTGAGTAGTGCAGGCCGCCAATGTGCTCTTGAACTGGGGATAGTAGGGCCACCTCACCCGCCATTGGGTTCACCTAACTCCCTGAGAGGGGATCCAAAGAATAATCGGGTTTTGTGGTTTGTTCGAAGTAAGCAAAGATTCAGACCTGAGGTATCCCCAGGATAGGACGCTCCTTCTTCTCTCTTGGAAAGTGATACCCCATGAGGGTAGATGCTATAGGGGCGGCTGGCCAGGTTCTTGAACACGACCTACAGGGATGAAAAATCGGAGACCACCGAAGTTCAGCATCAGGCACGCTCGATCCAGACCCCTGGCTGTGAAAATGCCCTTAAAATGAACCATTCTCTGTAAAAAGTGTTGTCAACCTTGTATGGAAAAACCAGAAATCTTCCAGTGTGCCATTTCATCAGGTGGCCAGTGTCTGTATGTCATTCATTCAATCACTTATTTAGCGCTTACTGTGTGCAGAACACTATACTAAGTGCTTGCACAATACAGCAATTAACAGTCATATTCCATGCTCATAATGAGCTTATAGTCTAGAGGAGGAGAACTTTTCTCAATTACTCCCACTGCTGCAGTGTTCCCCCTAATCTCGCTCATCGTCACTCTTTCAGCCTCTCCAACCCTCTCTAGCCCCCCCCACCCACCTCCTCATGCTCTCTCACTACCAATCAATTGTATTTATCGAGCACTTTCTATGTGCAGAGCACTGTACTAAGCCCTCGGGAGAGTACAGTATAACAGAATTGGAAGACACATTCTCTGCCCACAACTTTGAAGTGAGGCCGGCAGCTGGGGAGAGGAGCGGGAACTCTGGGATTGGAGGGGAATAAAGGGGAGGAAGGGGAAAGGGAAAGGTGTGTCGATTTTTGTTGCCTTTCATCACTTTTCAACCAGTTGTTTTAAAGCAGTCATTTGGGAAAAATCTGGACCGGACCTTTGCTTCTCAATCTGCCCCCTTGGTCACTTACTTTGATTGTATCTCTGACCTGGGCTCTGATAATAGGGCCCAAGATTCCAGTTTCCAGGAGTTTGCTAGCCTCTCGACGCTTGGTGAAGGAGGCATCCTGATACTCTTTGTAGACGACCTTCTTGTATATCTTCCCGATTTGGTTGGAGAAATTGTCCAAGTGCCGAGATTTATATTTTCTCAAAAAAAAAAGCAATGAACAAATTAGTCAATCATATTTATTGAATGCTTACTGTGTGCAGAGCACTGTACTAAGTGCTTGGGAGAGTACGTAATAGACACAGTCCCTGCCCGCAATGAGCTTGTAACACTTCCTCCTCGGGAGCCTCTGAAAACCCAAAAAAAAACTCCTGAGTTGAAGCCCTGTTGTTAGGACACCTACAGAGACACACACTCCCTGAAACAACAGTGACTTTCCCAGAGCGGCCACAGAGCCTGGAGAGTAACTCTGTGCTCTCTTTTTTTTCAAAATAATAATAACTGTAGTATTTTGTAAGCACTTACTATGTGCCAAGCACTGTACTGAGTGCTGAAGTAGATACAAGATGATCAGGTTGGATGCAGTCCCTATCTCACATAGGGCTCACTAGTTTTTTACAGCCATGAAGCAACTTTCCCAAGCTCATACAGCAGACAGGTGGCAGAGGCAGAATTAGAACCCAGGACCTTGGACCCCAGGCCTGGGCTCCTTCCACCAGGCCAGGCTGCTTCTCAAGCTGCTTCTTTTTAGCCTGAAGGGCTTCCCCATCTCCTAGCCAGAGCTGGGTTAATTTAGGGGTTGTAGCGGGCCAAGGAGCCCCCCACTTCTGCATCGACTGTTCAGGGGTTGCAACCCCAAACAAACCCACTGCTAGAACAGGTGATACCTGAAAGAATATGAAATTATAAATCAATATCTTTAACTTTTTTGGGCTCCAATATCTTCTGACTTTTTGATGGAAACCAAACACATTTTTATTCCGAAGGCTCGCTGACAAAATTTTGTGTAGTTTGTGATTCCACCTACTTGTCTATGTTCCCTGGGATGACAGGTGCATAATCCCACATTACTTCCTCAGCAGCGATGAAATATTCCCAGTCTTTAATCTGGCGTCTCTGGTCGCGGGATATTTTTTTGTTGCTCCTGCTTTGCTTCTGGCAAGGTTTTATGTTGAGGTAACCATACATTCCAGCTGATTTGAAATACAGGGTGGTGAATTGGAGATATCTGCTTTGCTTTTCAATTTATTCATTCAACCACGTTTATTGAGTGCTTACTGTGTTCAGAGCACTGAACTAAGCGTTGGGAGAGTACAATACAACAAAAATCAGGCAAATTCCCTGCCCACAGCAAGCTTAAGGTCCAGAGTTCGAGTCATACACGCCTATTGAGTCCCTACTGTATTTGGCCCCAACTGGGTTGTGAAATCAGATGGGTGACGCCACCCCTGTTTCTTTCATTTCTTGGCATAAAAGTTTTAAAGTCTTACTGCTTAATGTGAGATGGGTACTCATTTCTATCAGTTCTGTTTTTTAAATGTACAATAGCTATCCATGCAATTTAGTTGAATAATAATGATGGTATTTCTTAAGCGCATTCTATGTCTAGCTAATCAGATTGGGCAAAGTCCCTGACCCACATGGGGCTCACAATCTTAATCTCCATTTTACTGATGATGTAACTGAGGTCCAGAGAAGTGAAGGGACGTGCCCAAGGTCACAGAGCAGACAAGTGGTGGAGCCAGGACCAGTACCCACACCACTTCTAGACTGTGAGCCTGCTGTTGGGTAGGGACCGTCTCTATATGTTGCCAACTTGTACTTCCCAAGCGCTTAGTACAGTGCTCTGCACACAGTAAGCGCTCAATATATACGATTGAATGAATGAATGAATGAATCTTGTCTCCCAGGCCTGGGCTCTTTCCACTAAAATGCTGCTTCTCCATTGAGGACTGGCTTTTCCTGACGGTTTGATTGTTGTCTACTGAATATCAGATCCTTGATATGTTAACTGATTGTTCCCTTTAGGTGTGGTTTGGGTCAAATCGTTCAACCCTCTACCAGGATGCCTCTTTCTCGCCTGTCCCGCCATCGACCCCCGGCCCACGTCATCCCCCTGGCCTGGAATGCCCTCCCTCTGCCCATCCGCCAAGCTAGCTCTCTTCCTCCCTTCAAGGCCCTGCTGAGAGCTCACCTCCTCCAGGAGGCCTTCCCAGACTGAGCCCCTTCCTTCCTCTCCCCCTCGTCCCCCTCTTCATCCCCCCCATCTTACCTCCTTCCCTTCCCCACAGCACCTGTATATATGTATATATGTTTGTACATATTTATTACTCTATTTTACTTGTACATATCTATTCTATTTATTGTATTTTGTTAGTATGTTTGGTTTTGTTCTCTGTCTCCCCCTTTTAGACTGTGAGCCCACTGTTGGGTAGGGACTGTCTCTATATGTTGCCAATTTGTACTTCCCAAGCGCTTAGTACAGTGCTCTGCACATAGTAAGCGCTCAATAAATATGATTGATGATGATGATGACGACTTTGCAACTACTCCAGTAATTCATGCAGTACTCTGCTCCGAGTGGCTGCTTAATTTTTTTAAAAACATTGCCATTTCCACTCCTCAGGAGTAGCTTCTATGAGGAAGCTTCCAAACTCTGCCCTTTATTTCCCCTCTCTTCCCTCCCCTATGTGAGCCAGTTGTTGGGTAGGGATTGCCTCTATTTATTGCCGAACTGTACCCTCCAAGCTGTGCACACAGTAAGTGCTCATTAAATACGACTGAATGAACAAAATTTTTGGATGCGTTAATTTCTCACAAGGTGATGAGAAACGGCCATGCCCAGCAGGGGGCGACAGAACCCAAAGTCAATCATCATCATCATCATCATCAATCGTATTTATTGAGCGCTTACTGTGTGCAGAGCACTGTACTAAGCGCTTGGGAAGTACAAGTTGGCCACATATAGAGACGGTCCCTACCCAACAGTGGGCTCACAGTCTAAAAGGGGGAGACAGAGAACAAAACCAAACATACTAACAAAATAAAAATAAATAGAATAGATATGTACAAGTAAAATAAATAAATAAATAGAGTAACAAATATGTACAAACATATATACATATATACAGGTGCTGTGGGGAAGGGAAGGAGGTAAGATGGGGGGATGGAGAGAGGGGCACGAGGGGGAGAGGAAGGAAGGGGCTCAGTCTGGGAAGGCCTCCTGTAGTAGGTGAGCTCTCAGTAGGGCCAATCAATCAATCAATTGTATTTATTGAGCGCTTACTGTGTGCAGAGCACTGTACTAAGCGCTTACAAGCACTTACTATGTGCCAGACACTGTTCTAAGCACTGGAGTAGATACAATAATAATAATAATGATGGCATTTGTTAAGCGCTTACTATGTGCAAAGCACTGTTCTAAGCGCTGGGGGGGATACAAGGTGATCAGGTTGCCCCACGTGGGGCTCACAGTCTTAATCCCCATTTTACAGCTGAGGGAACTGAGGCACAGAGAAGTTAAGTGACTTGCCCTAGGTCACACAGCAGACATGTGGCAGAGCTGGGACTCGAACCCATGACCTGTGACTCCTAAGCCCGTGCTCTTTCCAATGAGCCACGCTGCTTCTCAAAGATAATCAGGTTGGACACAGTCCATGGCCCACATGGGGCTCACAGCCGTAACCCCCACTTTACAGATGAGAGAGCTGAGGCCCAGAGAAGTGAAGTGACTTGCCGGAGGTCACCCAACAGACAGTGGCAGAGCTAGGACTAGAACCCAGGTCTTTTTAACTCCCAGGCCACACCCGCCTCCCAGCCCCTGATGAATCTCCTTGCCTTGCATGTGAAGCGGGATGAGAGAAGAGATCATCCACCTCCCCTCATGGCTCACGGTCATATTGGCCGTGAAAGCCGTCGAGCCGACGAGGTTGAAGGTGGAGAGCTTGTGGCCTTGGTGCTCCAGGACCTGCCCGCTGAAGTGAACGGAGAACAGCTCCGGCCCGGAGCTCATCCCGATCAGGTGCCAACTGATGTGGTCCTGGGCGCAGGCTTGTATATCTGAAAGAGAAAGAAAAGGGCAGCGGGTGGGACGGGGGCCATGGGCCCTGCTCTCCCCCAATCTGCAGGACCCTCGGCCATGGAGGAAAATGAAGCAGAACTCAGTCCAAGGTGGTAGAACCTTTCTAGGAGCCCACAAGGACAGGGAGCGTCAGCCAATCCATCATATTTATTGACTGCTTATTATGTGCAGAGAGCACTGTGATAGTAAAAATAATAACTGTATTTGTTAAGTGCCATGCACTGTTCTAAGCACGGGGGTAGATACAAGCTAATCAGGTTGTCCAACGTGGGGCTCAGTCTTAATCCCTATTTTGCAGGTGATGTAACTGAGGCACAGAGAAGTTAAAGTGACTTGCCCAAGGTCACACAGAAGACACGTGGCGGAAGGGGGATTAGAACCCATGACCTTCTGGCTCTCAGGCCCAGTCTCTATCGACTAGACTGTGAGCCCGCTGTTGGGTAGGGACTGTCTCTATGTGTTGCCGACTTGTACTTCCCAAGCGCTTAGTACAGTGCTCTGCACACAGTAAGCGCTCAATAAATACGATTGATTGACTAAGTCATGTTGCTTCTACCCCAGTGCTTAGTAAAGTGCCTCGCACATAGTTAACGCTTAGCAAATACTATTAAAAAAAAAGAATTAACAACCAGGCCTACAGGATCCCAAGCTGATGCTAATTTATTATAAAAATGGATATCAAATCACATTCTTTTGATTTATTTGAGAATTGAACAGGACATGTTTGCAGCACTATTAAGACACCACCATGTTCTGTGTATTTTGTTAACTATTTGTTAACTATTGATTAACAAATAATTGATTAACTTGCATCGGCTGTGCCCTATGCCAGCATTGCCACTGTACATGAGGCTGGACAGTAGAGTCACTAAAAAAATTCCGCTTTATACAAAATATTTAATACAACATGCCTGGCCACCGATGGAGACAGTGATTGCACAATGCAGCGAATGGCGTTAAAAAACCCAGTGTGTACTTTTTTAAAAAAATGGTATTTGAATGCTTACTTGTTGCCAGGCATTGTATTAAGTACTGCAGTAGATGCAAGCTAATAAAGTTGGACACAGAACATGCCCTTAATGGCGCTCACAATCTTAACTTCTCTGTGCCTTAATGGCCTCATCTGTGAAATGAGGATTAAGTGAGTCGTCCAAGGTTAAACAGCAGAAAAGTGGAGTAGCCAGATTTAGAACCCAGGTCCTGTGACTCCTTTCCACCAAGCCTCGCTACTTTCACTGTGGTCGCTTTTCCTTAGCCCATCTGAGATGGAAAGGGAGTTTGGTACATAAAGTACTTCTCCCTCCTCAGTAATAATAATAATAATGATGGCATTTATTAAGTGCTTACTATGTGCAAAACACTGTTCTAAGTGCTGGGGAGGTTACAAGGTGATCAGGTTGTCCCATGGGGGACTCACAGTCTTAATCCCCATTTTACAGATGAGGTAATTGAGGCCCAGAGAACCTCTGGACCTCTGACTCCAAAGCCCGGGCTCTTTCCACTGAGCCACGCTGCTTCTCAGTACCATAGCTCAGATGTCTTTAGGTGGTCATGGGTTGAAATAGCCACTGCAGACATCTCCTGCTGTGATCTGGACAGAAACCTTCCCCCAGAGGAATGCTAAGTGCTTAACAAATGCCATCATTATTATTATAATTAGTGTTTATTCCACGTACCCCACAAGGCACCCTATGAACCAGTTACCTGGAAGTGTCCCATTGGCGTAACCGTTGATGGTGTACATTAGGGCGGATCTCTGTTGCCAGCTTTTGCTCTCATCAAACACTGCAAACATCAACACCTGCTGCTTGTCAAATATATTCGGAATTCCTCTTTCAGTCAGGCTTCCTGTGGGAAGACGGGAAGACGTGAGGGAACCAGAAAACTCCAGGGCAAAGGAAGTTCCCGGTTAACTGCTTGTTGTGGGCAGGGGAATTTGTCTGTTTATTGTTCTGTTGTAGTCTCCCAAGCGCTTAGTATAGTGCTCTGCATGCAGTAAGCGCTCAATAAATATGATTGAAATGTGGTGGGGTTAACAAGGGGGAAAAGATATTTGAGAAGAATAGGAAAGGATGATTTACAGTCCTTCGATTAACTGTATTCGAGTCAGTGAGGCTGCATAGTATGAACTGTGAGCAGATATATTTCCAGTTGCATTAATGGTTTGAAAAGGTGGGGTCTTGGGGAGAAGCAGGCAACACAAAAAACATTTCTTATTTAAGCTACATCTGCCCAAAGGTTTTCATTACAACACTGGGCCCACGCAGAAATCAATACGAAACTGGCTGTTCCTTTACAGAATGACGGTTGGGTTTGGCTAGTCAATTTTTAATAGTTTCCAGGTAGAGAAAGAGAGAAGCTCTCATTTCCCCCAAACCTGGATAATGATGAAATATGGAGCTTAACTATGGACAGGTCTAACTAGGTCAGTTAACTAAGTCAGCCTTGAAATATGCAAATTTAACTAAATTAAGGAGACCTAGTTAAGCCTAGGCTCTGAAAACTATGAGGAAATGAAATTCTGCTCGTAAGGCTGATTATGGAATTTTAGAGTAATGCTAAATAATCATTCAGTTAATTATTGAGTGCTTACTGTGCACAAAGCACTGTACTAAGTGCTTGGGAGAGTGCAATAGAGCAGATTTGGTAGGCATTTTCCCTGCCCTCAAGCAGCTATTTTTATTATTGTTATTCTGGTATTTGTTAAGCACTTACTATGGGTAGAGCACTGTTCTAAGGGATGGGGTAGATACAAGGTAATACAGTTGGACACAGTCCCTGTCCCACATGGGGCTCACACTTTAGGAGGGAGAACAGGTATTGAACCCCCATTTTATAGTTGAGGTCCCCAATTTCTCCCTTTTACCTCAAAGGGACATTATGAGGATAGCCTGCTATAATGGAGGAAAAAATCGAACGTTATAAAATTACAAGCCACATCATTATGCATCATTGCTCCGACCTCATTTAAGTGTGCAAACGGATGGTGAGGTTTTTTTTTAATAGGCCTATTCATCCATCTGTCAATCAATTCATCATCGTAAACCCTCCCTGCAAAGTAGAATGAATATGCTCCTTTTTTAAACCCTCTCTCTTTTTAATGGTGGGACATGGCTTAGTGGGTAGAGCCCGGACCTCGGAGTCAGAAGGACCTGGGTTCTAATCCCAGGTCTGCCACATGTCTGCCTTGTGACCCTGGGAAAGTCACTTCACTTCTCCGGGCCTCAGTTCCCTCATCTGTAAAATGGGGATTAAGAGTGTGTGTCAATGACTTGGATCTATCCCAGCGCTTACCAAGTACCATTATTATAATTGCTATTCCATTTTGAAAAATATTCAGGTGACTTCTGTGCTTGAGAAAGAAACCAGATCCTTTGGCCCTTCTTTCCCTATGTTCCAGCGTTTTGCAACTGTATCCGTGTGAGATCTCAAATGAGTCGGTGTTTCCTGATGCCTTAAGAGGGGACTGGAAAGGGGAAGGCAGTGGATAGGGTCAGCTGTTATCATGGCTCTCTCCAAATGTAGTTGTTAAACCACTCAGCACATTAAATACAGGGATTGCCTTAAGCAGCCGTCCAGGATAAAGCAAGGGATAAACAGGAGCAGGCAAGAGGGAAGAACAAAAACATAGGTACTGGCTAACTGATTAGCTAATCAGTTACTAGATAAATAAGAGAGGATTGAAGATGGTATTGATCCTAAATCCAGTTTCCTACTAATGAAGGATGCCCCAAGAAGCCTAGTGACCTAGTGAGTAGGGCATTGGCCCGGGAGACAGAAGGACCCGGCTCCACCACCATTTGTCTGCTGTGTTACCTTGGGCAAGTCACTTCACTTCTCTGGGCCTCAATTCTCATCATCTTTAAAATGGGAATTAAGACTATGAGCCCCACATGGGATGTAGACTGTGTCCAACCTAATTAGCTTTTATCTACCCCAGCGATTAGTACAGTGCCTGGCACATAGTATGTGCTTAACAGGTACCATAAAAAAATGTCTCCTGCCATCATGGGGCTCATCCCCCCACACTGGCTACAAATGGGTCAGTGGATTTGAATTCCACACAATTTTAATGATGGTATTTGTTAGCACTTATTATATGTCAAGCACTCTTCTAAGTGTTTTTCTAAGCACTGTGTTGGATACAATTAATCCTGTTGGACGCAGTCCCTGTCCCACATGGGACTCTCATTCTAAATAGGAGCGAGGACAGATAGCGAATCCCCAATTTACAGATGAAGAAACTGAGGCCCAGAGGAGTTAAGGGACTTGCCTAAGGTCAAACAGCACACAATTGGCAGAGCTGGGATTAGAACCCAGGTCCTGTGACTTTGAGGTCCATACCCTTTTCACGAGGCCAAGCTACTTAATAATAATAATAATGGCATTTATTAAGTGTTTACTATGTGCAAAGCACTATTCTAAGCGCTGGGGGGATACAAGGTGATGAGGTTGTCCCACGTGGGGCTCACAGTCTTCATCCCCATTTTACAGATGAGGGAACTGAGGCCCAGAGAAGTTAAGTGACTTGCCCAAATTCCCACAGCTGACAAGTGGTGGAGCCAGGATTTGAACCCCTGACCTCTGACTCCAAAGCCCATGCTCTTTCCCACTGAGCCACACTGCTTCTCCAGAGCCTGTGCCTGGGAGTCAGAAGGTCATGGGTTCTAATCCCATCTCTGCCGCTTGTCTGCTGTGTGACCTTGGGCAAGTCACTTCACTCTTCTGTTCCTGTTACCTCATCTGTAAAATGGGGATTGAGACTGTGAACCCCACACGGGACAGGGACTGTGTCTCAACCGATTTGTTTGTAGCCACCCCGGTGCTTAGTAAGCGCTTAACAAATACCATAATTATTATCATTATGATCTGGTATTTTCTGTTCCTTAGACTCTGAAACTGGGCTGAGGAAGGGAACCCTTGACAGCCAGCACCGTTTAATTTTTGAAACCATAACCTAGAGTGTTTCAGGGTCTCTCTTTGTCTTCATCCCTATATTGTGAGTTCCATGTGGGCAGGGACTGTCTCCTATCCATTTTTATCTGAACACTTCAAGAACCTAGGTGTATCATAAGCATTGCAGATACTAAGTAGACAGCTTTGGTGATCGTGTGCTTTTTCTTTTTATATTGGTATACTAAGGGCTTACTAGACACTATTCTAAGCACTGGGGTGGATACAAACTAATCAGGTGGGACACAGACCAGGTCCCACATGCAGTTCACGGTCTTAATCCCCATTTTACAGATGAGAGACTGAAGCACAGAGAAGTGAAGTGACTTGCCCAGGGTCACACAGCAGGCAAGTGACGAGCCAGGACTTGAACCCAGGTCTTGTACAAGAAAGGCTTGGTAAGGGTTTTTTGTGGCTCCTGCCAACACTTTGAGTTGTCCAGAGGAATGGTTGGCACCATGAAGAGAGGTTAGGTCACTTGGCCCTGATGTGAGAGTCTGTGAGACGGTGTGACATTGAAGCATTGACCTTGGTCCTCTTCTGTAGCCATTGGCAAAATAATAATAATAATGGTGGTATTTAAGCGCTTACTACGTCAAGCAAAATAGAAATTTTCTCAAGCCTAGCACTCTTGGGAATGACTAACTATTGAAGCCATCTCCTACTTGACTGCTCCTCTCAAAAAAAAATAACCTGCTAGAGAAGGAGAATGTCCACGTGGAGGTGAAGTAGGGTGATCATTTAGCATCATCAATGGCATTTGTAGAGCGCTCACTGGGTGCAGAGTAGTGAACTAAGTGCTTGGGAGAGTCCAGTACAATATAATCGGTCGACAAATTCCCAAGTTATATACCAGTCAGCCCTGTTTCCATATGGCTTATCCACTGGCTGCTGCAGTTTCAGCACCAGACACACTTTATGTCTGGCATTTACATTTTCAATTCCAATTGCCCTCACGTGGCAAAGTGAAAGATCATGGTCTAGAAGACGGAGGACTAGCTTTTGAGTCCGACCCTTGCCACGGGCCAGCTTATGACTGTGGGCAAGCTGCTTATCCTCTCTGAACCTAAGTTTCTTCATCTTGTACCCTTCCAGGGTCCCACTGGATTAAAATCTCTCCTCCCCCCTGCAAAAACCTAAACACACATGCAGCTTGGTTTTCCAAAACCCATCAGGCTTCATATTGGCAAATGTTTTTCCTTACCTTCCTTACAAATGAGCAGAGCTCCAACCAAGCCAGAGTTGAAGTCCAGGATGACATTTTCATGAGAGTAATAGATCTGAGTGAGGCAGGGCGGGTCAGCCTCAGTAGGTCCGATGCCTTCAGTGATCTTCCATACGTAGGTGAACTGTTGGCCCGGGAGCACCGCATCGTCCATCTTCTCGAAAGGTGTCGTCCGGTCAGCATACAGTGCCCCTAGGAAGAGTCAGAGCCAGGATCAGCCCCGTTTCCTAGTGCAGAGAGCATAAGACTGGAAGTTTGGAAACCTGGGTGTAGGCGCAGGGACATGTCACTTAACTTTTTGGGCCTTAGTTTTCTCGTCTGTACTCTCTAGACTGTACACTTGTTGTGGGCAAGGAACGTGTCTGTTTATTGTATTGCATTCTCCCAAGTGCTTAGTACAGTGCTCTGCACACAACTGCTCAATAAATATGAATGAATACAATGGAATGAATCTGCAGAATGGGGTTAAAGTACCGATTCTCTCTCCCTCTGAGATGGTGAGCCCCGTGTGAGGCAGGGATTGTGTTTGATCCGATGAGTGCTTAGTACAGTACGTGGCACTTAATAAACATCATGGTGATTATTATCATCATCATTGTTGGAACTTGAAACACCCCCAGAGTCAGTGGAAAGAGCATGGGCTTGGGAGTCAGAGGTCATGGGTTCAAATCCCAGCTCTGCCACTTGTCTGCTGTGTGACTTTGGGCAAGTCACTTAACTTCTCTGGGCCTCAGTTACCTCATCTGTAAAATGGGGATTAAGATTGTGAGCCCCACATGGGACAACCTGGTCACTTTGTATCCTCCCCAGCGCTTAGAACAGTGCTTTGCACATAGTAAGTGCTTGACAAATACCAAAATTATTATTATTATTATTATTTCTCTCGATGCCAGCCCTATGCCCATGTGATAAAGGCCCGTGTTGGCCTTAGTTTAACAACCGGAGATGGTTGTATCACAGAGTCCTGGATCACTGCCAGACCCTGAAGTACAGATAAGGGGCAAGTAACTGGAGAGTCTGGGGGACACATATCTTTCTCTAAGATAACTGTAGTCCATACCCTGCCCACTCAGGCCTCTCTGACCTCAAAGCTAGTTATCCTTATCTGCTCATGTTTGCCGCCTTCTACCAAAGATGCGGCATTAGCTTTAGGAAGAGAAGCTGTTCCTCTTGGTTTCTTTTTTTCAAACGGAACTTGCTGTCACTCACTCTCACTCTCTCGCCTCTTCTCTTTAGACAGGAAAATTGGGAAATTAGGAAGTGGTTCAAGCATGTACTGTTTTCTAATATCTTAATCATTTTAAACAACTCTTTTATCCCACACGACTCCTGGGCTGAGCAGGCTGAGGAGAAGGACAGGCACACTTAAAATGGCACCATTTGTTTCAAAATGTTGAAAAATCAGAACCGCTTTTCTCAAGGAGCAATGCTAGAAATGGGGGAATTGGTTCCTGAACCAAGCTGGAATGTCCTTTTTTGGCACAAAATTTCCCAGAGTTGTGCATTCAGTTCTGGAAGAGTAGCGTAGCTACACTGATGGATGGATATTGAGTTAAAAAGATTTTCTGATAGGGCGGCCAACTCTAACTTCATTGGAAGGAAAACAGGCTTGTCCTCCAGGCCCTTGAGACTTCATCTGACAAATAGGCAGCTCTCCCCTTTGTCCCTCTGCCTCCTCCCAGCCCTCTTTAACTTTTCCCTACTTCTTCTCCCGCTCCATCACATTTATACTCATTTTCCCCATTTCTCTGTGATTGATCCTCAGCACCTCCCCTATCCAGCCTCTCCAGAATGAGTACCATAAAAGAGGGTAGTGTTAACTGAAATGGATAATAACAAATATCACAATTATTATTATTATCGAGCACTCACTATGTGCCAGGCACCATGAGGTAGATACAAGATAATTGGGTTGGACATAGTCCCTGTTCCATACAGGGATCATAATTAGTTCCCCCACTTTAGAAATAAGGGCACCGAGGCACAGAGAAGTGAAGTGACTTGTCCAAGGTCACACAGCAGACAAGTGGCGGAGCCAGGATTAGAACTCGGGCCCTTCTGACTCTAAGGCCTGCACTATATCCACTAGCCCTGGCTGCTTCTCTGTGAGTTGTAAAGTTGAAACAGAGTATCAATTAAAAAGCAGATATCCCGGTTGTCACAACTTGAAATACCTTAAGTCAGGGACCGCCTGAACGGGATTCAGGACAACATCATAACTCTGTGAGGTCACATACCCTTAGCAGAGGTTGTTAGATTGAGATAGAGTAATAATAATAATAATAATAATGTTGGCATTTGTTAAGCGCTTACTATGTGCAAAGCACTGTTCTAAGCGCTGGGGGGGATACAAAGTGATCAGGTTGTCCCACGTGGGGCTCACAGTCTTAATCCCATTTTCCAGATGAGGTAACTGAGGCTCAGAGAAGTTGAGTACAGCCTGGCAGTCAGAAGGACCCGGGTTCCGATCCCGGGTCGACTGCTTGTCCGTTGTGTGACTTTGAGCAAGTCACTTCACTTCTCTGGGGCTCAGTTACCTCATCTGTAAAATGGGAATTGACTGTGTCCAACCTCATTAGCTTGTTTCTACCCCAGTGCTTAGTACTGTGCCTGGCACCTATTGAACACTTAATATTAAAAAATGGTTTTCTGCCCTACTAGGTAGAATGAAACAACTTTTTGATAGGATCAGTAAGTCATTTCATAGTCTGCAAAAAAATTAACTTGCCAAATGTACCAGCCCACTGGGGTAACTGCTTTGCTTCTGGAGTATATATTACTCCCTGGGTTCTCCTCAATCCAAGGTCTCATGTTACTAAGGAGAAATATTAGGACCTTAGTAAACAAAATTGCATAAATAAAGAATTGCAGATGGATACTTTTCTCAGGACTTCCAGCTTATTAAAGATGTGTTTTTATAAAAAAAAAAAAAACTTTGTAAAAATATTTCGAAATGATTTCCTTATGGAATAGAGAAGCACATTTTAAATAATCACCAGTGAATAATGAGTTTTGGGTAGGATTTTCACAGTTAAACAGTGAGGGAAGAGAAAGGATAAGGTCCTTAGGTTTATTTGCTGAACAAATAGCAGCCCTGTGTTTCAAAGTTCACCTCATTTCTTTCTTTAAAATGGAATTTATTTGTGATTTGGAAGGGTTTCCCACATAACTTTACTTTCAGGATGCAGTGATATTTCTCAAATGTTGATAAAATTGCACTATAATGATTTAATCCAATTCTTATCTCACTAGATTCTGAAGGAGCTCAATTTTTTGTTTAATGTGCTTGGAGAGCTTAGGGCTCCAAGATATAAATCTTCTCAAGAAATTATTTAACAGTGCAATTTCAGCAAAGGGAAACTCTTTGACTACTCCTGTCAGACAATATTGCTCTTCCCTGCTCGATGCTATCAGATCATAATTTATTTTTCCCTCTAAATGAAACATTGATTTCCACTTACCTTCTGATAGTTTGCTGTAGGCAATCCCTTGTGGGTGGATGCTCAAGGATTTGTTAACCATATTCTTAAAGTGAATATTTAAAGTGTCCCCCACTTCCGCATATAAAGTTGGCCCCAGAAGTCCTGTAGAAAAGGAACATTTTAAAAAACGTCTGATGATATGTATTCAAATTCCTAGTGAATCTCCCACCTTGATCCTTTTTTGTCACCACTTTTATCTTCACTTCAAAATGCCCGACTGACAAAATGCCAGCCACCAGCCTGGGTTCAATAAGAGCAGGGGGTTAAGAAGCAGCATGGCTCAGTGGAAAGAGCATGGGCTTGGGTGTCAGAGGTCATGGGTTCAAATCCCGGCTCCGCCAATTGTCAGCTGTGTGACTTTGGGCAAGTCACTTAACTTCTCTGTGCCTCAGTTACCTCATCTGCATAATGGGGATTAAGACTGTGAGCTCCACATAGGACAACCTGATCACCTCGTATCCTTCCCAGTGCTTAGAACAGTGCTTTGCACATAGTAAGTGCTTAACAAATGCCATCATTATTATTATTAAGAGCCTTGGTTTAAATCTCACAAAAAATTAAGGCAAAGATGGAAAAAGGACATAAAGTCCTGACCCACAGTGAGTTCATAATTATTAATCATTTTTCTTTCATCAGAAAATGCCCTCTTGATTTAATGTACATATATTATACACATAGATTAAAAATCTATATTACACACATACAAATAAATCTACTCAGACTTGTATTTCATATGTGAAAATGGATGATGAAACACCATCCTGTGGCTGTCATTAAAACGATTAATGCACAATCAACAATCTATTCCAGGCTCTGTGCGTTTAAGACTTTTTTTTTCTAATGGTATTTGCTAAGAGCTTTTTATGTGCCAGGCACTGTTCTAAGCACTGGGCTAGATACAAGATAATCACGTTGGACACAGTCCATGTCCCACATGAGGCTCATAGTCTTAATCTCCCATTTTCCAGGTGAGGGAACTGAGGCACAGAGAAGTAAAGTGACTTGCCCAAGGTCATGCAGCAGACAAGTGACCAGGCAGCTCCTCCGGCTCCCAGGCCTGGCTCTTTGCCCTAGGACATCTTGCTTCTCCTTCACCTTGTCCTTTGTTACTTGCAGCACTGGACAGTGTTTTTGAACCTGCCTTTTGCTATCTTGGTCTTCCCTATGCTTCTCCTTAAGTAGAGCCACCCTTTCATTCATTCATTCATTCAATCGTATTTACTGAGCGCTCACTGTGTGCGGAGCACTGTACTAAGCACTTGGGAAGTACAAGTTGGCAACATATAGAGACGGTCCCTACCCAACAGTGGGCTCACAGTCTAGAAGGGGGAGACAGACAACAACACAAAACATATTAACAAAATAAAATAAATAGAATAAATATGTACAAGTAAAATAGAGTAATAAATATGTACAAATATATATACATATATACATTTGCTGTGGGGAGGGGAAGGAGGTAAGGTTGGGGGGATGAGGAGGGGGAGAAGAAGGAGGGGGCTCAGTCTAGGGCAAGCCCTTACTGTGTGTCAAGCACTGTTCTAAGGATTGGGGTAGATACAAAATAGAAAAACAGTGTAGTTTAGGGATAGAAAGGATGATAATAATAATAAATTCCAGGGCCAGAGAGTCAGAAGGACCTGGGTTCTAATTCCAATTCCGCCACTCGTCTACTGTGACTATGGGCCTGTCACTACACTGTGTCCCGGTCGTCTCATCTGTAAAATGGGGATAAGCCCGTGAGCCCCATGTGGGATATGGACCGTGTCCAACCTGATGAGCTTGTATTCATTCATTCATTCAATCGTATTTATTGAGCACTTACTTTCCTGACTGCTATCTGCCTGGCTGATCAGTCAGCTGCTTTTCCAGGTTTAGAACATATTTCACCCCATCTCTAGGACATTTTGGGGGGCTTCCCCTTTGTGTGTCCCATACAGCCTCTGCTTGGGAATCTTAAGATCATTTATTCCCCTCGCATCTCTCCAGTACTGCTAAACTGAGTTCCAGGCTATCATTTTTGGTGACTTTTTCCCCGCCCCTTGTTATTTGAAATCCGAATATGCGATAATGAAACTATTCAAGAGGCCAGATGTGGTATATAGTAATTAAGCACTTAACTTTGAGCCAAACACTCTACTGAGACCTGGGGTACATGCAAAATAATCAGATGGGACATAGGCCCTGTCCCAGATGGAGTTCGCAGTCTGTAAACCCAGTGTGGGCTGGGATTGTCTCTCTTTATTTCTGAATTGTACTTTCCAAGCGCTTAGTACAGTGCTCTGCACACAGTTAGCACTCAATAAATGCTATTGAATGAATGAATAAGTAGCAGGGTAAACGGGAATTGAATCCCCACTGGCACACATTCTCCTTAAAAATTATTTTCTACAGTGAGATGGATAGAAATTCTAGCATGGGATTTTGGATAGGAAAGACAATTAGCAGAGGGAATGTCTTGCCTAATGCTTCTTAGAATCAATCTGTGGGAATGTGCTTAAAATAAAATTACATGACAATAGTATTGATAAGTCTTTAAGAAGGATAGATAAAAAAACACCTAATTTGTTACGTTATGATTAGTGTATTTTATGCCAATGCCCTCAGCTGTTTCATTAGAGAACATTGCTGCTTTTACATTACCCTGTGAGCAAAGTAGAAAATTAATGAATATGCAAAATCTGGAGGAGTATAAATAGGCAAATTATACATAGGTGCATTCATGAGAAGTGTTTGCATTTGAGGCTTACCTGAAATGCTAGATCTTGGCTTCTCTTTCTTAAAGTCTGCATCATACTCTCTGTAGACAATTTTCTTAAAGACTGGCTCTGATCTATTTAATCTGAAATTTGAAACAGAAAAAGGAGCTACTTAAAAATACACTTAATATGACTCTCTTGCCTTTTACTGCCCATTTCCTGCCTCATAAATAAACATTTCCTTAGATTAGAAACAAGAATAAATGGTCTGTTCTTTACTAATGTATTTCATTAGTAAACCTAAGTGCTAATGACAGTGGAGGAAAAAAGACAGTTTAGAAGATATGGTTGATATTACCTCTAGTCATCTATCCAGAGAGTTCCTGGTAATGAATCATGTGGAGGAAGTTCTTATCACCCAATTCTGCTGCTTTGTACTCCCTTTTCCTATTATTCACTCTAAATTTTTCAGGTAGTTTTTAAGTAGTTTGAGCCCAAATGACTTTAGATTATAATCGTGTAAGTTTGCCATAACACGGTTTACAAAGGGCTTCTCAATACCTAGGGATATTGTGGTAACAGTTAATCATTGGTATTTATTGAGTGTTTCCTGTGTTTAGAGCCCTGTAATAAGCTGTGGGAAAAGTACAATACAATACAGTAGGTATATGTCATCTCTGCCTACAAGGAACGTGCAGGTGGAATCCCTCAAAACTGTGTGCAACAAGCTGAATTTCCACTAAACTCACCAGAAGTTAATTTGGGCAAAAAACCCTATTGAGGGAATAGTTGCTAACTTTTCAGTTTTTGGGTGAGGGCAAAAAGCAGGCTGGGATTTTTAAGGAGGATGGGGAATAATTGGGAGTGGGCAGACAGCCTCTATTTGGGATCTTTCCAGACCTGTCAGTCAATCGATGTGGTATTTATTGAGCCTTGCTGTGTGCAGAGCACAGTACTGAGCGCTTGGGAAGGTAAAATACAATAGAGGTGAGTAGTCACGATCCCTGCCCTCAAGGAACTTAGTCAGACATCTGGGATTAGGGTTCAAAAAGCCCCCAGCTACCTTTGGAAAAAGAGAAAAGTGACGAGTTCCCTGCTCCACGAGGAGTTTACGCCACTTCAATCCAGCAGGTACTCTTCATTCCTCCCATACCAATTTTTGGATCGGGCCTCATTCTCAACTCTCCCGTCTTCAACGCTTTGTTCACACCCTTCCTCTCCCCGCCTCCCAGTTTCATAAGATCTGGCATTTGCCAACAAGACAATTACAAAACCCTGTGTGGTATTCCTGAACATCAAAGCCCAGTTCACTTTTTTTCCTGTGAAGTAAAAAAAAAAAAAAAGTATGATTGGAGGCAACAAAATCATGAAGGGAAAAAACCAGAATGGCTGTTCACCAAATCCCCTAACTCCAAGACTCTGAACTAGCCATTGAGACTTGAAGGTGGCAGGTTCAAAACAAATATAAACAATCCCTTCTTCACAGAGCAGATGACGGTCACCCTTATGAGGATAGACTAAAAAAGTTAAGACTTCTCAATCCGGAAGAATGAAAGCAAAGGGGAGACTGTGATGACAAAATCATGCAGTGGGTGTACAGAACTCCTAAACCCACAGTAGCAGGTTGAGAAGACCCTCACTGAAGCTTTCCCATGAAAATTCAACCTTAACGAGAAGCAGCGTGGCCTAGAGGACAGAGCCTGAGAGTCAGAGGACCTGGATTCTGATCCCAGTTTCACCACTTGCCTGCTGTGTGACTGGGAAAGTCACTTAACTTCTCTGGGCTTCAGTTTCCTCATCTACAAAATGGGGATTGAGACTGTGAGCCCCAAAAGGGACAGGGACTGTGTCCAACTTGATTTGTTTATATCTACCCCAGTGCTTAGTATAGTGCCTGGCACTTAGAACTAAACAAATACCATCATTATTATTATTATTATTATTGAATAAATAAATGTTCACACTCCAGTACAATGTAGAAGCAATTAAGATTGTTTTCCATTCATTTTCAAATTTATCTAAGGGTCAGACCAAGCAATGTCATTGACTGCCTTATCTTTGAAAGACTCTGTTTACCCCAATAAGACTCTTCCCCAAAAGATATTTACATCATCTGGCTAGATTTTACTTTCTCTAATCTCTGTGGTTGGTCTGGTGGACTTTTCCAAATATTTGACTTAAAGGGTAACCCCTTTTCAGGATTACTTTTCATTAGAAAGAGTGAATTCTCAAAGATTGTAATGCACTGTGCAGAAGGGAAGATTTCAACAGAGTTGGTTAATCCACTGATATGCGCAGCAAACAATGCTGAAAAGACTACGGTCTCTTGTTTTTTAATTAGTATTATTCCACTGAAAGTCTGTCTAAAATTAGGCCATTAGTTGGTGATTTACAGCTCCTCAATACATTTGTAAAAAAAAAAAAAAGCGTTATCCAACAACAATGGAGTGGATAGTATAACGTTCCAATGTTAGAACACGTTATAATGAGGCTAAGGATTAATGTTAAACAGTGAAGACCTCTCTTTTAGACTGTGAGCCCACTGTTGGGTAGGGACTGTCTCTATATGTTGCCAACTTGTACTTCCCAAGCGCTTAGTACAGTGCTCTGCACACAGCGCTCAATAAATATGATTGATTCTTCTATTTCTGTGCTGATGTTTCCATATTTTGTAACTGTGAAAGAGGAACATGTCTTTCCCAAGACCTTAAACAACAATGTGGTTTTAGGTTAAAATATAATTTTTAAGAGCAATCAACATGGTTTGTTGACCAAGCTATTAATGCTAGAAGTGTTTCTTACTGGAAAATGTTCACGGAGGTGGTCTGTTCCTTTTTAGAAGGTAGAATGGCAATTAACAGCCACTCAAAAATCTCATCTAACATTTAATAGTAGGTATATTATAAAAAATAATCTGACAGCTAAATGTACGTTAGCTCTAAATCATTACTCTCAGATAAACATTTGCTGAAGAGAAGCAGCATGGCCTAGTGGATAGAGTATGGGCCTGAGAGTCAGAAGATCACGGGTTCTAATCCCGGTTCCGCCACTGTCTGCTGTATGATCTTGGATAAATCACTTCACTTCTCTGTGCCTCAGTTACTTCATCTGTAAAGTGGGGATTGAGACTGTGAGCCCCACATGGGACAGGGACTGTGTCCAACCCGATTTGCTTGTATCCATCCCAGTGCTTAGTACAGTACCGGGCACACAGTAAGCGCTTAGCAAATACCACAATTATTATTATTATTAAAATAACCAACATTGCAATATAATTTGTAGCTTAGTAATTAGAAGTTTTTGCTATGAGGACCAATCTATAACAATTTGTTCTTATCCTTTCCCTCTAGAGAGTTCTTAGAAGCTAATTAGACAGTAATATTATGTCTATAATCTACGTAATCTAGATTTGTGAACACTGAACTCATGGGGTAGGAAGGACTTGTGTAAATAGACCAAGTTTGAAAGCTCACTATATCATTTTAAAACTCTGGAAGGGTTGGAAGCCGGGCCATGAGCAAAAGTTCTGGTTTGTGCCCTGCATTTTGATCTTTGTCCGTAATAGACGTCAGCAGGTAATGTGTATTTGTGAAAGTTCACCCCCAATTGCATTAAATCGCGCGCAGGTGAACAGCTAGGGAATTTGGCCTGGACTCTGTCAAGCATTTGAGAAGGGTCCTTCCCGCACAAGGCGGCCTGGTGAGCAGTCCACCTGTCGACCCCCCAGAAATTACCTGAGGGCCTCGGGCTGAGGAGGGCTATAGGTCCAGTCCACGGCCTGCGCGGCGATGTAGTAGTCCCGGAGCCCAGCTGCTTCTGCTCGGTGCCGCTGACCGGGTGGCCAGCTGCTGAAGAAGACCACCAGCGCCCAGAGGCCGGGCCAGCCCCAGGCCATGGCCGGTGCTCTTGCCCACAGCGGCTCAGGGCCGAGAGGAAGTCTGGGCACTCAGGTCTCCCCTAAACGTTGAGCGGGCTCTGCCTCAGGGAGCTGTGCGTGGCTCCATGTGGTATCATCACCCTATCACAGCTCCGCACACCCCTCCTCCCCGTCAGGAACTCCCTCAGCAGTGGAGCACCCCGCCCCTCTCCCAGGCCTGACAGCGTTTGTAGCGGTTGACAAGGTCACTGTCCACCCGGGCAGTGTGGGAAGCGCCCAGGTCAGGGGTGGTGGGACTGACTGCGGGGGCCTTGGAGTGAGAGACAGGAGCAGAGTTTCCCACTGGAGGTGATCTGGAGGCAAGAGGGAGTTGACTCTGCCCAGTTCAGCTTGGCATTCCGGCAGGTCTCTACATAGGGATTCCGCCCACAAGAGAAGCAGCATGGCCTAGTGGCTAGTGCATGGGTTGGAAGACTTGGGTGCTAATCCCAGCTCTGCCACAAGCCTGGGCAAATTACTTCTCTGCACCTCGGTTTCCTCATCTGCAAAATGGGGATTAAATACCCATTTACCCTTCTACTTTGCAAATCTAAGGGAGTATGTCCAATCTGATTGGCTTGTATCTTCCCCAGTGTTTGACACATAGAAAGCTTTTAACAAATACCACCATTATTATTATTATCTTTCATGAACCCTCACCTCCGTAAGGACATGTGGAACAAACAGAGCTATGGCAGTTTTTTTATAGAAACTAGTTCTGTGGCTTTCATGGGGACTCCCCTGAACAGAGAAGCAGCATGACTTGGTGGAAAGAACACGGCCCTAGGAGTCAGGGGACCTGGATTCCACTCCCGACTCTGCCAGTTGCTTGCAGTATTACCTTGGGCAAGTCATTTAACTTCTCTGTACCTCAGTTACCTTATCTGTAAAATAGAGATTAAATCCTCCTCCCTCCAATTTAGACTGGGACCCTCTTGCAGGACAGGAACTGTGTCTAACCTAATAAATTTTACCCCAGTGCTTAGAATAGCAGTTGACACATAGTAAGTGCTTAACAAATACTATTTAAAAAAGCCCTCCTCTTCTTTCACCCCACACTTAGTCCTTACAACTTATGCCAATATTGCCAGGGCCAAGGTGCACTAATACTAATACTAATAATATTAATAATGATGGTATTTGTTAAGCGCTTACTATGTGCCACCGGGGTAGATAAAAGATAATTGGGTTGGACACAGTCACTGTCCCATATAGGGCCCGCAGTCTTAATCCTATTTTACAGATGAGGGAACTGAGGCACAGAGAAATGAAGTGACTTGCCCAAGGTCACACATCACACACGTGGTGGAACCGGGATTAGAACCCAGGTCCTTTTGACCCCCAGGCCCGTGCTCTATCCACTAGGCCAGGCAAGTTCTTATGAGCAGCGTGGCTCAGTGGAAAGAGCCCGGGCTTTGGAGTCAGAGGTTATGGGTTCGAATCCCAGCTCCTCCACGAGTCTGCTGTGTGACCTTGGGCAAGTCACTTCACTTCTCTGAGCCTCAGTTCCCTCATCTGTAAAAATGGGGATTAAGACTGTGAGCCCCACGTGGGACAACTTGATCACATTGTATCCCCCCAGCGCTTAGAACAGTGCTTTGCACATAGTAAGTGCTTAACAAATGCCATAATAATAATAATAATAATAATAATAATAATAATAATTATGTGCCAGGCACTGTACTAAGCACTGGAGTAATTACAAGATAATCGGGTTGGACACAATCCCTGTCTCACATAGGGTTCATGGTCTTCATTCCCTTTTTGCAGATGAGGTAACTGAGGCACAGAGAAGTTAAGTGACTTGCCCAAAGTCACACAACAGACAAGCGGTAGGAGGAGATGCCACACGGTTGTCAGCCTCACCTCATTTTTGATGCCCACACTGGCCTTTGAGTAAGGGGCCCAGCCAGAGATGATCAGAACTGCCCTTCCTTCCTAAGGCCCTTAGAGCAGTGACAGAGATGTAGCAATGAGCATTTTGACAGACAAATAGTCCTCTTCCTTTCTGTTGGTTTATAGAGGCAGCATGCCCACAGAAGCACTTGTGGCCCTGGTTTGACCTTTGTCTCTAATTTTGCCTCCCTCTTTGTGTCTATTTGATATTGTCAACTTTCTTTTTCTCTTTGTTTTCTCTTTTGGTCTTTATCAGGCTTTCCCATGCACAATAGATAATGTTTATCCGGAGAAACCGTAGTAACCAGCTTGTTTGTTGCCTTTGTCTTGGGCATGCAGTTTAGGTAATGTTTACAAAGGATCACAGAAGATAAAAAAATAAGAGGTGAAGACTCAATGCAAACATCTGTACCTGCCCAGTTGATTGACTTAGACCCATTCCACAGTGGCTGTTTCCTGACCTGCCTGAGCAGAATTCCAGTAAATTCTTCATGTTGAAAGGATTCCAGATCAGTCTGATTTTCTTCTGTTCCCCTTTCCCTTCTAGAGAAAGTGATATTAAGTTCTGTTTTCTGAGACTTCTAGATAATAGAATCACTCTTGAATGTAGACTTCTCTTGGAATTTTACTAAATATGGTGGAACTACAGTATCTGATTTTTTTTTTAAATGGTATTTAAGTGCTTACTATGTGCCAGGCGCTATACTAAATATTGGGGTAGATACAAGTTAATCAAATTGGACACAGTCCATGTCTCACATGGGGCTCACAGTCTTAATCCCCATTTTACAGATGAGGTAACAGACACAGAGAAGTGAAGTGACTTGCCCAGGGTCACACAGCAAAGTGGCAGAACTAGGTTTGGAACCCAGGTCTCTCTGACTCCAAGGTCCTTGCTGTATCCACTAGGGCACACTGCTTCTCTCTGCGAATTGAATTTGAAATATTTCAATTATATTTTTTTCCAGTAAGTGGACTGTCTGCCAATTCTATTGTACTCTCCCATTGTGCTCTGCACACAGTAAGTGCTCAATAAACACCACCGTTTGATTATATAAGATCTCATAGCAAAGCAATATAGTGCATAGGGTGGGAAAAAAAGGGCAGTGGGAACCTCTGTGCAATGTGGGAATTTCCCACAATTTTCCCCACATTTTCTTTCCAGGTTCATTATAGTCACCTATTCACAATCCCATCTCTCTTGGAGTTCCAACCTATCTTGTCTTCTTTCTCAGCATTAGCGAGGTGAATTTCTATCTACTCCAGTGATTCGTAAATCTTTCCCTGCTGCCTTCCTAATAGTTATAATTAAACCCTCATTTCCTAATTTACAATTTAGGACACCCCTCATAGTAATAGAGACTCATTTTTTTTAAACCTCAGTTTATTGGAACCACCATTTTCTCTGCTTTATGGAAAATTGCATGCCCTTTGGTATATCCCTAGTGGAACTTCTCTTCATTATAAGACTGAAACACTCACTGGACCAGCACTTTAAATTAGCAATCGATTAATCCATAGCATGTATTGAGCTCTTACTTTGTGTAGAACACTGAACTAAGCACTTGGGAGACTATGATAGAATTTGTTATCAGGATCCCTGCCCTCAAGGAGTTTACAATCTAGAGAGGAAGTAGGACATTACAATAAATTACTGATAGGAGGAAGCAATAGAGTAAAAAGAGCTGTACATAAGTGCGATGGAGGAATGTGAGTACCCATTTAAGTGACAAAGAAGTGCTCAAGTGGCAATAGGGAGTGTCTCAAGTTGGGAGATGAGAATTTTTTATCATCATCAATCGTATTTATTGAGCGCTTACTGTGTGCAGAGCACTGTACTAAGCGCTTGGGAAGTACAAATTGGAAACATATAGAGACAGTCCCTACCCAACAGTGGGCTCTATTATGGTATTTAAGTGTTTACTATGTATCAGGCACTGTATTAAGTGATGGCATAGGTACAAATTAATCAGGTTGGACAGTCCCTATCCCACATAGGGCTCACAGTCTTTACTCCCGTTTTGCAGGTGAGGTAACTGAGGCCCGGAGGAGTTAAGTAACTTGCCCAAGGTCACAAAGCTGACAAGTGGCAGAGCCAGGATTGGAACCCAGGTCCTCCTGACTCCCAGGCTGTGCTCTATCTGCTTGGCCATGCTGCTTCTCTGGAATCAGGTATGACTTCCAGGAGGACATGTGATTTCAGAATGGCTTTGAGCAGGGTGAGAGCAGCGGTCTGCCGGATGTGAAGGAGGAGGGGGTTCTAGGCAGAAGGGAGGGCGTGAGCAAGAGTTTGGCGGAGACACTAGAATGGGGCAAAGTGAGTATGTTGGCTTGGGCAAAATGAAATGTGCTTGGGGCCTAGTGGTTAGAAACTGGGCCTTGGAGTCAGAGGACCTGGGTTCTAATCCTGACTCCACAAATTGTCTGCTGTGTGACCTTGGGCAAGTCACTTCTCTGGGCCTCAGTTCCCTCATCCGCAAAATGGGGATTATTAATCACAGTAATAGTAATGATAGTATTTGTTAAGCACTTACTATATTCCAAGCAGTGTTCTAAGTGCTGGAATAGATAAAAGGTAATGAGGTTGTCCCACGTGGGGCTCACAGTCTTAATCCCCACATCTTAATCCGTGGACAGACAGTGTCCAACATGATAAGCCTGTTTCCATCCCCGTGCTTAGTATAGTTCCTGCACATAGTAAGCACCTAACAGATACCACAGTTATTATTATTATTGTTATTAGTCCTGATGGACAAGACAGTAGAGTCAGTGGATTCACTTTCTTTTGTTGCTCTCCCAACTCAAGTAATAACTTGACTGATTATGGATCAACCATTCATTGAGCCCCCACACTGAGCTAGATTCCACGCATGACATTAAATACATGGTTCCCCACATCGCAGAAAGTTATAGTACAAGATCAACCCCTTTTTCTACTCATATGGCTCTATGCCCTTTGGGTTTGCTAGTCTGTTTCACTTAACACACCTAGTAAATAGATGTAAATCCTATATAATTTTAAACAAAGCATTTTCAGTAGAACAGTATTTACATAATTCCAGGATTCCTGAGAGTCTTTCTGGAAAGAGACCGTGCAGTGACTCCGTTCCTGGTCATTGTTTCTTCAGCCTCTCCGAGCTCTCTCTGGCTTGGAACATCACAGACAGAGTGTCTGGGGAAGATGGAGGACTTGGAGAACAAGTGCCTTGTTGACCCTCACAAGAGTGGATTTCCAACTTCATCTGGAGGGTAAGGTGCCAGTTTTATTCTATTGGAAATGGGAAACCCCAATTGTGATTTCTAGGCCAGTCACAGCTCTCCAACATCTGTCTCCCTCATTGACCCAGAGTTTGTTACAGGGGGATGTGGCCTGGGGAAAAGTCAAACTCCCTCTTGTAGCTCTTCAGGAGCTGGAGGTTCCTGTCGCCTCTACTGCTGGGAAGCATTGGGCTGAAGGGTCAGAGAGGCAGCAGATCAGAGAGAATCTCTCTGGCAGCCCTAGGGAAAAAATGCAACCTGCGGAGAATGAAATCTTTTGTTTACCTAAATGTTCATAAAACTGCCAGTTTAAGCCACGGGAGAGGTTGGGTTTTGGTAAGAAGGCAGAATATTCGAAAGACTGCGTCCTGGGGAAGTTGGAGGGGTAGGAGAGGATCTGGAGATCTCTGGAAAGCGAAGAGAGGAAAAATCAGAATGGTTATCTGTCCCTGGGCCAAAGAACTAGGTGTGGTTTTCAGTCTGGCTCTGAATTTTGCCCTTCCATTGCCTGAATCCCAGAGTGCATGCAGTCTCTCTCTCATCACTAGTAATGACCACCACTGGTGGCTGCAACTTCTAGCTCTGTCTTGATCTCGGTTTTCATCCCTACCCCTCCTCCGCCTCCCACTTCTTTCACCCACCCCCCTCCTTGACTTCAACCCTGTGCCTGGTACTTTTCTGAACATATTTTAACCTTAGAGACTGGGGTGGGAATGCCCCATCACTTAAACCGTCATATTCCTCGATGGATGCCAAACGATTTGCTTCCTCAGGCAGTCAGAAGGCCTCAGTATCTGTTGATGTCCCATTCTCCTCCCACTCCTTTCCCTCTTCTTTCTCCCCCGCTTTCCTCAATACTCAACTTCCCTTATTTAGGTTCAGGGAAAATTCAATGCATGCATCCCACTTTCCCCAAAGACCCTATTTCAGAGAGCTCACCTTAAGAACTGGAATCAAAGGCTGCATTTGTGAAAACTCCAGGGGTGCCTAAGTGACTGTGGAACAAAAATGCAATGATATTGGTGTGAGTCTCCGGGTTTATTCCTCAAACATCCATTAGGCCTTGGGCAGTGGGGATTTTTTGCCCCTTCTGGGAGTGGGGAGGGAAGTGAAGTTGTTGCTCAGAATTGGGTCCCTGCCTGGCACGGCAGAGTGGGGTGGCAAGAAACCCAGGATACAGGGCCAGATGGAGATGAATCTCTGAGTGAGGTGGCACAGATGGGGTCAAAAACACTTTCCATCTTACCTACAAGGAGTCAAGGGGGTTTTCCCATCATCTGATCATTGGCAGGTGTTGAGAAGAGAAGAATAAAGAGGAAAAAAAAGGCAGAAACAGTTATCAAACAAAGGAATGAAAAGGCAGCATTAGGACTTCAAGGGCCTGATGATGGCCTAAACTATCTAACCCCTAAATCTCATGAAGGGAGGTGACAAGGCAATTGGAGGGTGGGGACAGCTTGGCCCCCAACAGGAGAGTTAGACAGGGTGAGTGACCATCTATGGAAAGTTTTCAGTTTGTTGAAGTGAGAGTCTACAAACAGTACCAGGATTTTGCAGATCAATCAATTGTATTTATTCAATCAACCATATTTATTGAGTGCTTACTGCGTGCAGAGCAATGTACTATGCTCTTGAGAGAGTACAATATGGTAGACAGTGCTTACTGCTTGCAGAGCACTGTATTAAGTGCTTGGGAGAGAGCAATATAACAGAGTTGGTCAACATAAGGATCTTACAGTCTAGAGGGGAAGGCAGACATTAATATAAATAAATTACGGATATGTACATAAGCTCTGCAGGGCTGGGGGGCATGAATAAAGAGTACAAATCCAAGTTTAAGGGCAACTCTGTGGGAGAAGATGGTTCCTTAGGGCCTGAAAGAGAAATCCCGGCCTTTTCTGTGGTGAAGATGAGAGTAGACGTACTAAGAAATGGCCTCTGGTTTTAGGTTTGAGAGTTAAGATGATCCCAGAGCCAGGTATTCTGTTACTTAAGTTAGGATTCCCCATTGTCCCACCAGGGGCCCAGAGTAGGCATGGGAAAGGGATTTCTCAGGAAGGAAGCATGTTGGATGGTAATTCTAGGGTCCCACAATGTTTACCGGTGGCAGTGACTGGAAAACCCTATTCCTTGAAGGGAGTTTCTGCTGCCATTTGGTGATGTGTTGGAGTGTTCCTGACCACAACCAATTCTGGGCTCCAGAAAGGTGTTCCTTTGTCGAGCTTGGTGCTTTCACCAGAAAAGGCTTTTCCAGATAATTTTCAGGGCAGGAAGAGGCTGGAAACAGCCCCAGATTGGAGAAGGACTGACTCTTAACTTCCACTTTAGCTGGAGCTTGCTGGGCCACTACTGGCTGTCCATCATGGCTTAACTCTGGGGCTGGGCCACCATGCCATTTTCTCCCTGTCAGCAGATCCCCAACTCTCTCAACTTTGGACCTAAATGCTAAAGAATATCTGGTACCTGAAGGTACCAGCTAAATAAGACCATGCTCTTGAAACAGTCATGAGAAGTCATCCAACCCACCACCAAATGGAGATCTTTGTGGCTTACGTTTTTGTTTTTTTTAATGACATTTGTTAAGCACTTACTATGTGTCAGGTGCTGGACTTAGCACTGTGGTAGATACAAACTAATCAGGTTGGACTCAGTCCATGCCCCACATGGGACTCACAGTTTTCATCCCCATTTTCAATGAGGTCATTGAGTAACAGAGAACTTAAGTGACTTGTCCAAGGTCACATAGCAGACAAGTGGTAGAGCTGGAATTAGAACGCAGGTCCTTCTGAGTCGCAGGACTGTGCCCTATCCTGCTTCTCCATCTTGCAGGTGGCCCTGTGGACTGGAGAGGACACGGCTACAGCATGTGTGTTTCGGCAAATGTCTCCAACTATTAAATGTGGTTGGGAGAGATTGGGGCTGGGGGCTGGGACACGGATGAGTCATTCCGGTGTAATGTATCATCCCTAGATTATCTTTTTAAAAAACAGATGAGAGGAACCAGATTCCTCTTTTCCTCCTTACCTTTCTGCCTGAGATGCTTCCTTAGCAAGGCCAGGAGGGTCCCACCTACGAGGAGGCTGGTTGCACCTGCCACAGTTCCGCCCAAGTAGGTGAGGGCTTCTTGGACAGACAAGGCATCCTCTGCAAGAGATCCCAATGCAGAGGGTTACACAAAGGAAGGGCAGCATTGGCCCGGCAGCTCTGAGGCCCAGTTCTTCCACCAAGAGGCTTGCGAGATTCCGGCTTGCCACCAATCAATCAATCAATCAATCGTATTTATTGAGCGCTTACTATGTGCAGAGCACTGTACTAAGCGCTTGGGAAGTACAAATTGGCAACACATAGAGACAGTCCCTACCCAACAGTGGGCTCACAGTCTAAAAGGGGGAGACAGAGAACAGAACCAAACATACCAACAAAATAAAATAAATAGGATAGAAATGTACAAGCAAAATAAATAAATAAATAAATAGAGTAATAAATATGTACAACCATATATACATATATACAGGTGCTGTGGGGAAGGGAAGGAGGTAAGATGGGGGGATGGAGAGGGGGACGAGGGGGAGAGGAAGGAAGGGGCTCAGTCTGGGAAGGCCTCCTGGAGGAGGGGAAGGCCACCAGGCCATCTTGAGGAAACCACCCACCTCAATTACAAAGGGGCTTGTTGCTTTCAACTCTCTTTTGCCACTCTACCCCAGCTCGGACTCATCATTCCTCCAAAGCTGATCTCATGGGACCGCCTTCTAGATCTTTCTGGTTCCTGCCCCTCCCCTTCCCTGCAACTTCCCCCTTTTAAGCAGTGTGGCCTAAGGGACGGAGCGTGGGCCTTGGAGTCAAAAGGACCCAGGTTCTAATCCTGATGCTGCCACTTGTCTTCTGTGTGACCTTGGGCAAGTCACTTAACATCTCTGTCTCAGTTACCTCGTCTGTAAAATGGGGATTCTTTGATCCCCTTATGGGATAGGGACGGTGTCCAACTTGATTTGCTTGCGTCTACCCAGCGCTTAGTACAGTGCCTGGTACACAGTAAGGGCTTAACAAGTACCATTGTTGTTGTTATTATTTGAGGTATTAAGCACTTGCTGTATGTCAAGCATTGCACTAAACACTGGGGTAGTTACAGGATAATCAGGCCCCACATGGGGCTGATAGAGTAAGTAGGAGGAAGAACAGGTATTGAATCCCCATTTTGCAGATGAGGGAACTGAGACACAGAGAAGTTAAGTGACTTGCCCAAATCACATAGCAAATAAGTGACAGAGCCCAGATTAAAACCCAGGACCTCTAACTCCCAGGCCCTTGCTCTTCCACTAGGCCACACTCTTTCCCAGGCACAACTCTCCTCATCATCAAAGACTTCTTGATATCACATCTCCTCCAGAAATCATTCCCTAATTAAGATTCACCATCTCAAGTCATGTGCATTCAATAGCTGCTTTTGGCATTTGAGAATATTCTCCACTTACATGAACTTATTTTTTTTTAGTCTTTTTCCTTCAATACTGCTGCTATCAACAGCCATAGTGTTTTTCTTCTTCGTCCTCCAACTGTTTGTATGTGGGTTACGTCTTTCAGTCTACCCCATGAGAGTACAGTGCTAAGTGCTTAGTACAGTGCTCTGCACACAGTAAGCACTCAATAAATACAATTGAATGAATCAGAGTGTAAGCATGTTGAGACCAGGAAGCATGTCTTCATCATCAATCGTATTTATTGAGCGCTTACTGTGTGCAGAGCACTGTACTAAGCACTTGGGAAGTACAAGTTGGCAACATATAGATACAGTCCCTACCCAACAGTGGGCTCACAGTCTAAAATGTCTTTTAGTTATACTCTCTAAAGCTCCTAGTACAGTGCTCTTCACAGGGTAGGTGCTGAATACATACTATTGGTTGATTTTTATTGATTTATTTTTGCTGCTAACAATGAGGCTGAGAAGAGGTTGAAAGTGGGAGTTGGAGATCATAATATAACCCAAAAAGCCAAGGAAACAAGAATCTGGAGTATCTTTATTATCATCATCAATCATATTTATTGAGCGCTTACTATGTGCAGAGCACTGTACTAAGCGCTTATCAGGGTTTCAGTCATAATGACAACTTCCAAGGAAAGGCCCGATGAGATGGATGACATGTTAGACACCGGGAAGTGGGCAAAGGTGGAGAATGGGCTAGAATGGGCCTCAGAGTTTTGCTTATGCTGCTGGGTGACCAGGACGATCAGCAGAGTTTAGAGGAAAAATACAGAAGAATGAACCCAACTCTTGGCAGGATACACTGATAAATGAACCTCTGTGGAGGTCAGGTCAATTAGGCTATGAGCCCCATGCGGTACAGGGAATATGTCCAACCTGATATTCTTGTATCTATCCCAGTGCTCAGAGCAGTGTTTGGTACATAGTAAGCTCTTAATAAATACCATAATACTAGTACTAATAATAGTAATGATAATGAAGGTAGTTGACAGGATAGCAGACAACTCACCTAAAAACCAATTCAAACTCTTAGGCAGGGTTAATGAATCAAGTGCATTTTATTAAGCACTTACCATGTACCAACCACAGTACGAAACACTTGGGACAGTACAATACAGTTGGTAGACATGATCTCTGCCCTCAAGGAGTTTGCAGACTAGATCATAGATGTCTGAAATGGACTCGCTTCTGGCAACTGAACCCAGTTAGGGAGTGATGATCACCAAGGTGGAGCGGCTATTTCTACATCCTGTGTCTCCGTGGTTTCAGAAACGGGGCTTTGCTCCCACCCTTCTGTGTCATCTAGATTGTGAGCTCCCTGTGGGCAGGGAACTTGTCTCCCAACTCTTGTATTATGTGCTCCCAAGCATTTAGTACAGTGCTCTGCAGAGAGTAAGTGCTCCATAGCACTGATTTAATTGATTGCATCTTTCAAGGAGAAATGACAGAAAATCACAGAGGCAATGTGGCCTATTGGGTAGATCAAGGGCCCGGGAGTCAGAAGGACCTGGGTTCTAATCCTGGCTCCGCCACTTGTCTGCTGTGTGACCTTGGCAATCACTTTGCTTCTCTGTGCTTCAGTTACCACATCTGTAAAATGGGGATTAAGACTGTGAGCTCCATGTGGGTCATGGACTGTGTCCAACCTGATTACCTTGGATCTACCTCAGCGCTTAGGACAGTGCCTGGCTCATAGTAAGCACTAAATACCATTAAAGAAAAAAAAAACACTCCAGCTGGGATGTACTAAGAGCCAGAGAAGCAGCCCCGACCTCTCTGCCTTCTGCACCAGGGTGACATGCTAACCCACAAGAAACAAAATACCTTGGCAGGTTGGCATCTTGTCTGACCATTCTCCCTTCCCCTGGCACCAAACGGTTGGCGAGCTGTTTAAGACATGGCCTTTGGGGCAGTGGAATTCACAGGTGGATCCATAACTGAAGTTCCCCAAGGGATGGGAACAGTTCATTTCCAATGGCTTAGAAGCCTGCAGGTCTGGGCATCTGATAACTGTGGAGAAAGGATAAAAGAACAAGGAAAACACATGACTTCAGGATAGGGAAAAAACATCCACGGCAGCTGGGTTTTCCCTTCTCCCCCTGTGTGGTGCAGCAGGACCAATCTCGCCAACCCGAGGGAAGGAATTCTGGTTCTCCACCAAGTCAGTTAGTGGGTTTCAGATGAATCCTGATAGGGTTCCGAATGAGCAGACAGGGAACATTTCTGTTTATCATTATATTGTACTCTCCCAAGCGCTCAGTACAGTACTCTGCACGTAGTAAACAGTAAATATAAATGAATGAAAGAAAGTCCCACCCCTACTAAAACTTGCTTGAGATGATCCGCTCAAATCATGACCTTGGAAGAAGACCGGCACCTCCCAGAAATTCTGCTTCCAACGGGCCACTTCGAAAATCCCTATTTTTCATAACTACTGCTGGCAACATCATTGCTCTGTGACAGCAGACTAACAGGCAGCATCCGTTACGCTTTTGGCGAAGAGCTATGTGGTCCTTGCTGAAAGACTCTGCCCTGGATGTACAGTTGGCTAGTTATGATCCCATTTTACAGAGACAGAAGACTGAGAGCCGGGAAGGTGTGATCAGCCAGTCTGGGTCAGGCTGGCAAACAGAGAAGCAGCTTGACATAGCAGCTTGAGCCCAATCCTGGGAGTCAGAAGATCAGGGATTCTAATGCCGGCTCTGCCATTTTCCTGCTGTGGGACCTTGGACAATAAGTCACTTCACATCTCTGGGCCTCAGTCTCATCTAAAACTCAACTCAACTCGTCTCTTCTGCTGCTCTCTCCAGTGGAGGCCTCTTCTTCTCCCACTCCCCCAGACTCACCAGAAAAGAAGGAGGTGTCGGTTTCCTTCTCGCCCCCCAATGTTGCCTTCTAGACAGAGCCCACTGTTGGGTAGGGACCGTCTCTATATGTTGCCAACTCGTACTTCCCAAGCGCTTAGTACAGTGCTCTGCACACAGTAAGCGCTCAATACGATTGAATGAATGAATGAATCTGTAAAATGGGGATTCAGTGCCTGTCTATCCCCTACTTAGATTGTGAACCCCATGTGGGGCAGGGACTGCATCTGCTTATCTTGTATCTACCCCAGTGCTTTGAACAGTGCTCAACACGTAGTGCCTAACAAAAACAAAAACAATAATAATGAGGCAGCAAGAGCACTCAGACTAAGGTAAAGATCCTAGGGTCCTAGACTGAATTAGTATTTTAATTAGGGACAACCCTTACAGTCTCCATGCTCCGATTCACCTTGAAGAGGCTCGCCTCTCTCTGAAGCCAGCCGTTCACAGAGCTACAGTCTATGTAAGGTGACTTCGAGGTGATGTCTCTAGGGTCTTGGATAAGAGTGCTATTAGAATAAACCATAGTTCAAAGGGTTATCCCGCTCTCCCACCCAAACTTCAAAATCTCTGGATCAGTCTGGGACGCTCCAAAACCCATGATCAAATCGAGGCATCGTCCTGTGTGAGAAACAGATTCTCCCCCCGCCCCCTTTCTGCTTTTGCCCCCCTCCCTGCAGACAACTCCAGTGCCGAAGTTTCTGTGGTACCTTCACACACTGGAGGCTGATGGGTCCAGTTTCCAGTGATCTCACACCGCACGACCCCGGGTCCGCGCAAAACAAATCCTTCTGAACAGCCAAAGTCACAGGATGAATTAAAGCCAAATCGCTTCGGAGGGTCCAAGCAGTTCACGAGGCCGTGCTTGGGGGCTTGCAGTTCTGGGCACTGAATCACTATAAAAACAGCCCAGAAAATGACTATGAAACCTTAATTTGCCACTTAGAGTCCTCAGAGTAATTCTTAGAACATTATTCTCACAGCTATAAATAATAATAATAATAATGGTATTTAAGTGCTTACTATGTGCCAGGCACTGTACCAAGTGTCGGGTTGGATACAAGCAAATTCAGGTGGACACAGTCCATGACCCACGTAGGGCTCTCATTCTTCATCCCACAACACTACTGTGTTTGGACTATTTAACTCCTGTATTCATAAGAACTCTACTCCTGTCATTTGCCTTCAGGACGCAGCAATCATTTTCCAATGCACAAAGTGTCAAATAATTTAGACAGAATTTCCAGTGAGCTTTTTTGCATATGAAATTTTCATATCGCTACCCTTATTTTTACCAATCAATCAATCATAATTATTGAGCGCTTACTGTGTGCAGAGCACTGTACTAAGCGCTTGGGAAGTACAAGTTGGCAACACATAGAGACTGTCCCTACCCAACAGTGGGCTCACAGTCTAAAAGGGGGAGACAGAGAACAAAACCAAACATACTAATAAAATAAAATAAATAGAATAGATATGTACAAGTAAAATAAATACCAGTTCATCAGTGCCCTCTACTCTCCAACTGTGGTACTACACTGTCACCCAAATCGTTTTTACTGATTGAGCGCATACTATGTGCACAGCACTGTACTAAACGCTTGGGAGAGAACAATATAGCAGACACATTCCCTGCTCACAAAGAGCTTATCGTCCAGAGGACTAGCTATGAACTGTTCTAAATTCTATCGGTCTCTTCGGAATTCTTTTTTCCCTTTTAGACAACTGAAAATAATAAGCCCTGTGTCTCATAATAATGATGGCATTTATTAAGCGCTTACTATGTGCAAAGCACTGTTCTAAGCGCTGGGGTAGATACAAGGTAATCAAGTTGTCCCACGTGGGGCTCACAGACTTAATCCCCATTTTCCAGATGAGGGAACCGAGGCCCAGAGGAGGGAAGTGACTTGCCCAAAGCCACACAGCTGCTAAGTGGCGGAGCCGGGATTTGAACCCATGACCTCGGACGCCAAAGCCCGAGCTCTTTCCACTGAGCCACGCGTGCACCCTGCGGGTTCCCTCTATTTGGTCTTTATTTGGTTGCTGGCAAAAAATGTTTGAAGGGCTTCCTCACCCTTCTTCAGCCTTCCCTTAGGTCTTTGTACCTTCCCACTTGGGCAGAGGGGTAGCGATAAATCATAGAGAAGGAAGTGTGACCATTACCCAGATTGAGACAGGATACCCAAAGGAGTATCCAGCAGATAGGGATCCCTGGCACGTCATCCCCCGGGCCTGGAATGCCCTCCCTCTGCCCATCCGCCAAGCTAGCTCTCTTCCTCCCTTTAAGGCCCTGCTGAGAGCTCACCTCCTCCAGGAGGCCTTCCCACACTGAGCCCCTTCCTTCCTCTCCCCCTCGTCCCCCTCTCCATCCCCCCCATCTTACCTCCTTCCCTTCCCCACAGCGCCTGTATATATGTTTGTACATATTTATTACTCTATTTATTTATTTTACTTGTACATATCTATTCTATTTATTTTATTTTGTTAGTATGTTTGGTTTTGTTTTTTTTTCTCTGTCTCCCCCTTTTAGACTCTGAGCCCAATGTTGGGTAGGGACTGTCTCTATATGTTGCCAATTTGTACTTCCCAAGCGCTTAGTACAGTGCTCTGCACATAGTAAGCGCTCAATAAATATGATTGATTGATTGATTGGTAGGATATAAGCTAATCAGGTTGGATAAGGTCCCTGTCCCATGTAGGGCTCACAGTTTAAGCAGGAGGGAGGAAAGGTGCCGAAGCACTATTTTATAGAGGAAAAAACTGAGGCACAGAGAAATTAAGTGACTTGACCAAAGCCACACAGCAGGCAAGTGACAGAAACAGGCTTAGAGCTTGGATCCTTTGACTCCCAGGCTTTGTTCTTTCCACCAAATCATGTCGCTCCTCCCACTGGGCCATGCTGCTCCTCGAATTAAGTGACTCGCCAAGGTCACTCAGCCATGCCACTGTCTCAGTACCAATAGCCTCCGACTCCTGTACTTAGCCATTGATGATAAAGAACTCCGTGGTTGGCCACAGCCCATGGCATTTCTCCTGCTCAGTGAGGAGGTTATCTCTTCTCCAGGTTGTTCTCATTTCTCCCTCCACCACGTGGAAAATGGTTAGGTTTGTCCCAGGCATCTTTAGCTTCCACCTACCGTGGCATGTCGGGGACGGTGCCGTCCACAGTCCAGCCTCCGTGCAGCTCAGCGTCTCGGATCCATTTAAGTAAAATCCCTCGTGGCAATTGAACTGGCAGGTGGATTTATAGCTGGAATCTCCAACAGGGTGAATGCAGGACATTGTTCCTTGCCAGGGGGTCAGTAGAGGCTTGCACTGAACTGCTGCAATGAAAAGCAGGATGTTTTTGGCATTTGGCAACTTGCTGTCCTTCAGGATTTCCACCCCCAACATGACAGGTACTTGTAGTAATTAAGGGCTTACTACGTGCCAACCACTGTGCTAAGGGCTGAGGTAAATACAACATAATTAGGCTGGCCACAGTCCCTCAACTTCATGGAGCTCAAAGCCTGTGAACTGGTATCTTATTCCCATTTAACCAAAGAGGAAAAACATTGTGGTACTTGTAAGCATTTACTACATGCCGAATCTGTTCTAAGCACTGGAGTAGGTACAGGTTAATCCTGTTGGGCCCAGTCCATGTCCCAAATGGGGCTCACACTTTTAATCCCCATTTTACAGATGAGGGAACTGAGACAGAGAAGTAAGTGATATACCCAAGGATATGCTGCAATCAAGTGGTGGAGCCAAGATTTAGAACCCAGGTCCACTGACTCCCATGCCCTTTCTACTAGGCCACACTGCTCCTTACATTAAGTGACTTGCCCAAAGTCACCGAGGGTTGCCACTGCTTCAGCACCAATAGCCTCTAACTCCTATGTTTCCCCATTGATGATAAAGAAGTCGTGGTTGTCCACAGCGGGTGGCATTTCTCCTGCTCGGTGAGGCGGTTATCTTTGCCCTGGTTTGTTCTCATTTCTCCCTCCACCACGAGGGAAATGGATGAATTTGTCCTTGGCATCTTTAGCTTCCACTTACCCTGGCATGTCGGGGGCGGTGCCGTCCACAGTCCAGCTTCTGTGCAGCTCAGAGTCTCGGTTCCATTTAAGGAAAATCCCTTATGGCAGTCAAACTGGCAGGTGGATTTATAGCTGGAATCCCCAATGGGGTGAATGCAGGACATTGTTCCTTGCTGGGGCATCAGTAGAGGCTTGCACTGAACCGCTATGATAGAAAGCAGGATGGTTTTGGCATTAGGCAACTTACAGCCCTCCAGGTTCCTTATATGGAAGGTACATGTACGGGTTTATGGTGTGCCAAGGACTGTGCTAAGGGCTGGGGTAGAGTCAACATAATTAGGTTGGGCACAGTCCCTCTCCCTCACAGAGCTCACAGTCTAAAAGGGAGGGGGAAAGAGGATAATAATAATAATAAAAATAATAATGGCATTTGTTAAGCGCTTACTACGTGCAAAGCACTGTTCTAAGCACTGGGGAGGTTACAAGGTGATCAGGTTGCCCCACGGGGGGCTCACAGTCTTAATCCCCATTTTACAGATGAGGGAACTGAGGCACAGAGAAGTGACTTGCCCAAAGTCACACAGCTGACAATCGGCAGAGGTGGAATTTGAACCCATGACCTCTGACTCCAAAGTCCAGGCTCTTTCCACTGAGCCACGCTCTTTTCCCCAGTTTACCGATGAGGAAATGGAGGCACAGAGAAGCTAAGTGATTTGGCTACAAGCAAGTAGAGGAACTGGGATCCCAGACCCATGGTCTTTCCACTAGATCACGTTTCTCCTTAAATTAATTGATTGCCCAAGGAGGAGTGCCACTGTGTCAACACCAATAGCCTCCAATTCCTACGCTTCCCCACTGATGAGAAAGAACTCTGTGGTTAGCTATAGTTGGCTACAGTTAGCCTTTCTCCTGCTCAGTGAGGCGGTTATGGCTTAGTGGAAAGAGCACGGGCTTGGGATTCAGAGGACATGGGTCCTGACTCCACCACTTGTCTGCTGGGTGACCTTGGGCAAGCCACTTCACTTCTCCGTGCCTCAGTTACCTCATCTGTAAAATGAGGATTAAGACTGTGAGCCCCACGTGGGACAGCCTGATTACCTTGTATCTACCCCAGCGCTTAGAACAGTACTTGGCACATAGTAAGTGCTTAGCAAATACCATTATTATGATGATTATTATTATTTGCCCCATTTTGTTCTCATTTCTCTCCATCCCGTGGAAAATGGGTGGGTTTGACCCACGCATCTTTAGTTTCAACCTACCTTGGCATGTTGGGGGTGGTGCCGTCCACAGGCCTGCCTCTGTGCAGCTCAGGATCTCAGATCCGTTTAAGGAAAATCCCTCGTGGCAGGTGAACTGGCAGGTGGATTTATAGCTGGAATCTCCAACAGGGTGAACACAGGACATTGTTCCTTGCTGGGGCGTCAGTAACGGCTTGCACTGAACCGCTGCAATGAAAAGCAGAATGGTTTTGGCATTTGTTACCTTGCAGCCCTCCAGGGTTACTACGCCTACATGGCAAAGTACCAGGAGTATTTGTTAAGTGCTTGCTATGCTGCAATCACTGTGCTAAGTGCTGGGGTAGATACAAGATAATTAGGCGGGACATAGTACCTCTCCCTCATGGGGCTTGCGGTCTGTGAGGGAGGGAGAGTGGTTATTCATTCATTCAATCGTATTTATTGAGCGCTTACTGTGTGCAGAGCACTGTACTAAGCGCTTGTGAAGTACAAGTTAGCAACATATAGAGACGGTCCCTACCCAACAGCGGGCTCACAGTCTAGAAGGGGGAGACAGACAACAAAACAAAACATACCAACCAAATAAAATAAATAGAATAAATATGTACAGGTAAAATAAAGAGTAATAAATATGTACAAACATATATACATATCTACAGGTATCTACCTATCCTAGCCTACCTACCCCCTACAGCGCCTGGCCTGTAGTAAATACCCCTTAAAATCATCATCAGATGATGATGATGATGGCATGTCGTATTTATTGAGTGCTTACTGTGTGTAGACCACTGTACTAAGCGCTTGGGAATAGGATAGTATATAGTATATTACATTATAGTATAGTACAGTATAGAGAAGCAGTGTGGTTCAGTGGCAAGAGCCTGGGCATTCGAGTCAGATGTCAGGGGTTCGAATCCCCCTCGACCGCTTGTCACCTGTGTGACCTTGGGCAAGTCACTTCACTTCTCTGGGCCTCAGTTACCTCCTCTGTAAAATGGGAATTAAGACCGTGAGCCCCACGTGGGGCAACCTGATCACCTTGTAAATTCCCCAGCGCTTAGTACAGTGCTTTGCACATAGTAAGCGCTTAATAAATGCCATTATTATTATTACAAGTTGGCCCCCATTTAACCAAAGAGGAAATGGAGGCACGGAGAAGTAAATGATTTTCCCAAGGATTTGCCGCAAGCAAGTAGATTTAGAAACCAGGTTCTCTGACTCCCAGTCCTGAGTTCTTTCCGCTAGCCCGTACTGCTCCTTAGGTTAAGTGACTTCCCCAAGGTCACCCATCAGTGCCACTGTGTTAGCAATAGTGGCCTCCAACTCTTGCGCTTCCCCGTTGCTTATAAAGAACGTGGTTGGCCACAGCCGGCGGCATTTCTTCTGCTTGGTGAGGCGGTTATCTTTACCCCAATTTGTTTTCATCTCTCTCTCCACCTCGAGGAAAATGGATACGTTCATCTCGGGCATCTTTAGCTTCAAACTACCTTGGCATGTTGGGGGTGGTGCCGTCCACAGTCCGGCCTCTGTGCAGCTCAGCGTCTCGGATCCATTTAAAGAAAATCCCTCAAGGCAGGTGAACTGGCAGGTGGATTTATAGCTGAAATTTCCAACAGGGTGAATGCAGGACATTGTTCCTTGCCGGGGGGTCAGCAGAGACTTGCACTGAACCGCTGCAGTGAAAAGCGGGATGGTTTTGGCTTTTGGTAACTTGCAGCCCTCCAGGGTTTTTACCCGCATATGACAGGTACTTGTAGTATTTGTTAAAGGCTTCCAGGGTTCTGAGGACTGGGCTAAGGCCTGGGGTAGATACTACATAATTAGGTTGGGCACAGTCCCTCTCTCTAATGGGGCTCACAGTCTAAGAGGGAGGAAGAGCTGGTATCTTCTCCCCATTTTACCGATGAGGAAATGGAGGCACAGAGAAGTTAAGTGATTCATCCAAGGTCTCGCCACAAGCAGGTGGCGGAGCTGGTTTTGAACCCAGGTCCTGTGACTTTCCACTAGGCCACACTACTACTGCCAAGGGGCTGGAAAAGACCCATATCAGTGGGGCTTCCTCAAGTGGCTGCCCAGGGAGCAGCAGATAATAATGATAATAAAGCATTTATTAAGCGCTTACTATGTACAAAGCACTGTTCTGGTTACAAGGTGATCAGTTTGTCCCAAGGGGGGCTCACAGTCTTAATCCCCGTTTTACAGATGAGGTAACTGAGGCACAGAGAAGTGAAGTGACTTGCCCAGAGTCACACAGCTGACAATTGGCAGAGTCGGGGTTTGAACCCATGACCTCTGACTCCAAAGGCCATGCTCTTTCCACTGAGCCATGCTGCCATGCAGGGTACAACCCCTGGACAGCATAGAATGCAGGGTGCCAAGCTGAGGGAGGTGATTTTCAGAGTATATAGTGAAATCTCGTAGATTTTCCTTGGTGTCCTTCAACTTCCACATTTAATCTTCTGCTCAGTCCTGCCGGTGATCTCCCCATCTCCAACTGCTCCCCAATCCAACCAATATATACCGCCTGCTAACTGCTCTAATCATCTTGTTGAAGCTTGGCTCAGCATACAGCTCTCCCCTTCTGAAAGCTCTTCATTAATCAATCAATCAATCAATCGTATTTATTGAGCGCTTACTGTGTGCAGAGCACTGTACTAAGCGCTTGGGAAGTACAAGTTGGCAACATATAGAGACAGTCCCTACCCAACAGTGGGCTCACAGTCTAGAAGGGGGAGACAGAGAACAAAACCAAACATACTAACAAAATAAAATAAATAGAATAGATATGTACAAGTAAAATAAATAAATAAATAAACAGAGTAATAAATATGTACAAACATATATACATATATACATGTATATATATACATATATACATTAGCTCCCTGGGCCCCTCTTATTCAAACAAAACCTCCTCCCAGTCTACTTCAATAGTGATAATAATAAAGCTGTGGTATTTGTTAGGTGCTTACTATGTGGCAAGCACTGTTCTAAGCACTGGGGTAGATAAAGCTAAGCAGGTTGGACACAGTCCCTGTCCCAAATGGGTCTCACAGTCTTGATCCCCATTTTACAGATGAGGTAACTGAGGCACAGAGAAGTGAAGTGATTTGCCTAAGGCCACCTGGCCGAAACATGGCCGAGCTGGGATTAGTACCTATGTCCCATGCTCTTTCATCATCAATCGTATTTATTGAGCGCTTACTATGTGCAGAGCACTGTACTAAGCGCTTGGGAAGTACAATATAGAGACAGTCCCTACCCAACAGTGGGCTCACAGTCTAAATGCTCTTTCCACTGGACCACACAGTTTCAAAGCTCTGCACCAACTTCCCCGTCCTTACACATCTGCCCGCTTAACCCGCTTCTCCCCAACTCGCTCTTTTTGCGTCTCGTGGAGCTCACAGTCTCAATCCCCATCTTCCAGATGAGGCACAGAGCAGTGAAGTGACTTGCCCAAGATCACACAGCAAAGTAGCGGAGATGGGATTAGAACCCAGGTCCTTCTGACTCCTTGGCCTGTGTACTATCCACTAGTTTCCACCCGTTGTGGCAAGGAATAGCCAAGCACTGTTCTAAGCACTGGGGTAGCTATAAACTAGCTAATCAGGTTGGGTACAGTCCAAGGAATCATAGTAGCTGCTAGGCCAGGAAACAGCCCCTCCCAGCATCAACAGAAGCAGAGCAATCACTATCCTTTCCCCTTAAAGTCCTTTTCCTCCTGTGTTCCCTGTGCTCTGGTTGAGCACTTCCAGAAATTATTTGACTTCCTGACTGGTGCGCTCTCCCTTTCTGCCTTCCCACCCTGGCACTGGGCTCCAGGCCAGTCAGCTCGCCTCAAATGTGGCATGGGAGTTCCTGATGTGCTTCGTGTTAACGGAAACAAGCACTGGTTTTGACTGCAGACAAAAAAACAAGAAAAGAAAGGGAAGAAAAGGAAAAGGAAGAAAGAACACCGCTCCCATTTGCACAACTGTTTCTACACCAAACCATGTTGTATCCAGACAGATGTGTGTTGTTGGAAAAACAACGATAACTGTGGTGTTTTTTAGGCTGTAGGAAATCCATGACCCGTAAAATGGGGATTAAGACTGTGAGCCCCGTGTGGGACAGGGGCCGTGTCCAACTTGACTGACTTGTACCTAGCCAAGCGCTTAGAAACAGTGCTTGACGTACAGTGCTTAACAAATACCATAACAAAAGATTTTAGGGAAGAGAGATTATCGGGGATGCTTTTTTGGGTGGACAGGAGTTTGAGGATTGAAAATTCTGACTTTGGAGCTCCAGGACTAGCACCTGGAATCTGCTATCTGTTGGTCTGTAGGTTGTTTTTCTCTTGTGTGTTCTCATGTGTGTACTTATGCACACACACACACACACACACACACATGCACACCCACATACACATGCGGTCTCCTATTTCCTGCTCTTCTGTGCCTCTGCATTCTGCCAACAGGGAGCCCAGGGAGCCCCGCACAGAGATAGGTAACCCCTCTTATTAATAATAATAATAATAATTATGGTATTTGTTAAACACTTTGTGCTGGACACTGAATTAAGAGCTAGAGTGGTTACATGCAAATCAGGTTGGACACAGTCCCTGTCCCATGTGGAGCTCACAGTCTCAATCCTCATTTTACAGATGAGGGAACTGAGGCCCAGAGAAGTGAAGTGACTTACCCAAGGTCACACAGACAAGTGGCAGAGCTGGGATAAGAACCCATGACCTTCTGAGTCCCAGGCCTGTGCTCTATCCAATAAGTCATGCTGCCACCCAAGTTCTGGCTGGTTCCCCTACCCGAGGTTCCTAGTTTTAGGGAGGAAAGCAGCTTTACCTTGGCAAACGGGTGGCAAAGAAGTCCAGTGTCCAGTTGCCAAGCAGCGCAGCATTTTTGGCCCAGCCGGCCGAAACCCCTTGTCACATGTGAAATTGCAGGTGGACTGGAAAGCAAAATCTCCAAATGGGTGATAACAAGTCATCTGGCTTCTGACAAGACCTTCCAAATCCTGACACTGCACGGCTGCAGGGCGAAAGGGTCAGACGGTAGAAAGATATCAAAATGTAAGACCTGGTGGGGAAAGCTCAGGGGGCTTTTAAGGCACAGTCCAATGCAGCCACAGTGAGGCAGCCAGATGGGCAGTGGATAGGAATTCTACTTCCCATTTAACGGTGGGGTAAACTGAGTTTTAGGAATGTTTCATGATTTTCTCAAGGCTGCCAAGATTCTGTGACAGATCTCCACTTTTCAGCGCTTAGAACAGTGCTTTGCACATAGTAAGTGCTTAATAAATGCCATTATTATTATTATAGACCTCCAATGGTTACTCATTCCTCTCCATTTTAAGCCAAAACTCCTGATCAGTGGCTCTGAGGTACTCCATTAGCTCTCTCCTACTTACCTATCCACTCTCTTTGCCCACTCCACCCCAGCTCACACTCTTAATTCCTCCCAAGCTAATGAGCCCACTGTTGGGTAGGGACTGTCTCTATATGTTGTTCCCAAGTGCTTAGTACAGTGCTCTGCACACAGTAAGCGCTCAATAAATACGATTGATTGATTGATTGATCTCATTGTGCCTCCTTCTCAACTCTCCCACCTCTGACCCCTTGCTCACACCCTCCTTCCTGCCTAGACAGATGCAATCCCTGCCCACACAAAGCTTACAGTCTAGAGAGTTGTGAAAACTTTACCTTGACAAGTAGGGACTGATGCCGTCCAGTTTCCAGAGGCGGAACACGAAACTGTCTCTGCTCCATTCAGGACAAACCCTTCAGCACAACGGAAATTGCAGCTGGAATTGTATTGAACTCTTCCCCCGGAGAGGGAACAATCCATGGTTCCATGGGCCGGAATCTCCGGCGGCTCACAGTCGATGACTGACGAGGAAAAACCAGCAGTGAAATCAATCAGTCGGTGGTCTTTATTGAACACTTCCTGAATATGGAGCCCTGTACTAAGTGCTTGGAGTGGACAACAGAGTCAATAAACACCTTCCCTGCCCTCAGTGAGCTTATGGTCTAGAGGGAGAGACAGACGTTAATATCAATAAATAAATTACGAATATGGACATATGTATATATGTTTGTGCATATTTATTACTCTATTTTACTTGTACATATCTATTCTATTTTATTTTGTTAATATGTTTTGTTCTCTGCCTCCCCCTTCTAGACTGTGAGCCCACTGTTGGGTAGGGACCGTCTCTATATGTTGCCAACTTGTACTTCCCAAGCGCTTAATACAGTGCTCTGCACACGGTAAGCGCTCAATAAATACGACTGAATGAATGAATGAATAAGTGCTTTGGGGTGGAGGATGGGATGAATGTCAAGTGCTCAAAAGGTACAAGTCTAAGTGCATAGATGAGATAGATGAGATTGAGGCCCAGTGAAACCAGGTACTAAAGGAACTGATGTCATTCCTGGATATCAGTGATGCTAGGGGACCTGCTTTTTTTTCCCAGACCGTGAGGGCCTATTCATGTGGAGGCATTGGGTCACGAGCTGCAGCTTGGGACTGTCTCTATATGTTGCCAATTTGTACTTCCCAAGCGCTTAGTACAGTGCTCTGCACACAGTAAGCGCTCAATAAATACGATTGATGATGATAGTAAACACTTAATAAATACTGTAATCATCGTCATCCCGCCCAAGAGTCAGGGACGGAGACCTACTCAGTCACAGTGAAGCAGCGTGGCTCAGTGGAAAGAGCACGGGCTTTGGAGTCAGAGGTCATGGGTTCAAATCCCGGCTCCGCCAATTGTCAGCTGTGTGACTTTGGGCAAGTCGCTTCGCTTCTCTGTGCCTCAGTTACCTCATCTGTAAAGTGGGGATTAAGACTGTGAGCCCCCCTGGGGACAACCTGATCACCTTGTAACCTCCCCAGGGCTTAGAACAGTGCTTTGCACACAGTAAGCGCTTAATAAATATGACTGACTGAATGAATGAATGAATAAGTACTTTGGGGTGGAGGATGGGATGAATGTCAAGTGCTCAAAAGGTACAGGTCTAAGTGCATAGATGAGATAGATGAGATTGAGGCCCAGTGAAACCAGGTATTAAAGGAACCGATGTCATTCCTGGATATCAGTGATGCTAGGGGACCTGCTTTTTTTCCCCAGACCGTAAGGGCCTATTCATGTGGAGACATTTGGGTCACAAGCTGCAGCTTGTGACATAGTAAACGCTTAATAAATACTGTAATCATCGTCATCCCGCCCACGAGTCAGGGACAGAGACCTACTCAGTCACAGTGAAGCAGCGTGGCTCAGTGGAAAGAGTACGGGCTTTGGAGTCAGAGGTCATGGGATCAAGTCCCGGCAATTGTCAGCTGTGTGACTTTGGGCAAGTCACTTCACTTCTCTGTGCCTCAGTTCCCTCATCTGTAAAATGGGGATTAAGACTGTGAGCCCCCCCTGGGGACAACCTGATCACCTTGTAACCTCCCCAGCGCTTAGAACAGTGCTTTGCACATAGTAATCGCTTAATAAATGCCGTTATTATTAAGTGTTTTATGGCGTCACCCACTTTGGGGCAGGGGCACCGGAGAACCCCCCTCAGGGGCTAAACCCACCGTGGCAGGCTGGGGGCGGAGCCGTCCACAGGCCCAGGGCCGTGCAGCGGAGCGTTGCCGAGCCACTGAGGCGGAAACCGGGTGGGCAGCGGAAGTCACAGCGAGAGTCATAGGCGAAGAGGCCCATGGGTTGGTGGCACTTCATGGCGCCTCTTTCAGGACTTTCCAAGCTGGGGCATCTTATTACTAGAAACGACAACAGACAGCCAAGTGATGATCAAGTGACGAGAAGACACACCCTTACCTTCACCCACCGCTCTTATCTACCCCGGTGCTTAGTACAGTGCCTGGCACATAGGGAGCACTTAACCAGTACCATAAAAAAAATAGAGAGTGAACCTGGGAGTCAGGGGATCTGCGTTCTAATCCTTACTCCACCTTGTACCTGCTCTGTGACCTTGGGCAAGTCACTTCTCTATGCCTCAGTTCCCTCAAGTGCAAAATGGAGATGCGGTACCTTTTTTCTCTCCCCTGTGGCACGTGGCTCAGTGGAAAGAGCACGGGCTTTAAAGTCAGAGGTCATGGGCTCAAACCCCGACTCTGCCAATTGTCAGCTGTGTGACTTTGGGCAAGTCACGTAACTTCTCTGTGCCTCAGTTACCTCATCTGTAAAATGGGGACTAAGACTGTGAGCCCCCCGTGGGACAACCCGATCACTTTGTAGCCTCCCCAGTGCTTAGAACAATACTTTGCACATAGTAAGCACTTAATAAATACCCTTATCTTCTAGACTGTGTTGTTGGGTAGGGACCATCTCTGTATGTTGCCAACTTGTACTTCCCAAGCACTTAGTACAGTGCTCTGCACCCAGTAAGCGCTCAATAAATACGATTGAATGAATGAATGTATCAACCCCAGCGCTTAGTACAGTGCTTGGCACATAGTGCTTAACAAAGAGCATAGTTATTATTGTTATTATTCCTCGCCCAACTCTGCCCGTCTGTGTTTCCCAGAGTCCTCTTCATAGCGCAATCTCCATAGCGATGCCCTAGAGTGGAGGGCAGCAGTTAGACGCCCCGGCACCTTCACAGGTGGGGGCTGGCGTCGTCCATTCCCCCGAGGCCTCGCACCAGACGGTCTCCGAGCCGTTCAGCACAAACCCCTCTTGGCAGCGGAAGCGGCACGTTGAGTTGAACTGGAATTCCACCAGGGAAGGGGAACAGCTCACGTCCCCTCGGTCCGGACGCTCCAGGGGCCGACACTGAACAGCTACAGAAATGGAATGGCGTTAGACTTTGAGGAAGAAGCAGCATGATGTAGTGGGTACAGCACAGGCGTGGGAGTCAGAGGATCATGGGTTCTAATCCCGGCTCTACCCCTTGTCCGCTGTGTGACCTTGGGCAAGTCACTTGACTTCTCTGTGCCTCATTTACCTCATCCGTAAAATGAGGATTAACACTGTGAGCCCCACATGGGGCAGGGACTGTGTCCAACCTAATTTGCTTACATCCCCCCAGCACTTAGTACAGTGCCTGACAGATAGTAAGTGCTTAACAAATGCCTTTATTACTTATTATTATTTTTTGAGGAATGCCCAGTGCCTTAAAATGATTCCATCCCAATTCCAGTTTGTCCTATCAATCAATCAGTGGTATTTAGTGAGCGCTTACTGCACGCAGAGCACTTTACTAAGAGCTTGGGAGAGAAGCAGTGTGGGTCAGTGGAAAGAGCATGGGCTTTGGAGTCAGAGGTCATGGGTTCAAATCCCGGCTCTGCCAACTGTCAGCTGTGTGACTCTGGGCAAGTCACTTAACTTCTCTGGGCCTCAGTTACCTCATCTGTAAAATGGGGATTAAAACTGTGAGCCCCCCATGGGACAACCTGATCACCTTGTAGCCTCCCCAGCGCTTAGAACAGTGCTTTGCACATAGTAAGCGCTTAACAAATACCATCATTATTATTATTATTACAGCAGAGTTGGTAGGCATTTTCCATGCCCATAGGGAAAGAACATCAATCGGTCAATCAATTGTACTTTCTGAGCACGTGCTGTGTACTAAGTGCTTGAGGGGGTACAACACCACAATATAACGGCACTGTTCCAGCGCTTAGAACAGTGCTTTGCACATAGTAAGCGCTTAACAAATGCCATTATTATTATTATTATTATTATAACAGACACACTTCCTGCACCTGTGGTCTCCAGGGAATTAGGGAGGTCATACCTGTGCACTGTGGGATCTCAGCTGACCAGTTTCCAGATGCCAAGCACTCCAGCCTGGAGGCTCCCTGAAGCTCAGATCCCTCTGGGCAACTGAAATTGCAGGTGGAATTGAAGGCATTGTATCCCAGTGGGTGGCTGCAGGTCCTTCTGGGCTGATGAGGGTTGGGGCTGAGCTCTTTACATTCTGTCACTGAGGGAGAAATTCAGAGGCACAGTTCATTCTTGGCTGAAGGCATTGGGAAGCTAAGTGGATCTCTTCCTCTTCGGGTAGTTTTTAAGCGCTTACTATGTGTAAGACACCATATTCTAGACCCCTTCTAGATTGTGAGCCTGTTGTTGGGTAGGGACCGTCTCTATATGTTGCCAACATGTACTTCCCAAGGGCTTAGTACAGTGCTCTGCACACAGTAAGCACTCAATAAATTGATTGATTGATTGATTTCCATTGAGTCACGCTGCACTTGTCTGCTGTGTGACCTTGGGTAAGTCACTTCACTTCTCTGAGCCTCAGTTCCCTCATCTGTGAAATGAGGGTTGAAACTGAGAGCCCCACATGGGACATAGACTGTGTCCAACCTGATTTGCTCATGTCCACCCCGGCACTTTTACTGAGCTCTTTAATCACATTTCCTCCAAGAGGCCTTTCTCAATTAAGTCATCTTTTCCCCGGCTCCCTCTCTCTTCTGCGTCACTTACTCACTTGGATCCCTGACCTCTGGGCATTTGGTGTTGGCCCCTTCCTCGGCCACCAGCACTTGTGTATGTATATTCAAATTACAGATTATCAATCAATCAATCAATCAATCGTATTTATTGAGCGCTTACTATGTGCAGAGCACTGTACTAAGCGCTTGGAAAGTACAAATTGGCATCACATAGAGACAGTCCCTACCCGATAGTGGGCTCACAGTCTAAAAGGGGGAGACAGAGAACAGAACCAAACATACCAACAAAATAAAATAAGTAGGATAGAAATGTACAAGTAAAATAAATAAATAAATAAATAAACAGAGTAATAAATATGTACAACCATATATACATATATACAGGTGCTGTGGGGAGGGGAAGGCGGTAAGGCGGGGGGATGGAGAGGGGGATGAGGGGGAGAGGAAAGAAGGGGCTCAATCTGGGAAGGCCTCCTGGAGGAGGTGAGCTCTCAGCAGGGCCTTGAAGGGAGGAAGAGAGCTAGCTTGGCGGATGGGCAGAGGGAGGGCATTCCAGGCCCGGGGGATGACGTGGGCCGGGGGTCGATGGCGGGACAGGCGAGAGCGAGGTACAGTGAGGAGATTAGTGGTGGAGGAGCGGAGGGTGCGGGCTGGGCTGGAGAAGGAGAGAAGGGAGGTGAGGTAGGAGGGGGCGAGGTGATGGAGAGCCTTGAAGCCCAGGGTGAGGAGTCTCTGCCTGATGCGCAGATTGATCGGTAGCCATTGGAGGTTTTTGAGGAGGGGAGTGATATGTCCAGAGCGTTTCTGGACAAAGATAATCCGGGCAGCAGCATGAAGTATGGATTGAAGTGGAGAGAGACACGAGGATGGGAGATCAGAGAGAAGGCTAGTGCAGTAGTCCAGACGGGATAGGATGAGAGCTTGAATTAGCAGGGTAGCGGTTTGGATGGAGAGGAAAGGGCGGATCTTGGCAATGTTGCGGAGCTGAGACCGGCAGGTTTTGGTGACGGCTTGGATGTGAGGGGTGAATGAGAGAGCGGAGTCGAGGATGACACCAAGGTTGCGGGCTTGTGAGACGGGAAGGATGGTAGTGCCGTCAACAGAGATGGGAAAGTCAGGGAGAGGACAAGGTTTGGGAGGGAAGACAAGGAGCTCAGTCTTCGACATGTTGAGCTTTAGGTGGCGGGCGGACATCCAGATGGAGATGTCCTGAAGGCAGGAGGAGATGCGAGCCTGGAGGGAGGGGGAGAGAGCAGGGGCAGAGATGTAGATCTGGGTGTCATCAGCGTAGAGGTGATAGTTGAAGCCGTGGGAGCGAATGAGGTCACCAAGGGAGTGAGTGTAGATTGAGAACAGAAGGGGACCAAGCACTGAACCTTGGGGAACTCCCACAGTAAGAGGATGGGAGGGGGAGGAGGAGCCTGCAAAAGAGACTGAGAAAGAACGACCGGAGAGATAAGAGGAGAACCAGGAGAGGACGGAGTCAGTGAAGCCAAGGTCAGATAACGTGTTGAGGAGAAGGGGGTGGTCCACAGTGTCAAAGGCAGCTGAGAGGTCGAGGAGGATTAGGACAGAGTATGAGCCGTTGGATTTGGCAAGCAGGAGGTCATTGGTGACCTTTGAGAGCGCAGTTTCCGTGGAATGAAGGGGACGGAAGCCAGACTGGAGGGGGTCGAGGAGAGAGTTGTTGTTGAGGAATTCTAGGCAGCGCGTGTAGACAACTCGTTCAAGGAGTTTGGAAAGGAATGGTAGGAGGGATATGGGACGATAACTAGAAGGTGAGGTGGGGTCAAGAGAGGGTTTTTTTAGGATGGGAGAGACATGGGCATGTTTGAAGGCAGAGGGGAAGGAACCAGTGGAGAGTGAGCGGTTGAAGATGGAAGTTAAGGAGGGGAGAAGGGATGGAGCGAGAGATTTCATAAGATGAGAGGGAATGGGGTCAGAAGCACAGGTGGCCGGAGTAGCACTTGAGAGGAGGGAGGAGAGTTCCTCTGAGGATACCACTGGGAAGGATGGGAGAGTAGCAGAGAATGTTGAGAGCCGGGGGGTTGGAGAAAGGGGGGAAGAGACTTTGGGGAGGTCGGACCTGATGGATTTAATTTTGTTAATGAAGTAGGAGGCCAGATCGTTGGGGGTGAGGGAAGGAGGAGGGGGAGGAACCGGGGGCCTGAGAAGGGAGTTGAATGTACGGAAGAGCTGGCGGGGGTGATGGGCATGGGTGTCAATAAGGGAGGAGAAATAGTTTTGTCTGGCAGAAGAGAGGGCTGAGTTAAGGCAGGAAAGGATAAACTTGAAGTGAACGAGGTTGGCATGGTGTTTAGACTTTCGCCAGCAGCGTTCGGCAGCTCGAGCATAAGAGCGAAGGAGGCGGACAGTGGCAGTGATCCAGGGCTGTGGGTTAGTGGTGCGAGAGCGGCGAAGGGAAAGGGGAGCGAGCGAGTCTAGCTGAGTAGAAAGGGTAGAGTTGAGAGCAGTAATCTGATCATCAAGACTGGGTAGAGAGGAGAGGGCGGCGAGGTGGGGTGTGAGGCGTTCCGAAAGATGGGTGGGGTCCAGAGAGCGGAGATCTCTGTGAGGGAGTAATACGGATTTACAGGGGAAAGGAGTGTGAGTGAGGAGGCAGGTGAGAAGATTATGATCAGAGAGAGGGATCACAGAGTTGGTGAGGGTGGACACAGTGCAGCGGTAGGAGATGATGAGGTCGAGGGTATGACCAAGTTGGTGAGTGGGTGAGGTGGGGTGGAGGAAGAGGTTGGCAGCGTCAAGGAGAGATAGAAGGCGGGCGGCAGAGGAGTCGTTAGGGATATCCATGTGGATATTGAAGTCTCCAAGGATCAGAGTGGGCATGGAGAAGGAGAGAAGGAATGTGAGGAAGGGGTCAAAGTCGTTAAAGAAGTTGGAAGTGGGGCCCGGAGGGCGGTAGATGACGGCTACAAGAATCTGGAGGGGGTGGTAGAGGCGAATAATGTGGGCTTCAAAGGAGGGGAAGGAAAGGGAAGGGGGAGGAGGGATAGTGCGAAAGCGACATTGGGGGGCGAGAAGGAAACCGACACCTCCTCCTTTTCCAGTGAGTCTGGGGGAGTGGGAGAAGAAGATTATAAATTATTTTTATCAATGTCTACCACCCCTCTCGCTGCTTGTGAGTGGGGAACATGTCTCCCAATTCTGTTGAAGTGTTTTCTCCCAAGCACACAGGACAGTGCTCTGCTCACAGTAAGTTCTTGATAAATACCATTGCCTGATGGATCAATTCAGTGTAAGGCTGTCATGATGACAAAGGCTGTGGGGCTTTTGAGAAGCAGTGTGGCATAGTGGGCAGAACCCCTGTCCCGGAGGCAGAAGACCTGGGTCCTAATCCCGGCTCTGTCGCTTGCCTGCTGTGTGACCTTGGGAAAGTCACTTGACTTCTCTGGGCCTCATCTGTAAAATGGGGTTAAGACCATGAGCCCAGCGTGGGTCAGGGACTGCATCCAACCTGAGAACCTTGAATCTACCCAAGTGCTTAGAACAGTGCATGGCGCATAGTAAGTGCTTAACAAATACCATTATTATTATTATTATTATTATTGTTAAGTAGACCAAAGGCCCCTGCAAGCTGCCCCCCGGGCAGAGACTGGGACCTATGCATCCTGTGGACCCATAGCCTGACCTTTTAGACTGTGAGCCCACTGTTGGGTAGGGACTGTCTCTATATGTTGCCAACTTGTACTTCCCAAGCGCTTAGTACAGTGTTCTGCACACAGTAAGCACTCAATAAATATGATTGATTGATTGATTGATTGATTGACCTGGGCCTCGAGCCAGTGACTCCCCCGAGCCTTTCTCCCCGTGGCTTCCTGTTCAGGGCTCAGATTATGGGATGGGGCTGCTATTGGAGGGAACGGAAAAGATTCCAATATGAACTCTGGGGAGGACCCAATTCCCCGACTCGGTGTAGCATCCTCTTGGTTGGGTTGCCCCAGTCCTCACCGGATTCACACTCCGGCCCAGAAAATCCAGGGAGGCAGGAACAGGTGTAATTCCCGATGGTCTCCACACATTCTCCTCGCTGGCTGCAGGAGTCGGGCAGGCAGGAGGCTGAGGATACACAGATGGGGAGCTCATGAGGGAAGCCAAAGACAAAGCCATTTCCCCCCGGGGCCCTCCCCGGAGAGCTTGTTGCTGGCAGGGCCCATCCGGTGGGTGGACGTTGGCCAGGGTAACCAAGCTTACCTCCTTCCCCTCCCCACAGCACCTGTATATATGTTTGTCCGTATTTATTACTCTATTTTATTTTATTTGTACATATTTATTCTGTGTATTTCATTTGGTTAGTATGTTTTGTTTTGTTGTCTATCTCCCCCTTCTAGACTGTGAGCATGCTGTTGGGTAGTTACCGTCTCTATATGTTGCCGCCTTGTACTTCCCAAGCGCTTAGTACAGTGCTCTGCACACAGTAAGCGCTCAATAAATGCGTATGAATGAATTCAGGAGGCTTTCCCAGACTGAGCCCCCTCCTCCCCATCCCCCCCGCCTTACCTCCTTCCCCTCCCCATAGCACCTGTATATATGTTTGTCCGTATTTATTACTCTGTTTATTTTATTTGTACATATTTATTCTATTTATTTTATTTGGTTAATATGTTTTGTTTTGTTGTCTGTCTCCCCCTTCTAGACTGTGAGCCCACTGTTGGGTAGGGACCGTCTCTTTATGTTGCCGACTTGTACTTCCCAAGCGCTTAGTACAGTGCTCTGCACACAGTAAGCGCTCAATAAATACGCATGAATGAATGAATGAATGAATGAAGTGCTCCCCACACCAACCCCCTGCCCCACCAGACCCAGCCTGCTTCTCACTCACCTCATCTGTAAAATGAGGATTAAGAGTGTCAGCCCCATGTGGGACAGGGACTGTGTCCAATCTGATTAATCAGTCAATCAATCAATCGTTTTTATTGAGCACTTACTGTGTACAGAGCACTGTACTAAGCGCTTGGGAAGTACAAGTTGGCAACATATAGAGACAGTCCCTACCCAACAGTGGGCTCACAGTCTAAAAGGGGGAGACAGAGAACAAAACCAAACATACTAACAAAATAAAATAAATAGAATAGATATGTACAAGTAAAATAAATAGAGTAATAAATATGTACAAACATATATACATATATACAGGTGCTGTGGGGAAGGGAAGGAGGTAAGATGAGGGGGATGGAGGGGGGACAAGGGGGAGAGGGGGAGATTAACTTGTATCTACCCCAGTACCTAAAACAGTGCTTGACACATAGTAAGCGCTTAACATTATTGTCATCATCATCATCATCAATCGTATTTATTGAGCGCTTACTATGTGCAGAGCACTGTACTAAGCGCTTGGGAAGTACAAATTGGCAACATATAGAGACAGTCCCTACCCAACAGTGGGCTCACAGTCTAAAAGGGGGAGACAGAGAACAAAACCAAACATACTAACAAAATAAAATAAATAGAATAGATATGTACAAATAAATTAAATAAATAGAGTAAAATATACAATATATATATTGTCATTATTATTATTACTACTACCAATAATAAAAAACCTGGAGCTGTGAGCTGACCACTTGGACCGGTTCCATCCCTCTTAGCCGGTCAACACGTGATCACCCTTCTAAACTCCCTTGAGGGCAGAGTTCGTCTCTACCAACTCTTGTACTGCCCTCTTGCAAGTGCTTACTAAAGAAGGAGCATGGCGCAGTGGATAGAGCACGGATCTGGGATTCAGAAGGTCCTGGGTGCTAATCCCGGCTCCATCACTTGTCTGCTGTGTGACTTTGGGCAAGTCACTTCACTTCTCTGGGCCTCAGCTAAAATGGGGAGTGAGATTGTGAGCCCCACATGGGACAGGGACTGTGTCCACCCCAATTTACTGGTATCCACCCCAACGCTGAGTACAGTGCCTGGCACGTAGTAAGCACTTAACAGATATCGCAACGACTGTTACTATTACAGTGCCGTGCCCCCAGTAAGCACTCAGTAAATGCCCCCGAAGTTTGGATCACCGGTGTAGCGGAGGGAACCAGAGCAGGGAGGAGACTGCCCTTACCCCGATAGCAGAGTGCTCTCTTCCGTCGGTCGCACGGCTCGTCGTTCCACTTCCCGGGCTGGGTGTCTCCCTTGATGTAGATTTCCACGCAGTCTTGGCTGGACCCCTTGTTGTTGGGCTCGTGGGCCGCCCAGTTCTCGGCCTCCTTGGTCAGCGGTTTCCCGGTCCCCACCCAGGTCCAGACCCCGTCGACTTTCCGAATCCCGATCCAGTAGTGGTACTTGAATTGGGGGAGTTTCCCGTTGAGATAGGAGATTTCTTTTTGATTCTGGATGGCCACCAAGTCGGTGTAATACTTCTGACAAAATTCACGGGCCTCATCCCAGACGTAGATCCCCTTATTGTTGTAATGGTATGTCCAGGCATCCACATTCCACCCTGATGTGAAGGAGAGGGAGGAAAGTCAACCGATCGATCCATTGATGGTATTTATTGAGTACTGTCATTCATTTATTCAATCCTACTTATTGGGTACTTACTGTGTGCAGAGCACTGGCGCCTAGGAGAGTACAATACAACAATAAACAGAAACATTCCCTTCCCACAGTCTAGAGGGGTGAGGAAGATTGCTACAAACATTGAGAATCATCAGTTCAGACAAGAAGCAAAAGCCTTTGCAGAACTGATTTTACTCCCCAGAAAGAAGATTCTTTTCCAGACTCCCTACAAGAGCTTTTAAGTGTCTTTTAAGCCTGTAAGATACTTACTGTGTGCAGAGCACTGAACTAAGCATTTGGCAGAGTACAGTATATACTAGAGTTATATTAAAGACTGTGAGCCTCGTGTGGGACAGGAACTGTGTCCAACTGAATTTGCTTGTATTCACCCCAGCGCTCAGTGTGGACCTTGGCACATAATAAGTGCCAGAATTATTACTGTTAGCCAAACATTGCTAGCTCTTCCCTATCCACCCTACCTTTTCCTTCTAGTAACCCAGGGGTCCTGAGCTCCGGACAGCCTTCTAACAGTAGTAGGAGCAAGGCAGCTCCTCCCTCCACTGTGAGCTTGTTGTGGGCAGGGATTGCCTCTCTTTATTGCTATTTATTGCTCTTAATCAATCAATCAATCATATTTATTGAGTGCTTACTGTGTGCACAGCACTGTACTTAGCGCTTGGGAAGTACAAGTTGGCAACATATAGAGACAGTCCCTACCCAACAGTGGGCTCACAGTCTAAAAGGGGGAGACAGAGAACAAAACCAAACATACTAGCAAAATAAAATAAATAGAATAGATATGTACAAGTAAAATAAATAAATAAATAAATAGAGTAATAAATATGTACAAACATATATACATATATACAGGTGCTGTGAGGAAGGGAAGGAGGTAAGATGAGGGGGGATGGAGAGGGGGGCGAGGGGGAGAGGAAGGAAGGGGCTCAGTCTGGGAAGGCCTCCTGGAGGAGGTGAGCTCTCAGTAGGGCCTTGAAGGGAGGAAGAGAGCTAGCTTGGCGGATGGGCAGAGGGAGGGCATTCCAGGCCCGGGGGATGACATGGGCCGGGGGTCGATGGCGGGACAGGCGAGAACGAGGTACGGTGAGGAGATTAGCAGCAGAGGAGCGGAGGGTGTGGGCTGAGCTGTAGAAGGAGAGAAGGGAGGTGAGGTAGGAGGGGGCGAGGTGATGGACAGCCTTGAAGCCCAGGGTGAGGAGTTTCTGCCTGATGCACAGATTGATTGGTAGCCACTGGAGATTTTTGAGGATTTTGGAGATTTTGGAGATTTTGTACTCTTAGTACAGTTCTCTGCGCACAGTAAGTGCTCAATAAATATGATTGAATGAATGAATGGCCCCCGTGTTTGCTCTCCCCCGCTCCACATTTTGTTGGGGTTCACGGACCAAGCTTCACCGAGAGCCATTTGGGTGCATTCTCCCAGAAAATAAAACCCTGGAGATCAGCGCAAAGAGGAGGAAATAGCACAAATCCGACACACCAGTAGGTGGAAATATCGCATAGATCGGGTGGAGGAGGCTTCCCATCCACTGGGACAACCATCAAAATATTATCATTAAATCGTACCCTGGTTCAAGTCAAAAATCCAAGCCCCTCCCTGGCTGGGTTGAGAGCTGTGGCCAGATGTGTGGCAGAAGCTCTGGAAGAGAAGCGGTGTGGCCTAATGGATAGATCCCGGGGCAGGGAGTCGGAAGGACTTGGGTTCTCATCTCGGCTCTGCTGGTGACCTTGGGCAACTCACTTCATGTCTCTGTCCCTCAGTTACCTCATCTGGAAAATGGGGATTATGACTGAGAGCCCCATGTGGGATCAATCAATCAATCAATTGTATTTATTGAGCGCTTACTGTGTGCAGAGCACTGTACTAAGCGCTTGGGAAGTACAAGTTGGCAACATATAGAGACAGTCCCTACCCAACAGTGGGCTCACAGTCTAAATGGGGGAGACAGAGAACAAAACCAAACATACTAACAAAATAGAATAGATATGTGCAAGTAAAATAGAGTAATAAATATGTACAAATAATAATAATAATGATGGCATTTATTAAGCACTTACTATGTGCAAGGCACTGTTCTAAGCGCTGGGGTACAAAGGTGATCAGGTTGCCCCATGGGGGGCTCACAGTTTTCATCCCCATTTTCCAGGTGAGGTAACTGAGGCTCAGAGAAGTGAAGCGACTTGCCCAAAGTCACACAGCTGACAGGTGGTGGACCCGGGATTCGAACCCATGACCTCTGACTCCAAAGCCTGGGCTCTTTCCACTGAGCCCTGCTGCTTCTCATACAAACATATACACATATATACAGGTGCTGTGGGGAAGGGAAGGAGGTAAGATGGGGGGATGGAGGGGGGACGAGGGGGAGAGGAAGGAAGGGGCTCAGTCTGGGAAGGCCTCCTGGAGGAGGTGAGGGATGTGGACTGTGTCCAACCTTGTGTCTACCCCAGCGCTTAGAAGAGGGCCTGGCACATAGAAAGTGCTTAACTACCAGAAAAAAAATAAAACCAAAAAAGAGAGGTGTGCAAGAGCAGAACTGGGGCAGGGAAACAGCTTCCCTTCCTGTTTATCAGCTGCCCTTCCCCTGCAGCCAGTCCCCCCAAGGGGCTCACGCCTGGGCCTGCTTGACCGCCCCTCCTACACCCCCCCGTCCCGACCTCTCTCTGCGTCTCTCGGTGACATTTGCCCGCCTCCTTGCTGGACGGTAAGCTTCATCATCATCAATCGTATTTATTGAGCGCTTACTGTGTGCGGAGCACTGTACTAAGCGCTTGGGAAGTACAAGTTGGCAACATCTAGAGACGGTCCCTACCCAGCAGTGGGCTCACAGTCTAAAAGGGGGGAGACAGAGAACAAAACCAAACATAGGAGGCTGGGGGGTTCCTGAGTCCTGGGTCTGAGGCTGGGGATGTTGGCCCGCCATCGACCCCCGGCCCACGTCATCCCCCGGGCCTGGAATGCCCTCCCTCTGCCCATCCGCCAAGCTAGCTCTCTTCCTCCCTTCAAGGCCCTGCTGAGAGCTCACCTCCTCCAGGAGGCCTTCCCAGATTGAGCCCATTCCCTCCTCTCCCCTTCGTCCCCCTCTCCATCCCCCCGATCTTACCTCCTTCCCTTCCCCACAGCACCTGTATATATGTATATATGTTTGTACATATTTGTTACTCTATTTTACTTGTACATATCTATTCTATTTATTTTATTTTGTTAGTATGTTTGGTTTTGTTCTCTGTCTCCCCCTTTTAGACTGTGAGCCCACTGTTGGGTAGGGACTGTCTCTATATGTTGCCAATTTGTACTTCCCAAGCGCTTAGTACAGTGCTCTGCACATAGTAAGCGCTCAATAAATATGATGGATGCTGATGATGATGGCTCTGGGTGCTTCCTCCCATCACCGGGCCCGGGCCCCTCGGGTTCTCCCCTCCTGCCCCCGGCTGCGGTGGCCACAGCAGCCGGGGCTGGGGGAGACGCCCTGGCCGCCTTACCTACCGGAGCTCAGGGCGGCCAAACAGAGGAGTCGCAAGGCACCGAAGGGAGTCCTTCGCTCCATCTTGTCCTGGCCTGTCTGAGAAAAAGACGGAGAAGCTCCCATTAGGCTCTTTGCGGGAGGTGGAATGGCATCACTTTTTTTTTCTTATGTTATTTGTTAGTCAGTGGTAATGATAATAATAATTATGGTATTTGTTAAGCACTTACTATGTGCGAGGCACTAGACTAAGCGCTGGGGTAGATACAACCAAGCATGCTGAGAAGCGTGGCTCAGTTGTAAGAGCAGGGGCTTTGGAGTCAGAGGTCATGGGTTCAAGTCCCGGCTCTGCCAACTTAACTTCTCTGTGCCTCAGTTCTCTCATCTGTAAAATGGAGATTAAGACTCTGAGCCCCCCCGTGGGACAACCTGATCACCTTGTAACCTCCCCAGTGCTTAGAACAGTGCTTTGCACATAGTAAGCACTTAATAAATGCCATCATTATTATTATTATTAACCAAGTCGGGTTGGACTCAGTCCCTGTCTCACGTGGGGCTCACAGTCTCAATTCCCATTTTACAGATGAGGTAACTGAGGCACAGAGAAGAAAAGTGACTTGCCCACGGTCACACAGCAGGCAAGGTAACTGAGGCACAGAGAAGAAGAGTGACTTGCCCACGGTCACACAGCAGGCAAATGGTGGAGGTGGATTAGAACCCGTGACCTTCTGACTCCCGGGCCCGTGCTCTATACACTACGCCATGCTGCTTCCCTAGAAATGGTATTTATTGAGCACTGTGTGCAGAGCACTGTACTAAGCGCTTGAAAGAGTAGCAGCATGGACTAGTTGGTTAAGCGTGGGTCCGGGAGTCAGAAGGACCTGGGTTCAAAACTCGGCTTCCCCACTTGTCTGCTCTTTGACCTTGAGCAAGTTCATTAATTCAATCGTATTTATAGAGTGCTTACTGTGTGCAAAGCACTGTACTAAGCGCTTAAGGCAAGCCACTTAACTTCTCTGTGCCTCTGTTGCCTCATCTATAAAATGGGAATTAAGACTATGAGCCCCATGGAGGATTTGGATCATGTCCAACCTGATTACCTTGTATCTACCCCAGCGCTTCAAACAGTGCCTGGCATGTAGTAAGTGCTTAACAAATGCCATTTGTTATTCTTTCTCTCATCCCTTTTCCTCCGCTTCCCTTTCTCCTGCTTTTATAAGCCTCACAGCCCTCCTTTGTGCTCTGTCTTTCCTGCCGCTGAGGCATGATGGACCATTGTAACAATCAATCAGTCAATCAATCGTTGGTATTTATTGAGCACTTATTGTGTGCAGAGCACTGTAGTAATCAATCAATCGTACTTATTGAGCGCTTACTATGTGCAGAGCACTGTATTAAGCGCTTGGGAAGTAGAAGTTGGCAACATATAGAGACAGTCCCTACCCAACAGTGGGCTCGCAGTCTAGACAGAGAACAAAACCAAACATATTAACAAAATAAAATAAATAGAATAGATATGTGCAAGTAAAATAAATAAATAGAGTAATAAATATGTACAGACATATATACATATATACAGGTGCTGTGGGGAAGGGAAGGAGGTAAGACGGGGGGATGGAGAGGGGGATGAGGGGGAGGGGAAGGAGGGGGCTCAGTCTGGGAAGGCCTCCTGGAGGAGGTGAGCTCTCAGTAGGACCTTGAAGGGAGGAAGAGAGCTAGCTTGGCGGATGGACAGAGGGAGGGCATTCCAGGCCCGGGGGATGACGTGGGCCGGGGGTCGATGGCGGGACAGGTGAGAGCGAGGTACGGTGAGGAGATTAGCGGCAGAGGAGCGGAGGGTGCGGGCTGGGCTGGAGAAGGAGAGAAGGGAGGTGAGGTAGAAGGGGGCGAGGGGATGGATGGACAGCCTTGAAGCCCAGGGTGAGGAGTTTCTGCCTTATGCGCAGATTGATTGGTAGCCACTGGAGATTTTTGAGGGGAATAGTAAGTACTTGGGAAAGCATAATACAGCAGAGTAGTGCCTACAACAAGCTTTCAGTAGTATAATAATAATGGTAATAGTGTTTATTAAGTGTTTATTATGTGCCAAACAATGAACTAAATGCTGGGATAGATACAAGACAATCCAGTCAGATGCAGTCCCTATCCCCCATGAGGCTCACAGGAGGGAGAAGAGGTATTGAATTCCCATTTTTCCAATGAGCAAATTGAGGCCTAAAGTCAAACAGCAGACAAATGGCAGAGCTGGGATGTGAACCCAGGAACCCCAACTCCCAGGCCCGTGTTCTTTCCACTAGGCTGCACTGCTTCTTACGGTCACAGGTGCCCACTTGACTCCCACATTTCTTTGGACCATGCTAGGCTCTGCCCAGGGATTTTGGGCCTTTTCCCCTCTGGGTCTCTGTAGTACCAGCCGAGTGAGCTGTTATTGGCCTCCAGGCTGTACCACCCGCTTCAGTAGTAATTTTCTCATGCACATGGAGGTTCGGTCACACGGTTCAGTTCTCTAGATTGCAAACTCTTGGGCAGGGAATGTTTCTGTTTATTTTTCTTTTGTCCTCTCCCAAGCACTATACATAGTGCTTGGGAAAGGAATAGAGAAGCAGTGTGGCTCAGTGGAAAAGAGCACGGGCTTTGGAGTCAGAGGTTGTGTGTTCAGATCCTGGCTCTGTCAATTGTCAGCTGTGTGACTTTGGGCAAGTCACTTCACTTCTCTGGACCTCAGTTCCCTCATCTGGAAAATGGGGATGAAGACTGTGAGCCCCCCGTGGGGCAACCTGATCACCTGGTAACCTCCCCAGCACTTAGAACAGTGCTTTGCACATCGTAAGCGCTTAATAAATGCCATCATTATTAAATGCCATCATTATTATAGTGCTCTGCACCCAGTGAGTGCTTAATAAATATGATTGAATGAATGAATGAACAGTCAGACCATACAGTTGCCATTCTGAAGATTCGCATAGACTCTGGGTACTGGCGTACCCCCCAACCCCGGGGGCCCTCTACATCTAGCCTCTCCTGTCAGGGACAAGGACCGAGCCTCGGCCTGAAACATCGACACCAAGAACCCGTGGAGAGGAGGCAACTCTGGAGCTGAGGCCAAGTGCCCTGACTAGTCTCTGCCAGTCACGGGAACGAGCGAATCAGGGAAGTGTTGGTTGCAAAGTGCCAATGCAAACCGGGCACAGGCAGAACTGGGACTAGAACTCAAGTCTCCTGATTCCCAGAGTGGTGCTCAGCCTACCGGGTCCAGCCCAGGGCTGAAGTTCAAGAAATTAAAAGCTGCACAAGCCCGGCTCCAGAAAATGGGTGGCCAGTGATGGCCTTTTGGGTCACCCTAAGATACTCTTTTCTTTTCAGTTTTCTCCTTTTCCTCGCCTCGCCTCTCCTCCCCTCCCCTCCCCTCTTCTCTTTTCTCATCTCTCCTCTCCATTTCTTTTTTCCTTTTCCCTTCCCTCCCCTCCCCTCCTCTCTCTTCTCTTCTCTTTTTTCTTCTCATCTCCTCTCCACTTCTCTCATCTCCACTTCTCATCTCCTCTCCACTTCTCTCCTCTCCACCTCTCCTCTCCTCTCCACTTCTCATCTCCTCTCCACTTCTCCTCTCCTCTCCACTTCTCCTCTCCTCTTCACTTCTCCTCTCCACTTCTCCTTTCCTTTTCCCTTTCCTTCCCTTTCCTTCCCTTCCCTTCCCTTCCCTGGAAGGGAAATTAAAAGTTCAAGAAATTAAAAGCTGCACAAGCCCGGCTCCAGAAAACAGGTGGCCAGTGATGGCCTTTTGGGTCACCCCAAGATACTCTTTTCCTTTCAGTTTTCTCCTTCTCCTCACCTCGCCTTGCCTTGCCTCTCCTCCCCTCCCCTCTCTTCTCTTTTCTCATCTCCTCTCCATTTCTCCTCTCCTCTCCACTTCTCCTTTCCTCTTCCCTTCCCTCCCCTTCCCTCTCTTCTCTTCTCTTTTCTCATCTCCTCTCTACGTCTCTCCTCTCCACTTCTCACCTCCTCTCTACTTCTCTCCTCTCCACTTTTCTCCTCTCCACTTCTCCTCTCCTCTCCACTTCTCCTCTCCACTTCTCCTCTCCACTTCTCCTTTCTTTTCCCTTCCCTTCCTGTCCCTTCCTTTCCCAGGAAGGGAAATTAAAAGTTCAAGAAGTTAAAAGTTGCACAAGCCCAGCTCCAGAAAATGGGTGGCCAGTGATGGCCTTTTGGGTCACCCCAAGATACTCTTTTCAAGTTTTCTCCTTTTCCTCGCCTTGTCTCACCTCCTCTCCCCTCCCCTCCCTTCTCCTCTTCTCTTTTCTCGTCTCATCTCCTCTCCACTTCTCCTCTCCTCTCCACTTCTCCTTTCCTTTTCCCTTCCCTTCTCTTCCCCGTATTTGTCAGGCGCTTACTATGCGGCAGGCACTGAACTAAGCGCTGGGGTAGATACTAGCTAATCAAGCTGGACACAGTACATGTCCCACCCAGGGCTCACAGTCTTAATCATGTCTAAATTTCTGTACTAAATGTGGGGGTAGATACAAGATAAGCAGGCCCCTGCCCCACACAGGGCTCACAGTCTAAGTAGGAGGGAGTAGGATGATCTAATTTTACAGGTGAGGGAACTGAGGTACAGAGATGTGAAGTAACTTGCCCGAGGTCACACAGCAGACAAGGGGCAGAGCAGATAACTGCCCAACCGTGCCCCACCCTTGCCCCCCAACTGGCCATAGCTTCAGCAGCAGCAGCCAGTGAAATCACCGTTTTTTTCCTCACCTTTCCATGGGCTGTTCAGCCTCTTAGGGTGTTTTGCTAGAGAACAGCTGCTAGATAAGCCTTGAGGAAAGAGTTGGGAAAGCAAAGCTTGGGTATCAGATTGTGTGGTCGTGTCTTCACAATATTTGGTAGCTGCTGGCTTCCTGTCTGCGTTCAGTGAAAAATAGACTTGGGCTACAATTGCAAACCCTGCCCTAGTGGAAAGCGCCTGGGCCTGGGAATCAGAGGACCTGGGTTCTAGTCCTGCCTCCCCACCTTGCCATGCTCTGTGATATTAGGCAAGTCACTTCACTTAACATCTCTGTGCCTCAGTTTCCTGACCTGTAAAGTGGGGATTCAATATGGGGAAGCAGTTGTGGCCTAATGGAAAGAGCACAGGACTGGGAATCAGATTGGGTTCTAATCCCAACTCTACCACTTGTCAGCTGTGTGACTTTGGGCAAGTCACTTAACATCTCTAAGCCTCATCTGTAAAACGCGGATTAAATCCTACCCTCTCTTACATAGACTGTGAGCCCCGTGTGGGACAAAGGTTGTGCTCTACCAGCTTATCTTCTATCTGCTTCAGTGCTTAGTACAGCGCTTGGTATATAGTAAGCACTTAACAAGGATTATAGATAAGCAAACAAAATAATCCATTCTCCCTCCAGTTTAGACTGTGAGTCCCATGTGGAACAGGGACTGTATCTGACCTTTCTAAAATGTCCAGTCCGTGTTTCCCCACTCCTTGAGAACCTCCAGTAGTTGCCCATCCACCTCTGCACCAAACAGTACGTGGTAAGCACTTAACAAATACCGCAATTATTAACATTATTACAAACCAAACTTCAGCTAGCCACCCAGCCACCCACCAGATTGTATTTGGGATTTGAGGATCCCAGCTATTTTCCCTGGTCGACATCCAAATAGGAAGGTAAGCAGAAAGCTGGCTGAGGCTGTCCATCCTGGCAACCTAAGCCGGTGGAGCTAGGACTGCCAACTTGGGAAATAAACTTCCGAGGGAGTTTATATGAAACCATTGTTTCTGCTGCTGTTCCCATCTTTTCATTTCCATGTAGATAGCAATAATAATAATAATAATAGCGATAATAATTGTGGTATTTGTTAAACTTATAATGTACAAGGCCTGGTTTTTAAGCAGTGTGGTAGATGTGATATAAGCAGATCAGACACAGCCCCTGTCCCAGTGCGGGAACTTTTTCTTCTCTATTGTACTCTTCCTAGCGCTTTCAACAGTGCTCTGCACAAAATAGGTGCTCCCTCAACCCAGAATTATTGTTTGTTTAAACAGTATTTCAATCCTCCTTAACATCTGAAAGTGTAGAAGCAGTGTAGTCTAGTGGATAGAGCACGGGCTTAGGAGCCAGAGGATCTGGGTAAACCACCGCACTCGCTATCCATGAGCTTCCTCACTCACGGCCACTTTCCAGAGATCAGACACTGGCTCCCTTTTTAGAAACTCTTCACCCAACCCACAGCTCCCAAGTAGGAGTCATGAGGCAGAGAATTCTCCCCTAGTGTTAGCAAAGGCAAAATTGATGCATAGTTAGATGGTTGGCATGGAAAAGCCTTTAGATCTTCTGTGTGTGGCTTAGTGGATAGAACATGGTCATGGGAGTCAGAAAGACCTGGGTTATAATCCTGCTCTGCCACTCGTCCGCTGTGTGACCTTGGGCAAGTCACTTCACTTCTCAGTGCCCCAATTACCTCATCTGCAAAATGGGATTTGAGACTGTGAGCCCCATGTGCGACAGGGACTGGGTCTAACCTGATTAACTTGTATTTACCCCAGCGCTCAGAACAGTGCTTGGTACATAGTAAGTGCTTAATAAGTACCATAATTATTACTTCATATTCCCCTGCGGCTGGGAGTCATGTGAGCTTGTCGCGGGCAGGGACTGTGTCTGCTAGCTCTGTTGTATTGTGTTCTCCCAAGCTATTAGCACAGTGCTCTGCACATAGTTAGCGCTCCCTCAATTTCCCTGGTTGGTTGAGAGGATGGGAGATGGGGAGCTTAGTGGCCCAACTGTCAGTGTTACATCCCAGAGGACAGACCAAGAAAGGAGGGGCCGGATGGTGAAGATGAAGCAGGAAGAGAAAGATGACTTCCTGGACAGGGATGCACCTTAAGGGTTTATCCGGGCATCAACAGGAATCTGGGCCCAGGATTTACATTATTCACCTCCGTGTCCGGTCACATTCTAAGGAGCAGAATTGAGGGAGGGAGGATGACACAGGAATGCCCAATCTTTCAATCAATCACTGGTATTTATTGAGTGCTTACTCTGTGCAGAACACTGTACTAAGCACTTGGGAGAGTAGAGCACAACAGAATTAGCAGGCTCCTTCCTTGCCCATAACGATGTTGCAGTCTTTCCCTGCCCCTTGGCTTTGGGCTTCCCTGCTCTTGCCCTAAACTCTCCCAAACACCCCTCCTTGGGACTTCCCCCTCCCAAAGGGAAAGAGAAGCAGAACTCACCGTCTCGGCAGATGCTGCTGGGATCCCGTCTCTCTCTCCCAAGGCGATTCACAGGCTCACTACTTCTCCTTTAGGGTCAGGCTGTTTTTAAAGCACTTCCTATGAACTTTCCAGATATCCTCAGCAGCCCCTTCCTATTGGCCGCGGCTGCTCCGTATGAAGCCCGGTAACCCCCCTGCCAAGCCCGGTGCTGATGCAAGGGGGCTAGGCGTGCCAATATTCCCGCTCTTAATGACGGGTGGAAACATGGATGCCAATTTCACAGATATTCCAGTCAGAACATAGTAAAGAAGAACACAGGTCACTTATCAGTATTTCCTTTAGGGCTAAGAAGAATTAGCTTTGGTACAGTCTCGGCTCCTTGTTCACAGCTTTCCTTCCACCAGGAATTCACCCCCTTTCCAAAGCTCCCACCTGATAATCCTCCCTCCTCCATCGGGCACCCCACAATTCATTTTCCTTTTCTCTTTGGGTCACGTCTTCTCAGCTAGTCCCTGAGCATGGCCTAGGGGATAGAGCACAGGCCTGGGAATTAGAAAGACCAGGGTTGTAATCCCAGCTTCCCCGCTTAATAATAATAATAATAATAATTATGGTATTTGTTAAGCACTTACTATGTGTCAGGCACTGTACTATACGCTGGGGTGGTTACAAGCAAATAGGGTTGGACATGGCCTCTGTCCCATGTCCATGGAAAAAGCGCGGGCTTTGGAGTCAGAAGTCATGGGTTCAAATCCCAGCTCCGCCAATTGCCAGCCGTGTTACTTTGGGCAAGTCACTTCACTTCTCTGGGCCTCAGTTACCTCATCTGTAAAATGGGGATTAAGACTGTGAGTCCCCCGTGGGACAACCTGATCACCTTGTAACCTTCCCAGCGCGTAGAACAGTGCTTTGCACATAGTAAGTGCTTAATAAATGCTATTATTATTATTAATCCCCATTTTACAGATGAGGTAGCTGAGGCACAGAGAACTGAAGTGCCTTGCCCAAGGTCACACAGCAGACAAGTGGCAGAACCAGGACTAGAACCCATGACCTTCCAACTCCCAGGCCCGGGCTCTATCCACTATGCCATAAAATGGTTTCACACTTGATATACACCTTGTGAAAATGAGACGGGGTTTAAGAATGAAAGAACAAACTTGAAAGGAGGAACTTGGGGTTAATTATAGGGCCAAGCAAAACTATTCCATAAAAACTAATATTTTAGAAAATGGAACCAGATTAGTTTTTAATCAACCAGAGTTGTCATTAATATATTTTTAAAAATCAGTAACCTTGTACAAACCATTGAAATTATATTTAAATCTTTAACTTTTGAAAGGCAAGAGATGCAATGGCTTTCCCAAAACACACTTGTCTGCTGTGTGACCTTGGGAAACTTGCTTACCAGCGCTTAGAACAGTGCTCGGCACATAGTAAGCGCTTAATAAATACCAAAAAAAAACCCTTCTCTGTGCCTCAATTACATCATCTGTCAAATGGGGATTACGACTGTGAGTCCCATGTGGGACAGGGACTGTGTCCAACTTGATTTTCTTGTATTCACCCCAGTGTTTAGAATGAAGTCTAGCATGTAGTAAACACTTAACAAATACCACTATCATCATCAATGCACAGTCCCCGTCACCTCTTACACTTCTGTACATGTAGTCACATACTCTATTTTTTATGGTTTTATTCGTTAAGCGCTTACTGTGTGCCAGGCACTGTACTAAACATTGCGGTGGATATAGGATAATCAGGTTGGACGCAGCCCCTGTCCCACATAGGGATTGCAGTCTTAGTCCCCATTTTACAGTTGAGGTAACTGAGGCACAGAGAAGTGAATCACATACCAAACAAGTGACGGAATCAGGATTTGAACCCAGGTCCTCTGACCCCCAGGCCCATCATGCTCTTTCCAACACTCATTTATTCATCTATTCCATCTTCCCATTTTCCTTTTCCTTCTTTCTGTAAATTATTTTGGACCCACTTCCCTCCATAATTTGCAAGCTCCTCAAGGCAAGGCGTTTGTATATTTTATCTCTTTTGTACTCTCTCAAGTGCACAGTAAATGCTCAGTGAGTACTATTGATTGATCGATCAAGAAGGCCTTTTTCACACACACCCATCCCAATATCACATCATCCCTCTAGAATCAATCAATCAATCAATCGTATTTATTGAACGCTTACTGTGTGCAGAGCACTGTACTAAGCGCTTGGGAAGTACAAGTCGGCAACACATAGAGACAGTCCCTACCCAATGGTGGGCTCACAGTCTAGAAGGGGGAGACAGAGAACAAAACCAAACATATTAACAAAATAAAATAAATAGAATAGATATGTACAAGTTAAATAAATAGAGTAATAAATATGTACAAACATATATACATATATACAGGTGACCAGAGAGAGGATGAATCAGTCATATTTATTGAGCGGAGCACTATACTAAGAGCTTGGGAGAGGACAGTATAATGTTCTATGCCCACAAGAAGTAGAGATATTTGGAAGGTTGTGATGCTCCACTGAAATAAAAATATGAAGGAAAGCCTTTTCAAATACTAAGATTTAGCCTTGGGACTTTGAACCAGATTTGGGTCACTATTGTCACCGCAGATGTAGCTCCATCTATGTAGCACAGATCCCAGCTCTGCCACTTAGCTGTGTGACTTTGGGCAAGTCACTTAACTTCTCTGTGCCTCAGTTACCTCATCTGTAAAGTGAGGATTAAGACTGTGAGCCCCAAGTGGGACAACCTGATTACCTTTTATCTACCCCAGCACTTGGAACAGTGCTTGGCACATAGTAAACACTTAACAAACGCCATCATTATTAGTATTATGTAGGCAGTGCTTGGTTTTTTTTTTAATGGTCTCCATTAAGCACCTACTACTGTACTAAGTGTTGGAGTAGACACAAAGTAATCAGTTTGGACACAATCCGTGTCCCACTTGGGACTCATCCCCATTTTACAGTTGAGGCAGCTGAAGCTCAGAAGAGTTAAGTGACTCACCCACGATCACACAGCCAAGTGGTAAAGTTGGGATTAGAACCCAGGTGCCAGAGCCAAAGTGATTATGTAGTTTTGCATCTAAATGTGTAAGGCCCCTGAGTGGATGGCGATATTATTGTCATCTTTACTTGGGGTGGTGGGATGAGCCCAGGTCTCCTGAGTTCTAGGTCTAATTCTGCCATTGGCTTGTTGTGTAACCTCAGGAAAGTCACTTAACTTCTCTGTGCCTCAGTTTCTTGACTCGCCTCTCTCCCCACCTGACCGAGATGTTATGAGGGTAAAACCGGTCATGTGAAAGCCCTTTGGAAAAAGTAACAGCATTATTCAAATTCAGAGTATCAATACTACTTTAGGCGAATTACTTTTTCTCTGTGCCTCAGCTTCATCTGTGAAATGGGAATGCATTACCCATTCTCCCTCCAAGTGGACTGTGAACCCCATGCAGGACACGGACTGTGTCCGACCTGATTATCTTGTATTTATGGTACAGTGCTTAGCAATGCATGGCACACCGTAAATGCATAACAGATACTACTATTATTATCATTACGCCAGTCTCTAAACCATGTCCTACCTCTGTCCTGGAATGCTCTCCTTCTTCACATCTAAACTCATTGTGGGCAGGGAGCCTATCTACAAATTCCGTTATATCGTACTCCTCCAAGCACGTAGTACAGTGTTCCGCACACAGTAAGCATATAATAAATACCAAAGATTGATGGATTAATTAATCCCTTCTCCGTGATTGTCTGCTGTGTGTCTTTGGGCAAGTCACTTCGCTGTGCCTCAGTTCCTTCATCTGTAGAAAGGGATGAAAACTGGAAGTCCAACGTGAGACAAGGACTGTGTCCAAACTGATTTGTTGGATCTACCCCAGCATCTTAGTATGATTTAGTACTGTCCAGGTGTTAGATGCTCGCAAAGCTAAATCAAGGGACATGGCTTGTGAAAGCTGTCACTGCCTCTCTTGCGAAAGCAGATTGGAAAAGGATATATGAATTGCTTACCTACTCAATGCGCCTTCCTTCTCAACCCTCCTGCCACCCACCTCTCAATCAACCAATTGATGGTATTTACTGAGCAATTACTGTGAGCAGAGCACTGTACTCAATGCTGCCTTCTAGGAGCTCACAATGTAGCCAGAGAGGCAGTCATTAAAATAAATTACAGGTCGGGAAGAAGCAACAGAATATCAAGGTATGGACATAAATGCCGTGGGTGTGCTTGGGTATCAAAAGTGCTTAGGGAGTATGGACATAAGTATGTAGATCAAACACGGGTATTTATTGATTTCTTTATTTTGAATGGTATTTGTTAAGCCCTTACTATGTGCCAGGAGCTTTACTAAATGCTGGGGTAGATACGAGCTTACCAGGTTGGACACAGTCCCCGTCCGGTAGAATGTAATGCCCATTTTACAGATGATGCCTGTAACTCCCTCCCTCTTCATATCCAACCGACCAGAACACTCCCCATCATCAAAACCGCTCTGAAATTCATTCAATCATATTTATTGAGCGTTTACTGTGTGCAGAGCACTGTGCTAAGCGCTTGGGAAGTACAAGTCGGCAACATATAGAGACGATCTCTACCCAACAATGGGCCTACAGTCTAGAAGGGAAATCACATCTGAAATCACATCTCCTCCAGGAGGTCTTCCCCAAATACTCTCTAATTTTCTCACCTAATACCCTCTGGCTTCCAATTCAGTCCTTCCACCCAGCTAAGCACTTAAATTCTCATAATCCTTGTACCTATCTACATGCCGTCTGGTTTTTTTAAAGGTATTTGTGGAGCACTTATGATGTTGCAGGCACTGTACTAAGCACTGCGGTGGATACAAGCTAATCAAATTGGACACAGTCCATGTTTCATGTGGGCCTCCCAGTCTTAATCCCCATTTTCCAGGTGAGGGAACTGAGGCCCAGAAAAGTGAAGTGGCTTGCCCAACGTCACACAGCAGACAAGTGGCAGAGCTGGGATTAGAACCCAGGCCCACGCTCTGTCCAGTAGGCCACACTCCTTCTCTGTTCCACTCTACTGGCTGTAATTGATCGGAGTGTCTGTGTGGGGATGGAGCTATTGGATTTCAAGCCTCTCGGGGACCACAAACCCAGGGTTTGATGGGGTGTGGGATGCTGGCCATGCCTCCTGTGTGTATCCAGCGCTTAGACCAGTGCTTTGCACATAGTAAGTGCTTAATAAATGCCATCATTATTATTATCATTATGCAGAAAGTCATGTGTTGACGTGGTGTACTAAGTTTCCCCAGCAACCTTCTTCCATCATATACCATTCATTCAAAGCATTGTTTTACAAAACACTTTCTTAGAGTAGTTCCCCCAGACAGGCTCCAATGGCCAATCTCCAGTGGAGATGCAGCTCTCAGACCTGGCATGGAAAAGCGGGGCAGACAGGATCCGATTGGCAAGCCCATCTGGCTTAGCCGATAGAGCTCGGGCCCGGTATTCAGGAGGACCTATCTTCTAATCCCGGCTCCACTACTTATATGCTGTGGGACCTCAGGCAAATCACTTAACTTCTCTGGGCTTCAGTTCCCTAATCTGTAAAATGGAGATTGACTGTGAGACCTCTCTGGCACAGGGATTATGCCCAACCCCATTAGGTTGTATCTACCCCGGCGCTTAGGACACTGCCTTGCACATAGTAAGCACTTTACCAATACCAGAATTATTATTATTACCACTTCCTTCATGGAACTCTTGGGAGGTTGCATCTTTGCTCTCTCATTAGCTTTGGCTTTCCAGTTGGAAGTGAGAGGGCTGGGAAGAGGGAGGAGAGGTGGGGATCCCCTTCACTAGGGGAAGCTGGGAGAGGACTTCCAAGGTATAAATCCCAGCAGGACACCCGGCCTTATTTAGGGAACCATTGATTGAGAAGGAAGTTCCAGAAATAAAAGAGAAAAGAGTTTGGGGAAGAATAGCCCTCTGGAAGCGGCAAGGTCAGTGCTTGACCCTGGCCTTGCCCCAGATTCCTTTGTGGTCGTGGGGATAGGACAGTGTGATTCAACCATGGCTCACTGGGGCGTGAAAGGGTAAATCTGAGTAAAACTGGTTCATATTGTTATGTATCAAAGTTTTGGATAAACAGAATTATCCTGCAGGATGCCGGTGCTTTTGGCAGCTGGGGGTAGATCACAAAGCCGAGTTGATGAAAACTCCGTCATCTGTTAGTCCGCAAACCTTTATCGAGCACTTCTGGAGCACTGAATAAGTGCTCGTATTTCTTTATTTTTTAATGGTATTTATTAAGTGCCTACTGTTTGTCAAACACTGTTCTAAGCACTGGGGTAGATACAACGCCCATCCCACAGAGGGAGAACGGAGAACTGAGGCCCAGAGAAATGAAGTGACTTACCCAAGGTCCTACAGTGAGCAATCGGCAGAGCTGAGATTTGAACCCAGGTCCTCTGACTCCCAGGCTGGGGCTCTTTCCACTAGGCTTCTAAAGAAAAGATCTGGGCCCTGCCTCTGGTGGGCTTGCAATCTAATGCAATAAATAATTGTACTTATTTTATTAAAATGTTTATATCTATGATTCTATTTATTTATATTGATGCTATTGATGCCTGTTTACTTGTTTTGGTGTTTGTCTCCCCCCCTTCTAGACTGTGAGACTGTTATGGGCAGGGATTGTCTCTATTTGTTGCTGAATTGTATTTTCCAAATGCTCTGCACAGAGTAAGCGCTAAATAAATACGACTGACTGAATGAACGCAGGAGATGAAATTTTAGCATATAAATAGCTCCTACCCTGAGCTAAGGGGAAATGGCCACAGATTAGTCTGGCTGACTGAGGACTGGGTGGTATTTCACTGAAGGAAAGAAGTGGTTCTCATAAAAGGTGTCTAGGAACCCTGCAGGGATTTTGCCTTGAAGAGTCAATGGTGTTTACTGAACGCTTATGTGCAGAGCACTGTATTAAGCACTCAGGGCTGAACCCAATGCCTGACCTAGGACAGAGACTCTCCTGAATGTTCTGAATATTGTCTTCTAAAAAGGCTTTGTCTTTTAAAAAGGCTTTGGAAGTAGGAAGAGTGGTGGTCTGTGTGGCTGTACTAATAATCGTATTAATAATTGTGGTATCTGTTAAACGCTTCCCCACAGCACCTGTATATATGTATATATGTACATATTTATTACTCTATTTATTTTACTTGTACATATCTATTCTGTTTATTTTATTGTGTTAGTATGTTTGGTTTTGTTCTCTGTCTCCCCCTTTTAGACTGTGAGCCCACTGTTGGGTAGGGACTGTCTCTATATGTTGCCAACTTGTACTTCCCAAGCGCTTAGTCCAGTGCTCTGCACACAGTAAGCGCTCAATAAATACGATTGATTGATTGATTGATTGATTGAATGTAGGAGAGGGGGCTGAGGCCTGAACGCTGAAGAAAGGACTGATTTGTCCTCCTACCTCAGAGAGTTCTGGTTTCAGGCCCAGATCCAGGGGTCTCACGAGGTTTTGGGCCTTCTCCAGGGGACATGGGACTGTGGGACAGGAACTGTGTCCAATCTGAGTAGCTTGTATCTGCCCCAGCACTTAGTACAGCACTTGACACATAGTAACCACTTAACAAATGCTATTACCAAAAAAATCAACCAAAAAAGACATGGAGAAACCTGGCATAGCAATGAAGGGCAACTTCCTGATACTCATAGCCTTCTAGGGTCACCTCACTGTCCATGGGCTCCTGCCAGCATTGAAAAATTCACTGTGGGCAGGGAACGTGTCTTTCAATGCTGGAGTATTATGCTCTCCCAAGCGCTTAGCACAGTGTTCGGCACAAAGTAAACAGTCAGTAAAGACCATTGATGATGGTGATGATGAAGAACAGTTTAGCCTCCCGGAAGGCAAATGAAGGTTGTGAGACCCCAGACTGGGATTGCTGCATCAGTTTACCGGAGTCTCAGTGGAAATTCTGTTTCTTGAAATTCAGCAAATACCTTGGCGCACAAGGACCGTCAGATTGACAGTTTGTTATGGGAAGCAGCGTAGCTTAGTGGAAAAACCACGGGCTTGAGTGTCAGAGGACATGGGTTCTAATTCCAGCTTCTGCCACTTGCTTATTTTATAACCTTGGGCTATAAGGTTAACTTAACACTTAACTTCTCTGTTCCTCAGTTTCCTCAATTGTAAAATGAAGATTCAGTCCCTGTTCTCTCTCCTGTTTAGACCGTAAGCCTGAGCTGATTAACTTGTATCTGCCCCAGCACTTAGAGCAGTGCATAGTAAACACTTAACAAATACTGCAATTATTATCAATTTGTTAAGGTATCTAAAATTGCGGTATTATACTAACAGTATGTCACACTAAAGGGAGGATCACTTCCCAACAGCAAACAGTCACTTAACTGGAAGTGATAAAGCCAAATCTAATTTTTGAATCTTAAAATAATTCTTTAAAACTGGGTTCTGATGTGGGAGAATTGGCTGGGCTACTGGTGGAAGAGTTTTCCTCGGAATTTTTCTTTGGTTTTGTTTCAACAATGACCGGACAAGAGGAAGCATGATCTGGAAGATTGAATCGAGTGAACTGTTTACATTTTGATTCTGCTGAACCAATGCTTTCTTCCTTTGGGCTTGATTAATCCCATTCCCGTTCATTGTTTTCCATTTCTCTTTAGAGATAGCTATCTATTGTGCGATCAGCGAGGGGGATCAGACAGACAGTGTGGAACCTACCTGTGTGATAGGTGGCCCTTGAATTCAGGCTCAAGTCGTCCATGCTAGTTGTCCATAATAATGATAATCGTGGTGTTTGTTCAGCGCTTACCATGTGCCAGGCACTGTACTAAACGCTGGGGTGGATACAAGCAAATTGGGTTGGACACAGTCCCTGTACCACTTAGGGCTCACAGTCTCAATCCCCTTTTTACAGGTGAGGGAACTGAGGCCCAGTGAAGTTGACTTGCCCAAGGTCACACGGCAGACAAGTGGCAGAGCTGGGATGAGAACCCAGGTTCTTCACACTCACAGGCCCGTGTTCTCTTCATTAGGCCACGCTGCTTTTGATGTTAGCCATCGAGCCATCCATCCACCCATCCAACAATCAATTATATTTATTGAGTACCTTCTGTGGGCAGAGCGTTGTACTAAGTGCTTGGGAAAGAACAGTGGACTTGGTAGACACGATCCCTGTCCATTCATCTCTACAGCCTTCCTGAAACCCCACCTCTTCCAGGAGACATTCCCTTATTCATTATCTTCTTCCCCAGTTACATCCTCACAAGGGAGGCCCAGTGGAAAGAACCCAGGCCTGTGAGTCAGAGAGGCTAATCTTGGCCTCTGCCACTTGTTGTTTGACTTTGGCCATATTGCTTAACTTCTCTGTGCCTTGATTTCCTTATCTGTAAAATAATTTAGCGAGCCCTTACTATGTGCAACGCACTGTATTAAGCATGTGGGAGAGTCCAGTACAACACAATTAGCAGCCGCGTATCCTGCCCATGGTATGTATGAATCACTTTGCAGATTTGGCCTTGGGCTATGGGCTGATAAGAAGTTGTATCTGTTAATAATTGTGGTATTTGGCTTGGTATTTGGCAAGCCAAGCTGAGGTAGATACAAGATAATTGGGTCAGTGGTCTGGCGGATATGGAAGGGGAGGGAGGTCCAGGCTAGAGAGAGGATAGTGGTGAGATTGATGAGATTGAGATACAGTGAGTAGGTTGGGATTAGGGGAGCGAAATATGTGGGCTGCGGTGGAGTGAGAGAGTAGCAAGAGGAAGCAGGAGATGGCAAGGTGATGGAGGGCTTTAGAGCTCTGTTAAGGAGTTTCTGTTTGCTGCAGACATGTTTGGGAAACCACTGGAGGTTCTTGAGGAGTGGGGAAACGTGGACCGAACAGTTTTATAGAAGAGTGATTGTGCAGCAGAGCAAATTATGGGCTGGAGTGGGGAGAGGCAGGAGGCAGGGAGATCAACAAGGAGGCAGATGCAGTAAAAAAATAATAAAATAAATAAGATGACATTTGTTAAGCGCTTACTATCAATCAATCAATCGTATTTATTGAGCGCTTACTGCGTGCAGAGCACTGTACTAAGCGCTTGGAAAGTACAAGTTGGCAACATCTAGAGACAGTTCCTACCCAACAGTGGGCTCACAGTCTAAAAGGGGGAGACAGAGAACAAAACCAAACATACTAACAAAATATAGAATAGATATGTACAAGTAAAATAAATAAATAGAGTAATAAATATGTACAAACATATATACATATATGCAGGTGCTGTGGGGAAGAGAAGGAGGTAAGATGGGGGGGATGGAGATGGGGACGAGGGGGAGAGGAAGGAAGGGGCTCAGTCTGGGAAGGCCTCCTGGAGGAGGCTTTACTATATGCAAAGCACTGTTCTAAGTGCTGGGAGGGATACAAGGTGATCAAGTTGTCCCACATGGGGCTCACAGTCTTCATCCCCATTTTACAGATGAGGGAACTGAGGCTCCGAGAAGTTAAGTGACTTGCCCAAGGACAGACAGCAGATATGTGGCGGATCTGGGATTCAAACCCATGACCTCTGACTCCAAAGCCCGTGCTCTTTCCACTGAGCCATGCTACTTCTAGTAGTCAAGGTGGGTTAGGATAATAATAACAACAATAATAATAATAATAATAATAATGATGGCATTTGTTAAGTGCTTGCTATGTGCAAAGCACTGTTCTAAGCGCTGGGGAGGATACAAGGTGATCAGGTTGTCCCACATGGGGCTCACAGTCTTAATCCCCATTTTCCAGATGAGGAAACTGAGGCACAGAGAAGTGAAGTGACTTGCCCAAAGTCATACGGCTGACAATTGGCAGAGCTGGGATTTGAACCCCTGACCTCTGACTCCCAAGCCCGGGCTCTTTCCACTGAGCTATGGTGCTTCAATAGCTACGCTACTTCAATAGCTACGCTGCTTCAATAAATGTTTGGGTTAACGTGGCAGCAGTTTGGATGGAAAGGAAAGGGTGGATTTTACCGGTGTTGTGAAGGTTGAACTGACAGGATCTGGTGACAGATTGAATATGTGGGTTGAATGAGAGAGATGAGTCGATAACGGGCAAGTTTATGGGCTTGTGAGACAGGGAAGGTGGTGGTGATGTCTACAGTCATGGGAAAGCAGGATACCCAGGTGAACTGAAAAAGCCAGAGAACAGAGTAAGCAATTTAAAGATGTAGTGAAGCAGAGTCTCAATAATAAAGGTGCTCAATACATACCTCTGATTGACAATGCACAATAGCGGTGGACAGTTGGAAGCCCCCTGTAGCTGACAGACCAGGGTGGTGTGCAGCGCTCGGGAGAAGCAGCGTGCATGGTCTAGAGGATGGAGCTTGGGCCTGGGGGTCAGAAGGACCTGAGTTCTAATCCCTTCTCGGCCACTTGTCTGCTGTGTGACCTTGGGCAAGTCGCTTCACTTCTCTGTGCCTCAGTTACCTCATCTGTAAAATGAGGACTATGATTGGGAACCCCAGGGGGAACAGGACAGTGTCCACCCTGATTAGCTTGTATCTACCCCAGCGCTTAGTAGAATACGTGGCACATAGTAATTTCTTAACAAATGCCATTACAAAAAAAAAGCAGAAAAGACTGCAGATGGCATTGAGCAAGCCTCTTGACAAAGACCAATTCTTGCCCAACCAGGGATGACTTCAGTGTAGTCCCTCTGGATTGGACGCCTCCTGCCCATCTTCATTTTCCCTATTCCTGTCCCTCTTCACTTTCTCTCTTTTTTTCCCCCTTTCCTTCTCTCCTCTCTCCCTCTTCAATTGGTGATGCTCTTCAGTGTCACCAAGCAGAGGGAAAGTATCTTGGAAGAGAAGGATTCTGAGGAGGAAGCTGGTTTCTCCTTGACATCTGGGTGCAGTCCTTGCCTTGGGAAATGGCACAGATGTTTTTGTCTTCTAAGTCACTCCTCTTTTGCGTGCTGTCTTGCTTAATTTAGGAGGAATGCAATCAAGGCTGCAAATGTTTAGGAAGTTGGCATAGAACAGCGGTGAAGATAAACTTTGGTCCAGACCACGAGCTTGTTATGGGCAGGGAACGTGTCTGCCAATTCTGTTGTATTGTACTCTCACAAGTGCTTAGTCCAGTGCTCTGCACACAGTAAGCGCTCCATAAATAAGAGGCCTTCCCAGACTGAGCCCCTTCCTTCCTCTCCCCCTCATCCCCCTCTCCATCCCCCCATCTTGCCTCCTTCCCTTCCCCACAGCACCTGTATATATGTTTGTACATATTTATTATTCTATTTATTTATTTATTTATTTTACTTGTACATATCTATTCTATTTATTTTATTTTGTTGGTCTGTTTGGTTTTGTTCTCTGTCTCCCCCTTTTAGACTGTGAGCCCACTGTTGGGTAGGGACTGTCTCTATATGTTGCCAACTTGTACTTCCCAAGCGCTTAGTACAGTGCTCTGCACACAGTAAGCGCTCAGTAAATACGATTGATGATGATGATGATAAAATATCATTGATTGATTGGTATTGGTTTGGAAGCTAGGTGATTGCTTGGCAAGAGTCAGTGTGGTCTACTGGAAAGAGTGCATACTTTAGAGTCAGAGGACCTGGGTTCTAGTCTCTGTGAGTGTGGGCAAGTCACTTAGCATTTCTGTGCCTCAGTTGCCTCATCTGTAAAATGGGGATCTGCTACAAGTTCTCCTTCCTCCTCAGACTGTGAGCCCCGTGTGGGACAGGGACAGGTCTGACCCAATTATCTGGTCTCTACCCCAGCGTGTTAGTACAGTGCTTGGCATATCGAAAGCTCATTACAAATACCACTGTTATTATTATTAGAACTGTTATTTCCCCCAGATTATTCCACAATCCTCCCACCCCTCGTCTACTTTGGATTGTTCTTGTGCTGCCTGGCCAAGTGGCTGAAAAATAATAGTTAATTGATGGTATTTATTGAAGACTTACTCTGTGCAGAGTACTGTACTAAGCTCTTGGGAGGGTACAAAACAAGACATGCATGTGACCTCCTGGAAAGAGAACGAATCTGGCAGACAGAAGACCTGGTTTGCAGATACCACAATAATAATAATAAGATCCCTGCCCAGAAGGAGGTTACTGGCTAGAAAGGAAATAGACAATGAAATTTCCCCTATCTCCATTCATTCATTCATTCATTCAATTGTATTCATTGGGTGCTTACTGTGTGCAAAGCACTGTACTAAGTGCTTGGGAGAGTACAGCATAACAACAAATAGATACATTCCTGCCCACAATGAGCTCACAGTCTAGAGAGGGAGACAGACACTAATATAAATAGGTAAATAAATGAATCACAGATACATACAAATATATACTTATGTGCTGTGGGGATGGAAGGGAGTCCCCAAACTAATCCTGACTAGGCAAGATTTCCTAATGATAATAACAATTGTATTTGTTCAGCGCTTGCCATGTGCCGAACTCTGTACTAAGCACTGGGGACAATTAGAGCAGACACGGTCCCTATCTCACATGGGACTCACCATCCAAGGGGGGAGGGAGAGCAAGTATTTAATTCTCATTTTATGGTTGAGGAAACTGAGGCCCAGAGAAGTCGAGTGACTTGCACAAGGTCACTCAGCAGGCAAGTGGAAAGATACACTGCCGACCATGGGACAGGGAGGGCTAAGGATGGGGTTAAATAAATGGAGATTGGGAGGGGGAGGAAGTTTCAGGCAGGAGGAAAGAAGTGAGCAAAGGATCAGAGTCAGAGGAATGGAAGACGAAGCACAGTGAGCAGGTTAGCTTTAGAGGAGCAAAGAGTGTGAGCTGGGGTGTGGTGGAAGAAGAGAGTGGATGGTAATAACAACTCTGGTGTTAATAACAGCAGTAATAATAATTGTGGTATTTGTTCAGCACTTGCTATGTGCCAAGCACTGTACTAACCACAAGGGTAGACATAAGATAATCGGGTCCCTCATGGGGCTCGCAGTCTAAATAGGAGGGGAGACAGGCATTGAATCCCTGTTCAATCAATCAATCAATCAGTGGTATTTATTGAACACTTACTGTGTGTAGAGCACTGTTCTAAGAGCTCGCGAAAACACAAGACGAAATACAATGCAGCGGAGACCATAGATGCAATCCCTGCCCACAAGGAGTTTACAGTTTACGGGGAGACAGACATAAAAATAGGGGCAATGGGAGAATATAAAGATATTTATTTAAGTATTGTGCTGCTGGGTTAGCTGGGTTGAGGATTTGCAGTGTGGCTTAGTGAAAGAGCTCGGGCTTGGGAGTCAGAGGACGTGGGTTCTAATCTCTGCTCTGTCACTTGTCTGCTGTGTGACTTTGGGCAAGCCGCTTAACTTCTCTGTGCCTGTTACCTCATTTGTAAAATGGGGATTAAGACTTTGAGCCCCACGTGGGACAACCTGATTACCTTGTATTTATCACAGTGCTTAGAACAGTGCTTGACACATAATCAGCACTTGATAATAATAATTATTATTATGGCTGGATTAGGGTTCGGCAATATTAAGAATCAACACGGCACCAGTTTTATGCAGCAGATATGAATGGATAATGTAAAGATAAATTTCACTCTCAGGTTGGTAATGCCCACAGGGAAAATGTGATGATGATGATGATTGATTGAATTTTTTAAGCCAAGCACCGTTCTAAACGCTGGGGTTGATACAAGGTGATCAGATTGCCCCATGTGGGGCTCACAGTCTTAATCCCCGTTTTACAGATGAGTTAACTGAGGCACAGAGAAGTGACTTGCCCAAGGTCCCACAGCAGATAAGTGGTGGAGCCGGGATTCGAACCCATGTCCTCTGACTCCCAAGCCCGGGCTCTTTTCACTAAGCCACGCTGCTTCAGATCTAGCCCAGTCCCATCAGATACCAAAGTCTTCCAGCTAGCCACTCCCCTGGCATCTGCAGGGCTCAAATTCTGATTGCTAAATTTCCTGTTCATCGGATTTTTGAGAACAGGATGCATTGGGCTTTCTGTGAGTTCAGTAAAGCGGCCTTCTAAGTGTTTCTCAAGGGCCGCCCGGAGGAGGGAAGGTAATGAACTCGAAGCCAGCCAGTCTACCGGCAGGATGCCGACTGTGGAATTCTCCAATCCTGACCGTCCAGGCGCCCACTTGCATAACTGGGAGCTTTATTTTCCAGGTGGGAGTCAGAGGTGGGGGCTTTGACTCTTGGGGTGTTCCCCCCTGCCCTCCCTGCTTGACCCCGCCCTGCCAACCGCATGATTTGTTTGTTTGGCTTTTTCTCACCCTGCCCTCTCTCCACCCTCACCACCCCACCCACCCCACGCATCCTGCCTCCTTCTTGACTCCCTTACACCTCTCCCCCCATAGTTCCCTTTGCCTCTCCCCACTCCCTTTCCTGTGGCCCTCTCTGTTTCCTTCCCCCCGACCACCTCGCTGCTGGGTCAGTCCACACCCATAAATCTAGGAGCTTAATTTGTAACCCCAGCTTCTGTCTGCCCCGGCGCTTAGTACGGTGCATGGCACAGAGCAAGCACTTAACACATACCACAATATTATCATTGTTATTCCCTGCTCCTTTTCCAAAATCCAGGCCCCTTGCAGCTTACACCATCCAGGACCTCCAAAAACACAGGGATGATGGGACAGGATTGGGCAGATTGGGGATTGTCCCCTCTCAGAGTCCTCTCCCTCCCAAGCCCGTCCTGCCCTTCTCCCAAGCGTTTAGTACAGTGCTCGGCACACAGAAAGCGCTCAATAAATACCACTGATGCTGCTACTGCCCTGGGCAGCAAATACCAAGGGTAGTAGAATCAAACCAACAGACCTCAAATAGATTTGTTCCAAATGTAATCAGATTATTCCTAGTTTATTCATTCATTCAGTCATATTTATTGAGCGCTTACTGTGTGCAGAGCACTGTACTAAGTGCTTGGGAAGTACAGGTTGGCAACGTATCGAGACGGTCCCTACCCAACAGTGGGCTCACAGTCTAGAAGGGGGAGGCGGAGAACAAAACAAAACATATTAACAAAATAAAATAAATAGAAGATGTACAAGTAAAATAAATAGAGTAATAAATACGTACAAATATATATACATATATACAGGTACTGTGGGGAAGGGAAGGAGGTAAGGCGGGGGGGATGGAGAGGGGAGAGGAGAGGGAGAGGAAGGAGGGGGCTCAGTCTGGGAAGGCCTCCTGGAGGAGGTGAGCTCTCAGTAGGGACTTGAAGAGAGGAAGTTTATGTTTATGTCTCCCAAGCACTTGGTAGAGCTCACAGCACAGAATAAGCACTCAATCTGTACCACTGATTGATGGATTGATTGATGAAGTGTGCTGAAAACTGACTTGGGATGGGACTGTGAGACTGTTTAATTTTTAATCAGCATTTGCAACGTGCAAGGCTCTTGACTGAACAGCACAGCCAGAGAAAAGGTTTAGCTTCCTCCTCCCTGTCCCTCCACAGCTTCATTCTGGTATACCAAGAAGGATCTATGACTTAGCTACTTTGGAGTAACTTAGAAAACAATCCCTTTCCATCTTTATTTAAGATGGGCTTCTGAGGGAAGTGGGGGTCCTGCTTCTGTTGATCTAAAGAAGCTCAGGGTGGCAAAACCTGGCCAGGCCTGGCAAGTGCGAAAACACAGCAAAAAGTGCAAAAAACACTGCCAAAAGTGCAATAACACAGCAAAAAGGGCAATAACATGGCAAAAGTGCAATAACACAGCAAAAGGTAGGTTTATGGTGCATGGTATGGTACATATTGTTAAGTTTTTCAGCTGCGAACACATATTTTAGCTGATTTACAGGAAACATGATGAGTGGGGTCAGGGGAGGGGACTCACACCCCCCACCCAGAACCAACCAAAAACCATTTGCAAAAGCCACATTTCACTCACCTGCTGATTTTCTCCTTTCTCTGGGAACGTTCTTTATCAAAACCACATCCACTTAGCATTTTCAGTGCTCAGCCCATCGGACTCCTTTCTGGTTAATCACCTTCAGGTATCCAACCAAATGCTACTTATTGAACACTTACTGTATGCAATGCACTATACTAAGCGTTTGGGAGGGTAAAATGCAAGTAGATCCCTGACCACAAGGAATTTACAGACTAGAAGGGGAGATAGTTTCATCCTAAGACTAACTGAAAGTTTGTAGCCTGTTTTTTTTTTTTATCTCAAGGAATTAGAAACCTGCCTAGAGATAGATGTTTGCCCCATCCAATTTCTAGATGGTAAAAGCAGCACGGTCTTAGTGAAAGAACCCTGAGAGTCAGGGGACCTGAATTCTAATCCCAGCACTGTCACATGCCTGCTGGGTGACCCTGGTCAATCACTCTGTGCCTCAGTTTCCCAACCATAAAAGGAGGGTTTAATACCCGTTCTCCCTCTTAGACTGCGAGCCCCTTGTGGAACAAGAACTGTATCTAACCCGATTAACTTGTATCTACCCCATGCTTAGAAGAGTGTTTGACACATAGTAAGCACTTAACAAATACCACACTTATAAATTATAATTATAAGGAGCTCATAGCCTAGAGGGAGAGACAGCCAGATTCTAAGGCTAACTGAAAGTCTGTAGCCTGGTCATCTCAAGGAATTGGATACTTGTCCAGTGATAGATGTTGTCGCCTCCAATTCCTAGATGGTAAGAGCAGCTCTGCAGTTGTCAGTCTTCGCTGGGAAAGTGAAGCAGAAGTTGAGGTGGTTTTTCCACTACAAGCAATCCATGAAAATATCCTACTAGGGCCTTACTGACCTGAGTTAATAAAGGCAGAAGTAGATGGTTTGTTTCCTGTATTTGTTTTATTTTAGGGTATTTGTTAAGCGCTTACCATGTGTCAAGCACTGTTCTAAGTGCTAGGGTAAATAGAAGTTTATCAGGTTGGACACAGTTCCTGTCCCACAAGGGGCTCACAACCTAACTAGGAGGGAGTAAGATTTAATCCCCATTTTGTAGTATTGGCTCTGCCACCTGCGTGCTGTTTGACCTTGGGCAAGTGATTTAATTCTCTGGGCCTCCATTTCCTAATCTGTAAAATCGGGATCAAATGCCCGTTCTCCCACCCCTTAGGCCACGAGCTGTGTGTGAAACAGGCACTATGTCTGTTTGGATTGTCCTGTATCTATCCCAGGGCTTGGCGCATAGTAGGTCCTTAATAAACATCATCACCATTAGTGTGGTTGCAGATAGAGCACAAACCTGGGAGTCAGGAGGACCTGGTGGCTTTGGGGAAGTCATTTCACTTCTCCGTGCCTTAGTTACCTCATCTGTAAAATGGGGATTAAGACTGTGAGCCCTGTTTGGGACAGGGACTGGGCCCAACCTGATCTAGTCCAGCACTTAGTGTGGTGTCTAACTCAAAGTAAGCACTTAACAAATACCATTTTTTTTTAAAAGACCTGGATTCTAATCCCTGTTCTACCACTTGTCTCATTTGAGTCCCTTGGGCGAGTCAGTTTATTTCTGCATGCCTCAGTTTCCTCATCTGTAAAATGGGGATACTCGTTCTCCCTCCCTCTTAGGCCATGAGCCCCGTGTCTGACTCAATTATCTTGTATCCACCCCAACACTTGGTAGTAATAGTGGTATTTATCAAGCACTTTTGGTGTGTAGAACACTGTTTTACACATTGAGAAAGAATACGCTGGGGGAGAGGGGCTCACCATGGTGTCTTGGGAAAGTGGTTGAACTGGGCCCAGACAGGTGGGAACTTCCAGACTTCCTGGGAAAGAGACTGTAGCCCAGCTTCCAAAAAGTGAGGCATAGATGTTCGATATTTGTATTAAATGTACCTTGTGCTTCACAAATACCATAGTCTTTAGGTCAGGGAAAATGAACCTGGAAGCTATGAGCCCACTGTTGGGTAGGGACCGTCTCTATATGTTGCCAACTTGTACTTCCCAAGCGCTTAGTACAGTGCTCTGCACACAGTAAGCGCTCAATAAATACGATTGATTGATTGATTTACCAGCACGAAGAAGCATTTTCAAATGCCTGAGCACAGGAAACATACCACAGACCAGAGAACAGTCAAGCATCTTTAGTCAGGCGAGTTTTCTTTACGGCTATGATACAGGTTCAGCGACAGAGGCTACACACAGCAAAGGGCTCTGTGGGCGGTGGCACCAGTGGCAACTCGGGGGGACAGGCTGAACACAAAATTCCTTGGTGGAAGGAATAACTGCCCAGGCCTGGTTCACCCCATCACCGGTAGTCGAACTCCAGAGGTGAAGACAGTGACGTCAACGCCGTCCTAGTCTCCCCGCGGGTGGCTCTTTGGTGTTGGCGGGATTTTGTCTCCTCGGCAGTGATTTAATACGCATCCTCCCTGTCGAATGAATCCCCAAATAATAGTAATTACACGGGGGATGCTTTTGAAATGTGTCAGACTTTTATGAAGCAAGAACAACAAGGAAAGAGATTTGGCAAAGCTGAGTTTGGACAATATCGCCACGTGGCCTAGCGAAAGAACCTGGGCCCGGGAGTCAGAAGTCCTGGGTTCCAATTCCGGCTCCGCCACTTGGCTGCTGTGTGACCCTAGGGCAAGTCACTTCTCTGGGCCTCAGTTTCCTCATCTATATAGTGGGATTTTAGTACCTGTTCCCCCTCTCCTCGGAGTGTGGACACATGGACCGTCTCTATATGTTGCCAACTTGGACTTCCCAAGCGCTTAGTACAGTGCTCTGCACATAGTAAGCCCTCAATAAATACGATTGAATGAATCCCAAAATCATAGTAATTACACGGGAGATGCTTTTCAAATGTCTCAGACTTTTATGAAGCAAGAACAACAAGGAAAGAGATTTGGCAAAGCTGAGTTTGGACAATATCGCCACCTGGCCTAGCGAAAGAACCTGGGCCCGGGAGTCAGAAGTCCTGGGTTCTAATCCTGGCTCCACCACTTGGCTGCTGTGTGACCCTAGGGCAAGTCACTTCTCTGGGCCTCAGTTTCCTCATCTATATAGTGGGATTTCAGTACCTGTTCCCCCTCTCCTCAGAGTGTGGACACGTGGACCGTCTCTATATGTTGCCAACTTGGACTTCCCAAGCGCTTAGTACAGTGCTCTGCACACAGTAAGCCCTCAATAAATACGATTGAATGAATCCCCCACCTTACCTCCTTCCCCTCCCCCGGCACCTGTATATATGTATATATGTTTGTACGTATTTATTACTCTATTTTGTTTGTACATATTCTATTTATTTTGTTAATATGTTTTGTTTTGTTGTCTGTCTCCCCCTTCTAGACTGTGAGCCCACTGTTGGGTAGGGACCGTCTTTATATGTTGCCCACTTGTACTTCCCAAGCGCTTAGTACAGTGCTCTGCACACAGTAAGCGCTCAATAAATACGATTGAATGAATGAATGAATGAATGTGGGATAGGGATCGTCTAACCTGGTGATCTTGCATCTACCTCAGCATTTAGTAGAGTGCTTGGCACAGAGTAAGTGCTCAGCAAGTACCATCATTGTTATCGGGGGAGTGTTCTAAGGTGGAGGACTTTGGAGGGCTGCAGCAGTCGAGGCACTCTTGCCAATACTAAGGAGCAGTACAAAAGTACAAGCACTTAGTACAGTGCTTTGCACCCAGTAAGCACTCAGTAAATATGCTTGATTGATTAATTGATTGAGTACGTAATTGTCCTGGGCTGCAACTAAGTGTCTAGCACTTGGCTAGGAACAGGACACTCAAATCACACAGTCCCTGTCTCAAGCAATCCATCAGTGATATTTATTGAGCATCTACTGGGTGCAGAGTGCTGTTTTAAGTGCTTGGGAGAGGGCAATATGACAGAGTTGGTGGACATGTTCCCTGCCTACAAGGAGCTTACAGGCCCACTTAGGGTTTATAGTCTGAGAGGTAGAGAAAGCAGGTATTTTATCCCCCTTTTTCAGATGAGAACACTAGGACCCAGAGAGGTTAAGTGATTTGTCCTGGGTCACACAGCAGGCCAGCGACAGAGTTGGGATTAGCGCTTGGGTTTCCTGACTCCCAGTTTCATACTCCTGCAGGCTGGGAGAGTTGATGGAAGCTAGACCTTAAATATACAATAATGATAATAAAAATAATGGTATTTATTAAGCGCTTACTATGTGTCAAGAACTGTCCTAAGTGCTGAGGTAGTTACAGGTTAATCAGGAGAGTTAATCAGGTCAGACACAGTCCCTGTCCCACGAGGGGATCTCCGTCTATTTTTTTTTATAATAATGGTATTTAATATATGCTGAGTTTACATCTGTAGGTGGCTTCTAAATCCAGGGAGTCTACTCCCCGCTCTACCACTTGTCTGCTGTGTGACCTGGGGCAAGTCACTTCACTTCTCCATGCCTCAGTTCCAGCGCTTAGTACAGTGCCTGGCACATAGTAAGTGCTTAACAAATACCATAATAATAATTATTGTTATTAAAATGGGGATTGAGACTGTGAGCCCCAGATGGGACATGGACTGTGTCCAACCAGATTAGGTACAACAGCATGCAGTAGAGTGCCTGACACATAATAAAGTGTTTAACAAATACCATTAAAAACACACACACACAAAATAAAAAACCAGGGGAAGCCAAACAGTGCTTTCGAGGTGGCTGAGGTTGAGTTCTGGGTTCGGGGCTCTTTCTGTCATCTTCCTGTGAACTGCCTGTGGGTGAACCACAGCCCAACTTCTGGCAAACAGGCTTTTCTAGGCAGAGCAGCGGTTTCAGAAAGCAAAAGTTTAAGAAACATCTTTATCGGAAATTGGGCACTATCTTCCTGGGCATCTGTGGTGGACTCTTCACCTTGGTGGAATTTAGTGTTCAAGAGATTAAACAAGGGAGTCAACAGAACGACTTTGCAGAAGTGAAAACAACCCGGCAAGGGGTGAAAGCGCAAATACCCGGGACACCCAGTAGAGAGTTACAGTGTTGACCTGTCAGCTGGGTTGGGGAGTTGAAGGGGTAGGGATGTGGAATAAAGGAGGACATGGATGAGGTCCACCTCACAGTTTATTTCAGAGATCCCCGGCCAGATCTCACTGACGCAGGTAAGAATTACATACTCCCAGGGAATCTGCCAAAAAACTTTTTTTGGAAACTCACCCACCGATGGAGCCAATTTGGCAAAAGGACATAGGTGCACTATCTGGTCATTTTCACATTTTCATTTTATCCCAATTCTAATAGAAGCTTGATTTTTTTTTTTTTAAATGGTATTTATTCAGCACTTACTCCGTGCTAAAAGTGTTTCAAGCACTGCACTAAGGTGGTGGTCATTTAGAAAGAGAGGAAAGGGTAGGTTAAGGAAACGTTGTGGAGGAATGAATGCAGGATTTTAGAACAAATTCAGTGTGAGGTGAAAGATAGCAAGACCTCAAGATAAATGTCAAGGTTAGTGGACTGGGAGGGTGGAGTTGTTGACTGTGATGAGAAAGTTAGGAGGAAGGATGTGAGTTTGTGGGGAAGGTGAGTTCCATTTTAAGCATACTGAGACTGTTTTCTTCTCTGAAAACCAGTAAAACCGGTCATTTTCCATACAACGGTGACGAGAAAGTCTCAAAGCCCAGACTGGCCTGATTCAGAGATGCTTTCATTCACTGTTTTCTTGTTATTGACTGGCTCGTTAACAGTTTTAATTTCCTCAACCCTCCCAGGGTGTTGCTTTGTTCCCTGGGGACGTTCAAAAAATATTCACGGAATTGAACGATTGAGTGATTGAACTGAATGGCTTCTGCCTAGTGATTATTGAGCGCAGGAGTTCTAGAGGGAGGAGTTTGCCTGGGATGGATTGCGACAGCTAAAACGGTCGCATCTTTTTACACAGTGGGTGTGACCGTGAAACAAAGATCTTGTCAAGTTTCCTGTTCAAGGACCCACAGAGGTTGTAGCCCAGCCCAAGAGTGATAACATCAGCTCTACCAAGTTCAAACGTCTGCAAAAAAATACCCCCAAAAGAAAATACCCCAAAAGAAAATGAAATGATCAGTTTCATCCCTTTAGATTGTATGGTCGCTATGGGCAGGGAACGTGTCTACCAACTCTGTTGTCTTCTCCCAAGCGCTTAGTGCAGTGCTTTGCACGCAGTCAGCGCTCAATAAATACCATTGATGATGTTGATGTTGATGCCACTGGCTTGCCCGTGTGACCTCGGGCAAGTCCCTTGATGTCTGTGGGCCTGTAGTTTTCTCATCTGTAAAATAGAAATAATATACCCGCTCGCCCTCCCTCTTAGACTGTGAGTTCTGTGTGGGACAGGGACTGTTTATGAGCTGATAACTTCGTGTCCACCCCAGTGCTTGGCACAATGTGTGGCACATAGTAAGCACTTCATAAGTACCATTATAGTCTATAGGGAGCTGATGAAAACCTCCGGAGAATTTCAACCATTCAAGCATGCGCTTAATGAGATAGTAAGCCACATTATTAGTGATACTGAAAGTGACGGACGGCATTCATCGAGAAAATAAGAGATAAATTAATCAGTTTTCACTGAGCTGCTTGACCATGGAAGGCTAATCAATTCCCTGACTCAGGACAAGCCAAGGAAGGATTGAATAATTAAATCTTTTATCTGCCAGCTCTTTTCCTACATGATTGATGGGAACTCTGTCTTAGATGGATAAGAAGCAGCATGGTTTGGTGGATAGAGCACTGATCTGGGGGTCAGAAGGCCCTGAGTTCTAATCCCGGCTCTGCCACTTGTCTGCTGTGTGACCTTGGGCAAGCCACTGAACTTCTCTGTGTTTCATTTCCCTCAGCTGTAAAATGGGGATTAAGACTGTGAGTCTTTTGTGGGACAGGGACTGTTTCCAACCTGACTACCTTGTGTCTATCCCAGGGCTTAGTACAGTGCCTGGTGCATAGTAAGTGTTTAACAAATATCATTAAAAAATACTGTCCCCTTTCAAATGGCTTACAGGAAAAGGGGCTCCACAGTCTCCTTGTGGGTCACAAACCAACCTTCTTGGTCATTTAATAGGACACCCTGGCTTATTTAGGTTTCCTTTTTTAGTAGTCCTTTTCAATCAGTCTGTGGTATTTATTGAGCACTGACTATGTGCTGAGCACTGAACCAAGTGCTTGGGAGAGTCCAATATAATTGAGCACTGACTATGTGCTGAGCACTGAACCAAGTGCTTGGGAGAGTCCAATATAATAAAGTGGGTAGGCAATTCCCTGCCCAGAAGGAGCTTCCAGTCTAGAGGAGGAGCTTACAGTGTAGGAGGAGCTTTATTGCTCTATTCTCCGTTGACCCTTTTTCATGGATGGCCTGGCTGGTGTCGTTCTTTCTCTATCCTTCCTCTTCTTCCTTCCTTAGTTTAGGGAGCCTCTGTGGTGGCTAAGGTCTCAGAGCGCTTCATAAAACCCTGCTTAACCACCACAACTGTCCCTTGTCTCCCAGCCCCTGCCAGAGCAAGGAACGGCAGTCTATGTTGTCATTCTGAGGGGAGTTAATTTAGATGCGTTGGTTGGGCTATCCATTCCCTGAATGAGCAAGAGGTTGAGTTTGTCAGATCAAAATGGGGTCCCGAAATTTCCCAGAAGTTTATAAATGAAACAAAGGAGATTTTCTGACTGGATCTCCATCCTCCAGCCTCTCTCAATACCTCCCTGTCAAGATTCTCAATCAATCGAGAGTATATCTTGGGCACTTACAAAGTGCTCAATATAGATAAAAATACATTTGTTTATAGTAATATCTGTCTCCCTCTCTAGACTGAAAGCTCACCGTGGGCAGGGAATGTGCCTACCAACTCTGTTATATTGTACTCTCCCAAGTGCTTAGTAATAATAATAATGATGACATTTATTAAGCGCTTACTGTGTGCAAAGCACTGTTCTAAGTGCTGGGGAGGTTACAAGGTGACCAGGTTGTCCCACGGGGGGGGGGCTCACATTCTTCATCCCCATTTTACAGATGAGGTAACTGAGGCCCAGAGAAGTTAAGTGACTTGCCCAAAGTCCCATAGCTGACAATTGGCGGAGCTGGGATTTGAACCCATGACCTCTGACTCCAAAGCCCGCGCTCTTTTCCAGTGAGCCAAGTACAGTGCTTTGCATATAGTAAGCGCTCAGTAAATACCACTGATTGATTACAGAGTTGGTAGACACAGTTCCATGCCCACCACAAGCTTACAGTCTAGAGGACTATAAGATTATCGGCACTTCCATGGCAGGGATGACTGCCTTTTATCATCAGTTCTCCTAGAACATGGGGATGATGTCCCCACTGAGGAAAAACTGTGCTAGGTGCTCATGCCTTGACCAGCACTACACACAGGCACCTGATCATTTCTTCCAACATTGCATCAAATTTTCTCCAGACAACTTAGGAGGAATGGCGAGGGCAAGCTGGGGTGCAGTAGGAGAAGAGAGCGTACAGTCAAAAGAGAGAGCTGAGAGAGGTCTTGAGCAAGTCCAGGGCTCAGAAAAGCCAGGAGACCTGATTTCACTGCAGTGGGGATTCTTTGACAGAAGGGACTTACCTTCTTTTTGACTTCTTGCCTGGCAATAGAAATAAAGAAAACCGGCATCAGAAAGAATCCAAAGGGAAACCACTACCCTTCTTCCCACCTCCCCTTAAGTCAAATAAGTGGTGATATAAGTATAAAATCATGTCTCCCTCCCTACCAGAAGTCCAAAGATTCCCTCCACTGGGCTTCCCCCATGCCGCTGAGCCAATATTTGGGTGAAATATTGTACCTTCCCCAGCGCTGAGGATAGGCGCTTGGCATATGGCAAAAAGTGCTTAACAAATGCCACGAACAATAATAATAATAATAATAATGGCATTTATTAAGCGCTTACTATGTGCAAAGCACTATTTTAAGCGCTGGGGAGTTTACAAGGTGATCAGGTTGTCCCATATGGGGCTCATAGTCTTAATCCCCATTTTACAGATGAGGTAACTGAGGCCCAGAGACGTTAAGTGACTTGCCCAAAGTCACATAGCTGACAGTTGGCGGAGCCGGGATTTGAACCCATGACCTCTGACTCCAAAGCCTGTGCTCTTTCCACTGAGCCACGCTGCTCCTCTTCCACCAAACCAAAACGTGTTAAACCCTGATCCCAGCTTTAGGAGAAACTGAAAATGAGAGCTTTATGGGAAGAGCTTCAGGACAGACGTTTCTTCCGAACCCTCAGCCTGCCTTTGAAATGGACGCTGGGCAGAGGGTGAAAAGAATCCAATCCAAGTCATAATAAGCAAATGGGAGAGAGGGCAGAGGTACTGATTCTTACACGGGCTCGATTCTGTTCTTGTTCACGGGGTCTATTTTGAGAGAAAAAGGAACTAAATGGGGCGTGTGTTCCATTGCAAGCTCTAGTCTCAACCTGGGGTGCTTTCAGGTGGCACCCCTCCCCAGCTGAGTGGCATCCAGAGGGATGCCCCCTTTGGGATGCCACCTGAGGGCTGGCAGGGTAGATGATGGTTGATTCACACCCGGCTCCTGGCTTTCCAAGGGAAATGCATGGAACACATGCCTGAACCTCAGTTTCCACTTCTGTAATTGGGGAGGTTTCACTATCACACAATCAATCAATCATATTTAATGAGCACTTACTATTTGCAGAGCACTGTACTAAGTGCTTGGGAGAGTACAATATAACAGTGTAACAAAGTTGGTAGACACATACCCCTTTTTTAGGGTATTTGTTAAGCGCTCACAATGTGCCAGGCACTGTACTAAGTGATGACGCAGATACAAGTTAGCCAGGTTGGACACAGTCCATGTCCCACTTGGGGCTCATAATCTTAATCCCCATTTTGCAGATGAGGTCACTGAGGCCCAAAGAAGTGACATTTTGTAATTTACTTTCAGCGCACTGTAGCTAAGGCCTCAGAAAATGTGTTTCACCCTTGACCAGCTCAGCACCCCGAAACCTAACACAAAGCCCCCTGTGGTCCCAGTGGGCCAGCCTAGAGTCCTGAAAGTTGGATTGATCTCTCTGGAGCAAGAAATCCTAAAACCTGCTCCGTAGTTGATACAGCAACTGAGTCTGTCATATCCACCTTCCTGTGGATTTTTAAAATTTTCCATTCAGTTCATTCAGGAGACTGCATTCGCATACCTTTCTTTAGTCGCTTTACCAGCCAAATGGTAAATGCCAAACCAGACAGTGCAGCAACTGTGATTCCCAGTGGAATTAAGATGGGTCGGTATTCACCCCGCTTAATGCTCGAAAGAACAGAATTTGAAGCTGAAAGAAGAAAGCAATATGGTTTAAGAAACAGCTCTACAATAGTAATTCCAGTATTTGTTATAAATTGTTACATGGATCTTAGAGAAGCAGTTTGGCCCAGTGGAAGGGGCATGGGCTCCGGGAATCAGAAGACCTGGGTTCTAATTCCAGCTCTGCCACTTGCCTTGGATGAGTGACTTAACATCTCCATGCCTCAGTTTCCTCACCTGATCCAATACCTGTCCTCCCTCATACTTTGATTGTGAGCTCCATGAGAGATCAGGACTATGTCCGATCCAATCATCTTATATCTACCCCAGGGCTTAGTTCAGTGCTTAGCACACAGTGAGCGCTTAACAAACACCACAAATTATTGGATCCGTTCTCAGTATTTCACCTTCTGAATTTGTTCCAAGGAGTTCCAAACTCTACTGCCATTAGGGAGAGGAACGTGGGATTGTGTGCTTAGTACAGAGCCTGGCATGTAGTAAGCACTTAACAGATACCATTAAAAAATGAGTCATGGGTCTGGCTAACCAAAGGAAAGAGGCTGCCCACTTCAGACCAGACCCAGGACCAGGGGACAGGAGGAAAGTAAGCAGAGCAAGCCACTTCTCTTTATGTTTGTTTGTTTGAGCAAGCCTCTCTTTATGTCCATTTGCTTGTTTGCCTGTTTTCTTTGACCTCCGTGTCTTTCCACTGATTTACCTCAGGAAAATGGGACTCCTGGGTAATCCTGAATCCCCTGGCCCATGGCTGGCTTAGCCCAGAAAAGTGAGGGTCTTTGAGGGCTCTACGTACTTGAATTTTTTCCATCCCTACCGTCCACTCTCTACGACTGGAACTTTTGTTACTGGGGCCTTTCTGATTGACAATACTTAGTATCCCAAGAGTTTAGTACAGTGATCTGCAAACAGTAAGTGCTCAATTACTATGATTGAATGAAAAGATGGCTTTTGGGTAGTGTCTGCTGAAATCGAGATTTCAGAGATATTCAGTTCTAGGACTCCAAATGGCACCCATTCTCCCTACCGCTGTTGCCTGATGTGTGCTGCTGGGAGGTGACTGTGTAATAATTCATTCAATCGTATTTATTGAGCGCTTACTGTGTGCGGAGCACTGTACTAAGCGCTTGGGAAGTACACGTTGGCAACATATAGAGACGGTCCATACCCAACAGTGGGCTCACAGTCTATTAAGCACTTACTATGTGCAAAGCACTGTTCTAAGCATAATAATAATAATAATGGTGTTCATTAAGCATTTACTATATGTCAAGCACTGTTCTAACCACTGGGGTAGACACAAAATCAGGTCCCTAGTGGGGCTCACAGACTAAGTATGAGGGAGAACAGGTATAGAAGCCCCATTTTATAGATGAGGGAACTGAGGCACAAAGAAGTGAAGTGATTTGCCCATGGTCATACAGCAGACAAGTGGCAGAGTCGGGATTGGAACCCAGGTCCTCTGACTCCCACGCCCATATTCATTCATTCACTCGTATTTATCGAGGGCTTCCTGTGTGCAAAGTTTTTTCCATTAGGCCACACTGCTTCTGTAACGATGAAAGAATGGTGAGAGACTGTGGGTAGTTCAGCAGAAACCGTCACCACTCCCACAAAAACAGTGTGAGAGCCTACTTTACTGCTTTAACCCCTGGTGTCTGAGCATTGGTCATCAGCAGGGAACGTGTCTACCAACTCTGTTATACTCTCCCAAACACTTAGTACAGTGCTCTGCACACAGTCAGCCTCAATAAATACAATTGATTGATTGACAAATTCATCTCAAATGGCAAGGAGCCAGGAAAGATGTACTACTGTGTTTTCAGGGGACCGGGGTGTAAGAGACCATGGGACACTCCCACGAGAGCTAAAATCTCACAATCAGCAATGGCATCTCTGAGCTAAAGGACAGCTTTGCATATTAGCCGGGTTTTACTTTGTATAGCACTCTGTTTCTTCCCCTTTTGACAGTTCGTAAAGCCTCAGTTTGTAAAGGTTTCCTATCACGGTTCCTTCTGCTTTGGGTGTTGGCTGTGCCTGCAGGTGCTGAAATTTTAGACTGTGAGCCCACTGTTGGGTAGGGACTGTCTCTATAAGTTGCCAACTTGTAGTTCCCAAGCGCTTAGTACAGTGCTCTGCACACAGTAAGCGCTCAATAAATACGATTGATTGATTGATTGATTGAAATTCTTCACAGAGTCCTCGGGCTAAATCATAACAAGCCCTGGGACAGATTTCTCCCTACCTGTTCAGGCATGTGTGCACGCTACACTCTCCCTTTTTTCTTTTTAACGGTGTTTGTTAAGTGCTTACTATGTGCCAGACACTGTTCTAAGCACTGGGGTAGATACAAGGTAATCAGGTGGGACACAGTCCCTGTTCCGCTCCCAGCCTTAATCCCCATTTTACAGATGAGGTCAGTGAGGTGCAGAGAAGTGAGTGACTTGCCCAAGTTTACCCAGCAGACAAGTGGCAGAGCTGGGAAGCTCATTGTGCACAGGGAATATGTCTGTTTATTGTTATATCGTCCTCTCTCAAGCGCTTAGTACAGTTCCCTGCACACAGTAAGTGCTCAATAAATACATTTGAGTGAATGAATGAACCCAGGTCCTTCTGCCACCCAGGCTCGTGCTCTATTCATTCATTCTTTCAATCGTATTTATTGAGCGCTTACTGTGTGCAGAGCACTGTACTAAGCGCTTGGGAAGTACAAGTTGACAACATACAGAGACGGTCCCTACCCAACAGCGGGCTCACAGTCTAGAAGGGGGAGACAGACAACAAAACAAAACATATTAACAAAATAAAATAAATATTATAGTAAATATGTACAAGTAAAATAGAGTAATAAATCTGTACAAACATATATTCAGGTGCTGTGGGGAAGGGAAGGAGGTAGGGTGGGGGGGAGGGGGAGAGGAAGGAGGGGGCTCAGTCTGTGTGGTCAGCTCTATCCACTGGACCAGACTGTTTCCCCACGCTCCTTTGTCCCCACTGGATTTCATCCTGGGGTTTTAGGACTGGCATCAAGATCGATCAAGAAAACAGAATTTTATTCCTGCTTTCCAGAGCCTTCCGAGCTCTACCCGTTGTAGTTCAGTTCCCAGTGCCCAAAGCCAGATAAACGAATCGAGGCAGACCAACTCCTAGGGGACTCCCATCCTGGCCCGCAACCCACTGGCGGCAACCTTCCCGGGGAGACCGCGGCCTACCTTCGCAAGTCGGGGCGGGGGCCGTCCATTGCCCCTGCTCCCTGCAGGTGATCTCTCTGGCACCTGCTAAAGTGCTGTGATCCGAGCAGGTGAACACGCACTTGGTGTGGATGGTGAAGTTTCCCAGGGCGTGGAAACAGACCATCGAGCCCCGCTCTGGGGCCCTCACTTCATCGCAGTGCATCGTGTTTGCTGGAAGGGAGACGGACAATGAGTCTTCCCTTAAAGGAAGATCCAGAAGAGGCTTGGGTACGTCCCTGGCTGAAGTTCAACACCTTGGCACCATCCCTCCCCTGCCTCAGCACCCCCTTTCCTGCACACCACTGCTTGTAGCCCCAACATTCCTGGAGTCTGAAGTGCTCACACGACACATGAAAGGCAAGGAAGGTGCTGGTAGCTGCTTCCTTCTCCTCTCATCCATTTCACTTTCCTTCATCATCATCATCGGTATTTATTGAGCACTTACTGTATACGCTGTGCTGAACTAAGTGCTTGGGAAAGTCCCAATACAACAGAATTGGCAGATGTGTTCCCCACCCGCAGTGAGTTTACAGTCTTTCCCTTTTCCTGCCTCCTTTTCCTCCTTTTGTTTCTACTTGTTCTTCCTCCTCCTCTCCCTTCTTTTCCCCTCTCATTTCACCTCCATCTCTTTTTCCTCGTCCTCAAACATGAAGGCCTCATCTATCCACCAGTGGGATTTACTGAATGGTTACTCTGCTCAGAACACCACATTAGTGGTTGGGAAAGTACAGTACAGTAGAGTTGGTAGACCACAAGGCGCTTACAGTCTGCCGGGCGACAAAACATAGAGAGCAAGCAAAATAGATAAACGTTCACATATATATTTCTTTGGATGTCCTCCTTGACTTGTTCAGCAGAAAGATGTAATAAAGAAAGCATGCGACAGGCGAACAAGTACATTTTTAGGTTGAGAATTTCTCCCAAACTTCTTAGGAAATTGTACCGATAGATCTTTGTAGTGCATTACTCTCAATTAGTAGTGAAGTACTGATGTAAGCAATTTCCTCTGCTAGAAATTGACCATCATTCATCATCATCATCAATCGTATTTATTGAGCGCTTACTGTGTGCAGAGCACTGTACTAAGTGCTTGGGAAGTACAAAATTGGCAACATATAGAAACAGTCCCTACCCAACAGTGGGCTCACAGTCTAAAAGGGGGAGACAGAGAACAAAACCAAACATACCAACAAAATAAAATAAATAGAATAGATATGTACAAGTAAAATAAATAAATAAATAGAGTAATAAATATGTACAAACATATATACATATACACAGGTGCTGTGGGGAAGGGGAGGAGGTAAGATGGGGGGATGGAGAGGGGGACGAAGGGGAGAGGAAGGAAGGGGCTCAGTCTGGGAAGGCCTCCTGGAGGAGGATAATTCAGATTATCATGTGTCTATCCCAGCACAGAGTACAGTGTTCTAACACATAGGAAGCACTTATTATTATTACTAGTAGCAGTAGTATTTGCAAAGACTTGCTTTTCATTCTCAAGGAATTTATAATTGAAAGACAATATTCACAATGCAGGAGGAGCCTAGGTTTAGCAGGACATTGGCTTTAATGCTGGGTTCACTAAAGCGTCGACTCCTTGGGATCAGGGATCATGTCTTTTGGACCCTCCCTAGTGCTCAGCACAATGTTCTGCACACAGTAGACTGTAAGTTCCTTGGAGGGGTGGGGATCATGTCTCTTAACTCTGTGTATCTTTATATTTTAGGGAGAAATATTCAGTTTCCGTTAAGCCACATAACTGGTAGTCTGGTTGATCAGTGTCAGCTGTGCGACTTTGGGCAAGTCGCTTAACTCCTCTGTGCCTCAGTTCCCTCACCTGTAAGATGGGGATGAAGACTGTGAGCCCCCCGTGGGACATCCTGATCACCTTGTAACCTCCCCAGCGCTTAGAACTGTGCTTTGCACATAGTAAGCGCTTAATAAATGCTATTATTATTATTATTATTATTATTATTGAACTCTCCCAAGCACCAAGTACACTGCTGTGCACACTGTAGACTGTAAGCTCTTTGTGGGGGCAGAGTTCATGTTTACTTTATTGTACTCTCCCTAGTGCTTAGTGCAGTGCTCTGCATACTGTAAGTGCTCCATAAGTACTGATTGACTGATGGATGAATTGACTGCTGGCTCTATTGAGGTAGGACCAGTTCGAACTGAGGAAAATCGACAGAACTCTGCCTTCTTCCCAGCTTTCCCTGGATCTTTAGAGATTCCCCCATTTCACAGGCTAGAATCCCAGCTGCCCTTGGATCAGAGCAAGATGGGGAAACTGAACAGCTGAACAATCTCCCCTCAGGAATATGTTGAAAAGGAGCAGGGGTATCTTAAAAGAAGAGCATCTGTATTATATGATGCAATTAGTTAGGGGTTGTTAATTAAAATATTGAGAGAGCGGGTGGATTATCAGGGAAATTGCATAATTATGTTTTTAAAAGTAGCTTCCTATCTTCACCCCTTGGCCCTGGGCCTATCTGTCAGCTTCCTCACAGGTCCTCATCTAGTCTTCTAGACTGTGAGCCCGTTTTTGGGTAGGGATTGTCTCTGTTGCCAAATTGTACTTCCTATGCGCTTAATACAGTGCTCTGGACACAGTAAGTGCTCAGTAAATGTGATTGAATGAATGAATGAATCTCAGCTTCCTCATCAGCACCAGTTAAGGCACTGCCCTCCAAACAGTTGAATATACTATTGTGAGGGATATTTCCATCAATGCCGTGCCTGGTGCCCTGGGCTGGGGCTGGGTTTTTTTTTTTAAATTTTGTTTTTTATGGTATTTGTTAAGCGCCTGTTATGTGCCAGGCACTGTAATAAGTGCTGAGGTAGATGCGAGCTAATCAGGTTGAACACAGTCCATGCCTTATGTTGCCAACTTGATTCCCAAGCGCTTAGTACAGTGCTGTGCACACAATAAGCGCTCAATAAATATGATTGAATGAATGAAATGAGGCTCACGGTCTTAATCCCCATTTTACAGGTTCTCTGAGGCCCAGAGAAGTGAAATGTCTTGCTCACGGTCACAAGGCGGAGTCAGCTTTTGGAAGCTTATGGGGAATATTAGTTTGAGAAGAGGTAATGGTGAGATCTGTCCTGTCTGTAGCTGACCCTGCAAACTAGAATGCTCCCAAAGCAATGTGAATCCTTTGTGAGTAGGGGGAAATTATACTTGAGAAGCAACATGGCATAGGAGAGAGAGCACGGGCCCAGGAGTCAGAGGACCTGGGTTCTAATCCGGCTCCACCACTGCTGTGTGACCTCGGGGAAGTCACTTAACTTCTCTGTGCTTTGGTTTCTTCCTCTATAAATGGGGATTCAATACCTGTTCTTCCTCCTACTTAGAGTGGAAGCCCCATGTGGGATGGGGTCTGTGTTAGACCCGACGATCTCGTATCCACCCCAGTGCCTAGTATGGCGCTTGGCACAGAGTAAGTGCTTAACCAATACAACACTTATTTTTATAATTACGTACCGAGATCTAGAGTAAAGTTGATTTCATTGTCAGTTGTGCCTTCAAAGAGAGATGCTGTGCTGCCTCTGGGCTGCGATGAATAAGTAGCAGAGCTTGTAGGATAGAGAGCAGTTTCCTGAGGGATCGGAGGTGTAGAAGGCATACCTGTGACGGGAAAAAGGAGCTTAATCTACATGAATCCCAGCAAAGTAGTTACCGCTCGGTCTAAGTTGGAGGCACGAGGACTTAATCCCCATTATACAGATGAGGTAACAGAGGCACAGAGAAGTTAAGTGACTTGCCCAGTGTCACCCAGTAAACAGTTGCGTGGCTCAGTGGGAAGAGCACAGGCTTGGGAGTCAGAGGTCATGGGTCCGAATCCCAGCTCCACCACTTGTCATCTATGTGACCTTGGGCAAGCCACTTACCTTCTCTGTGCCTCAGTTCCCTCATTTGAAAAATGGGGATTAAGACTGTGAGCCCCAAGTGGGACAACCTGATCACCTTGTATCTCCCCCAGCGCTTAGAGCAGTGCTTCACACATAGTAAGCGCTTAACAAATACCATCCAAAAAAAAAAACCAGTTGACAGAGCTGGGTTTAGAACCCAGATCCTCCTGACTGCACTAGGCCGCGCTGGAAATTGGATAAGAGGGCAAGGGCTTGGGAGTGAGTTCCTGGCATGCACCCCCAAAGCACCTCTGTGATTTTTCTTCTACCTGCTGCTGCCTGCCTCTTGGACTTACCTTCATCCTCCTTCTACCTACAGGTTGTTACTGCCGTAGGCTCAGCCCCGCTTCCCTCAGGTGTCAGAGAAGCTGCCAGCCAAACCCTGCAGGACCCAGAAAGTCACCACTTTTGGGCCATGGTGGTCTCGATGGAGGTGGCAGCCGTGCCAGGAAGCTGAGCACAGAAGCAATAGTAAGTTGCCCTGCCTCTATCCGGTCTCGCATTATATCGGTCTTTCCCCAGCCCAATCAATCAATCAATCAATTGTATGTATTGAGCATTTCCTGCTTGCAGAGCACTGCACTAAGCGCTTGGGAGAGTACAGCCTGAGTTAGTAGGCAGGTTTCCTGCCCACAAGGAGGTTACAGACTAGAAAGGAGCTTAGAGTATAGAAGGTTGTAAGCTTACAGTTTACAATGTAATGCACAGCCTGTTTTGCTAGTTCTAAAAGGCAGCCTGGTCTGGTGGAAAGAGCACAGGCTTGGAAGTCAGAAGAACCTGTGTTCTAATCCTGATTCTGCCAATTGCTTGCCGGGTGACTTTGGGCAAGTCAACTTCTCTAGGCCTCAGTTCCCTCATTTGTAAAATGGGGATTAAAACTGTAAGCCCCATGTAGGACATGGACTGTGTCCAATCTGCTTAGTTGATATCTATCCCAGTCCTTAGTACAGTGCCTGACAAATAGTAAGTGTTTAACAAATATCGTATATATTTATATTCGTGTGTATATTTGTGTATATATATATATAAGGGGACACACCTTCCCACACCCCGCTCCCTGAATAGAACTCCAAATCTTATCCTCAGTTGCCTTTTTTTTTTTTTTTAAGAAAAATGGTGTGCGGTATTGTGCTTGGCCAGATCTTTTTCCCACTTGGGTAGGGTTTCCAAAAGCACTCTGTGGGCCATTAAGAATCTGTTAGAGCTGCGGCAGGTTGTTTGTTTTCAAGATAGTTTGACGTTTATTTTTGGAACCACATCCTCACCCTCCCCTTCTTGAAATTGCCACACTGCTTCCCCTCAGGAACTTGCGCAGTTAGCTGAAGGGTAGAGACAGAGGGGCTGAGGAGGCACAGAGGATGTGTGTTTGTGTGTTTTGCTGTGAAAAGTGAAGAATGTATTCATGGACGGAAAGGGCCGTAGAAATTAAGTCCTCTAATGTAACTGAGGTCTCTGCCCTCAAGAAACTTACAGTGTGATGGAAAAATAGAGAAAGAATGGCCAGGGCAAGCCTAACCGAAATAATACTGATGGTAGTTGTTAAGTGCTTACTATGTGCCAGGCACTGTTCCAAGGGCTGGGGTAGATACAAGCTAATCAGTGTTAACCCCCATTTTACAGAAGAGGTGATTGAGGCAAAGTCACACAGCAGACAAGTGGTGGAGCCGGGATTAGAATCCAGATCCTTCTGATTCTCAGGCCCATGCTCTTTCCAAAAGATCTGGGGGCCACGGTGGACCATAAATTGAATATCAGTTAAAAAGAAGGGCTGCTATTAACAAATATAATACTAGACGTAGGGAAAAAACACTAGCCTCAGTACAACAAAACCTCTAGAATGGTCTTCTCTTGGGTCCATGCTTGGCTAGTATGAGGTTTGGTGTATGAGTACGGAAGAGTGCACTCTCATGTGAATTGCAGAAATGAAAGCAGGGGAGCTTGAGTAGCTTTTTGCTGTGGTCAGGGATTGATTTGATTTATGGTATTCGTTAAGTACTTACTATGTGTCAAGCACTGTTCTAAGCCCTGGGGCAAACACAAGTTTATCAAGTTGGACAGTCCCTATCCCAAATGGGGCTCACAGTCTAAGTAGAAGGTAGTATGATTTAATCCTCATTTTACAGAAGGTGAGTGACTTGCCCAAGGTCACCCAGAAAGCACTTGGCAGAGTCGGGATTAGAACCCAGGTCCTCTTCACTTCCAGGCCCATGCTCTTTCCACTAGGTCATGCTGCTTCTCAAAGAGGGCAACTCTTCTAAATCCTCTTTCTTGAACTTACCAATCACTAACTAGCCTAGGGGTGTGCTCTCTGGTGCCCTTCCATTTATGGCTTGCAGGGGTGAGAGAGTAACGATAATGATAATAATAATGGCATTGGTTAAGCGCTTACTATGTGCCAAGCACTGTTTTAAGTACTGGGGTAGATACAAGGTAATCAGGTTGTCCCACATGGGGCTCACAAACTTACTCTACATTTTACAGATGAGGTAACTGAGGCACAGAGTAGTTAAGTGACTTGCCCGAAGTCACACAGCTGATAAGTGCCGGAGTCAGAATTAGAACCCTCGACCTCTGACTCCCAAGCCCGGGCTCTTTCCACTGAGCCACGCTGATAAGCACTGGAATCAATTATTCCATGCGTGATCTTGGGCCTGAAAGTGTTAGCCCAAGCCTCCTCCTTCATTCCTGACAGGCTTTGTCATCCATAGTGAAGCCTGTGGTGGGCTGATCACCTTCTCCCGAAAAAAGAAGCCTTGAACAGCAGGATTAAGGCCAAAGGGGGAAGTTAGTCCCTATATTCAGCCATCTTCAGACCCTCATTGTAGCTTTGGATGGATCTTTTCAAAAGGGATGCAGAGAAACTGGAAAGTGGAACTATTAAGACGATTAAAAGGAGGGAAAAAAAGGGGCCAAGAGAATGGGAAAAAGATCAGGCTAAAGGATGGTACTAACGAGGGTTAAGTATGTGAAGAGTTATTTTGAAGATCATATTAATGGTGTGGATAAAGTCTTTACTGTGCTCCAAGCACAGCTCTAGATTCAAGAGAAGCCGACGCTAATTAGTTGTATTCTCTTGCCCCAGAGGACAGAATAAGAGGAAATGGAGCTAGACTCCAGCACGAGAGAGTTCAGTTAGATATAAAAAGGATTCTGGTGTCTAAGTGAGATTACACACTGAGCCGGATTACCAAAAGAACAAGTCACGGGGATTCCCTTAGGAAACAAAGAACAGATTTTTCTTGATTCATTTAGAAACTCTCCTCAGAGGTGTGAGACTGGATCCAGTAATCTCTTGAGATTCCTTTCTGAATGCTGATCGTGTGCTCCATGAGCATTTGTGTTTACCATAGCTCTTCACCTTCCCTGCCCCAGGAAGGAACTTGCCTAGAAGAGGCAAGAGAGCGCAAGTGGTCAATCAGTGGTATTTATTGAGCACTTACTCTGTGCAGAGCACTCTGCTAAGCACTTGGGAGAGGACAGTACAACAGAATTAGCAGGCGCGTTCCCTGCCCATAGTGAGCTTACGGTCTAGAGGGTCCTGCTCAAGCCATTAGTACTGTAATCAACTCCTCTGTGCAGATTCTCAGTCTGCCACTCTCATTGGGAGACATCGTCATCTTTGTACACATGTTGGATGTCTTGGACCAGGGGTTTGAAGGACATTGTTATAGCGCCAACCGCCCAGACGAGTCAGAATGATAGCTATTCTGCTGTCCATTGGGATGGTCTTGTGGGCAGGGAACAGGTAATACTACTAATAATAATGATAACTGTGGTATTTGTTATGCACTTACTATGTGTCGAGCGCAGCACTAAGCACTGGGGTAGAGATAGGATCATCAGGTCCCATATGGGGCTCACCATCTAAGTAGACTGTCTACCGACTGTTATACTGTACTCTCCCAAGTCTTTAGTACGGTGCTCTGCACACAGGAAGAGCTTAATAAGTATGATTGATGATTGACTATGATTGATGATTGAGAGAAGCAGCGTGGCTCAGTGGAAAAAGCACGGGCTTTGGAGTCAGAGGTCATGGGTTCAAATCCCGGCTCCACCACTTGTCAACTGTGTGACTTTGGGCAAGTCACTTAACTTCTCTGGGCCTCAGTTCCCTCATCTGTAAAATGGGGATGAAGACTGTGAGCCCCACATGGGACAACCTGATCACCTTGTAAATTCCCCAGCGCTTAGAACAGTGCTGTGCACATAGTAAGCGCTCAATAAATGCCATTATTATTATTATTACTGACTAATGGTCTTCTTATCTGATAGGGAAGAGGAAATAAAAGGGGGACAGAACCTTGAAGGTGAAAGCCACTGCCACGATTAAGACTGGCAGCCCCATGTGGGACAGGGATTGTGTCCAATCCAGTTACCTCGTATCTACCCCCAACGTTTGGCACAGTGCCTGACACATAGTAAGTGCTTAACAAATACCATTATTATTATTATTATTATTATTATTATTATTATTCCCCCACTGTTGCCCTGCAATTTCTAACCTTCACATGTCGGTGTCGGGGTAGACCAGATTCCAGTTGCTTCACAAGTAGTCACCTCGCTTCCCGTCAGGATGGCTCCCGCTAGGCAGGAGAACGCACATTCCGACCTGAAGCTGAAGTTCCCCAGCGGGTGGCTGCAGTCCATGGCGCCCAGCTTTGGGACTAGGGGAGGCTCGCACTGAACCACTGCAACGATCAAGACAACACTGATGGTGTTAGTCAAGTACTCACTATGTGCCGAGCACTGTGCGAAGTGCAGAAGGAGTTTCGAAATAACCGAAGCGGACACAGACCCTATCCCAACCCTCTAGATTGTACGCTCCCTTCCTATGCTATAAGCTCGTAGTGGGCAGGGAATGTGTCTACCAACTTTTTTTGTTTTTTGCTTTTAACGGTATTCGTTAAGCGCTTGGTATGTGCCAGGCGCCGTCCTAAGCGCTGGAGTAGATACAAGCTAATCAGGTTGGACAAAGTTCATGTCCCACATGGGGCTCACGGTTTTAATCCCCATTTTGCAGATGAGGTCACTGAGGCATAGTGAAGCTAGGTGACTTGCCCTAAGTCACACAGCAGACAAATGGCAGAGTGGGGATTAGAACCCAGGTTCTTCTGACTCTCACTGGGCTATGCTGCTTCTCAGTGTGACATCCACTGTTATACTGCACCCCCCAACAAGTGCTTTATACAGTGGCCTGCCCGGAATAAGAGCTCAATAAAACCCATTTATTGATTGATCGAAGGTTCACAGACTAAGAGACCAGGAGAGCAGGGAGTTTATCTCCAATTTATAGAACAGAAAACTGGGGCCCAGAGAGGTTCAGTGACATGCCCAGGTCACACAGCAGGCCAGCGTCAGAGCTGCAGCTAGAATCTGAATCGCCTGACTTCTGGGTCTGACCTCTTTCCACTAAGGCACAAAACACTAGCATCAAGGAAGAGGCGTCTTTCCTCATCTGGGACATCTAGTCTTGGAATAGCGTAAGAGCAGTCTGGAAGGGGGAGACAGAGAACCTGTATATATGTATATATGTTTGTACATATTTATTATTCTATTTATTTATTTATTTTACTTGTACATATCTATTCCATTTATTTTATTTTGTTAGTATGCTTGGTTTTGTTCTCTGTCTCCCCCTTTTAGACTGTGAGCCCACTGTTGGGTAGGGACTGTCTCTCTGTGTTGCCAACTTGTCCTTCCCAAGCGCTTAGTACAGTGCTGTGCACACAATAAGCACTCAATAAATACGATTGATGATGATGATGAAGTACTGAGCTTGTTCCTCCCCTAGGTGGGTTTTATTTCCTAATTTTTCTACTCTGAGTTCCGTGAGGGGTGTGAAATTGCTCCAGAAGAAGAAGGGCAGCAGGACCTGTGGGAGAAGCACAGAGTGCCGAGGTCAAAGAGATCATCCAAAGCTCGACTGGTCCTGTTCTACTCAACAGGTCAGTCAGTGGTATTTGGTGAGTGCTCACTGTGTGCAGAGCACTTGTACTGAGTAAGCACAAGGCGGAGGACACTAAGCTGTAGACTGTAGAGAAGCAGCATGGCATAGTGGGTAGAGCCCAGGCCTAGGAGCCAGAAGGTCATGGATTCTAATTCTGGCTCTGCCACTTGTCTGCTGTGTGACCTTGGGCAAGTCACTTCACTTCTCTGTGCCTCAGTTGACTCATTTGTAAAATAGGGATTGAGACTGTGAGCCCCACCTGGGACAGGGACTGTGTCCAACCTGATTTGCTTGTACCACCCTAGTGCTTAGTACAGTGCCTGGCACATAGTAAGCACTTTATTACTATTATAAGCTCCTTGTGGGCAGGGATTTTGTCTACCAACTCTAGTGTATTGTACTTTCCCAAGCATTTGGTACAGTGGTCTGCACAGAGTAAGCACTCAGTAAATATCATAGAGTTGGTGGATTGGAGGTTAGGAGAACAGGGGGGCAGTAGGATGAGGGAGGTTCCTCCTCATTCCACAGCCCCAAGCCACGCCTGGGTACCATGGTCAATCAATTGGTCGTATTTATCGAGCGCTTACTGTGTGCCGAGCACTGTACTAAGCACTTGGAAGAGCACGGTACAGCTGAGTTGGAAGGCACGTTCCCTGCCCACGAGAAGCTTACAGTTCACACATGCTGAGGGTGAAGAAACAGCCCAGGTTGAGGTGGCACGGCTTCTAGGTTCTTAATTTTCTCCTTTTGCATCATGCTGATTGTGAAACCATTTTCAGAAAAGTAAGGCGTTGCAGGTTTCTGAAGGGCCAACTTCCCATTTCTCAGAATGGCTGATGGTGCCAGTGCTCCCCCAAGTTTGAAAAACAGAACCAAACCCTTTTGCGAGGTCACCCCAAGATGAGGAAAAAGGAAGGGCATGAGCAGGGGCCTTACCGTATTGACACTGCGGCCCGTAGAACCCGGGGTTGCAGTTGCAGGTGTAATTATTAATGATCTCCACACATTCCCCGTGGCCACTGCAGGTCAAAGCTTGACAAGAGGCTTTAAACAGAGAGCACAAAGACAGAGTCAAACTGTATCTGATTTCTACTCCCCACTTTCAATCCCGCAGCACTCATGGGCAAAGCTTTCTTCTCTCCCATTTTTCCCCTCTCAGTAATTTATTTTAACATCTAATAATAGTAATAATAATGACATTTATTAAGCGCTTACTAGGTGCAAAGCACTGTTCTAAGCTCTGGGTAGGTTACAAGGTGATCAGGTTGTCCCACGGGGGGCTCACAGTCTTAATCCCCGTTTTTACAGATGAGGTAACTGAGGCGCAGAGAAGTTAAGTGACTTGCCCAAAGTCACACAGCCGACAATTGGCGGAGGTGGGATTTCAACCCGTGACCTCTGACTCCAAAGCCCGTGCTCTCTCCACTGAGCCATGCTGCTTCTCATCTGTCTCCTGTCTAGATTCTAAGGCCCTTGGTGGCAGGTAATTTGTCTGCTTATTGCTGTACTGTACGCTCCCAAGCACTTAGTACAGTGCTCTGCACACAGTAAGCGCTCGATCGGTCAGTCAGAGAAGCTGCGTGGTCTAGTGGAAAGAGCCCAGGCCTGGGAAGTCAGAGGATGTGTGTTCTAACCCTGGCTCTGCCATGTGTCTGCTGTGTGACCCTGGGCAAGTCATTTCACTTGTATGTTGCCAACTTGTACTTCCCAAGCGCTTAGTACAGTGCTCTGCACACAGTAAGCACTCAATAAATACGATTGATGATGATTTCACTTCTGTGTGCCTCAGTTATCTCTTTCGTAAAATGAGGAGTAAGACTGTGAACCCCGTGTGGGACAGGGACTGTCCCCAACCTGATTACCTACCTCATGCTTTGAATAGTGCTTGGAACATAGTAAGCTCTTAACAAATACCACAGTTATTATTATTACTCAGTGGTATTTATTGTGTGCTGTCTATGTGCAGAGCCCTGTACTACGCCCTTTGGAGAGTACAGTTCAATAGAATTAGCGGATACGTCCCCACCCATAGCATGCTTACAATAAATGCCTTTAATGGATTGATTGAAAATTTTGGTTGTCTATAAAAGATTCAGGGGGAAAGCAGTAAGGTACAGATTCCCTCCTATCAAACAATCCATCAGTGGTATTTCTTGAGTGCTTATTGTGTGCAGAACACTGTATTAAGCATTTAGGAGAATATACTTGGTAGAAAGAGTCCCTGCCCACAAGGAACTTGTGCATAGAGAGTGGTGTTTACATGAATCATTATTAATGTTACTATTAGTAACAGAGTAGAATGCTGAATTGTCCGTGGGTCATTCAAATCAAAAAGGCTAATGGCAAGGAGAGTCCAGGGGCTCTTGGGTGAATTGTCTCTGAGGTGGTGGAGGAGGGAGTTCTATGGATAAATAATTGTGAAAAATAATAATTGTAATATTTGTTGAGTTTTCTATATGCCAAACACTGACTGAGCCCTGAAGTAGAAACACATTTAGAGGTCTGATCCAATCCCCAATATTTACAGATAGGTAAACTGAGGCCCAGACCATTGAAGTGGCTGGCCCAAGATTACAGAACAGGCAACTAGCAGAGACAGGATTAGACCCCAAGTCTTCTGAATCCCAGGCCTGTGTCCTTTGCACTAGGTTAGGCTGCTTGAAATCTGGTCTTACTCTCATCAGTAGTGTTCATTAAGCACTTGACATGTGTAGCACCTGATCTTGAACCTTTGATAAAGATATTTTTTAACAACTTGAACTGAATTGCTGTGTCCCATTTCCCTAAATATTCTTGGGCTCTTTTCCAGCCTTTCTCCCCCAGCTCTCCACCCCCTTCCCTGATTTGAAGCTGCCGAGTACTAGATATTTGAGAAGGAGCGTGGCCCACTGGTGAAAGCACAGGCCTGGGAATCAGAAAGACCTGGGTTCTAATCCTGCATCCACCACTTTCCTGCTTTGTGACCTTAGGCAAGTCACTTAATTTCTCTGTCCCTCAGTTACTTCATCTGCAAAATAGGAATTAAGACCGAGAGCCCCATGAGGGACTGTGTCCAACTGGATTACCTTGTATCTACCCCAGTGTTTAGAAAAGTGCCTGGCACATAGTAAGTGCTTAACAAATACTATTAAAAAAAAAGTTAACCACGGATAGCTTCCTACCAGTATAGCACAGAGCTCTCTTCGGTTTCTGACAGGAATCATCATTCCATTTGCCTGAGTCGGTGGTTCTGTTTATGTAGATCTCCACACAGTCCTCTTTGGTTTTCTTGTTATTGGGCTCCCCGTCACCCCAGTTTTCTGCTTCCTTGGTGAGAGATTTGTTGGTGCCCACCCAAGTCCAGACCCCGCCAATCTTCCGGATGCCTATCCAATAGTAGCTCTTGCTGTGGGGGATGTTTTCTTCCAGGTACGCAATCTCTCCCTTGTTCTGAATAGCCACCAAATCTGTGTAGTGCTTCTGACAGAACCGCCTCGCATGTTCCCATGGTAGAGGTTTGGAAGAATAATGGTAAGTCCAGCAGTCAACCCCACTCCAGGCCAGGAACTCTAAAAGAATAACATATGATGAGAGTAATAACAATAATAATAATAATAATAATAATAATGAGGCTATTTGTTAAGCACTCCAGGCACTGTACTAAGCCCTGGGGTGAATACAAGCAAATTGGGTTGATGTAGCCCTGGGCCCACATGAGGCTCACAGTCTCAATCCCCATTTTACAGATGAGATAACTGAGGCACAGAGAAGTAAAATGACTTGCCCAAGGTCACACAGCAGACAATTGGAGGAGCTGGGATTAGAACTCACGTGATGCAAGTCCTTTTGTGGTCTGAGCACTTGGATAGCTCAGATGGTTATCATCACCATTGGTATTTAGTGAGCACTGGCTATCTTCACAAACCCAATAGATACCCCAGGACTCAGGTTGAATTTTGCCCACCCTGTTGTATTGTATTCTCCCGAGGGCTTAGTTTGGTGCTCTGCACATAGTTAGCGCTCAGTAAATACCATTGATGATTAATGATGATGATGGGTAGGGAATGTGTCTGTTTGTTGTTATATTGTACTCTCCCAAGCCTTTAGTACAGTGCTCCGCACATGGTAAGCACTCAATAAATTCGATTGAATGAATGAAATGTTGTTGCAGTTGGCAAAACGTTAGTTGCAATTTTAGCTATTAAACAGCTACCTTTTCTATGGGCATTTCTTTCCAATTATAAGTGTGAATTTTATTATTCAGTAAAAGATATTGTAAATAGATTTAAAAAAATGCAAGGGTGAGAAAAAAATCATCCATCCTGTTTTTGCTCTTTCCCTTTTCCCATTTCAGTAACCCATTTTCTTTTATCCCTTTCACTTCTATTTCCCCTGCATTTCTAGCTTTCTCACCCACAGCTTCAAGCATTCCATATCCCCTATAAGCCCAACTAACTACAGCTCCAGGTTGTGTGGAGTTTGTAGCTATTACTCTTAAGGCTTAATAGGATATCATTCTAAGGAGGAGTGAAAAGCAGGGCTTTTTAAAAGAGTACTTGTTAAGTGTTACTATGTGCCAGGCACTGTACAAAGTGCTGGGTAGATGCAAGCTAATCAAGTTGGACACAATCCATGTCCACATGGGGCTCGCAGTATTCATCCTCATCTTATAGATGCGGCACAGAGAAGTGAAGTGACTTGCCCAAGGTCCCCCCAGCAGACAAGTGGTGGAGCCGGGATTGGAACCCAGGTCCTTTTGACTTCCCAGGCCCGTGCTCTATCCACTAGGCCACGCTGCTTCTCTGGGTTACTAGGTTGGCTGCATTAGAGATTCTTAGACGCGTCCGATTTTTTCTCTGTGATTCTCTGTTCCCATTTTTGACCATATGGGCAATTTAGATGGAACGTAGTCCGTACCGGTGGTCTGTTTTTCTTGCAAGGTGGAAGAAAAAAAAATATGGGGTGGGAGGGAGTGCTTGGGGAGTGGGATTTTCCCTTCAAGTCCTTTTCACGTTGAACTCCCACCAGTAAACACCCCAGCTCTAAGAGGATGGCAAATCGGTGTCAGCTCTGAAGCCCCTCAGAATGGAGATTGAGCCTCAGGGATCGGAAAATCCCTAGGCTCATTTCCAAAACGAAGGGCAATAGCAAACATCAATCCCTCCATTCATTCATTCATCCAGCCACATTTATTGCGCGCTTACTGTATGCAGAGCACTGCACTAAGTGCTTGGGAGAGTACAGTATAACATCAAACAGACACAATCCCTGCCCACAACAAGCTTACTGCAGTCTAGAGGGATGAGAGCATGTAGGTCGTTAAACACACCGAAACAGAAGACTGTCAAGAACCACAGCTTTGGAAGATTCCATTGGCCTCCGGGAAAATTCTCAGATTTCCACTTCTTCGGGCCCACTTTTTCGTTCTGCAGGATTAAAAACCAAAAATCATAGGTAGATCATTAGCACTTCCCAAGCCATAGGCTTTGCCCCAGGCAAGAGGAGACTTCAAAAGCCTTCCCAAAGTTAGAATAAAGTAAATATGGGCAAACACACACATACACACCACCACCAGAGCACCTATTAACTCCAAAAGACCCCAAAACAAATTAAATCTATGCTCCCCTTTATGCTTCTCTCTTAATGGGGGAGTTCTAATCACTTTTTTAACTTTAGGCTACTAATCCCCATTCCCACTCATTTTTGATATGTTGAAGTAACAGATATTTAAAATACTATCTTCTTCTGCCCTGTGGCTGCTCTTTTGAAGACCCCACTTATATTTCTGGGTAGTGGTAGTATTTCCTAAAAGGAAATAAAATAATAATGCCCCTAGGGGATTTCCATTTTAAAGAACAAGGTCCATAGTAAAGAATTAAGGTAAAATATAAAACCTCAAACACAAGATTATCCTATTCTAGGGCTGCGCGAAATGATAAGCTTTGATTTCAGCAATCGTACCACGTAGAGATTCTAAATGAACAAACTCTGGAAAAGAAAAGTGTTTATAAATAGAAAACTCATTACAAATGAGCAGACAGTTTTTCCAACATACATGTGAAACATTACCCGCCAAACAACATGCTTTGGCAGGGAATCAAGTGATTGAAATGGTTTAAATCATGTTTTAAATGTTTTAAATTTAAATGTGTGGTGCTCTGCATACCGAGCATGAAGCAGGAATAATTTTGGTCACTTTGAGATGAAGCTGGTTGGTGGAATTGCCCTGGAGATACTTTTAAAAGGAAAAAAAAAAAGCCCTTCCTATACTTATGAGATAGCTTTAAAAAACTGGTTGAAAAAGAACAACTTTTTTTTCCCCAAACCACCATTTATGTTTTCTACCTAGAGATAAACAGGCATCAGCGCCCTGCACACAGTAAGCGCTCAATAAATACGATTGAATGAATCAGTCTATTTTAAAATATGCATCTCTTGAGAATCATTACATATTTTCACTCTTGTTTCTCCCTTCATCCCTTTTGAGAATCCCATCCAAGAGCAAAGATAAGGTAATGAAATCAACTGTAAGATTGAGAAGACCTTGGAATTTGTTCTTTCCATGAGATGTTACCAAGTGGGGCATCTCCCAGGTCTCTCAGGCTTTCCCATTTCTGATCTCGAAACAAATCCCGTTTCACTCTTTGCCACCCTCCTCCTCCTCCTCCTCCTCCACATTCCCGGGAGCCGATGTTTCTCCATCAAAGTTTGGAGACTTTCAGGTGGGAAGGGCTTACCATGATGCTACAGTTTCTACAACAGGTCTCCCTGCAGCCACTCTGCGCTCAGATGCTGGTGCTTCTGGGCTCTTGTCCTCTTTGGCGCAAGTGCTCCGGTGGTGTGCTAGACACACACTGAGCGCTTCTCAGAAACTTAGCTTCTTTTTTTGTTTAACTCCCCACATCCTTCCCAACACCCTCCCTGCACCACTTCCCTGTTATCTGACAGGAAATGTTAGAAAGACCTTTTTTTTTCCTTTTTACCGCAAACCCATTCTTGATTGTGATGACAATTAGTGTCATTATCATTACAAGTGGTGAGGAAAGAGCACGGGGAGTCAGGGCACCTGGGTTCCAATCCTGGCTCTGCCACTTGCCCGCTGTGTGGCCTTGGGCAAGTCACTTCACTTCTCTGCACCTCAGTTTCCTCATCTGTAAAATTGGGGTTCAATAACTTCTCCCTCCTACTTGAACTGTGAGCCCCATGTGGGGCAGGGTCTGTGTCTGACATGATTATCTTGTATCTACCTCAGTGCTAAATACATTGTTTGGTACACAGCGAGTGCTTAAAAAAGCACTATTTTCATAATAATAATAATAATTATGGCATTTATTAAGTGCTTACTATGTGCAAAGCACTGTTCTAAGCGCTGGGGAGTTTACAAGGTGATCAGGCTGTCCCATGGAGGGCTCACAGTCTTAATCCCCATTTTACAGATGAGGTAACAGGCACAGAGAAATTAAGTGACTTGCCCAAGCTAAACATCTGACAATTGGCGGAGCTGGGATTTGAACCCATGACCTCTGACTCCAAAGCCCGTGCTCTTTCCACTGAGCCACACTGCTTCATTATTATTATTATGTGCATTTGACCCTGTTCTACATGGGGCTCAGAATCCAAAAAGTCTGTGGTCATGTGGGACCGAGCTACATAATCGAAGGTGACCCTGCTGAAAGTCAAGAGACATCCACATTTGTCCAGCCTTAGAACAGTGCTTGGCACATAGTAAGCGCTTAACAAATACCATCATTATTATCGAAGGCTGTCCCTTCCATATTGAATACCTGAAATATTCTAAGGCACTTTGGGGAAGCATTCATTCATTCAATCATATTTACTGAGCGCTTACTGTGTGCAGAGCACTGTACTAAGCACTTGGGAAGTACAAGTCGGCAACATATAGAGACGGTCCCTACCCAACAACGGGCTCTCAGTCTAGAAGGGGGAGACAGACAACAAAACAAAACATGTAGACAGAAGCAGTGTGGCCTAATGGAAAGAGCAGGGACCTGGGACTCAGAGGACCTGGGTTCTAATCTCAGCCCTGACACTTGCTGGCTGTGTGAATCAATCAATCAATCGTATTGAGCGCTTACTGTGTGCAGAGCACTGTACTAAGCGCTTGGGAAGTACAAGTTGGCAACATATAGAGACGGTCCCTACCCAACGGTGGGCTCACAGTCTAAAAAGTGAATGTGGGTAAGTCTCTTTCCTCATCTGTAAAATGGCGATGCAAATACTGCTCTGTGAACCTCAAGTGGGCAGGGACTGTATCTGACCTGATTATCGTGTAATTACCTTAGGGCTTAGTACAGTACCTGTCACATAGTAAACACTTAATATGTACTACTATTATTGCTAGTATTTTCTAGTGTCTTGTTCAGTTTGGTCAGCTGTCTCCCCAGCACTTTTTATACCATTACCACACTCAGGCATTCACAACCAACTTTAATTCTTCTGTTTTTGTTCATTTACACATACTACTATTTGAGCAATTACTCCTCCACATGCCCATCTTTCCTTTCCTTTCTTCCTCATTTCTGTAACTGATTTTATTTTGTGCCTGTTTCCTCTGGTAATTGTAAGCTCCTTGAGGGCAGAGATTTTGGGTGCTCAGTATATACCATTGATTGATTTTTTTTTTAATTTTTTAATGGTATTTGTTAAACACTTACTATATACCGGGCACTGTACTAAGTGCTGGAGCAGATACAAGGTAATCAGGTTGGACACAGTCCATGTCCCTCATGGGGCTCCCAGTCTTAAACCCCATTTTGCAGATGAGGGAACTGAGGCCCAGAGTATTGAATTGACTTGCCCAAAGCCACATTACAGACAAATGGCGAAGCCAGGATTAGAATTCAGGACCTTCTGGGCTCTATCTACTATGCCATGCTGCTTCTGTATTTAAACTAGCAGAACGTGTTATGTCAAGGAAATAGAGACATCCCTGAAATCAACAAGATATGGGCACCTTTTAGAGGAGGTTAAGGAAAAGAAAAAGGAACACCAAACAAATATTATGAAGATAAAATGAAGAAAAAATGAGGTTGGTGATGATGGTATTTGTTAAGCGCTTTCTATGTACCAAGCACTGTTCTAAATGCTGATTCTGCCTCAGTCGGGCAGGGGATATTTTTTTTTTAAGAGAAATTTCAAGGAGACTGGATCCCAGCCAGAACCAACCCCTCTCTTCCCTCCAATCATCTCTCCGTCTCCTTCCACTTGGACCCCCAAGGAACAAAGGTCCCCAGTAAATACTGCTGATGGGGATGAGGAGGGAATATTTTGTAGCAGGGAAATAGAGGCCCAGAGATAGGAAGGGCCTCATCTGACGTCTCACAGTGAATGGGTTCTGAATCTAGGCCAAGAACCCCAGCTCCCTGAAATCTTTGTCCCGTGGGCCATTTTGTTAAGTTGGGAAGCAGTATGGCTTAAGGGAAATAGCACTGGCTTGGGAGTCATTGGACCTGGGTTCTAATCCCAACTCTCCCACTTGCATGCTGGGTGACCTCGGATGAGTCCCTTAACTTCTCTGGAACCTCAGTTTTCTCATCTGTAAAATGGGGATAAAATGCCTCCCCTCCCTCCCTCTTAGACCATGAGCCCCAGTGTGAGACAAGGGTCCATGTCCAACCCGATGATCTTGTATCTACCCCAGCACTTAGTGCAGTGATTGGCACATAATAAGCACTTAGTAAATACAATCATAATAATGATTATTATTATCAGTATCAAAATCTGGTGTCAAAAGGGTTTGTTGAAGGAAAAAGTCTGGGGACTTTATAATTTTCTAGGCAAGCAATCAAAGCATTCAGGTAAAAAAGAGTTCCTCTTTTTCTAGGTCAGTATTTTACAGTAGCAGAGATTTCTCTCTCTCTCTGTGCATGTTACATTTTGGAATGGGTAATTTCCTCATATTATTGCTTTGGCATTTGTCTGAGTAGGGGAATTTGATGGGAAATAAATTAACACAAAGCCTTTCAATTTCAGAAATGCATGTTGAATTGATCTTGGCAAGATCTGAACAGGAAGAGAAATATAACATCTTATCTGCTGAGTCCAGCTGGACTTCTGCCCTTCTCCTGGGCAAGGCCAGATCAAGGGTGTGAGGGTCCTTGGGCTTTGGACAATAATGGATCCCCCTCACTGATGTTCACCCCATCCTCCAGCCCTGGAGAACACGCACACCCATGCTGGAGGAAAGAGCATAATTCAGGCTCTGGGTTGCTCTTCCCTTAATAATAATAGTAATAGTAATAATGGTATTTGTTAAGCATGTACCATGTGCCAGGCATTGTAATAAGCCCCGGAGTAGATGCAAGCAAATAGGGTAGGACACAGTCCCTGTCCCACGTGAGGCTCACAATCTCAATCCCCATTTTACAGGTGAGGGAAATGGGGTACAGTGAAGTGACTTGCCCAGGGTCACACAGCAGACAAGTGCCAAAGCTGGGATTTGAACCATCTCCATCTGCATTATGGGCTTCCTAAGGCATAGCAACCAGACTTACCTATGGTATTCCAGGTCCGTATTTACCATGCTTTTAAATAGTGACTAGGGATGCCTTGAGTTGAGACTCCTATCCCCTACCTGAGGAAGTTCATATTTTCCTTGGCCCCTTTGACTGCTGCTACACTTCAGACCAGTGATTTAAAGTAAAGAGAAAAAATGTGGCCTAGTGGAGAAAGCACAGGACTGGGAATCAGGAGACCTGGGTTCTAATTCTGGCTCTCTGCCCCTTGCCTGCTGAGTGACCTTAGGCAAGTCACTTATCTTCATGTCAGCTCAGTTTCCTCACCTCTAAAATGGGGAAAAAATACCTGTTGCCCCTAACTATAGACCGTATGCCCCATATGGATCAGGCATGTACCTGACCTGATTGTATCTAACCCAGTGCTTAGCACAATCAGTCAACCAATGGTACTTACTGATCGCTTACTGAGTGCAGAGCACTGTACTAAGTCCTTGGGAAAATACAATTCACTGGAGTTGGAAGACAAAATCCCTGCCTTCAAGAGGGTTACAATCTAGTGGGGAAGACAGAGAAGAAAATAAATTACAGCTAGGGGAAGCGTGAAGTACGAAGATTTATAAATAAGTGTTATGGGGCTGTGGCGGTGGGTTGGGGGGGTGGAGGCGTGAGCATCCAAATGCTTAAGGATATAGATCCAAGTTCTTAGGTGACTGAGGGGAGGGTGAATGAGATGGGGGGAGAAGATGGGAGTTAATAATGAAGGCTTCTTGGAGCAGATAAGATTTTAATAAGGCTTTGGTTATGAAGGGGGAGGGAGTTCCAAGATAGAGGGAGGATGTGAGCTAGGAGTCAGTGGCAAGAGAGAGAAGATTGAGTCACAATGAGTAGGTTGGTATTGGGGGAGCAAAGTTTGCAGGCTGGGTTGGAGTAGGAGATTAGAGAAGTAAGGTAGAGAAGCAGCGTGGCTCAGTGGAAAGAGCACGGGCTTTGGAGTCAGAGGTTATGGGTTCAAATTCTGGCTCCGTGCTGTGTGCCTTTGAGCAAGTCACTCAACTTCTCTGTGCCTCAGTTCCCTCATCTGTAAAATGGGGATTAAGACTGTGAGCCCCACGTGGGACAACATGATCACCTTGTATCCCCCCAGCGCTTAGAACAGTGCTTTGCACATAGTAAGCGCTTAACAAATACCATCATTATTGTTAAGGTAGGAGGAAAAATGCTGATTGAGTGCCTTAAAGCATATCATAGTGGATAGAGAGTGGGCCTGTGAGTCAAAGGTCATGGGTTCTAATCCCGGCTCTGCTGTTTGTCTACTATGTGACCTCAGGCAAGTCACTTCGCTTCTCCGGACCCCAGTTCCCTCATCTGTAAAATGGGGATTAAGACTGTGAGCTCCCCCTGGTACAGAGACTGGCCAACCTGATTTGCTTCTATCCACCTCAGCGCTTAGTACAGTGCATGGCACAGAATAGGTGCTTTACAAATACTGTAACTATTATTAATTCTTATTTTTACTATATGAAGGAGTTTCTGTTTGATGCAGAGATGGATGGGCAAGCCCGGAGGTTTTTGAGGAGTGGGAAATTCTGCAAAGAACTATTTTAGAAGAATAATCTGGGCAGCAGACTGAAGTATGGACTGGAGTGGAGAGGGATAGGATGCAGGGAGGTCAGCAAGGGGGCGGATGCAGTGCTTAAAGTGGGATATAAGTGCTTGGACTAGTTTGGTAGCAGTTCGGAGAGAGAAGGTGGATTCTAGAAATGTTGTGAAGGTAGAACTGATAGAATTTGGTTAAATACCGAAGATGAGGGGTGAATGAGGGAGATGAATTGGGGACAATCTCAAAGTTACAGTCTTGTGAGACTGGGAGGATGGTGGTGTTGTTTACATTGACGGGAACATTACAAGAAGGGTAAACAGACATTAATATAAAAGGTCATTTGTAATGTATAATTTAAAGGTATATACGTAAGTGCTGCAGGGCTAAGAGTAGGGCGAATATCAAATGGCCAAAGGGCACAGAGCCAAGTGCGTAGACAACACAGAAGGTGGGGCGAGCCAGGGTACAGAGGGCTTAATCAGGGAAGGCCTCTTGGAGGAGATGTGATCTTTGGAGGAGATGTGATCTTTGGAGGAGATGTGACAAGTCAAGGTCACCTGTCAGTGAACTTTTAAGTGCCAAGAGCCCAATACGGAAATATCAATCCTGTCAGGCCAGGGTCAACCCTCCTTTTTCAGAAATGAGAAGGGCTTTGTTGCTTTCACTCATATTTTTATATTTTGTTGAAGATGTGTGTCTCCTAGAGGCCCCGATTATCCCACTGTAGTGGTTGCCCAACCCTTCTTCTTCAGGAATGAAAAGAGCTTTGTTGCTTTTACTGGTATTTTTATATTTGGTTAATGATGTGTGTCTCCTGGAGGCCCCGATTATCCCACGGCAGTGGTTGCCCAACACATTTGTGAAGCACTCACACGTTGGAAGGTGTAAATCTTTTATTATTAATATCTTCAGCATAATAGTAAGACAAAATTGGCCAATAGGCAAATCTAAATAAATAATGGGATAACATCAATACATATAAAAACCTAAATAAATACAGAACGTATTAAAGACATAAATTAAAAGTCTAAAACTCCAAAAGGACAACCACGTTTCAAACACGCAGATGGTTCATACACTCACATTTGCACATATGTGAGTGTTGAGCATGTTCAGAGAGAAGCAGTTCTTTGTTTCAGTGGCTTCCTCCCTCTCTAGCACTCCGAGCTCATTCCCACTTTTAGAGCTTTCGGTGCCCTCCTTGAAGCTTCAGTGCCTCCCTGTATCTTCAGTGAGGGGCCACAGAAGCAAAAAAGGCCTGGTCATCTTAGAAACTGAGTCAATGGCCTAGGATCGCTTCCCATTAGTGGTAATAATGATACTGCACGGAGCATTCAAGGGATGCAACGCACTGTATTCAGTGCGTAGGGAAATACAACAACAACACCACAAAAAGTGACACGTTCCCTGCCCACAAGTTATTGCTTCAGCCTACGTAGGTGGTAAGCTTTCAACTGAGAATACTGCACATAAATATACATACATATTTGCTTCAACACAATTGTACCTCCATTGGTTTTTAAAAGCAGAACATTCAGTGTTACAGGACTACTTTACATGAGAGGATATTGACCATTTGCATTATAAGAAATAGCTGGAAGAGGATCCCTGAAACTCTATAAACCCACTAATTGTGCGACCTTTACCCTCTTGTGACTTTGAATCCCTTACCTGAGTTAAAAAAATATGGGGAAGATAAAGGTGGGTTTCATAGTTTACACCGTAGAAAACCCAAATGGGAAGAAGGAAATTATTATTATTATTATTGTTATTAGTGATAATAATAAGAATGAGGATGGTGGGACTTACTAAGTGCCTATTAGAATACTGTGCTGGGGTAGATTAAGGATAATCAGAATGGACCCAGTCCCAGTCTCACATGGGACTCACAGTCTTAAAAGGAGGGAGAACAGTTATTTTATCCCCATTTTAGACTGTGAGCCCACTGTTGTGTAGGGACTGTCTCTATATGTTGCCAACTTGTACTTCCCAAGCGCTTAGTACAGTGCTCTGCACACAGTAAGCGCTCAATAAATATGATTGATGATGATTTTATGGCTGAGGAAACTGAGGCCCAGAGAAGTTAAATGATTTGCCCAAATTCTAGAGGAGTGCATATTCCCCAGCCTCCATGTTGGCTTCATTAGCAACGGAGCTTTTCGCTGCTGCACTTGCACTAGATATTGGCCTCCCTTGAAGAAAATCACCCAGTGGGTGGAAAAGCGGGCCAGTTTGGACCAGCAGAGATGGTGAAACATACGTCCATACATGGCCCAGTAGACACTACCTGCTTTCTGGACAGGACCGTAGGAGATCCTGCAATTTTTCTTTTTTAGGACTAGAACACTTCCGCCACCACTTAAGTGACTTCCGAGTGGCCCCAATTTACGCCACAAATGTTTTACTCTACGATATCCCACAGGGATTAAAGTGATCCGGCTCTGTGCCGTGCAACTCCGCTATCCTGAGCCCTCCAGGAAAGGGTTTGGCTAATAGCCTTCAGAGCTCTCATCAGCTTGTCTCCCAGGAGCGCTTAGTACAGTGCTCTGCACAAAGTAAGCGCTCAATAAATACGATTGAGACACTAGAAATTTGGAAAAAAAGGAAAGCTTGTTAGCAGCAAGTTCCTCAAGGGTTCCTGAAGCCCTTGACCGATATTATCAGTCCTCATGGTGGCTCCCGGGAGGAAAGTAGCCAGAAATCCTGGGTCTCCCATTGTTCAAGTGGGAGATACGAGAGAGGACGAGGTTCTCTGAAGATCATACCGTGAATCCGAAAGGCCTGGGGCTCAAATCTCAAGATTTGCTGAGCGCCTATGATTTACCTACAAAACAGCAGGCTCTCTCCCTTTAGGGAGTGCCTTCCTGTGGTTTATACAAAAATACATCAAAGAAGAAACTGAACAGAATGGTTTCCTGGTGAAAGTTAGGGGTCATTTAACCCTTGGCTTCCCAGCCTTAATCTTTGGCAATTTCTCTCGGGCGTAAGAGGAGGATCTTGGACCAGAGAAAGACCTTCTTGACAATAAGGACGATTGCTGTTTGGAGTAGCTTCCATTTTCTTTCCTGAGGATGGCAAACGAACCTTCAGTACCTGACAAAAAACAAACAAACAAAAAAATCACAATATTAAAACACTTCAAGGGACAATTCAGTTTTTAAATCTGAACTACTTCTGTAAACATTTGAATTCCTGTCCTCCCTCCATTACAGAGCAAGTCCCTTGTGGGATGGGAACGTATCATGACTTTATTCTGTGCTTCTCAAGTGCCTAGGACAGTGTACCACATTAACTGGGCACTCAATGAAAACTAATGCTAGGACTACACTTTAGCTTGCTGTTTACAGGCAGTTTTCATTCACACCATGTTTTTCATGGTATTTGTTAAGCGCTTAGTGTGTGGTGGAAAAATGGCTATGAACTTGAAGAATGACTATAGTCTGGGCCCAGTAAATGAAATATCTTACCTTATCTCTTTGGAGTTAGATCAGCTCTGAAGTAGTTTGGTAGGTACCATCCGAATTAAGGCTTTGGCAGCTACTGTAAAAGACACAGGGAAAGACATGGTTGACAACTAATCTCCAGTGTAGATAGAAATATATAGCCCCACTTAATATGAAATGTCATGTTTTAGAGAGGCAGGGATTCAACTTACCTAGCAGGAGTGAATTTCTTTGCTGTAAAGGAAAGAAAGCAAGCCATTAGGGTGCTGTAATAAGTGAAAGTAAAAGATCACTAGGCTGTAAACTATTTCCCCTTTCTTTCTAATAAAAGAGGCAACCCTATTATCTCTGCCATACCTCCTGCCCTCCTTTTTTGTTATCTTTGAAGTTTGGTTCACTTTTTCAAAACAGTGGTTAGCAACCACTATGCTAAGAGGAACAAAAACAACATTCTTTATTCACCTTCTGCACTGCTCTCTCCCCCCGATTAGCCAATCGATTAATCAATCTCTTGTATTGATTGAGTGCTTACTGTGTGCAGAGCACTCTTTTAAGCACTTGAGAGTGTACAATATAACAGAGTTGGTAGACATGTTCCCTGCCCACAGCGAGCTTACAATCTAAGGGCACCATTTTCTAGCTGTCCCCCTCTCCCACCACATGAAGAACTCAGCTGTGGAATCCTGGAAATTCTCTCTGATTTCAATCCTGACAATGGAAAGACACCAATATCTTTCCCCCACATCTTCCTTATAACCCTAACCCTAATCAATCCCCCCCCCAACCCCAGTCCCTCACCTTTTTTTCTGAGGCGTTTGGCGAGCCAGAGAAGGAACGAGGCCGTTGACAGGAGGGAAGTTCCGGTGACTGCCATTCCAACTGCTAAGTAGGTGGTTGTCTCTGTGGGAGCTAGAGGAACCAGAGGGAACAGAAGAATGTCTGTGAGATCAGGATGAAGAGGGACTGAAGCCAGTCTACCTGACTGACTCTTCCAGAGAACTGCTAGTCAGATCTGACTTTGCAATTAGGTCAATTACGTCAAAACTAAGAGATAAGCAGCATGACCTAATGGATAGAGCCCTAGCCTTGGAGTCAAAGGACCTGGGTTTTAATTCTAACTCCACCACTTGACTGCTGTGTGACCTTGAGTATGTCACTTCACTTCTCTAGGCCTTAGTTTCCTCAACAGTGAAATGGGGATTAAGACTGTGAGCCCCACGTGGGACATGGACTGTGCCCAACCTGATTACCTTGAATCTACCCCAGTGCTTACAGCAGTGTCAGGCACGTAGTGAGCACTTAATAAATACTATTAAAAAAAATTGGAATGGAGGAAAAGGGTGGCTTTCTGCTCTCCCTGCTCTGTTTGTCTTCCCCTCCACTCCAGCAGAAAGCAGGGCTTCTCCAAGCAGGGCTGGGCAGGCCGGGAGAAGAGAAAAACATACCCTCACAGGTGGGCAGGGTCGCAGACCAGCTTCCTGTAGAATCACACTTGAGGGCAGCGGAACCATTGAGCTTCCATCCTTCTGGGCATCCAAATTCACAAACGGTGCCAAAGAGAAAGTTCCCGATAGGGTGAGAACAGTTCATGATGCTCTTCTCTGGGGCAGTCAAGGTTGCACATTGTACCACTGAAACATAAGAATTATACCAAGTCAAGAAAAGTTCCTCTATTAGAGGGTAAGCTCCTTGAGGGCAGGGAATATATCATTTCTTTCTGGTGTGGTTTCCTAAGTACTTAGAACTGTGTCCAACCTGATTGCCTTGTATCTACCCAGCAGTTAGTACAGTGCCTGGCACAAAGTAAGAGTTAACAAATACCACAATTACTATTATTATTAGCAGTAATAGTATAGCACACTGCACCCATTGAGCACTCAATTAATATTATTTCTTCCATTATTAATGAAAGTCTTGTTGCTGTGAAGAACGTGCTCTGCATTCTACTGTGGAAATAGTGTGTGGCTATTATTATTCTTGAATTTGTTAAGCACTTACTCTATGACAAACACTCTTCTAAGATAATCAGGTTGGACACAGTCCCCGTCCCACATGGGGCTCACAGTCTAATGGGGAGGGAGAAGAGATATTAAATTTTACAGATGAAGAAACTGAGGCACAGAGAAGTGAAATGACTTGCCCAAAGTCACACAGCAGGTTAAGAGGCGGAACCAGGATTAGAACCCATATCTTCTGATTCCCAGGCCTACACTCTTTCCATTAGGCCACACTGCTCCCGACTGCTGATGTTACAAGACTAGCTGGCGTATTCCACCCAGCTGGTCTGTGAAATCCCCTGGGAAACTTGTTCTGCGGGACAGTCTCATAGGCCTTGTCTAACTGGCAGTGCCTGTTCTAGGTTTGAGGGTCCACCCAAGTCCCAGGCCTCTTCCCTATCTTTGAAAGGGAGACCTACCTTTACAAGTGGGGATTCGTTGGGTCCACTCTCCCCGCGTGTTGCACTTAAGATGGGCCGATCCTTGTAGCGCGAAGCCCTCCTCACAGAAGGCATCGCAGGCTGTCCCGTAGGCAAATTTTCCACTGGAAGGGTGGGAGCACTGCAAAGAGCCGTGTGTAGGTCCTTCGACGGCTTCACATTTTACAGCTGTAACACACAAACGCACCCACATGAACAATCAGTTTTCCTCACACCAAGGAAGACAGTGTAAGGAACAAAGAGGTTGCGATTTCAAGACTTCATCTCAGGAAATTTTACCTTCGCATGTGGGCTGTTCTCCTTCCCACTCCCCGGTCTCGCCACACCGAAGATTAGCCGAACCCCTCAGGGAGAAGCCGTCCTCACAGGAGAACGCACAGCTGGAGCCACTTTGGAAGTTTCCAGAAGAACAAAGCATATTGCCTCTCTCTGGGATGGAGGGTGGGGTGCACAGGACAGCTAATAAGACACAAAGGACCAGTGTTGGGATGGTGAGGAAACCCGGAGTCCGTTTGGTGGCGGGGATGGTACAACACCAGAACCATTTTTACAATTCAGGGAAAGTAGAGTTGCCTATTCTGGGAGGTGTGTAATACCAGGGATTTCTTGGGGAAGACTGTTTTGGTCACTAGGCTCGGCAGAAACACTGAGAGCCCAAATGGCTCAAAGGCTTTTCATTTCTGAAAACCAGGCTTCCTCTAGATTGGGTCTAAGAGATCTTGGCTTGAGCCATTTGGTTTCCCATTTGGTTCCCTCATCTGAAAGCAGCATGGCCTAGTGGAAAGAGAACAGGCCTGGGAGTCAGAGGACCCGAGTTCTAATCCAGCTCTGCCCCTTGCCTGCGGTGAGACCGTGGGCAAGTCACTTCACTTTCCGGACTTCAGTTTCCTCATCTGTAAAATGGGGATTCAGTGCTTGTTCTCCCTCCTTCTTGGACTGGGAGCCCCATGTTGGGCAGGAAATATGTCCAACTTTATTAACTCATCTTCCCCAGTGCTTAGAACAGTGCTCGACATATAGTAATCATTATTACTAGTACTGTTATATGGGATTTATCATTAGATTGACTGCTCTGGGCAACTGAGAGGAAGAATCCCAATGGTCTGTGTGATACGGCAGAGAGAAAACTTATATGAATGCTCAGGACATTGGTGTCATAATGCTTAGAACTGCGTCTTACTTTCTGCCCAGCTTTTACTCTCCCACTCACCCTCCACACCAAACCCCAGCTGATAGTTCACTCAGGAAGGGCAGAGTACATGGTTTAGAGTCCTGAAAAGATAATGACTGATTCTTCCATGGGAACCCACAGGATATGTGGGAAATAGAAAAAAGCTATCCAAGCTTACTCACCTTCACAAGTTGGGACTTCCTCTGTCCAACGCCCAGGGCTGACACAGCGGAGACTCTGAGCGCCCTGGAGGGAAAACCCTTTTGAACAGCTGAAATTACAGGTGGTACCCAGCTCCAGGCTCTCAGAATCGTGAGAACAGTCCAACATGGCAGCCTCTGGGGTCTTTGGGCGCTCACAGACCATTGCTACAGGACAAAGATGGAAAGGTCAAGGGTTAGAACCTGTATCTCAATCCAATCAATCATATTGAGCGCTTACTGTGTGCAGAGCACTGTACTAAGTGCTTGGGAAGTACAAGTTGTCAACATATAGAGACAGTCCCTACCCAACAGTGGGCTCACAGTCTAAATACCCTCCTTTCATTGGAAGAGATGAAGTGCCTTGACATGCCCTCCAGGTGTTCAATAAAGTCCCATTAATGCTTATGATAATGGCAGTTATAAAGGATCTCAGAAGCTGGCTGTGAGTCCACGCAAGGACTCATTGGATAAATGACCACCCAAATTCTACTGTGACTTCAACAAGTCTGGTTGAATGGCTACTCTGGCCCTCAGCCATTATAGATTTGCATTTCTGTTGACATAACTCAGGGTCAGCCAGTTCTAGAAACCTCTGTTGAGCTCTCCTAAACACTGAGCGCTGTGCTTGGCACCCAGGTGACGTGTAATGAATACCGGGAAGCAGCCTGGCTTAGTAGATAGAGCACGGGACTGGGAGTCAGAAGGATTTGGGTTCTAATCCCGGCTCCATTACATGTCCCCTGTGTGTGACCTCGGACAAGTCACTTAACTTCTTTGGGTCTCAGTTACCTCATCTGTAAAATGGGGATTGTGTGAGCCCCATGGGGGACAGGGACTGAGTCCAACCTGCTTAACGTGTATCTACCCCAGCACTTAGAACAGTTCTTGGCATATAGTAAGCATTTAACGAGTACCATAATTATTATTACCATCATCATCATCATCATCAATCGTATTTATTGAGTGCTTACTATGTGCAGAGCACTGTACTAAGCGCTTGGGAAGTACAAATTGGCAACATATAGAGACAGTCCCTACCCAACAGTGGGCTCACAGTCTAAAAGGGGGAGACAGAGAACAAAACCAAACATACTAAACATACTAAACCAAACATACCACCACCATTTGGTTGCTGCCGAGGGAATAACTGAGTTTAAAACTTCATGTGGCTCCTGATCTGATCTCCCTGGATACTGCTCCATTGCCCAGGCTTAGCTAACTAGACATCCAACAGCTCATGGTGTAAGGAGAGAGAGAGAGAGCACTTTTAAAGAAGGACTCGAGGCCTACCTTCACAGGTTGGAATGTCTTCTGTCCATTTTCCCCGTGGATTACACTCAAGCTGAGCTGCTCCCCATAACTTGAATCCTTCTGAGCAGGTGAAGTGACAGGTTGAGTGGAGAGAGAATTGTCCACTGAGAGAATGGTTACACGTCATGGAGCCATGTTGGGGCTGGCTGAGAGCATCACACTTGACCACTGTAACAGAGAAGCACATTTAGTGTGAGTCATGCAGGGATTAGCTGGGCCAGGAAACAAAAATCTTGTCTCTACATAAATCTCAGTCGAAAGTCAGTAGGGGGTAAACTCCTTGAGAGCAGAGATTGTAGCTCTCTCATCCGCCAAGCTAGCTCTCTCATCCGCCAAGCTAGCTCTCTTCCTCCCTTCAAGGCCCTGCTGAGAGCTCACCTCCTCCAGGAGGCCTTCCCAGACTGAGCCCCTTCTTTCCTCTCCCCTCGTCCCCCTCTCCATCCCCCCGTCTTACCTCCTTCCCTTCCCCACAGCACCTGTATATATGTATATATGGTTGTACATATTTATTACTCTATTTATTTATTTATTTATTTATTTTACTTGTACATTTCTATCCTACTTATTTTATTTTGTTGGTATGTTTGGTTCTGTTCTCTGTCTCCCCCTTTTAGACTGTGAGCCCACTGTTGGGTAGGGACTGTCTCTATGTGATGCCAATTTGTACTTCCCAAGCGCTTAGTACAGTGCTCTGCACATAGTATGCGCTCAATAAATACGATTGATTGATTGATTGATTGATTGATTGATTAATACATGGTAAGTGGTCAATAGTAAGTGGTCAGTAGTTACCACTGATTGATTGGTTGATTGACTGTTTGAAAGAAACCTTACCTTCACACTTGGGCTGCTCCCTATCCCACTTCCCCGAAGAGCCGCACTGAAGCCTGTCTGAGCCCTTGAGCACAAATCCCTCCTGGCAGGCAAACGTGCAGTTGGTTTTCCAAGGGAAACTTCCCGAAGGTTGAGAGCAGGTCATCGTTCCGTGATCGGGATCTGTCAGGCTCCCACACTCCACCACTGGAAATTAGAAATGACCAGTGAATTTTACAATGAATTTTACAGTGAATTTTTTTTTTCTTTAAACAATGTATTTCGGGAGGGAACATCTCGATGTATTTTTGCTGGAGATTGATAGAATTTCATGCAAGAAGCATTTCCTGCTGCCTGAAAAATAGTTTGGCATATGGAACCTAAAGTCCAGGATTGTGTTGGAAGTGGGCAGGTGGAGGAGAGAGGAACTAACTACTACTACACTAGAAGTACACGAGAAGCAGCGTGGCTCAGTGGAAAGAGCCCGGGCTTTGGAGGTCATGGGTTCAAATCCTGGCTCTGCTAATTGTCAGCTGTGTGACTTTGGGCAAATCACTTAATTTCTTTGTGCCTCAGTTACCTCATCTGTAAAATGGGGATTAAGACTGTGAGCCCCCCATGGGACAACCTGATCACCTTGTAACCTCCCCAGAGCTTAGAACAGTGCTTTGCACATGATAAGCGCTTAATAAATGCCATCATTACTTCATTCCTCTAAAGAGTTAGTTACCTTTACAGGCTGGGAGTGGAGCACTCCAGTGTCCAGATGAAGTACATTGCACTGATTCATCAACAGTTGGGATGTGCCCTTCTTCACAGTGAACGGAACAGGTCGAATTGTAACTGAAGTTCCCCACTGGATGGTGGCAATTGAGGGTCCCTTGTTTGGGGGTCACCGGCGCTTCACAGGTCACAACTGCAAAGGAACAGAATAATAATAATTCATTCATTCAGTCAGTCATATTTATTGAGCACTTACTGTACTAAGCACTTGAAAAGTACAAGTTGGCAACATGTGGAGACGATCCCTACCCAATAACGGGCTCACAGTCTAGAAGGGGGAGACAGACAACAAAACAAAACAAATAGACAGGTGTCAAAACCATCAGAATAAATAGAATCATAGCTATGATCATGGTGGCATCTGTTAAGTGCTTACTAGGTGTCTAGTAAGTTACAAGATAAGCAGCATGGCCTAGTGGATAGAGCGCAGGCCTGGGAGTGAGAAGGACCTGGGTTTTAATCCTGGCTCCACCACTTGTCTGCTGCGTGACTTTGGACAAGTAAGTTAACTCTCTATGCCTCAGTTCCCTCATCTGTAAAATGAGGATGAATACTGTGAGCCCTATGTGGTACAGAGCCTGTGTCCAACCTGATTAACTGGTATCTACCTCAGCGCTTAGAACAGTGCCTGGAACTTAGTAAGTGCTTAACAAATACCATAAAAAACGATAATCAGGTCAGACACAGTCCCTGTTCCACAAAAGCCTCACAATCTAAGTAGGAGAGAGAACAGGTATTGAAGCCCCATTGTAGAGGTGAGGAAACTGAGGCACGGAGAAGTGAAGGGGTTTGCCTAAGCAGTCAAGGGGAGGAGCTGGGACTAGAACCCAGCTCCCCTGGCTTTCAGGCCTGCCGGCTTCCCATTAGGTCACACTCCCTCTGACCTCTGAGAGGGAGCATGAACAGGTCTCATTCTTCAACCTTGATTGGGGTACAAGGGGCAGTCACAAGGACCGACTTCCCAGACCACCAGGTAGGAGGAAGGGACAGCCATGAGACCATGTGGGTGGAACAGGTCTTTCTTACCATGCTCACATTCGGACCCGTAGAAGCCAGGGTAGCATTGGCACTGATAGCTGTTGATGGTCTCCACACATTCACCTTGGCTGTTGCAGGAAGATGAGTGACAGGCAGCTGCAACCAAAACAATTATGGTCACAGTTAGTCCCCTGACATGTGAAGTTAGCACAGACGAAGTGCAGTGGCCCAGAAACAAGGCCCGGATTCGGCCCGCGCCCCAGGAACCTCCAATTCGAACTCAAGAACCTTACTGGGCTTGTGTTTCACATTGCCCTACTCAAAACCTCAGTTCTAAATGCACTGGATTTCTTTTCTCTGGTGAAATGCTCCCCTAAAATGGCCCCAACTCAATATTTAGTGAGGAAAATACAAGAACTTTGCCCAGTTCTATTTTGGCATCCCCAAATAGTCTCAGAACTCTGTATTCAATAGCATTTTAGCCATTAAAGTTTCTAAATTAGATGGCACTTTCCCATTAAATGTTTTCCTATGTCTTTTGAAGTGTGAGATGATCATCCCTCCAGATAGAGGACAATCATTTCAATTTTCAATCAATCAGTGGTATTTATTGAGCGTTTTCCAGGTGCAGAGCAATGTACTAAGCACTTGGGAGAGTATAATACAGCAGAATTAGGAGACACGTTCCCTGCTCGTAAATTAGTCCCGCCCAGTCGCATCCCCTACCTGTGTAGCAGAGAGCCCGTTTCTTCTTCATGCAACTTTCGTCATTCCACTTGCCCTGGTGCTTATCTTGCCTCTTGATATAGATCTCCACACAGTCTTCATTGGCCTTCAGATTGTTGGGTTCGTTCTCTGCCCAGTTCATTGCCTCTTCCGTTAGCATCTTCTGGGTCCCCACCCAGGTCCAGATGCCATTGATTTTGCGGATTCCGATCCAGTAGTAACCATTAGAGTAGTTGAATATTTTATTGAGGTGCTGATTTTCCTCGTGGTTCTGAATGGCAACCAAGTCGGTGTATTTTTCCTGACACCATTTCCTGGCAGTTTCGTAGTCCATTTTCTCGATGGAATTATTGTATGACCAGGCGTTGCTCCCTTTAAACACCACCAAAGCTAGAAAGAGAAGCACCAAAGAATCAATAAGGTTTTGTCGTGTGACCCGTTGATTTTGAGAGATTTTCTCAAAAACAAAAAAATATGGGCGTCTATTTTTCTTGGCCTGACAAATTCAACCCATCATGCCTAGAGGGCAAATGCCAAGAATAGCCATTGCCATTTGGTAGATGGCAACTTGGGGTGTCAGAGAAATGAGTTCCTCAAGTTTAATAAGATGTCTGCTTCCCCAAGGTGGGGAAGCAGCATGGCATAGTGGATAGAGCATGGGCCTGGGACTCAGAAGGATCTGGGTTCCAATCCCGGCCTCTGCCACTTGTCTGCTGTGTGACCTTGGATAAGCCACTTCACTTCTCTGAATCTCAGTTACCTCATCTATAAAATGGGGATTAAGACTGTGAGCCCTATATGGGACAAAGGCTGTATCCAACCTGATTAGCTTTTATCAACCCCAGCACATAGAACAGCGCTTGACACATAGTAAGCGCTTAACAAATAGCATCATACCATCATTATTGTATTGTGGGGAATAGAAGCCTCAGTTCCTGACACCCCCGCCCCCAAAACAGTAGCCCCTCCTTAATGGATAATCTAAATAGATCAAAATTTCAACCGCTAAATGAACTAAACACTAAACTTGAACTTAATCTTAAATTTGACTATGGGTTATACCGCCAGGGAGCCTTCCTTGACTTACCTCTCATCTCACCCTGATGTTCATCCCTCTACTGCATCACCTATGCATTTGGGTCTAGACCCTCTAAGTAAACACTTTGCTTCCCCACCCCCAAAGCACTGCTATCCTACTCTGCTGCTTCTCCTAGCTATAATCTGTTTTCACATCTGTCTCCTCAACTAGATTGCAAGCTCCCTTAGGCCAGGTATCATGTCTATCAACTCGATTGTACTCTCCCAAGCGCTAAGTATTTGGCATCCCCAGATAGTCTCAAAACTCTGAATTTCCCAAGTCAATAGCATATAGCATGCTATCAATATTCAATTCAATAGCATAGCAATATTCAATTCAATAGCATAGCCATAGCAGTTCAATAGCATCCTTGGTATATGGTAAGAACTCAGCAAATACCATTGATTAATTGAATGATTGGCCAGAAAAAGAGCCAAATGGAAACCTGTTATTTCTTCAGGCACTAACAAAGAGTGTTATCAAAGTAATGGTCATTTCTCCTAAGTACAGAAGGCAGCGTGACCTACTGGAAAAAGCACAAGATTGGGAGTTCTAGTCCTGGTTCTGCCATTTGCCTGCCCTGTGACCTTGGGCAAGTCTCTTACCAGCCCCGTGACTCAGTTTCTTCATTTGTAAGATAAGGTTAAAATATCTGTCCTCCCTCCTGCTTAGGCTGTGAGCCCCATGTGGAACCGGGGTTGTGTCTGATCTAATAATCTTGAATCTGCCCCAGTGCCTGGTGCATATAAGCCCCTAAAAATGCTATTCACCTCCATCTTTATCACCATCCAACACTCACGGGGGCCTCAGAAAATAAACTACATCATTTCCGTCCCTGGACTAGGCAGTGATTGATTTCCCTTTAACTAGTGGCCCTGATTCAAATGAACATTATCTTACCCAACGCGAGAGCAGATAAGAACCACCGGACAATCATGTTTCTAGGCATCTTGCAAATTCTTGGCTGAACTGAATTCCTCCTGGAGGTATCTGCAAATACAAATGAGATAGAAACGTTGGGACTCTTGATTAGACGATCATTTGTGTCAGAAGACAATTCTGACTGTGAACGCCAAAGTATCAGATTTCAAGCACAGAGGTTCTTTTAAAATTCAGTAGTAGAAATTTGGTGTTCTTAGTACCAACTGTCTCCTGAAAGGCTTCATAGAGATGATTAAAAGCAGGACACTAATTGTTATACTGTACTCTCCCAAACACTTGGTATAGTGCTCTGCAGGCAGTAAGCACTCAATAAACACAATTTAATGAATGAATGAATGGGCATATGTGGTACTATTCGTATCAGAAAGCTGGGTTTAGGCAAGCTGGAAATTAAACAAAGCTACTCCTCCAGATTGCTTCCTGAACCTCTCGATCAGATCCGCGCACTCTGTAGTGAGATGGAAGAAACAAAATTCCTTAAGAACAGTTTGTACTTACAGCTTTGCGATACGATATGGTAGTGGACTCTCTTGACACCCCTAAATGTGAAGCTGTTCCTCTCTTCTGCTGCTGTGGGGGCTTCAGATGCTGTCTTCCGATCCAACAGCTAAGAACTGCTACACACTCTGCTCCTTCTGCTGACGCCCGGCAGCCTTATATCCCTGTGCCGGCTCTTACTTCCTACGAAATTCCCGTGACGCGTCAGCTGGGAATAATGGGAGGATGTCTCCAAATAAGAGAGGGAGAAATTCCGTGAGGAAAAAAAAAATTCTGGGAAAATCCATGGTGACAGAAGCCCAATCTCGCTCTCCCAAACCATTCCCTAGTAACTAGGCAACCCTAAAAGATCCCAAAGCCCCTCAATGTTGGCTCCATGTCTGTATGGCCAGTCAGCTTTGATCAAAGGGGTTCTCTCAGTCTGTGTGTCTGTAAGTATTCCCGGGTTGGGATGTTTTTATTTTTTTTTTAATGGTATTTGTTAAGATCTTGCTATATGCCAGGCACTAAACTAAGTGCTGGGTTAAATACAAGCTAATCAGGCTGGACACAGTCCATATCCCACATGGGGCACACAGTCTTAATCCCCACTTTACAGATGAGGGAACTGAGGCACAGAGAAGTGAAATGACTTTCCCAAGGTCACACAGCAGACAAATGGCAGAGCCAGGATTAGAACCCAGGTATGTAACTTACCTCTAAAAAGCCTTCAAATTACTCTAAATAGCTCCTACATGCTGGTGATAAGCCCTAGAATATGTTGAGCACTTTTATTTTTTCCAAAGCATTTTCACATCAGTTCTCACATTTTACCCAGCAACATCCCTGTGAGGTAAGGTGAGGTGGGAATTATTAGCCCCATTTTATAGATGGGGAAATTATGAGGCCCAGAGGAAGGTTAAATGACTTGCCCAAGGTCATGCAGCTGGCTAATGGCTGAACTGGGACTAGACCACAATCGAATAGTCAGCGCACTGACTGTGTTCTAGAAGCATGGGCAATTAGACTGAAAATGATCCATTGCTGATATTTAATGAGCACCTGTCTAAGCAGAACACTGTACTAAGCACCCAGAGTGTATGACAGAAGCAAAGGGCACTTTCCTGGGACTAAGCCCCACAAAGAACAGGGACTGTGTCAAATCCCCCCATGTATTCTCTCCCAGCACATAGTAAAATGCTCTGTACACAATAAGCACTTAATAAGTGCTATTATTACTACTCCTGCTCAAGGAATTTACAGTCAAACAGGGGAGAGGGACTCAGATTATTTACAAGTAGGGAGAGCAAAGATACAAGTGAAGATGGTAGAGTGAAGTAGCTGTACAAGATAAATGGCATAAATAGTTTTTTTATGGCATTTGTTAAGCACTTACTATGTGCTAGGCTCTGTACTAAGCACTGGGGTAGATATAAGATAATTGGGTTGGACACAGTCGCTGTACCACCTAGGGCTCACAATCTTAATCCCCCTTTTACAGATGAGGTAACGAGGCACAGTGAAGTGACTTGCCTAAGGTCAGACAGAAGGCAAGTGGCAAAGCCGGGATGAGAACCCAGTTCCTCTGGCTCCCAAACCTGTGCTCTTTCTGTTAGGCCTTGCTGCTTCCCATCATATAGTGTCCCAAGTGCTTAATACAGTGCTTTGCACAGAGTAAGCGCTCGATAAGTGGGATCGATTGAATGAATGAAAGAATCTTCTGCAATGATGCTAGGATAGAGCAGTAGGAACTGAATCAGGAAGACTAACATGTCCTCTGGGAGACTGAGAGGTGGGGTACCATCAAGACATCAAAATTCAGACCAAATTGAAGGTCTCTGGGAAATTCACCTAGTTCCATCTGCCACACCCAACTTCTAGGGCAGTCCCTCCAGTACCACCTTTGCACCGCACCTAACATCCAAGGGCAAGAGAAGGTGATGGTGTGACAGTAGTGTGCAGTTCACCATGCCAGCTGTCAAGTATTGAGCCAGCTCTGTTTCTACATCATCCCGAAAAAGCAGGTTTGAAGAGTTCAGCTGAGGGGGCGATCAGTCATTAAACCCCTTTTTCCTTGATCCCCAGATTGCTCAATCAGTCGTGGTATTTATTGAGCACTTACTGTGTGCAGAGCGCTTGGGAGAGTACAATACAACAATAAACAGACACATTCCCTGTCCACAGTGAGCTTACAGTCTAGAATCAAAGACAGGATTCCTGAGCCCTTTTCCTTCCTCCAGGATCCTAATCAATCAATCAGTCAATCAATCAATTGTATGTATTGAGTGCTTACTGTGTGCAGAGCACTGTACTAAGTGCTTGGGAAGTACAAGTTGGCAACATATAGAGACAGTCCCTACCCAACAGTGGGCTCACAGTCTTGTCCATCTCCCCCTCTAGTCTGTAAGCTCGCTGTGGGCAGGGAATGTGTCTGTTTATTGTTCTATTGTTCTCTCCCAAGTGTTTAGTACAGTGCTTTGCCCACAATAATAGCTCAATAAATACGACTGAATGAATGAATCTCCAATCTCTGGAGGCTGGAAGCAAGATCAGTGAGAAAGGGACTGTTTGTTTTTTCTGTTTGAAGTTTTGGTTTGGGGTTTTTTTTTGACAATGGATAAATTAGGATCATTTTCCAGGCTAATAAATAGTTGGCTAGTGACAGGAAATGAATCTTGGATGGGGCAGTGTGACATCCAACGTCTTGGGTACTGACCCGTGCTTCTGACAGTCACTAAAAATGAGGTTCCAGAAGGCATCAGTCTGCCAACAATGTCTGTCCCATCCCACTTGACTGGGCAAGACAGGTGAGAAGAATGGACAGCAGCTAGACATTCAAAGAGCCTCCCTACAGCAAGCTGAGACAGAGCAACTGTAAACACAGTAAAGGCCCAATAAAGCAAACTTGAAACTAATGTGGCAGAGCAGAAGACAAGGACAGCAGATTACAGATCAGCCTGGTAGATGTACAGTGAGAAATAAAGTGACTGTCTTAGAACAGAGGCTTTGGGAAGATTGAGAGAGAGAGAACAAAACCAGTTATTGTGGGTAACGAATGCAAGAGTGGAGGAAAGGGCTGTCTCCATCAGATATGGTGGCTTTCACACATTGGTGCTAGTAGTCACACTTGCACGTGTCAATAAAAATCTCATTATGGGTAGCAACTATTTGGACCCCAAAGCACAACTAAATAGCCCAGGTTCAAATTTCTCCCTAAAGGATTCCGCTTACTGGGAGCTTGGATGTATGTCATTGCCCCAGGGTGATTTGTTACTTGCTGCTTCTCAATCAATCAGTGATATTTATTAAGCGCTTGCTGTATTTGTGGCACTGAACTAAGTTTGTGGGAGAGTCCAATAAATTGGGTTTGTAGATACAATCCCTGCCCTCAAGGAGTTTAGCAACCTAGTGGAGGAATTTACCTATCATTATTATTATTATATGCTTACTATGTGTCAAGCATTGTGCTAAGCACTGGGGTAGATACAAGTTAGTGAGGGCAGTTGCAATCCCTGTCCCAAATGGGACTCACAGGCTTAATAGGAGGGAGACCAGGCATTGAATCCCCATTTTACAGATTTGGAAACTGAGGCACAGAGCTGTGAAGTAAGTTGCCCAAGGTCACACAGCAGGCAACTGGCAGAGCCAGAATGAGAACATGGGTTCTCTTGATTCCCAGGCCCGTGCTCTTTCCGCTAGACTATGCTGCCTCCCAGATTGTAGTAGACTACAATCTAGTTTACATCTCAGCTGTAGGCACGTTCCCTGCCTATAAACTTAAGTGCTTACTATGTACCAAGCATGGTGCAAAGCTGGAGGGCAGTTTCCCAACAAAATGCAAGGCAATTCTGGTGCCACATGGGACTGCAAGCTAATAGAAATAAAAACTGGGCCTCTTATTGCTGTTGTACAGCTGAGGAAACTCTTGAGGCACAGAGAGGTTAAGTGATATGTTCCAGGTCACTCAAGAAATCAGTGGCACAGCTGGGCAAAGACCAAGATCATCTAACTCTTAGGTCCCATACACTATCTGCGCTGCCCTGAATAAAAAGGAAATCTGTATTGCAAATTTTACTCTCACGTAGAGAAGCAGCGGGGCCTAGTGGAAAGAGCAAAGATCTGTGACTTAGAGGACATGGGTTCTAATCCCGATTTTAAAATGAGAATTCAATAATTGTTCTCCCCCCTATTTCAACTGTGAGTCCCATGTTGGATGAGGACCCTGTCCCAACTGATTATTTTATATCTACCCCAGAGCTTAGTATAGTGCTTAGGAAATGCAACTATCATTTTTATTAGCTTTTTGTAAAATAATTTTGTCCAAAGGAAGGGGATGGAATTGATAGATTAGATAGCCTGATCTTCCAAGGAGCACACATTTTCTTACCCTCGAGAGAAACCCAGGCACCTTGGAAAACTGCATTTCTCCAAATCCTGTATCCTACTACTGTCCTTGTTCTGTATGGAGAAAAGTGAGCACTTCACTCTCATTTTAGGAACTTATTCTCCTTTCTCTGAGGGTGATTCAGGGTTTAGTAATCTCCCAGAGACTCACAGTCAAGTGAAGGATCTCGAACCAAACCGAAGAAGTCACGGAAGGCAGAAGAGGAGAAAGGGTCAAAAGCTTCCTCAAATACAGATCCATTTTACTTATAGATTTCCTTTATTTCTTCCCCGAGGCAGAAAGGAACTGAAATCCCCAAGATAGCATTTCTTTTTTTCTTTTTCTTTTTTTTTGTAGCTACTCTAATTATTTAATGAGCTTCCTCCTTGGCTGGTCCTTATCTGGATACTTCCACCTTGTATTTTAGCCCGACGCAGCCTAGTAATGGGAATTTTTGCAAAATCGGGCCAAGAGCAGTGAATTCCCAGAACGGAAGAGGCCGCGACATGGAACAGACTGGTTAATTTACAGAGCTCTTCCTGAATGCAGCCAGACTGTTTGTCGACAGTTCTGACCGGAAAAATATCCCTGTGGCATCGAAAATCCCCTTCGCTGTTTTCTTTGGCGGCCCGGGCTACCTGTTTTGCAACCTGATGGACGATGGGTTGGAAGCGGGTGCCGGAGGGTCTATTATTAGCTCAGCTCATGCCCACCCCTCAGAAACTTGGATTTTCCAACAGGATGCTCACTGATTTTTCACAGCAGTAATTTGCTCCAAATAGAACCCAGTGAAATGTCCAAAAGCTCTAAGAAATCAAAAACCCAATAAACAATCGGGTGGGAAGAGATAATGCTGAAAATCTTTTTTTTCTTTGAATAAGGAAGTCAGAAGAGGTTAATGAGATGTCACCTGAGCCCTTGACCTTGGCTGATCTCTCACCCTCATTTTTATCCTGGAGGCCTTTCCCGACCTCAGGAACCTGGTCGTCATCCTATGTCTTCGGGAGTAAAGACTTTTCTTTCCCCCTAATATGTCAGTTCTGGGATCCTTACTCAGATATATTTCAAAACAGGCCCTGAATTTTTTTTTATGGTAATATGTTAAGCACTTACTGTGTTCCAGGCACTGGGGTAGATACAAGATAATCAGGTCAGATACAGTCCTTGTCCCACATAGGGCTTACAGTCTCTATCTCTATTTTATAGATGGGGTAACTGAGGCACAGAGAAGTGAAGTGACTGGCCTAAGATCACACAGCAGGCAAGGGGCAGAGCTGGGATTAGAAGCCAGATCTTTCTGACTCTGAGGCCTGTGCTCTACCCACTAGGCAACGTTGCTTCTCCTGAATCCCTGAGGGAGGTGTCTCTCACCTGAGACCATTCCATTCCAGCACCAACTGTGAATGGCTGTACTGCTTTTCCATGAAAATATTGCTAGATTTAGAAAACAGAGTTGTACTATTAAACTACACTAATGTTAGGTGAAAGATGATATTGTACCTACACCCCCTTTAGGCTTTCCACCTTTTCAGCATGGACACAAATTCAGGCAGGGTCTCACCTGGCCCTTTGTTTTTTATGTCTAAGTTTTCAAGGAAAATGAGCACCTTGGAACTAACTACATTCAAGTGAGCTTCAGATGAGATTCATAAATTGAACTTGCTGTCTTCAGGTGGTAAATATCTAAGAACTCTCCAGAAAGGGGTATTTATTATATCCTTCTTCAACACTTGTATGTATATATAATCAATCATATAGTCAATGATACATTCTTATTCCTATTCTGCACGCATCATCATCATCATCTAGACTGTGAGCCCACTGTTGGGTAGGGACTGTCTCTATATGTTGCCAACTTGTACTTCCCAAGCGCTTAGTACAATGCTCTGTACACAGTAAGCGCTCAATAAATATGATTGATTGATTGATCACCCTTTTCCTCAAAAACCTCCGATGTTTGCTCAACCCACTCCACATCAAATGGAAACTTCTGACCAATGGCTTTAAAGTATTTGGTCAGCTCTCTCCCCGTTACTTATCCTTGCTCATCGCACAATACAACCCAGCCCACACTCTTCACCCTCTTATGTCAACTTACTCACTATGCCTCACTATCATATCTCACAATCACCCTCTTGCTCACACTCTATCCCCTTCCTGGAACTCTCTCTTCATTCAGGTTCAGTAGCCCACCACTCTCCATGTCTGCAAACCCCTACTAAAATCAGATGTTCTCCAGGCAGCTTTCTCTGAGCAATCTCTCTTCTCCTCACCCCATTTTCCCACTCTACTGTCTGGCCTATGCACTTGATTCCTTATCCCCTAAGCATTTAGGTTTAGGGCCTGAAGACATTTTGAACTTGGGATCACAGCCGACCTAGAAAATCCAAAGGACACAGAATTTGAGATTTAAATCAGTGATATTTATTGAGGGCCTACTGTGTGCAGAGCATTGTACTAAGCACTTGGTAAGAGTTAATATAGAGTTAACTATAGAGTTAGTAGACATGACTTCTGTCCTCAAGGATCTTATAATCTAGTGGGGGAGATGGTTATGATAGCCTAGAGAGTAAGGATAAGTGCAGAAATTGGGCTCACCATCTCCAATGTTTGTGTTTTGCGGAGAAACCTGAACTCTATTCCCAAACCTGATTAACTTGTATCTACCCCAGTGCTTGACATAACTAAGCACTTAACAAATATCATGAAAAAAACCCAATAACAACAAAAGAAACCCCTTTCCCTAAGAGGAGCATACCTTTTTGAGTAACTAGTTGTAAACATTCAAGAGCAATTCAAAGACATTTAGCCAAATTTATTACCAATCTGGAGAGGGTAGCAGAGAGGAAAAGAGACAGGGATAAAAATCAGAATACAAGAAAGTGTGTGGTCTCTCCTCATAATAAGGTTAAAAAGGTACCCCTGGTGTAAAATTAGTTGAAAGAAAATTCTGTGGGTGGGGTCCAAAGTAGAGCCTCCAGGTTCTCAGATCACCGAGATGGGGAAACATCTGGTGCAGACCAGACAGAAAGACTTCAGTGAAGGCTCTGACTCACTGAAGATTTCCCCCACACAATGAGATATACCATTTAATGATTTCCTCTGGATAAGTTTTGGGGACCAAATCTGCTCCTGACCTTTCCTGTGATATTTCCGCTGTTGGCAAACATCTCCTCTATTCCTGTTCAGAAGCTACGGGCTAAGGGGGCCCCACAGTGTGAGGAGAGAGAAACTGAGAGCACCAGAAAACACCTGGACTATTCATAGAATACCTGAAAGTTTTACAGAGGTCTCTGTTCCTAGAACATCCCAAGATAAATAGAATTATTGAAATGAAAACATAGTCCTGTGGAAATCAAAATGAAAAGATTGATACTGTAGGAGAAATTGTGAGAGGAATTCCTTGACCAAAGAGTTTGGTAAGGGCAAGCAACTAACTAATAATAATTGTGGTATTTCTTAAACACTTTAAAAAAAATGGGACTTTTTAAGTGCTTACTATGTGCCAGGCACTGTAGTATATGTATATATGTAAATATATGTTAGATTGGACACAGTCCATGTCCCACATGGGGCTTGCAGTCTTAATCTCTATTTTACAAATTAGGTATCTGCGGCACAGAGAAGTAAAGTGGCTTGCCCAAAGTCATACAGCAGGCAAGTGGTGGAGCCAAGATTAGAATCCAGGTTCTTCTGACTTCCAGGCCCCTGGTCTATCAACTAGATGACACTACTTCTTCTGAAGCATTTGCTGTGTGTCAAGCTCTGAACTAAGCTTTGGGGTAGCTGATGTAAGATAATCAAGTTGGACAAAGTCCCAGTCCCACATGGGGCTCGCAGTCCAAGTAGGAGAAAGATACCAAAGCACAGAGAAGTTAAGTGAATAGCCCAAAGTCACACAGCAGTAAAGAGGCAGAGGCAGGATTGGAACTCTCTTCCCAGCCTTGGACTCTTACCTCTAGGGCCCCATGCCTCTCTGATTAAAAGTTTAAGTACAAATCTAACACAAATCAACTGGCCTGGAATCTGTTTCTTGCTTTCCCTGTTGATTTTCTGGTGACTCAGTTCCAACTGCCTTAGTCGGCCTCTCTGTGGTGTGGCAATGAGCCGTCTTGGGCTGGCAACCCTCTCTTTGCTCCTCGCCTCCCTCCAGCTGGTGTGGTGAGAGTGATGGGGGTCAGTGTTGAGAACTGCTGGATGACAAAAAGAAAGACCCCATTTGTCTAACAAGAGGGGTGAACGAGAGCCATTTATACTTGACTGTAAACTCATTGTGGGAAGGGAATTTAACTGCCAACTCTGTTGTACTTTTCAGAGTGCTTAGTACACTGCTCTGCACTCAGCAAGCACTCCATAAGTACCATTCATCAATTGATTGATTACTGGCTCCACTTTCAAGATAATTATTTCCTCACTTTGTGGATGTGAGCTTCAGTCTTCGATATAGCACGGTTCCTTCAGTTATTCAGTGCTGTTAGCTTCAGATGGAAGGCTGAGATTAGCAATCCTCAACCCTTCTCCAGTGAATAAGTTCCAAGAAGCCTGAAGACTTTGACATGAAGTGCATGTAATCTCATCTCCTAACGTCTCTGCCATTACATTAGATGGGAAGAAAAGGAGATGAATAATACATCTTATTAAAAACTGGAATTTTTCCCAAGCCTGAAGACTCAGTCTCCAATCAGTCTGGCCAAAGGTAGTAAGCACCCGCAGACAATTATCTCTGGTCCTGATAACTGGAATATTTTCCATAAACATTTCTCAGCCTGACTCATGAAAATCAAACCCTTCATCCTCTCAAAGAGAAAAAGCTGAGGCAAAGCTGCTTTAACCATTGGACAAATCAATCACCTGACCAAGGCTACTAGTCTTCAGGGTTCCCCCACTCCCTGCCAGGAGCAAACATTTTGGGAAAGAATTAATCAGTGTATATAAGAGGGGATCATTAGTATCTTCATGTCAAAGCTGGTTCAGTCCTATGAAACATTTCTCAAAAGTATTCAACAAAAATAATAGTAATTGTGGTATCTGTTATTTGTTTCAGACTAGTTTGTTGTACCTATTGAGGAGATAGTTTTTCACCCCAAAGCCTCTTAGTTTGACTGTCAATGAGTCAGATCCCCCGGCCTCATCTTTGAAACCCTCTGTAGCTTCGTTTAGGCAAGCAATATGATGGGAGAAAAAAATTTTGAGCCAGGTTATATGGTGTACTTGGAAAATGAGTGAGAAAGAGACAGAGATACAGTGAATGAGTTAGTGAGTGAGAGAAATTGAGAGAGAGTGAGATGATGGGGGGCAGTGTCCCTTCCCTGAGAAAACAATTTTGGGACTAAAGTTCGGAGAATGTTTTGACCAAAATGTGCAGGAGTCTGTGGCTTGTCCAACCTAGGAGCAGAATTGCTCGGATGTTTCCTCTTAACTTTTTCTGTCTTTTCTTATGTGTTAGTACTGACTTGAAGTCTCTCTTTCCCTTTGCTATACTGAGAGGTAGGAGTTCAAGGAAACAGAGAAGCATTTGAAAAACATTGTTTTCTTGTTGTTTTCTAAAGTTTTGGGTCCTTTTAGGAGTTTAAGGGGATTTTGAATTTCTTTTTGTAAGCTTCTATAGGCAGTTACTTTTTGGAAATAATATGTACAACACCTTTATTCAGGCTATTGAAACCTTTTTAGAAACTCAGGAATAAAGCCCCATCTTCCATAAGGTCTCAGCTGACAGTCCCCTGCCAATCAGCTCCCCTTGGAGCTCCCAAATAATCAATCATAGTTATTGAGTGTTTACTCTTTCCAGCGCATCGTACCAAGCGCTTGGAAGAATACAGTATAACCAAGTTGGTAGATACGTTCCCTGCCCAAGTGAATAATGGTCTGCCCTCCAGGACTACAACTGATTCTGGGGATAGCTAACTTGGCATCATCATCATCATAATAGTACTTGTTAAGTGCTTACTATGTGCCAAGCATTGTTCTAAACACTGGTGTAGATAGAAGTTAATCAGGTTGGACACAGTCCCTGTCCCACTTGGGGCTCACAGTCTCAATCCCCATTTTGCAGATGAGGTAACTGAGGCACAGGGACGTGAAGTGGCTTGCCCAAGGTCACTCAGGGGACAAGTGGCAGAGGTGGGATTAGAACCCGTGACCACCTAACTCCCACGCCCATGAACTATCCGCTACTCCAATCAGAAAGTCAGTAGTAGGAAAAAAATGGTACCAAGCATCAAAATATCTCCAATGTTTTGAAAAATAATATCACAAAACAGTCATCATCATTTTTTAAATTGCGGTTTTGGCAGTTTGCTTGAAGGATTCTGTGTTAGCACATTCCCAGGTCCTTGTGAAGGGTTCCTGTTTTTACCATCCCTGCTCCTCTTCTTCCCTTGTCCCAGAAGTTCTACTCTCTGTTTCTCTGGCACTCGAGGTCATAAGTGGCCCAGATATTTCCCTTCCTGAGGAAAAAAATCTCTCCCATGTAGGGAGGGTGTTCCTAGAAAAATACCTATGACTTTTTTAGGGTGGTTGATCCATTATTGCACAACCGTTGAAAGAAACAACCCAAAAGAGTAAACTAATTGTTCAGAGCACCAAAATAGAGCTTTCTAAGTCCTCAGACCACAGAGCAAATAACCAATAATCAGTTAATCAATTAATAGTATTTATTGAGTGCCTTCCATGTGCACAGCCCTGTATTACGTGTACCAGAAGCAATAAATATGGTCCTTGTCCACAGTATAATATAACCCAAATGCATTGAGCATTTATTGTGTGCAGATAACACTATTAGGAGCCTGGGAGAGTAGAAATAAGATTTGGGGTCTAGTGGCCAGATTATTTGGCTTCTCTTGGGATGTCTCATTTTCCCCCTCACAATCACATCCTATTGGCAAAGGAATCTGATGTTCAAAGTAGTTTCCAATCAATCAATCAATGATATTTACTGAGCACTTACTGTGTGCAGAATACTCTACTTGGGAGAGTACAATATAACAGGGTTGGTAGACACATTCCCTCCCAGTTTGCACCCTGTTCAAAAAATCTCTAGCCATGTCAAGACCCACTGGCAATTCAAACTATCCAAAAGGTTGGGCATTTTATAAATCCTGTGTAAATCCATCTTATTTGATCTCTTCTGCATTTTTCCTCGGAAAATGCTCAAGCAGAGACCCAACTGAAAGCCTGTCTGAACCAAAGCTGAGGGTTACACAATTAGGCCATAAATTGGGGGTGACTCATGTTCATATCTGTGATTTATTTTAATGTCTGCCTCCCCCTCTACATTGTAAGCTTCTTGCGGTCATGAAATGCATCTCTCAATCAATCAATCATATGTTTTGAGTGCTTATTGTGTGCAGATCACTAGACTAAGCTTTTGGGAAAGTGCGGTGTAACAGAGTTGGTAGAAATGTTCCCAGCCCATTAGGAGGGAACTTACAGTCTAGAAGATTTTATCTACCAACTCTATAGTATTGTACCCTCCCAAGCACTTAGAACTTAGAACAATGCTCTTCCCACACTAAGTGCTCAGTAATATTATTAATATTAATAATAATAATGTTTTTGTCAAGTGCTTACTATGTGCCAGGCCCTGAACTAAGCACTGGGGGATACAAGGTTATTAGGCTGTCCCAGGTGGGGCTCACAGTCTCAATCCCCATTTTATAGATGGGGTAACTGAGGCCAAGAGAAGTGAAATGACTTACCCAGGGTCACACAGCAGACAAGTGGTGGAGCTGGGATTAGAACCCATGACCTTCTGACTCGGTAAACACCACCGATTGATTAACCGATCACCCAAGACCAAAATCTTGCTGGGTCTGGATGATCTAAACGGGGCCTGAATTATCCACCGAGGCCAGCAAGATTCCACCAGATATCCGGGCGTCCCCAGCTTGTCATGGCCACAGGGAACATGGCACAATGGCCCCAACACAGGCACACTCATAAAGCTCTGCTTGAGTTAATTGGGGATTTCCGGGACACGCTCCCCTCAGTCTCAGATCCCATTAGGCTTTCTCTGCACCGTGAGCAGCAGTTGGCCACACTGCCTCTTCCCCAGAGGCTGGTCCCACACCAGGGACTTCCTCCCTACTCACCCTGGGAGCCAAATCACTTTCCGTGTGAAGGAAAGGAAACTCTAATGGCCTGTGGAGTCAGGCCCAAACAATTGAAACTGCTCCTCAGGATGTCTTTACTGGGCAAGGCTCCGGAGGAACTGAGAGCAGGCCTCCCAATTACCCTGTTTGCGTGTAAATCCATTTTGAGAAGCAGCAAGGCCTAGTGGATAGACCTGCGCCCGAGAGTCAGAAGGAACTGGGTTTTAATCCCGGCTCCGCCACTTGTCTGCTGGGTGACCTTGGGCAAGTCGCTGTGCTGCTCTGGGCCTCATTTACCTCATCTGTAAAATGGGGATTAAGAACTTGATTAGCTTGTGTCTATCCCAGTGCTTGGAACAGTGCCTGGCACATGGAAAATGCTCAACAAATAGCATTGTTGTTATTATTCATCTATTCTGTACCCAGGGTCTGCAGCCTTGGTGAATTCTACACACGTGGACAACTTGCATTTATTCTACATTAAGGTTTGGTTGTCTTAAATGTCATTTGATCACCAGCTCTGCCTCCCCTAGTAACTTACTTCAGGGTGACTTCCAAGGAATATGAGAAGCCATACCCTAATAAAAATAGAATAATCAATCAGTCTACCAACTCTGCTGTATCTCAGTCTCCCAGGCACTTAGTACAGGGTTCTGCACACATTAAGTGCTCAATAAATACCATTGATTGATTCATTTTTGATTGGTCCCTGGCCCTCAAGGGGCTCTAAACACCACTTTTCATCACAGACAGAATTTCCATTTAAGACCCGGAGCCTGCATCATGGACACTGAGGAGAAACCACTGATCCTAAAACTCGGAAATAACCCCTGGGGTCCCCCTTGTTCTGTCAAGAAACAAAGATGACTGACTGTGGCGAATCCAAAGTCAAGTATCTTTTTTTTTTTTGTGGTCTTTTTTTAAGCGCTTACTATGTTCCAGGAACTGTAATAATAATAATGGCATTTATTAAGCGCTTACTATGTGCAAAGCACTGTTCTAAGCACTGGGGGGGATACAAGGTGATCAGGTTGTCCCACGGGGGGCTCACAGTCTTCATCCCCATTTGACAGATGAGGTAATTGAGGCACAGAGAAGTGGACTTGCCCAAAGTCACGCAGCTGACAATTGGTGGAGCTGGGATTTATAATAATAATAATAATAATAATGGCATTTATTAAGTGCTTACTATGTGCAAAGCACTGTTCTAAGTGCTGGGGGGGATACAAGGTGATCAAGTTGTCCCACGGGGGGCTCACAGTCTTAATCCCCATTTGACAGATGAGGGAACTGAGGCGCAGAGAAATGAAGTGACTTGCCCAAAGTCACACAGCTGATAATAATAATCATAATAATGGCATTTATTAAGCGCTTACTATGTGCAAAGCACTGTTCTAAGCGCTGGTTCCTCTCTTGTTTCAGAAGCCTCTCCGAACTAGTCTGAGACCTGGGGAAAGAATTTGGAATTTGCTATTTCCGGGAAATCTGCTCAGTCAAGATATTGAGATATAGGCAAAGTCATCCCCTATTAGAATATTATTTTTTTTTTTTTGGTGGCATAATAGTGCCAGTTAATTTAGAGTATTAGCAGTTTTTTGTGGTTCTTGTTGGGCACTTACTATACTATATGCCAAACACTGTACTAAGTGCTGGGGAAGATACAAGAGCAGGTTGGACATCATCCCTGTCCCGCATGGTCTAAGTAGGAAGGAAAAGGATTTAATTCCCATTTTACAGATGAGGTAACTGAGACACAGAGAAGTTAAGTGTCTTGCCCAAAGTCAGCAGGCTAGTGATGGACTCGGGATTAAAACCCAGGTCTTTTGACTGGTAGGCCACAGTGCTTTCCTTGAGTCTAAGCTTCTGGGTGATTCTAAAGGCCTACTATGTGGCAAATCATTGAACTAGTGTTATCAGGTAGACATCACCAGAGATTCAGGAAAACTGATGAGAGACTCTAACTGTGGTAATTTCAGTGGGAATAAAAAGAACCCAGAGGAACTTCCGCATTGAGTGCTTACTATATGCACAGCACTGTGCTAAACTCTTGGGAGAGTATAATAAAACAATTGAACAAGACACATTCTCTGCCCACAACGATTTTAGAGTCTAGAGGATGAGACATAAATTAATGTAAATAAATAAATTATGGATACGTACCTAAGATGGGGCTGAGGGGAATGTGAATAAAGGGAGCAAATCAGGGTTACGCAGAAGGGAGTGGGAGAAAAGGAAATGAGGGCTTAGTCAGGGAAGGCCTTTTGGAGGAGATGTGCCTTCAAATAAGGCTTTGAAAGTGGGGAGGCTAACTATCTGTAGAAAATGAAGAGGGAACTCGTTCCAGGCCAGAGGCAGGATGTGGGCGAGAAGGCAAAATAGGCGATGGATTAGATTGGATGGATCTAATCCGTCACCCCACGTTCTGCCTCCTCTAAATTTCGAATGTTCCGTTTTGCACTGATCACCAGGAGACACATTCTTCCTGACTGTGAAGGAGTAATTTAGCAGCAGTAACACCTCTTGTGGTATTTAGGGGTTCCATTGACTTGGAATAGTCAAGTACTTGGAAATCCTGGAACTGTTTCTTGGGTTCTAATATGATGATCTAATATCTAATATCTAATACGATCTAATATGATGGCCACCGAAGCATTTTTCGTGGAATAATCATTGGTGTGATTGTTGTCTCCGTGTTCATACCAAGCTGTTTCCTGTTCATGTCAAGAAGCTTTGGAGCTGTTGTTGAGAAAGTTCAGTCGATTCCTGTAATTCGTATGGCCTGGACCATTTCCAGAGTTCTGTCCTCAAAAGTTGGTTTGTTGGGGGCATTTGTGAAGACAAGCGGCATTTCTCAGTTAAGAAATGTTAAAAACCACAACAAGATCAGGCGGTTGCCATAGCAGTCGGACAATAGCTGCTCATGACTAATATAAGCAAGTGTCTAGGTTTACCCTTCATGGATGCCATATTCCACTGATTCCTTCCTCTTTGAAATGAGCCCCAACAATTCTCTGATCTGAACATGGATAGTTTTTATTTATTTATTTATTTATTTTGGTGGGGCATACATAGTCCAGTACTTTACAAAAACATTTGCTGTTTTTCTTCCTACCTGAACTTCCTGGCACTTCAAATCTGAGAGACCACAGCTTTTCTTATCTTCAAAACTCTTTTTCAATCACATTTCCTCCAAGAATCCTTCCCCAATAATTCTCTAATCTCCCCAGATTAAATCTCCTCAACTGTCTCTTCAGCACCCCTACAGCACCTAAGCCCTGGTTTACTAAAAAAATAAATTAATGGCATTTATTAGGCACTTACTAAGTGCCAGGCACTGTATTAAATGCTGGGGTAGGTACAAACTAATCAGGTTGGACACAGATAACATCCCACATGAGGCTCAGTCTTAAATCCCATTTTACAGAGAAATGAAATGGACATGAAACCACTCTCTCAAAGGTCACAGATGATCTCCTTCTTGCCAAATCCTCTACCCCATCCTAATCCTCCTCCTTAACCTGTCAGGTGCCTTCGACACTGTCAACCGCCCCTGCTACTGGAAACATTATCCAACTTGGGCTTAGCTGAAACCATCCTCTCCTGGTCACCCTCCTTTCTCTCTGGCTGCTCATTCTCTGTCTGTTTCATGGGCTGCTCTTCTGCCTCTCTCCCCCTAACTTGTGGATATCCCTCAAGGCTCAGTTCTGGCTCCTCTTCTTGTCTCCATCTACAGCCACCCTTGGAGAACTCATTCACTCCCAGGCTTCAACTACCATCTCTATGCAGATGATGCCCAAACCTACATCTCCAGCCCTGATCTCTCTCCCTCTCTGCAGTCTCACATTTCCTCCTGCCTTTAAGACATCTCTACTTGGATGTCCTCCAGTCACCTCAAGCTTAGTATGTCCAAAACAGGATTCCTTATCTTCCCACCCATGCCTTTCCCTCCCTCAATTTTCCTGTCACTGTAGACCGCACCACCATGCTTTCTGTCTCACAAGCCCATAACCTTGATGTTATCAATGAATCACATCTCTCTTTCAACGCACATATTCAGTCTGTCACTAAAACCTTCGGTCCAACCTTCACAATCTTCTAACCCTGAGGAAGGTAGCTTAATCCTCATTATGAAGACGGAACTATTGCAGCTCAGAGAGCATAAAGATCCCTCGATTGAGGTCACATGCCTAACCACGGGGGCCCTGATGATTTTCAGGACAGCACCATAATAGCAGAAATGGTATTTATTGAGCACCAATCAGTCAATCAATCAATGGTATTTATTGAGTGCTTCCTGAGTGCAGAGCACTGTACTAAATGCTTAGGAGAGGACAATATACAATGTTGGTAGACACGTTCCCTGCCCACAGTGAGCTTACAGTCTATGGAATGCAATGCACTGTACTCTGTACTTGGGAAGTTTGAAGGAAACACAAGTCCCGTTCCTACTGTCAAGGAGCTTCCACTCTAGCTGGAGAGGCAGACGTGGAAATGCAGGGAGCGGAATCAGACTAGATAAGTTGAATGTTCAATCGAATATGCATATATACACAAAAGCTGAGGATGGCTATAAATAGATAAATACATCAGGGGAGGCTGAAGAGTAAATGTGATTCAGGGCCTTAGCCTCTGGAAAATGAAAGCTGAAGAGACTCTCTGCCTTCTCACAGGGTGCTGATTCCTCCTATTTTTCTTGAGATCAGCTGTAGAATTGAGTGCCCAGGACTCATCTGCAAACCTAATGGCAGTGGTCAGTCCTGTTGCCCTCTCCGCTTTCATGAAAATGAACTGAATTTCCAAAGCCAGAGACCCTGTTGTACACGTGAGCAGTGTTGGGAAGCAGCATGGCCTTGTGATACAGCACGGGCCTGAGAATCAGAAGGACCTGTGTTCTGCTGTGTGACCTTGAGCAAGTCACTTCATTTCACCTCAGTTCCCCCATCTGTTAAATGGAGATTAAGTCTGTGAGCCCCATGTGGGACATGGACGGTGTCCAACCTGATTAGCTTGTATCTACCCCAGCACTTAGTACAGTGCCTGGTACATAGTACATGCTTAACAAATACCATTAACCCCACCCCCCCAAAGAAACCCGTAACTCTGGAGGCCTTTCCCTGCTGATGCTCCTGGTTAAGGGGCTGGATGAGGAAGCCCCCATTGAAAATAAGCAAAAGAGTAAGAAGCCAGAACAGACCCAGGGATTTCAGAGGAGAACTATTTTCTGCGACAAGAGTCTCAAATCTTTGATCGCGGTTACTAGTAGATGGAAGCAGCCCAACAAGTGGAGTGGCCAGTTCCTTTGTTTGGCTATGGGATATTGTTTCATCCTCGGTGATTCTCCTTCAACCAAGTGGGGGAAATGTTGGGGAATTTGGGGGAGATGATTCTTGAACCTTCTGACTCTAAAATTACACAGGTCATATCTCTGTATGCAAATGATTTCGAAGACACCTGTTCAGGATTTCCAGGGCAAAGAGTTTTAATTCCTGCTGCTGAGTTCACTCACTGGTAAGGCAGAAGCCTCCTGTATCTTGACCAAACCTTAGCCTGGAAATCTTTGAGTTGGGGAGGTTCCCCAGTACTCAGTGCCTGCAGCAGGCACCCCAAAACCAGGCATCATTCTCCTACTTTTTTAGATTCAATAAATCAATCGATGGTATTTTTTATGGTGTTTGTTAAGCACTTACTGTGTGCCAGGAACGGTAGTAAGTGCTGGGATGGATACAAGCTTGACAGGTTGGACGTAGTCCTCATTTTACAGATGAGGCACAGAGAAGTTAAGTAAGACGTTGTCACACAATGGACAAGTGGTGGAGCTGGGATTTATTGACCATCTGCTGTGTGCAGAGTGTTAAATACTTGGCAGACATGATCCCTGTCCTCAAGGAGCTGATGAACTAGCAGAAGACAGGTGCTAAAAGAAATTTCAGATAGGAGGAAGTAATAGAGTATAATGATGTATGTGTGTGTGTGTCTCTGTGTGTTTATGGCATGTTAAGTGTTTTCTGTGTGTCAAGCACTGCTCTAAGTTCTGTCATAAGTGCTGTGACAGTTGTGGGGTTTGGGGTACCTAACTGAATAAGTAATATAGAGTTGTTGGAGTGGTTGTTAGGGGATTCACTGTGTGGAGAAATAAGATATTAATCACTCACCCAGGTCCTTGTAAAGATTGCCATCTCTTCTGAGCTGGGGAACTTGGAAGCCAGAGCTGATGTGGAGGGAAACTACATTTGGGGAATAATAATAATAATAATAACAATAATAATAATAATAATAATAATAACAATGGTATTTGTTAAGCACTTACTATATGCCAGGCACTGTATCGGGGTGGATACAAGCAAATTGGGATGGACACAGTCCCTGTCCGCATCGGGCTCACAGCCTCAATCCTCATTTTCCAAATGAGGTAACTGAGGCACAGAGAAGCAAAGTGACTTGCCCAAGATTACACAATTGTAATTGTAGGGGCCGGGATTAGAACCCATGACCCTCTGATTCCCAGGCCCGTGCTCTGTCCACTAGGCCATGCTACTTCTTTCTGGTTGGGTATCTGTACCAGCTTGGAGAAAGGCGGGGGCGTCAGGGGTCCCCCTAGAGAAATACTTTAGGTCCAGGAGGCTTGGGTGGACCCCCTCAAAGTGATGCCTATGATGCCAATATTTTTTTTGCTGCGTGCTTGGCATAAAACCTGTGCTGTCATAAGCTTCTTAGAGCTTCTGGGTGCCAAGAAGCTGTGAAGGCCATCAGTGACCATCTTGGGTAACTGCAGGAGGTGGACACAGGGAAAGGGAAGCCCCGAGAAACTGCAAAAGGAAATATACAATCTGGACACCACATCCACTCCGGGGCATGTTCAGGGCATGCTCAATTTAGGACTCATTCAGTCAGTCAGTCAGTCATATTTATTGAGCACTTACTGTGTGCACAGCATTGTACTAAATGCTTGGGAGAGTACAACACAACAATAAACAGACACATTGCATTATGCACCTCCCACTTGCAGCCATCGAAAAGGAAGATTGTAAGCAGGGAACGTGCCTACCAACTCTGTTGTACTGTACTCTCTGAAGTGTGTAGTACAGGAGAAGCAGCGTGGCTTAGTGGAAACAGCACGGGCTCGGGAGTCAGGGGTCATGGATTCTAATCCTGGCTCCGCCACGTCAGCCACACAGCTGACTTTGAGCAAGTCACTTAACTTCTCTGTGCCTCAGTTCCCTCATCTGTAGAATGGGGATTAAGTCTGTGAGCCCCTCATGGGACAACCTGATTACCTTGTAGCTACCCCAGTGCTTAGAACAGTGCTTGGCACATAGTAAGCGCTTAACAAATACCATCATCATCTTTATTATTATTGTTATTACAGTGTTCTGCTTAATAAATACCATTGATTGATTGACTGATTGATGAGGGTGGAGTCTTCATGGTGTGATTTTTCCCCAGATGCTCCAGCCTCTATTATTCTAAATTCAACGCACTGAAATACAGGTTATTAAATAAGCTTAAATACAGGGAAATCATGTGAAAATTATGAAAAGCAGCATGGCCTAGTGGAAAAAGCATGGTTCTGGAAATCAGAGGGCATGGGTTCTAATTCCAGCCCTGCCAATTGCTTGCTGGGTGACCTTGCACAAGTCACTTCTCTGTGCCTCAGTTTCCTCAACTATAAAATGGGGATTCAATATCTGTTCTCCCTCCTACTTAGACTGTGAGCCCCATGAGGGACAGGGACTGTCTGACCTAATTGGCGTGTGTCTACCTCAGTGCTTAGAACATTGTTGGACACAGAGTAAGCACTTAACAAATACCATAAAAAAACAGATTTTCTTGGAAGGAGTTCCTAAATTAACATTTTGCTGTGACACAAAATGACGTCACAGCGTGGAAATAAACAAAGCGCTTTAGTCGTCTCATTCCCACTAGCCGGTCCTTTGCCAGATTTTCAAAATCTTGTGTACTTTCACACTTCCGCAGTGCAAGCCGTCCTTTGCTTGCCCTGAAGAATGGGGAATCCGTTGCGAGAGCTGCCATCTTGTGCAATGGCCCGGAAGCCCAAGCAGTCTAAACATGGCACATTGTTGTGGTGATGAAATGCTAGAGGCGGGGTGCGGCGGGGAGGGGTGGGATTGATTGATTGATTGATTGGGAGAGCTGCCCGTTGAGCCCGGCAGCCCGAGCCCGCGGTTGGGTGACCGAGGCGGGGCAGTGGAGGGACAGGGATCCTCTCCCTGAATCAAAGGCTTGTGGGATGCAGGAAGCGAGAAGTGATGTGCACTGAATCATCAATCGTATTTATTGAGCGCTTACCATGTGCAGAGCACTGTACTAAGCGCTTGGGAAGTACAAATTGGCAACATATAGAGACAGTCCCTACCCAACAGTGGGCTCACAGTCTAAAATTGGTGGCAGAGGGCATTTCCCATGCTTTACTCAACCCGCGGGTGCCCGCCCAGAGTTGCGGATCGAACCACTGGAGTCTGGAGTCGGGGCCTGGTTGAGAAAGACCAGTTGGGTTGGCTGGCCTTGGGTTGACCGAACGAGAGCGGTTACCGCTGCTATCAGAAAGCCTGGAGCTACTATTGTTAGCAGCCCGTTCTGAGGTCCCGCACTCCACCCTTTATTAATAATAATAATAAAATAAGAATAATGATGGTATCTGTTAAGGGTTTAGTACATGCAGAGCACTGTACTCAAGGGCAGATAGAAGATCATCAGGTCCCACAAGGGTCTCACATTCTAAGTAGGAGGGAGAACGGGCATTGAAGTTAAACAACTTGCCCAAGGTCACACAGCAGGTAAGAAGCAGCGTGGCTCAGTGGAAAGAGCCCGGGCTTGGGAGTCAGAGGTCGTGGGTTCTAATCCTGGCTCCACCACTTGTCAGTTATGTGACTTAACTTCTCTGTGCCCACTCAGTTACCTCATCTGTAAAATGGGGATTAAGACTGTAAGCCCCACTTGGGACAACCTGATCACCTTGTATCTATCCCGGCATTTAGAACAGTGCTTGGCACATAGTAAGTGCTTAACAAATTATTACTATTATTACTATTACTAGCAGAGCTGGGACTAGAACCCAGATCCTCTGACCCCCAGGCCCGGGCTCTTTCCACTTCGCTCTGTTTGTCATCCTTTTGTCTCCCTCCCCAGCACTGAACCCCTCTATGCCCCCAGGGAGGGTGGATGGGGAGGCTTCCTATGCATTCTTCTTCCTGAACTCAGCCATCTGCCCAACAGTAGGGACCCACAGCTTCCCTGGCACAATCCAAGAATATCCCTGGCAAAATTATGGATCAGGCTGGGAAAGTCACTTTCTCTGCAGGTGTGATGAAGACGTCTCCCATCGAGAATGGCGGACCAACCTCAGTCCTCCTTCCACTTCTGGACCAAGAAGCTGTGTGGCCTAGTGGATAGAGCACAGGCTGGGGAATCAGAAAGACCTCGCGTTCTAATCCTGGCTCCTCCACTTGTCTGCTGTGTGACCTTGGGTATGTCACTTCACTTCTCTGTGCTTCAGGTACCTCATCTGTAAAATGGGACTTAAGACTATGAGCCTCATGTGGGACGTGGACTGGGTCCAATCTGATAAGCTTGTATTTACCTCAGCTCTTAGTTCAGTGCCTAGTACATAGCCAGCGCTTCACAATTACCATAAAAATAAAGTTTCCTTTTGACAGAGAGCAGGAGGCAGAGATGATTGACAGCCTAAAGTAGAGGAGCCTCTAGGGAGTTGTTGTCAAAGCTCCTGACAGGCACCTGAGAAATCTAGCCTGTGCTTACCTAGGTCAGGGAGTTAGATATAACATGAGCCAAGAACAAGGGGCCCCTTCTCCCTAGGAGGCACGGGGAGGTCAAGAGAAACCCCACAGAGGAAAACACTTCTCAAACCTCAGCTTTTCGGTTCTTTCATCTCTGTGAATTTTGCCAACTTGGAGCAAGATGTAAGGCTAGCTTGGCTCACCGTTTGGGGTTTTTGTACAGCTGGGGTTATCTTTGTGATCCTTTCCTGTCATGGAGAGAATGGAGTTTCCTCAATTTGATTTCTCATGGGGAAATTTGAAGAATGGCAGAAATAACAGAGTCCCTTGACCTTGGGTAGTTTGCCCCTGATTATGGACCTTGGGACCCCGTTACAAAAACAAGTGAGGCCTCAGAATGACGTGGAAGAACAAACCCGGGATTTTCTCTCCTCTTTTGCAGAAAGGGAAACTGAGGCTCACGGGCCAATCACATTGATATTCTACCCCTACCAATTAGGAACTTGCTTTTTGTTGCTCAGGGAATTTTTCCCATCCTATAAATCATAGGATTATTGATCTTGAAGGCCATTTTTAAAGATGGAATACGGGGTATTGCTAATAATGGATTTTTTTAATGGTATGTGTTAAGTGCTTACTTATGCACTGGGCTAAGTTCTGGGGTAGATACAAGCTAATCAGTTTGGACACAGTCCACGTCCCATGTTGGGCTCACAGTCTTAATCCCCATTTTACACATGCGGTAACTGAGGCACAGAGAAGTTAAGTGACTTGCCCAGAGTCATATAGTAGACAAGTGGCAAAGGCTGGATTAGAACCCAGGTCCTTCTGACTTCCAGGGCCTAGACCACGCTGCTTCTCAAAGGCATAAGGCTACTTTGGGCAATATCAATGCATAATGCAGAAATAGCGTGGCCTAGTGGATCTCATCCTCCTAATGAGGACAGGAATTGGACTTAATTCTAGTGCTATAGTATGTAATAAGAAAAGAAAACCTCTTCATTTTTTCAACTTTAGAAAAGCTCCCTCAAGCCTGCAGAATTACATTTATTTACTTAAGATTATCTTGCAAGCTTAAATTTCTAAATCTCAAGCTTTCACTTTTTATGAGGAAGATTCCTCTGGTACTTCCCCTCACTCTGTCAAACTCATCCTCATACAATTTTGTCTTTCAAGATGGGCAGCCATGACAAGTTCTTCTCTTCAGTTCCCATCCCTGAGCCCGGGCGTGGGAGTCAGAAGATTTGGGTTCTAATTCTCGCCCTGCCACTTGTCTGCTGCATGACCTTGACCAAGTCACTTAACTTTTCTGCCTTACTGCTGTCATTTGCAACGTGGGGATTAAATCCTACTCCCTCCTACTTAGACTGTGAGCCCTATGTGGGACCTGATCGTCTTGTATCTTCCCCAGGCTTAGTGCAGTGCTTGACACACAGTATGTGCTTAACAAATACCACAGTTGTAATGTATTTTGAATGTTCAGTGAAGCAGTTCTACCTCTGGCCTGGAACACTCTCCCTCCTCAGATCAGACAGGCAGTTACTTTCCCCGACTTCAGAGCCTTATTGAAGGCACATCTCCTCCAGGAGGCCTTCCCAAATTAAGCACCCCCTTTCCTCTTCTCCCACTCCCTTCAGCGTGGCCCCACAGCACTTATGGTCATATCTGTAATGTATTTATTTGTACTGATGTTTGTCTCCCCCCCTCTGGACTGTAAGCCCTTTGCGGGCAGGAAATGTGTCTGTTTATTGTTGTATTGTACTCTCCCAAGCGCTTAGTACTGTGCTCTGCACACAGTAACGCTCAATAAGTATGATTGAATGAATGAATCCAATGGCTGCACTAAGTACCTGAGAGAGTGCAATAGAATTAGTAGACATGAACCCTGCCCTTAAGGAGCCTGAAATTTATATTTGAGAAGTATTTAGTTCCACCAAAAAATCAATCCAATCAATAAAACTGGAATTGAAAGTTTTTATCTTTAGGTTAAATTGGCAGGTGGTGCAACTCTGAGAATTCTCTCAAAGTGGTCAAGAATGTTTTCTAGTCACATTAACCAAGTCTACTTTTAGTCTCTCTAAAAGCATCTATTTAGGCTTTACACTTCTCATTCTAAGTGTGGATTTTATTAAAACAAAGCTCTTAACCTTAAAAGGCAAATGGCAGAGACCCTGTTCTGAAAACCCAGTAAAAAAATTCCAGGAATTCTTAGTATTTGGGTGTACAGATGGGGAAATAGATCCTCAGGCACAGCTCCTCTAAAACAAAAGAGTTTCTTGGTTCTGGGAAAAGTAGGAGACAAACAGGAAGGGGGTGGGGGTCATTTTGCTTTCCCATCCTGACCAAACAGAATTCCTGTCTCCATGAGAACTATATGAGGTGACTTGGAATTTTATCCCGGTCTTCTTGTCCACATCTCTGATGACCTTGATAGACGTTTCTGACGTCCAGGACTGTGGACTGGGGTCAAGGCAAGCTCAAGTTTAGCTCTTGGTCATTCTCAATGTTAACGACACTGAGGCAGATTGGACCCAACCCCTACCTCAGGTCATTTTGCGGTCAATCAGTCCATCAGTGGTATTTATTGAGCCTTCACTGTTGCAGAGCACTGTGCTAAGCACTTGGATGAATGCAATACACCACAGTTGGTAGACACTTTCCCTGCCTACAAGGAGCTTCCAGTCTAGAGGGAAAGATTAGATGAAGAAGCCAGAGAGAAGCTTCAAAAAAATCAATCAATACACCAATGGTAGTTATTGAGCACTTACTATGGGCAGAGAATTGTAGTGAGCACTTGGGACAAAAGAATTAGCAGACAATTTCCCTGCCCATAATGAGTTCACAGGTTAGAAAATACCAGGATCCCGGGATTGATTTCAGAAACAACTTCCCTAGTTCATCGTACGATGAAAGATGTAGGTCCGACTCCCTTGGATCCCTAAGGACCAGAGCAGGTTCCTCTAGGTTGAAAATCCACTTTGGGATCTGGATCAAAATGGAACCAGCTTTTGGGAATGGGGTGGGATTGGGGGGAGCTGGCCCTACCCTGTGGGCTGGACTCTGTGCATAGAAATCAGGCTATTTTGACTATCAAGCAAGCAAGCAATCAGTGGTATTTATTTTTTAAAACGTTATTTGTTAAATGCTTACTATGTGCCAGGCACTATACTGGGTTCTGGGGTAGCTACAAACTAATCAGGTTGGACACAGTCTATGTCCCACATAGGGCTTCATGGTCTTAATCCCCATTCTGTAGATGAGGTAGCTGAGTCACAGAGAAGCGAAGGGCTTTTTTCCCAAGGTCACACACAGCAAACAAATGGCAAAACTGGGATTAGAACCCGGGTCCTCCTGACACTCAGACCCATGCTCCACTTGGCAATGCTGCTGGGGGGAAAGAGCTGATTGAGTGACTTAAACCCAGTGGAAAGGACTTTTGGCTTAATGCAGAGAGGAATGGGTAACCATTTGAGGTTTTCAAGCAATGGGGGGATATGGGTGCTCCCCACAGCACCTGTATCCCTCCCCACAGCACCTGTATATATGTATATATGTTTGTATGTATTTATTACTCTATTTATTTTATTTGTACATATTTATTCTATTTATTTTATTTGGTTAATATGTTTTGTTTTGTTCTCTATCTCCCCCTTCTAGACTGTGAGCCCACTGTTGGGTAGGGACCGTCTCTATATGTTGCCAACTTGTACTTCCTAAGCGCTTAGTACAGTGATCTGCACACAGTAAGCGCTCAATAAATATGATTGAATGAATGAATGAATGTGCAGAAGGACGTTTTAGAAGAATGACCCTGGCAGCGGAGTGAGGGATGGACTGAAGAGAGGAGAGACTGGAGACAGTGAAATCAAAAGCAAGAAAACATAACTTTTAGACTGTGAGCCCTTTTAGACTGTGAGCCCACTGTTGGGTAGGGACTGTCTCTATATGTTGCCAACTTGTACTTCCCAAGCGCTTAGTACAGTACTCTGCACACAGTAAGCGCTCAATAAATATGATTGATTGATTGATAACTAGCCTTGTGAGGGCTTTCATTCATTCAGTTCTATTTATTGAGAGCTTACTATGTGCAGAGTGCACTACTACAGAATTATAAAAAAGCAAGGTTTTCTTGGTTTCCTTAGGATGTGGGTGAGAAGGATAATAATAATAATGGTGGTATTGGCTAAGCGCTTACTATGTGCCAAGCACTGTTCTAAGCACTGGGGTAGATGCAAGGTAATCAGGTTGTCCCACGTCGGGCTCACAGTCTTTATCCCCATTTTACAGAGGAGGTAACTGAGGCACAGAGAAGTGAAGTGTCTTGCCCAAAGTCACACAGCTGATAAGTGTGGAGCCGGGATTAGAACCTGCGACCCCTGACTCCCAAGCCCGGACTCTTTCCACTAAGCCATGCTGCTTCTCATGGTAATATGTTTCCAGATTTCTGTCAGATTTCTAACACATCTTGAACTTAAGGACCTGAGGAGCAATAAAAGAGTGTTGAAATCATTCTTCAGAATGCCTTGCCCAAAGACTAGATGTCTGAGTTCTCCATCAACACCCCCTCTGGACTGTAAACTCGCTGTGGGCAGGGAATGTGGCTACCGATTCTGTTACACTGCACTCTCCCAAGCACTTAGTGCAGTGCTCTGCACACAGTAAATGCTCAATAAATCTAAATGATTGATCGAAAATGTGGGATCAGATAGAGGGTCATGGTTGTAGAGGAGTTGAGATCAAAAGTCAGTGAATCCAGTACTCTGCCTCCAGACAGTATTGACCAAATCAGTCTCGGTATGGGGCCCTCCTCAGTGTTTAATCAGTTGTCCCCCATCTCTTCCTTGTTTTTATCGCAAATCCTCTCCGCTACAATCTAAGCTTAGAGTAATCTTACAATCAGAGAGGGTAAGAGACCTGGGTCTAGTTGAGACTGCCGCACAATTTCAAAAGGGAAGGGAGAATTTAGAGAGGATATAGAAGAAGGTATGCCAGTAACCCCAGTGTCTCTGAACTGTCTCCCACAAATACAAAGGATTGCTTTAAAGAAGATGGTAGTTAATTAACTGCTCTCCCTCTCCTCTGAGGACAGTAAGAGGGAATAGTTTTATACTGAAGCAGAAGGGATTTAGGTGAGCTGTTCAGAAGCGATTTCCTGACAGCCAGAGTGGTTAAACAATGGAATGGGTCACTGAGGGAGGATGTGAAATCCTCTTGGGAAGGGGATGGGAGGGAAGAAAAGGAGGGGGCTGCCTCTCTATCAGCTTCATCTTCAGATAATAGGAAAGCCACGCAATGATTTTCCTTTGGCTCCCAATCCTTAGATTTTGTCAGATTCAATTCGGGGAAGATTTACGAGGAGAGTTTTTTCTATCTTTTAGTCAAAGTTACAGGAAAGCTTTTTGCATATGCAAATAAATTTAGGTTGCCTATCCCTGACTTTTAAAACTTCTTTAAGGAGTCATTTTAAAGTGAGTAATTCCGGCAAGAGTCTTAGTAATGCTTTAAAACTATTTAAATTGTACATTATGTTATTTATAAAATTGAAGTCACGCAAATCTCAATTGGGTCTATCCTTCCTATGATCCCTTGCCCATGTCCTTCCCCTTGTCTAGCACTCGCCTTTCATATCCAACATCCACTCTCCCCACCTTCAAAGCCTTTAAAAATCACATCTCCTTAAGTCCTCATTTCTCCTACTCTCTCTCCCTTCTGTGTCACCCTTGCACTTAGATTTGTACCCTTTAATTCGCAGAACTGGGAGTCAGAAGGTCGTGGTTTCTAATCCTGGCTCTGCCACTTTGCTGTGTGACCTTGGGCAAGTCACTTCACTTCTCTGTGCCTCAGTTACCTCATCTGTAAAATGGGGATTGAGACTGTGAGCCAGAAGTGGGAAAGGGACTGTGTCCAACCCAATTTGCTTGTATCCACCCCAGTGCTTAGTAGAGTGCCTGGTACACACTAAGTGCTTAACAAATACCACAATTACTATTATTATATTTGTGTCTACCACCTCTGTTATATTGTACTCTCCCAGTCGCTTAGTACAGTGCTGTTCTGCACACAGTAAGCTCTCAGTAAATATGATTGATTGATTGATTAATTGATCATCAGTGGTATTTACTAAGCACTTACTGTGTGCGGAGCATTTTACTAAGCACAGCATGGCTCAGTGGAAAGAGCACGGGCTTTGGAGTCAGAGATCATGGGTTCAAATTCCTGCTCTGCCAATTGTTTAGCTGTGTGACTTTGGGCAAGTCACTTAACTTCTCTGGGCCTCAGTTCCCTCATCTGTAAAATGGGGATGAAGACTGTGAGCCCCCCATGGGACAACTGGATCACCTTGTAACCTCCCCAGCGCTTAGAATGGTGCTTTGCACATAGTAAGTGCTTAATAAATGCTGTTATTATTATTATTCCAATAAAACAAAGTTGGCAGACATGTTCCCTGCCCATTATGAGTTTACAGTCTTGATGGGGAGACAGACATTCATGCCATTAAATCATTTATAATATATAATTTAAATATACATGCATAAATGCTGCAGGGTTGTGGGTGGGAGGAATATCAACTGCCCAAAGGGCATGGATCCAAAGGGCATACATGATGCAGAAGGGAGAGGGAGCCAGGGAAAAGGGGGCTTACTAGGGGAAGGCTTCTTGGAGGAGATGTGACCTTAATAGGGCTTTGAAGGGGGAGAGAGTGGTGGTATGGGGTATATGGAGGGGGAGGGACTTCCAGGTTTGAGGGAGGATGTGGGAAAGGAGTCCATGGTGAGATGAGATTGAGGCACAGTGAGTAAACTGGCACTAGAGGAGCAAAGTGTGCAGGTTGGGCTGTAGCAGGAGATCAGCGAAGTAAGGTAGGAGAGGGGCTGATTGCATGCTTTAAAGCCAATGGTAAGGACTTTCTGTTTGATGAGTTGGATTGGCAACCATTGCAGGTTCTTGAGGAGTGGGGAGAGATGGACCCAAAGTTTTTTTTAGAAAAACTGATCCATGCAGCAGAGTGAATTATGGCCTGGAGTGGGGAGAAACAGGAGGCTGGGAGGTTAGCAAGGAAGCAAATGCAGGAGTCAAATCAGGATTGGATAAGTGCTTGAATCAGCATGGAAGCAGTTTGGGTGGAGAGGTCAGGGTGGATTTTAGCTATGTTGTGAAGATAGAACCAACAAGATGGTGACACTGAATATGTGGGTTGAATGAGGGAGATCAGTCGAGAACAATGCCAAGGTTACAGACTTGTGAGATAGGGAGGGTAGTGGTATTGTCTACAGTGATGAACAGTCTTTCCCAATCAGTCAATCGATGGTATTGAGTGTTTACTCTGTGCAGGGCATGGCACTAAGAGCTAGGGAGAGTACATTGCAGTAGAGTTGGTAGTCATGATCGCTCCCCATAAGGTGCTTAATAGCTTAGAGTCCCTGAGTCTGAAGCCTTAAAATAATTTTTTTTAATGAGTGCTGGAAGAAAATGGAAGAGTGGCACCAACATAAACAAGTAGCCAACCCCCCACCCACCAAAAAACATTAGAGAAAATGCTGAGCTGTGATGGAATGATTGTCATTAATTTGAAGTGAGAGCAACATCAATCCCAGGACGAACTGCAGGCGAGGCGCCTTGTAAATTTCAAGAAGCTCTCTTTCTGCTCCTGACTCTTCTCTCCCTTTCCTGCCTTCCCAACTAATGCTTGTCCCATGGCTCCCCTCCCACAAAAAAATCCCTCTAGACTGTGAGCTTGTTGTAGGCACAGAATGTGTTTGTTGTTGTATTCTCCTAAGTGCTTACTACAGTGCTTTACACAGTGTAAGCGCTCAAATACAGTTGAATGATTGAATGAATGAAAAAGTCCAAATGCTTGTTCCACTGTACTCCACAGAATATGGTGCCATTATGAATTCATGTCCTTCTGAAGAGCCCACACATTTTTAGCCTGCTACCACCTGTTACAAGTCAGCAAGGAACGACTGAAATCCATTTGGTTGAGATCCTACTCATAGAATTTGGGATTTTTTGTTTCTGTCAGTCAATCAATCAATAGTATTTATTGAGAGTTTACCTTATGCAGAGCACTGTTCTAAGCGCTTGGGAGAAAACAATGCCAGTAGAGTTGAAAGACACATTTCCTGCCCACAGCAGGTTTTCCCTTTGTGATTGGGTGCTTCCTTGGGAAGCCGCATGGCCTAGCTGAAAGAGCCCAGGCCTGGGGATCAGAAGAACCTATTCTAATCCCAAGTCTGCTACGTCCCTGCTGGGTGACCTTGAGCAAGTCACTTCACTTCTCCGTGCCTCCGTTTCCTCAGCTGAAAATGGGGATTAAATCATACTCCCTCCTATTTAGGCTGCGAGCCCCAGGTGGGACAAGGAGTGTATCCAACCTGATTTTCTTGTATTTTACCTCAGCACTTGGTACAGTACTTGGCATATAGTCAGGGTTCAACGAGTATTATTATCATTGTTATTGGTCCAGTATTCTATCTGATTGATGGCTGCTGCCAGGAGGTGCGGATCTTTTTTTTCCTTCTCATCTGAAAGTATCTGTAAGAATTTTCTGTTTAGCTCTGTAGCCCCACACATGGACCAGGAAAGCCCCCCTCAGCAAAGCCCATTTTGTTAAACCCCTCCCCATTTTTTTTCCCCCACCAGGAAAAGAACAGATGCAGTTCCCCCTGCCCCCTACCTTGCCGGTTCTCTCGTTGTCTGGGCTGGAAAGAACAAGGCTTCTCCTCTCCACTGCCCATCGCCTCCACCCTCTGCCAGCCTTGCTGCCAACCCCAGGCACCCCAATAAGGTAAGAGAACAGACAAAGCGGCCAAGATAGAGCCTGAAATGCAGCATGCCCATCACGGGGGTGGGTGGGTTGGCATGAGACTTCAAGGGAAGGACAGACTCTAAAGACCACTTGCCGAGTGGCTAGGAAACCGTCACTGTTGTCTGCAGAGGGCCACCCCTCCAAGGGCTGACTTGTTGCAATGGCTGATTCGGGGCTAGAAATTGATTTTTCCTCGGCAAAATTTTTCTTCGGAAAAATATGCTTCCCCCAGGCAAACTTGGCCACGATGTCCCGCTTATATTTTAGGCTGTGTTTTGATCTTCTGGGATTGCAAACCTCTTGCTTTTGAAGACTGCTTCTTTTCATAACAAGTCTTCCTGTGTTTAACTCTTTCCTCCTCATTTTTCATTGCACTTGAGATTTTTACTTTCCCAACACCTTTTTTCTTGTAGTGCAAGCTCTACTATAGTTAATGATACTAATAACAATAATAGTAATAGTGGTATTTATTAAGCTCTTATTTTGTGCCGGTTTTTAACTTTTTATGGTACTTGCTAAGTGCTTATTAGTCATAATAATTACAACAACAATTATAATAAGAATTGTGGCATTTGTTAAGCGTTTACTATGTGGCAGGTACCGTTCTAAGTGCTGGGGTAGATTCAAGATAATCGAGTTGGACACAGTCCATGTCCCACATAAGGCTCACAGTCTTAATCCCCATTTTACAGATAAGAGAACTGAGGCACAGAGAATTGAAGTGACTTGCCCATGGTCATACAGCAGACAAGTGGTCGTGCCAAGATTAGAGTCCAGGTATTTCTGACCCTCAGGCCCGTGCTCTATCCACCAAGCCCCGCTATATCAAGCACTGTTCTAAGCGCTGAGGTAGATTTAAGTTAATCAGGCCGGATACAATCTTTGTCCACATGGGGCTTCCAGTCTAAGTAGGAGGGAGAACAAGTCTTGAAACCCCATTTTGCAGATGAGGAAACTGAGGCACAGAGAAACAAAGTGACTTGCCACTTGAGTAGGCAAATGGCAGAGACAGGATTAGAACCCAGGTCTCCTGATTCCCAGTCCCATGCTCTTTCCACTGGGCCACATCAATTCTTGGAAGCTCTCCCACACAGCCCACAGGAAATATCTGAAACGTTCTGTTACCAGAACCTAAAATGAGTTTACAAGATGGAAACTAACCCCCATTTTATTCAACCACCTGTCTTAAAAACCCATTGGTTTCACTTTTCGTGTTTTCTAATGACTAACTGCCTTTGGCTACCTCAACCTCAAAGCAAAACAAGCGATGTCAGGGATTCGGGCAAGTGACCTAATTTAATTTAATGATGGTGCTTGTTAAGCGCTTACTATGTGCAAAGCACTGTTCTAAGCGCTGTGGGGGGATACAAGGTGATCAGGTTGTCCCACGGGGGCTCAGAGTCTTAATCCCCATTTTACAGATGAGGTAACTGAGGCTCAGAGAAGTTAAGTGACTTGCCCAAGGTCACACAGCAGACGTGGCAGAGCCGGGATTCGAGCCCATGACCTCTGACTCCAAAGTCCAGGCTCTTTCCACTGAGCCACACTGCTTCTCTAGGTGACTTGTTGCTGGGTCTTGGACCCCAGCAATTTCTAGTTGCACTTAAGAAAGGTGCCATGGGGGCTCTATATTGCCTCTAACCCACTTGAGGAAAACAAGACCTTTGTTCAGAAGCTGGCACCTGAGAGTGACACAGCTTCTGTTATACTCCTGCAATTGGCCCCATGGCCCTTACGGTGGGCCCTTACAGTGGGCCCTCCGGTGTGCCTCGAAATGTTTGTTAGCGAGAAGGAGAGAGCGTGGGTAAGTGACGGTGTGTTCGGGTGTTGCGTGGGGGCGGGCCCTATTCTATTTATTTTATTTTGTTAGTATGTTTGGTTTTGTTCTCTGTCTCCCCCTTCTAGATTGTGAGCCCACTGTTGGGTAGGGACCGTCTCTATGTGTTGCCGACTTGTACTTCCCAAGCGCTTAGTACAGTGCTGTGCACACAGTAAGCGCTCAATAAATACGATTGATTGATTGATTGGTTGATTGGGGCCTGCTAATCTATGGTTTAGAAATGGATGGTGGGAGTTGGGTTGGGTAGAAGATGGTGCGATTCAGTGGGCAGAGGATGGCAGGTTTCTGGTTTCCTCTTCGCCACTGACTCGTGAGCCTTTAGATGAGTCGCCTGACCTCTGTGGGCCTCAGGGGCCCTCTAGGAAAAATGGGAAGAGGCTAAGTGGAAAGAGCACGGGCCTGGGAGTTGGAGGTCTTGGGTTCTAATCCCAGCTCCCCCACTTGTCTGCTGCGTGACCTAGGGCAAGTCATTTCACTTCTCTGGGCCTCAGTCACCTCAACTGCAAAATGGGAATTCAGTATGTTCCTCCCACCTGCTAGACTGAGAGTCCCATGTGGGACAGGGATAGGGGTTTATCTGCATATATTGTGTCTATGCCAGAACTTAGTACAATACTTAATAATAATAATAATAATGGTATTTGCTTTGCACTGTTCTAAGCACTGGGGAGGTTACAAGATGATCAGGTTGTCCCATGGGGGGGCTCACAGCCTTAACCCCCATTTTACAGATGAGGTAACTGAGGCACAGAGAAGTTAAGTGACTTGCCCAAAGTCACACGGCTGACAGTTGGCAGAGCCAGGATTTGAACCCATGGCCTCTGACTCCAAAGCCTGTGCTCTTTCCACTGAGCCATGCTGCTTCTCTATGTGCTACTTAGTAAGTGTTCAACAAATATCACAATTATTATTATCATTATTATTATTTTTGCCCCACTGGGATCTTCCATGACAGAATTTAATTTTCAGTTTTGTATCTGCACCAACAAGTCTGCTTAGTCATAAAGGGTATAACTTTTAAAAGTAACTTTATTGAACACTTACTGTGTGCAGAGCACTGTACTCAGCGCTTGACAAAGTACAAAACAGCAGAGTTGGTAGACACATTCCCTGCTCACAACAAGTTTCCAGTCTAGAGGGGTGACAGACATTAATATAAATAAATAAATTATGGATTTGTACATGAGGGCTTTGAGGGTGAGGGAGGGGGTGAATTAGGGAGCAAATCAAGGTGACACAGAAGGGAATATAATCTCATCAATCTGGCTTTCAAAAATTCACTGTAAGTTGTGCTGTCCCTGACTGATCTGCAGGGCCATGAAAAGTAAAATCATCATTAACTTTGAAAGACAATTTCTTCAACAAAGCAAAGGCAGTAGTATTATTTTCATATACAGACTACCCAAGGTCCCACATTTGCTATGTAAATTGTTATTTGAGAGATAGCCGTAAATTTACCTTGTGCCTCAAAAATCTGGAAGGTGCTTAGGCCCTAAGGATTCCGGATTTGTGAAGGTATAGCATATTATGTTTAGGCCTTACTTACTTATTTTATTTAAAATGACCGTAGCTCTAGCTTTCCTATGATGCTTCAGGATGTATGGGTGTATTTTAAAATAATGTTTTGCGATCTAACATTCTTTGAAAAGAGTTGTCAGGGTGGCTATTACAGGAAAGGAAATGACATTCAAAGCAGCAGAGAAATCAAGGTCATTCTCCCTAGAAACTATTTCCCCACGGTATTGTACTCAGAAGCAAAAGGCAATCAACCCTCCTCATTGAACATTATTACACATGGCAAGTAAATCCCAATCAACAGGAAACAGAAAACACTTCACAAGGGACCAGGGAAGAAAATTAAGGCAGGGTTATTGCAATTAGCTCCATAGAATCTGGAAATAGAAAGGGAATAGAGAGAGCATGGTGGTAATAAAAGGCTGGCATGCTCTTCAATTAATGAGAATGTGGTGTATTAAATGGTGGAGTGAAGCTTTTCCACAATAAATGACTCTTTCCCCAAAGCTGTTCCTCCAGATAATGCTAACCCTAACAGAAGTTTCCTCTTTTTCCTGACATCCAAAACAGGAAAGAATCACCTTGAGAGGAAACTCAGTAAAGGGTATCATCCATAGGGGAGAGGGGAGAGTCCCTGAAGAGGTCCCAGGGTCAGAAGACCTTGGGTTTCATAGCCACCTCTCAGCTGGGTGTTTTTGGTGTGGGCTTGGGGAAGCTGTATGAAATCTGGGTTTTGTTGGCAAATGGGAGAATCAGGCAGGGTTGCATTATTTCTCCTCACCCAGCATTGACAGACAGAGCAGAAGGGCCGTAGTATGTCACAACAGCACTAGGTGGGTCAACTCCTCCCCCGATATTCCAGGTACAGGACTGTTGTTACCTCCCCTGCTTAAGTGGGACTCATGGATTTTGTGGGATGACCCCCATGTGATTTGTGACATTAATCAATCAGTTGTATTTGCTGAGCGCTTATGGTGTGCACTGCATTGTACTCAGCACTTGGGAGAGTACAGTATAACCATGTAACAGAAACATTCCCTCCCCACAACGAGCTTACAGTCTAGAGGGGGAGACAGACATTAATAGAAATCAATAAATCACAGAGGTGTACGTAACTGCTATGGGGCTGAGGTTGGGTGGGGAGGGGGCGTTGAATAAAAGGAGCAAATCAGGGTGACACAGAAGGTAGTAGGAGAAAGGGAAATGAGGGCTTAGTCACAGAAGGCTCTTGGAGGAGGTGTTCCTTCAGTAAAGCTTTGAAGGTAGGGAGAATAATTGTCTGTTGGATATGAAGAGGGAGAACGATCCTGTGGGCGAGAGGTTGTAATAGACGAGATTGAAGTGTTGTAGATCGGCATTAGAGGAGTGAAGCGTGTGGGCTGGGTTGTAGTAGGAGAGTAGTGAGCTGAGGAGAGGGTAAAGGGATTGAGTACTTTAAAGCCAACTGTAAGGAGTTTCTGTTTGATACGGAGCTGGGTTGTAGTAGGAGAGTAGCGAGCTGAGGAGAGGGCAAGGGGATTGAGTACTTTAAAGCCAACTGTAAGGAGTTTCTGTTCGATGTGGAGGTGGTTGGGCAACCCCTGGAGGTTCTTGAGGAGTAGGGAAATGTGAACTGAATATTTTTGTAGAAAAGTGATCCAGGCAGCAGAGTGAAGTAGGGACTGGGGTGGGGAGAGGCAGGAGGCTGGGAGGTGAGCCAAGAGGATGACCTAGTAGCCAATGGGGCATTGTAAGGTCACATTGTGTGGGGCGACATTGGGGCCGTCTTCCCGGATTAACTGATTTTAATGACTATCTCTCCCTGTAGACTGTAAACTCCTTTTGGCCCAGGAACTCTGGCGTAGTGGAGAAAGCCCGGGCCTGGGGGTCAGAAGGTCATGGGTTCTAATTCCGGCTCTGCCACTTGTCTGCCGCGTGACCTTGAGCAAGTCATTTCACTTCTCTGGGCCTCAATTACCTCATCTGGAAAATGGGGAGTAAGACTGTAAGCCCTATGTGGGACAGGGACTGTGTCCAACCTGATCAGCTTGTCTCCACCCCAGTGCTTAGTACAGAGCTTAACACATACCATAAAAAAATACTCCGCGTTATAAGGAGAAATGATAAAGTACTAGGTGCTACAGAGGCAGTGGGCTGTCATGAGAGTGTGGGACTAGGAGGGAGGGGGTCTGGGTTCTTGTCTTGGGCAAGGAAGAACGTAAACCTACCGGAATCAGGAAAAGGATTCAGGAACTCTGGAAGTTCTTCGTGGGTTAGATGTAGGGAATCATTTTTACAGTAAGGAAGTCTCGAAGGGTTGTATGGACTTTTAGACTCCACATTTCTTCTCCTCAAATCTAAACCAAGTCTCCATCCTCAGTGGCCTCACTTCCCACACCTCCGAGAAGCAGCTTGGTGTAATAGAAAGAGCCCAGGCCCGAGAGTCAGAGGACCTGGGTTCCTATTCCGGCTCCTCCACTTGTCTGCTGGGTGACCTTGGGCAAATCACTTAACTTCTCTGAGCCTCTGCTTCCTCATCTGTAAGATGGAGGTTCAGCACCCATCATCCCTTCCCCTTCCACAGTGAGTGCCAGGTGGGAAAGGGATTGCATCTGATCTATGTTGGATCTACCGCAGGGCTTAGTCCAGTTCTTGGCACATAGGAAGCGCCTAACAAGTACCACAATTATTGTCTCTGTGAAGCTGGTGACTGGGGGCTTTGATCAACAGGGTGAGTTTTCTGTCCTCCTTTCAACTTTAGGCAGAGGATATGGGCAGCGGGTGTGTTTATGCTTCTTGGTGGGAAGAAAGCCAAGCTGCCCATTCCGAGAAGTATGAAGTTGAGTAATGAGCCCCTCTTTTGCCATTCTTTCAAGAGGTGGTGAATCAGGAATGGATTGTTTATAGGAAGCCAGGGAGGAGCTGAGGGCGCTATCCAGTTCTACTTCCTTAAGGATCAGAAAGTGTGCTCCCTAGCTATCAATCAGTCAGAATTATTTAAGTGCTTGGGCGAGCACAATATAACAATCTAACAGACACATTCCCTGCCCACAATGAGCTTACAGGCTTCCTCGAAAGGGAGCTAGGCTGCCTTTTTCCACCCCCAAGGAGAGCTCTGAATATTGTATGGAGTAGGTGGTGTCTTCACACCAAAAGATGTGAGGAGAGGAGAACAGAGAGAAGAAATTGGGGACCCAGGTCTGGAGAACAAGTGACTGGAGGGGGGGGGGTGTTACCACAGGTGAAGTAACGGAGAGTTAGATACAGTCATGGAGACAAGGGGAAAGAGAACAAAGGTAGGGTGTGGAGGTCATGGTAGGAGACCCAAATTCCGTGGTTGGAACACAGAGGTTGTGTGATGTTGAGCAAATCACTTCACTTCTCTGTGCCTCAGTTACCTCATCTGTAAAATGAGGATTAAGATGGTGAGCCCTATTTGGGACAGGGATTGGGTCCAACCCAATTTGCTTGTATCCACCCCAGTGCTTAGACGAGTGCCTGGCACGTAGTAAAAACTCAACAAATCCCACAATTACTAGAAGGACCTGGATTCTAATCCCAGCTCCACCACCTGTCTGCTATGTGACTTTGGGTAAGTCACTTCACTTCTCTGTGCCTCAGTTCCCTCATCTACAAAAAGGGGATTCAATACCTGTTCTCCCTCCTTAGACTGTGATTATCTTATATCTACCCTGGTGCTTAATACGGTGCTTGGCACATAGTAAGCTCTTAACAAATGACACATTCATTCATTCAATTGTATTTATTGAGCGCTTACTTTGGGAAAAGCACTCTAATAAGTGCTTGGGAGAGTTCAGTTCAACAATAAACAGACAACAGTCCCTGCCCACAGTGAGCTACATATGATGATTCACCTAAAACACACCACAAAGATCTGTAGTGTGACAGCTTTCTTCCACTTACAGGAAGAATCCAGTCAGATCACCATGGCTTAATTCAAGCTGGAGTTAAGATAGGACAAAATGGAGTGTTGAAGGGATAAACAAGAGCTGGGATGAAAAGGTGTGGTGGGTAATATGGAAGGACGTTCCATATTTTGATCTTTTCCTCTAGGGAGTGAGTCAAAGCGGGTTTTTGAAAACTCCATGCTGACGGGAGGGGAGAGTGGGTGGAGGGGTTGGGCAATGTGAACGAAGAATTCAGGATTTCCCGAAGTCCAATCAGGCATTGGTGGTGTCCGATCTGGGAAGCCCGTTATTTTAGACTGTGAGCCCACCGTTGGGTAGGGACTGTCTCTATATGTTGCCAACTTGTACGTCCCAAGCGCTTAGTACAGTGCTCTGCACACAGTAAGTGCTCAGTAAATATGATTGATTGATGGATTGGTGGGACTTCAGTCAGTGAGAGTCTCCCTGGTCCCACCAATGGGCTGTTGAGAGGAGAAAGGGCTCCCACTCGACCGTTCAGTTATGGGGGAGGGACTCCGGGGGGACAGGCCCGAGGGACCGTAATCGTGGTTGTGGGTGACGGCTGACTAGGAAACCCAGTCAAGTGCTTAGTTAAGTGTTTTGCTCTGGGGAGGCTTGTGGTAAGCTCACCGATCCCCCAGTCTCGAAACCTTACTCAAGATGGCCAAGAACCTAGTTCTTTGACTGTGCTTATGGACCACCAATAGAAATAGCTATTTCCCCCAATTACCCTTATTCCAGGAAGCATGATGAAATACCCAGCCTCACCAAACACTATAGGGATGCAGGGGTGGACGATGTATTTTGTTTTGTTATATGGACATCTGAAAACAGCTGCTGAAAGAGAAGATTCTAATGACAAGGAAACCAAATGTGGTTTTGAGAATATTATACATGTTCGATGGGATCCCCTGTTGATGAGAGAGACTCACTTCCCTAGCCTCGCAAATGGGCTGAACCGCTTTCTAATAATAACAACAATAAAAATAATGATGGTATTTGTTAAGCGCTTAGTATGTACAAAGTACTGTTCTAAGCACTGGGGGGGATACAAGGTGATCAGGTGGTACCACGTGGGGCCTCACAGTCTTAATCCCCATTTTACAGATGGGGTAACAGGCCCAGAGAAGTTAAGTGACTTGCCCAAAGTCACACAGCTGACAAGTGGCAGAGCTGGGATTAAAACCCACGACCTCTGACTTGCAAGCCCGGGCTCTTTCCACTGAGCCATGTTGCTTCTAGCAAGTAAAGCAAGGTGAAAAAATCATTTGGAAAAATCTCTTAAGATTGCAGAAACTCACTTTGGACCACAAAATATGCATGGGTTCTACCCGCACTGAACCAACTCCATTTTCTCCCCTATCTAGCAATTTCCCACCTCAGGCTCCTCCCCATATCCCTAATTTAAGAGAAATTAAATATTTTTATAAGTGAGTTGCCCAAGGTCACAGAGCAGGTATGTGGCGGAGTCGGGATCTGAACCCAGGTCCTCTGCCTCCCACGCCCGGGCTCTTCCCATTAGGCCATACTGCCTTCTGATGGTGGAGAGGGTCAAACCCAGTGAGGAGAAACAGCCTGTGGATACAGCTGAGTTCAGGTTCAACACCTCCTCACTCTCCCTTTTTCACACTCCTCTCCAAGGACCAAACAGTTCATTCATTCAGTCATTTATTGAGCGCTTACTGTGCGCATAGCACTGTACTAAGCACTTGGGAGAGTGCAATACAACAATAAACACATTCCCTGCCCACAACATCTTACAGTTGTTTGCATTAAAGAAAGGAACAATCATAAACACACCGTTAGTTTCAGAACAGGTGCCAGGAGATAGACGAGGTCCTTGATCGTCAAACACGTATCTATTATCAGCGCTTAGAACAGTGCTTTGCACATAGTAAGCGCTTAACAAATGCCAGTATTATTATTATTATTATTAGCCACCACCATTCAACTAGATACTTATGGTGAGGGTGGACAGCGACCGAGAGGCTTAAAGCTCATCTCAATTAAAAACCTTTTTAGTCCTTCGTCAATTAGCTTGAGAGTCCTAATCTTGAATACGTTCCTTTCTTCCACGAACTTCTCAAATAGGTGAACTCCTCCTCCCACACCAAAGTAATGTGCTTTGCTTGCTACCAACACCCGCCCATTTTCACTCAGCAGCGTAGCCAGCGCGTCGTGCAGGGCGCCGTAATAATCCGGATTGTAGATGGTCTCCGACGTGAGAATGACGTCGTAGCTCCCGTGCGGTTTTTCGCCGCCGAGCATGAGTTTGGAAAATTCAAGCCATTCCCCAGAAAAGAAGCGGCACCTCCCCAAAAGTTCGGGCGGCGGGTTGGAGGCCTTGCGTCTCTTCTGCTCAGGTTCCTCGACCTCACCGGCTCGGCAGTCAAAAGCGCAGTTAGCTACTACGTTGGGGATGGTTAGCTCATTAATCACAGCACTGTTGTAGTCTTGAAAGTGAACTTCTCCTGCTTTTCCCTTTAATGCAGTGATGCCCAACAACCCCGCTCCACAGCCAAGGTCTAACACCCTTTTCCCAACAAACGGCACCTCAGCATCAGCTAGAAAAGCCAGGAGGTCAAAGGTACACTCCCAGATTTTTAAGCCCCCTTCATAGACCCCTGTTATCAGATCCGAATGGGAAGAAAGACTTCTGGATACTGTGTCTTCTCCACAGGAGCTAACTTTTGATAACGCCAAGTCCACAGTTGACATATTAATAGAGCGGAGGCCCAATACGTCTTCCACCACTTTATTTTCTAAAACTCCCTTTAAATCTTTGGGAATTTCATGTTCTTTAGCATTGCTAAAACAGGACGGCTTTTCTCTGAGATCCAAACCCCCTGCATTTTCGTCAGCATTATTTTGAGAGCTATCCCGGTCTACAGTCATTTCTAGTCTTGATTTAGATGCAGGCAAAGACTCCTGTGGCCCCCCACGCTTATCTGACGGGCGCATTCTGGACTTCAGCAATCCTTTTTGACCCTCCAAGGCTGCTAGACCTCTTCCAGAGTCCGGCCTCGAAGCCTCACCTCTAAAGATTGTTGGTTCATCTTCTGGGTCTCCTTCTATGGTGAAGTTAAACTGAAAAGCCATTTTCGCGTAAGAAGCAGCCAGTCCCTCTTCCCTGATATTCACACACACAATTTCCTGCGGTCTTTAAAGAGCTTTTTGCATTCCCCCAAAGATGTTCTTGAGAAGCTCTGCCTCGTGTCCTTATTTGTGATACTGCCACAATCAGTGCTATTTTCTTCAGCTGCTTCCTTGCAGGCAACAGTTATAAATCCGCTGCTTTGGAGATCTCACATCCATATGCTCTTTCGAGATTGTTTTTCAATTTGGCTGTACAGAAAGGGAAACAAAATTTGTGTTTTTTTTTTGTATCAAAACCAGAATGTTTCAATTCAGCTACCCGGATTAGGGGAGAGCCAGTTCTCCTACAAAGTGGAGGTTGGGATTTTAAAGAATCTTGTGTTCTTTAAAGAAACTAGTGCTATAGAAATAATAATCATGGAATTGCTAAACGCTTATTATGTGCCAAGCACTGGACTAAGCACTGGGGTAGATACAAGATAGGGCAGTTTCTATCCCACATGAGGCTCACAGTCCAACTAGGAAGAAGAGGTAGTAAATTCTCATATTACAGATGAGGAAACTGAGGCACAGAGTGGTGATTTGCCCAAGGTCACCCTGTGGCAGAGTCAGAATTAGAACCTGGGTCCACGAACTCCCAGTCCCATGATCTTCCCACTGCTTCTCTACTACTCACAGTTTAACCGACAGAACCCTGCAATTATATATAATTATATGGAAAAGCTGCATGGCTCAGTGGAAAGAGTGTGGGCTTTGGAGTCAGAGGTCTTGGGTTCGAATCCTAGCTCCGCCACTTGTCAGCTGTGTGACTTTGGGCAAGTCGCTTAACTTCTCTGAGCCTCAGTTACCTCATCTGTAAAATGGGGATTAAGACTGTGAGCTCCACATGGGACAACCTGATCCCTTGTATCCCCCCCCCAGCGCTTAGAACAGTGCTTTGCACATAGTAACTGCTTAACAAATGCCATCATCATCATCACTTGTCTGCTATGTGACTTTGGTCAAGTCACTTCACTTCTCTGGGCCTCAGTTCCCTCATGTGTAAAATGGGGATGAAGACTGTGGGCCCCACGTGGGACAACCTAATTGCACTGTATCTACCCTAGCGCTTAGAACAGTGCTTGGCAAATAGTAGGCGCTTAACAAATGCCATTTTTTTTTTGCTCCAGCGCTTTGAACGGTGCTTGGCACATAGTAAGCGCTTAACAAATGCCATCATTTTTTTACCCCAGCGCTTAGAACAGTGCTTGGCACATAGTAGGCGCTTAACAAATGCCATCTTTTTTTTTACCCCAGCACTTAGAACAGTGCTTGGCACATAGTAAGCGCTTAACAAATGCCATCATTTTCTTTTGTTTACCCCAGCGTTTGGAACGGTGCTTGGCACATAGTAAGCGCTTAACAAATACCATCATTTTTTTTTTTACTCCAGCGCTTAGCACATAGTAAGCGCTTAAGAAATGCCATCACTTTTTTTACCCCAGCGCTTAGAACAGTGCTTGGCACACAGTAGGTGCTGAACAAATGCCATCATTTTTTTTTACCCCAGCACTTAGAACGGTGCTTGGCACATAGTAGGTGCTTCACAAATGCCATCATTTTTTTTAACCCCAGCACTTATAACGGTGCTTGGCACACAGTAGGCGCTTAACAAATGCTATCATTTTTTTTTTTTACCCCAGCACTTAGAATGGTGCTTGGCACATAGTAGGCGCTTAACAAATGCCCTCATTTTTTTTTTACCCCAGCGCTTAGATCAGTGCTTGGCACATAGTAGGCACTTAACAAATGCTATCATTTTTTTTTACCCTAGCACTTAGAACGGTGCTTGGCACATAGTAAGCGCTTAACAAATGCCATCATCTTTTTTACCCCAGCGCTTAGAACGGTGCTTGGCACACAGTAGGTGCTTAACAAATGCCATCTTTTTTTCTTTTACCCCAGCGCTCAGAACGGTGCTTGGCACATAGTAAGCACTTAACAAATGCCATCATTTTTTTACCCCAGCGCTTAGAACAGTGCTTGGCACATAGTAGGCGCTTAACAAATGCCATCTTTTTTTTATTCTAGCGTTTAGAACAGTGCTTGGCACATAGTAAGCGCTTAACAAATGCCATCATTTTCTTTTGTTTACCCCAGCGTTTGGAACGGTGCTTGGCACTGTAAGCGCTTAACAAATACCATCATTTTTTTTTACTCCAGCGCTTAGCACATAGTAAGCGCTTAAGAAATGCCATCACTTTTTTTACCCCAGCGCTTAGAACAGTGCTTGGCACACAGTAGGTGCTGAACAAATGCCATCATTTTTTTTTACCCCAGCACTTAGAACGGTGCTTGGCACATAGTAGGCGCTTAACAAATGCCATCATTTTTTTAACCCCAGCACTTATAACGGTGCTTGGCACACAGTAGGCGCTTAACAAATGCTATCATTTTTTTTTTTTTACCCCAGCACTTAGAACGGTGCTTGGCACATAGTAGGCGCTTAACAAATGCCATCATTTTTTTTTAACCCTAGCACTTAGAACGGTGCTTGGCACACAGTAGGCGCTTAACAAATGCTATCATTTTTTTTTTTTTACCCCAGTGCTTAGAAGGGTGCTTGGCACATAGTAAGCACTTAACAAATGCCATCATTTTTTTTACCCCAGCGCTTAGAACGGTGCTTGGCACACAGTAGGTGCTTAACAAATGCCTTCATTTTTTTTTTACCCCAGCGCTTAGAACAGTGCTTGGCACATAGTAAGCGCTTAACGAATGCCATCATTTTTTTTTTTACTCCAGCGCTTAGAAGGGTGCTTGGCACATAGTAAGCGCTTAACAAATGCCATCATTTTTTTTTTTTTTACCCCAGCGCTTAGAACGGTGCTTGGCACACAGTAGGTGCTTAACAAATGCCTTCATTTTTTTTTTACCCCAGCGTTTGGAACGGTGCTTGGCACATAGTAAGCGCTTAACAAATGCCATCATTTTTTTTACTCCAGTGCTTAGCACATAGTAAGCGCTTAACAAATGCCATCATTTTTTTTTACCCCAGCGCTTAGAACAGTGCTTGGCACACAGTAGGTGCTTAACAAATGCCTTCATTTTTTTTTTAACCCAGCGTTTGGAATGGTGCTTGGCACATAGTAAGCACTTAACAAATACCATTTTTTTTTACCCCAGCGCTTAGAACGGTGCTTGGCACATAGTAAGCGCTTAACAAATGCCATCATTTTTTTTTTTACTCCAGTGCTTAGAACGGTGCTTGGCACATAGTAAGCGCTTAACAAATGCCATCACTTTTACTCCAGCGCTTAGAACGGTGCTTGGCACACAGTAGGTGCTTAACAAATGCCATCATTTTTTTTTACCCCAGCGCTTAGAACAGTGCTTGGCACACAGTAGGTGCTTAACAAATGCCTTCATTTTTTTTTTAACCCAGCGTTTGGAATGGTGCTTGGCACATAGTAAGCACTTAACAAATGCCATTTTTTTTTTACTCCAGCGCTTAGAAGGGTGCTTGGCACATAGTAAGCGCTTAACAAATGCCATCATTTTTTTTTTTTACCCCAGCGCTTAGAACGGTGCTTGGCACATAGTAAGCGCTTAACAAATGCCATCATTTTTTTTTTTGACTCCAGCGCTTAGAACGGTGCTTGGCACATAGTAAGCGCTTAACAAATGCCATCATTTTTACTCCAGCGCTTAGAACGGTGCTTGGCACACAGTAGGTGCTTAACAAATGCCATCATTTTTTTTTTTTACCCCAGCGCTTAGAACAGGGCTTGGCACACAGTAGGTGCTTAACAAATGCCTTCATTTTTTTTTTAACCCAGCGTTTGGAATGGTGCTTGGCACATAGTAAGCACTTAACAAATGCCATTTTTTTTTTACCCCAGCGCTTAGAACGGTGCTTGGCACATAGTAAGCGCTTAACAAATGCCATCATTTTTTTTTTTACTCCAGCGCTTAGAACGGTGCTCGGCACATAGTAAGCGCTTAATAAATGCCATCATTTTTACTCCAGCGCTTAGAACAGTGCTTGGCACACAGTAGGTGCTTAACAAATGCCATCATTTTTTTTTTTTTACCCCAGCGCTTAGAACAGTGCTTCCCTTAACAAATGCCATCATTCTTCTTCTTATTATTCGTTCAGTGGTATTTATTGAGCGCACAGCGGGTGCAGAACACTGTCCTAAGCGCTTGGAAAGTGCAATAGTAGCAGTAAAGAGAGGCCATCCCTGCTCCCCCCCCCCCCCGCTTCTCCTCCGTGGTAGCGGCCGCCATTGCCGCCCCCCCCCCCGCGTTGGACCGGTCCGTCCCGCGCCTACGTACCAGTGAGACGCGGCCCGTGCGGCCCAGAGAGGACGGAGACTGCGGGCGGTGGGCGCACGGCGCATGCGCGGTGGGCGGCCTTCTAGCCGCCCCGACTCTATGGCGCGGGGGGCGACGGGGCTTGCCGGGACGGTGGCGGTGGCGCCGCGCTTCCGGTGGGGCCGTGAGGCGAGGGAAGATGGCGCGGGCCGGCCAGGGCCCTGAGGAGACGGTCGTCACCACCCTGCAGGGGCCCTCCGACCTGCCCCGGATGCTCATATCCTTGGCGTGCGGACAACCTGATCAATCAATCAATCATCAATCAATCAATCGTATTTATCGAGAGCTTACTGTGTGCAGAGCACTGGACTAAGCGCTTGGGAAGTCCCATACCACCGTTATCATATTTGCGTGGCTCAGGGGAAAGAGCCTCGACTTTGGAGCCAGAGGTCGTGGGTTCAAATTCTGTCAGCCGGGTGACTTTGGGCAAGTCACTTCAATCAATCAATCGTGGCTCAGTAGGAAAGAGCCCCGGCTTTGGAGCCAGAGGTCGTGGGTTCAAGTCCTGTCAGCTGGGTGACTTTGGGCAAGTCACTTCAATCAATCAATCAATCAGTCATGGCTCAGTGGAAAGGGCACGGGCTTTGGAGCCAGAGGTCGTGGGTTCAAATCCTGTCAGCTGGGTGACTTTGGGCTAGTCACTTCAATCGATCAATCAATCTTGGCTCAGTAGGAAAGAGCCCCGGCTTTGGAGCCAGAGGTCGTGGGTTCAAATCCTGTCAGTTGGGTGACTTTGGGCAAGTCACTTCAATCAATCAATCAATCAGTCATGGCTCAGTGGAAAGGGCACGGGCTTTGGAGCCAGAGGTCGTGGGTTCAAATCCTGTCAGCTGGGTGACTTTGGGCTAGTCACTTCAATCAATCGATCAATCAATCTTGGCTCAGTAGGAAAGAGCCCCGGCTTTGGAGCCAGAGGTCGTGGGTTCAAATCCTGTCAGCTGGGTGACTTTGGGCAAGTCACTTCAATCAATCAATCATGGCTCAGTGGAAAGGGCACGGGCTTTGGAGCCAGAGGTTGTGGGTTCAAATCCTGTCAGCTAGGGGACTTTGGGCTAGTCACTTCAACCAATCAATCAATCGTGGCTCAGTTGGAAAGAGCCCCGGCTTTGGAGCCAGAGGTCGTGGGTTCAAATCCTGTTAGCTGGGTGACTTTGGGCAAGTCACTTCACTCAATCAGTCAATCTTGGCTCAGTAGGAAAGAGCCCCGGCTTTGAAGCCAGAGGTCGTGGGTTCAAATCCTGTCGGCTGGGTGACTTTGGGCTAGTCACTTCAATCGATCAATCAATCTTGGCGCAGTAGGAAAGAGCCCCGGCTTTGGAGCCAGAGGTCGTGGGTTCAAATCCTGTCAGCTGGGTGACTTTGGGCTAGTCACTTCAATCGATCAATCAATCTTGGTGCAGTAGGAAAGAGCCCCGGCTTTGGAGCCAGAGGTCGTGGGTTCAAATCTTGTCAGCTGGGTGACTTTGGGCAAGTCACATCAATCAATCAATCGTGGCTCAGTAGGAAAGAGCCCCGGCTTTGGAGCCAGAGGTCGTGGGTTCAAATCCTGTCAGCGGGGTGACTTTGGGCAAGTCACTTCAACCAACCAATCAATCAATCTTGGCTCAGTAGGAAGGAGCCCCGGCTTTGGAGCCAGAGGTCGTGGGTTCAAGTTCTGTCAGCTGGGTGACTTTGGGCAAGTCACTTCAATCAATCAATCAATCAATCAATCGTGGCTCAGTAGGAAAGAGCCCCGGCTTTGGAGCCAGAGGTCGTGGGTTCAAATCCTGTCAGCGGGGTGATTTTGGGCAAGTCACTTCAATCAGTCAATCAATCAATCTTGGCTCAGTAGGAAAGAGCCCGGGCTTTGGAGCCAGAGGTCATGGGTTCAAATCCCGCCCCCACCAACTGTCAGCTGGGGGACTTTGGGCAGGTCACTTCCCTGGGCCTCAGTTCCCTCATCTGGAAAATGGGGATTGAATCTGTGAGCCCCACGAGGGACAACCTGATCGCCTTGTAACCTCCCCAGCGATTAGGCCCAGAGAAGTGACTTGCCTAGAGTCCCACAGCTAACAATTGGCAGAGCCGGAATTTGAACCCATGACCTCTGACTCCAAAGCCCAGGCTCTTTTCCACTGAGCCATGCTGCTTCTCTAATGAAGACCGTGAGCCCCACGTGGGACAACCTGATCACCTTGTATCCCCCCCCAGCGTTTAGAACAGTGCTTGGCACATAGTAAGCGCTTAACAAATACCATTATTATTATTATTTTGATGCCATTAAGTGCTTACTATGTGCCAAGCACTGCTCTAAGCGCTTGTTATTTGGGAGGGGGCCAGCTGAGGAGAACCACTCTCCCCTCTTCAAAGCCATACAGAGGTTGCATCTCCTCCAAGAGGCCTTCCCTGACTAAGCCCCCCCTTCCTCTTCTCCCACCCCCTTAATAATAAAATAATCATAATAATCGTGGTATTTGTTAAGCGCTTACTATGTGCCAGGCACTGTAATTAGCGCTGGGGTGGGGTCTCCTACTGAGGTTTCTATAGAAACAGCGTTGTATAACTTGTACAACTGCCCTTTTAAAAATGAGACTGTATGCTCATTGTGAGCAGGGAACGTGTCTGTTTATACTGTACCCTCCCAAGCGCTTGGTACAGTGTTTTGTACACCGTAAGTGCTCAATAAATACGACTATGAATGAGTGAAGATGCACAAATTACTTATGGTACATGATATACAATTTGATTGAAAACTGATTTCAAGTTGGTATTTGTCCCAGCGCGTAATAGAGTGGTACAGCACATGGTAAACACCTAACAAATACCATAAAAAAGGTTCTTATGGGTGTGTTGTTCTCCCCTTTCCTGATGATTGAATGGTAGCTCTCACTGAGTCCTTTGAATGGAATGTACTTTTTGTCAGTTATTTTTGACTGAGACGTTTCCTGGCTTTAAGAACCCGGTATTCCCCGTATTTTGAGGCCTCTGCTGTGTCAGTTTTCCTGGTGCAGTAGTAGGGTGATAAGAGTCATCCCCCACCACCCAGTTTTCTTGAGGGCTAAACATCTGAGATGGAATAAACAGCATTTTATTCATCTTCACATTCCCTCCAGGCTGCTTTTTATATGCATGGTGTATGTGGGGGCAAAACAGACCTGTATTTTGATAGTGGTAGCAGTAGTAAATGCTTAGTACAGTGCTCTGCAAGCAGTAAGCATATTTATTGAGCACAGTAGTAAACGCTTGGGAAGATACAAGGAGCTTGTGCTTGCAGTTTGGCAGTGTGTATAGTTGTGTTATTCAAATTGACTTCAACCTGATTTGTGCTTCAGTTGATATTTAGGTTTTTTCCTTAATTTTTACTCCACTCTATGTATCAATGTTCGGACAACTGGACTGAGCACATTCGTAAGTAGGAATATTTTGGCTGTATAACTGAAACAATTAGCCTTTTATCACCGATGGAGTTCAGGGCATAGGTCTCAATGGAAGCTCTCTTAGCTTATTGTGTTTTAGGGAGGCCATTGATGGCATTCCAGAATACTGGCCACCTCTTAGCTGCCCCTCACCATATACTGTATCAGACAGGATACAAATCAGCTGGCAACTAGATAACTGTGAAGGGCCATTCCATAAGGAAGAAGTTTATACTGTAGTCGGTGTCACTAGTGCGACTCTAATGCCATTTCTTGGTTAGATGTTTTATTAGCTGATTTGGGGAACTTTGCCTGGGGAATATACTATGCATGGAAGCCTTATCAGAAAACGTCAGAGGGCTTTTGAAAATCATTTTTCACGGTTTTCAGTATGCTCGTGCAGTAGGGCCCGGATAGAGTTGAGTCCTTTTGCAGTAGACCCTGTCAGGTTAATCTGCTTGAATATGTTCTCATTTAAATTTCAGTTGTAGCTCACTTGGCATGGTAATGATTTGAAGAGCATTAAGGGCAATTAGAGGTTGGAAAATTTTATCTTTGAACACATCAAGTCCTGTGTTTCATGAAAGGATTGGAAGGGTTTAAGAGAGCAGAGGGAGGCGTTGCCTATTTTCCTCGTTAATTTATTTTGGGCGGACTGTGAAATGGTGGAGAAGCCCCCTAATAGGCCACGTTTATCATCATCAATCGTATTTATTGATTGATGATTGATTGATTCAAGAGAGCAGAGGGAGGAGTTGCCTATTTTCCCTGTTAATTTATTTTGGGCGGACTGTGAAATGGTGGAGAAGCCCCCTAATAGGCCACGTTTATCACTAAGCGTTGGATTAAGTTTATCTCCAAGTATTCCTAGACAAACAGTTGCTTGATCTTTCGTGAAAGCTAATGTCATTTACCCCTGTCATCGGCTCTTTCAGCTTTGAAGGTTTTGGTTTTTTAATGTTATTTATCAAGGTCTTATTGTGTGCCAGGCACTGTATTAAGCACTGGGGTAGATGCAAGATAATCATGTTGGATACAGTCTGTGACCCACATGCGGCTCACAGTCTTAATTTCCATTTTACAGATGAGCTGACTGAGACACAGAGAAGTTAAGTGCTTTGCCCAGGGTCACAAAGTGGATAAGTGGCAGAGCTGGGATTAGAACCCACGTCCTCTGACACTAGGCTCGTGCTCTTTCCACTACGCCAAGTATTTGTAGATTTGTAGCTTTACAATTTATATCATTTTCTGATGGAGGTGAAGCAGATTTTCTAAAAGTATTTCACTCTCCTGGTTTGGTAATTAATCGTTTCTCTTTTAACAATGAGTAGCTGGCATTGGCCATCGAGATTTAGTAATAAGTGTTTCAATGAGTAGTTATATATTTTGTGCTTTTAGCCAATTTATTTTATTTTATTTATTATTTATTTTTGCCAATTGATGACTCTGTAATTTTGCAAATATTGATCAATTTTCTCACAGTATTGTGTGCTTATTTTGCATCCATAGGTGTTCTGAAGATTCTTACAGAGATGTTTCTACCTCACATCAACCTCTTGGAGTTGGAACAAGCATTTTTTTCACATGTATTACCAAAGGTATATTTTAATGCAAACCATGTTAAAAATTGCACTGTTTCAATCCAGAGATCTGATCTCTGTTACTGTTAGTCTTGCTATTTACTAGATTCAAATGAATCACAAAACATATCTGGGTCTGACCCTTGGTTTTGGTAGGGGAAGTGCTTAGATTCTGCATATTTTTCCCCCACATAGATTATTTATAAATGATCTTCTTCTCTTTTTGCGGGGGTGGTGGTGGTGGTGGGGAGGGTACTTGTTAAATGCTTACTATGTGCCCAACGCTGTACTAAGTGTTGGGGAAGATACCGCCATGGCTGCTCCCCTCAGTGTTGTTAAGCTCTATACAACTTTAAGTGGGTTTGCAAAAATCAAATGATGTCACTTAATAGAGCATGCATTTCAGTTATAGAGATTTGATTTACCCAATATACACAGTAGAGGGTGCATTCATTTTTTAACTTGCTTTGCCCTAATAGACGGTAAAAGTGTTTGACGATATGATGTATGAATTATCCAGCCAGGCCAAGGGACTCTCGAGCCAAAATTTAGAGCTTCGAACAACCCTGAGGAACATTTTACAAGTAAGTGGAGTACAGTGGGATTGGAAAAAGAGTGCTGCTTAATTACCAACTCTGTTGCATAGTACTTTCCCGAATGCTTAATATAGTGCACCCAGTCAGCACTCAGTAAATACAATTGATTGATTGTGAATTATTTAAAAATGTGATTTAATTGTTTTGGGACACATTAGTAATGCCCGAAAACCCAATTTTAAGGTTGAGAAACGTTGAGAGAGCCATCATTATTGTGCACTCTGATATTAGTTTTTTATTGTAATAAGAAGCATCACATCTCTTTCAAATGACAGCACAAGAAGTCTAAATCCAATAGTCTGAACTCTCAAGCATGTGTGTTCGGAATATTTGCTTACAATCCTTTTTTTTTTTTTCCTCCTTTCCAGGCTATGGTGGAAGTTTTGGGCGCTCTTACAGGATGTGTGCGCCATGTCTGCTCCATCCAGGAGCCCATCGTTTTAGAAAACATCCATAGCCTCCCCTCTTCCGTTATTCATGTCATCAAGAAGACATTTGTGCATTGTAAAGTAGGTAACTCTTGATAGAAGCTTTAAGATAAGGAAAATGAAATAATTCGGGCTTTTAGGGCTAGGGTTAAGATAAGGAAAATGAAATAATTGGGGTTTTTAAGAACTGCCTACTTAATTCAAAATAGGTTCAGAAGAGCACTAGCTGTTTAATATCCACAAAAGAAAGGATGTATAAGGAAATAATTTTGTCAGGTGTTACTTGAATATTTCCAAGGCTTTGGCACGCAACAAGGGACATTTGTGTATTAGGCTTGGGGTGGTGGCATTCGGGGTGGAAAAAAGAAATGAAAAAGGTAATGGGTGTGAACCGGGGTCGAAAAATAAGGCCATAGGGAATAAATCTACTCCTCACTCTGACTTCTTTCCTGCCACCTGCCACTTAGCTGTCTAACTGGAAGTGGGTGATATGTTCTTAATAACAGCCAGGTTATTGCATTTTTCAAGCTTTTACGCTTCAAATTTATTCTGTAACTGGGTCTAAATATAAGTCCCTGCAGCACTCATATGTGTTTATGCTCACGAGTAAACTGTAAACATGCGAGAAGAGTATCCTGTTGAAATGGTTTATTTTACAATAGATTGTGGTTTCGGTTTGAGAGCGGTATTGTGAATGATTTCCCTTCCACATTTTGTCTGGTAAACGATTGTAGGTTTTTATTTAGTTTTAGGGTTGGAAGTATTTGATTGCAGTGGTGCCTTGAAAAATGTAGTTTTTACATTTTGCTTAAATTGAATTTAATGTTGGGAAATTCTACTTAACATTGTTGAGAAAAGGTTGATGGAAATGTACATTTAGACGAGGAATCATGCACTCTCTGAAATAGAAATAGCTGAATGGGTGCCTCTGAGGTGCCTCCGGTAAAATCATTTATCCAGTTCCTTTTCAGCTTTGTGTTTCTCTGCAAACCATTGCTCTGACAAATTTCCTGGGAGCGAGACTTGTAGGATAAACTAGAGGTTCAGTTCTTGAGTTTCTTCTAATGGGCTTTCTCTGTCTTGGATTGCTTTTCATCAGGACAGCGAGTCTGTGTACTCCGGTCGTCTGCACCTCGTTTCTGACCTTCTCCAGGCTCTGTTCAAGGAGGCCTATTCCCTTCAAAAGCAGCTCATGGAAATGCTGGACACAGTCTGTATGGACCCTTCGGTAGCTGAGGATGATGTTATTTTGCATATGGTGTCAGGTGTGTTAGGAAACTTCTATATAAGCTATCGCCTGCGTTGTCATGATTAGAGTTAAATGGACCACGGGCCATTCCGGACTGTAGTTGATGGAATGATGAGTTCTGAGAGTTCGCAGAGCTCAAAACAGTCAGGAAACCCTGCATAATGAATCCACTGTAGAAATGTGCTACAGAGTATAATTTTTTAACTTGATTCATTTCAGGTTTGATTTTTTTTTTAATTAGTCTGTTTAAGATGACTGAAGATTCAGTATTTCCAATGCACTTTTATTCTCCCCCAAACTAGGTCATGTAGGATAATGTAGTTCATAGAGTCTCTGGGAAATGAAATCTTGCATGAAAATTTAATGGTGAAGTTCTGAAGTTTTCTAGATCAGTAGTTTAATGGGTAGTGTGAAGGAACAAGAAATCAAAGTAGCTTGGGCAGCTGTTGAAAGGGCTGGTGCTTGGGAGGGGAGGAGTGTTATAATTTTTTTTTTGGAGAAGGAAAGAGAGTGAAGTTGACATTAGTGATTTTTTTCTTTAGTATAATAATAACAGTAATCATAATTGGTGCTTGATGGGATATTATCCATGTCAGTGAAAGGTTCTTTCACTGGAATTTCATCAGGCTGTAACTTTGGTCCTAGCAAGAACTTCGTTATTTTACCATTGTTGAGTGGTATAAAAAATGGTAAATCAAGTTGTTCAGTTTAATCGACTGTATTCCATTCTAATGGCCTCTACAAGTTCAAGTTGGCAATGATGTTACTCGAAGTGGAATGATGTTCTGATCCATTATAATAAGTGTTGTTGTTATTTTTGTCCAGTAACTAGTTTTCCATATAATAGAACTTTGTTCAGGTTGTTGATTTGTGTTTCATGATTTCTTCTTTCCAAATCTCTGCAGTTATCCATTCCATGTTGGATATATGTTCAGTTATTTCCAGTATGGATCATGCTTTTCATGCCAACACGTGGAAATTTGTGATCAAGTATGTTTCATCATTTTCTGGGGTTGATTATATGCTTCAAATTCTATATTTTCATATATGCACTCTAAATTACATTGTATTTGAGTAATTTTTCTGTATAGTTTCTGCTTTTCAAGTGCCATGGTTTATTGTGTTGGCTTTAGAAGAGCTAGGAAATGAGCTTCGTATTTTTCATTATTGCTTTAGTGCTTTATAATATAATTTTGTATGCTTTCCAGTATTTGTAATATGAACTTTTAAGCATTCTCTTAAGTCTCCTTTTTGGGGCCTCACAATTTCTGTATTGGCTATGGAGCGGGAGATTTTGTGTTTGATGCGAAAAGAACAAGATAGTTGGTTTGCCCAAACTCATTCCTTAGTCAGTGCTAGACTAGACTCCCGAGTCTCCAACTGTAACTGAGACCACACTTCTGTTCTATTTGGGCTTTGTGATCGTTCGACTTTGAGGAGCTGTACTCTTTGGGGTCCCGCCATTTATTTATTTATTTATTTTTGTGCTAAGAGGAGGATTCCTTTTTCTTTTTTTCTTTTTGAAGGCAGAGTCTAAAGCATCAGCCTGCTATCGAGAGGCATTTGAAGCATAAGGACATCATCACTGGCTTGTGTGACGACAACCTCGTCTCTTTCCACTCTTGCTTACAGCTCGCTGAGCAAATGGCACAGTCAGGGATGCAGGTAAAGTAGATATTACGGCACCGGTTTAGTGCTGGTTGAAGACCTGGCGAACAGAATGAGCCAGGGATGACTAAAACACAAAGCCAAGATGCTGCTCTTTTGTTGTAATTTCAGTATTTTAGATTGGTTATTCTGGATATACAACTTTCCCTAACAGTGATGGAATTCGGGGGGGGGTGCATAGTGCCAATAAGATATAGCCCTTAATGCAACTTCATAAAATAAAGGGAAAATAAATAAGTGTGCTGTAAGCACAGTCATTTGTTTTTACACTTGGTTCCTCTTCTTTTTGTATTTCTTCCTGTTTATGTTACCCGTTTCTTCTGCTTTCTTTGTACATCGGCGGCTCATATTAATATTCATGTCTTGCCCTTTCTGCTTGTTTTTTCAATTATCTTTTCTATTTTTATCCTTCTGTTCTGATTCTTGTGTTCTGCTTTTATTTTTTTGCTGCTGAAGAGAGAGTGCGAAAACAGCAATTTATTCCACCTTGAAAGATAAAATGAATTAGTTGACATTCCTGAAGTCATGACTTTTTCCACCCACGCTTTGACTCAAAAAAGAAACAACCTGGCATTTCAAAAGCAAAATCTCAGGGATCGGAAGGGCTAGGGAGGAAAAGGGTTTAGTTTTCCAGTCCGTTTTTGGGTAGGGACCGTCTCTATATGTTGCCAACTTGTACTTCCCAAGCGCTTAGTACAGTGCTCTGCACACGGTAAGCGCTCAATAAGTACTATTGAATGAATGAATATTGGAAAAGTTAAATGGAAACGGTATGGTGGATTGACATTGGGTTTAAAATTGCCTTGACAAACGTTCCAAAGCCCTCATGATTTTTAGAGCTCTAAAAATCCCGTGCAAATTATAACCACGTTTTGTGCTGTTTGCTTTGTGGACTGTATTTTTCTTTTGATGTGGTTCAGTGGCAAGAGCCCGGGCTTTGGAGACAGACGTCAGGGGTTCGAATGCCGCTCCACCGCTTGTCACCTGTGTGACCTTGGGCAAGTCACTTCACTTCTCTGGGCCTCAGTTACCTCCTCTGTAAAATGGGGATGAAGACCGTGAGCCCCACGTGGGACAACCCGATCACCTTGTAAATTCCCTAGTGCTTAGTAGAGTGCTTTGCACGTAGAAAGCGCTTAATAAATGCCATCATTATTATATTTCACTAGGTGAACATTACGTGATAATCATTTTGGCCATCTTGAATGTTCTTTTCTTTAACTTTCATATAAATTGGATACCTAACCTATATTCCAGACTCAGAACACTAGCTGGTGTCAGAACTGAGCTTCTGCACATTTTTCTCTTCATTTACTAAGTTTATAACTCATACCGCACCGACAATGCCCCCGCCGGTCATGTTGGCGGGGGCTGGGGGTGGGTGGTGTTCATTGAGGAGATAACTTCAGAGAAAGAACAGTTGCCCAAACTATATTCTAGGCACTGTACTAAGCACTGGGACAGATACAAGCTAATCAGGTTGGCCACAGTCCATGCCCCACATGGGGCTCACAGTCTTAATCCCCATTTTATAGAGGAGGTGACTGAGGCACAGAGAAGTTGAGTGGCTTGCCCAAGGTCACACAACAGACAAGCGGCGTAACTGGGATTAGAACCCAGGCCCTTCTGACTCCCGGGCCCATGGTCTCTCCACTAGACTGTGGGAGCTAACACTTCTAGAACATATTACCTTTCCCCAAGGTAAGATATAGAAATATCAACTCTAAAGGTGAGATTAATTTAAGGGACCCACCGCTCTACCCAGTTTCCTGCTTCTTTTGTCTATTAAAAGATCTTCGACTACAAAACTGAGAATTATTTTTCATGAAAAGAAGTTGGGAAATTCATGAATAGGAATTATAAGGACGTATCATGGGCAGAAATGAGAACATAGTTATGGAAATAGGAAATGGTCTCCTGGACGTAGAAGACTTTGGAAGGCTAAATAATATTTGCCATTTAAATATTTAATCTTGTTAACAATGCAGTAGAATAATAGCTAGCTTTTAAATTGGGTTCTCAGTATCAGTCAGTGAATCAATGGTATTTAATTTGAGTGCTTACTGTGTGCAAAGCATTGCACTGAGCAGTTGGAATTGTATAATACAACAGAGTTGGTAGACATGATCTCTGCCCATAATGAGAATGCAAATCTTCTTTCAAAATCAAGGAAAAAGAATGACAAATGGACTTTTATTTTCTCTTCTAATGTATATTCTCTAATTTTATAAATATATTAGTCACTTTTCAGTGTGGCTTCTAAAATTTATTGAGCAGTGGTTGAACATGTTACTGGGGTAGCAATTTTTAACATTCACTATTTCCTATCACTCTTTGGCCAACACTGATCGAGCAGTCAGTGGTATTTATTGAGTGCCTACTAAGTATAAAACATTAATCTTAGCCCTTGGGAGAATAGAGCAAGCTAAGGACAACTGTTTCTTGCCCTCATGGAATTGGTAGTCCACGATTTTATTTTTAAACTCAAATTATTTATACTTTAAAAATTTTTAAATTTTATTTTTTTAATGGCATTTGTTAGGTGCTTACTGTGTATCAACTACTGTTCTAAAGCTCTGTTGTAAGTTCATGTTAGGTTGGACTCAGTCCCTGTCCCTCATGGGGCTCACATTCTAAGTAGGAGAGAGAACAGGTATTTAATCCCCATTTTACAGTTGAGGAAACTGAGATACAGAGAAGGTAAGTGACTTGTGCACGGTCACAAAGCAAGCAATTACCAGAGCAGGGATTAGAACCCCGGTCCTCGGACTCCCCGGGCCATGCTCTTTCCACTAGGCCACATTGCTTCATTTCATATCCTACAGGACACATGGTACTTCAAATTTATCTGTAATGTTTCTTTTATAGTGATATGCAACCATTACAGAGTGAGTTTGCAGTAATATGGCCTGGATATTTCTGATTTTCTAAACTATTTCCAGATTAGTTGACATGCACCTGTTGAATATTCAAAGATAGCCTGTCATTTTTTTTCCTTTATGTGACCAGCCCTTTAGAGAATTACAGATTCTCTAGGTTTCCGCAAGATATTTTTGATGTATTTGAAGCTTAGTTCTAATGCAGATTTTTTGATACTTATAAGGAGTTTTGCCTTTTCATTGACTTGGTAATTGTTTATTATTTTGGTCTTGAACAGGATAATGCGGATCAAAAACTATTCCAGAAAACAGTTAAATTGTGTCGTTTCTTTGCTAATTCACTTGTACGTTATACAAAGGTAAGCATAATTTTTGTCTTATCTAAATGCAAAGCCAGTATTATGTATTGTGAACATCTATATTCACATTCATACTTGATGCAAAAATATCTTAAATTTGTATATCATTAAGGTTAAAGACCTCTCATTTTAATTTTTATTTTGCGATTACTTCTTTTTGAGCTATTGTCTGCCTTCAGCTTGTTTTCCTATACTCTGCTGTTTTCCTCTAGCTGTTGTTTATTTTCATTTATCTTCCCCTGCAAACTGTACTGTAAGCTTCTTGTGGGCAGGAATCAGGTCTACCAACTGTATTGAATTGTACTTCCCCCTCCAGCAAGTACAATAGTCTGCCCACCCACACCCAGCCCACACTCATTAAATACCACTTATAGGTTGACTGATTTCAATTTATTCCTCTTCCTGATGAAGGAAGACTACTTGTTGGATAAAAGGTTCATTGTGCATTTCTTTCCTGAACCCTGTTTTAGTGAATGGTCACATTTCTTCTTGCCTGTGTAGCCTCAATCTTTTGCTTGTCTACTTTTCTCGCCCAATTTAAGGATTGGACTTTATTTTGCATTTTTAAAATGATGTCTTTTTAAAAATGATGTCTTTTTAAATTTTAGGAATTTATGCCTTTCATCTCTGATTCTTGCTGTAAATTGCACCAGTTTTACCTTCAGATACACAGGTAAAGAAATTGTCACACACACCAACCACACTAAAAGGTGACATTTATGCAATATAAATTTCAATTTACCCTCAAAGGCAAAGTACAACACTTAAGATGAAATCAGGAGAGTGATTGCAACCCTTCATAATCATTTTTGCATCAGTTCTGTTTGTGTTTTTTCAGAGAAGAGTCTCTTTTGCAGGTACCACATATCCCTTCTCTCTGCCCACTATTAATTTCCATGGCCTTATTGAGTGGGGCTCTCAGATTGGCAGTATTTTGGACCAAAGTTCCTTGTTTTTTTCCTGTTTAGACCAAAAATTCAGTAGAAGCTAGCAGTTCAGAATAGCTCAAATCAATAATAATGCTTTTTGAGTGCCTACCATATGCAGAGGGCTGTAGTAAGCACTTGGCAGAAGACACAGTCCCTACCCGAAAGGTGCTGACAAAGTTGTCACCTCCCCTTGGAGTCTCCCAGTTTCCCATGAGGGGTCAAATCAGGAACATCTTGCTCTGGCTTGGATCGCATCCAGTACCAAAGCCTACAGCAGCTCAGTGGCCGCTGTGAATCCTGGAGTGTCTGGAGAGCTCCCCAATCAATCCGTCCATAAATGAATCGTATTCATCGAGCACTTACTTTTTTTAAATGGTATTTGTTAAGCACTTACTATGTACCAGGCACTGTTCTAAGCCCTAGGGTAGATATAAGGTAATCAGGTTGGAAGCATTCCATGTCCCACGTGGGGCTCACAATCTTAATCCCTATTTTACTGATGAGGGAACTGAGGCACAGAAAAGTGAAGTTACTTGCCGAAGGTCACCCAGCAGACAAGTGGTGGAGCCCGGTTTAGTGCCCTAGTCCTTCTAACTCCCAGGCACGCTCTTTTCATGAGGCCATGCTGCTTCTCTACACCCCCGGGATGTAAACTTTGCAGTCCTCTTAGACAGAGACAGGCCTCTGGAGGCACCTTATTCTTAGCCTTTTTTTAAGAAAACAGAAAATTCCCTCTTGAAAAGTCCTGACTGTAACCAGTACCTCCCATTCTCTCAGCATGCGGAGTTTTTACTGCAGTTACAAAATGCTGTGAAATCTTTGCCTCATACTTAGTTTAGAAATTGGAGAAAAGCATGGTATGCCATTGTGGTCAAATAATTCCTGCATTTAGAATGCTCCATACCTTAAAAATAAATTAGAGTTTTTGTGTGTGTGTGTGTGTGTGTGTGTGTGTGTGTGTGTGTGTGTGTGTGTGTGAGTGAGAGAGAGAGAGAGAGAGAGAGAGTGAGTGTATGTGTGTGTGTGTGGCTTACACCAAAGGTTTTCCTGTTTTCTTTGTAACACCCATTACTGGGGAGTGAAAATAGGACACCAAAAGCAACGACAGCTAAAGATGCTGGCTGTCAATAACAAGTACTATTTTTGTTCCCCTTCATCTTCCCCTGTTGTTGTCCTCGGAAGCCCTATAGCAGCCACTGCACCTGTAATTTATTTTAGTGCCAGTTCTCCCCAGGGCTCGAGTCTACTAACTCTGTTATATTCTCCCAAGCCAGTCAGTCTCTCAGTCAGTGCCCTGTATACAAGAAGCACTCAATAAGCACTATCAATTGATAGACTGTCACATTGTCAGGGTTCCCCTGTGGCAGCACGAAGTCCGCCCCTTGCTCAGCATCCCAGGCCAACCTACACAATTTTAAAATAGTCGCTGAACTGTTTTACCACTGCATGACTTGAGCCGGATTTCTACAGTGTGTCTTGGACATCTCTGAAGAAAAGGAAAAGTTTTGGCAGGAGGTGTTGAGCTCACATAGCCGGAGCAGGAGATTAGCTTACATGCTTCTGCCTCCTTGGCTCAGGGAAAAAAGAAAGAAATTGCAGCAAATGCTCATTTTACTAAAATAACCTGACCTCTTATTGTATTTGGCTTTTCCCTTGTGTTTAGACTGTAGGCGTGTTATGGGCACGTTCTGCTAATTTTGTTGTATTGTCTTCTCCCAAATGCTCTTTATATAATTTCACAATAAATGTCATTGGTTCATTGATTTTGGGTTCTAGTTGGTCAAGTAATAATAATAATAATGATGATGATGGCATTTATTAAGCACTTACTATGTGCAAAGCACTGTTCTAAGCACATGACTCATTTGCCCTGATTCCCCACCTCTGGGATAATCTTACCTGTAGACATTTGATTTATCAAATCCATGTGCGCAACACTGATGCATTTTCAACTTCGTCAATATCATTTATAGACGAACTGCTGCCTAAAAATGAAACCAATAAGAACAAATGATTCTCCTCCTCTCCCCCTCCCCCATTTTCTTTTTCATCAGCAAGTTTCCTCCCAGTCTGTATTCCCCAGTGATTTCGAAAGCACATCAGGACGAAATAGCCGGTGTTTTTCTAGTGGCCCTGGATCCACTCATCAGCCAGCTCCTTCCATTCAAGCCTTTTGTGGAAGTGGTGCTAGGGGATAAATTAGGTATGTTCCCAACCAGAGTTGATGTTGCAAATGGTTCACATGTCCCTCAATTTCAATATTCTGTAGGTCAGAGAGCTTTCATTTTAACAATACTAATCAATTAATCGATTTATTTATTGGGTTTATTGTGGGCAGAGCACTGCATTAAATGTTTCAGAAAGTACACAACAGCAGTTGGCAGACACGTTCCCTTCCCACAACGAGCTTGTAGTCTGGAAGGGCAGACAAGCATTACTGTAAATAAATAATTTATGGTTATTGACATGGGTGCTGTGGGTGTGAGGGAGGGGTGAATAAAGGTTACAAATCCAAGTGCGAGGGCGATACAGAAGGGAATGTAAGAAGAGGAAACGAGGGCTCAGTCAGGGAAGGCCTCTTGGAGGAGATGGGCCTTCAATAAGGCTTTGAAGGTTGGGAGAGTGAGCCCACTTTTTAGACTGTGAGCCCACTGTTTGGTAGGGACCGTCTCTATGTGTTGCCACCTTGTACTTCCCAAGCACTTAGTACAGTGCTGTGCACACAATAAGCACTCAATAAATACGATTGATTGATTGATCCATCGGATATGAAGAGGAAGGGCATTCCAGGCCAGAGGCAGGATGTGAGCTAGAGGTGGGAATCAGGGATGATGATGATGTAGGAGGGGGAATGTGGTGATTTGTTAAGCGGTTACTCCCAAGCATGGTGCTTAACGTTGGAGTAGATGCAGGATCGTAAGATTGGACATTGTCCCTGTCCCACATGGGGCTGACAGTCTAAGGGGAAAGGAGAACAGGGACTTGAGGAAAATGAGGCACCCAGATGGTACGTGACTTGCCCAAGGGACACAACAGGCAAGTGGCAGAGATGGGATTAGAGCTAGGATCTCTACCTCCCAGGCTTGCGCTCTTTCCTCTGGGCCACGCTGCTTCTCTCTTGTGCCTCAGGAATTTTGCTTCTAATCCTCTTTTTCCATCACACCCGCTATTTTCAACTTAGACATTTATTTCAAAATGCTAGAAGAAACCTTTCAACCTACCTGTGTTTCCTTTCTGTTGAAGTAATGTTTTACAACTGCAAGCTTATTTTAACTTTTATCATTTTGTCTTTCCTTCCTGCAAGGCCTCTCTTCAGAGCAGCAACTTCCACAGTGTTTACTTCTGGTTACCATCATGGATAAACTTTCCTCTCAGCCAGAGGATGTTCAAACGCTTTGGTGCTCCGGAAACCAGTTTTCAGGAGAAACGACTAGGTAACAAGGATAGTTCTAATTCAGACAAAAATATTTTGGGTATCTCCTTCTATATGATTGTGACTTTAAAGTCTAGAAGAAGCTGAGTCGATTGAACAGAAACTAATTGTCAATTTTGTTTTCTATTGATACTAAGATGTGTCATTTTCATAATATATGAATTTTTGTTATAATCTTGGCAGTCAAAAAAGTCTCTTTTTTGCCAAGAAAATAACAATTTCAACAAAGATCAAAATATTTTTGGTAAAGATGAGAAAACTAACTCTCATTTGGCTAAATAACTTAGTGATGTAAAACAGTAGATTTTCTTCAGTTAAGAAAAAATGCATAAGTATCATTTAGCAAGTACAAAGGGATGGCAAACTGGATTTGAAGTGAAAAAGAATTAAAACTGAATTATTTTTCTCTGAAGAATTATTCTCCAGAAGGACAGGGAAGGTGTCTACCAGCTCTGTCAAATTGTACTCTCCCAAGTGCTTAGTAATAATAATAATAATAATGATGGTGGTATTTGTTAAGTGCTTACTGTGTGCCAAGCTTACTATGTGCCGAGTTCTAAGCGCTGGGGGAGATACAAGGTCATCAGGTTGTCCCAGGTGGGGTTCCCAGTCTTAATCCCCATTTTCCAGATGAGGTAACTGAGGCCCAGAGAAGTTAAGTGACTTGCCCAGAGTCACACAGCTGACAAGTGGAGCTGGGATTAGAACCCACGACCTCTGACTCCCAAGCCCGGGCTCTTGCCACTAAGCCATGCTGCTTCAGCACAGTGCTCTGCACACAGTAAATGCTCAGTAAAAAAGAATGACTGATGCAACTTCACTTGAGAAAATCAACATCTCAAGATAATCACTGCTACTGCTTGTGTGCCTTTCAGATAGTAAACGTCAGCTCTAGCTTAATATTCTCAATTTTTCTGCAGGTTGAGTCTTTTCAGAGCCCTTTTTGGCAGTTTTGAGCAGTGTTCTGGTGAACTCGCTCTACCTGTTTGTTTGCAGGGAGTGATGAGTAGAGGGCAAGCCGAAGTCGCAGTCACCCTGTATCAGCACGTCTGCGTCCATTTATGTACCTTCATTACTTCTTTTCACCCTTCACTGTTTCCTGAGCTGGTAAGTGAGAACTCCGGTGCAGTGTGTCGGACACTGACATTAAACTGACCTTTAGCAAGTGTCTCATTTCCTGGGGCCTTAAAAAGACTTTCTGCAACTTTGGATAGTTTCCCAAAAAGTCAGTTACCACAGCCTTAGCTTTTCCCCGTTCACTCATGGAAGTCACTGTATTCCTCAAAATCATGCAAACAAATGTTTAGGAACAAAGTAAGTCAGGCAAAGGGCCACCTTAGAGTTTGTTTAAAACCCGCCAGGCTGCAGTAGCGTGGTTAACTTGCAGTTGAGTTGGAGTATATTCAGTGTTAGAGGTAAAAGGTCCCTTTCTTCCCTCTATTTGCTTGGCTCCAGAGAGAGATTAGTTAAACCAAAAATGAAATATTTCAAGATTCCTGGCAATCTCTCAGCAGGTTTAAAATGGATGTAGCTGAGCAATTCCTATTTCTCAATCCCTTCTGGTACTGAGTCTCCATTTTAGGAAGGGGTAGGTAGAAGAAGCTTATTGGGTGAGGGGATTACTTTGAGAATCTCAATGTTTTCTGTTTGGAAAGTGCCGTAGGAACCTGCGCAGTCGTAGTCTATAACACATTTGAAATTGACTAATGAAATGTAACCTCTGGCTTATCCAACCTGGCAGAGTAAAGAAGTCCTTAAAAGGGGACCTTAGTTGTTTATCGAAATTTGGCTCCAAGAGGAGATAGTCGTCTCTGGTACCATTTGGCTGAGGATCAGTGACTCTTCTCAATCCAGTCTTTGCTTTGTTACTGTAAATAGGTTGTTAAAACACATTTGTTCCACCACTTTGGAGGCATTGTCATAAATAAACTAATGCAATCCTTCTGTTTTCTTATCAGGATGCCTCTTTATTGGATGCCGTGCTTAGTTACAGCACTGTTACCTCTTTACTGGCTATGGATGCATGGTGCTTTCTTGCCCGGTAGGACATTTACCTGGCCTCGGTTATTGTGAGGACTGACTGGTTGCAGAGTAGTAGCAATGCGAGTTACAGGAATCAGTGAATCTGTGCAAGTTCAAAGGAGAATTCTTTCACTGTATTCCTTTAAAAACAAGGAGCGTACCAGTGTCGCCAAATCATAAAATGAGCTGGTCATATTTTTCCTTTCTTTTGCCAGTTCATTGTTTGCTTCATTCGCTTAGGAAATAGAATCTGACTTAGTCCCGACTCACATCCATTGGCTGGCTCTTGTCATGGTAGTGATTGTTCTTGATTATTGTTTTGCCCCTTGCAACATTTGCGCCTGCTTTCCTCTGTGCATCATCCTTTCTAAATGGTTCCAGCTAGTCCCTCCCCTACCCCCCAGTGAATTAATCAATTAGTGGCATTTATTAAATGCTTACTGTGTGCACTGTACTCATCTCTCTCTGCCTGCCTGCCTGTCTGTCTCTCTCTCTCCCCTCCCCTCCCCATTCCACATATACCTGGTACACTGGACTCCAATTTTCAAGCCTCTACTGTGTATCTGGGAGAACGGCTTTAAAAGAAAAGAGAAGAATGAAACTGTCCATATCAGGGATTGCCATGCTTTTGAAAATCTCCCCTTAAGGGAAAGATCTTTCTAAACCAACAGGCTAAAAACAGCCCTTCTGCTATCTTGACTGATGCCTGGTTCTCAGCTTTCCTCAGGCATCCTGGCAAACTGTAACCTTGAGCCCCATCCTAAGCGTCAGCACGGACTGGGCACGTATCGTGTGCAGGATACTGCTTTTAGGCACACACTCGTGGCCATACAATCCAACAGAAAGACTCAATCCTTGCCTTGGAGGAACTGTCTAACCGGCCAGGACTGTTGAACTGGCCCTGAAGAGAGCTTAAGGATTTTATCTTCTTACCCAGAAGTTTAAGGAGCTAGAAGAGGGCCATGTAGAAGAATGAGATTATAAGCAATTACCATTTACACATTCCCTCACAATATAGGCACAGAGTTCCCCATATAGAAACTCAGATTCGTACACAAGTGGCAAAATGAGTGACCCGGTGGAGGTGGGGGCGATGGGGAGAAGAGAGAGTGAGTGTGTGTGTGTTTGTGTAAAATGGAATAAGTATAGGGGGGAAGGTGAACGAGAGACCGGGTATATAGCAGAACAGGAGGCCTGGCCGTAGACTGCTAGTTTGGGATCACATCTTATTTCTTTTTCCTGTGGTTTAGAAATGACTGAACTCTGCCTGTTGTTTTTGGACTATCTGGCGCCTTTCTGGAATCTGATTTTTTTTTTTTAACCTTTCTTGGGAATCTAATTGGTTTCTCTTTTACATCTCAGATATGGGACTGCTGAACTCTGTGCCCATCATGTGTTCATTATAGCCCATTTGGTGAGTAGTTCGTAAAATCTGTTTAGCTCTATTCTGCAGAGCCTGACTATGCATGGAACAGGGGGTACTTTTAGGAGAGAGGCGGAGAGGTTTTGGTGGAAAACCAAGTAGGAACGGGAACACTGACTTCACCAGAGCAGAAGTATGAAAATGTTGGGGTTTTTTTTGTTGTTGTTTTTTGTGGGAAGCATTCTTGTATTAGAAAGGGGCAGCAAATATACCATTGACCTAAGATTGAGGCAGTGCATATTTAGGTTATGTTGTGGGGATTGTCACACAGCTGGGGTGAGTTTACAAGCGAAAAGGGATTAAAACTAATATAGAAAATAGAAAGTAGAAACAAGTGAACGGACAATAGTATGTAAATCTCAGTTCCACATCTGTTTCTTTTGGGTTTGATAAAATTGGCATTCTTTTCCTTCCGGCTACCAGTCTGAATTTGGGCTATTTATGGGAACTGATTGAAACTAGAATAATGCGGGAAAGAAAACCAGTGATGCTGGTTGTGGGCCTAGTTTCTGACAGAAAAGATGATGTCCTTCCTCTCCAGTCAAAAAGATTAATTTTCTGTGAGCATTTTGGGCTGGGTGGGGCTTTTAAAACAGTTTTTTTTTTCTGGCATTTGTTAAGCACTCACTATGTGCCAAATGCTGTTTTAAACACTGGGGAATATACAGGGTACTTAGGTTGGGCACATGGTCCTAATCACCATTTTACAGATGAAGTATGTGAGGTCCAGAAAAGTGAAGTGACTCGCCCACGGTCATACAGCAGACACGTGGCAGAGCTGGGATTACAACCCAGGTCCTTCTGAGTAGAAGACCTCCTTTATTTATTTAGCCTTTTTCATTATTTTGAACTGATGTTGAGCCATGGTGGTAAGCTCCACTCCAACCTCCCCACTCCTAAACACCCCCTTATTTAGACTCGGTGATGAAGAAAATGCCTTTCTGCAAAGTATCTTCCACTGGGAGTTATCTTTCTCCTGACCTTTTTTTCTCTGGCGGGATCTCTCTCCCTGGACCCTTGAGCACCTCTGCAGCCCTTGGTGGACTCAACAATTGTTGACCACAAACTTCCGCAGCGGTGCTCGGGCCATAGAGGAGCGTAGTCCCCTGAGCAGACACTGAACAGCATGGTCGCCACTTGTCTGCCGCATGGCCTTGGGGAAGTCACTTCACTTCTCAGGGCCTCAGTTCCGTCATCTGTAAAATGGGGATTAAGACTGTGAGCTCCACGTGGCGCACGGCCTGTGTCCGTACCCGATTAGCTTGTATCGACCCCTGCGCTTAGTATAATACCTGGCACCTAGTAAGCTCTTAATACCATAAAATAAAAAGTAACTGTGCTGATCAAAACTCAAGGGTGGATTTAGAGGGTAGAGGTGGAGTGCTAACCTGCTTCAGGCTCTTTTTGTCACTGGGGTCTGAAACCATTAGGGATTCGGCTTCTGTGGCTATTGTTGACTTTGTCTCATTCCTCAGAATGGTTCAATGTACATGTGAGAGTGAGCGTTTGAGCAAATGAGCAAGTGTAGGTGTGAAGAGGGCAGCACGTGTACTCGAGAAGCAGTGTGATTTACTATTTTATTCCAAAGCCTGGGATGTGCTGGGGGAAAAGGATGATATCATCCAAATTATGAGGCTGACTTCGTTTCAAGCGATGCTGTAGTAAATTGAAAATTTATCTCATACGTCCTCAAAGAGTGCCTCCCGTCTTTTTTTCCCCCCACTCCGATACTTCCTGTTATTATCAGGACTTATCCTGTACTTTTCAAATGTAGTCGAAATGATGGCATTCATGTCCTATTCTTTTGATCCCACAGATCAAGTCCTGCCCTGGAGAGTGTTTCCAGCTCTCTAACTTGTCAGTGTTGCTCAGGCGCATGGTTTTCCTCATGGCCGCAGGACACCAGGTAAAGAAGGGCCCCCGCCCCGGGCCTTCCTGAACTCTGACAGTCTGGCTCTGCTCTAGTCCACGGGACAAACTTATATGAGGACCCCAGGGCCTTTTCACCATGGGTACTTTCAGATTCATTCTTCACGCCATAGACCGATAATCAAACTATTTCTTGACCCAGAACGTTTTGCTCTCTTCCCCTCATCTCCCAGCCCTGTGGGTTTTCTTGTGGCATTAGGAGGATTTTGAAGTGGTATTGTCTTCTTTTTTTTAAACCGTGAACACTCTTAAACATTGGACTTCATGTGGGAAATGTGTGGGATTCATTCATTCATTCCGTTGTATTTATTGAGCGCTTACTGTGTGCAGAGCACTGTACTAAGTGCTTGGGAAGTACAAGTTGGCAACATATAGAGACAGTCCCTACCCAACAACGGGCTCACAGTCTAGGAGGGGGATTGGCCTACAGGTATCAGAAGAGAATACTCGGGTGAATTTTGGTTTTGTGCACATGATGGAATGGCACTAATTGATTTTTTAACATTCAAAAGGAATTTTGGGTGGAGGGGATATTCCCAAAGTAAATGTTTTGTAATGGTGTTCCACTCAGTTGAAATGCGGTGCCTTAATATTACCGTAAGTTCAGGGGGTAATTTTCCTATAGTATTCCTGTGAGATAGGCAGCTGGCAAGTACTACATTAGCATTTGTGTTTGACAGAGGGAAGAGTAGAGGCCTAGAATGGCTGGGACTCTGTGCCAAACACTGTATTAAGTGCTGCGGTAGTTACAAACTAACCAAGTTGGACACAGTCCCTGTTCCCCATGGGGTTTTGGACACAGTCCTTTTTCCACATGGATTCACAGTCTTGATCCCCATTTTACAGATGAGGGAACTGAGGCTTGGAGAAGCGAAGCCTTTTTGGTGGCTTGGAGGCCACTGTGTGATGCAGTGGCGGTGATGTCATTGTAAGTTTAGGACGGACCCAGTGATGTTCACCGACCTCTAGGTTGCTGAGGATTTTGAAATGAGAAGGAATTATGGAGTCCGCAGGGGGGTGACCCTTTGGCCAAGGCAGCCTTCGGCCTCCCACCCTCAACTGGCAGCTCTGCCCCCCTGCAGGAGCCTAAGAGTGGGCAGAAGCTTCCCGCCCCACAGGGAGCCGGAGAGGCAGTTTGGCCCGGCCTGGAGTGGAGAGCAGCCTGAGGAGAGGAGGAGTGGCAGGAATCAGTTGGTTTCGATTTGCTGCCGATGCTTTTGATTTGCTTGTTTTAGCCCCTTATTTTTTTCTCCGTGGTCCTATCCTCCCCACTGCGGGCCAGTGCCATTGTCCTCCTAGTGCACAGTAACAATCTTTCCCATGTCGTACATGCTTAGTAAATGTTGCGATTAAAATACTAAACTCTAAGGGACTTTTTCTTTCTGGTTTTGTTCACCAAGGGAATTTATTCACGTGTTTTCTCATCCTGTCAATTCTTCCAGAGAGATTTCCTCCAAAAGTTCCCCCCCAAAGAAGAGGAGAACTTGCCTTTGTGGCAGTATATTTCCTTCAAGGCCTTTCCTCTTGATCTGAGGAAACAAATAGTAAGTGAGGTCACCCAAGAGGCGATCGCACAGTGTAAGAAATGGATCAACGGCAAGCGGGTCTTGGGAGACCTAGAGCCTGTGGTAAGCGAACACGTGTGAAATTATGTGAAACAATTCCTGTTTGGTCTCGGTATTGTAGAGTCTGGTGGTGAAGCATCTGCTTTTTTTTGATTCATGAAATTTTGCTCTGCAGCAGAGTTCAGTGGGGGTCTGCCCACAAGAATTTAACATGTGGCATTAATGGCAGGGATTTTGACCAGTTGAGGGCAGAGATTGTGTCTGCGAACTCTCTCCCATGATAAATGTGGTGCTCCGCATGGAGTAAGTGCTCAATAAATACTACTGATCGATAAAATGTAAAGGTAGAGTGCTCTGCCCCACCTGGGAGAGGATAATACAGCGTGCGATTATGAAGTAAAGAGTTTAATGTTGCTAATCTTTTGGCGTGCCAGCATTTTTAGGAAGTGACTCTGGGAATGAATCTAGATTCCTGAGTGATCCTGATAATTTGCTATTGGTTGTGAACGCTTTGTCTTATTGCCATTGTACAACTGTATGTGCCTATCGCAGTGTTCTTATCACAAAATGCAATCTCGTTTAAGCGGTGTGCTTTTTGAAAACTTGATCTGAGTGCATATAGAGTTTTTTTCCAAGAGGGAGAGAAAGGAAGCCAGAAAGGGTGAGCGTTTCGATCTGTTGGTCATCTTCAACTAAGTGCTCCGGGAAAGAATGAAATAATGCTCTGTAAGAATCTTTCCTTTTTCAAGAGTTAAGGGTACGATTAGAGCAAATTTTAGCTAAAGTTCATATTATTATTGTTATTATTATTATTGTATTTAAGTGCTTCCCGTGTCAAGCACTGTTCTAAGTGCTAGGGTAGGTACAAAAATTAATCAGATTGGACACAGTCCCTGTCCCCCCATGGGGCTCAAAGTATACGTAGGAGGGCGAACAGGCACTGAACCCGCATTTTATAGTTGAGGAAAGTGAGGCACAGAGAAGTTAAGAGGCTTGCCCAAGGCCACACAGCAATGGGTTTTAAATGGAAATTTTCATGATAGTGTGATGGTGTAAACAATTGCTAATCACTTGCTGGTCCTACTTTGTTAGTTTTTTGCCCCATTTCCCCCGGTTCCTGAATTTACACCATCTCCATAATTTGGGAGAATCAAGCTTTTTTTTTTTTTTAATTTTAAAGAAAGGATGGCAACCAAGGAAAAACTCTGCATTTTCCAGTGATTGCTTTGAGGCAGCGGTCTTTATTTGCAGGAATCTCCGAGAAACGCTTGTTTAGTCCGATCAATGGGATTCATTTAATGCCTTCTGTGGGTAAAGCCCGATTGCTTTTGGTCCTCAAGTCGCTTATATTTGAGATCAGTCTCCGTGAGTATCTGTGAATGCCTGAGGGGTCCGACACTCCTGAAGCTTTTGGATTGGGCAGAGGGATTTCTCATGAGGCTTCTTTCTTTTTTCCTTTTTTTTTCCCATTAGAATGCAGCCCTTTCCGTTTTGCTCAACGTGTGTAACTCTGCCGGCGACACTCTGGAGACAGAGGTGCAGTCAGCAGTCCTGGGCCTTGGGAGCCAGCTCTGGGCTCTCCTCCACATTAAACAGGTGAGGGACTGATCACAATGAGAAAACCGACAAGTTTCACAGTGTTTACTGAAAGAATTTCCAATCGCACAGGGTTCGTTCCCCCTCCCGCTCACTGGATTCAGCGCAGCGTGGCTCAGTGGAAAGAGTGTGGGCTTGGGAGTCAGAGGTCATGAGTTCGAATGCCGCCTCCCCCACATGGCTGCTGTGTGACCTTGGGCAAGTCACTTCACTTCTCTGTGCCTCAGTTCCCTCATCTGTAAAATGGGGATTAAGACTGTGAGCCCCACATGGGACAACCTCATCTTCTTGTGTTCCCCCCAGCGCTTAGAACAGTGCTTTGCACATAGTAAGCGCTTAACAAATACCAACATTATTATTATTATTATTATTATTATTATTATGTCACTAATGCAGAGATTGGGAAATCTCTCGCTCAACTGAATTTTTGAAAAACGTAATGTGCCACTGTTATATTCTTTTTTTTTTAATGACATTCGATTGATTGTTTGGAAAAGGAAGATGCTGGATTATAATTAAGCACAAATGGATTTAAAGCTGCATTTGAAGTATAATGACAGGCAGCGGTCCTGCATTGCCTCTTTTTTTTTTATGGTACTTGGTAGGTGCTTACTATGTGTCAAACACTTTTCTAAGCGCCTTGGTAAGTACAAGTTAGGTCGGACCCAGTCCCTGTCCTGCTTAGGGCTCACAGTATAAGCAGGAGGGAGAACAGGTATCCGCATTTTACAGTTGTGGAACCTGAGGTACAGAAGTGAGGTGACTTGCCCAAGATCACAAAGCAACCGATTGGCAGAGTCAGGATTAGAACCCAGGTCCTTCTGGCTCCTAGCCTGGGCTCCCTCCACTAGGTCATGCTGCTTTTCAAACCCAGCCGGGTTACTGTTTCTGGACCCTCCTGCCCAGCGTTAGATTGAAGAATTCACTTCCCTCAGGCCCAGTATGAAATTGGCCACCATTAGGTCCCACGGTGGACGCAGTGCTGACATCGGGGGACGTTAGCCGTCGGGGCCGCTGGAGGCTGTGCCAGTCCGAATTTAGATGATGCCCAAATAGGCTGGGCGGGAGGAGGGATGGAAGAAGATTTGGGCAGGAAGGAAGCGCAGCCATTGTGGCTGGGAACCGAGAGTCTCCTGTCAGTGCAAGAAGAAGGGAGTGGAGGGTGGAACAGCAATGGCAAAACCTTCCACCCCAAAAATCTGCTGCTTGGGGTCTAGTGATCCTGGGCATAAATCTGCTCCTGCCTCTCTTTCCCCACCAGGTCTGGTCCAGGCCTCCCCTCGGACCAGGTGGCTCTTTACAGCACTGGTAGGCCGGGTAGCAGGTCTGGCCCATCAGAGAGGGATGCAGGGGCAGAGGTCACCTCCATCCTTAGTCCCCCAGCCAGGCCAAAAGACTGGTCAAGCCAAGAATTGAGATGGTCAGCACCCTCATTTCTGCATCGTTGATTTCAGTTTCAGAGGGAATTCTTAGCTTGAACATCATCAGTGAGAAATTGTTCTCGTCAGATTCTTTGAATTCAAAATAAATTGTCTGTGGAGCCTGTAGTGATGTATACCTAGTCTAGGGAGATAAGTGAACACCTCTTCTTGTGCACATCCCATCATGTGCCCCACTTCTTAACATTTATGCATGGTCAGTGCTTTCTTCTGGTAGATGTCAAAATTATTGGTGGTTCTAACTTTTCCTTCATTCATTCATTCAGTCGTATTTATTGAGCGCTTACAGCGTGCAGAGCACTGTACTAAGCGCTTGGGAAGTACAAGTTGGCAACATACAGAGGCGGTCCCTATCCAACAGTGGGCTCACAGTCTAACATGGAAATGAAAAGGTGGGAAAAACAAACTGACGAAGAACCAAAGATTGGTCCTTTACGTACTTTTAACTTTTACTTTTAACTTTTAACACTTATCCACATGAACAGTGAGGAATTTTAGCAGCTCAATGTTTTGGGAGTGTGTCACTTTCCAGGCTTTGACCCCTGGCTGTCACATCAGCTAAGTGGTAGTTGGCTTGTTTGCAGGCTGTCGCGGTAGCCCATGGCAACTGCGTATTTCCATGACAGGTTGAAACCATTTGTAAGTAAACACTTTTGCCAACTTTCTAAAAATTTATAATAGTGACTGCACTACACTGTACAGAACTTCCTTAGTATGTTAAGTATGTCTTCTAGACTGTGAGCCCGTCGTTGGGTAGGGACTGTCTCTATGTGTTGCCGACTTGTACTTCCCAAGTGCTTAGTCCAGTGCTCTGCACACAGTAAGCGCTCAATAAATACGATTGATTGTTAGTGTTGTGGAAGAGATGTTATCTTGGGGATAAGCTTTACTCTGAGAGCAAACTTAATTCTTTGAAAGCTCAGGCCCAACATGTTTATTTGAGCACTAAAGTACTGTAACTTCCATACCCAAGCATATAGAAATATTGGATGTTTTGATTGCCAGATTCTTAGTGGGTTTGTCCAAGTACCTTTGAATTAAACAGAACATTTGAACCTTTTAACTAGATGAGGTGGTTTATCACCCTCCCCAACTCTACTGGCTTGCAGTATGTGGGGAACTTTGTTAAGTAATTGTGCCACGAGGTATAAACAAGTTGCGTTCTCCATTAATATGCTCCTGAAGGTCTCAAGTCAGCCTTCGGTTCAACAGACATTCTGTCTTTTGCTGCCACTCTTTGGATTTTTCATCCACCTCGTAGACCCTCAGCTGATAAATCAGGTAAGAACTATGGCTCTGACTTAACTGCTCGGGAATGAAACCTTGTCTAGAGTGTTATTTCGGGTCAGTTTCTTCTAAGCTTTTGTTTTTCCTCTTATTTGCTGAATCCTTCATTGCAGAGCTGAGTACAATCTCCATGTGGCCCTTGAACCCCGGTTTATACAACTTCTAGGGACCGATTATCTGGGCCACAAGCTCTTCTCCTCCTTCTCCTGCCCTGTTGACTCCCTTTTGATCAGTGTGGCTTTTTTCTTTGCACCTCCCCTAGAGGATGTGCCGGGGGGAAAAGAGAGAGAGAGAAGGTGCAACCTGAGTTAATTTTGTTCATGGAAAAGCTTTTTATTCAATCGTATTTTTTGAGCGCTTGTGTGCAGAGCACTGTACTAAGTGAGTCTAAGTGAGCGAAGAATGTCACCTTACTGAGATAATGCTTACGAGGACAAAGATAAGACAGTCGGGCTGTTCCAGGCAGAGGAGGCTGTTGATCTGCATAGCAAAGAGTAAAAATGTATGGAATTTTTACCAATTTCATTTTAACAGACACATTCCCTGCCCACAGCGAGCTTAGTCTAGAGGCAGGGAGGTAGACATCAATGCAAATAAAATTACAGACATGTACATAAGCGCCGTGGGCTGGGAGAGGGGAAGAGCAAAGGGAACAAGTCAGAACGACACCGAAGGCGGTGGGAGATGAGGAAAGGTGGGGCTTAATGTGGGAAGGCCTCTTGGAGGAGATGGTGCCTTGATTCAATAAGCTTTTGATTTTGAGAGGTGAAGGATGAATCGAAATAAATGAAGGAAGGGTTGAATTATTTGTTCGTTTTCATTTTCCATACTGTCCCATCCCCCAGGACCAGATAGGTTTTGAGAGCTGATTGAATTTTGTCCTTGGAGTTCTTCATAGAGTTTGCTATATTATGCAAGAAGTGGAACTGGTTGAAGGGTATTCTTTTATTCTTATTTTGGGCAGGGAGAGCATCAGTTTTTCATATTTTTGAAAGAATGCTTCAACTCTCAAATGTGATGTTGGAAAAATCCACATGGCACTGTAGTTATGTGCTTACACGCTGTCATGTCATATGTACAGAAATCTTCCAAACCATTTAGGCAGAAGGAAGTGGAATTTTCTTCCTCGAGGTCTCAAAATCCAGTTCCTGTAGCCTTTCGGAAAGATTGGACTCTGGTCCTTGGTTCCACTATGCGGTAGGGTAGCAAATCCACTGGCTTGGGAATTATCTGTCGTTTTGGAACTGAGTACTTGACAGGGTGATGTGGTGTCTCTAATCATCGATGGCGTTTACTGAGTGCTTACTATGTGCAGGGCACTGTAGTAAGGGCTTTATGATGGGCCTGTACATTTGGGACTCTAAATACCGTTTGGAAAGTCTCCGTCTTGATTTGCTCTTCTCTAGGTGGTCACCCTTCAGACTTCACTTCTCCAGTTGGATCCCCCTGACTACGTGCACTTGGCAGGACTGGATTTAGCTGCTTCTTTAGGGAAACTCCGTATCCCACCAGATATCCAGGTCAGTGCTCCGAAACGCTCTCCTCTTCGTTAAATGGAAAAAAAAATCTCTTTTCAAAGAAGGATGGACGTAGAGACTCAAAGGACAGATTGTTTTTGACTCGGATTCTTGGGCAAAATCAGTTTCAGAGCAAAGGAATTTTTTTTTTTTTAATGTCGAATAATTCCCTCACCCTCCTCAATAGTCCATGCATTTATTTGCTGTTTATTCACGTGGCTAGATTGCTTATCTCACCTGTACCGAGAGTACTCTATAATCACACATTTTTCTCTATTTTCTTCTCCATTAGATTGAAACTTCTCAATGACAAAGGTCTTGTATTTTCGGGGGGGTATTCCCCAAGGACCTACTACCAGTTAGTTAGTCGTCCTTCATATGTGAAGACGACACCACTGACAGTGAAGTTCATTTGTGAGGGTGCGTATGTGGCCAAAAAGGCCAAGGCCACAAGCTTGTCCATTGTTGTGTCGTCGGACTTGATGTTTGTAGCGCCTGGCTAGAATACATCTATTGTGAAGTTCAGTGTACTGCATTCTGTAGACACTGCATAAAGACAGTTGTGACTGATGCTATATCCTCAGAGGCTTTGGCTTGAAAGAAGCATTCTGTTGACAATATTTGCTCGTAGCAAAATATGTCTGGAAATTTAAGTATTTTAGCAAATGTCTGATGGATCAGCAAGCCGCATTTTGCCCATATGTGATGATTCGGGCAGGCTAAAGCTGCCTCTCCAGTTTACGGTACTAAACCTAGCTTTGGGGGCTCAGGGAAGGGGACACTGCAGCTAAATTGTGTATTTGCCTGTCTCGACTCGGAGGGCATTCCCAGCTGTCAGACAGTGTTGCTGTCACAAATTGAGATACATCAAAAGGCAGTTGATCAATCGGTGGTATTTATTGAGCGCTTACTGTGTTCAGGGCATAAATGTGGAAACCTTTCCACAGCTTTAGCTTTTGCTCTGCAGTATGGAGATTTAAAAGGAGATCGTTAAGCCTCCCTATCTGTGTAACGGATCCTCTGTATCCCCCCCCAACTCAGGATGAAGTAGGGTCCAGTTTGGCCTGCCTTTTCGCCACCCTGTTGAACGATAAGAGTTGGCTCATACAGCAGCATGCTTTGGAAGCATTTACTCAATTTGCAGAGGTAAGAGCGAGGCTGGCGTGCCGGGCTAGGAAGATGTCTGATGGAGAATGAACCGAATGAACCTCTTTTGTAATTGGGGTGCGTTGGTGCCTGAGCACTAGGCAGGCATGACCCATTTATTTATTTATTTTACTTGTACATATCTATTCTATTTATTTTATTTTGTTAGTACGTTTGGTTTTGTTCTCTGTCTCCCCCTTTTAGACTGTGAGCCCACTGTTGGGTAGGGACTGTCTCTAGATGTTGCCAATTTGTATTTCCCAAGCGCTTAGTACAGTGCTCTGCACATAGTAAGCGCTCAATAAATACGATTGATGATGATGATGATGATGATAACTCCCTCCTACGTGGTTCTCATGTAGGGGGGTGGAGGGCAGCGGCCTCACGCCGTAGCATCACCCGTTCGCCACCACGTGCGTGTGGGCAGGCAGTTTCTTTGATGACGCGGCCTGCCAAACCCATCCAAATAGGCTCCCGTTGTCTGAAAAACGCTGTCCGTTCCCCGGCCGAACCACACTTTCATGCCGTGGGTCAGAACTAAATAAATCAAGTAGAGAGCTGGAAAGGTGGGGAGCATTGTAAATAATAATTGTCGTATTTTTTACACGCTTACTATGTGCTAAGTACCGCACTAAGCACAGGGGTAGATACAAGACAAATTGGGGCGGACACAGTCCTGATCCCCATTTTACAGATGAGGGAACCGAGGCACAGAGAAGTGAAGTGGGGTGACTTCCTCAAGGTCACACAGCAGACAAGTGGTAGAGCGGAGATTAGCAGAGACTCCCAAGCCTGGGCTCTTTCTTTGCCATGCTGCATCTCTAAATTTGAGGGAGCTGTGGGAAATGGGTTTTTTTTTATAGAGAGGAACCCATCATCATCATCAATCGTATTTATTGAGCGTTTACTATGTGCCGAGCACTGTACTAAGCGCTTGGGAAGTACAAATTGGCAACATACAGAGACAGTCCCTACCCAACAGTGGGCTCACAGTCTAAAAGGGGGAGACAGAGAACAAAACCAAACATACTAACAAAATAAAATAAATAGAATAGATATGTACTGGTCATTCTGAACAGCTTAGAAAAGCCGGAGGAAGATTTCCTCATCCGCTTCTGAACATCTGGGCTGAAAGTAGGAACTTTAGAGGCAGGTAGGACAGGAGTGAACTCTCTCACAACGCAAACCCCTCTGGGCACACACAAGAACCCGTTTTGAGTCCTCACTAAGATAACATCAGTACGCACAGTTAGAGCTCTGTTGAACTTTATGATTTTGGCAGTGCAGCGCAGGGAAGATGGTATTAATCGGTTGAAAATGTCCTTTGATAGGGAACAAGCCACGAAGAAATTGTGCCCCGGTGCCTCAACTCAGAAGAACTGAAGAGTAAAGTTGTGTGCTTTCTGGATAAGGTAAGTTTAATACAGGCCTATCTTTGAAATAATCTATTGCTGTAGCCATTCTGTTGCCTTTTTTTGAGGGTAAATTTTCCTCAGCATTGGACCCACTGCTCCGTGTATGTTCATTTGTAGTTTTCTTCTTTGTGGACGGAAGGTATAGGAGGAAGGGCTGGATTTGCACAATGCAGCGGAGGATTGGCGAGTCGCCTAACTTTTCACCCAAGAGGGTGGTCAGGTCAAGCCTCTGGAGTGAATTTTTTGATGTAAATTAGCCACCCCTCTTTTCCCAGTGAAGCACTCGGCTCGAACCACCCAGCCTAGAACTGAGGCAGTGTTACTGTCAAGTGCATTCACACGTGGTGGTGATCATCTTCTCTGAGCATTTATTCTTGAAGTGTAATCTGAATTTGATGAGGAGGAGTGCTTCAGAGATGTCTGTGCTGTCTATGCCTTTGTGCGTGGCATTTAAAAAAATCAATTAAATACGAATCTCACAATGAAACAGCTGAACCTGCATTAAGACGACATCAGTTTAGGATATGCAGTGGTCGGATCGTCTCGTGGTTAGTTTGATTTCAGTTTAAACTTCTGTGACAGCATACCTCTCTGGGCATGTTGACCTTCCCCAGAACTTGGGTGTTGAAGTGCTCATTCTAAACTCATTTCTAGCTTAAATTCCACGGTGCTAGAATGTTTATTTTCTGGATAATTTTTTCCTCCTTCAAAGCCCCCTGGACACACTAAAACAAAAAGTGCTGGGAACTTGGCCCTCTAAAATTGAAGAAACTTTTAATCGAACTCTTGGATGGGGCCAGTCAAGGCGGCCGGGTGTTGTGAGGCCAAGCAGAAAGGCCACTGCCTCACCTGTACCAGTTTCTGGTTCAGGGATTGCAGGATGCTCTAGGAGTCTCTGGTTTTTTCCCTGGTAGAGTGGCCCTTCAAGAACTGTTGATATAACAGTCTAACCATAGCAGGAGCTGATCCCATGTGTGAGGAAGCATTTAGGAGTAATTTCTTGTCATTAATTAACCCCAGCGACTTTCCCTTTATAACAGGAGTCCATCGAAGAGCCCAACCCCTACAAAACTGAGCTTTGCTAGGCCCTCTGTCCTTTGAAGAGCAGAGAAGGCCTCTCACCTGATAGTTGGCTTTCTGGTTTCCCTTGCAGGTAAGACTTCCAGATGAAACCACAGAAGCAAGAGCAGAACGTGTGAAACAAGAAAGTGGTGTAGTAAATCAGCACTTGGTTGAAATGAAGACTGAAGAAACGAGGTCGGATTTTCAGGTATGTGCTTTCCCCCCCCCCCCTTACCTCACTGGGCAAAGAATGAAAGCTGTTTATCAGCAGAATATTTCTTAAGCTGCTGAGGAATGAAGGCTTGTGGATTCCATTAGCGCCCTTGTCAAACGGAGCTTTCTCTACAACTGACGGCTTAGTTATTGGGAATTTGGGTAGCAGATGTGCTGTAATTACAGCAGCACTGAAAAGAAGGGAGGTCTTTTAAACGTTATTTTCTCCTCTTCGGCTCTGGGCTAAGAAAAAGAAATGACCTTCTCGTTTCAGAGGAAATGGAGGGGGGTACCCTGTTCAAAATACCCACAGAGGAGTTTGTGAAACTCAGATGAACCCAAGCAGGTCATAACGTTGAGTTTGCTGTCTACGGGGACGTGTCTATCAATTCTGTTAATATTGTACCCTCCTACACCATTGATTGAGTTCACCTTCCACATAAAGGTCATAGAAAGGGCTTAAGCTACTTGCACAGGGAGTTAATGAGCACTGAGGAAGTAGGAATAGAGTAGCCTTAAATGGCTGAAACCTGCATCAGTTAATGGTACTTATGGTAGGGTTTGCTATGTGCAGAGCACTGAACTAATTGCTTGGGAAAGTATATTAGGAGAGGTGGTATCTACATCTTCTGTTCACCTTATGGGGCTACAGGGCACATGGTTTATTTTGCCTCCCTGCTCCCAAACAGTGTCTACCTATACTCCACTGAAATTACTGTTTGCTAGACAGATCATCTGCCTGGAACAAGCCGATGATCCTACCTTGGACCTCGTAAGCTTTCTCTCATTAAGGTGACATTCTCCTTCCAGGCTGTCTTCACCAAGACTGCTCTTATCTTGGGGAAGAGAAGCAGTCAGTGCAGAACTGAGATGAGAAGTCCAGCTCATCTGCTTCCCCACCCCGCCAACCTATTGCCCATTAGGTGAAAACTGTTTGCCATGTAATTAAATGAACTGGCTGCAAAAACAGATCCAGGATTTTGGCAGCTCGGTATGTTTTTAGTCACCAAAATGCCATACGGGGTGAGACCGGAGAGCCATCCTGCCACCAAGTACTGAGTTTCCAATTCCAGTTTCATCCTAGAAAAAGCAGTCTTAGAAGTACAGTCTGAACTCTTCCTGAACGTTGAGAAAAATTGTAGCCACAATCAGTGGGTAGTTGAAAACAGGATGTTAAATATATGGAAAATAAACAGTAGGGGCCCAAAGACTCTGCTCAAGCGAGCGTTCTTCCCCCTGCCCCTAAGTGTGGGGAGGTTGTGACCTCGGGCTTTTCTATCCGCAGCCCAGTGCCAAGCGCCCCTGCCAGGAACGACCCCTTGAAGAGCAGTTGAAGACAGCGTTGCTGACGGCCGACGAGGCCCTGGCCACGGTGCAGTTGCTGCTTCAGAAGATCCCCGCCCCCGGCTGGCTCCCCGGGACGCTAGAAAAGCTCCAGGCAAGGATCGCTAACTTAGGAAAAAATGCAGTGGGAGGGCAGTAGCTCAGTGGGGACAGAGGGGTTGAGTTAGGCGGCTTAACCTGGGATTCACGCTCTTTGGAGAGGAAGCCCCGGTTAGAGAGTCCGGCATTCCCATCTGTGAATTTTTATAAGGAAAATAAAGTCTCTCGCTGACGGGAGAACAGGCAGTGGCTCGCTCGAGTTTCATCTCATGAAAATAATCTTTATTGGACATATTTAGAGACAGGTGGATGGTGTGGAACGGGCCTCTCGACCCCAGGACCACGTGCGTAAACAAATAAATAAGTCCAGAGTCAGTCGTCCTGATAATCTTTTCCCGGGTCAGAAGTCTGCAAACCCCTCTGGAAGTTTTGAACAGTGGGGCTCTGTTGAATGCAGACAAGCGGCACAGTGAACAGTGGGTAAGTCGGCCAATTCAGATTTTCGTTTTCCTGAGGCGTAATCTTTGCTGCCACTTGGATTCAGGCCTTTCCTCCCGGAATCCAGTGGGGGAACCTCATGTCCACATCTATGGCTTTTTTAGCACAGAGCTCACGGCCGCCGGGACAGCCTGGGGGAAAGAAAGGCTTCCTGGTACAGGAAAAATAACGTTTGGGCCACTCCCGCCCCGCCCCGTGCTAAGCGCCTACTGGTTGAGGTAATCCATAAGATCAAGGAAGTAAATGACTTAGTCACCGTTGTCCCATCGGTTTACACGAGCCGTCACCAGCTACTGTCATCTTCCCAGGTGAGTTCCCCATCTTCTCCCCAGCCTCCGGCCTCGGCCTGCAAGGAAGGAGAAGGTCAGCCCAAGCGCTACGGTAATAGATGATGTTTTTAGGGTATTCAGCTCTTTCCCCGTCTGTCTACTCCGCCTTCACCCAGGGCCCGACCTGTTTAATGACAAAACCTGGCATTCGAGTGAGAACAGCTCTGCTTATCCACTGTCATGGGCTTCCTTCCCTCGCCTGGGCTTCTGCCCACTAAGACCAACAGCCCACGCTAGCGTGAGGGGTTGAGTGTCAATTTAAATTTAGAGTAAAGCTATCTTAACATGCAACCTGTGATTTTCAGGGATTGACTTTTTGCCCTAAGCCGTCCAGGAGTTAAGCTGGGTTACATTCAGCTAGTGGGGAGAAGTCATGTGTCCTGTAAGGTAAGAAAGAAGGCTGAAATGCCCGATTAATATACTGTTTTGCCCTTAAGCTCTGATGGGGCTGTCTAAATTTGCGAAGAAGAACCACCACCACCCAAGGACTCAGCCCTTCTGGTGGGGGGAGGCAGAATTTCAGAGATTCCTGACCACATCTGCCTCCGGAGGCTTCTTGCTGCCTCAAACTAAGGGAGGGAAATAGGTTCAATCAATCAATCAATCGTATTTACTGAGCACTTACTGTGTGCAGAGCACTGGACTAAGCGCTTGGGAAGTACAAGCTGGCAACATATAGAGACAGTCCCTACCCAACAGTGGGCTCACAGTCTAGTAGGGGGAGACAGAGAACAAGACCAAACGTACTAATAAATAGAATAGACAGGTACAAGTAAAATAGAGTAATAAATATGTACAAACATATATACATATATACAGGTGCTGTGGGGAAGGGATGGAGGTAAGATGGGGGGATGGAGGGGGAGAGGGAGGAAGGAAGGGGCTCAGTCTGGGAAGGCCTCCTGGAGGAGGTGAGCTCTCAGTAGGGCCTAAAAGGGAAGAAGAGAGCTAGCTTGGCAGATGGGCAGAAGGAGGGCATTCCAGGCCCGGTTCCAGAGTGCCTATCTGGACCTTATCCTTGGGAGAATCAATCAATCAATCGTATTTATTGAGCGCTTACGGTGTGCAGAGCACTGTACTAAGCGCTTGGGAAGTACAAATTGGCAACATATAGAGACAGTCCCTACCCAACAGTGGGCTCACAGTCTAAAAGAGATGATAATGGCCAAGTCCTCTCCTTAACGCCACTGTTCCACTCCCACAGTGGTCTGGTTTCTTAAAACACTGCGGTTAGAAAGCCTCCGATCTTCCTCATTTATATCGGAAAGTGGGCCTTTTCAGAAGCGGGGAGGAGACCGGCCCTAATCTTTGACCGTAAGTGGGTGTGCCCTAGCTGAACTTGTCAGGTCAGCAGACAGAGAGACAGCAGGAGCGTGCGTGTAGATGACCTTTACCATGCTGACCCTTCTGAGGCTACAAATTCAGTCCCCACGCGGGCTAGACCGGGTGTGCGGATTTCGGCGAAACACGAAAACCTCTCATCCCAGCACCGCGTAACTGCGGAATAAACAAGCCTCACCTCAGCGACTTCAACTGCAGCGAATTTGGAGGAAAACTGAGCCGTGGGTGGAGAGTCCGCTCGGCCGGGAACCGGCATCTCTGAGCTCGGATCGGGCAGGAGCCGGACAGCCGCCGAGGGTTTAATGTCTGGGATCATGTCAGCAAACCAGTCCAGCTCCGGATCACGCACGGGTTTCCTCTTCACCTGGATGGTGAACTCCTCTCCTAACCCCGACTCGGCGGGGAACTTGAGGGACTTGGTGTGGCCGCCCCCGGAATCGGACCGCGGCGGGGGGCTCGGTTTTACACTTTTGGACTCCTGAAGCAGCGGCGGCACAGTAGGCTCTGGCTTCTCCTTTCCCGGCCGGGTGGGGCTCGGAGGGGCGTCGGGCTCCCGCTGGTCCCAGGGCTGCCGGCCCACCGGCCACATCTGGATGCCGACGGTCTCTTCCTCGGGCTCGTTCCAGTCGGGCCACTCTTCCGCCGGCCGCGCCGAACTGGCTGGGAAGTTCCCACTGCTGCCCAGAATGCCATTCACGGTTGGCTCGGGGGCCTGAGGGATCCGCCCACCTGCAGAAGGCATAGGAGAATTGGTCTGGCTAAGGAGACGGCACGGGCCTGGGACTCCGAAGGGCAGGGATTTTAATCCCAGCTCCGCCCCTTGTCTTCTGTGTGACCTTGGGTAAGTCACTTCACTTCTCTGGGCCTCAGCTGCTTCATTTGTAAAATAGGGATTAAGACTGTGAACCCCAAGCGGGACAGGGAATGTGTCCAACCTGATTTGCTTGTATCCACTTAGTACAGGGCCTGGCCCACAGGAAGCGCTTAAATACCACAATTATTGTTAAAGAGTAACGATTTGCCCTCCCTAGCCGGCCTTTAGAAGATACTGCTCACCTATAACAGGTAACCCTTGAAAGACCATAGAATACACCACTAGAAACTAGGCTGGGCTTTTTTTAGACGGGTGTGGGTTACTCCCACGGAGTAGCGATTTTCTTTCCTCTAGACTGTATCCTCTTTCCCCACCTCCGCAGAAACAAATTTATTTATGGTGAACATTAATGTACGAGTAGGCTCACCATAACTAGGGAATTAGGAAAGATAAGAAAATAGACTTTCATTAAACCTTTTTGAGCTTCAGGGATAGTAACTGAGAGGATTAACTGTTGAGTTAAAAGACCTTTAGGCCCCCGATTCTTTAAATAATATCAAATCCACTAATACGGTGGCGATGTCTTGGCCTAGGTTTATGGGTATCAATGAACCTTGGTAGTCCTTAATTTCATCTCAGTGGATTGTAGATCTCCTGGCAAATGGTTATTACTTCCACAGCGATCTCAGCCACCCCAGCACTAATCGTGGTATCCCTAAAGTTTTCACTCTGGGCCAAGCATTGGTTTTTGGGCTGAATCCACCCCAGCGCTATCAGACACAGCCTAGGGGAGGAGAAGGGTTTCATCCCCATAATACAAGTGAGGTAACTGAGGCCCAGAGAAGGGAAGTGACTCACCTGAAGTCCCACAGCAGGCAAGAGGTGGAGCCAGGATCAGAACCCAGGGCTCGTCTGTGGGGAGGGGTGAGAGTTCGCACTGGGATGGGCCAGGCAGGTGGCATTACCTGTTGGTGGGAGTGGGAGGCAGTCTTCCTGCTTGGGGGGTGGGTTGTCGGGAAGAGACGAGGCCTGAGCTCGCTGACTGTGGACGACGTGATTGGGAGAGCCTGCAAGACAATCGAGTCCGTTGACTGACAGAAGGACCAACCAAGGCCCACGTGGGAGCTGCAGTTCATTGCAGGCGTGCTTGCTCTCCCTGGAAACTACCTGTATTTTGTTTTTTAATGGTATCTGTATACCAAACAAGGCCTTACTACATACGGGCCAGGCACTATACTAATCCCTGGGGTAGACACAAGCTTATCAGGTTGGCCACAGCCCAGAGGTCACCCAGCAGATGAGTGGCAGAGTCGCAATTAGAACCCAGATCCTCCTGCCTGTCAGGCCCGTGGCTCTATCCACTAGGCCACTACGTAGTCCCTCCACTCCCCAGTTTTCTTCCGTGGTTGGCAACCCCTGGGTTTAACTGCCAGCCCATCAGCTTCTAAAAGGGGGAGGTTCTCCCCCTTTTAGACTGTGAGCCCACTGTTTGGGTAGGGACTGTATATGTTGCCAACTTGTACTTCCCAAGCGCTTAGTACAGCGCTCTGCACACAGTAAGCACTCAATAAATACGATGGACTGATTAAGAGCAGCCACACTTTATGCCAAACAGAGATGGGGGCCGGAGGAGAACCGTGCTAGAGGGAAAGGAAACCGTTGGTTCCAGAAGGGTCATCTGGTGGACAGCCAGTTCTCCTCCCCGCCACCCTAAACCCCGCCGCCTTAAATGAAATCAAACCAACTCCTAAATGAGTAAGCACTACACTTAACCTTCTCAACAGTGTGCTCCTCCTCCTCACCTCTCCTAAACTGGCTTTCCTGAAATTTCGGGATCTGCCTTTGGTTCTTCTCGAAGAACCAAGGATAAAACCCGGCTGACTGGGAGAAGGGGGCAAGCGCAGTCCCTCTGCGCAAGCCCCGGGAGGGGCCGAACCTCCCCATCCATAGTGGCAGGTGGGACCAGCTGAAAGATGCCCCCTTTCCCCTTCCTCCAGCTCCAGGGAGGCTCAATCAATCAATCAATCGTATTTATTGAGCGCTTACTATGTGCAGAGCACTGTACTAAGCGCTTGGGATGTGCAAATTGGCAACATATAGAGACAGTCCCTACCCAACAGTGGGCTCACAGTCTAAAAGGGGGCTCAGAGTGGCAACGATACGGTGGCTGGAGCCGATGGTGCTTACAAGGGTGCTGGGGAGAGGATAATACAACAGAGTTGGCAGACAGACGCATCCCCTGCCCAACAGGCACCCGCGGAGGCGGAAGCCGGATTCTCGACCCTGGCAAGACAGACCCCTTGGGGTTTTTGGAAAACATACCTTCCGGGGAAAAGTCCGTCGCCTTGCTGAAGCCTGGCGCGGTGCGTTTGAAAATCTTGCTTCTTTCTCCTCCCACCACGACGTCAGGGCCGAGCAGAGACACCAGCACGGCCAGGCTGTGCAGGGTTATGGCCACGATGGAGTCGTTCGTGTCTCGCAGGCCCAGCAGCACCTAAAGCAGGGAGGTTCAAAAAGCAGAAGCCGAGGGAGACTTGATCAGTGTTTTCACCTTTGCATTTCTCCCGGAAGACGTCTCGGCTTCCGGTGGGCACGGCAACCGGATTGGGTTTCTTCGTTCGCAGCGGTCCTGGCATTGAGAAGACCGCGTGGGGTAAGGATAAGTAGTGGAGACCAAGGAATCCAACCATGCCAGCAGATTGGACTTCAGTTTCTTGGATTGCTGTCTTCAGGGTTCCAGAGGGCAGGTGGCAACTCACCCCAAATAACTGGGGGTACAGGGGTGTTTGTGTGTCTATCTCTGGGGGGCAAGAGGGCGGGGAAAGAGATACACACTTTGCCCAGAGCCTTGCCCCCTGTTCAAGACCAAATTCTAGTGCTTGGCCTTCCCGAAAGCCTGGACTTGGACTAGCTGCCGGGAGGAGGGGAACTGAGCTTCGGGGATGGAGGCGAGGTCCGAGGAAAGAAGGCCCGTGGCCCTGCTCTCCGGGACCCAGCCAGGCCTCTTTCATCTCCTGGTGTGGCCGAGGGCCTCCAAGCCCTGGTTTCTGCGCCCCCCCCGGCCCCGGCCCGCTCCCCAGAGCTTTGGCCGCTCACCTGCGGCAAGATGAGGTTTTTCAGTTGGTCTTGAGTGCAGAAGTCCGCGTAGGCCTGGATGTGGGCCAGCAGCACCATGCGCACGTGCTCCTCGTGGACCTCGAACAGCTTCAGCAGCACCGGAATCACTCGCGCCTGGAACACAGCCGGCGACAGCAAGTGGCTCATCTGCTTTTCGCCCAGTGGATCTACGGAAAACGGGAGTTGGCACAGGCGGGGGTGGCACGGGGCTGGCTGGCTGGCGGGCTGCGTTACCACCCGGGCTCGCTCGCATGGCAATGAGACCCTTTCCTCCCTTCAGCCGGGCAGATGGACTTCCGAAGGGAGGGGCAAGGTGCACAGCAGAACGTAAGGAAAACCGTGCCGGGGGCCTTTTGGCTAGGAGGAACAGATGGAGTGGTGATTCTCTGCCTCTACTCCATCACGCAGGGCTGCAATGACTCGCTCCATCACAGACCGACTGTCCACGAGTTTTTCCCAACCTGGCAGTATTTTAGCCCGCTCCTCTCCACCCCCGGGTGAGGGGAAGCATTTGTTCCGGTTTATTCGGAAGCTCCCGTCTTTGAGTTTCAGTGGGTGGCCCCTGGGCCTCCTCAGCTTTCATCTTTACAGAGTAAAAACTCCCAATTTTTCCAGCCCATCCATCACTAACGGAGAGCTCTTCAGCCCCCGGCGGGGAAAGGGAAGGGCGGCCGCCAAGGATGGGGACAGACACGGCTCGGGGACACCCACAAAGAGTCCCTCGGTCCGCTGGAGTGAGGCCGGTGACCGAAGAGGAGTGTGGACGTCCCCGGCCGTGGAGCTAGGGCGGGTCAGTAGCTGAGCAAAGTGGGCTTATTTCCCTGTAAGGGAAATTAACTGGACGCTTGGTCTGACTCTCACGAGCTCTGGCCCTACAGAGCGCAGACATAAATGCACCGGCCCCCGCCCCTCGCCCCCAAGAGCTACCGTTCCCAATCTACCGATGGCATTCATTGAACGCTTTCTATGTGCAGAGAACTCCTTCCCTTCCCCACAACACCTGTATATATGTTTATATGTTTGTACATATTTGTTACTCTACTTATTTATTTTACTTGTACATATCTATTCTATTTATTTTATTTTGTTAGTATGTTTGGTTTTATTTGCTGTCTCCCCCTTTTAGACTGTGAGCCCACTGTTGGGTAGGGACCGTCTCTATATGTTGCCAACTTGGACTTCCCAAGCACTCAGTCCAGTGCTCTGCACACAGTAAGCGCTCAATAAATACAATTGATGATGAGAACTGTACTAAGCGCTTGGGAGAGCACAAAACAGTCTAGAGGGGGAGGCGGGCATCGACATGACCAGGGATGATGCGCCAGAAATTCACCTTGTTTGGGACCCAGCAGGTGAGGAAGGAAACTCTTGACGGCCACCGGCTCGGCGAATACCAGCTGGTTAAGCAGAAGCGGGACCAGCCGCAAAGCTATCAGCTCCTCCGACAAGCAGCTCACTCTGTCCAGCAGGAATCTGCAGAACGAGCCAACGAGAGGGAAAGTGAGGATTTCCTGCCGCCTTCGCCCTTTCCTTCCTTCTCTGTGAAGTGCCAGTGGGCAGTGCACCCGGATAAGGCCCCCCAGGCACTGACGGAGGGAGGCGGCAGCCACATATCATCATCATCATCAATCATATTTATTGAGCGCTTACTATGTGCAGAGCACTGTACTAAGCGCTTGGGAAGTACAAATTGGCAACATATAGAGACAGTCCCTACCCAACAGTGGGCTCACAGTCTAAAAGGGGGAGACAGAACAAAACCAAACATACTAACAAAATAAAATAGAATAGAATAGATATGTACAAATAAATTAGAGTAAAAAAAAAAATGTACAAACATATATACATATATACAGGTGCTGTGGGGAAGGGAGGGAGGTAAGATGGGGGGATGGAGAAGATGGGGGGATGGAGAAGGTGAGAGAGATGCCCAGGTGAGAGAGCGCACGCCCCCGGTCGGCGCCTGAGATTCCAGGGTTGGCCAGGCTGCTGCCGCCGTCCTATCTGGGAAGATTTCCCCACCTAAACCCAGCCGGGCACAACTGCAGACCCCACTGGACTGTCCCGGGAATGTTGGGATGGCTTGACTTCCTGTGAGCCCACTGTTGGGTAGGGACCGTCTCTACATGTTGCCAACTTGTACTTCCCAAGCGCTTAGTCCAGTGCTCTGCACACAGTAAGCGCTCAATAAATACGACTGATTGATTGATTGACCCTGGGAAGTCACGTGCTTCACTTACTTGAAAAACTCTGTTTTCTCCTCCTCGCTCTTCAGTGTCAAACTGCTCAGGAAGTTCACCACTTCTAAGAAATCATTTCTGGGGAAAGGGAGAAAAAGCACATGAAGTATCGAGCGGCTGAGACAGGGCGCCTTGAGGACGGGGGTCGTGTCTCCTCACACTAGAGTACTCTCCCAGGCATTTATTACTTATTATTACTTATTATTATTACTAATTATTACATATTTATTACTCTATTTTACTTGTACATATCTATTCTATTTATTTTATTTTGTTAGTATGTTTGGTTTTGTTCTCTGTCTCCCCCTTTTAGACTGTGAGCCCACTGTTGGGTAGGGACTGTCTCTAGATGTTGCCAACTTGGACTTCCCAAGCGCTTAGTCCAGTGCTCTGCACACAGTAAGCGCTCAATAAATACGATTGATTGATTGATTTATGGCCCATAAAGAGCTAAAACTTGTCCTCCCTCAAATCTGCCCCGGGACCCCGCTGGCTCCAGCCCAGGCAGATCTTTGCGTGTAACTGGCTGGGCCCCAGGCAGTGGCGCATCCAACCAAGCTGGAGTAGCTCGTGTCGGGGGTCACCAGCTTTATCAAGAAGCCCACCCGCTCCGGGAACCCGCAGGACGCCCCCCCCCATCATTGGACGGATTAAGATAACGTCACCCCAAGCTTCCTTCCCAGGAAATCCTCCACCCCACTGCCCAACAGGCCCGAAGGGACAGCGGGTGCTTCCCTTCACGGCACACGAGGAGGGCTGGAGAAAGCCGAGCCTTCCCCGTCCCGCTCCCGCTCCGAAGTCCAGGAGGCGAACAGCTCCAGCCGCTGGCGGTCGAGAGCCGAGGCTTCGGCCTCCCAGCCGCAGTCCCTCACCTGAAGAAGTCATGGGACAGCAAGGTGCGGAGTCCTGGCCGACGCTGGGGATCGGGGCTCAGCACGGTGCACTGTAAGGTGTGCTCGAAGCTGGAGAGAACATCCGCTGAAACTGAAATCCACAGCTGCCGTTAGTCTCCTTTTTCCGCTTCCCTCGCCCTCCCTCACTGCAGGCAGACAGGACAAAAACCAACCTGGGGAAAAAAGGCTGATCCGAGCCCCCGCCCCGCCCCACCCTGAGGTGGAAATGCCGAAAGCTCTCTGGATCGGCGGGCCGACACGGCCCATTCCCGGGGCTGCCCGGGACGCCCCGGGGCCCGCAGGGAGGGGGATTTTCCGGAGCAGCTCAGGCTCCATCGGCCCCGCAGCCCGCAGGAGGCCCGGCACCGAGGAGGGGCCCCGGACCGCTCGCCAGGAGAGCGTCCCGTCCCGCCGAACCCCCGGGGAACCGGCGGAGTCATTCCAACTCACCCTGGTCACTTACGGTCGCGAGCAAACCTTCCACCAGCCTTCCAAATGAATACGCGTCGCGGGCGTGGCCGTGGGCCTCTGGCAGAGTCTTGAAGTCCGCGGCCTGAAAGCGGGAAAGCCCGCTTCCTGGTGACCGGCTGCCAAGCGCACCACCCGTCCCCCCGCTCCCTGCGGCCCTGGCAGCGGCTCCGGGCCCAACTCGGTAGCTTTTCTGGGAGAAGCTCCGGTACACAGCCCCGCACCCGCCGGCTACGTGGGGCAGGCCTTGGTGGTCCTGACCTCCTCTTCATCATCATCAATCGTATTTATTGAGCGCTTACTGTGTGCACAGCACTGTACTAAGCGCTTGGGGCCCGGAGTCCCCCCAACCCCACGGTAAGGGCAGGCCAGGTGAGTTCCGCACTTTCAGACCCGCTGCGCTCTGGAAGCAGGGAGGCACCTTGGGTGAGTCTCCGACCGACCGACTGAATAACCTACCAGTTCTTCGGGAGGCACGGCTGCTTGGTCCCTCACGGGCTTGATCTTTCCCAGAAACTGACAAAAACGAGAAACGGGGGTTAACCCTGGAGCGACAGGGGCAGGTGCGAGGCTCAGCGCTGGAAGTAAGAGCCGGCAGTGACCAAAGCGTCCCCCCTGCCTCCCCCTCCTCCCCCACGGTGAAGGGGTCTGCCAACAGGGAGAAGCGTGGTGCCCACGGGGCAGCGCGGACTCATGATCGAGTCACGGCAGGGGAAGTCACGGTTCCAGTGCCACCGACCAGTTCCCCAACCTTGGGAAGAGTCATTTAGGCTGCGGTCGAACACGTTCCCCCAACTGGCGAAACGGGGGCCCCGGCCACCTGGTCCTCACCGGCCCCCGGGGGATGGCACGCCACTCAGGTAGGCGGGACTCCGTAGGGCTCTCGAGGGCTGCCCGGCCCAGAAGTAAAGCCCCAGTCTTAGGTATCGCCCTTGATTCTTTGCTGCCACATAACTCTCAGTCCATCACCAAATCCCGCCAGCTTTTCTGGCCCATCATCTCCCGGATCTACCCGATCCTCTCCAACCCGGCACGAGCTACGGTCTTGCCACGGCTACGGAGTTGCCTTGGCCCCCTTGCTGCTCTCCCTGCTCCGATCCATATGCCACGCTGCTGCACGGATCCTCCCGAGCCAATCTCCTAGCCGCGCGCTTCGCTCTTCACTCTCCTGCTTCTATCCCTTCACTCAAGCTCTCCCCCTGGCTTGGAATCCCCTCCCACCCGACAAAAGGCAACCCGCTCCATCTCACGAGCCTCCTCCGACTACGCCCCTAGCATCCTGAGACCAGAGAAGCAGCGTGGCTCAGTGGAAAGAGCCCGGGAGTCAGAGGTCATAGGTTCAAATCCCGGCTCTGCCAACTGTCAGCTGTGTGACTTTGGGCAAGTCACTTCACTTCTCTGGGCCTCAGTTACCTCAGCTGTAAAATGGGGATAAAGACTGTAAGCCCTCTGTGGGACAACCTGATCACCTTGTAACCACCCCAGTGCTTAGAACAGTGCTTTGCACATAGTAAGCGCTTAACAAATGCCATCATTATTATTATTATTATCATCATCACCTTTTCAGCCAACTCCAGCGTACGGGAACTTATTTACACCTTCATATACATGTGTATCTTATTATTTACATTATATTATAATAAATATTATATTAATCATATTACATAATTATATTAATTATATAATTATAATTATTATTATAATTATATTTATAATTAGTCTAGCAGCACATATTTTCATAACTGTCTCTCTCTTTGGAGCGTAAGGTTTCCGTGGGCAGGAAACATGCTGATATCCCGTACTTCCTATGCGCCCAGTCCAGTGCGCCACATCGACCGAGTGCTCCATGAACGCTACTTCTCCCACCACTCACCGCTCCCCAACCCAGCCAGAACGGAGGGCTCCTCATCCGGCTCTTTACCTCCGGGGTGGCTTCGGACATCTTACACACCGTCTCCATTCCCCCGAGCTTCCAGTGTCCATCTTCACTCACGAACACAGAAGACAGGCAGACGTTGTTGTGCGTTAGGTTTCCCTGGAGGAGGAGGATGCAAGCCAGGCCTCAGCAAGAGACTCGAGCGGCAGCGAGGGAGATGAGCTGCCCGTGACGGTCTCTGGGGCGGACGACATTTCCCCTGGCCGTGTGGCGAGGGGTCTGGAGGGCTCCCAGAAAAGGCCAGTGGGAGGAAGGGAGGGAGGGCAGCACTTTGGGGGTTTGAAACCAGGTGGGAGAAAGAGGAAAATGGACCGAGAGCTCCCACATTTTCTTCTCCCCAAATCTTAACCGACTAAGTGGCCAGAGGGACCGGGTTGAGGGAAGCATCATTTTAGACTGTGAGCCCACTGTTGGGTAGGGGCTGTCTCTATATGTTGCCAATTTGTACCGCCCAAGCGCTTAGTACAGTGCTCTGCACATAGTAAGCGCTCAATAAATACGATTGATGATGATGATCATCAGCATTTCGCTCTTCCCCCAATCCCCTCCCTGGCAGGAACCGGTGAGGGCCACGGCAACCACCCCCCGAGGCCCCGGGGTATCCACCCGCCGAACAGTGAGGAGGTCAGGATTGCGGGCCCCCACGCCAAGGCCTCCGGCGCGACACTGACCCGCTCGTGAAGGAAGACGAGCGCCAGCAGGACGTCGTAGACGCCGGCACAGACCTCCGCCGAAGACAGAGTCCCCAGGGCCACCTCCAGCGGCCGCACTCGCTCGGTGACCAGGTGGATGCCGTCCGCCTCGACCGTGCAGGACAGGAATCGGACCAGGCAGGGGTGACGCAGGGTCTTCAGGTGCTTGGAGAGACACGAGCGGAGAGAGGGACGGGCCAGGCTCAGGGAGGGCCGGCACGGCGCCGCGGCCAGCCGGGGGCAACGGGCACTCGTCCCAGGCGGCGGCTCAGCCCACCCACGGTTACAACTGGTGGCTGGCTGTTGGCCACTCTTGGAGCAATACTTTAGTCCGTCTCTCTCGTACAGACACGCACACACACACACACACGAACTCCCTGAATCGAATAAGAGGTTTTTCCTTCTCCTCAATTCCCCTTTACCAATCGGTGCCACCGAACTGAAGGTGGGGGGCTGACGGTTTAGTGGACGGAGTCTCAGATCCTAACGTTTGCATTTTCACCGGAAAACCTATCGCCGGGAGAGACTGTGAGCCAGTTGTTGGGTAGGGACCGTCTCTGTGTGTCGCCAGCTTGTACTTCCCAAGTGCTTAGTGCAGTGCTCCGCACACAGTAAGCGCTCAATAAATACGACTGAATGAATTGAATGAATGATCTGCACAGTCTCCGCGCACCTCAACACCCCTCTGCGGCGACTCTCGATCTTCAGCCTGAAGGCCTCGTGGCCTGGACCTGAGGGGAACTATTTTCTGCTCTTTTAGACTGTGAGCCCACTGTTGGGTAGGGACTGTCTCTATATGTTGCCAATTTGTACTTCCCAAGCGCTTAGTACAGTGATCTGCACATAGTAAGCGCTCAATAAATACGATTGATTGATTGATTGATCTAGGTCTGAGGGTCTTCACTGGACACCCCGGCGAGAAAGTTAGAATTTCAGGGAGCCAGGAGGCTCCCAGGCTCCACAGCCAGTGCCATATTCCGCGGGGGTGAGAAGGGGAAGCTCAACAGGTCGGGAAAAGAAAGTAATCCTGCCTTTCACTCCCTTCTCCCTCCTAAAATCACAGTTCTTCTGAGGCCTTTCCCGACTACGCCCTCACTTCACGCTTAGAGAAGCAGCGTGGCTCAGTGGAAAGAGCCAGGGCTTTGGAGTCGGGGGTCATGGGTTCGAATCCCAGCTCCGCCAAGTGTCAGCTGTGTGACTTTGGGCAAGTCACTTCACTGGGCCTCAGTTTCCTCATCTGTAAAATGGGGATTAAGACTGTGAGCCCCCCGTGGGCCAACCTGATCACCTTGTAACCTCCCCAGCGCTTAGAACAGTGCTTTGCACATAGTAAGCGCTTAATAAATGCCATTATTATTATTATTATTATTATTATTATTCCCCACTGGTCCTCCCTTCTGCATCTGTACTCAAACATTTGGATACCTGCCCCACCCCCAGCCCCTCGGCACCCACATGCTCGTGCTTACGCTCTGCCATTTCCCCAGTCTGTACTTGAATAATAATGACTGTACTGGTTAAGCGCTTACTATGCGCCAGCGCTGAGGTAGATAGAAGGTAATCAGATTGTCCCACGTGGGGCTCCCGGTCTTAATCCCCATTTTCCAGATGAGGTAACTGAGGCACCGAGAAGTGAAGTGACTTGCCCAAAGTCACACGGCTGACGAGTGGCGGAGCCGGGATTAGAACCCAGGACCTCTGACTCCCAAGCCTTTGCTTTCACCTCTGTCTCCCCCTCTCGCCTGTAAGCCCCCTGTGAGGAGGGATGGTGTTGACCTACTCTCTTTATATTGTACTTTTCGGAGCGCTCAGTACAGTCACCAGCTCCCCCAATACGCACTTAATAAATACCACTGATTGATTCACTGATTCTGCCCCCTCGGCCTTGAGCGGCCCTGGGGCTCTTAGGAGACTGGCTGCTGCCCGTCAATAATAATTCATTCATTCACTCATTCATTCATATTTATTGAGCGCTTACTGTGTGCAGAGCACTGTACTAAGCGCTTGGGAAGTCCAAGTTGGCAACATCTAGAGACGGTCCCTACCCAACTGCGGGCTCACAGTCTAGAAGGGGGAGACAGACAACAAAACATATTAACAAAATAAAATAAGTAGGATAAATATGTACAAGTAAAATTAATAAATTATTAAATTGCTAAGCGCTTGCTATGTGCAAAGCACTGTTCTAAGCGCTGAGGAGATACAAGGTGATCAGGTTGTCCCACGGGGGGGCTCCCAGTCTTCATCCCCATTTTACAGATGAGGGAACTGAGGCCCAGAGAATAATAATAATAATAATGATAGCATTTGGTAAGTGCTTACTATGTGCAAGGCACTGTTCTAAGGGCTGGGGAGGATACAAGGTGATCAGGTTGTGCCACGGGGGGCGCCCAGTCTTAATCCCCATTTTACAGATGAGGGAACTGAGGCCCAGAGAATAATAATGATAATAATGATAGCATTTATTAAGTGCTTACTATGTGCAAGGCACTTTTCTAAGTGCTGAGGGGATACAAGGTGATCAGGCTGTCCCATGGGGGGCTCCCAGTCTTAATCCCCATTTTACAGATGAGGGAACTGAGGCCCAGAGAACAATAACAATGACAGCATTTAAGTGCTTACTATGTGCAAGGCACTGTTCTAAGCGCTGAGGGGATACAAGGTGATCAGGCTGTCCCACGCGGGGCTCCCAGTCTTAATCCCCATTTTACAGATGAGGGAACTGAGGCCCAGAGAATAATAATAATAATGATAATGGCATTTATTAAGCGCTTACTACGTGCAAGGCCTGTTCTAAGCTCTGGGGAGGATACAAGGTGATCAATAATGAACCTGGGGCGTGCACGCGCGCACTCGCTCACACAAATGCACAGGCAGAGAGCCTCCAGTCCTCAGTGTCCCCCGCCGTTCCCAGCCCCACGGTCCCGGCCCCAGCAGCGCTGCGGATCCCTCCCACCCGGAGGGTCCCCGAGTCCAGGGACTCAATGGTCACGGTGGAAGCGGCAGCTGCCGCCCAAACCCTGGGGGGGAGGGTGGGGGGAAGGAGGTGGTGGCTGGTGTCTTCAGCAAGTGGCAGGGAGGGCAAGGAGCCGCACGGCCATGCCCCTACTGACCATGCCACGCCCAAGGCCACCGGCCCCCAACCCCCACCACACCCCATCCCAACCCAGCTAAGCAACCCGCAATGTGGCACAGCGGTCCTGGTCAGGGAGAGACCAGGGAACAACTGGATGGGTATCACTATTTCAGCAATAAATGGCAAGTCAGGTCCAAACATTCGGGAAGGCAAAGATGAATCAGGAACACTCCACACTTCACACCGCTGCCCGGACTGTCTTTGTCCGGAAATGCTCTGGGCATGTTACTCCCCTCCTCAAAAATCTCCAGTGGCTACCAATCAACCTATGCATCAGGCAGAAACTCCTCACCCTGGGCTTCCAGGCTGTCCATCCATCCCCTCGCCCCCTCCTACCTCACCTCCCTTCTGTCCTTGTCCAGCCCAGCCCGCACCCTCCGCTCCTCCGCCGCTAATCTCCTCACCGTACCTCGTTCTCGCCTGTCCCGCCGTCGACCCCCGGCCCACGTCATCCCCCGGGCCCGGAATGCCCTCCCTCCCAACATCCGCCAAGCTCGCTCTCTTCCTCCCTTCAAGGCCCTGCTGAGAGCTCACCTCCTCCAGGAGGCCTTCCCACACTCAGCCCCCTCCTTCCTCTCCCCCTCCCCATCCCCCCAGACTTACCTCCTTCCCTTCCCCCCAGCACCTGTATATATGTTTGTACGGATTTATTACTCTATCTTTTTTTACTTGTACATTTTTATTCTACTTATTTTATTTTGTTAATATGTTTGGTTTTGTTCTCTGTCTCCCCCTTCTAGACCGTGAGCCCACTGCTGGGTAGGGACCATCTCTATATGTTGCCAACTTGTACTTCCCAAGCGCTTAGTACAGTGCTCTGCACACAGTAAGCGCTCAATATATACGATTGAATAAATGAACACTTTGGCTTAAAATTCCAGAGGCATGTACTTTCTGACATTCAGCCCAAGGGATGGCAGATGTCATACCCCCCCGGCACCCCACGACTGCGCACTTAGGAACTGGTACCCACCCATATCAACCAAATAGTACCCAGTGAATGAATGAGTGACTTCCACCCCAGCCCCATCAATACACAAGCCTCTCTCTCTCTCTAACACACACACACACACACACACACACACACACACACACACACACACAAACACACGGCAGACAAGAAAGGGTTTCAGAGTTAAACTGTATCAGATCTATCCCAGAAATACCACCTTATTATTATTAATCAATCTTTTCTTTCTCACCCCCATTGCCACCTAAACTCATTTCTCGAATCACAACCACCGCTCCTGCTGGCTAGCTCTCACTCCAGCTATAAAAGGAAAGGAAGCCCGAAGGCTTCCATCCTGTGATTCCGTCCTTCCCCACTCTACCGTTTTCCACATAAGCTTTATATGAACAAAAAATAGGTTCAGAGTTCCAACAATGGCTTTCTTAATTTTGATTTCAAAAGAGAAGGTCCGGGATCATTGCCGCCACTGCATACGGATGCCGGGGGAGAGGAGGAGGAAGAGGAGAAATAGGAGGAGGCAGCGGGGTTAGTGAGAAGAGGCCCCTGAGCCCCTCTAGTACCTTGGCAGCTTTATTAACCTTGTCTTCATTCTCTCTCTTGTACACAAACACAGAAGCGAGCTTGCCATCTTGCAGCACGGCAGGGTGAACGGCGAGTCCGGAGGGCAAGGAGAAAGGCGGCTCCTTTAGCGTGTAGCTCTTTAAAATGCTGCTCTCTGATCCCATCCCTTGGCCAAGGGGACCGCTGGGAAGTTCCTTCTCAGAGCCAAACGGATCTGTGGATGAGGAGAAAGTTTTGGACAGATGAAATCCTGCAGAAGGAACAAGAAACAGGCCCGGAGACAGCTGTCTGAATTACACGACCGAGGGCCCGAATACCGCTCACTTGGGCTCTTCAAGTCTTCAGAGAGAAGCTAAGCTCGTCGTTAGAAAAAAAAAAATCCCCAAAACTTTGTACCTTCTTTGCTCTGGAGCCGAGTGTTTGCTACACGACCCGAGAAGCGGCCTGGTCTAGCGGCTACAAGCCGGGTCTGGGATTCAGGAGACCTGGATTCTAAATCCCGGATCCAGCCACTTACCTGCCACGTGACCCTGGGCATCATCATCATCATCGTCAATCGTATTTCTTGAGCGCTTACTGTGTGCAGAGCACTGTACTAAGCGCTTGGGAAGTACAAGTTGGCAACATATAGAGACAGTCCCTACCCAGCAGTGGGCTCACAGTCTAAAAGATGGGCAGATCACGGCTACTCTGTGCCTCATCATCATCAATCGCATTTATTGAGCGCTTACTATGCGCAGAGCACTGGACTAAGCGCTTGGAAAGTACAAATTGGCAACATCTAGAGACAGTCCCTACCCAACAGTGGGCTCACAGTCTAAAAGGGGGAGACAGAGAACAAAACCAAACATACTAACAAAATAAAATAAATAGATTATACTATTATTCCAATTATACTACCTGTAAAATGGGGATTAAGACAGTGAGCCTCCCATGGGACATGGTCTGTGTCTAACCTGACTAGCTTGGATCTTGTTTTCCAGCGCTTAGAACAGTGCTTTGCACACAGTAAGCGCTGAACAAATACCTAAATTATTATTATTATTATCTCAGCTGTAATCACAGTGCCTGGCGCACAGCACAGCGCATAATTTAAAACAAAACAAAAGCAGCCCAGAAAAGCGGTCCCAACACATCCCTCGCACAAGCGCTTAGTACAGTGCTCTGCACATAGTAAGCGCTCAATAAATACGATTGATGATTGATGATGATCCCTCCAAGGAGCCACTCTCGGTGAGACGACCGGTGGGATGGTCCGGGACGAACAGGAGGTGGATGGGAGCAGCGGAAGCGTGGCGCACGGTCCGTGGCCCGTCCTTCCCGGGTGTGGTGGGTTGGCCCAGATTGAGAGGTACCTCCCTGGTTGGTGGGGGACCGGGGGGAGGCTTTACCCTTTTCCTCAGGCTAACCCCCGTTCTGGGGCTCGCCATTAGCGGGAAACAGAAAGCTCTCCACTGACTACCCAGGTGCCGTGGCCGCAGCATGCCGAGGCTGCGCTACACGGGGACAAACCCGTGCCCGCCCCACACGGGACTATTCCCCTCTCTTCAGGCACCCTCATTATTCTATACCTTTAATATGTTGCCAACTTGTACTTCCCAAGCGCTTAGTCCAGTGCTCTGCACACAGTAAGCGCTCAATAAATACGATTGACGATGATGACCTTTCACACTCCCTTGTAAACTCCCATCTGTGCGGGAATGGACACGGAAGAGGATCGGGGTTGCGGGGAGGTCCCGGGGACACGCTTTCGGGGCCGCTCTCCCATCAGCCCTGCCAGGCCGAAGCCCACAAGAATCGATCAATCGTATTTATTCAGCGCTTACTGTGTGCAGCGCGCTGTACTAAGCGCTTGGGAAGTCCAAGTTGGCAACATATAGAGACGGTCCCTACCCAACAGTGGGCTCACAGTCTAGAAGGGGAAGACAGAGAACAAAACCAAACATACCAACAAAATAAAATAAATAGAATGGATAGGTACAAGAACGGTCCCAACCACACTAAACAGCCCGAGCTCCTTGTCCTACTCCCTTCCCAGCAGAAGTAATAAGCACTTACTCTATTAAGCGCTGGGGAGAAATACAAAGACATTGATTTCATCCATCGATGGTACTTACTGAGCTCTTAGCGTGTGCGCAGCACTGCACTAAGGACTCGGGAGTGGACGATACAACAGAAGTGGTAGACACATTCCCTCCCATAACAACCTGACAGTCTGGTTGTTGCCTCTGCCCGATACAACAGAACTGGTAGACCCATTCCCTCCCATAACAACCTGACAGTCCGGCTGTTGCCTCTGCCCCGTAGTACTTTCTGCATCCGACATCATCTCTGACCCAGAGGGAAGCAAGTCGGATTCAGAAAGTACTACGGGGCAAAGGCAGCAAAAGCAGGGGGAATCACAGGGCGTATGATGACAAGGTTTCCCAGAGCGGTGTTTGGAGCAATCTCGCCTTTTCTTTCTTTCACGAGCAGGAGGAAAAACCAGTTTCACCACGTTGGGCTTGAGAGTTTCGGTGAGGCACCGTCCGACCGGCTAGACGCGACCCTTCCGGATCAGTGGTTCAGAGCCACGTGGGGTCGGTTATTTGCTCAACGAGCGCAATCGTCCTGAGTGTCTGCCTTTCCCTGAAACGGGCCGGCACGGGGACGGACGAGGGCCGCCCACCCTCCCACCCACCAGCCCCGCTCCGTGGGCCGAGCTCAGCACCTCCGGGGGGTTGCCCGGATGTCTCTCTCCCCCTTTTAGACTGTGAGCCCGCCGTTGGGTAGGGACTGTCTCTATGTGTTGCCAACGTGTACTTCCCAAGCGCTTAGTACAGTGTTCTGCACACAGTAAGCGCTCAATAAATACGATTGATGATGATGATGAATCCCCAGTAGGTGCCTCGCTGGCCCTGCAGACAGGCCAGACCTGAGGGCTCTGGGGTAATGTGGACTTTGGACCCGTTACTAAAAGCCGGCGCAGAGTATGCTCTCACTTTTGATGATGATGATGGTATTTGTTAAGCGCTTACTATGTGCAAAGTACTGTTCTAAGCGCTGGGGAGGATACAGGTGATCAGGTTGTCCCATGGGGGGCTCACAGTCTTAATCCCCATTTTACAGATGAGGTAACTGAGGCACAGAGAAGTAAAGTGACTTGCCCAAAGTCACACAGCTGACAACTGGCGGAGCCGGGGTTGGAACCCATGACCTCTGACTCCAAAGCCTGGGCTCTTTCCACTGAGCCACACTGCTTCCCTTCACTGCTTCACTTTTCCCCTCCTCCAAGCTACCCGGCCACTTTCCAAAGCCCACAGCACCCAAGGCAAGAATTATGGACAGGGAGGGAGAGAGAAAGCAAAGGAGGCGGATGGAAAATCCACTCGGCAGAAGAAAGAGATTAGCCTGTTTAACCGGACTACTTATTGAGCGGCAAGGGCACAGAACGGAGTTTTGGCAACAGGAGCAGAGAGGGAAGGAAACGTGAGGAACCAAACCCCATGAAATCATTTCACAATAAGAAAACACTTCTTTTGCAGAACAGAGTCGTCTTAAGTCCAACCTGGAACTTTTTTTTATGGTTTTTGTCCAGCACTTACTGTGGCAGGCACTACACTAACCTCTGGAATAGATACAAGATAATCAGGTCGGACAAAGTCACCAACCCGCACAGGGCTCACAGTCTCCGCCCCCGCTTTACAGACGTCGTAACTGAGGGGCAGATGTGTTAAGTGACTTGCCCAGGGTTACGGAGCAGACAAGTGGCGGGGCCAGAATTAAAACCCAGGTCCGGGCTCCTTCTATAATAATAATAATAATAATAATAATCATAATAATAATGATGGCATTTATTAAGTGCTTACTATGTGCAAAGCACTGTTCTAAGCACTGGGGAGTTTACAAGGTGATCAGGTTGTCCCACGGGGGGCTCACAGTCTTAATCCCCATTTTACAGATGAGGGAACTGAGGCCCAAAGAAGTGAAGTGACTTGCCCAAAGTCACACAGCTGACAATTGGCAGAGCCGGGATTTGAACCCATGAACTCTGACTCCAAAGCCCGGGCTCTTTCCAGTGAGCCACGCTGCTTCTTTTTCTCAACTCAGACTTAAAGGTCTTCTTTTAATCACCCGTGTATCAGAGCTTTTGTGTTTTGCAGTCACTTGCCTCCCTATTTTCGACGGGAAGCTCCTGTAGGATGGGAACAGGGCCGCATACTTCCACCCTACGTTCTCCAGTGCCACGAATCCTCTATCGCCCCACCGATCCAGACACCGGTGAGGGCGGCAAACGCTCCAAAACAAAGGGCAAGTCCGTTTATCTTATATTGTGATGAGAAAATCCTGAAAACACACACACATCCACACACACACACAAACGGCAATGGCCTTTGGCTGGAAATTCGGGGGACGGTTGGCCTCCACTTCTGGGTGGTGGGCCCCCCAACACACACTCATCTCGGATTGGGGTTTGGAAACCTCCCCCTCGTCCTCCTCTCCATCCTCCCCATCTTACCTCCTTCCCTTCCGCACAGCACCTGTATATATGCATATATGTTTGTACAGATTTATTACTCTATTTTACTTGTACATATCTATTCTATTTATTTTATTTTGTTAGTATGGTTGGTTTTGTTCTCTGTCTCCCCCTTTTAGACTGTGAGCCCACTGTTGGGTAGGGCCTGTCTCTATATAATAATAATAATAATGGCATTTATTAAGCACTTACTATGTGCAAAGCACTGTTCTAAGCGCTGGGGAGATTACAAGGATCGGGTTGTCCCACATGGGGCTCACAGTCTTAATCCCCATTTTACAGATGAGGTAACTGATACGTTGCCAACTTGTACTTCCCAAGTGCTTAGTACAGTGCTCTGCACACAGTAAGCGCTCAATAAATACGATTGATTGATTGATTGGAAACGCCACCTGGTCTGCCCTCCACCACCTTCCAGTGTTTAAGCCCGGGGGGCTGAAGCAGCAGTTCGCCAGCTGGTTTGAAGGGTCCGGGCCTTCCTTGGTGGGGCAGAGGCGGGATGTGAAGCCGGGCTGGAATAGGGCGAGGGAAGAGCGTGGCTCAGTGGAAAGAGCCCGGGCTTTGGAGTCAGAGGTCATGGGTTCAAATCCCGGCTCCACCACATGTCTGCTGTGTGACCTTCGGCAAGTCACTTCACTTCTCTGGGCCTCAGTTCCCTCATCTGGAAAATGGGGGTGAAGACTGTAAGACCCACGTGGGACAATTTGATTACCTCGTATCTCCCCCAGCGCTCAGAACAGTGCTTGGCACATAGTAAGCGCTTAACAAATACCAACATTATTATTATTAACATTATTAAGAGGCGGGCTGGGGAGCGCGGCGCGGCCCACGGAGAAGGGACAGAGGGAGAACGGCGGGGAGCAGGAATTTGGGGCTCTCCCAGCAGCTGGAAACGAACGAATGAACTTAGGAAGTCCCGGAAGGAGGCGGTTTTAGTTTTTCCCTTTTCCTAGCTGACCCTCGGAGGGAGCTGCATTTCTAATGATGATGGGTAGGGACTGTCTCTATGTTGCCAACTTGTACTTCCCAAGTGCTTAGTACAGTGCTCTGCACACAGTAAGCGCTCAATAAATACGACTGATTGATGATGTTATTGGGAGGGCGGGGGTCGCCCCCACCTGAGCCGGGCTGGTCTGAGGGGAGCTGAGGGGAGGTATCTGGGGGGCCGGTGCCGCAGATAGCTGAGGGGCCTTCGGGCCCCTCTGTCCTCTTTGTCCGGGCTCGGGGGCCTGGTTAATCAATCAATCAATCAATCGTATTTATTGAGTGCTTACTGTGTGCAGAGCACTGTACTAAGCGCTTGGGAAGTGCAAGTTGGCAACATACAGAGACAGTCCCTACCCAACAGTGGACTCATAGTCTAAAAGGGTGAGACAGAGAACAAAACAAAACATACTAACAAAATAAAATAAATAGAATAGATATGTACAAGTAAAATAAATAGAGTAATAAATATGTACAAACATATATACATATATACAGGTGCTGTGGGGAAGGGAAGGAGGTAAGACGAGGGGGATGGAGAGGGGAACCAGGGGGAGAGGAAGGAAGGGGCTCAGTGTGGGAAGGCCTCCTGGAGGAGGTGAGCTCTCAGTAGGGCCTTGAAGGGAGGAAGAGAGCTAGCTAGCTTGGTGTGAGCCCGTTGTTGGGTAGGGACCGTCAGAGTCAGAAGTCATGGGTTCAAATCCTGGCTCTGCCAATTGTCCGCTGTGTGACTTTGGGCAAGTCGCTTCACTTCCCTGGGCCTCAGTGACCTCATCTGGAAAATGGGGATTAGGATTGTGAGGCCCCCGTGGGGCAACCTGATTGCCTTATAACACAGTCTTCTAGACTGTGAGCCCGCTGTTGGGTGGGAACCATCTCTAGATGTTGCCAACTTGTACTTCCCAAGCACTTAGTCCAGGGCTCTGCACACCGTAAGCGCTCAATAAATACGATTGATTGATGCATTGATTGACTGATTGTTTTGTTCTCTGTCTCCCCCTTCTAGACTGTGAGCCCACTGTTGGGTAGGGACCGGCTCTAGATGTTGCCAACTCGGACTTCCCAAGCGCTTAGTCCAGTGCTCTGCACACAGTAAGCGCTCAATAAATACGACTGATTGATTGCCTGATTGACCGTCTACGTTGCCAACTTGTACTTCCCAAGCGCTTAGTCCAGTGCTCTGCGCACAGTAAGCACTCAATAAATACGATTGATTGACCATCTATGTGTTGCCAACTTGTACTTCCCAAGCGCTTAGTCCAGTGCTCTGCACACAGTAAGCGCTCAGTAAATACGATTGATTGATTGACCCTCTATGTTGCCAACTTGGACTTCCCAAGCGCTTAGTCCAGTGCTCTGCACACAGTAAGCGCTCAGTAAATACGATTGATTGATTGACCCTCTATGTTGCCAACTTGGACTTCCCAAGCGCTTAGTCCAGTGCTCTGCACACAGTAAGCGCTCAGTAAATACGATTGATTGATTGACCCTCTATGTTGCCAACTTGTACTTCCCAAGCGCTTAGTCCAGTGCTCTGCACACAGTAAGCGCTCAGTAAATACGATTGATTGACTGATCGTCTATGTTGCCAACTTGTACTTCCCAAGCGCTTAGTCCAGTGCTCTGCACACAGTAAGCGCTCAATAAAGACGATTAATTGATTGATTGACCGTCTCTCTATGTGTTGCCAACTTGTACTTCCCAAGCGCTTAGCCCAGTGCTCTGCACACAGTCAGCGCTCAATAAAGACGATTAATTGATTGATTGACCGTCTCTCTATGTGTTGCCAACTTGTACTTCCCAAGCGCTTAGCCCAGTGCTCTGCACACAGTCAGCGCTCAATAAAGACGATTAATTGATTGATTGACCGTCTCTCTGTGTGTTGCCAACTTGTACTTCCCAAGCGCTTAGCCCAGTGCTCTGCGCACAGTAAGCGCTCAATAAAGACGATTAATTGATTGACCGTCTCTCTATGTGTTGCCAACTTGTACTTCCCAAGCGCTTAGTCCAGTGCTCTGCACAGTCAGCGCTCAGTAAAGACGATTAATTGATTGATTGACCGTCTCTCTATGTGTTGCCAACTTGTAGTTCCCAAGCGCTTAGCCCAGTGCTCTGCACACAGTCAGCGCTCAGTAAAGACGATTAATTGATTGACTGACCGTCTCTCTGTGCGTTGCCAACTTGTACTTCCCAAGCGCTTAGCCCAGTGCTCTGCACACAGTCAGCGCTCAGTAAATACGATTGATTGATTGATTGATGGATGGATGGATTGGTCGGTTACCTGGTCGGGCAGGGCCCTGGGCTCCGGTTCCCGCCTCAGCCTCCGTCGCCTCAGCCGCCTCCGCCGCCTCCCCCTCAGCCGTCGCGGGCCCGGGCCCGTGGACACGGCGGCGGACCCCGGAAATGGGCGAGAAGGGAACCACCGAGCCGCGACCGGAACTGGGCTAGAGCGCCGCCGCGGAGGGGCGGATGGGGGGCGGAGCCATCTTGGGTGAGGGCAGCCAACCCCGCTTTCCGACCACTTACCTCCCCCCCGGCCCCGGCCCCGGCGCCCTCCTCGCCCCCGCCTCTCGGCCACCCGGACAATGGCGGCTTCGCGGCGGGTCCCTCCCGCCGTTCGCTGCCCCGAGCGGGTGGGGGAAGTGGCTGCCCACAGTCAAGATGGCCGCCGCCGCCTCCTCCTCGCGGGAAGCGGCCCGGGCCGGGGGGGGACGGGGGCACCCACCTACGTCATAAGCGAGGGGACAGCCGATTGGCTCCCGGCCGCAGGCGGAAGTGTTCTCGGGTTCTCATTGGGTCGGAGGCGCCTCGGAAGTCCTGGTCCCAGCCCTCTTCTCGTGGCGGCCAGGCTGTCTGGAAGGGGCGAAGAAATCAGCATCAGCAGCATCATCTTCATCAAAACAACAACAATAATGACAATGCTAATGACACTGGTACTTGTTAAGCTGTAAGGGTCAAAGAAATCATCATCATCATCAAAACAACAACAATAATGACAATGATAATGACACTGGTACTTGTTAAGCTGTAAGGGTCAAAGAAATCATCATCATCAAAACAACAACAATAATGACAATGACACTGGTACTTGTATGTGATGCCAATTTGTACTTCCCAAGCGCTTAGTACAGTGCTCTGCACATAGTAAGCGCTCAATAAATACGATTGATTGATTGATTGATTGATACTTGTTAAGCTTGTAAGGGTCGAAGAAATAATCATCATCATCATCATCCTCAAAACAACAACAATAATGACAATGATAATGACACTGGTACTTGTTAAGCTGTAAGGGTCAAAGAAATAATAATAATCATCATTATCAAAACAACAACAATAATGACAATGACAATGCCACTGGTACTTGTTAAGCTGTAAGGGTTGAAGAAATAATCATCATCATCATCATCATCATCAAAACAACAACAATAATGACAATGATAATGACACTGGTACTTGTTAAGCTGTAAGGGTCGAAGAAATCATCATCATCAAAACAACAATAATGACAATGACAATGACACTGGTACTTGTTAAGCTGTAAGGGTCGAAGAAATAATAATCATCATCATCATCAAAACAACAACAATAATGACAATGATAATGACACTGGGATTTGTTAAGCTGTAAGGGTCAAACAAATCATCATCATCATAAAAACAACAATAATGACAATGATAATGACACTGGGATTTGTTAAGCTGTAAGGGTCGAAGAAATAATAATCATCATCATCATCATCATCAAAACAACAACAATAATGACAATGATAATGCCACTGGGATTTGTTAAGCTGTAAGGGTCAAAGAAATAATAATCATCATCATCAAAACAACAACAATGATGACAATGATAATGCCACTGGGATTTGTTACGCTGTAAGGGTCAAAGAAATAATCATCATCATCATCATCAAAACAACAACAATAATGACAATGATAATGACACTGGCATTTGTTAAGCGCTTACTCTCTTTCAGGCACTGTACTAAGCGCTGGGGTGGGTCCAAGCAAACGGGGCTGGACCCAATCCTTGTCATTCATTCATTCAGTCGTACTTATTGAGCACTTGCTATGTGCAGAGCACTGCACTAAGCGCTTGGGAAGTCCAAGTTGGCAACGTCTAGAGACGGTCCCTACCCAACAAAGGGCTCACCGTCTAGAAGGGGGAGACGGATGACAAAACAAAACATATTAACAAAATGAAAGAAATAGAATAAATACGTACAAGTAAAGTAAATAAATAAATATAGTAATATGTACAAACAACTAAACAAAACATTAACAAAATAAAATAAATAGAATAAATATGTACAAGTAAAATAAATATAGTAATATGTACAAACAACTAAACAAAACATTAACAAAATAAAATAAATAGAATAAATATGTACAAGTAAAATAAATAAATAGAGTAATAAATGTGCACAAACAACTAAACAAAACATCAACAAAATAAAATAAATAGAATAAATATGTACAAGTAAAATAAATATAGTAACATGCACAAACAACTAAACAAAACATCAACAAAATAAAAACAGAATAAATATGTACAAGTAAAATAGAGTAATAAATATGTACAAACTAAACAAAACATTAACAAAATAAAATGAATAGAATATATATGTACAAGTAAAATAAATAAATAGAGTAATAAATATGCACAAACAACTAAACAAAACATCAACAGCAAAATAAAATAAATAGAATAAATATGTACAAGTAAAATAGAGTAATATGCACAAGCAACTAAACAAAACATCAACAAAATAAAATAAATAGAACAAATATGTACAAGTAAAATAAATATAGTAATATGCACAAACTAAACAAAACATCAACAAAATAAAAACAATAAATATGTACAAGTAAAATAGAGTAATAAATATGTACAAACTAAACAAAACATTAACAAAATAAAATAAATAGAATAAATATGTACAAGTAAAATAAATAGAGTAATAAATATGCACAAACAACTGAACAAAACATCAACAACAAAAGAAAATAAATAGAATAAATATGTACAAGTAAAATAAATAGAGTAATAAATATGTACAAACAACTAAACATTAACAAAATAAAATAATAAATAGAATAAATATGTACAAGTAAAATAAATAGGGTAATAAATATAGAACAGTGCTTTGCACACAGTAAGCGCTTAAATACCATCATCATATATACAGGCTCTGTGGGGAGGGGAAGGAGGTAAGGTGGGGGGGAGGGGGAGGAGGGTTGACAGATGAGGCCATTGAGGCACAGAGAAGGAAAGCGACTTGCCCAAGATCACCCAGCAGACAAGTGGCAGAGTGGGGATTAGAACCCATGACCACCCGAGTCCCAGGCCCGGGCTTCAGCTGCTTCCGGTGCCTCCTGCCCTTGGAGGGCTGGGGAGGTGGGCTGCACAGAGCCGCCGGGGCCTGCATTCAGTCATTCATTCGTTCTATTGTATTTATTGAGCGCTTACTGTGTGCACAGCACTGGACTAAGCGCTTGGGAAAGTACAAGTCGGCAACATCTAGAGACGGCCCCTCCCTGACAACGGGCTCAAAGTCTAGAAGGAGGAGACGGGCAACAAAACAAAACACGTAGATGGGTGTCAAGGCCGTTCGAATAGAGTTATTGCTATATGCACATCATTAATAAAATAGAGTAGTAAATGCGTACAAGTAAAATTGAGAAATAACTATGTACAAATATATACAAAAGGCTGCAGTCCGGAGCGGACGCGGTGGGCTCCCGGTGCAGCGGCAGGGCCGAGGGGCCGTCCCGAGAGCATCCCTCTCCTCCTCCATGCTCTTCCAGGCGCCTCTGGAATAATCAATCAATCGTATTTATTGAGCACTTACTGTGTGCAGAGCACTGTACTAAGCGCTTGGCACTGTACTAATAAGCACTTAATCGCTAATCACTGCATAAAGGCTGTGTAAGCTCAATATGGGCAGGGAACGTGTCTACCAGCTCTATTGTTATATTGTCTACCAGTTATATTGTACTCCCCCAACAGCTTAGTACAGTGCTCTCCACACAGTAAGTACTCAATAAATACAACTGAATGAATGAGGGACAGGGACAGCCCTGTACTTTCCAAGCGCTCAGTACAGTGTTCAGCACACGGTAAACACTCAATAAATAGGATTGAATAAATCCATGAATGAATTATCTTGTATCTGCCTCAGGGCTTAGTATCAGTGCTCGGCCCACGATCATCATCATCATCATCAATCGTATTTATTGAGCGCTTACTATGTGCAGAGCACTGTCCTAAGCGCTTGGGAAGTACAAATTGGCAACATATAGAGACAGTCCCTACCCAACAGTGGGCTCACAGTCTAAAGCACTTAAATACAATACTGCTAATAACAATAACAACAATACTATTACTAATAATACTACAATACATCTCTGCTCACAAGCTTATGTTCTACAGGAGGAGACAAAGTAAATTACAGACAAGGGAAATAGAGGGTTAGGATGTTTACTTAGATGTTGTGGGGCAAGGATGAGCATCAAAACATCGTCAACATAGATGGGAAATGAGGGATTGGTTGGGGAAGATCTCTTTGAGGAGATATTTTAGGAGAGTTTCGAAGGCAGGGAGGGTGGTAGACTGGCAAATATGAAGACGGGAGGGAGTTGCGGGCCTGAGGGAGAACATGGATAAGGGGTCAGTGGTGGGCTAGACGAGATTGAGGTACAGAGACTAGTTAGGGGAGTGCAATGTGTAGTCTGGGTTGTATAATACGAGATCCGAAAGGAAATGTCGGAGGGACAGGGCTGACAGTATTACTTTTATGGTTATCAAATAGTCACATACCATGTGTAACGTGTTCGGTAATCTTTCTTAAACTAACTTTATGCCAAAAGTGGTTTTCTCCTAGTTATTTTGTACAGCTGGGGAAATTGAGGCATATAACACCTAGAAACTAGACTGAAATCACCCAGCAAGCTGGTTTAAACTGTTGTACTTTCCCAAGCGCTTAGTACAGTGCTCTGCACATACTAAGCGCTCAAGTACCATTGGTGATGATGATGATGGTACTGAGCCCCTTCCTTCCTCTCCCCCTCGTCCCTCTCTCCATCCCCCCCATCTTATCTCATTCCCTTCCCCACAGCACCTGTATATATGTATATATGTTTGTACATATTTATTACTCTATTTATTTATTCATTTATTTATTTGTACATATCTATTCTATTTATTTTATTTTGTTAGTATGTTTGGTTTTGTTCTCTGTCTCCCCCTTTTAGACTGTGAGCCCACTGTTGGGTAGGGACTGTCTCTAGATGTTGCCAATTTGTACTTCCCAAGCGCTTAGTACAGTGCTCTGCACATAGTAAGCGCTCAATAAATATGATTGATGATGATGATGATGATGACAGTGCCTTGAAGTGGAAGATAAGGAGTTTCTGTTTGTTGCGGAAGTAAATGGGCAACCATCGGGGTTTTAAGGATTGGGGAGATATGAATGGTTTTTCAGAAAAATGACCCAGGTAGCAGAGTGAAGTTTGGACTGGAGAAGGGCAAGTCTGGAAACGGGATGCTATTGAGGAGGCTCATACAGTATTCAAAGCAGGGAAAAAGTGCTTTGATCAGGAGAGTAGCCGTTTGGATGGAGAGAAAAAGGCACATTCTGGAGATGTGGTAAAGGTAGAAGCTACAGAGATTTGGTACAAGCGCTTAGTACAGTGCTCTGCACATAGTAAGCGCTCAATAAATACGATTGATGATGGTCACCGACTGAATACGTGAGTTGAACGAGAGAGGTGAGTTGAGGATAATGTCAAGGTTTCAGGCTTGGGAGGCAGGGAGGGTAGTGGTTTTGTCTACAGTGAAGGGAAAGTCTGGAGAAGAACAGGTGGGAAGATGAGGAGTTGGAGAGTCCGGTAAAAAGTACCTTGGTTCCGGTGGTGATATCCTGGTGCTGTTTAAATCCTTTCCTCTTTTTAGAGTTTGGCGGTGGCAAAAGCAGCAGCAGTAGTAGTAGTAGTAGTAGTAGTAGCAGCAGCAGCAGTAGTAGTAGCAGCAGCAGCAGCAGGTCTCTTTCTCACCTTCTGCCCTAGAATTCTCAGCAGTTTGGGATTTTCTGTTCCATCAGGAGAGGAAGCTTCCCCTCTACAACTGGTATCTATCTCTCTCCTAGCCCCAGCTGAGGGAAAATAGCCCAGCTGGCAAGCAGGGCACTTGGATGGCTACGAAATCCCCGCTGACTTCTCTGTCTCTGTCCCTTCCCCGCAGCCCTGCACCCCAATCTCTTCTCGGCAGTGCTGGAGGTGGGAGAGGGAACGGGGTTGATGTGCCTGCACTGAGGACTGGGAGAGGAAACAGAACCCATTTTCCTTCCCTACAATTACCTCCCACCCCAGTGCAAATGGACTCAGTCACCTCAGGGTTTATTAATAATAATAATAATAATAATAATAGCATTTATTAAGTGCTTACTATGTGCAAAGCACTGTTCTAAGCGCTGGGGGAGGTTACAAGGTGATCCGGTTGTCCCACGGGGGGCTCACAGTCTTAAATCCTCATTTTACAGATGAGGTAACTGAGGGCCAGAGAAGTGAAGTGACTTGCCCAAAGTCACACAGCTGACAAGTGGTGGAGTGGGGATTTGAACCCATGACCTCTGACTCCAAAGCCCAGGCTCTTTCCACTGATCCACGCTGCTTCTCTTTCCTCTAGCAGAAAGCACAGCCCCTGACCTGCAAAAGATCCACCCCTTTCCCTCCGAGATCTAGATTCGTATGGAATACAAAATTAGGGGGCAAATAGAAAAGCAAGCTATTCGAATCAATTCTTTAAGTTCTGAACGCATGGGCCTGAGTTCATCTGCAGATGTCCACTGGTTTTAAAATGTTCCACTTGCTCTCTGCTCCTGCCACTTTCCACCTCTTTGTTATGGTACTTAGTAGTAATAGTAATAATAATAATAATAATAATAATGGTATTTGTTAAGCGCTTGCTATGTGCCAAGCACTGTTCTAAGCGCTGGGTACACACAAGGTGATCAGGTTGTCCCAAGTGGGGCTCAGAGTCTTCACCCCCAGTTTACAGATGAGGTAACTGAGGCACAGAGAAGTGAAGGCCCACAACTGACAAGTGGCAGAGCCAGGATCAGAACCCGCAACCTCTGACTCCCGAGCCCGTGCCCCTTTCACTAGGCCACGCTGCTTTCTCATCAAAGTGCTTACTATGTGCCAGGTACTGTTTGGTAGAGATGAGCTAGTCAGGTTGGACACGGTCCCCGTTCCACATGGGGCTCACCAGTCTCAATCCCCACTTTACAAATAACTAAATCATATAACTAAATCAATAACTAAGTAAATAAGTAATCAAATAAATAAGATAAATAAGTAATCAGTAATAATAAGTAATCAGTAATCAGTAAATAAGTAATAAGTAAATAAGATGAATAAGTAATCAAATAACTAAATCAATAACTAATCACCCTCAATCATCACCATCAATCGTATTTATTGAGGGCTTACTGTGTGCAGAGCACTGGACTAAGCGCTTGGGAAGTACAAGTTGGCAACATATAGAGACAGACTTGGCCAAGGTCCCACAGCAGACAAGTGACAGTGCCGGCAGGATTAGAACCCCTGTCCTTCCGCCTCCCAAGCCCATGCCCTATCCATCATCATCATCATCAATCATATTTATTGAGCGCTTACTATGTGCAGAGCACTGTACTAAGCGCTTGGGAAGTACAAATTGGCAACATATAGAGACAGTCCCTTTCTTGCTGGAATCCTTCCTCTCCCACTCGCCCCACTCGCCCCCCTCTCCTTCCCCCTCATCTTCCCTCCTTCCCTTCCCCACAGCACCTGTATATATGTATGTATGTTTGGACATATTTATCACTCTATTTATTTATTTATTTTACTTGTACATATCTATTCTACTTATTTTATTTTGTTAGTACGTTTGGTTTTGTTCTCTGTCTCCCCCTTTTAGACTGTGAGCCCACTGTTGGGTAGGGAGTGTCTCTATATGTTGCCAACTTGTACTTCCCAAGCGCTTAGTACAGTGCTCTGCACACAGTAAGCTCTCAGTAAATACGATTGATTGATTGGAATCTTTTCCCAAGTAGCAACTGGAAAGAAGTTTGAACATCACACCCAGCGAGGCAGTCATATTCCCAAAGAACTGTAAGACTGTTGAGAAGCTGCTTAGCCTGGTGGATAGACCACAGGCCTAGGAGTTATAAGGACCTGGGTTCTCATCCTTCCTCTGCCACTTGTCTGCTGTGTGACCTTGGGCAGGTCATTCGACTTCTCTGTGCCTCAGTTACATCATCTGTAAAATGGGGATAAAGACTTCGATCCCCCTGTGGGATATGGACTGTGTTCAACCCCATTAGCTTGTATTTTCCCTAGTGCTTAAAACGGTGCCTGGCCCATAGAAAGCACTTAAATACCATAGAAATAGACAACATAAGCCACTAAGAATCTCTGCTCATTTTCAGCGACGGACTGAATACGTGAGTTGAACGAGAGAGAGGATAATGTCAAGGTTTCAGCCTTGTGAGACAGGGAGGGTAGTGGTTTTGTCTACAGTGAAGGGAAAGTCTGGAGAAGAACAGGTGGAAAGATGAGAAGTTGGAGAGTCCGGTAAAAAGTACCTTGGTTCCGGTGGTGATGTCCTGGGGCTGGACTTTGTCCAGCCTGATTAACCGGTATCTACCCCAGTATTTAGTGCCTGGAACATAATAAGTGCTTAACAAATACCATTTTAAAAAAAAAAGATCATCTTTACTCTTTTCAAGGGGCATAAAATGACTTTCAGACACTCTTTCAATCATTCTCGGTACAGTCCTGTTCAGGAAGGAGGAGCTCAGGAGTATTACCGCCAATTTATGAAGAATTATTTTCTGTATTTTGCATTTGTGAATTCCATTACTTTGAATGAGTTTAAGATACTTCACAAAACCATTCAGTGACCCTCCCAACACCCAGGAGAAGGGGAAGAAAGTCTTAGCAACGGTAATAAAATTACATCCCACGTTATACTTACTGCCTCCCCTCGGCTTCACAAAATATACAAAATATCAAATGGACAGGACCACTGAACCCTATCACGCACCACTTTCTTGAAAATGAGCAGAGATTGTCAGTGGCTTATGTTGTCTTTTTCCGTGGTAAGTGCTTTCTATGTGCCGGGCACTGTTTTAAGCACTAGGGAAAATACAAGCTAATCAGGTTGAACACAGTCCATATCCCACAGGGGGGATCAAAATCTTTATCCCCATTTTACAGATGATGTAACTGAGGCACAGAGAAGTCGAATGACCTGCCCAAAGTCAAACAGCAGACAAGGGGCAAAACCAAGATTAGAACCCAGGCCTTTCTGACTCCACTAGGCCGTGCTACTTCTCAGTTTGATCAGATAATCTTGTACGGATGTACCCTAGCACTTACCAGAGTGGTTGGCACATAGTTTGGTACTTAATACCATTATTTATTAATAATATGGGAGCAAGGACAGTTTTGGACGCGTGTGTGTCTGTGTGGGTGCAGGGGGGAGTGTAGCGTTGTGTGTGTATAGCCTTGTATCAAGCGCTTAGTACAGTGCTCTGCACATAGTAAGCGCTCAATACATACTGAGCCCCTTCCTTCCTCTCCCCCTCGTCCCCCTCTCCATCCCCCCATCTTACCTCCTTCCCTTCCCCATAGCACCTGTATATATGTATATATGGTTGTACATATTCATTACTCTATTTATTTATTTATTTATTTATTTATTTTACTTGTACATTTCTATCCTATTTTATTTTGTTGGTATGTTTGGTTCTGTTCTCTGTCTCCCCCTTTTAGACTGTGAGCCCACTGTTGGGTAGGGACTGTCTCTATGTGTTGCCAATTTGTACTTCCCAAGCGCTTAGTACAGTGCTCTGCACATAGTAAGCGCTCAATAAATACGATTGATTGATTGATACGATTGATGATGATGATGATGTATTTGCTGTTTTGGATTATGCTCCCCTCCATTACAGTGGGTGATCAAGAGTTGATTGTCCTGAGAACTGAAATCACTTAAAGTCCCTTCTGTTTTCAAACTGTGCACCCTGGGAAACGCGAGCCAAGCAACACAGTTCAATGGGGTTTGAGCAATCGCTTTCCCTGGCCGATTTTGAACACGAAGAGCTGTGGTTAGCATATGGCTCTGTTCTGTGCCCATTCAACGCCCCAATCCGCCTCTCTCCGTGGCTTCTTTGCCTTTCTGGCCATCTGGACTCGGGGCCAGGGGCGGCAGCGGGCCCGGGCCAGCCCCGCGGGGAGCCACTTGTTCCTTTGCCGCTTGGCCCCGAGCGCACGGACCAGACTCTCCGACCTGACGCCGGACAGCGCACGGACTGGCTGAGCAGAAGGATCAACCTGTGGGCTCGAGAGCCCCCATAATAATAATAATAATGATGGCATTTGTTAAGCGCTTACTTTGTGCAAAGCACTGTTCTAAGCGCTGGGCGGGGATACATCCCCCTCTCCATCCCCCCATCTCACCTCCCTCCCTTCCCCACAGCACCTGTATATACGTATATATGTTTGTACATATTTTTTTACTCTATGTATTTATTTATTTAATTTATTTGTACATATCTACTCTATTTTATTTTGTTAGTCTGTTTGGTTTTGTTCTCGGTCTCCCCCTTTTAGACAGTGAGCCCACTGTTGGGTAGGGACTGTCTCTATATGTTGCCAATTTGTACTTCCCAAGCGCTTAGTACAGTGCTCTGCACATAGTAAGCGCTCAATAAATACGATTGATGATGATACAAGGTGATCAAGTTGTCCCATGTGGGGCTCACAGTCTTAATCCCCATTTTTACAGGTAACTGAGGCTCAGAGAAGTTAAGTGACTTGCCCAAGGTCACACAGCAGACTTGTGGTGGAGCCGAGTGAGAACCCGAGTGAGAAAGTTTGAAAACACTAAAACCTATCACAGAAGGAACAAAAATCATCATCACTGCCCTTGCCTCTGACTTTCTGGTTAAGGTTCCCTGCCTGTCTGGGATCTACCCCTGAATGCCAGAGAAGCAGCTTGGCCTAGTGAATAGAAGATGGGGCTGGGAGCCAGAAGGTCATGGGTTTGAATCCCAGCTCTGCCACTTTCCTGCTGTGTGACCTTGGGGAAGTCACTTCATTTCTCTGGGCCTCAGTTACCTCATCTGTAAAATAGGGATTGAGACTGGGAGCCCCATGTGGGACAACCTGATGGGTTCGTATCCACCCCCGTACTCAGCACGGTGACTGGCGCACAGTAGGCACTTAACAAATACCATAATTATTATTATCATGGCATAAAGGCAGCTGGGGTCCCTTGCGTCGTAGGAATTCAGAGATCCATGACTGAAACTGAAGATGTACGAAAGGAAAGCCTCTCTTTTGGTGGCACCTAGCTCCCCTAGACTATAAACTCATTGTTGGAAGGGAATGCGTCTGTTTATTGTTCCATTGTACTCTCCCAAGTGCTTAGTAATAATAATAATAATAATGGCATTTATTAAGCGCTTACTATGTGCAAAGCACGGTTCTAAGCGCTGGGGAGGTTACAAGGTGATCAGGTTATCCCATGGGGGCTCACAGTCTTCATCCCCATTTTACAGATGAGGGAACTGAGGCCCAGAGAAGTGAAGTGACTTGCCCAAAGTCACACAGCTGACAATTGGCGGAGCCGGGATTTGAACCCATGACCTCTGACTCCAAAGCCCGCACTCTTTTCCACTGAGCCACGCTGCTTCCCCTGAGTACAGTGCTCTGCACACAGTAAGCACTCAATAAATACGACTGAATGAATCTAAGTCCCTTGAAAGGCAGAGTGCGTCACATTAAATGTTCCGCGGGAGGCCCCCCCCAAAAAGGGCATTCATTCATTCATTCATTCAATCAATCGTATTTATTGAGCGCTTACTGTGTGCACAGCAGACAAGCCGCTCACCCGAGACACCCCAGGAGCGGAGGATTCCAAGCGACATGCAGTTCATTAAAAACGCACGGCCTTTACTCAGTCGTCAGCATCGGCGCGTGCCTCGTGTCTTTAATAGAAATTAAATTAGCCACTCAACAGATGTCATTCTCCTTTCCAGTTGTATCGCTTCTTAAACATTCGTTTTCAAGTCTTGTGGTAAATTCTGGACGGCCCCAAGAGACAGGCGATTCCGTCCACCTAACGGGTGAGCGGGATCACCGTCGGCAGGACTAACAAGAGGGTGAAGGACCCGGGCTCATCCCGCAGCTAATGACACCCCGATAAAGGAAAACATCACAAAGACCTGCGGTGGTATCAGCATGCATTACCAGATCGAGGTCCAAAGTTGGATAGGCACACAGACACATACACACATACACACACACAGAGTATGCTACCGGGAAACAGCAAAAGGGGGACTGGGGAGTGGGTGGCTTTATCGAGCTCCATAGCCGTAGTAGTATGGTTCATCGGGGCGAAATCCATACGCGGTGGGAGGGCGTCCGGGAATGCCAACTGGCTGGCCAAATCCATCCACTCCAAGGTTAAAGCTAAGGGAAAGGAAATGAGAACAGTTACGTTTGACATCGTTCACATTCAAAAACCCACTTCCCAGTTAAGTCAAATGATTGGGATTTATTCTTCCGGCACTACGGATCGAGCGTTGACCCCGATCTTAAACTCCTTCCCGACCTCTCTCCTCAATCTTTCAAGCCAATCCATCCCCGAATGGAATATAATGAACTTCTGCTTTGAAAAGTGTGTGAGAGTGCTTCCATGTTTCTCCGGCCCTCGGAAACCCCATGCTGGAAGTTGTACCTCAGGTATATTTTCATCAGACGACTTGGACCAGGACACCTTATTTGCCACATCAGCATCATCACCTTCATCATCGATGGTGTTTATTGAGTGTCTACTACAGTACTGTACTAAGCGCTTGGAAGAGAACGATATAGAGTTGGTAGACGTGTTCCCTGTTCACAAGTTTACAGTCTCGAGGACGAGCCATGCCTTTTTAGTGACTTTTCACAAAGCACCGAAAAGATTTATCCAAGCCAGGAAGTATCACAGGTCCCTTTCTAGGAAGGGCCATGAGAAACCGCATGGTCTAATAGATACAGCATGTGCCTAGGAGTCAGAAAGGCCTTGGTTTTAATCCTGGCTCTGCTACATGTCTGCTGTGTCCTTGGGCAAGTCACTTTATTTCTCTACGCCTCAGTTATTTCATCTGTAAAATGGAGATTAAGACTGTGAACCCCATGTGGGACAGGGACTGTGTCCAACCTGATCAGCTTATAGCTATGCGAGCGCTTAATACGGTGCCGGGCACATAGTTGGTGCTTAACGAATGACATGGAAATTTTTAGAAAGGGGGGAAAAGGAATCGAGGCAGACAGAGTCAGTTTGAGCACGTTACCCCAGAGACGATTATTACTCTATTTATTTATTTTACTTGTACATATCTATCCTATTTATTTTATTTTGTTGGTATGTTTGGTTTTGTTCTCTGTCTCCCCCTTTTAGACTGTGAGCCCACTGTTGGGTAGGGACTGTCTCTATGTGTTGCCAATTTGTACTTCCCAAGTGCTTAGTACAGTGCTCTGCACATAGTAAGCGCTCAATAAATACGATCGATGATGATGATGATGAAAGAAGACAACTCAGTCCGAGGGTCATACACACATTTCCCCTAGAAGGCCTCCTGCACACACTCCAGGGAACACTCTGATCAACCTCCCTTCTCATTGAGACGGGTAGTACTTACCTCTAAGGCAATTCACTGCTCTAACACGATGACTAAAAATCAATTTTCCCCACTCCGATAAGAAACTATCACGGCCGGCACCCCGTCGGAGCCGAGGCCGAGCCTCGCCCCTGAGGCCGAGGACCTTCGCAGGGGAAGTGAGTCTGTTGCCAATGGTTTGGGCAGCGCCACTTGTGCTCTCTTGTCCCTGCCAGTCCTATCGTCACTGGGGTCAGAGTGCAAAGGGCAAGCAGGAGAGTGGGGTGGAGGGGAAGGGAGGGCAACCGTGGGTGCCGACTCTGCCCTCGTGAGCCCACGGCCTGAGCCCAGATCTCCTGATTTCCTGGGCGGTGCTCCTTCCACTGGATCGGCAGCAGGGCAGGAAAAGATGGAAGGTGGAGGGCATTTAAGGGCTGCTTAAATGGATGGCGAAGCCCACCGTTCTGGAAGAGAATTCCTGGTGAATGCGTGTTTGGAAGTGGGCCTGCTTCTTTGGAGTACCTTTAGCATTCAAGGAATCAGAAGCAGGCTGGCCTAGTGGAAAGAACACAGGCCCGAGAGTCAGAGGTGCTCCGTCACCTGTGTGCTGTGTGACCTTGGGCAAATTGCTTCACTTCTCTCTGCTTCAGTTACCTCATCAGGAAAATGGGGATTAAGACTGTGAGCCCCACATGGGACAGGGACTGTGTCCAACCAGATTATCTTATCTACCCCTGAACATAGTACAGTGCCCTGGCACACGGTAAGTGCTTAAAAAATACCATTTTAAAAAGTCACAAAGCAACTACAGCAGTACAAAGACAAACATGGCAACTAAGTCATGCTCATGCATAGCACATGCAGGGTTCACAGTACCGAAGCTACTTACTGTAGAGGAAATGCTCTTCTGACTACGACGGAGAAGAAGAGATGGATGCAAAAACTGAATAGGCTATCAGTTCTCATGTGGACGACAAGCGCTTAGTACAGTGCTCTGCACACAGTAAGCACTCAAGAAATACGATTGAATGAAATGGGCCTTCAATAAACTCCTGATTATCCAGAAAATTGCTTCCTAGCTCATGGATTACCCAAATCCTCTTGCATCCTGCCCCTTTTTCCCTATTACCTCCCTTTTGACCACTTCATTATTTTTTGAACTCCTTCAGGTAGAAAGTGTTCATGGACCCAGAGAGGAAGTGAAGTCAAAGAACTTAATTCTGTTTCTTGTTCACGCTCTGATAAAAGGTTTGCTGGGGCAGAAGGAGGCTTAAACTACTAGCTAAAATTTGATTTTTGGACTGTGTATGGTTTTACATTTTCCACATAATCCCTGTCTCCCGTTACCCTGGAGGAATTTTTCTTCTGTGTCTGGGGAGGAATTAATTATTGCTGGGTTAAATTAGTTCAGCTGCTTCTCTGAGTGGCGAGCTTGAAGTCATGTAAAACGTAGTCTGCATTACAGAAATTTAGGGACATCCCCTGAAATTCCCTTTTGGAGCACATGCTTCGGCACGGCCACGAGAAGTAACAGACGTTAAGTCAAACAAAAATCCCCAGAAACCAAAACAGGATTCCTCACCTGTTTCCCTCCTCCAGGACATCAGTTCTGGTAGTCAGGAGTGTTAAACATTTTGTGCCATCCTTAGATTAGGATGGGAGAAAACCATTTCAATGTCATTTGTGGTGGCAATCGTTTAATTTATGGTAGAGTCATCCTCAAACTCAGGTCTCAGTCTGAAACTGCTCTTGGAAGTTGGGATAAATCAATGCACCGTTTCAAGCACTACCTCCTTGGAAGCAATAGAACAGCAATGCAAATGAACGGGAACAAGAAGAGGGAGTTGAAGGAAAGGAGGAGGATAGGTTACCTTTTTTTTTTTAGGATAACTCCTGCCAAGGAGAAAACAGCCAGAAGCTGAAGGCCAGTCTCTCTGCTCTTGACTACTAAGCCTGAATCCAGTGACTCTGAAGTACCTATTACAAAGAGAGAGTGCAGATCTCTCTCTCTATAAAAGGGTACCTCTTCAGAGAAGCATCAACTATAGATTTTAAGCACAGAAACACAGCCTGCTGCCTTCAGCTTTATTTGCCAATGAAGGCTCTAAAAGTCCAGTTAGCAATTAGCCAGCAGTTGTCTGACTTAATGGCTTCTTGATTCTCTTTTGCGAGAATTTTCAAGTAAAATTGTCAAGGGACCCGATTTCTTCTTCTCGAGTTATACACGGCTCAGGGAAATCTACTTTACTGTCAAGAGAATGAGGAAAACCGGATAGGAAGGAAGATCACAAAAGACTGAGCCGGAGAGACAGAGAGGGATGTTGGCCAACGTGTGAAGGGCAGAGAGTCTGACGTCCCGGCCCGCCTCTGAGGCTCAGCCGACAAGAGGGAAAAGAGGGAGAAGATCACCTACCTGGCAGGGCTTAGTTAGTGCTTGTAAAGCCCTTCGACATCCTTGGGTGAAAGTTGCTGCATGAGTGAGAAGGGTCATCATTACGTTATTAGCAGTACATTGTAGGAATCAAGACATTTTCCTTAGTTCACATCCCTAGGTTAGCAGTCGGAATGCAAAGCAAGTTAAGAGGGTTAGAGATTTGAGTGGCTGCTCCGTGGGAAGATGGCACACGGTTCAGGTTCAACTCGACACTTCAATTCTTAGAGACCAGGGCACCACATTTCAGTTTTTCCATCTGTAAATGGGGGCTAGTGATTTTTATTAGCTGAAGGACAGTGTATGGACCACTAAGCTACCATTTCCATAACATTTTGAGGTCCCAGGTGAATGGTGAAGAAACCAGTCACCCAAGGGAGATGAATTTATTTCTCCAAAGAATCAGGATACCAGAAGAGATTACTTGCTAACCGGTACGCTGGGAGGACTCGTTTATTCAACGAATATATTAGTCACGTTCATTCACCCCAAGATTGTCAGTCACATTCACTGAGTGCTTACTGTGTGCACAGCACTGAACTAAGCACTGAGGACAGTACAAGAGAGTAGGTAGACACGACCCTGCCCACGAGAAGCTAGTAGGGAGAATATATATCCTTTCAATACGGGTCTTTGTGGGGATGATCAGATGGAAAACCTTTTACTTAAAGTCATTTTGATAAGTTGGTTCCTCTTTTTAGGGGGACATTTCACTTCACTTGAGCAGTTATTCCAATTGGTTAACTGAAACTTGTTCCCTGAGTTGCACCTTTACTAATAAGAGGTCAAGAAACTATAGGAATAGTCTATGCGGCTTCCCTGGGTCAAAGGACCACACCAAGCTGGCACAAAATCACCACAGAGAGCCTGTTCCTTTAAAGCAACATGGGACGCACAGGCCTGATTGTCAGAAATCCTGGGTTCTAATCCTACCTCTGCCGTTTACCTGCTGTGTGATCTTGGGCAATTCACTTAATTTCTCTGTGCCTCAGTTTCCTCATCTGAAAACTAGGGATTCAATACTTGCTCACCCTCCCACTCACTTGGGGAGCCCCACGTGGGACCTAATTATCCTGTATCTACCTCCAGCGCTTAGTACAGTGCTTGGCAGAGAAAGTGCTTAAAAATACCACAGTTATTATTATTATTATTAATTACATGGAGGCATGGGAATTACAACTACTGTACCACGACACAGCATCCCAGCCTCATATAAACACCCATTAGATGTAAGTTGCTTTCCACAGGTTGCATCTTTATTTTCAATTCATTCATTCATGCAATCATATTTATTGAGCGCTTACTGTGTGCAGAGCACTATACTAAGCGCTTGGGAAGTCCAAGTTGGCAACATCTGGAGACAGTCCCTACCCAACAGCGGGCTCACAGTCTAGGGGGGGTGGCATAAGGTACAACATGCTAATTGTCGTTCATCCGCAAGAAAAGGGGTTTAAAGCGGCATTTGCACCGCGGGTATATAATAATAGTAATCACGGTGCTTGTTAAGCGCTTACTATGTGCCAAACACCGTTCTAAGTGCTATGGTAGATACAATGCCCTCCCTCCCAACATCCGCCAAGCACGCTCTTTTCCTCCCTTCAAGGCCCTACTGAGAGCTCACCTCCTCCAGGAAGCCTTCCCAGACTGAGCCCCCTCCTTCCTCTCCCCCTCGTCCCCCTTTCCATCCCCCCCATCTTACCTCCTTCCCTTCCCCACAGCACCTGTATATATGTATATATGTTTGTACATATTTATTACTCTATTTTATTTGTACATATCTATTCTATTTATTTTATTTTGTTAGTATGTTTGGTTTTGTTCTCTGTCCCCCCCTTCTAGACTGTGAGCCCACTGCTGGGTAGGGACTGCCTCTAGATGTTGCCAACTTGTATTTCCCAAGCGCTTAGTACAGTGCTCTGCACACAGTAAGCGCTCCATAAATACGATTGATTGATTGATTGATTACAAGTTAATCAGGTTGGACACAGTCCCTGTCCCACACGGGGCTCGCAGTCTTTAGATGAGGTAACTGAGGCACAGATAAATTAAGTGAGCCCACAGTTGGGTAGGGACTGTCTCTATACGTTGCCAACTTGTTCTTCCCAAGAGCTTAGTCCAGTGCTCTGCACACCGTAAGCGCTCAATAAATACGATTGACGATGATGATGAAGTGACTTGCCCAAGGTCACCCAGCAGACACGTGGCGGAGCCGGAATTAGAACCCAGGCCCCCTCTCCTGGCCCGGTATTGCTTCCTGTGCCGGGGTTTCTTGGCTTCCCCTGCTCTCTTCCATCTCACCCTCTGCCTGCGGAGGTAACAGGGACGGAGAATGGTATGTGTCGTCCTCTTCCTCAGTAGCCTTTCAGGTTGGCATGGCAACCAGAAACAGGCTCAAGTAGGTCTGAGTGGGGCAGGAGGCGACGCGGGGAGGTGAGGGAAGAGAAAAAGGGGTCCTTTTGAGGGGCAGAACAGCCCACAGCATTACCGGTCTCCCGAGCATATTCATTAATATATTAATATTTATATTTTATAATGTATTTATATTATATATTATTAATATTGATATTTATTAATAATATTTATTACTCTATTCATTTTGCTTGTACATATCTATTCGATTTATTTTATTCTGTTAGTATGTTTGGTTTTGTTCTCTGTCTCCCCCTTTTAGACTGTGAGCCCACTGCTGGGTAGGGACCGTCTCTATATGTTACCAACTTGTACTTCCCAAGCGCTTAGTCCAGTGCTCTGCACACAGTAAGCGCTCAATAAATACGATTGATGATGATGAAGTACTTGGGCGAGACCTAAGGGGCTGCAAATTCTGCTCACAACACGAGGTGGGGCAGTTGCCCCATCGCTTCCACGAGGGATTTTCCAAATGTTTCCAAAGGATGACCGAATCCAAACGCTTCTCCAACCCATTTAAATTGATAAAAAAAAAAAGAACCTACCAGAGCCTCCATTACATTCTCAGCGAATCAATTATTCTTTTTTTTTTTTTTAAATAAACATGACTGCAAAGCAGGTAAAGGGCTCCAGTGTTCGAATCCACTGGTAATAAACCAAAGGGTGATTACAAAAGCAGGATCGGCTGCGGAAAACTGAAGACGCTAAAAAAACACACGTCTGTTAAAACACTTTTTGGAAAACTGTTTCTATTCTGAGTACCCGAAGGGTTGAATGGGGTCTTCTTGATATACCAATACTGAGGGTGGATACTTTAAAATGAATTCTAGACTGCTGAAGGGTACCGGCCTGACAGGCTTTGAGATCAAGTTCTGTTTCCATGCCACAAACACTGCACCCTCCTTTCAAGCGTCTCTCGCATCTGGCTCGGAAGGTCTCCGCGAGAGCATGCGGAAATTCCCACTCCAGCCCTCATTCCATCTAACTGTTGGTTTTTTTTTTCTTTTAACGGTATTTGTTAAGCGATTACTAGGGTCCAGACACTCGATTATGCACTGGGGTAGATACAGCTCATCAGGATGGACAAAGTCCCTGTCTCACAGCTTAAGTAGGAGGGAGAACAGATATTGAATCCCCTTTCTACAGATGTGATGACTAAGGCACAGGGAAGTGACTTCTCCAAGGTCACCCAGCAGACAACTATGAGAGCCAGAATTAGAACACAAGTCCTCCTGACTCCCAGGATCACGCTCTGTCCATTAGGCCACACTGCTTCTCCTTTTCCTGAGATTCTGGAGAAGTGGACCAACGGAGACTAATGATGGAGGGGCTCTGTGTGAAGTCTACACCACTGCTCCACTTGAACCCAGAATGAGATCTTCCAGATCTATTTGTTTGTGCTTTCTGAGAAAGGTTTTACTCAATCAATCAATGAGGACTTACTAGGTGACAAACACTGTTCAAAGAACGCGGGAGAGTACCGTACAACAAAATTAGCAGGCACGTTCCCTGCCCATAATGAGCTTACCATCTAGAGGGGGAGTACGGTGCTTTCTACAGTGCTTTGCACTCAGTCAGCGCTCAGTAAATACGACTGAATGAAAAAAATGAATGAATGGGAGACAGGCTCAGTTGTATCCCTGCTAAGTCAAACATGTTTTCCTTTGGTTTTGCTACAGAAAACTGTGACAACGAAAGCAACAACTGCTTTTTTTCCAAAAAAACCTGAACTTTCACTTCCCAGCTCAGGAGCTATTTGCCCCAACAGATGTCCGATGCGAGCAAGCCGCGTGGAAGACCTTGAATATCGGGGTGATAAAGCCCCAGAGAGGGCTGCCGAGGGGAGCCGGGGAGCCTCCGGCCCGGGAGATCTTTCCGAGGAGACGTCCACCGATTGTGGATGGTTTAGCCGTTCATCTGCCGGAAAGCCTGGGGCTGGTCCAGGGGACCTCTTAGGATCCTTTCCAGCTCTATTTTTCTAGGTAATTATACTGCGTATGTAACCTATAAATAGCACCTTGGCCTTCTAGTGTACTGGAAAGTGACTGACACAAGATGGCTCTATGGGTTTAAAGTGGAGGAGGAGGCTCATAGTTGGGATCACGAAAACGGCACTGTTTCCTTATTGATAGTTAACCAAACGGTATGGGACTCAATGGGTTAAACCCTGAACACCACAACTAATTACTCTGTAATGGTAACCTCAGTTGCTGGTTCATTTTGAGACCCTTTAAAATATGAACTGTGTATTTTACCCCTATGCACTCTCTTAATGATTTGTTTTTTTAGACTGAAATCACTTCCAGCCATCAGTTAGACTCGCGGTCTCTACGCATGCACTTCTCCAAGCACAAATATTTCTTTTTCCTATTGGTCTGCCAGCCCTGTCAGAGCAAATTTCACTTTAAACTAAATGCTATGATACTTAAAACCTCTTGGATTACTCAGGCAGCTAGTGTGATCTGTGACCTTCCAAGAATGACAGCTGAACTTTCCAATTTGCTTATGCTGCTCGGGGGGAACCAGAAAGCATATGCCGAAGCGGAAAATGTTCCTAATGTTGAGCTGTGGGGAGAGTTCTGGGTGGGGGTGAGAGGCTATTAAGTTTTGAAAAATATTAATAAGAAATGAAAAGAAACGAAACTCGCCACAGAGTGCACGGCCTCACAGCCAACTCCAGAGTTAACACGTGTACTCAAAAATCCTTAAGTCCAATTAAAACATAATTCTTTTTCCAGTCATTGAAACACAGACTCTTGGGGGAGCGGCAGCTCACAGAGATCACGCACTGTCGAACTGAATGAGCGCAGGAGATTTTACGGAGGCTCAGAGCACCACAGCCTTTAGCAACGAGCTGTCTCAACTGCACAGCTTCCTCCGTGAAACCAAAACGCGTCATTCACATGCATGGAATCAAAGGAGAACCGACTGTACAACACGCTTGATTTCTACGTGGCTGTCCCTACTGCCCTGACACGAGTTTCTCTTAAATCGAAGGTTTCCGCTCAGTCCCACAGTTGCAACCCGTACGCCTCCAAAATCCTAAGGTGATGTAGATTGAGAATTTGGGAGGCGCATCTGTTAGACTATTATTTTTATCCACTACTTCAAAATAAAAATGTTTTGGCGTTGAAAAAAAATGAAGCCATTCCTAGTCACCACCAAATGTAAGATTATAAAGTTTCCACTTCTACAGTTCGGTGTCATTTCCTATTTATTTTTCTCAGGCTTCTTTTTTTTTTTTAACTCCATCTACCTATTTCTTTCCGCTAGTATCATCAATCGTATTTATTGAGCGCTTAACTGTGTGCAGAGCACATAGTATTCAAATTTAAATTCTTGAACCCTTTAAACTAAAAATCTTGAGTTCTTCAAGGCATTTTTTTTTTTTCCAGGGAAGTCAAAGGGTAATGTTGCCCTACAATTAAGGACAAACTGTTTTGGTAGGAGACATAACCAGGACTAATTAAAAGCCAAAACCCAAAACCCAATGAGGGTGGAATAAAAGTTTGGAAACCCGATCCAAACCAAATTTACAATATCATGTGTGGAAACAATAAGGCATTTCCTTGCTCTACTAAATATCCAAGGAATGTGCAAAGACTTTTGAGGGCAAGCGTGTCGTTAAGTTTTTGTATGGAATCCATTAACACAGATCTACTACTTCTATGCAGTATTTGCTTTCCCCTAGGAAGGGTTGTGAAACCTTTCTCCAAACTACAAAACCAGGGCTTCACCTCTGGAGTGTAAGATGGGAGTCTGGACGAGAGCTGGTACACGGCACTCGGCAGAATACGGCAGAAGAGCATATTTGGGCCACGCATACTAAAGCAAACTCCTCTTCTTAAAAAAGTGCCGTGGCTATCTGCCGAGAGAGAATCAACACGATCTCTGTCGTGGCTGAAAAAAATGTATATATGGAAATGAATGTAACTCAATGCATTTCCCACTGAAGCATGACAGGCAGCCTGGCTTCGTGGAAAGAGCACCAGACCGAGAGGCAGGAGACGCGGTTCTACAGCTTGCCTGCTGTGTGACCTTGGGCAAATCACAACCTTGATATGCCTCAGTTTGTTCATTTGTCAAATGGGAAGTACCTACTCATTCATTCATTCAATCAATCGCATTTATTGAGCGCTTACTGTGTGCAGAGCCCTGTACTAAGCACTTGGGAAGTACAAGTTGGCAACATATAGAGACGGTCCCTACCCAACAACGGGCTCACAGTCTAGACGGGGGAGACAGACATTAAAACAAAACATGCGGACAGGTGTCAAGTCATCAGAACAAATAGAAATAAAGCTAGATGCACCACATTAACAAAATAAATAGAACGGTAAATATGTACAAGTAAAATAGAGTAATAAATCTGTACAAATACTGTACAGTGCTTTGTACACAGTCAGCGCTCAGGAAATACGACTGAATGAAACAAATGAATGAATGGGAGACAGGCTCAGTTGTATCCCTGCTAAGTCAAACATGTTTTCCTTCGGTTTGTCTACAGAAAACTGTGACAACGAAAGCAATACTGTTTTTTTTTTCCAAAAAACCTGAGCTTTCACTTCCTAGCTCAGGAGCTACTCTCCCTCTCTCTTAGGTTGCAAGCCTCACGTGGGCTCACACTGTGTCCAACCTGATGATCTTGAACCTCTCCATGCAGTCCATGGCACAGAGTTAGTGCACTTGGATCTGTGACCTTTGGGAATTTAATATTCACCTCACCCTCAACCCCACACCACTTATTTACATATCTTTCAATTATATAATATAAATAACATTTATTTACACTCATGTCTGCCTCCCTCTCTAGACTATAAGCTTGTTAAGGGCAGGAACATGTCTGTTATGTTGCCTAGCAGTTAGTACAGTGCTCTGCACAAAGGAAGTGCACTATAAATACTACTGATTGATTGACTGCTATTAGAAATGTAAATTCTTCCCAAGTTGCCGCAGCAATATTCACAGGTAGGGTGTTCAGTACCTCTGAAGCAATTTATAAAATATTTCTGGAAGAAGTCAGGGTCGAGAGGCAGAGGTTATGGTGACGTATGGTCAGCAGTGTCCCCCAAGTGCTTATTCATAGCAACCCCCTTCTTTGGGCTATTATGGGGTATTGATATAATCTTAGGATTCAGATTCTTAAACTCTTATTGTATCTACATCATAAGCTCTTTGAAAGCAAAAGTCACATCTTCTCCTGTTAAAATCCTCATCTCAAAGTGATTAGCTCCCAGGTTCCTGTGGTTGATGCCGAACTTGAAAAGGGTTGGTTCTGACTGCGGTAGTACGGCGTCCAAAAATCAAGAAAGGAGCAATTTTTTGCTTTTCGTTTTTTGTATTTTTTTGAGCAGGGGCTCAAGAGAGTTGGGAGAGGAGGCGGAAACGAAACAGCCTTAAACACAATAAAGGATCATCATTGTTGTACATGAAGTGACTGGAATTTTGAGCCCTTCATTGAATTCTTTTGACACCCCCATCCGCTGCCATCGCTTCTTTTTTTAACTGCACCATAATGCTATTTTTAATTCTGTGCTTTCTGAGCCGTCTTCCACATAAGTCAAGAAGTAGCACGGCCTAGCTTGGCAGAGCTTGGGCCTTGGAGTCAGGAGGACCTGGGCTCTAATCCCGGCTCCGTCGCCTGTCTCCTGTGTGGCCATGGACGAGTCACTTCACGTCTCTGAGCCTCAGTTATCCGTAGAATGGGGATTAAGACTGTGAACCGCATGCGGGAAATGGACCTGATTAGCTTGTATCTATCTGAGCGCTTAGAACAGTGCCTGACACACAGTAAGTGCTCAACAAATACCATTTTTTAAAAAAAGTCAATCTGCCTGGGTGTGCAGGTAGCTTCTGTTTTCAAGGATACCCTGGTGGAAGATGCTCTAATATTTCTTTTCTACCAGAACCACGTGGGGATTTGCGCTTTCGATTCATGTTTGACCAACTGAGTCACCCCTCCACTTTAATTCATTTTCAGCAGGGGCTTACTCGGGGAGTTCACTTTGCTCTATTCCTAACTATGCTGCATAACCTCAAGGAATACAATCCAAGCCCAAGATAGCAGATTTTTGGGTCCCCGGCGTATACGAACTTCAGACCTTAGGCCCTCGCAGCCACCTTCAGAATTTCTCCACACATTTGATTTCCCTACCCTAATATTTAGGTACATAATAATAATAATGATGGTATCTGTTAAGTGCTATGTGCCGAGCACTGGGATAGATACGAGGTCATCAGGTTGTCCCACGTGGGGCTCCCAGTCTTCATCCCCATTTTACGAATGAGGGAACTGAGGCCCAGAGAAGTGAAGTGACTTGCCCAAAGTCACACAGCTGACAAGTGGAGGAGCTGGGATTAAAACCCACAATCTCTGACTTCTAAGTCCAGGTTCCTTCCACTGCGCCACGCTGCTTCTCGATACTTATCCACATATCCTTCTTCTCACTACCATCTTCCTCCTACCTATAAATTACGTCTATCTCGGTAGTCTGCAAGATCCCTGAAGACAGGTATCAATCAATCAATCGTATTGATTGGGCACTGACTGTGGGTGTACATTACAACAGAGTTGGTAGGCCTGTTCCCTGTCCACAATGAGCTTACAGTGTAGGGGATCATCTCACCCACCTCTTCTGTTCTCTTCCAAGTACTTAGAACAGTATTCTGCACATCGAAGGCACTCAACAGATGCTACTGATTGACTGATGCTACGATTGGCTCCACTGATGGATAAGCTGTTTGTATTTAAGCAAGCCACTTTTTTTTATTTCTCGGTCTTAGATTCTCCAGCTGGAGTACAGGAAGAACACCACTTGCTCCTTTTTACTTTTCGTGTGGAGAGGAATACTGTGCTTGTGTCTCCAAAACTCTGTAAGGAAGGTGTGATGATAAAGTACACGCAAAATATTGCTACTATTTTAACAGCACGTGAAAATCATCATGGATCCTTTCCTAGAAATAACGGGGATGAAAATCTGGCTTCTTCTATATAATCTGGATGGCGAGGAGATACTTTTTTTTTTAAACACACTTGGCATGTTTCTTCACATACTTTCTGCTTCTCTGCCTTCACAGGGCTCTACATAATTCATAGAGATCTATGCTCACTCAAATGCATACAAATGGTTGCTATCCTGAAAGAATGCCATCTCCAATTAGAGCTTCCATTCCATCATAGTAAGACTGGGCTCCTTACCCAACAGAGCATATTCTACGGCTCCTATAGTTTCTATGTTATATTTGGTGTGAATGAGTTTATTTCTGCAGCATCACCTTTTCAAAAAGCACCTACTGACAGATTCTCCTTTCTGCAGATTTTTCTGCCCATTTTCTCTTGAGGAGGTTTCTTGCTTTAAAGAAGGTAGAAATTGTCAGCAGGAGCAAGACAAGAGTTTTGCTGAACTTACGTCTCTTTTAGCCTCTCCTTATTTCAATGGTATTAATTGAATGTGTACTGTGTGCAGAGCACCGTACTAAGCATTCGGGAAAGTACAATACAAGAGAGTTGGTAGACACGATCCCTGCCCACAAGGATCTTACAGCCTAAAGGGAGAAACTAACATAAAACAGAGAGAGGAAGAGCAGATATGAGCTTGGGTGCAATACAGTAAACCAATCCTACCCTTTTCCTTAAGGGTTTTTCTTTTTAATGGTATTTATTAAGTACTTACTATGGCTCAAACACTGTTCTAAGTGCTAGGGTAGACACAAGTTTATCAGGTTGGACACATCCCTTGCTCCACGTGGGGCTTACAGTCTACATAGGAGGGAGGACAGGTATTGAATCCCCATTTTACAGGTGAGAAACTGAGGCATGGAGAAGTTAAGAGGCTTGTCCAAGGTCACATAGCAAGGAATTGGCAGAGCTGGGATTAGAATCCAGGTCCGCTGACTCACTAGGCCACGCTGTTTCTATTGACTTACCGATTTACCTAAATTATCTAATCTGCCAATGATTAGGTAACCTGATGATGTGGCATCTGGATATGGGAACTGGGCTGAGGGGTCATAAACGGAAGAGGCATGGATGGAAAAAGAAGGGTTCTGGAAGGAAACCCTAATAATCTTATTTTTCCAAGATTGCTCCATAACTTGTGGGACAGGATGTCAATCTAACTGTAGGTAGTCAACAATCCGATTGGCATATGCCATTTATTATTTCAAATTTGAGACTCGAAGCAGGAGCCTTCTGAGAGAAAACTGTAGAAGGCCCAGCGTGACGAATGAGGGTACATGCTCTTGGCAAACACTGGCCTGTGATTCTAAGCTCCTTGAGGGAAGGGATCATGTGTCTTGCTCCTTTTGAACTCTCCTAAATACAGTCATGTGCACTCATTAGATGCTCAGTAAACACCATTAATTGACTGATTGCTTTGAGATCACACAAGACATAGCTGTAGGATTTAGAGAGCTAACAATTACCTAGGAGGTAAAAATGGCCCAATGTTATTAATCATTTGACGAGCCAGTTTGCCTAAAATGGAATCCCGGTGATACACAAAAACACAGTGTATTTATTCCTACAGGCTTAGTCGCCTCAATAAATTCTTCCTTTCTTGAATCTTTTAAAGGCACCTGTATTCATTTATCTATTTAAAAGACAACTCAGGAGCAAGTATGATCACCATAAAGTCTTATAAACACACTCTGTCAAGGATGAAGAAATGTCTTAGCCACAGGTCCTAATTTAAACAAATACACCTAAATTAAAAAATACACCTACCCAATTATGTCCCTAATAGCTTCCTCTCATATTTTGGACTATCAGAGGTGGCCTGTAAAATTTTGTACCCTTTAAAATGTGGTTTTACCCATTCCTGATACTGCCATTTAAATATATTTTGAACCTAACTAGAAAAATCCAAACGGAGAAAATTTTTAAAAAACTGGGGCCTTGCAAATTATAAATGTGATTTTTTTTTCCACTGCAAACCATGCGCTGTTGGTCTGATATATGATTACTAACATATAAAAACAGATTATGACAAATTTCTCTTTGTGGTCCCTTATCTCCTCCAATTAGTTCTGAGGTCCACTCAGTCTATCCAAGTCCCTGAAGAGCCTTAGATACTTACTACTTTGGCTCAACATCACCCTGTTGGATTCTAGTTTTCTAAGAGCAAAAGATTCATTAAATTTCAATTCTCAAATCACCACCTATTGATTTTTACTTCAGTTTTTTCTAAAAAGCGAAGCTGAGATGAACGAAAGGCCATTCAGGCGCCACTGTAACTCAGATGGTTTCAAATGAAGAATTTTAACTACGTACATTTGTTTATTGACCTTCTAGGATAAGAGGGGGCCAAAGTCTATCATTTAAACCTTGGAATCACTCATTAACATGGAAATGAATTTGAACAGTCATGATACCTCTTTTAAGAACCTTCTTTTAAAACACAGACGCTATATCAGAAGCCATAGTTTCTAAACACTGACCTTTTTCTCAACAGATGGCAGGTCAGGTATGGGAAGCCAAGATATTTCTAAGTCCTTCTTACTTTAACAACTCAGCAAGAAACACTCAACTCTTCAGACTCCAGAATGAACAGTTCTTAGGTGTAGGTGTGTTTTTTAGTGAGACAATCCTAGGTGCACATCACCGTTAAGACGTTGTCTGGATTGCTTCTCTCCAAAATGTCTATGATCCGACAGAGAATGATCCAAATGCAACTTTTTTTCAGCTGCCTTTAATTCAGGAGTTCATGGTACTTCAATCCCAATGTGTTTCTCTGACAGACAACCACTGGTTAACTTAAAACTTCATAAAATCTGAACAAATAAATCTCTCTCTTTTAGAGGCGCCATTACAAATTCTAATTAGATTGTTCTCTTCTGTCAGGAAAACAGAAAAGATCTACAGTCTGGTAATCGTAGTAAACTAACAAATGACACGGCACTTTGCAGCATGGAACTACAAGAATTGTTTTAATTACCAAGACACGGTAATGTGAAGCCACTTTCTGGAGATAAAAATGATTCCTGTCAGGAGATCAGTTCCCAGCAAGAGGCCAGGGCTGTGTAAAGTCCAGTGTGAATGGCTTGTAAAGAATATTAAATTTGCCTCGGAAAACTCGGCATCTGCTATAAGTATTCTGTTATTCTGAAGCTACTCTCTCCTTTCTCGGCAGGGGGGTGAAAGAAACTGGAAGGATTCTAAATTGGCAGGACAGGCGGAAAACCGGTGATCGCAAAGGGCTGACACAGCACTTGGCATTTACACTTTCACAGTCTGGTAAAATCATTAGTCCTAATCTTTTTTCTTTTTCTCTTTCAAGAGAAAGATGTGATTTTTAAAAAAAGGTACAAAACAAGCGACAACTAACATCTCAGCAAGTGATTAGATACCGTGCACAACATTTTCAATAATAGGATTCCCTGAGGAATCCCCCAGCTTTCTGTCAAAAAAAAAAAAAAAATCCAGCCCAACAAAACAGTACTTCATTTTCTTCCATTACATTAGCTACTGCCATGTGATATTATAGTTTGATTCCACTGAGCATTTAATGGATCTGGTACCAATACCACTAAGATTACCTTTAGGGCCTCAGAAACCTCCAGAGTTGCAGGTAGAAGGTGCTAGGATTTCTTTAAACAAATCTAGATACTGCTCCTCTGCTTATTCACAGGCCAAAAGTAAAGTCCATAAAGGGCACACAGACTTTGCACTGATTTTAGCACACGGCAGGGTTTGAAAAATGAAAGGTCCTTCGTACCAAACTCTGACACTGGACAGTGAAATACTTTTAAAACGATTCTACTGGTATTGCCCCATTCTTCCTCAGATTCAAAATGTCACTGAGACATTAACTGTGCAAATTCCTAGAACAATCCTTTCAGATACAGTGCGTATTATCGCCCGAGTGCAAAATTTTGGAAAATCGAAGGTTTAGGTGACTTCCCACAGTTACATAGTGATAGAGCCAGAATTACACTTCGGTCAACTGATTTACAGTTCTCTCAGCCTCTGCCCCCAGAAACCTTCACTCTTCTTTCAAAAATGGGTACTTTTTGGCTCTGGGAGTCAGACAGTACTTTGATGGGATTTTTTACAACTGATCCGTTTGGGTAACTGGAGACAGTCTCACTCAAAAGCAATTACCAAGGGACCACACATCGGGTCCCAGTTCGCAACAGGCTCTCTTTATTAAAGCCTTCCCACAGGCCCCCACCCGCTAAGGCGCACCATCCCAGGATGATTCAGTAGTTGCCCACCTTTGCAGCTAAGACACGTGCCTTTTAAAACCTAGGAACCCAAACTTCCAAGAGCTTCCCATACTCTTCAGTTCATCTATAAGCTCTATTTGATTAAAAAGTTCCTTCTTTTGATGATTGCATGGAGCCTTTTAGAGAGGAAATTCCTCTTTTTGGGTGGTAGAATATATGATAAGACAGTCTCCATAAGCCCGTTTCAGAAATGGCAGCGATTCCATCAGAGATTATCAAATTTGGATGATCCTGCCTTGACTACTGCATTAGGCTCCTCATTCATTCATTCATTCATTCAATCGCATTTATTGAGCACTTACTGTGTGCAGTGCACTGTACTAAGCGCTTGGGAAGTACAAGTTGGCAACATATAGAGACAGTCCCTACCCAACAGTGGGCTCACAGTCTAAAAGGGGGAGACAGAGAACAAAACCAAACATACTAACAAAATAAAACAAAAAGAATAGATATGTACAAGTAAAATAAAGAGTAATAAATATGTACAGACATATATACACATATACAGGTGATATACATATAACCCTAAGCCAACTAAGCCCTCATTTCCCCTACTCTCCCCTTTTTGCCCGTGCGTTTGGGTCTGTACCCTTAAACCCTTGATAATTCATCCCACTCTCAGAGCCGCAACCCTTATGTATGCCATTCATTTAATGTCTGTCTTCTCTTCTAGATGGTAAGCTCCTTGTGGGCAGGGAATGTGTCTACCAAGTCTGTACTCTCCCAAACACTTAGTATAGTGCTGTGAACATAGTAAGAACTTAATAAACACCATCCAGTCTTGCAGGTAATTAGTAGAAGGCTTTGTACACAGTAAGTCTTCAATAAATACCACTGATTGACTGACTGATTGTTGCTATTATTATTCATCACTGGAACCCTAGTAACACTCCCCTACCTGCTATTCTTTCCTTGGAAAATCCCAAGACTCCCAGGACTCCTGTTGTTCAGCTGTCCTTTTGACCAATGGTTTGTTTCCGATGTGGGACTGACTGTAAAACTGATGTGGGACTGCATGTAAAATTTCCCAGATTTGCTAAAGGGGAGCCTGGGAAATTTACTGTTCAAGCCTTTGCTATCTTTTTAAAATTATGGCATTTATTAAGCACTTACTATGCATCAAGCACTGTCCTAAGCGCTGGGGTAGATATAAGTTAATCAGGTTGGACACACTCCCTGTCCCACATGGGGCTCACAGCCTACGTAGGAGGGCGAATAGGTACTCTCCTTATTCAATCAATCAATCGTATTTATTGAGCGCTTACTGTGTGCAGAGCACTGTACTAAGCGCTTGGGAAGTACAAGCCTTATTGGCACTCTAGGTTCTCTCCTACGCAGCCAGCACCTCCTACCCTTGGGAAAGAACTATTTCGGAAACATTACAGTCCTACTCTACTGGAAAAATGACAGTCCTTCTCATAAGTGCCAACCCCATCGGGTTAATGGCAACCCTGCCCACAGATGCCAACTCCGGTGATCGATGATATGTTGCCAACTTGTACTTCCCAAGCGCTTAGTACAGTGCTCTGCACACAATAAGTGCTCAATAAATACAATTGATTGATTGACTGATTGATTGATGGGGGCCTCCACAGGTTTTTCAGCTCTACTACCAGTTTCACACATACCTAAGAGCTCCGGGAAGGGCTGAAAAGATCCAAAATGGAGGCTTTTGGGCCTGTTCATTCTTGGAAGCCTATTCTCCTCCCAGGCCCCACCTCCCCTTAAAATCCCTGCCCCCTTCCCTTCCCCCTCACTCAAAATGAAAAGATGGCTCCCATGACCAGACCATCAGCAGGACATAGCCTTAAATTGTTTTCCCAGGAGTGGAGATGGGTTGCATGCTGAGCCATTCGCAAGGTCACCCGATCCCCATGGGGACCAGAGGGTGCATCTCCAGGTAGCTGGCAGGGTGAGTTGGGGTACAACGGGGCAAAACAGAAAATCTCCATGAAACCTCCCCAGGAAGAGGCCCTGCTGGGCGTTGCCCTTTTCATATGCCACGGCTGGGGCATGGCATTTACACTGGCTTTATTAAGGTCTGGGGGGGTGGGGGGGGTCTCGTTTATTTGTAAAACCAGTGGAAATGAGGATGTGAAACAAACTAGGAGGATACGCCTCGCCATGGAAAACTGACACGCACTTCAGCCCTGATTGAAACAAACATCATCTGGAGAATTTGAGATGTTGGCAAAAGCGACTCTAAGCACCCTTATGCTTTGTTTATTACATTAACCAAAGACATTTTGGTTAGCAACAGCTTTAGCATGATCTGGAAAACACCAGTACAATAGCACTCTATTTCTAAAGCTATTCCTTCTGCAGGAATATATTTTACCAAAAAACCCACACACAAGAAACCTCACAGATCCCGAAAGTAAAGTTTGATTAAACCACTACAATTCCTTCTCTATAGTTGCCAAAATGTGCAATACAATGCTCTGACTTGTTAAATGAATTTACCCACTGAGTGCTAATTTACGTCAAGACTGAGGACGTAGTGTAACTCTGAGGAAAGAACAAACCCATTCATTTACTATGGAGGAAGGTTGAGTTTTTTTAGAAGCATTTAAAGCAGTTTTCATTTTGAATCTTAATGTTTCTATGCCCACTCACACCCAGCCACACAAGTCCTTTCAGTTTATTACAGTTCTAAATCTCTCTTCCAGGTCTGGCCTTGCAACCACTTGCCTTGATAAAGTAGGTCACTTAAAAAAGGAGGAAAGTTCAATAAAATGAATTACAAAGACAACAAGATTAAGATGATTGTGCTGTTTTCATACATTGTAACTGAAATTCTGCAAATATGCAGTTGGCTGTGGTTTGGCATTTAACAGCATGTGATCAGTGAGGAGGAGGAAATTTTATTCTCATTAACTGCTGCAGATTTACTGCAGTGAAAAAGGGCTATGTAACCCGAGAAGTGACAGTACAGAAAGATCAAAGCCACGGTCTGGAAACTAAATAAACCCGCTGGCTACTTCCTGCAAGGAAAATTCACTCTGGCAATGTAAAACAGAGCCCAGTTAAAAACTACTCTCAATTTTATGAGCTGTCATAGCAGCTCAAGTGGTTTGGAATGGTTGGGTTTAGAACATTATATTTCCCTGTTTTTGCCTCAGATACTTCTGTAAGCAGTTTTATGGATTTAAAAAAAAACACAGAAAAATAATTTTTTTTTCTTTTTGGTGAAACTGGGAAGGCCACCAAGTAAACTCATTAAAAGAGGCATGTCTTCATTTGCACATTCCATTCTCATTTACCCCAGAGTCATATTTTGCTTTTAGATTTATAGATAATGGACATTCACGGGAATACTTCATATGCGCTCTATTCAATTATTGTTTGAAATAAATGCAATCAATTTACAGAGCCCAGATGGCCTGTATCTGGAGGAACTGGACTACCCATAGTAGCACATCTGGAGGAACTAAAGGCAACAGGGAGAACATGGGAATTAATTAATGCTTCATTTAAAAATCTTCAGATCCAGGCTTCATTTTTCCCTTAGAAAATTACAAGGGGCCTGAACAAAAACCGTGACTATACTAGTCTTCCTTTTCAATTGTTTAAAATCCCTCCAATGGCATTGACAAATCACTCGAAATGCAGCCGGGTTGGAATAAAACGCAACAATACACAGGAAAGTGCCACCATGAGTTAAAAGTGGATTTAACAGCGCAGTTTACCCAAGTGGAAGGTTAAAAAAAAAACCAACTGCTGTTCCAAAGTTACCAGCAGCCAGTCAAAGAGATCGCCGATATTAGTTGAAGGGTCTGAGCTGTTGTGTTTTACTGGTCCAAAGACACTAACATTTTCTCTAAAGGTGAAACAAGACCTTCCACTTTTTTCCCTTAAAAAGTACAGCGCTGCTTCGACAACCCATTCCTGGTTTCACAGGCAGAAAAATGGGTACCAAAGAAGTCACTTGTAAGACCCTTCCTGGGCTTCCATTACAAGACCACCCATGATCTTTCTCTATTCAGAGTCACTTTTATCCCCACCGAGGCTAAAACACATTCCAAGGGGCAGGCAAGTCCTTTGCTGGCCTTTTATTTGTGCTGCGAAGAGTATTTTCATGAACAGCTATGGAAATACGTTGCAACACTATTGGAATAAGTAAACTGGGTTTGCAATTCTTAGCCATATGTTGGTATCACTTCTCCCAGAATGACCTAACACTTTGAAAGTTGATCGAATTATTTTAAAAGTTAGCGGTGGTTAATGTATTGATATTTAACAATATTTATCTGGATGCGGTTTACTCCTGAACAATGATCTTGAATTATCCTAAGACGGATAAGAACCCCAACAGTGGCACCACACTTTATTTCCCCAGGTGGCATTTTCTGAGTTTTACGCAACTGTTAAAACCGTACGCTTCCAAAATATTCAATCAGATCATCAGTTTGAAATTTAACATGACTCTACTGCCGGCAGTTCTGTCAACAACCTAGTCTACACTGCGGCATTCCATAGGTGAAGTAAATCATTTAAACTTATTTTCCTACATCATTCTTATAATTTCTCCAAGAAAAGGCATCATTTTCAACACCTCTCTAGGACCACGCCATGTATTTCAGTTTACAATTTGCTCACACTGATGTGTGATAACCTAGTAAAATTTGGCCTTAAAAGTTATAGGCCCAATTTACTAATAAAACCTAATTCACTTCTCCCTGGGAAATGCAAATGGCATTGTGTCTTGAATATCTTTGCTGACAGCATTTCAAGAAGGGACCCCTTCATAAAAGAGTTGAAGCAAAATCACTAGAAAAAAAGCCCAGGGAAGTTAATTCATGGCACAAATCACACCCCCTCACTCTGGGCAATTCTGAGGCTATTTTATATACTTAGCAATTGGTTTGCCGAGACCTGATCTGAGATCCTCCTTTTTAATACTAATAATGGTATTTGTTAAGCACTTACTGTTCTAAGCACTGGGGAGGTTACAAGGTGATCAGGTTGTACCACGGGGGGCTCACAGTTTTAATCCCCATTTTACAGATGAGGGAACTGAGGCCCAGAGAAGTGAAGTGACTTTCCCAAAGTCACACAGCTGACAATTGGCGGAGCCAGGATTTGAACCCATGACCTCTGACTCCAAAGCCCGTGCTCTTTTCCACTGAGCCACGCTGCTTCTCTCATTTTTCTCCCATTTACCTTCTCTGCCTATCGTTTTTGAAATAGCACTGGATATAATCTTGGACAATCTTCAAATAAGCTGGAGCTCCTGAGAATGCTGGTTCTCATAAAAACTGGAACCTTAAGCAACTTGTTTCTAAAAACCTCAAATTCAACTATTTGCAGTTAACTGGGCCAAGTTTGCAGAAGTAAAGCATTTGTAAACAAGACCTTGGTACTGCATGAGGTTAATATGTAATGAAAGCCTACTTACCTTTTTTTAATTCTATTAAATCTTACTATAAACTGCCTCTCAACACAATCCATTGGCTGGCAAATATATCAGGCCAAATGGACTGCAGTGTGCCCTACACGCTAAGTTTTCTGACGAACAAAGTCTTAAACCTTGCTTTCCTTTGACCTTTCAAGATGTTCCTAAATGACATATTTTTTTAATAAATCTTACTGATACAAGGCTGTTGAGGGGAAGTTGAGGGAAAAATGCAGTTAGCCTGAAGGACTTTTAATTCCTCTCTCCTACTGCTGCAAATGAGATGCATTAGTTTAAGTCTGTTACTAGATTTGCCCCTCATATGGTTTCATTATTGAAGCCCACAATTGGTTCACAGAGTGATAACTTGTACAGGAAATAAATGTTGCAAATGTTGAAAAGCTGATAATAATTTAAATCCAAGTATAAAGAATTAACATGGGCAGATTTATGAATGCCAAAACCTGGTATCACATGCAGTTGTAATTATTGGCGAAACCTATTAAGCTTGCAATCTTATTATTCTGATAAATATGTAACACAAGGGAACTACAAAATATCTTCTGGTCTTTGCTACATGGTTTATTTTCCTTAGCTGGACTGTTAAATATACTTTAGAGTTTTCTTTAAAAGGAAGCGAAATGATGCAAAATGGATATTCTAGTTAAGATCGGAAATATTTTTCTTTCATTTGATATGCAATCTTAATGGACCTTGTAAAAAGTATTAAAAACAAAAAAAATCAAGCAAGTTGAGTGTATAAGGCCCAACATTTTAGACAGTCAGCCTAGACTGTGAAGCACTCCACTGTTTGAGAGAGGGCAGGAAAAGATGGAGTTTTGCTCCAGTTTATTTTATGATCACCCCATTTATAGTAGTTGCTTATGTTTATTTTATGACAGACCCACTGGAAAACAAACAATAAGAAATACAGCCTCACTTTTAAATGCTTTCAAATTATAAAATAACTTTAATCCCCAGGAGATGGCTACCAAGGGAAGCAGCGTGGCCTAGTCGATAGGGCGTGGGCTTGGGAGTCAGAAAGATCTGCGCTCTAATCCCGGCTGTGCCACTTTGCCTGCTGTGTGACCACGGGCAAGTCACTTCACTTCTCTGGGCCTCAGTTACCTCATCTGCAAAATGGGGATGAAGACTGTGAGCCTCATGTGGGACATGGACTGGGTCCAACCACATTAGTTTAGAACCGTGCCTGACACATAGGAAGCGCTTAGCAAATACCATTAAAAGAAGAAAAAATAGGGAACTAGTCTCCACTTCTCTCTTACCGAGGGAGAACATCACAAAGGCTCATGTGGGTGTGCTGAAATCTTATCCTTTTCTATCTAGCAATAAACTGGCAAATGAAAACTGAAGATAATTTCTGCAAGATCACCCCAACCAGCCCTACGACTGAAGAGAACTGATTGCCTGTCCTATGAGGGGCTCTAATAGGGCCAGCATTCCCATTTCTTTCTGAGCCAACGTGGGAGCAGCAAATCTAAAGGTAGTTCTTCAAACCCTTATTAAAGGCACTTTTCCTTCAAGACACCTTCCCTAAGCCCTCATTTCCTTTTCTCCCACTCACTTCTGCGTCGCCCAGATTTGTTCTCTTTATTCACCCAGCTCAACTCAGCCCCACCATATCCATAATTTATTTACATTGACGTCTGTCTCTCCCTCTAGACGGTAAGCTCACTGTGGGCAGGGAATGTGTCTATCGCCTCTGTTATATTTTCTCTCCCAAGTGCTCTGAAAACAGTAACTGCTCAATAAATTTGATTGATTGACTGAGTTCTAGATGGCCATGACAAGTACCGCACTCGGCTCAATACCCTAAAGCACAGAGGCGACGGAAAAGAAAGTGGTGGAGTGTTTCTGAGGGGCTGTGCTATATATGATGTCACGAGGACACCATAAAGTGCATGGAGATGCAGCAGTATGGCCTAGAGGAAAAAGCACACAGGCTTGGGGGTCAGCGAACTGGGTTTTTATTTTTTGGTCTTTTTAAAATGGTATCTGTTAAGTGCTTACTATGCTTACTATGCCAGACACTGTACTGAGAGCTGGGGTAGATATGAGTTCATCCCAGCTCTGCCACTTGCCTGCTGTGTTACCTTAGGCAAATTACTTAACTTCTCTATACCTGTTTCTTCATCTGTAAAAGAAGGTTTAAACTTCCGTTCTCTCTCACACTGTTACTGTCATGTGGAACGGAGCCGGTGTCTCACCTGTTTGAATTGAACCTACCACGGGGCTTAGAGTAATGCTTGGCACAGAATAGGTGCTCAACATATACTACATTAATAAATATATTATCATTAAAGATAATGACAATAAATAATAACAATTATTATTATGGAGATTTGAATATGTGGGTGCATAAAGCTCTTTACCCTTTCCAGCCCCTTCAGCTCTCAAACCTTTATTCGTAAGCACAATCACACACTGTAGACCTTATGACGCACATGATCATTTCCTATCGAGAGCTCCCAAATACCTGGCATTTTGCTCCTTGGCACTTACAGAGACAGGACCCTGTGATAACAGTGACTTCAGGTGGAACAATTACCCTCATTAACATCATCATCATTTAATTTATTGAGTGCTTACTGTGTGCACAGCACTGAACTAAACAACTGGCAGAGTGCAATAGAAGAGATGGGATCCTTGCCCTCAAGAAATTTACAGTTTAATGGGGAAGACAGACACTAAAATTGGTAAGGAGAACAACCGAGTGTATTAGAAAACACTGTCAACATTATACGCAGAGGAAGGAAACAGAGACCCCGATGGAAACAAAAGGAAGCCAAATGCACTCAGAGTGCAAGACCGGCTTGCAATCGGTTTCAGAAAAATTATGGATGCGTTTGATTTGGGAGCAAGGACCTCTAACCCTGTCTCAGAGCTCAAACCACACGGGTCACTCTTCAAAGGCAAGTAGACTAAACTTCCCCGAGGACAAGTGCTCCACGTATGGACAGAATAAAGATGCAATTAGAGGGCCAGAAATGGGAGGGAAAGGTTGCTTTGGGTTCCAGATAAAAATTCATACTGTATTCATTCACCTCTCCGAACCAGAAGGCTCCGAAAAACCTTTCGCTCGGGTTACTTCTCATCTGTCCCTGACAGTTAAGCCCCGCACCATGGGACCGACCAAAGGGAGGGAGAACTCCAGGCCCTCTGAAAAATATTTTTTAAAGCCCCAAGGAAAACTCAGCAGTCGTTTGAGAAACTTTTGCACATTGTTTATGAAAATTGGATTCGTATAAAAGTGGAAATATAGGCCATTTTTACAGCAACGAAAACTGATTTGTAAAAGCTGGAATCAGTTTAGAAATATGCTTCACATGAGGTTCTTGTTAGACTCACAAAGTCAGAGTCACCCAAGAAAAGCACTAAAAAGTATGGTACGGATATATGGTGCTGAATGCAAAAACGCTAGACTCGGGCCTATTATTTTTAATTAGCTTCGATAGCAAGTCCCACTTTACTTTCTAACACCAGTTCAGATCTGGGGAGGGGAAGGCTTACATCTGACTCCTTGGGATCGGCAACTCCACCGCTTATGCCTCGGAGCCCTAATGCATTTTGCATTAGCTCTAAATGTCGGGAAATCCTGACGCCAGGCGCCAAGAGGTTCAAAACGATAGGGACGCATGTCTAAAACTGGGATCAGCTGTTTGAGTGCCAGTGTCTATTTTATCAAACACCCAGTCTCCTTTGCCCAACAGGGAAGCGTGTTCGCAGCCATTTTTGCCGTTTCCAATTAGGTTACCTCACTGCATTATAAAAACGTGGGCATTCCCATTAAAAAGGACCCAGAAATCTGGATGAGAAGAAAGAAGGAAACCTAGTGTGCTTGTTGAGCTGTTCTCCAAGTCTGCTTTCTTCAGTTAAAAGGTGAAATTGGGGGATTTTTATATGGGGTTTTAGTTTCAGTTAGAAATGACCTGGGAACAAATGGGCGGGGTGAGGGTGGAATTTCCCTTTTGCATGGCACAAAAACGGCGACAAAGTGAACCTCCTACCCTCTAGTACAAGGGTGTTGGAGATCATATAGTTCCATCTTAAGAGACTGAAGATCAAGGAAAGGGAAAACAGAAGTTGGATCGGACGTAAGGGTAGCTTAAAGAGCAACCAAGTCGGGCCTCTGGATAGGAATGTCATCTTAACTTCTGATTTGAGGGTGCGAGCATTGAAACCATTACCTATAATGACGTTCATTGCGATGATAAAGATTCTGCTCCCAAATGGGAGAGATGGAACTGGCTTCTGATTGGCTTCACGGGGCTCAGTGGAAAGAGCAGGGGCTTTGGAGTCAAAGGTCATGGGTTCAAATCCCGGCTCTGCCAATTGTCAGCTGTGTGACTTTGGGCAACTCACTTCACTTCTCTGGGCCTCAGTTACCTCATCTGTAAAATGGGGGTGGAGACTGTGAGCCCCTCATGGGACAACCTGATCACCTTGTATCCCCCCAGTGCTTAGAACAGTGCTTCGCACATAGTAAGCACTTAACAAATGCCATTATTATTATAATTATTATTACTGTTATTATTACACCTAGGAGTACCTATAGGCTACAGTGTCAGTGGGCACATATGCCCATTTGACAAAAATAGGGTCAATGGGTCAGGGCCTCCACAGATGTCCCCAAACCAAGAACAAGCTTGACCCGGATTTTCCTGGGGGGCATCTACAGCCCACAACATACCCCCCGCCCCACCGGCTTGGGGCAGCCCCAAACCTCTAGCCTACCTGGGTACCCCATGAGATTCTGATAGTTGCACTTCCTGGCATTGTGGTCTGAACTGACTATGCACTTAGGTCTGTACCCTTATGGCACTTGACAGCCCCACAGCCCATCAATACATATCCACAATTTATTTATATTAATGTCTTAGACTGTAAGTTCCTCGTAGGCAGGGAACAAGGCCCTACTGAGAGCTCACCTCCTCCAGGAGGCCTTCCCAGACTGAGCCCCTTCCTTTCTCTCCCCCTCGTCCCCCTCTCCATCCCCCCCATCTTACCTCCTTCCCTTCCCCACAGCACCTGTATAGATGTATATATGTTTGTACATATTTGTTACTCTATTTACTTATTTATTTATTTTACTTGTACCTATCTATTTATTTTATTTTGTTAGTATGTTTGGTTTTGTTCTCTGTCTCCCCCTTTTAGACTGTGAGCCCACTGTTGGGTAGGGACTGTCTCTATATGTTGCCAACTTGTACTTCCCAAGCGCTTAGTACAGTGCTCTGCACACAGTAAGCGCTCAATAAATACGATTGATGATGATGATGAACGTGTCTACCAACTCTGATGTATTGTACTCTTCCAATCACTTAGTTCAGTGCTCTGAACACCACAAGCGCTCAATAAATACCAGGGTGGCCTAGTGGATGGAGCACAGGCCCGGGAGTCAGAAGGACCTGGGTTCTAATCCCGGCTCCACCACTTCAGCGCTTAGAACAGTGCCTGGCGCATAGTAAGCGCTTAACAAACACCATCGTTATTATTGTGTCTGTTGTGTGACCGTAGGCAAATCATTTAACTTCTTTATGACTCAGTTGCCTCATCTGTAAAGTGGGGATGAAGACTGTGAGTCCACGCCCATGAGAAGCAGCGTGGCTCAGTGGAAAGAGCCCGGGCTTTGGAGTCAGAGGTCATGGGTTCAAATCCTGGCTCCGCCAATTGTCAGCTGTGTGACCTTGGGCAAGTCACTTCACTTCTCTGGGCCTCAGTTCCCTCATCTGTAAAATGGGGATTAAGACTGTGAGCCCCCCGTGGGACAACCCGATCACCTTGTATTCCCCCAGCGCTTAGAACAGTGCTTTGCACATAGTAAGCGCTTAATAAATGCTATCATTATTATTATGGGGGACAGGGACTGTGTCCAACCTGATCATCTTTTATCTACCCCAGCGCTTAGTACAGTGCCTGGCACATAGAAAGTGCTTAAATACCATAAAAAAAACCCTCCAGTATCAAAAAGAAAGAACAATCATGGATTGTTTGGGGGAATCGCCAGTGATTTTCCAAGCTTAGCACAAGCCTGTTTCAACCAGAGAATCAGCGATGAACACGAGGGAGCTGACACTCTTAGAGGAAGGTCAGAGAAGTGGGTTACTGCTCCCCGTGCAGAATCACAAACGGAAAGCCCGCCAATTGGTAGCAATTCAGACACGTATATGCAACCTCAACTGTTAGGCTTGCTGATATTCCTTGACAGTTTTCAGTTCATCGCAGAATCCCTGGGCCCGAAGTTACCTTCAGAGTTTCACGTCATTCCTCTACCTCCAGACAAGATTCTACTTATATCCAGATAGATGAGATCTGATTCCATTTTTCTTAGGTCTTCGGCCTTTTGCCGTTCCTCTTGGCTACCATGCCAAAAGAAATCTTTTCAATAGCGAAGCTAAATCCCTTAAGCTGCCTCCTCCAGGAGGCCTTCCCAGACTGAGCCCCTTCCTTCCTCTCCCCCTCGTCCCCCTCTCCATCCCCCCGTCTTACCTCCTTCCCTTCCCTACAGCACCTGTATATATGTATATATGGTTGTACGTATTTATTACTCTATTTATTTATTTATTTATTTATTTATTTTACTTGTACATTTCTATCCTATTTATTTTATTTTGTTGGTATGTTTGGTTTTGTTCTCTGTCTCCCCCTTTTAGACTGTGAGCCCACTGTTGGGTAGGGACTGTCTCTATGTGTTGCCAATTTGTACTTCCCAAGCGCTTAGTACAGTGCTCTGCACATAGTAAGCACTCAATAAATACGATTGATTGATTGATTGATTGCAGTTTAAATCCATTTCCTCTGGCTTTGCCCTTGGTAGATATGGCAAACGACTGTTCGTTATGCTCTCTGAACATAATAACCTATCATCTACTAGACCATTACCGTATATTTTACCTATACATTTTCCAGATCTTTCTTTGAAATCCTAATTTCTGTCGTTATTCTACATCCTCTAGCAAGTTTTTAATTTCTCTATCATTAAAGGCATCATGATTTCCCATTAGAGAAGCAACATGGCTCAGTGGAAAGAGCCCGGGCTTTGGAGTCAGAGGTCACGGGTTCAAATCCTGGCTCCGCCAATTGTCAGCTGTGTGGCTTTGGGCAAGTCACTTCACTTCTCTGGGCCTCAGTTACCTCATCTGTAAAATGGGGACTGTGAGGCCCCCCGTGGGACAATCTGATCACCTTGTAACCTTCCCAGCGCTTAGAACAGTGCTTTGCACATAGTAAGCACCTAATAAATGCCATTATCCTTATGAGAAGCAGTGTGGCTCAGTGGAAAGAGCCTGGGCTTTGGAGTCAGAGGTCATGGGTTCAAACCCCGGCTCTGCCAATTGTCAGCTGTGTGACTCTGGGCAAATCACTTAACTTCTCTGTGCCTCAGTTACCTCATTTGTAAAATGGGGATTAAAACTGTGAGCCCCCCATGGGACAACCTGATCACCTCGTAACCTCCCCGGCGCTTAGAACAGTGCTTTGCACATAGTAAGCGCTTAATAAATACCATTAAAAAAAACCCCTAAAATGGCATGTTTTATATTATTTTAAAGGACTTAAACTTTTTTAGAATTTCAATAAGACATATAAAATGCCATAAAATAGATTTAAAATCAGCTTCCTCTTATTGACAAAGAAAAATCACAGAAAGTTTATGAAACAAGGCATCCCATTCAACCAAAAAGAAACTAGATCAAAGACCAAGGAGTAGGGTCAGGGTCGAAAATAACTAATAAAGGAAAATCTGATATTTTAGAGACACTGCATATTATTAGACTTGTTCATCTCTCTTTGCTTAAAGATGATCTTTTCCCACTTAAAGCTAACATCCAAAAGGAAACTAAAAGGAATTCATGATAAACTACTATCTTCTGGAAACAGAGGAAAGAAAATAGTGGTTCAAATCTGAGAATTATCTTTAATTTTTTTTTAAGAACAAGAGCTTACCGATTCCATTTTCTCAAAAGGAATTTTCAGAAAGGGAAAAATTTTCCAACTCCAGATTGGTATTAAAATTTACATGAAATATTTTCCTTCAAATGTAAATATACCATACCAATTTCTCCTCTAAGCAAAATTAGGTTAAAATTGCTGTGGCAAGAATAGAATAGTCCGAGCGGGAAATGAAAGGATATTTTAATCTCTATTATTTTAGACAGTGCTATTAGGACACAAAGAGGTTGTGATTTGTTCGAGGACTCCCAGCAAGTCACTAATAGGGCCAGTATCTTGAACCCTTTGATATCCAAATCCTAGTTTAGCCTCTGAGCAATGCTGCCATAACCTTTTTTTTTTTTAATTGCAGAATCACCGATTATCTTTAGAACATTACTTTTACCAGACTGACTTGAATCACTGGCCCATCTACTTAGCTTTCATAAGAAAACTTCATCGTTCCACAACGAATCACAAAATGATGGGCAATACCTAAAGAGTATTATTTCCTGTTCTTCTCAAAAGAAGACGTGATTGCCCTTAGAACTGCAGCAACTCTACTTTGTCAGTATTAGGAATGTCCCCCCAAAAAGCTGTTAAAACTGATCTTGTGACTGAGTTTTGTAGCTTCACAAATCAGTTTCTCTGGATGATAATTGAGTATATTAATCGTTTTATGTCAGGGCTAAGAAATCTTATGATAGGAGATTCAAAAGCAGTTCAACAAGCCTATAATGAGGGTTGCCACTGCTAGCCTTCGGAGACACCGGACACTGCGAGAGGAATTTGTCACCGTCTGTGTCACGATGGGCTCTCAGAATAATGTAATGAAATCATTCACAACATTTTGCAGAACTCTGCCCCAATTCTGTTTCTGCTCCAAACTTCAACTGCCTCTCTGTGAGTCTCCTGTCATCATCATCAATCATATTTATTGAGTGCTTACTATGTGCAGAGCACTGTACTAAGCGCTTGGGAAGTACAAATTGGCAACATATAGAGACAGTCCCTACCCAACAGTGGGCTCACAGTCCTCCCCGCTTGCTCCAGAGTTTAAGTCCCGCTGACTACAGGTTCTACTTTGAAACTGATGAATTTTGTGGAAGGAACTAGAGAGAAGGGAAGCTGGATGCTTAAAATAAAAATACCACGCCTGCCACTTGTCTGCAGTGTGATATCGGGCAAGCCAATTCACTTCTCTACGACTCAGTTTCCTCATCTGTACAATGGGGATTAAACCCTACTCCCTCCTTAGACTATGAGCCCCATGGGGGACAGAGACTATATATCCAACCCGCTTATCCTGTAGCTAACCCAGTGCTTAGTATAGTGCATGGCACGCAATAAGCACTTAGCACGAACTATAATTATTATAAAAAACGTACAGTGCCTTATCTGCAATGAAAAATGGGCGTCCGATATAAAGACGGACAAATGACCAGCTTATCGGAGATGCTGCTAAACTAGTCGCAGTTAGACAAACCCCAACCCCACTGAGAGAGTATAATTTCCATTATGCTGTAAAAATGTTGGTCATAGACCAGGAAAGTCAGTTTCAATTTCCTCTCAAATAGGGATTGTCTTGGTTCTCACTCAAGGAATCAGAACAGTTTGATACGAAGCTTCAAGGCACAACTAAAGAGTCAAGCTAAAGAAAAAGGATCATACAGCTCTTGGAATCAGCCCATCATATGTGGCGGAGAAAACATCGGTCACCCTACTGGCAAGAGTTTCAAAGATTATGATACCAAGCAGAGAAGCTGGAAATCAGCTAAGGAAAAGTTACTAAAACCGTGAAAACAATGCTGGCAGGTCGGATTTTTTTTTTTGAACTGTTAGCTTAAAAAATACTGGGAAAAGGCAACAATTTAATCAAAAATTCAAATGTTCCTTTAAGTCATTTCCAAACAATGAAGTCTGAATTATTGTCATAATGTATAATGACTTGTGTGTTCTCATTTTCTGTTCTGATTTTATTGAATTTGGAAAGCTGTCAGGAAACATTCTGGATATATTAATGCATCAGAAGTAATGTTTGTTTCAAAAGAGAGCCTGGATTTTCCAAAGTGTTGAAACACAATGCTTTTTTCCTGATCTGTGATTTCCAAAACTATTTTTTAAATAATATGACTAAGTTAATAAAAACTTATGGTTGAGAAAAAAACCCACTTTTTAAATGGCAAAAAGTAGGAAACTGAACTTATCTGGGTTCTTAAAAGTCAAAAGGAAATCCCTGCTTCCCCAAATAGGACTGATTTAGTTCTCTCTGGAGAGGTGGTTACCTGCTTGGGAATGAGTGCTGTCCCACCAGATCTCCATTTTGCAGGTGAAATTCATTGAAGAACTCTGGACTCACTGTTCCTTCGGGGGCTAGAAGTCCATCTGAAACACAAAGAAACAAAAAGTGAGACAGGTAACCTGAGGGGTGAGATAAAGGGAATCAACTAAAAAAAGAAATTACAAGCAAAGCAAAAGTCAGTCTAATGTTAAAAAAAAAAGTAATAAGTAGTACTTAAGTGCTTACTATATGCCAAGGATTGCACTAAGTGCTGGGGTAGATGCAATACAATCAGATCAGATACAGTCTCACAAGGGTCTCAGTCTAAGAGTGTGAACTTGGAGCCCTACATTTCACAATCAGTCAATCAATGGTATTTATTGAACACTTACTATCTGCAGACCACTGTACTAAGCACTTGGGAGAATACACAGAATTGGTGGACACATTCCCTGCTCATAACAAGCTTACAGTCTATTCATTCAATCGTATTTACTGAGCACTTACTGTGTGCCGAGCACTGTACTAAGCGCTTGGAAAATACAATTCAGCAATAGAGACAATCCCTGTCCACACCAGGCTTGCAGACTAGAAGGGGGGAGACTGACATCAAAACAAGTAAATAGGCATCAATATAAACTGAATTATAGATATATACACATCAAGGCAGACATTAATAATAATTTATTATATAATTTCAAGATATGTACATATGTACATAGCCAATACTATGAGTTTGTCACTTGTATTTATGGCAAACCTCAGACCTTGGCGTACGTCTCCTCCATCTGTAATGGCACCTGTTTAGAGTGTCTTCCTCCTTCTCCCTTTCTGACACTGACAAGCAATCAACCGATTGATCAGTGATATTTGTTGAGTGCTTACTGCGCCCACAGCACTGAACTAAGCGCTTGGAAAAGTATAATACAATAGAGTTGGTAGACGTGATCCCTGCTCACAGTGGGTTTACAGTCTAAAGGGGAGAACAGAGAATAAAACAAACTACAGATAGGAGAAATAGGTATCTGCATGGGTGCTGTGAGGCTGGGATGAGTAACAAAGTCCTTAATCAATCAATCATCAATCGTATTTATTGAGCGCTTACTGTGTGCAGAGCACTGTACTAAGCGCTTGGGAAGAACAAGTTGGCAACATACAGAGACAGTCCCTACCCAACAGTGGGCTCACAGTCTAAGAGGGGGAGACAGAGAACAAAACCAAACATACTAACAAAATAAAATAGAATAGATATGTACAAGTAAAATGAATAGAGTAATAAATATGTACAAACATATATACATATATACACAGGAATACACAGCCAAGGGCAGAGTCAACACAGAGGGGAAGAGAATAGAATAAATGAGGGCTTAGTTGGGGTAGCCTCTTGTAGATGTGATGTTAGGAGGGTTTAGAAGATGGGGAGAGTGGTGGACTGTCGGATATGAAGGGGATGGGAGTTCAAGGCCCGAGGTTGGTAAGGGGTCAGTGGCAGTATAGATGAGATCGCGTTACAGAGACTGCATGTGGCCACACATACAATAATAATAAAAATAATAATGATGGCATTTATTAAGCGTTTACTATGTGCAAAGCACTGTTCTAAGTACTGGGGAGGTTACAAGGTGATCAGGTTGTCCCATGGTGGGGCTCACCATCTTAATCCCCATTTTACAGATGGAGGTAACTGAGGCACAGAGAAGTTAAGTGCCTGGCCCAAAGTCACAGAGCTGACAATTGACAGAGCTGGGATTTGAACCCGTGAACTCGGACTCCAAAGCCTGCACTCTTTCCACTGAGCCACGCTGCTTCTCCAAGCCTACTGCACCCGGTATTCCCAGGCGGTCTCCCATCCAAGTACTAACCAGGCCCGACCCTGCTTAGCTTCCGAGATCAGGTGCATTCAGGGTGGTATGCTACCAATTTGTACTTCCCAAGTGCTTAGTACAGTGCTCTGCACACAGTAAGCGCTCAATAAATACAACTGAATGAATGAATCATCATCATCATCATGATCAATCGTATTTATTGAGCGCTTACTATGTGCAGAGCACTGTATGAATATTCTCTACGGAAACACACCACTAAGCTGTATTCAGAGTCTGCTGGGGTACTCTGAGCAGGTCTTTTCTTTTTTTTTTTTTTTTACAGGTGCTTTTTTATGGTATTTGTTAAGCATTTACTATGCACTGTTTTAAGCACTGGGGTAGGTTAATTAGGTCAGACACAATCCCTGTCCCATGGGGATCACAATTAAGTAGAAGGGATAACAGGTATTCCATCCCCATTTTACAACTGAGCCACAGATTAGTGAAATGACTGGTCCAAGGTCACACACAGCAAGCCACTGGCAGAACCAGGATCAGAACGCAGTCCTCTGACTCCCAGGCAGGTGCTCTATCCATTAGGCCACTTTGCCTGAGCTCAGTTGGTGGGTTCTAAGATTGGATCGGCAAATTGTGGAAGAGTTTAGAGCTAGTTATTTCGCTCTGCCTGGGTGGGTTATCTGCTATTTCGCATATTCGTGCAATAGCTTCCCATCACTGAGAACCCAGAAGGAATGTAGCACTCCACCGGAGGATCTGCTAGTGTTTTGGCACCCAATGGACACTGAATAAAAGTTGTCACAACACTTTTTTCCAACTCTGTTAGGAGTCAAGAGGCTCCCGGCTTGGAACCTCCCAATTAGACGAAAGAGAAGTGAGATAAACAGTGAGTTAAAGATCATCTATGCAATAAGATATTATCCTGTCATCACTCGGTTCAGTTCACACAATTTCACTCTGTCTCCCACACCTCTCTGCTTATTATGTTGGGCAGTACTTAAATATACAGGCAGTTATCTTTGACTTTTGAGCAGAAATGCATATGGATTACAAAGGGGGTTGTTTTCTATAGAAGACTTTTTTCTTCTTCCCTCCCTGGCCACTCCCAGTTAATGCATTTTCTCCCCAGAGTAAGCCACAAAGGAAGCTATTCATAACCAGACTCCTCATCCAAAAGCATGAATCTAGAGGAAGCCACAATAAATGGTCCAATTTTTTTCCACTTCAGAAGCAAAGTATCTCGTAAATCAAAAGACCAGACCAACAACAAAAATCTGAAAAATAACAGAATGATGGCACGTTTCAAGACGTGAGAGATTGATCAGAATGTGAATTTAACAGTTCAATAAAAATCAGCTTTTGGATGGTGACGAGAGGCCATGCAAGTGTGGCAGCAATTAACAAGGTCAAGACCACAAAATCAACAAGTTCCTCTGTTAAATTAAAACCAAATATTTCAGGATTGGGATTTTGAAGAAATTTGCCAAAGCAAGAGGAACAAAGCTAAGCTAAAATGCCAAAATTAAATGGACCCTACACTTGCAAACTGAATGAAAGAAAAGAGGGCAGGATTCCTTGTTATGTCAGTGGAATAAAAATAAATTCTTAAATTTACAGAACTATCTGAGATTTAATTGCAGCCCAAATAGAAATGATATTGCAATTGAGTAAAAAACATGAAGCGTGGAGAAGCAGCGGAGAAGCAGCGTGGCTCAGTGGAAAGAGCACAGACTTTGGAGTCAGAGGTCATGGGTTCAAATCCTGGCTCCACCATTTGTCAGCTGTGTGACCTTGGGCAAGTCACTTCACTTCTCTGGGCCTCAGTTACCTCATCTGTAAAATGGGGATTAAGACTGTGAGCCCCCCGTGGGACAACCTGATCACCTTGTAACCTCCCCGGCGTTTAGAACAGTGCTTTGCATATAGTAAGCGCTTAATAAATGCCATTATTATTATTATTATTATTATGAAACATGTATAGGAAGCACGAACTTCCTAAATATGCCAGAAGAGGAAATTTATAAATGAAAGAAATGTTGGTTGGTTCTCAAAATCTTCCTTTCCCATTCAGCAGTCCCACTGTGTTCAACGTGAGCACAGAAGTATCACAAGCATACAGAGGATGCAGTAGGGTAGGAAATTGGGCCCCCTAAAAAGAAAAAAAACTTAGTGCAAACTGAAAAGTGCAAAGTCCTCTATGGAAATGAAGTCGGACTACCTATAATAATAAATTTATTAGGAATACAATGAGCTTGAATCTAACCTGGTTAAAAAATAAGTTTCATTAATAGCCTTAAAGGCCACTGAGGTTCCTTTGGGGAACTGCCTTTTCTAGTGTCCCTAATGGCATTCCGATAATAAGGAAGACTGTTCGGCTCTCTCAACGGTAACATCAAGCCCAATATTTAGGAATCAGCACTGAAGATCCCAGTGCCTCTTGAAACCCTATTTGGTCTTGAATCCCATGCCTCCCCTAGATTTTACCTTATGAACTGCTCCTCTTTCGTGTTTTTTGTTTTTCTTTTTAAATAAATGGAGGAATTGAGGGAAAATGCGCTCATGGCCATACAGCACTAGGAAAATAAATAAGGGATGGAATAAACCGAGAATTTCTGTTTCTCAAACCCTTATTCTAATCAACGAGATCACTGTCTCAGTCAACTAGGAGCTTTTGGAGTGGGGGGCAGGCATACTTGGAGGGAAAATCGTGAGGAGAATGACCATCCGGACCAGGCTTGGGAAAAGTGGTACTAGGCTGGTAAAAGCAGTAGAGGTGACACACTAGGGGAGGCAGCCCACGGAAAGATGGCACGACTCCTCTCACCAAGGCTGACAACAGTAGACAACAGGTCTACTCGTCTTATGGCTAAAAAAGAACAGGAAAGGAAGGACTCCATCAATTCCTACACATCCTTGCCCTATTTGAAAGACAACAAACTATCCAAAACAGTCATATAATAAAAAGATTTTGTGTAGGAACGACACATTTCTGAAGAGCTTCGTGTGTTTTAGGGACCTCGGTTGAGAGGGGGAGGGAGTGGCAGGAAATGTGGGCGGGGTCAAGGCAAACTTTATTAGCCACATAGAATTTATTTTTGAAGTTATAAATGACTAGTGAAAGTCATTTGCCAAGCAGAAATATTTTTTCGAAAAAATTCAGTCATTCAATAGTAGTTATTGAGATCTGTGTGCAAAACATGGTATTAAGTGCTTGGGAGAGTGCAATATAATGATAAACAGACACATTCCCTGCCCACAGGAAGCTTTCAGTCTAGAGAAGACTTCTTTTAGAGAAGAAGACTCCTTCTTCTAGGGAGAAGCAGCGTGGCTCAGTGGAAAGAGCATGGGCTTGGGAGTCAGAGGTCGTGGGTTCTAATCCTGACTCCGCCGCTTGTCAGCTTTGTGACTTTGGGCAAGTCCCTTAACTTCTCTGGGCCTCAGTTCCCTCATCTGTAAAATGAGGATTAAGACTGTGAGCCCCACGTGGGACAACCTGATCACCTTGTATCCACCCCAGCGCTTGGAACAGTGCTTCGCACATAGTGAGCCCTTAAACAAATGCCATCATTATTATTATTATTAGAGGGCAGACAGACATTAACATAAATAAATATATTACAGATCTGTACTGAAGTGCTCTTTATACCAACAGTTACTTGGTATAAAAATCAGAAGTTATAAAAAGTGTTCTTGCATGTTATCCCTGCTTTTAACCTCACCATATTTTTAAGGTGTGATAAAAAAAATCTCTACATCAAACTAAAATTAAAATAACGTTTCGATAACATTAAATAAAAATAACACTGCTTATCTAGGTGGGAAGAAGGAACATAAAATCTGAAATACATGAAGTAGAACAGGAGATGACTGATTTCTTAAACCATAAATTCCTCTCAAACACACCTAACTCAAAAGGTGCAGAATAATGTAGTACTATGAAAGGCTCTCTAGAAACACAGGACCACAATTTCATCCTGCTCTTGTGACCAAACGAGCCATTTCAACTTCAGTGGTTAGTGAAGTCTTCAGAAAGTCACAATGGAATTACTTTTAATTACTGACAGGACACGAAAACTGAACTTAACACTTCTAGACTGAAGCACAGACACATTTCTTCCCTTTGTAAGAACAAAAAGAGAAGAGACTCATTCTCAATATGCCCAAATATCCCGATGTATATCCCGACTGGAAAGCGTGTCATTCAGAAATGTTTATGTGGTTAAGAAAAAGGGCCTGACATATCTGAAAGAGCCTCCGGGGTCACGTATCAGATAGCAACATTAGATTCCCATAAAAAAACAAGGAGGAAACAGATGTAATGTGAATGATATTTTAATAGTTTAACAGAAGAGAGAGAGAGATTCTAATGACTAGGAAGTAGCAAATGTCACTCTGTTTTAAAGTAAAAGAGATAAGATCCAGGGAATCACAGGCCATTTAGCTTAACCTCTGTGGTCGGAAAAAACTCCTAAAGTTGCTTTTACAGGAAACAACCCAAAGTTACTTCTAGACCTGAGGGCTTATATAAGATGTCTTGGGCATTTAAACAAATCTCCTCCTGAGTTACAAATTTACCCGATGGGAAGATAATACAGTGATGTGGGATAAAAGGAATGAAGCTGACATTATCTAGATTTCCCAAAGCATTTGATGAGGTGCTACGGCAATTCATTTAGGAGATAACAGCTCATCGGGAAAGTGATTGACTAGACTGAAATGAATACGCTGAAACAAACCAGAAAATGAAAATTAAGGGGATTCTGACAGGAGAGCTACATTTTCACATGTATTACTATTATTTTATTTCGGTGGTCAAATAGTCATAGGCTGCACAGTAAAACAGGAAAAAGGCAAGAGGAGGAAACATTTGAAAGGAAAAAATGTCCATTAAAAGTATACTCATCTTTCAGTATCAGGTGAGAGGCAAGAGTTAAACACACAGTGTAGGATTAATGGAGTAAAACATATCCTTGCAGTACACCACCCCCATAAAAATTCCCCTTAAACTGAACCCTCCTGTGTCATCACATCAATATTTCCATTTCCCATGTGAACTCTCATTTTAATAGGAAAAATGTACAATATTAGGTTCCATTTTTCACATGCTCCTGGCCTATGATGAAAGCTAAATATCAATTATTTCGAGTGTTCAGCATTTATTCAATTATTTCGAGTGTTCAGCATTTATTCAAATTCTAGTGATTTACAAAAAATGTCCATAGGACTTTGTCCTAAAATGCTAATTTTGGGTCAGGATGATCTGCTAATAAAATTCCACTCTCCACAACTAGTGCCAGTGAGGCTAAAAATGCAAAATACCCAAGTCGCATTTATTTTGGGAAACTTGAAAATACAGGGAATCAACACAAGATTAGGGCACTGCCACACTAATGCAAATGGAAAGGTAGATGCTCATCTTCAAAGCAACAGATCTGATCTCAGGAACCTCTTGATCTTTTCAAATAACTCACTCCACATATACTTTTAATCATTTTAGCCAATGGCTATTTGTGCTGCTAGCCTTTATTTAATGAAGGCACTCTGACTGGTAGAGATAAAAGAACTACCCCGCCTGGATTGAAGCCCACAGCAATATTTCATGACCTACTGTAAAATCCACTTAAGAACTCGTCTATTTTATTTCTGACTTCAAGGAATAAATAAGAGTCAATCCTTCAGGATTCAAGTCTCTATCAAGCATAAAAGGATCATTCACATCCTTGTAAAACACTCTGTATTTACTGGCAACATTTCAATAGCCTGTTTAAAAAGATCAGGTATTCACCATTACTGCTGAGATGAAAACCAAACAGTAAATCAGAAAGTCTGACACAATCATTTACTTGAACATCATTTTCATTCAGAGTAGATTTTTCAACTTTCTACAGCTTAATATCTGGTAATCTCCTTTCCATTTCCCTTGCTCTCTCCTCTGCTCAAATGTCAAGTCAGAGGCATAAACCTTCCAGTAATGTCAAAGCTGTTATCCACTTGTGGGAAGGGAGGTAACTATTACATTGTACTCTTCTAGGTGCTTAGTACACTAGTGTGCAGACAGCAAGCACTCAATAAATACCCCTGATTAATTAAAGCACCATAAGCCAAAATGGGCAAAATCTACTGTGACATATCACCACTCTGCAGGGATGCAGTTTGGCCTAGTGGAAAGAGCATACGCCTGGGAGTCGGAGGACCTGAGTTCTAATCCTGGCACTGCCACTTGTCTGCTGAGTGACTTTGGGCAAGTCACTTAACTTCTCCGTGTCTCAGTTACCTCAGCGGTAAAATAGGGATTAAAGCTGTGAGCCCCACGTGGGACAAAAGCGCTTAGTTCAGTGCTCTGCACACAATAAGCCCCACGTGGGACAACCTGATCACCTTGTAAATTCCCCAGCGCTTAGAACAGTGCTCTGCACATAGTAAGTGCTTAATAAATGCCATTATTATTATTATTAATAAGCACTCAATAAATACGACTGAATGAACATGGACTGTGTCCAACCTGATAAACTACGATCTAGCTCAGCGCTTAATACAGTCCCTGGCACCTAGTAAGGGCTTAACAAATACTATATGAAAAAAGCCAGCACACTAGAGAAGGATTCACAAAGCTATCATGGACTTACTTCGTTTGAACCAACAAGCTTTCCAAACGAAAGAGTATCCACTGGGCCTCAAACTTTGTCAGTATTCACCATGCAGTAGTAATCTGTCCAACCTGATTTGCTTGTATCCACCTCAGTGCTTAGAACAGTGTCTGGCACATAATAAATGCTTAACAAATACCACGGCAATTATTATTATTTTTAAGTGGAAAAATAAGCATCCAAAGTAAGTGGGTCTGTTGTACAGCAACCAAGGTAAGGCTAACATTCATCAGTAGGCCCGAAACAAAATAAAATACAAATCATCAAGTTATAAATGTGCTAAATGCGGCTTCTTTTCCAAAGAAGCCAGAATGCTTCACTATGTCAGCCTCTGTGACATAGTTTTGATAAATAATAAACTCCTGAAAGGTCATCCACTTCCCTTGGTTATAGCATTTTTCACTGAAAGGACATCAAAGACTGTCTTGGAGGAAAATGATGGCCACTCAGTAGATTGGCTTGGTGTGCAGAGATGTCATATTTAAGACCTTTGCCAGAGGACCATTTATCTACTAAAATGGGCTCTTCTAAGGCCTGGAAAGGGCCACAGTTGGCTGATTAGAACTGCAGTTGCTACATTCGATGCACAATTGGTGCTCTTCGATGTGGCCCCGAGGGAAAGACAGCGGACGATTTTAAAAAGGCTCTTACCGGAGCTGTAGTAAAGGTCTGGCCTTTCTAGAATATCGCCTTCATGGATATATGGCTCAATCCGATCGTCCCCATACAAGAATTGTTCACTCTCATCCATCTGGCGACTTTCCACCATCTCCAGCCACTGGGAGTTGTGCCAGCGGAACTTCTCACTCTGGATTTTTTTGGCCCATTCTTCATCATATTCCTATTGAAAATGAACAGCCCATCATTTTACTTCATACTTTTCTGTGGGATCCATTCACCTTACAACAAACCATCACTACTTCCTTTCTGGATGAAAACTCTTTTGGGAACTTTCAGTTGAGAAAAGAGATATTTAAAAATCAATTTACAATTTTCATCATTATAATAACAATGATGATAATAATAATAATAGTCGTATTTGTTAAGTGCTTACTATTTGCCAAGCATTGCACTGAGTGCTGGAGTAGATACCAGATAAGCAAGCCTCACATGGAGCTCACAGTCTTGGTAGGAGGGAGAACAGGTATTGATTCCCCATTTTGCAGCTGCGGGAATGGAGGCACAGAGAAGTCAAGTGACTTGCCCAAGGTCACACAGCAGGTACACGGATTAAAACCCAGGTCCCCTAACTCCCAGCCCTGTGCTCTTCCCACTCAGTTATAAAAAAAAAACAACCACAAAAAAACATACAAGGTGAATGAAGTGATCACATTCCCCTCAAATTATACACATAGTTCTCCAAGTCAACAATTTCTATTGTTGAAAAGTAATTCCACAAATATCTCTTACTTATGACAAGTCAGGGCTGGAATTAACTCTTACTTCTGCTTAAGCAAACACATTACAGGCAGTTAAATCCCAAAGACGGAATCTAAGAGTGACTAACTCTACGTAAGTACTCATATTTAAGCTTTCAAATAGCCTCATAACTGTAATTGTTTGTGGCATACTGGATAGACTGTTTCGCTTCATGTTTACATTCCTCATGTTTGGATAGCTCCTTCCAGCCGATACAACACGTTGCTATAAAAATATACTGCATACTTTGCCCAGTGTCCAAGTTAAAAATGTAACAAAGTGTTAATCACGGAAAGATAAATAGCAATAGAATCCATTAAGACGCAGCTTTTCCATCCATATATTTGGGTGAAAAGAATTTTCTGTTGATTACCCATAACCTGAGACACCCTTGTTTTAGTTCAAGGCGGCTGGGGGCCAAATTCAACTGATATGTACCGAAAAAAGAGGTAACGTGTTCAACAGAGAAGCCCAGGCAGCTAGTAAGCAATATGCTTTGAGATGCTTTCATTAGCCGAGGTATTTTTCATTAGCCCAAGGGAAATGAGTCCAATAATCGCCAAGGATGAAGAGGGTGGACGACAGACTGGAGAAGAGCCCAAGCTGAGGAGAGGCATGGTAGAAGACCCGGGCTTGGATGTTAACTGGCCAGAAACCCCAGTAGGTGCCCAGGACTTTCTGGTAACACTCACCATTGGTTCTTCAATATTATACGAAGTACTGAGTATTAGTGGAAAGAGCAAAGGACAGGGGATAGGACACCTATGTTCTAATCCCAGCACCATCACTTGTGTGCTGTAGGATTTGGGGCAAGTCACTTTCCCCATCTGTAAAATGGGCATTCAATTCCTGTTCTCCCATCTCCTTAGACTGTGAGACTCATGTGGGTCTGTGACTGAGCTCTTTGAATTGTACCAACCCTAGAGCGTAGTACAGTGCTTGGCACACAGTAAGTGTTGAACAGATGACTCTATTATTATTATTATAATATTAGATTCTTGTTATCAGACATAAAGGAAACAACACTGCGAGTAGCTTAGCACCAATGCAGACAAAATGGTATCATTGTAGTGCCTTTTCCTTACCTCTTCAATTGACTTCACTAACATTACTTCTCCTGGACAGATAGAAATAATCCTTTTAGAGAATCATGAAGAATGCTACTTGATGTTTAGCTGTACTCCTTCAAAGAACTTCATCATCATCAATTGTATTTATTGAGCGCTTACTATGTGCAGAGCACTGTACTAAGCGCTTGGGAAGTACAAATTGGCAACATATAGAGACAGTCCCTACCCAACAGTGGGCTCAACTTCAGCAGATTAATAACCTGATTAATCATCTGGATGGTGGAATATGCCACGGAGATGACAGACAAACATTATGATCTGAAAGGGATTTATTCTACTTCTGAATTCATTAGAAGAAAAAGGAATTCCCAAGATTAATAAGGCCTTAGGAAAAAAGATCACCCTTCCACTGGCATCTGGCTTGGGGAGACCACGGTCAAACTCATCATAGTGAATATGGTCCTGTGAAGGTCTAAGTTCATAGTCTCCTCCTGAACATAGTCAGTGACTTAAATAAATCCGGATGCTGATGACGGATAAGATGCTTCGATATGCCATTACACAATTTGGGCAGTCAGGTAATGTGACATACACAGGGGATTCAAAATCCCGACCCACCAACTACCTATTGGTCAAAAACCAGGACTACATTTCATGTTGAAAATTGGCTCACAGGCTGGGGGAGAAGGAGAGAGAAAACACGCCAAAGTAAGTTAGGTCCAAAGATCTTGTTTTTCACATTCTAAGGCAAGAAATGAGTACATTTTCCACCCCAAGTGGCTTTCTGAAAAGGATAAATCAACCCCAGGTGCTCAGAGCTTCTACTCCTTTTTAGTACCAGAAATCCGGTCCATCTGAACTAAACGTTAGGACTAATTAAAATTCTATTCTTGGCTTGTGAGAATGGCAGTTTGTTTCTAATGTCGGGCAGGAAGCAGATTTTTCATTTTAGTCCAGAAATTAATAACCTGATTAATCACCCGGATGGCGGAATATGCCAGGGAGATGACAGAAAAACATTATGATCCGAAAGATTTATTCTACTTCTGAATTCATTAGAAGAAAAAGGAATTCCTGAAAAGAGGAACCAAGTTGACTTATTTAAGTTTAAGTGAATGGATCTCTGGGACAGAATCAGGAGTTGGGATTCTGCCAACTTTGATGAAAATCTACGTAAAAAACACATTAGTTGCCGAATCCATCAAGAGGTAGGCCTAGCTGCTGGAATCGATGGACCAAAATCTGTGAGATGTTACAGAACTTGGCAAAAAAAATAAAATAAAATCCCAAACACACACTCATAATTTATTTAGCCAACTGCGCAATGCTCTGCACGAAGGGAAAAATTCCTGCCTGCTCTTGGGGCGATCAGCTTACGCCCCACAGTAAGATTTTATTGTCCTAATTTAACCAAAAAAATTCTTATGAAGACAGCTACGGGCAGAAATGCAGTTATGTGCTTTCTTAACATGCAACCTTAGTTTTGTGCAGTGCTGTGAGCAAAACTCATAGTCCTCAGAAAATCTCTTAAGTGAACCCGCTTTTCTGCAGCAGAAGACAGTTCTTCAAAAAAAAAATTCCAGACTACTTGGCAAAATGTCAAGAGCAAACGAAAAACTTTTGTCATCAGTAGGGTTGATGTTTTACATTCACTTTTCATATGTTAGCAGGGTATAACTCTTTTGCAGATAATTCGCTAAATCAATCATCCACCCATGATTAGGGTCTAGAATCTGCTCATTTTCATCACCTACTTACTAGACTGGTTTCTATTTTGCCAAATAATTTCCAATACTTTCCAAACAAACCTCGATGCCCTCTCTCTAACAAAAGCATGGGGAAAACAGTCCCCACCCCTCCATTTGTGTGTTTGCTTTCCAGGAGCATTCCCTAGCAGGGAGAAGCCACATTCTTTCTATGTATACCTCCCTAAGCCCAGAATACTTTCCCAAACCCTTTCCTTAGCCTGAAATGCACTGCAACCTAATCTGTCTCAAAACCTCTTACTGGGCAAGAATTTTCAAAGAAATAACCTTGAATTTTAATTGTGAAATTGTGACCCTACAAACAGAAACGCACATGTTACCTATTCTTCCAACCACTCAATTCAGAATTGGCCCATCGTTTCTGGACCTGAAAGAGATTAGGCTTGGACTAAAAATAAAAATCAAATTGTGAGTAAAATGATGCTAATACCTGAAAATTGGTACTGCATGCCATGAGGGACTAATGAGTTTTCAGTAATTCCTGAAAAGTGATGCAACACTCCAATGACGTGCGTTGCAAGAATCTTTGTGCGCTGATAATTTCTCTAACTGGAAATCCGTATTAGGTCCTTCGTTTATTTTTCCCAAGATTCCAAACTTCTGCCAAACCAGGAGATCTGCATTTGAACCAGTTTCCTAAATTCTAGTGCCTCTTGCCACTAAAGTCACTAGACCCGTAGCAAAATGCTTTCAGACTCTGGTGGTTGAAAAAACACAAAACTTCCCTCCAAAACCTGTTTCCCATCTGGGACCAAGTTCAATGTCTTAAAATTTGAATGGTCCAAAGCTTTTCTTCTTTTGTTTAAGTAAGCAATGGGTGGGGAGAAGGACAATTAAAGGCTAGTTAGTAAGTTCATCTCCTTTGAAATGATTCATAATGTGATGGGAGAAAAATGAAAGACTATGGCAGTTAGTGATGACATCTGACCAATGCCTTGGAAATGTTCTTTTCGCTCTGTTTGCCTGCCAAAGCTCAAGGGTGAGTTATCTAATATGACAGCCCACTATGCCCATATGTTTTTTCAAGATGGGAAAGACCCACCTTTAAGCACTGACTGATTTTGAAGATGGACAGTGGTGAGAAAAGGAAAAGAAAAGGCGAACAAATATAAAGGAATTAGTTTACAAAATATTTACCTTTCTTTTAATATCTTGAGAAGCGGCACTTAAGGTGGATAGGTCAGAGTGTTGGGGGTAAGAGTCAGTATAATGACTTCTAGATGGACAGCATCATCTTTCCTTGCAGTTGCCTAATAGGTTTTGCTTTTTTATAATGTCTCTCAGGTGGAACGGTTTGACACGAAGATTTATTATGCAATCTGGTGACAACTTGTCAGTTTAAATATTTTCCCTTCCCCTTCGCCCATCCCTTCCCTGATCTCACAGTAGTAAGAACAGGGTTTGTTGGGCATAATATAGTCTCCCTGACAATTGAGAGAAAATGCAAGACATGGCACCATATATGATGGATAGACTGTTGCCTCAACTACTGTACTGCTGTCGGAATCCTTCCGGTACATTGGTATGGAAATAAGTTTTTTGCTGCTAAAAGCAATGGAATTCTATCTAGAAGAATCGCTTCACTGGAGCTCCGCCATCTGAGCTGGAAGCGGAATTTCTGGAATGGCCGCTTTCCCCCTCTAATAATAATAATGGTATTTGTTAAGCGCTTATTATGTGCCAAGCACCGAACTAAGCGCTGGAGTGGATACAAACAAATCGGGTTGGACAGCGTCCCTGTCCCACTGGGGATCACAGTCTCAATCCCCGTTTTACAGGTGAGGTAACTGAGGCCCAGAGAAGTGATGTGACTCGATCAAGATCACACAGCAAAGTGGCAGAGCTGGGATTAGAACCCATGACCTTCTGATTCCCAGGCCTGTGCTCAAGCCACCACGCCATGCCCCTCTAGACTGGAAACTCCTTGACGACAGGGATCGGGTCCACCAACTATGCTGGTAGAGCTTAGTTCAGTGCTCTGTCCACAGTAAATGCTCACAAAATGCCACTGATGGGCACCAGGATATAAGCTGAATACAATTTCAACCTCACTGTTCCTCATCTGCACCAAGGAGTGAGTATTAATATTCAGTACAGCTTTCCTAAGTGCCTCAAATTCTTCCCTCATCATCAATCATCATCATCAATTGTATTAATTGAGCGCTTACTGTGTGCAGAGCACTGTACTAAGCACTTGGGAAGTCCAAGTTGGCAACATCTAGAGACAGTCCCTACCCAACAGTGGGCTCACAGTCTAAAAGGGGGAGACAGAGAACAAAACCAAACGTACTAACAAAATAAAATAAATAGAATAGATACGTACAAGTAAAATAAATAAATAAATAAATAGAGTAACAAATATGTACAAACATATATACATATATACAGGTCATCCATTAGGCTCTTTGGGAGGTGAGGTGTTCGTGTGTGGGGGTGGGAAGGGGAAGGGGTGGAGGATGGGAAACAGTACGGCTGTAATACACAAAACCCTTACTGGTTTTAAAAAGTCACTGCCCCCTCCCAAACTGCTTGGCTGTTTACCAGATTTGGACATTTGGAGATATGGGCACATTATTCCTTTGGAAGTTTTTTATTTTTCCTAAAGGGCATTTGTTAATCAATCAATCAATAGTATTTATTGAGCACTTACTGTGTGCAGAGCACTGTACTAAGCGCTTGGGAAGTACAAGTTGGCAACATATAGCAACAGTCCCTACCCAACAGTGGGCTCACAGTCTAAGCGCTTACTATATGTTAAACACTGTACTAAGCACTCGGGTAGATATAAGTTAATTAGGTGAGACACAGTCCCTGCCTGAGATGGGGCTCACAGTCTAAGTAGGAGGGCTTAAGGGCAGGGGAAATAATAAGCGACTTGCCCAAGGTGACACAGCAGCCAAGGAGGGGAGGCAGGATTAGAATCCAGGCCCTTCTGACACCCAGGCCCGTGCTCTATCCACTAGGCCAGGCTGAACGCTTCTTCAAAGAAAATAAATATAACTGTTGGTATCACAACCCAACCATTGCCAAAGTATGACACTAAAATCCTTCCGAAAAGCCAGTCCACGGGGGAACAGTAGTTGGGTGTTTTCCTTCTTTTTTTGAAATGCTCTGAGTTAAACGGTGCATCCTGGTGCGCTCACTTGGAGACACAGGCTAACCCTTCCATTTAAAGGGAGGGGTGTTTTGTTTTTTACTTTTCTCCAAGGCCCTGACATCATGATCTTAAACACTCGTTTTCCATAAATCTTAAAAGTGTCATGGTTTGATTCTGAGTGGAATGTACCATCCTTTTTGAAGTTCTGCATCTAGTTTTGTTTACTACTGAACCACTGAAACATTATGAAGCGTTAACTGGCCTATTATCAGAGCCTGTTCCCTATCAGGAGTTTTCTTTGTCACTGGCTTCCGTCACACCTTGTATCCGATTAACACACTATAGGATAACACAGAGGTACATAGATCTGCTTTGTGTTCTAACACAGCTGATAGAAAACAGATTTTCCTTTTCTCTTTAATGTGGCTGCCCTCTAATTGAGTCTGTAATACGGTTTATTTAATGCAATTCCTCATTCTAAATTAAAGCAGGTCTAGGGGACCTGAGGTGCTCATTAGGGGTAGGGAGTAGCTGATAGATTGATGTATTGCTTTATAGATTTCTTAAATGAATACTGCCCTGCAATAAAATGTCACAACAGACTAACTGAATTTCAGCGTAATTTCTCTGACAGAAGAGCCACAAGTTTGGTTTCTTTAGCAATTCCAAACCAGAAAACAGAGTACAGTGCTCTCAAACAATAATTACATTCAGCACACCACGGTCGACTTGCTTACTATGAGTTCGGATTGCACCGTGTTATGTCAAATCACTATGAAAAAGACGCCTCTCCATACGCATTAAAATCTACTCTACATTCTGATCATTTTTCATTTGGACAGCCCTCTGGCTTTCCTCTCCAAAGCAGCAATCACCAAGGAAACTACAAAATAATAAACAAACACACTTCACACCCGTAGGTGATAGTCCTGTGGAGAAAATGAGTTAATGAAAAGATATGTGTTGAAATTCTAATAATCTTGGGAGAAGGCCCTGAAATTTTACCTGATGGACTTGTGCGATATGTACACCAAGCTCTAGGAGACGGGCGATATCTAATTTGTTTGGTTAAATATTACCATTTGTTCAAAAGGAACGAATAGGCCACCATTCATTTACAGCACAGAGAACCAGACATTGTATTAACTTGATTTTTCTTTCCACTTATGGAATACACTCTGCATGCGGTTGGTCTCGATCTTGGAATGAAGACAGTCAATGTGTTTCCAACCTCTGGAATACAGTTCTGGAAATAAATTGTCTGACACCAGAGCTTGGAACTAAAATATTAAAACCATTTAGCGTCGGCTGGAGATGAGCTCTTCTGTTGCTGCAGAACACACATGCTGCCCATCTCACTTGCTGCCTCCAAGCAGAATCCTTGCCTGCTCCATGATGGAGTCCAGGTTTGATAAAAAAAAGAAAAAACAAGCCCTAGGGCCTCTTTAAACAAGTCACCATCCACATAACTGGGGCCTCGCTCTTGGCGGGTTGACCTTTGAAGGATTTGGGTTAGGTTACAAGTCCCTTGTTTGCCAGTTGGGTTTGGAACTGGAAGCTCTCCCCACCCTAACCTTCCAAATAAACTATTCTTATTTATTCCACTTGAATTTGCTGGTCTTCTAGTTAGTCCTGTAGACTGTAAGCTCGCTGTGGGCTGTGTCTGTTTAGCATTGTATTGAACTCTCCCAGGGACTTAGTACAGTGCTCTGCACACATTAAGCGCTCAATAAATATGACTGCCTGACTGACTGACTAGTCTCTGTAATACAATCCAGGTCTGAACCAGACAACGAGGAGGATTTTGTCTTTCAGAGGGGGTAATGTATTCTGGGGCTTAAGGTACCATACATGTGCAGATGGGTGTATATCGTCAGGTGAGCTAGAACTCAAATTTTATCACTACTATCCGGTTGGAGCTGAGTCCTAAAAATCAATCAGTCAATCCAGTCTTAACCTGAGAAGCAGCATGGCTTAATGGAAAGAGTACGGGCTTTGGAGTCAGAGGTCGTGGGTTCTAATCCCGGCTCCGCCACTTGTCAGCTCTGTGACTTTGGGCAAGTCCCTAAACTTCTCTGTGCCTCAGTTACCTCACCTGTAAAATGGGGACTAAGTCTGTAGCCCCACGTGGCACAACCTGATTATCTTGTATCTGCCCCAGTGCTTAGAACAGTGCTTGGCACATAGTAAGCTTAACAAATACCATTATTAATAATAATAATAATAACCTCCTTTTAGGGAATCTCTCCCAGTAGCCTCTGGAGCCACAGGGATAAAGTCATTTGCAATAGTGAAGTTTCAAAAGCCCAGTGTCACTCTCATTCTCTTCTTTCACTGCCAAGCCTTGGAAACCTCCTCAATGGTGAGGGAGTGGAGAGTCTCCTTTTAATAAGGATGAATAAAAATTATGGTATTTGTTATACGCTTACTATGTGCCAGGCACTGTACTAAGTGCTGGGGTGAATACAAGCAAATCAGGTTGGACACAGTCCCTGTCTCATGTGGGGCTCGCAATCTCAACCCCCATTTTCCAGATGAGGTAACTGAAGCCCAGAGAAGTGAAGTGACTTGCCCAAGGTCATACAGCAGTCCAGTGGCAGAGCCGGGATTGGAAACCATGCCCTTCTGACTCCCAGGACTGTGCTCGATCCACTAGCCCATGCTGCTTTTCTGCGGGGACTCCTGAAACTCTGAAAGTCTTCCCAGGGGAACAAAACTTCTCCCTATCTGAGAGGAGCCTTCCAGAGCCTTGAGTTCTAGAAGCAGATACTGCGATTCCTCCGTTTGATCCGTATCTGTTGAGAGGCACCTAGGAAATCTTGTGGTTCCTAGGGGAAGAAGTATTGGACCAGAATCCTCCTATGGGCTCCTTCCAGAATAAAAGGGTCAGGGTTTACACTCCCGGGGAGCCCCCCAACCATGAGAGTACCCCAGTTATTTAAGGATGGCTTAGGGAGGTGGTCACAAAGCCCGCATCACCTCGTCATGTGGTAATCCTCAGTGGTACATGCTGTACTAAAGAAACACATCTGTTTCGATTCATCAATGACAGACTTGAGCCAAGCTATATTAAACAAATCATCACTAGTGTAACATTTCCATAATTTCTGTGACAATTACTTTAGTATAGAAAGCATATTTCCCCAAGGCTTGCAAGGCATCTAATTTTCCTCAGTGCTATTCCAAACACACTATGCCAGTACTGCGCGAAAGAGGAGTTTGTCTCCTTGAAAATAAGTTGCCCTAAAGGATGAAAATGCTCCACAAATTTCAGACTCTTCACTGTTACAGGAACCAGGCGTAGGCTGAGAAAAATGAAGTGCAGAATTCTAGAGCTGGGCAGAACCTCAGGAGAGATAATTTAGTAGAGCCTTTTGTCTTGACTGGACTACACATAAACCACGGAAGAAAAACGGTTGTCTGCCCAATCCTTAAAAACTTCCAAGGGTGGAGATTCTATGACCTTTCTTTATACATTTTCCCAGTATTTAATTGTTTTTGACGGTAGGTAAATCACCTTATATATAAATGAAATCGTCCTCAATACCATTATATCCATCCCCTCAAACTCCTTCCTCTGTGGAGACGGAGCATGACATCATCCTCAACCTCGTAATAGTAATGATGATGATAATGTTACTAACATACATTAAACTGTTAACACTGGGCTAAACGCTGGGGTAGATACAAGATAATCAGATTGGATCCAGTTCTTGTCTCACATGGGGCTAAGGAAGAAGGAGAAAGGGAATTTCAATCTCATTTCACCGATGGGGATAGTGCGGCTGAGAAGAAGGTACGTGACTTGCCCAGGGTCACACAGCAGATGGAGGAGGGAAAAGAACCCAGGTGTGTTAATTCCCAGTCCTGGCATCTTTCCATTTGGCCTGGGTGCTTCTAATAACCTCAGCTACATAACTAAATTTGTTGGTCCCGTGCAGTGCCAGGCACATAAGGAAACCAAGAACCAGGACAAGTAAGTGGTTGCTAGTGTCTAAACGGTAACCCGACTGGTGTTTTCCCTCCCACTCTGCTCTGTCCCTGAAGAAGAGAAACGCTTTGCCCTGACGGAAAGAGCATGGGCTAGGGAGCCTGAGGACCTGGGTTCTAATTCTGGCTCTACCATTTGTCTGCTGGGTGATCTTGGACAAGTCACTTCTCTGTGTCTACGGTTCCTCATCTGTAAAATGGGGATTAGATCCTACTCCCTCTTATTTAAACCGTGAGCCCCATGAGGGATGGGGCCTGGGCCCAACCTGATTATCGTGTATCTACCCTACTGCTCAGAACAATGCTTGGAACACATTAAGTGCTTAACAAGTACCATAAGAAAAAAAAAAAAGAAAAATCTGGAGAGCAGGATGATTCACCAAGGTGGGGATGAAGAAGAGCCCATGCCCTGGCTCCCTTGTAGTATCGGGCTGTTACCTTCAACTCACCCCCACACTTCTCCCTCGGGCTCCCAGGTTAAGACTCTAGCATTATAGACTGCTATCACTCTCACTGCCAGTTTCCTTCTCATGGAAGTTTGATTCACAGGTTGCTAGTAGCTAAAATGTTACCAGCTTTGAGGTTGGAACCAGATGGAGGGCAACCAATAAGAGCAAAAACTGGGGTAGTTATTAACCACCTGTGATATGCCAAGCACTGTGTGCATGGACAAAATAATGAGCTTGGGATACATGCCTGCCCCAGATAGCTTTCGCCATCTAAAAGGAACAGAGAGCAGGCCTCTAATCTCCATTTCCAGGTGGTGAAACTGAAGAACAGAAAAGTTACGTGACTTGCCCAAGGTTACACCACGCCAATGGCACAGCTGGGATTAAAACCCAGGTCTCCTGACTCTCAGATCCTTACTCTTTCCACTGGCCAAACCTTCCTCCTCATCTCTATCCATCTAAGTGTAATCACCTTTCTTCACAGGCACAGGCGATTAACCAAAAAAGGGAAGGAATTTAGTTTGGTTCTTTGCCACGGCAGTTCAGACCATCCTTAGCCAGTTCATGTGTCACAGGCAGGGACCGTGTCTACCCAACACTGATGAATCGTATTCTCCCAAGTGTTTAGTGCAGGGTTCTGCACACAATAAGCTCTCAATAAATACTACTGATTGATTAACCTGAAAGGCAGGCAGTTAGCACTGGAAATACCCAGCAGGCCTCTCCAAGAGTACAATTTATTTTTTCTTTTATTTTCCATCAACAAATTGAGTACTTTCAATTCCATTCCATCTAATTTCTCTACATGCTTCTGCTTAGAGTGAGCAAACTTTAGAACCAAAAGACAGATCTGCCCTATTACAAGATATATGATAGGGTGGTGTTACATAGGTTCTATTAACTATTCAGTGATGATATCTGAGTTCAGCCTCAGGCTTTGCTTTCTTTCCCCCACCCCAAGCCACATGGTCAGTAGGTAAATCATATTTTAAATGCACGCTGCGAATGGATCCATTGGTTCATCCCAAGCAGATGAAATACTTTGGAATACTGCCCAGCTTTTTGTTTCATTTGCGACTAACTTAGTTAGACAAGCTGTAGCTCAAGGGAGCCATACTTACCCTGCCAGTTGAATTTCTTATAGCTGTTTCTGCTTTTTCGAAGATCTCAAATCACAAGGATATGCTGCTGCACTGATTTAGCATTCAATCAATGGTATCTATTGAGTGCTTTTTAGACGCTGAACAATGAACTGAGTGCTTGGGAGAGTACAATACCAAAGAGTTAGCAGACATGCTTCCTGCCCATATCGAGCATACAGTCTCGACGGTATTGATACTGGTATTGATATAAAAGGGTAGGGACCATTTACCATTCACCCCTACCATTTCTGTAACACAGTTTCTTAAAGATCCCTGACCCAGACTAGGAAGGTTTAGTTCACAGACTGAATAGATGACACTCAAGACTAAGGTTAGGCATGATACTTAGTGCATAGCAGAGTAGCAAAATCATAGAAACTTGATTGAATTACTGAATTGGGGGTGATTTTCCAACACTTATTATTAAAAGGGTCTACTGAACCCCTTCAACTGAACACTGGTATTAACAGAACTCACAACCAACCCTAGGAACGATGGGTACTAAACAAGAAAAATACCCCAAATAAAAGTAGTTCTAAAAACAACAAAAAGTCACCTAACCCCAACCCTGAGTGCTTTTTCAAGTAAAGGTAGGACATTTAAAAGCTAACTGAACTGGGAAGCAAAGTTTTTAACAATGTTTAAAACCTGAATTTAACCGGGATCATATTTCCCCAACTTTAATAAAAGGCAAAGTTGTTCTGTATTTGCATTGCTTATAGGATAAAATGAGCCAAGTGTAGCTCTACCTTGCAAGTGGAATTCATTTTCAATTCATAAAAATGTCTTATGAAAATAATTTAGCACAATGCAACGAAGTGCACGATTTTCCTTCTCAGCATGCAAATACATGATGTGAAAGAACCCTCTTCAAGTGGAAGAGGTAATTACTTACCGCTATAATATCTAATGTGTTATCACAGACTTTACGGATCTCGGCATTTTTATCGTGCATCAGGTCTATAAGATAAGCTGGAGCCTCTGGGTAAAAATGGTTAAAGAATGCAAAGTGGTTTCCAATTGGCTAAGGATTGTCAAATACTTGAAAAAGAAAGTAGCATTAATTGGTAATCTTCTTTAACTAGAAACAAACATGAAACTTGAGCAGAATCTTTGAATATGGCATGTGCTGAAAAAGAGCACTACATACAACATACTGATGAAAAGAAATAGCTCAATTTTGTTGGAGGAATAAATTGTGGGAAACCCAAACATTTGACAATACATTAAACAGACTGAAATGTTTTACTAAATTGCTTCCCTTGTAGAACTTCTTAATATATTTTTAAAACTTGAGAAGGCATAAAAGACTAACTTCTAAATGGTTTATCTTAAATAATGTCAAATGATGTGAATTTATGAGCACATAGTCATATATCTACATATCTGATCTACAGCTCTAAGTTATAAAATGCATTTCAATGGTTTACTTAAAACAAACCTTATTTTAGGAAGATAAATAGAACCACCTGTTGCACTTAAGGAATTCAGGAGATAGAAACAGAATGATGACAGTCATCTGAGAAGTCCAAAATAGCATTTAATACTGAATTTTTTTTTAAAGACATCTTATTTCTGATATCATCGGGTGGATCTTATTTCATCCAAAATGTAACTCGTGGTAAACCTGAAACTCTGCCAGGAAATTCATTTACAAAGAGACTGAAATCAAGGGATTCAAGCTGAACTTATTAAAGCTAGATTCCATAGGTATGTTTCTAAGTCAACAGTTGTCTTCCACAAAGAGTAAAAGTTAATTGAGTGAAGATTCTAACACGGAAACTCCCCATGAAATAACCATGAGCAAGAGGAGTAAGGTTTTCTCAGCGGCTAGGCCCTCAGACATGTCATGTTAGGTTAATGAAATTACAGTTCAGTCTAGAAAGCGAAAAAAGACTAGCTAAAAATAAGATGAAAATGGATATGAAAGAAAGAGGAAAATAATAATAATACTGGTATTTCCTGAGTGCTTTTTGGGGGCCAAGCACTGTGTAACACAGTAGGGGTAGAAACACGACAATAAACAAAAGACCGGGAAGAGGCAACCAAGATAAGCTGCATGGCTTATTGGAAAGAGCATGGGCTTGAGAGTCAGAGGTCGTGGGTTCTAATCCCAGCTCTGCCCCTTATCAGCTGTGTGACTTTGAGCAAGTCACTTAACTTCTCTGTGCCTCGGTTCCCTCATCTGTTAAATTGGGATTAAGACTGTTAGCCCCATGTGGGACAACCTGATTAGCTTGTATCTACCCCACTGCTTAGAACAGTGCTTGGCACTAGTATGCACTTAAATACAATTATTATTATTATCATCATCATAAGGGGAATGGAAAAGCTTGCTTATGAAGACAGACGGAAAGAGTTTGGATTCTTCAGTCTGAAAAGATAAAGGCTGTAAAGGGGTCCAACTGAATCCTACAAAATCATGACGAGTGACTGGGTGAACACAGAATTATTCTTTTCCAAATTCCATAATATCACAATAAGGTGGCAGTCACTGAAGTCTGAGGGTGGGAGGTTCAAAAGGAACAAAGGAACAAAATGAAATCCTTCTCCCAGTCATGTTATCTGCTATTACATGAAATTATGCAGACAAAAAATATCAATAGGTCCAGGAGGGGTCCAGGATCAATAGGTCCAGGATAAGTTTGGGGACGACGGTATTGTTTCACGCAGCCCCCTACTCTGGAAATAAGGAATGCCATTAGTGGGCCATAGAGTAGGGGGCTGCATAAAACAATCAGCACCTCTCAGAAAGAAAAAGTACAGGAGAGAGTGAAGGCAGCTTTCCTTTTCCTTCTCACCCCAAGTCCCAAGTCTCCATGGAATCCTGGCTGACTATGCTCATGTCACTATTAAACAACTCTCCCTCTACAGATTATTTCCTAAACTCATTAACAAAGGTCTTCTGCTTCTTTCAGACTTGCCTTGGGCTTCACTCACTGTAGATGAAGTCTGCACATACATGCTGAATTTCTTCATCAGAGTTAGCTCTACATGAGAAGACTTCCCAGATTTGGGAATCACTCCTTTCTAGCATCATCATTCCTAATACGCCTATGTAGAATAACCCCCTCCCTCCACCGCAAAAAAAAGAAACAAAACAAAAACAAGAACTTGTTGCATACCAAACTGCTGCCAAAGGAAAGAGAAAACTCTCAAGGGGAATAATGAAAAAGTTCAAAGAGGAGATGTACATATCTTTACACCCTACAGCTTCTCTCTACTTGTAATTTATTTGTTCTGTCTCTCCCTCTAGACTGCAAACTCCTTGAAGGCAGGAATCATGCCTGCTCTCTCTATTGTACTTTACTGTATTTAACACACTGCTCGGCACAGTTTAAATGCTCAATAAGGACTACTGATTGACTCCAAATTCCAAATTCCAAATTGAGATTAGTGAGATTTTGCGGGAGGAATTTAATCAAAAGAAACTAAGAATTGTAAACTTGGAAAAATGCTTTCAAGGGACAAAGAAAGGCTGCTACAGAGAACCATTAAGGCATGTTTTACACTTACCTTTCAAAGTTACAGGTTGTTCTCACCTTCTTATACAATCCATAAACCGCTTCAACCTGCCATATTTTCTAACTGGCAAGAGATCGGTTTTAATCAGGACTGTATAGCAAAGGCAAGAAAAGACACTGAAACCCTGAAAAGATTTCTACCTGTTGAAAGGTGAGATAGCCTGACTTTTATTAGCCCATCTGAGGAACCGTTTAGCATTGGAACACTACCATCTACTGAGCATCATCATCGGAAGGAGCAACAGAGAAAAGGACTGTAGAATGAAGAAGTGTAGGTAATTTCACAAAGGAAAGCCTAGTAATTATCTCACTGTGAGGAGAAGAAGGCTCAAAGTAAACTGAAAACAGCAAACAGTAGGATCCAGGAATAATGACTGGACCAATGCTTTTGTGTTGCTATAACACTGTGGTAAATTTTAGAACAAAGGTTTGTCGGAGTGGAACTTGAAACATAATTTAAAAGAACGAACTGTGTGAACAAAAATATTCTGGGTGTGTAAACATGGCAGAATGGCAGAGAAAGCACATCCCGATTATCATCAGTGTGGTACCTGGACTGCCAACTTTGGGAATGAAACCAAATGTATCTCAATCGGTGGCTGGTGCGTATACGTACAGCTGGGAACGTTTAGTCGTGTGGCCGGTTCAGCCGCAGAACGTGCCCACAGAGAAGAACCCCAATGCCACTTGTTGGGAAATATGGACCCTTTGGGAATGTTTATGTGATTGAAATGACTCATACGTGGAGCAGAAAATGTAGGCATGGAATATTAGAAGTGACTGACGTGACAGTATATTACTAGCAGGCCCAATGCCTAGATCACCGCTGGAAACAAACTGATTTCCCCTCCCTCAAGCTCAACAAGGCATGGATTTCCACGATCCAGTCAGTTCCAGACTAGCAGAGGGGGCAGGGGGCCTGAAATCTGGAGGAAGGGAGACCCTCACGGATCATCATCAATGGTATTTACTGCGTGCTTACTGTGTGTACAACACTAATCTAAGCACTTGGGAGACTACAACAGAGTTGTTGGACACATTCCCTGCCCACAGTGATCGTATAGTCTAGATGGGCAGCAGACATGAATATAAATAATATATAAGATATACTTTTTAAAAAGATGTCACTCAAATGGTGCCAGAGGATAGGCTATCCTCAGCATATATATGGGGCTGGTGGGAGGACAAGGGGGAAACTTGGCTTGCTTTTTCCTTTCCGGGTGCAGTGCCCGTTTCCCTCACAAAATCTCTTGCTTTCACTCTCCCTAAGTTTCTTTCAGTCTCCCTTCACATATGCCCAACTCTCTCCAACTCTCTGCTTCTTGCTATTCCCTGGTGTAGAGTTGCACTTAGTTCAAACTTGGTGAACTTCAGACTCCATACCCAAGCTGTCACTCTAGAAGATGACACTGTGTTTAATTTAAAATTAATCACTTCCTATGAGGAACTCGGCAGGACTGGAGGGGTAAGCAATACCAGAACCAAACTGACCACCTAAGTGAACTTGTTAAACCCAGGTAGATATAGTAGCTGTCACACTATACATCCGAATAGCGCTTCCTTGGGGTTGTTTTAAATTTAAGAAGCATTTTGATCTTGGTAAGGGTGCGGTCTAAATAACAAACCTAAGTCCCTCCTGGGAGCTTTTTATTTCTTGGCAAAAGAATACCAATGTCAATAGCAGACAGCTTTGATAGGCTGCGCTTCAGAAACTGTCAATTCCCCCAAAATCTCAGTGAAGTCAGCATTTTACCAATGTGCAAACAAGCCCCTGGCTTTTTCACGATTCACTGTGGTTCCCTTGTCAAAGTATTTGTTTTATAGTTAAATTACAATCCCGTTGGCCGTCAAATATATTATAGTATTTACTGTTTAATAATGGCACTGGTTTGCAATCTTCTGGGCTTTTTACTTAATTTCCCCCATTGGATAAGTATAATGTGGAATTCACAGAGTGCCTTTCAGTCTGAATTAGCCAAAGGCTATACTACTGAAGCAAAAACGTACAAATTTTATCACTGGGAGAGATTAAGATGAAAATGGCAAATTAACGATCCAGTGTGTTTCTATTTTTTAGTAAATATCAAAGAGGGGCAATCTTCCTAATCTTGGGCAGTTACTATTTACACAAAAAAATAGCAAACCTAAAATAAATCGCCCAGAAAAAAGGGAGACAAATAATAACACAAGGGAAAAGTCTTTAGTTAGTCTAAAGGAAATGAACATTTAATTGTGAGCACACATGGTGCTGAAATAGATTTCAACTCCATTGCACCATCTCATGTAAATTCTTAAAAATCAGCTGACTTTAACCCTAAAATAGCAATGATTTTACAACCTGATGCTGCTATATTAACAAACATTGAACTTACCTCAAGGGGACTACAGACTAACAGAGAAACCATAAGGCAATGGTCATTCCCTGATATACAAATTTGTTGCTGTTTCACTTTGGTTGATTTTTAGGGCAAGCTAATTGTCCTCCTTTGGAAGTAGAATATGTAAGGATTTTTCCACTGTATCTGAGAATGTGAGATGGGAACTTTGGGGATCCTCTGGACCCCCAACTCCACAAGCAATACCTACTTACGATGATCAGGGTGGGCGTAGTTTGGGCCGGACAACTTCATCAGCTTGGAGGCAGGTAAATTGACTGGGATAAAGCAGCAGGAGCTGGGGTTCTTGGAAGAGAACTGTGAGACTGTGAGCCCACTGTTGGGTAGGGACTGTCTCTATGTGTTGCCGACTTGTACTTCCCAAGCGCTTAGTACAGTGCTCTGCACACAGTAAGCGCTCAATAAATATGATTGATTGATTGAGAAGGCTGCCAAGTTTTTAGCTTCCAGAAGTCCTCCCTCCACTACCCTCCAGGGTGCTGAGGCGGCAGGCTTGGTTTTGCTGCAGCATAGCTTAGTGGTTATAGACCGGGTCTGGGAATCGGAAGGTCATGGGTTCTAATCCCGGCTCTGTCACTTGTCTGTTGTGTGACCTCGGGCAAGTCACTTCGTTTCTCTGGCCCTCAGTTACCTCATCTGTAAAATGGGGATTGGGACTGTGAGCCCCACATGGGACAGGGACTGTCCCGAACCTGATTTTCTTGTAACCACCCCAATCCTTGGTAAAGTGCCTGGCACATAGTAAGCGCTTAACAAATACCACGATTATTATTATTACCACCATCTGCTGACAGCAGGCAGAATTCAAGCCCCGTACCAAGCACAGGATTTCCCCCTCCCACCCGCACCTTCACATCCTCCAACTACAGTTTGATTCATGCAAGGAAATCTGTTTGGGAGGGAAAGAGGGAAGCACTGTTGAAAGAAGTAGTGAAACAATGCCTCTGAATAACAAAAAGAAGTATTTTTTCATGATACACCATCTTCTAGCTATTCATCCTAGAAATATCACATTATGGAATTAACTGATCACTTAGTGTAAGCTATTTTATCCTCTAATTCCAAATCTGAAGCTAGGAAAAGACTGAGCCACTCTTTGTGTACTTTGAAAAACAAATGGCCTAAACTGGTCAGCATACATGGAACTGTTAAGCATATATTGTAATCAGAAAGGATACGTGTCTCTTTAATGATAACATCTCGAGTGGCTTGGTGGAAGACCATCTGATAGAAGACATAGATAATCTGGCACACAAATTCGTCATCTTCTTGCTGAGCTGGAAAAAGAGAAAGAGGATCTTAAAGTTTAAATTCTATGTGTTCATACCCCCAGTAGATGTAATCTACTTCGATTACAGCTTGTCTAGAGGATTCCTGAGGAGAGGTGAAAAGTGAGAAATGGGGAAAGAGAAGTCAAATTACTTATCTTGTTTCTAGGGTGTGTGTAACATCATCAAACACTAAAAAAACCCCAAGTAAACTATCAAAACAATCCCTAATGTGGCTGACCAGTCATGGACAAACCTGACTGTTGACCCCTTTCTCTATCTTATACCTCAACCCAAAGTCCGAAACCTATTATTAGTAGCATGGTTCTTCATATTGATAGATGATATTCTTGACTGGGACATTCATTCCAGGCTTTCAGACCTTGCTGATAAGCCTTATTTGCAACTGATGATAAATACCACCTTATATGAATACAGAAGACGGGGTTGGTCATGTAATAGCAGATATAGTATTAGTATTTGAATGCCTTCTTGGGAAAGTATGACGGAAACACAAGACCCATACCCTGCCCACAAGGATCTTACACTAATGTGCTTGTCACTTGAACCAGTCAGTGAACCTTCCCTTAGTCTCCTGCTTTTATAATAATAATAATAATAATGGCATTTATTAAGCGCTTACTATGTGCAGAGCACCGTTCTAAGCGCTGGGGAATTTACAAGGTGATCAGGTTGTCCCATGAGGGGCTCACAGTCTTAATCCCCATTTTACAGATGAGGTAACTGAGGCCCAGAGAAGTTAAGTGACTTGCCCAAAGTCACACAGCTGACGAGTGGTGGAGCCGGGATTTGAACCCATGACCTCTGACTCCAAAGCCCGTGCTTTTTCCACTGAGCCATGCTGCTTCTCTCCACGCTGCTTTTCCCAAAAGAAACTCAAGAACCCAAACTTCCTGATTGTCAAATGTTGGTCTGCTCGTTTTAATACTGCTGTCTCTCATTCTACTGCCAAATTATAACTTTTAGTCTTGTGTTCCTTTAAGTCTTTAAAATTTCTGATTGACCTTCTCTGTATATACAAGGCCGTTCCCCCTACATATCTCACAAGTGAAATGAGGTTACAATAAGCATCATATGTCCGTCTCACTGCTGGTAAACTGAGTTTCAGGGACTAACTGCTGGTATCATTAACTGTAACCCGACTTAAGCTAGCAAACATTTTGCTCTAACCAAATGTAGTCCAAAACCTGGTCTTAACCTGAATGCTATCTTTTGATGACAGATTAGGAGCTATATTGTCAGTGTATGTATATACTTTCACAGAAGTCTCTGGAAACATCAATGATCAAAATCTGCTGATAGTTGAAGTTTTTTCAGTAACTAATTGCTTACCTTGAAATTTAGCAATAATTTATTCCAAAATTCTAAGGTTGTTCCTAAATTTCCAACATGTTATTCCTAACTTCCCAACTCTAAAGAGTTCAGTGAAAATTGAAGAGATAGGTCAGTGATACTCTTTCATATGAATTTATAGTGAATCTGATTAAACTGAACAAAATCTCTTTTGCAGTCCTAGATTAAAAACGAAAGGATTTAGAAAAATAAGAAATTTCATCATGCTCGTTAATGTTTACTATTGATGAAATATCCATTTCATCGCTAAGAAAAATTTGCATTATATGTTGTGGGAGCCATCTAGAAAGAAAAATGATTAGAGAAATTTAGGGCTACTTACTTAAAGCTTTTCAGTATTAGTTGTATCTAAACAAGAATATTAATTTAACATTCACATTTTGATTTAACAATTCATTTTTAACACTACATAATAGTTATAGGAACAGCAAGGCCTAGTGGAAAGACCACAAGCCTGGGAGTCAGAGGATTTGGGTTTGAGTCCTGCTTCTGCCACTTGCCAACTGTGTGACCTTGAGCAAGTCACTTGACTTCTCTGGGCCTCAGTTTCCTCATCTGCAAAATGGAGATTCTATACCTAATCTCCTTCCTACTTACAATGTGAGCCCCATGTAGGACTAAATTATCTTGTATGTACCTCAGCACTTAGTACATTGCTTGCCACATAGTAAGCGCTTAACAAATACCACAATTATTATAATACTTCCCTCTTGTTAATAAGGCCTTTTCTGGGGATTTTACTTCTGAAAAAATGCTTTTCTTTTTATTAGATTTTTTTTCCCCAAATAGATCTTCTGCATCATACTGCCAAACTATAATTTGTGTTGAAAGAACCCTAAAGTAGGGTTTTCATTTTAATTTCACAATTTTAAGAACATTAACAATTTCCATAGTTTCTTCAGTCTCCGGTACTTTTATTACACCAAGTTGTATTCTCTGCTGACTTAGAGATTCATTCATTCCTTCGATTGTATTTATTGAGCGCTTACTGCGTGCAGAGCACTGTACTAAGCACTTGGGAAGTACAAGTCGGCAACATACAGAGACGGTTCCTACACAACAATGGGCTCGCAGTCTAGAAGAGGGACAAAGACAACACAACAAAACATGTAGACAGGTGTCAAAACCGTCAGAATAAACAGAATTACAGCTATAGAGAAGTAAATCATTCTACAAACTGAGGTGTGTACAACACTGTGGGCAAAATACACTACTAAGTCCTGATGAGGTTACATAAAACAAACCAGTCACTGCCCTTATGGAGATTGGGAAATGTAGGCCACCACAAACACACAAATTGATATTTATTATTTGAATTCCAATGTAATTATGACCTAGCAGCAGTTGCACAAAAGATTCCAGGTAATCAACATATATCTGTGGCATGCAAAGAATAATTGATCAGATTGTAGTCATTTTTCCTGGTCAACATGAGTTACGCAAGTCACTCACTGAAGCCTCAATTCTTGGTACCCAAAAGGAAATTTAGGACCTTATCTTAATAAGGTCTGATCTTAATTATCCAAAGCTTAATTATCAGGTCTGGCAATTGCTCTGAACCTGGGAACTTTCGGTGGCCTTTTTTCAGGGGCGGGGGGGATCTGAGAGGACCATAATCCAGAGAAAATATATCATATTTTACATAAGTACATAAAGACCATCTAATCCTGTTTCTCTGACATCTATAGCTCTGTGCTTTCAATATTCAAAATAAGTTTCGGCCACTTTCTTTAAGGAAGCATCAAGTTTGAATCTCAGTCAAATATGAAACAGGACTGAAGCTTAAAAAAAACATCTGGGATTTTAGATCAGTGGAAAGAGAGGGACTGGTTGATGGTCAGATCATAGTTTTAACCCATTTTGAATTTGTGAAAAGTCTCTGACTTCCGTGAAATGACAAAAACAGGGTAATCAAAATCAATCCTTATTTCCCAATCAGACTTTAAGAAGTGAGACGCGAGAAAAAAAATGAAGGGGGAGATGAAAGATGAAGGATGTTAGAATTTTGAAATGTTACTGGCAAGTATTCTGTTCCTTCCCAGTTCAAAGGATTCTGCTACCCAGTTAGTTAATAGTTTGGTGGCAAGGACTGGAGGTCAAAATTGCCTTTCCCTGAAACTGTGTAGAGGATGGGAAGGTGGGGAGAACACAGAAAAAGTTGGGAGTTTTGGATGCAAAACTGACATTCAATTCCTCTACCTCTCACAATAGACCGCAAGTCACGCTACAGTTGGCTCTAGCAAGTCCAACAGGCACAATTCATTTTGAATCCTATTTTTCCACATAACTTCCCTGACTGTAATTACCATTCCTAAGTTAACTCTGAGAAAAGTTCACATAAGGTTTCACTGATGTAAACAGCCCCAAATGAAAATCTGAAAAACAGTCTATTGGCCCATGTAAACCAAACTAACTGGGTTATAATTTACCATTCAACAATTCAATGAGGGCTGGAATGATCCCTGATTTGGCTAACAGGGCCGCACACGAATCATCCATGGATACGGTTCCGATCATTATAACCACTTCTAAAACGAGGTCATCTTCCGCAGAACCTGGTGGAGTAAAAAGGAAAATGTGTTAAGAGGGTCTTGCAATGCATTCTCACTGCACCCCCTCCCCTCCCCATCGCCCCGACTCTCTCCCTTTGCTCTATCCCCCCTCCCCACCCAACATATCTACAATTTTAATCATATATAGCCATATATTCATATATATGTACATATATACATATATAATTCATACATCTGCACATATCTACAATTTTATTCATATTAATTCCTGTTTACTTGATTTGAAGTGCATATAGCTATAATTCTATTTATAATGACGCTATTGATACCTGTTAACTTGTTTTGATGTCTGTCTCCCTCTTCTAGACTGTAAGCCCATTGTGGGCAAGGACTGTCTCGCTTTATTGCTGAATTATACTTTCCAAGTGCTTAGTACAGTGCTCTGCACCGAGTCCGCTGTTGGGTAGGGACCATCTCTATATGTTGCCAACTTGTACTTCCCAAGCTCTTAGTACAGTGCTCTGCACACAGTAAGCGCTCAATAAATACGATTGAATGAATGACTGGGGTGACTGAAGTCAGCTTTGTAAGTCAGGTGGTGGGTTCTGAAATAGAAATGCAGCTCACAGCAAACACCTATTTTGTATTCATGAATCTGTGTAGCTCAACAGGAAGAGGTGAAAGTAGGCCCTTGAATAGCAGAGTGGTCTACTGGATAGTGCATGGGCCTGGGTGGGTGTCAAAAGGACCTGGGTTCTAATCCCAGCTCTGCCACTTGTCTGCTGTGTAACCTTGGACAAGTCACTTCATTTCTCTGTGCTTCAGTTACCTCATTTGGAAAGTGGGGATTACGACTGTGAGTCCCACGTGGGACACGGATTATGTCCCACCTGATTACCTTGTATCTAACCCAGTGCTTATTACAGTACCTGGCACATAATAAGTGCTTAACAAACGTCCTCTGGAAGTCATTGATGCTCCTAGGAACAGATCCTCCCACCCCAGTGGCTGATCTTAATTATCCAAAGGTGACTGTATGTGGCTCCACTAATCATTAAATTTGGCACCCGGTGATCAATCAATCAATGATATTAATTGAGTGCTTATTGTGTGCAGAGGACTGTACTGTACTGGGCAAGGACTACACAGGAAAATTACAATCTACCTGCTAAACTGAATATAATATCATCACACTCATTTACCGTACTAAAACAAATCACCCTGTCTGACAAAAAAAAAAAAAATCATCTTGGAAAAATGAAGTGCCGGCATCCAAAGTCCTGACCTGGTTTCAGTTTATCCTTAAGGTACGGGACCAGCTTGTATTCCTTGAGTACAAGTTCCCAATCCAAGTCGGGTATGGTCAGATTTGCAAGTGTCCCCAGGCATTCTATTACAAATTCTTCGTCTTCATCATTAGAGATTTGGGCTGCGAGATCTCCAACATAATCCTAAACCAAACAGGGAAATGAGTATTGAGGAAAGTGACCCAAAATCTCATCCAGGGAGGCTGCTTGTCGCCCTAGAAGCAGCGTGGCTCAGTGGAAAGAGCACGGGCTTGGGAGTCAGAGGTTGTGGGTTCTAATCCCAGCTCCGCCACTTATCAGCTGTGTGGCTTTGGGCAAGTCACAACTTCTCTGTGCCTCAGTTACCTCATCTGTAAAATGGGGATTAAGACTGTGAATCCCACATGGGACAACCTGATTACCCTGTATCTACCCCCGTGCTTAGAACAGTGCTTGGCACATAGTAAGCGCTTAACACACACCATTATTATTATTATTATTCTAAGTCTTTAGCTGCCAGGAGTCTGGGGCATAAGTCTGGGAGGGAAGGGAAGGGAAGGGAAGGGAAGGGAAGGGCAGGGCAGGGCAGGGCAGGGCAGGGCAGGGCAGGGCAGGGCAGGGCAGGGCAGGGCAGGGAAGGGAAGGGAAGGGAAGGGAAGGGAAGGGAAGGGAAGGGAAGGGAAGGGAGGAGAGGAGAGGAGAGGAGAGGAGAGGAGAGGAGAGGAGAGGAGAGGAGAGGAGAGGAGAGGAGAGGAGAGGAGAGGAGAGGAGAGGAGAGGAGAGGAGAGGAGAGGAGAGGAGAGGAGAGGAGAGGAGAGGAGAGGAGAGGAGAGGAGAGGAGAGGAGAGGAGAGGAGAGGAGAGGAGAGGAGAGGAGAGGAGAGGAGAGGAGAGGAGAGGAGAGGAGAGGAGAGGAGAGGAGAGGAGAGGAGAGGAGAGGAGAGGAGAGGAGAGGAGAGGAGAGGAGAGGAGAGGAGAGGAGAGGAGAGGAGAGGAGAGGAGAGGAGAGGAGAGGAGAGGAGAGGAGAGGAGAGGAGAGGAGAGGAGAGGAGAGGAGAGGAGAGGAGAGGAGAGGAGAGGAGAGGAGAGGAGAGGAGAGGAGAGGAGAGGAGAGGAGAGGAGAGGAGAGGAGAGGAGAGGAGAGGAGAGGAGAGGAGAGGAGAGGAGAGGAGAGGAGAGGAGAGGAGAGGAGAGGAGAGGAGAGGAGAGGAGAGGAGAGGAGAGGAGAGGAGAGGAGAGGAGAGGAGAGGAGAGGAGAGGAGAGGAGAGGAGAGGAGAGGAGAGGAGAGGAGAGGAGAGGAGAGGAGAGGAGAGGAGAGGAGAGGAGAGGAGAGGAGAGGAGAGGAGAGGAGAGGAGAGGAGAGGAGAGGAGAGGAGAGGAGAGGAGAGGAGAGGAGAGGAGAGGAGAGGAGAGGAGAGGAGAGAAGAGAAGAGAAGAGAAGAGAAGAGAAAAGAGAAGAGAAGGAAGAGAAGAGAAGAGAAGAGAAAAGAGAAGAGAAGGAAGAGAAGAGAAGAGAAAAGATTTTGCCCCAGGGCAAAATCCCAGGGCTAGGGATTATTAGAGAGGAGGAGAGGAGAAGGGGACTCAGCAGTGCCTATAATGTGGTTGAGCAGGTGAAGCATAAACGTACAGGAGGGGTGAGAAGAAAGAACCCAGAAGATGAGCAGGGAATTCAAGGGTGAGTGGTATATATTCTCTCTATGCACACTAAACAGTACAGTCTTTTGCAGATTTGTATCCAATATATCCTTACAATGACTTTCTAGTCCATTTATGTCTTCAGAGATTCCTTATAATTAACCACCTGGACAGTAACTACATCATCCCTGGGCGAACACGGGGGAGGCTCAAAGAAGCAACATGACTTAGTGGTTAGAGCACATTCCCAGGAGTCAAAGGAACGTGGGTTCTAATTTCGGCTCCACCTACATAGCTGCTGTGAGGGCTCGGGCAAGTTACTTCACTTCTCTGTGCCTCAATTTCCTCCTCTGTGAAATGGGGATTAAGACGGTGCGTCTCAAGTGGGGCACGGACTAAGTCCAGCCTGATTAGCTTGTACCTACCTCAGCGCTTAGTAAAGTGCCTGGGACATAGTAAGCGTTTAATAAATACCACTAAAAAAATGCGAAAAGAAATGTAATTCTCAGGGATTTTCACTCTGGAATTGTCAGTTGGGAAAAAGCTCCCTAGAATGAAATTTCACTTTATGAAATGAAATAATTATGGAACTCTGAGGTCACTCCAGCATGCACCACTGTCCAGGGGTGAGGGGGAGCAGGTTTCTGTTCTCCAGGTGGTCAAATGTTGTAGGCGCCTCTTTCCCGTCACTCCTGCCCATGGCTATTACGTGCAGGGTCACTGTGACACCAGGACATGCAGACAGGCTTCCCCAAAATCCTAGCGGGGATGAGGCAGCCATCACCAACTTAACTCCTAATCGTGGACAAGTGCTTACAACAAACAGATTCTTCGTTGGCCCATCGTGCTGTGAAATGTTCCTAATCATCTTCATCAGCAGTGGATCTTTGAACTTCAGGGCTCTCTTCATGAGCATCTTCAGTCCATTTCCTACACAGAAAAAACCTGCTCAGTCTTCTGTCCAGTTTTATGGTGCCACGGAGTCCCACAGAATTAGGAAAACCCCCTACAGCATGGCCATTATTCTCTATAAACATATCAGTAAGAAAAATGTAAGTGCAAATCTTCAAAGCAAATCACACTTCCTTCTTCCCAAGCCCCCACACTAAAGCAATTGATTTTAGGAGTAGTGGAGGCAAAAGATGCAGCCCACAAAAACACCACGTCACACCCATTTTCTCAGCCAAGAGTACACAACGTGCTCTTCCAAAACCCAGGAAAGCGTGCTAAACTATTAATAAGAGGAACCAAAGCTTCTCCAGACCTGATTACCACTTGGTTTGGGAGGGCAAGGTAGTGCACACTCACTATGTGTCCAGAAAACAGGAGCTCTAATGTAGTGGGAAAAGGAAGATGAAGAGCTGATCCCCATATACTTCAATCAAGTCAATATGCTGATACTTGCTCTCTCCAGGATAAACTAAAAGCTGAAATAAAGCACTTACCCTCACAAATAAGTTGGACATTCCTTTTGTTGGCGGCAAGATTAATGCAGAAGGAAATGAGCTCCAGGTCAATGCGTTCATCTGAGCATTCAAAGAGCATCTTCATTAGCTACCAAGAAACACATGAGGAATAATTTTACCCCAGGAAAACGTTTTCTTCCAAACCTTAACTACTTATCTTAATGACAGTTATATGCTCATCATCCTCCATTTACCAAAAGAGAACGCTGGTCGGATACAAACACATGAAGTCAGTCCTGCTTACTTTGTGACCTGCTCTAGGTCCACAGTGAAATTTCTGACTTTGCTCGCCAAACCTAAACAGGAAAACTGCGCTGTAATGGAATAATGTTATTGAGCTTTTCAAAAAGCAATTTCATCCGGTTTGGGCAGGAATGATGTGAAGAACACAAGGTGCTATTCAGTATGTGCCCCATGTGGAACGGGAACTTTGTCAGAACTGACTGTCTTGTATCTACCCCAGTGCGCAATACATAGTACATTCATTCATTTACTCATTCACTCAATCGTATTTATTGAGCGCTTATTGTGTGCAAAGCACTGTACTAAGCACTTGGGAGAGTATAACAACAAAAAGACACATTCCTGCCCACAACAAGCTCACAGCCTAGAGGGGGAGACAGACACTGATATAAATGAATGAATAAATGCCAAAGGATACACTGGCCTTTTTAATTCACTTTACACTTCTTTCATATTCATTCACTCATTCATTCAAGAGCATTCATTGAGCACCTACTGTGTGCAAGCCACTGTACTACACACTGGGGAAAAAAATACACAGATGAGAATTAGACACAGTCCTTGTGGTTCCAAGGGATGGTGCCAGAAGTTTCTGGAAGGCCTATGGAATGGCTCAGTGGACAGAGCACAGGCCCGAGAGTCCCTTGTCTGCTGTGTGACTATAGGCGGGTCACTTCACTTCTCTATGCCTCAGTTTACTTCACTTTTCTGGGCCTCTGTAAAACAGGGATTGAGACTGTGAGCCTCATGTGGGACAGGGACTGTGTCCAACCCAAGCTGCTCGTATCATCATCATCATCAATCGTATTTATTGAGCGCTTACTGTGTGCAGAGCACTGTACTAAGCGCTTGGGAAGTACAAGTTGGCAACATATAGAGACAGTCCCTACCCACCAGTGGGCTCACAGTCTAAAAGGGGGAGACAGAGAACAAAACCAAACATACTAACAAAATAAAATAAATAGAATAGATATGTACAAGTAAAATAAATAAATAGAGTAATAAATATGTACAAACATATATACAGGTGTATCCACCCCAGTGCTTAGTACAGCGCCTGGCACATCATAAGCGCTTAACAAAATACCATAATTCTTAACAAAATACCATAATCTCACCTCAATAACATCCTCTTTAGGCCCAAATCTAGCAGTTTTAGTTTCATTGATATGCTTCCCTACTAGATGATATGAACTTACACAGACTACCACAGAAACATACAAAGAGTGCCGCAGTTAACAACATCCTAAACTATCAATTCTTTCCAAAATATTCATGTAATTAACACTACTTAATTTGGTGTGGCTCCTCTCTCCTGATTTTTTTTTTGGAGAGGAGAGAAGAGTGACAAAAAGCAAAAACTTTGGAGAATAACTGTCTGGCGAAGAAAAGAACCTTATTTATAAGATTATCTCAAAGACAGCCATCTTTCTAGATGTAATAATTACTGTAATAATGTTGATATTTGTTAAAATTTGTTAATCAGGTCAGACACGGCTCCTGTCCCGCAAGGGGCTCACGATTTAAGGGAGAGGGAGAACAGATATTTACTCCCCATTATACAGATGAGGAAAACTGAGATAGAGAAGTTAAGTGACTTGCCTAAAGTCACACGGCAGCAAAGTGGTGGAGTTGGGATTAGAATTCAGGTCCCCAGTCTCACAGGCCTGTGTTCTTCCCAGTAGGCCATAATGCTTCTCAGATGAACATTACATATCTAACATGTAAATTCACACCAGAAGGTATACTATGATGCGTAAGCAAGTGGGAAGAAACATGTTAACTCCTCAAAGTGGAATTCTCACATCAACTGCAAGAGATACTGCGGGAAAGCACAGTTTATGTGACTTTTAAGAATATTTGCTGGGGGAAAAATCTCTAGGATTTGAAACGGAAACCACTTCCACTACAAATGCAATAAAATAAGATCACTGGGTTCGATACAGATGCCTCACATGGGGCGCGCAGTGTTAATCCCCATTTGCAGATGAGGTAACTGAGGCCCAGAAAAGTTAAGTGACTTGCCCAAGGTCATACAGCAGACAAGTGGCAGAGGCAGGATTAGAACCCAGATCCTTCTGATTCCCAGGCTCATATTCTTTCCACTAGGCAACGCTATTTCGGCTCGTCTTAAAACTTCGCATTGCAGTTACAGAATGGCTTGAAAAGAAATTAAGTTGGCAGAGGAGACATAAAGCTAGGGGCCAGAGAATTCTAAATTAACAAAGGAGTAAGGAGGAGACAAATAAGGAAGAGAATTAGTTATGACCTGTAACTTCCCAATAGCTATAGTCCTTCCAAATGGTGACGAGGTATGTGAATGGTCTAAAATAAGCATAAATACTGTCTCATGTCACTTTCTTCTAGTGCTACCTTTCACCTAGACACCATTCCGTAAATGGGCTCAACAGAGAAGGAAGAATTAAAAATCTAGCCCCACTATACGAATTAAAGGGATCTATTGCAGTAGGGTAAATCATCTCAGCTCACCAGATGTTGTAAGATTTTTTTTTGCTCCTCACATAAACTGTCACTCCACAGTAATGTCAAACAATCACAACATTTAATTAATATAACATCCATCGGGACTTTCATAGTTCCATCTGAAGTCTAATCCCCAATTTCTTCCAAATCTTGATTACTCCAAACAAATCTTTATAACCAATAAAATGTGTTCAATACACAGCACTGCTTCAACATGGTGCAAGTTCAAACAAAAAATTAATCCCTCCAAGCTACTTAGGAAAAAGGTCTGAAGAATGTACATTTTCTTTGGGGTCTAGACATTACAGTTTGGGGAGCTCAGGAACTGGGATCGCTTTCTTTGGGAATCCCTGGGTGACGCCGGCTTTAACTTTTTAAATTTCTAGTTATTTCTATGGGCATTCGAAGTCGCCGAATGCATCGCGCTTAGCACAGCGCTCTGCACACAGTAAGCGCTCAATACGATTGAATGAATGAATCTGCCCCCTTCCCTTTCCTCCCGTAAAATCGGGAGAAATGAAGATTTAATACGAATTGAATATAGTCCGCTACAAAATGAGTACTTCCTAATAGGAAAAAGACACTCGCTTCCACTTCCATCTAACTAGCTCAGATTTTAAAATAATGGTTTCGCTCGCGGTCCGAGGGTGCCATTATGCCTTTATTTAATTTGATTGCGACCCAAGGCGCGTCAAAAGTAAGTACAACTGCTGCCAACTGGGAAATACTACAATTAAATCTGGTCGGCTTTCACTGTGCCTATTGTCATCTTTTACTGATTTTAACAGGAAGGCATTAAAAAGGCCCGTGGCCTGCGTATGAAGAGGCAGTAGTGTTCAATCAGACAAGTCCCATATTGAGTATCAGATACCACAGACCCAGGACTGAAATCACTGTGTCTAGACTCTCTGGCACCTGACTTCACTTATTTACCAGTGACCAGAGGCCAACCCCCACAGCTCTCTGCATTCACATACACCTCTATCCCACCCCCCTCCGTCCCCCCGGTCTCCCTACCCAAACATCTTTGAATGATTACGCTAGAACTTTGCATGCCTCAGGAATCTCTTCGGCCTGGCTACTCCCTAACTCTGCTGTTTGAAGTGATGCTCTGGTTTCTGAACTTCGGCAGATAATGGCGGGCAGGAGCAGGGAGTGCTGTCAGGGAGGACGTTTACCAGCATTCGGCTAAAAAGAAGCGTGGAGATCAAAGCGGGGCCAAGCGGGACAACCGTGGTGGAAAACATGTGGGCCGATCCTCGCGCGCTGCTCTGTGGTAAAATATTAAATATCACCATGACATCACGTCTTAACCACGCACTTTGATTGGCCCGTCTACTACCCGTAAATACTTTTATAAGCATCTGGATGGCATTTGCACCTATTTAAACCAAACATGCATTTCAGGGGTCTAAATAACAATGAACTGTTAATGCTGACTTTTAACTGTTACTAGAATGGGCGCATTAACTCCTGGAAGGATGCTTACCTGAGATAATCCACCCGCCCAGGTCATTAAAAAAGCGCACCGGGAACAAGTGGCCCGAGCCTCTGGCTTTGCGGGCTGCGGCGCGGGAGAGAAGTGCCCCTGTGGCACGCTAAGTCCGCGGTGGCAACGGAGTAAATACGAGGCAATCGGATGCAAGGATGGGAAGGGAAACGATGGAAGTGGTTGGTCGCAAAATGCTGCTCCAATTCGCCACGTTCACATCACGTTCGTGATGGCAAACTTTCCGCTCTGGCTAAAGCCTCCCCTCAAAAACCCCATTTTTAAGGTGAAGACTGAATGGGTCCCTGAATGAAGAGTTAGATAATGTGCATGTGATTATTTCTCTTACATATTTAATTACTGTTCCCGTACCATTGCCAATCATTTTTGCTTTCCATTTCTCAATCTTACATATGATTTCCTTTGGGGAGGGGGAGAGATCCCTCTCACCTGAAACTGTTAAGTAGGTTCCAAGAGAATACAGTATTAATTTTATGAATTTCCAAACACCTTGGTTATGGTTTTAATGACTGATTCAACTATTTGTGGTCATAGACCACATTAAATCTTTACTAGCCTCGTAAACATTACTTTGAGTAACCAGTGTCCGCTCCTCCGAAAAGAACGTTTGTTACAGTCCGGTGAACGATTGGTCTGGTTGAGGAATCGCGGATCTAATTGAAATTTCCATGGTTCTTTTATTTTGCAATAAATGTGGCACTGCGTGGCTTCAAACCATCTCAACATTTCCCCTAAGTGTGCCATAATTGAGCCCTGAAGTGTGAGTTGTAGGTGGGCAGCATTTCAGGAAGAAACATGTTCCTCGGTATCATTTGGTTCTTCCAACATACAGTCTCTCCTGTGGTAAAAGCATGGAGCAGGATGTTTCCAAAATAATTTGGTAATACAGCCTCTCATTTCCCAGAAGATCTGAACAATTTAAAAATTCTTGGCCTAGTGGTGAGTTCTGGGAGGTGGGGTTTTTCTTTTGGTCACGAAATACAAGATTACAAATGTTCTGAAAATGTTCCATGGCAAAGTCCTATCATGGACAGGTCTGGTGCTAGAAGGATGCCTGGCTGCATCCTTCTTAAGGAGAAGGAAAATGTTTGGAATACAAGGCTCGAACTCCAATAGCAATTTTAACTATACCCCCAAAACCCCTCATCATCAATCGTATTTACTGAGCACTTACTATGTGCAGAGCACTGTACTAAGTGCTTATATAATAGTTTTCTAATATTTTCATATCGTTGTCTTCCGTGGATTTCAACTGAAATATATTCATGTGTTTGTTAAGGATGGCCCACTCGGAGAGAAGTGACAAGATCATTCTTCGTCCGGACGTGTAATACGTAAAACAAGATTACCATCCCTATTTCCTCCCGCATTTCTCCTCGATTTTGCTTGATTATCCCATGACTCTCATCAGTCCCGGACCCACCAACCCAAGTAAGGCTATTATTCCTGTTTGGCCAACTTCCAGCTCATATCCTGCAGTCAATTTAGTTCTGACGCTAAATGGGATTGGAAAAAGAACACCCTTTGAAACGGAAAAACAGCCCCTCAGGATATATGGGGTGGGAGGGCAGTAAATCACCTGTAATCTCCCATTGACACGGTTACTCTTTTATTGAAAACTTGTTTGACAAGGAGTTTGATTATACATAGCACTGGCCACGGTCTGGCAGAGCATCTCTGTAAGAATCACTGCCTGCTAGATAAGATTTGCTGCCCAAGTGGTCAATTTTCACCTAATCAGCTTATTACGTTTCATTTGGCAGAAGGTTTGTCATTATCCTTGTCAGCTCCAGGTGCCACTTTAAGTTCTGTCACAGGAAATAATTAATACCCAGCATTTCTCCACGGCCTCTCCGCTGACAAACTTGAACCATTCATGGACGGAGCCAAAATGAGGATGGGGGGAATAGGAGGGAGGTAGATGAGGAAAACGAGCATTGGGTAAAATTGGCCTGAAAAGGGGCAAAACACCTACCTGTGGGATGCAGTCAGTATAAGCAAACATCGATTTAAAACGGTCATCCATACTTATGTGGTAGAGAACACACATTGCTATCTGCTTGTAGCTTTCGTTTCCTGGCAAGACAAACCATTCAAATCGTTAAGGTTTTTTTTTTTTTAGCACAATTAATCCTCACATACCTGTGTGTATATGCATATATACGCACACACACACATATATGTATATATATATATAAAATATATGTATACATACACAAACAAACATCAATTCTTTACTGGGTAAACTGACATCCTTCCCTTAATTTCCCTATTTTGAGTTAATTTTTTCATTTAAAAAAAAAATTTCCCAAGGATTTTTTTGATTTTGTTTTTTTGTATTTGTTAAGCACTTACTATGTGCCAGGCACCGTACTAAGCGCTGGGGGTAGATACAAGCTTATCAGGTTGGGCACAGTCCCTATCCCACACGGGACTCATAGTCTTAATCCCCATTTTACAGATGAGGTAAAAGGCACAGAGAAGTGAAGTGACTTGCCCAAGGTCACACAGCAGACTGGTGGAGGAGGCAGGATTAGAACCCAGGTGCTTCTGCCTCCCAGCCTCTTGCTCTATCCACCAGGCCAGGCTGCTTCTCTGAAAAGTCTTCAAATTGGAGAAGCAGCGTGACTCAGTGGAAAACAGCACGGGCTTCGAAGAGTCATAGGTCATGGGTTCAAGTCCCGGCTCCGTCGCTTGTCGGCTGTGTGACTTTGGGCAAGTCACTTCACTTCTCTGTGCCTCAGTTACCTCATCTGTAAAATGGGGATTTACACTGTGAGCCCCCCGTGGGACAACCTGATCACCCTGTAACCTCCTCAGCGCTTCGAACAGTGCTTTGCACATAGTAAGCACTTAATAAATGCCATTATTATTATTATTAAACTCATTGTTAAAATCTCTGTACCAAGAGGCCTTGTTTTTCTGAAGCCATTTGGTAGTAAGACCAGGTCAGCGTCTCCCCCACCCTTCCTGGCTTCACTGAAATAAATGACTAACATTGTTCGCAAACTGAGAAAATTCCTTTCCTTCCTGATAATGATGAAGCACAACAAAATAGCCTCCAGGGGATCACTCTTGCAGGGAAATCTAGAGATGAAGACAGCTAGAAAAGAAATCGCAAAAGAATTGCCAGATATCTTGAACAGATTAATTTGTAGGAAGTTTAAATCATAGGCAGGGAATTACAAATATTCTCAACTGAAACCACTTGATGTCTTTCTGTTCCCTTCATTAACTTCAAAACCATATTAGTCAGACTTCTCCTTTCAAATGGGATGTTGTGGTGATCAGAAACCTCTCCTTAGGTGAGATTGGTGAGAGAAGCGGCTTGGCTCAGTGGCAAGAGCCCGGGCTTTGGAGTCAGAGGTCATGGGTTCAAATCCCGGCTCCACCACTTGTCAGTTGTGTGACTTTGGGCAAGTCACTTCTCCGTGCCTCAGTTCCCTCATCTGTAAAATGGGGATTAAGACTGTGAGCCCCATGTGGGACAACCTGATCACCCTGTAACCTCCCCAGCGCTTAGAACAGTGCTTTGCACATAGTAAGCGCTTAATAAATGCCATCATCATCATTATTATTATTATTGGGGGAGGGCAAATGAAAGGAGCTGTGAGGGAGAAGGAGGGGAAGAGAGAGAGAAAAAGGATTCTGCCTTAGGCTTTTTGGAAGGAGAATTCCCCCTTCCCACCTTACCTCAGATTTCCCAACTACAGCCCAATCCGCACATGTCTCTCCTCCACTGCCAACCTACTCACTATACCTCTACCTCAACAATCTCACCACTAGCCTCTCACTCACATCCTGCCTTATATAGTAAAAGTACACCTCCACCAAGAGGCCCTCCCTGATTAATCCCTCCATTCCTCTTCGCCCACTCCCTTCTGCATCACCCTTGCATCCTTTATCACCCTTTATCCTTTATCACCCTTGCATCTCTTTATTTAGAGAAGCAGCGTGGCTCAGTGGAAAAAGCACGGGCTTTGGAGTCAGAGGTCATGGGTTCGAATCCCGACTCTGCCACATGTCTGCTGTGTGGCCTTGGGCAGGTCACAACTTCTCTGAGCCTCAGTTACCTCATCTGTAAAATGGGGACTAAGACTGTGAGCCCCCCGTGGGACAACTTGATCACCTTGTATCCCCCAGGGCTTAGAACAGTGCTTTGCACATAGTAAGCGCTTAACAAATGCCATCATTATTATTATTATTACTATTTATTCACCCCCCTCTGCCCAAAAGCACTTATATACATATCCATAATTTATTTATACTTAAGTCTGTCAAGCAGCGTGGCTCAATGGAAAGAGCCCGGGCTTGGGAGTCAGAGGTCAAGGGTTCAAATCCCAGCTCTGCCAATTGTCAGCTGTGTGACCTTGGGCAAGTCACTTAACTTCTCTATGCCTCAGTTACCTCATCTGTAAAATGGGGATTAAGACTGTGAGCCCCACGTGGGACAACCTGATCATCTTGTATCCTTCCCAGCGCTTAGAACAGTGCTTTGCACATAGTAAGAGCTTAACAAATGCCATGCTGCTCCCTGTCTAGACTGTAAGCTCTTTGTGGATGGGGAACATGCCTACCAATTCCCCCAAGTGCTCAGTACAGTGCTCTGCAAACAGTAAGTGCTCAATTAAAACGATTGATTGATCAAATATTAACAGAGTTGGTAGATATGTTCTCTTCCCACAAGGAGCTTACAGCGTAGTGGGGGAGACACTAATTTAAATAGATAAATTATGGATAGGTATATAAATGTGGGTGAGTAAAGAGTGCAAATCTAAGTACAAGGATGATGCAGAAGGGAGTGAGAGATGCCCAACAAGCTTCTGTGGAAGTTTCCAATCGAGAATGGGGTTTTAAGATCTTTTTCAGAATTTATTTACAAATTGAGCCATGGACAAAGAAAAAAAAAACTCGGATTACACAGCATCCGACTCAACCTTTCCAAATAATGGCTTAATATGACTGCTGCTACATCAGTGGTTAGTTGTAGAGGAGTAGTAGTAGTAGTAGTAGTAGTAGTAGTTAGTTAGTTACATTATTATTATAATGGTTTGTCCAAAAATGCATTAAAATAAATTCTAAGGAGACATTACGAAGCCCTCTGATTTAGAAACGTTTCTTTTCAGAAATAAATGGTATCAATTGGGTTGAAACGTAGGCGCTGGTACAATAATAATAATAATAATAATAATGATGGCATTTGTTAAGTGCTTACTGTGTGCCCAGCACTGTTCTAAGTACCGGGGGATACAAAGTAATCAGATTGTCCCACATGGGGCTCATAGTCTTAATCCCCATTTTACAGATGAAGTAACTGAGGCCCAGAGGACTGAAATGCTTGCCCAAAGTCACACAGCAGACAAGTGGCGGAGCCGGGATTAGAACCCATGACCTCTGACTCCCAAGCCCGTGTTCTTTCCACCGAGCTAGGCTGCTTCAAAGAGCATGATCCAAAAGGAGACAGTGATATTAAAAACGACTGAATGAAACTCAGTGCTTAAACATGAGGAAGTAAAGTGTTTGGACTGTGTGATGAAACTCATTGCTACCAAGTAAGATACTGTTGACAGGTGGTAATGGATTGGAGCACAGATTTGGCACAGATTTAGCTGAAATGTTTCTAAAGTATATAACAGGATCCAGCCTTCCAACCAAAGCTGTGTTCATCTCCTTTAATTGGCCAGCTTTAAACGACAACGTTTCATTTCCTGGGCTTTCAAGAAGACTTCACAAAAACATCTTTTGGGGGAAAAAAACCGAAATCTATTTTAGGTAAATACTGTCAAAAACATTACAACCTATGCAACCGGCTTGGTAATTTTAGGAAGATTTTATGGCTAATACATGGAGTCTAGCTACTACACACATTAGTTGTCTAGAATAAATTTTTTTTTTATAAGTGACATTTACTCGTTTTTAACTTCTGATTTCTCAACATGGTCACATGGCATGTTTACATTTTTAAATTCTGGTATTCTCAGAGAAAAATCTCACATTTGGAAAGATGATATATTTGGAAAGTTCATAATACAATGTAGAGTTGAAGGCAAAGTGATATTGCGTGCTAAGTATTTTCGGTGGATTTATTCTAGTTGTTAATCTTTATTTAAAGAAAACAGGCATCCCAGGAGCTATTTTAGTTACCCATACAAAATACGCCGATAGCATCATAGTTGGCAAATAGTCAAGGCCGAGGAGCAAGTTAAGGCTTTTTTCCCCCCACTGAAATGTGGCCTTAATTCTACAAGAGTTTAGACTTTTTAATGAGATACACGTCTTCTGCGATATATAGGAGGATGTGAGAAAGGGGATGGTGGCGAGACAGATGAGATCAGGGCACTTTGCTAGTATTCAGGCTGAGCTGTACTGGGATGCTACCCAATCAATCAATCAATCGTATTTATTGAGCGCTTACTGTGTGCAGAGCACTGTACTAAGTGCTTAGCCCCACAACACTAAAGTACATATCTGTAATTATTTGTATTGATGTCTGTTAACCCCCCTCCCCCCCCCCCCCCCGCCGACTGTAAGCTCGTTGTGGGTAGGGAATCATCATCATCATCAATCGTATTTATTGAGCGCTTACTGTCTGCAGAGCACTGTACTAAGCGCTTGGGAAGTACAATTTGGCAACATATAGAGACAGTCCCTACCCAACAGTGGGCTCACAGTCTAAAAGGGGGAGACAGAGAACAAAACCAAACATGCTAACAAAATAAAATAGAATAGATATGTACAAGTAAAATAAATAGATAGAGTAATAAATATGTACAAACATATATACATATATACAGGTGCTGTGGGGAAGGGAAGGAGGTAAGATGGGGGGATGGAGAGGGGGACGAGGGGGAGAGGAAGGAAGGGGCTTAGTCTGGGAAGGCCTCCTGGAGGAGGTGAGCTCTCAGTAGGGCCTTGAAGGGAGGAAGAGAGCGAGCTTGGCGGATGGGCAGAGGGAGGGCATTCCGGGCCCGGGGGATGACGTGGGCCGGGGGTCGATGGCGGGACAGGGAATATGATTTAATTGTTGGATTGTCCTCTCCCAAGCACTTAGTACAGTGCTCTGAACACAGTATGCGCTCGATAAATACGATTGAATGAATGAATGGGAGATCAGTGAGGTACAGTAAGAGGGAATAAGCTGATTGAGTGCCTTAAAACAAAAGGGATGGAATTTTTGTTTGGTTTGGAGGTAGAGGGGTAACGGCTGGAGGTTCCTGAGGAGTGGGGAGACGTGGACTGAATGTTGAACTGATCAATGGTACTGAATGAGCTCTTACTGTGTGCAGAGAAACCAGATAATCACATTGGACCCAGTCCCTGTGGGACTCACATCTAAGTTACAGATGAGATAACAGGCACAGAGGAGTGAAGTGACTCCCCTAAAGTCACACAGCAGGCAAATGGCAGAACCAGGATGACAACCCAGGTCCTCTGACTCTCCGGTCTGTGCTCTTTTCAGGAGGTCATGCTGCTTCCCCATTACCTTGATGATCAAATAAGTATTTGTCCCGGAGGTAGGAACTTGGGGGAGAGCTTGAGGAAAGGGATTTCTCTGGGTAGAAAAATAATATAGAGCAGAGGAAAGAAAGTGGAAGCGTGTGAACCGGAACAAGAGTCCTTCTGCTCCCGACTGTGAGCCCGTTGGTGGATAGGGATCGTCGCTATCTGTTGCCGAATTGTACTTATCAAGCGCTTAGTACAGCGCTCTGCACACAGCAAGCACTCAATAAATACAACTGAGTGAATGAAAGTGTTATTAATGTGCAGGTGTTTCCCAGTAAAGGGAATATCCTGAGATAGAGGTTCTGGGCAAAGCTCCAATAAGGAATTTCTGGGTCAAGTGAAATAAGACTTTTTTTTTTTTCCCTCCCCCGAGAGGGGAAAAAAGAACAGGCACTGATAGAAGGTAGTTTCTGAGATGTTTTAGAGAAAGACAATTGGTTCTGAAGAAAAAGATATGAGAGGCTGACCAAATCACGGAAGGGTAGGTGTCCTTGGAAGGGGCTGTTTTGAGGCATTTCATTTACATCAAACAGTACTTATTAAGTACTTACTTTATGCAGGGCACTATACTAAATACTTGGGAGTACAACACAAGTAGTAGATAGGATCCCTACCCTCAAGGAGCTTACAATCTAACAGTTCTTGTTCAATTTAATGAATTGAGCAGGCCTTTAAGGGGGTGGAGAGGGGCACTGCACGTAGTTCTTTGGCATGGAAAGGACGATCATCTGCCTGCAGCATCTGGGGCGTACAGAATAAACCTTACAGTTTGTTGCAGTAACATGTGCATTAGAAGGCTGTTGTCTAAAAAAACTGTCATGAAGAAATGAGTTCCTTAGTCATTTTATCCAAATAGTCTTTGCCTTATATATAGTACCCGTTATTCAGTTGTAAGAAGCAGCTTGCAACTGTAAGAAGTAGAATGAGAAGCACCATGTCTAGTGGATAGATTAAGAACCCAGGAGTCAGAAAGTCATAGGCTCTAGCAGCTCTGCCACTTGTCGGCTGCGTGACCTTGGGCAAGTCACTTCATTTCTCTGTGCCTCAGTTACCTCATCGCTGAAATACGGATTAAAATGGCAAATCCATGCAAGATAGGGACTGGCTCCAACCCAATTTACTTGTTTCCACCCCGGCGTTTAGAACAGTGCTTGGCACATAGCGCTTAAGACCACAATTATTACTATTATTATTATTAAGAAAATATAGCTCTCTGTCAGGTGGAGACCAACGGAGATTTGACCATGTATCCAATCCTTTAGACAGGAAGTGAAAACCTGGAATAGGAAAGGCTTCAAAAGCAGCTTAGATGCATCCCCTCAATCGCAGCTGCGGGTAGGAAGTGGCAGTGGCTCTTTGGCAGCCAGCACATTGTTATTTAAAGGCTAATCTCTATTGCCTTGCAGTTCACATAGCCATAAACAGCTGTTAACCAAGACTAAATGGCCAAACTCAAGTTGAGAGTTGATCCCTAATTAATAGCTAATCTTTCTCATATCATCAGGAAAAATAACACGGGGCTGGCCTGGTTCTTAGAAACATCCTTACGCCTTTACTAAAGAAAATCTCTGCGAAATAAAGAGGTTTTGGTTCATTTTCTACCGGGGTTTTGTCAAGACTTTCCCCCTAAGAGCCCCAAGCTCTATCAAACCAGCTGTTATTCCCCACATCCTGTGACATGCAGGCATTTCCAAAGGGCCCCTTATGACTCGTAGGCATCAATTATTCCCCGACAGCAACTGAAGTCGGAATACCCTGCCAACCTTCTGAAGGCTGGCACGGTACCAAAGGCTCAGCAAAATTTCAAGCGGCGCAATGAAAAGACTGAAGCCCTGAGAGCGGGGTCCTTAATGACTGACGGCGGATTAGCCAAATCTGCTCAAGTAGTAAGGGCGGCCGGGGAAAATAATGGGGCAGTCATTACGGATTCCTTTGGCATTTATGGTAATAAACATGAATCGTGATGAACTCCCTGAGTCTTAAATGCAGAGGTCATAAGTACTTCGATAGGATTTCCACAGGAATTCACCCTTAATTAACTGGATCATTATTTGAAAGTGTTACCGAATTATCTTAATACTTGGGCAGCCATTCCAGAGAAATTGGTCATTCCCAGCTGAGGGCAGTTAATGCCTTAACAAACCCATCATTAACTGCAGTAACTGATTTTGTGGGAATTATTGCTGTTATAAAATACATTCAACAGTTTATAGAAACAATACACTAAAAAAAAAAAAAAAAAAGAAATTTGCAGCTGTAGTTCAGCTGGAGCAGCTGGAGTGGAAAAAAAAAAATCCCAGGTCCCCGGGCTGTTTTCACAACTGATTTTCTGCCAATTAGACGGCAAAATACATTCTGATGGATTCTGAATGCAAAATGTCCTCGGCTTTTTCATCTTCGAAATGATTAGTTAAAAGCCATTCGGCCACTAATTTTCTAAGGCATTTGGGGTTTTAGGGCCCGAGTTGCCCATTTGCAGCTCAGTCAAGCAGAAATATGAGTTCTGGACACCAGAACGCTCAACCCAATTTCCGTTTTTCTGCAGTAGGCCCAGCCCAGCACTTTGTGAAAGCCGAGTGAGAACACGTTATGGGCCGCGTTATTAGCCAGATTCTCGTTCCTCTCCACACTCCAAACCTCTCTGCAGGGTACAGACATTTCTTTGAAGTCGGCAACGGCTCCATGTGCAGATGAGAGTGGTCTATGTCTTACCATGTCTGCGTCAGAATGGAGCTCTGCTGCCGTAACATTAACCCATGACTAATCAATGCCGGAACTATTCACGTGCACACACTTTTCTTGAGAAAATAACATTTGTCACTACACTAACTATGAAGTCACACCACATTTTCCTCAGCTGAAAGCTCTCCTGTGGAAGGCTAGCCGGCAAGGAGATTTCACTTTTCATCTGTTTTATTATGAATTCGTTCGTTCGTGATGAGAAGCAGCATGGCCAAGCGGCTAGAGCACAGGCCTAGGGGTCTGAGGGACCTCATTCTCTTCCCAGCCCCGCCACACTGCCTTGGGAAAGTTACTTCACTTGTCTGTGCCTCAGTTTCCTCATCTGTAAAATGGGGGTTAAGACCGTGAGCTCCATGTGGAGATATGGACTGAGTCCAACCTGATTTGCTTGTATCCACCCCAGCACTTGGTACAATTCCTGACACAGAGTAAGCACCTAATACAACAACAACAATAATAATGATAATTTTGGTATGGAACAATAATAAGAATTTTATAATTATAATCAATCGCATTTATTGAGCGCTTACTGTGTGCAGAGCACTGTAATTTAATGTAATTTAAATAAATAAGTAGTATAATTTAAATAATATAGCCTAACATATAATAGTATATATTATATAATATAATGTATATTATAATATACTTAAATATAATATAATTTAAATAATAAATAATATAATTATAACGATAATAGTTTTGTTAAGCGCTTATTATGTGCCAAGCACTGTTCTAAGTGCTGGGTAGATACAAGGTAATCAGGTTGTCCCACATGAGGCTCACAGTCTTAATCCCCATTTTCCAGATGAGGTAACTGAGGCCCAGAGAAGTGAAGTGACTTGCCCAAAGTCACACAGCTGATGAGTGGCGGAGCCGGGATTAGAAGCCACGACCTCTGACTCCCAAGCCCCTGCTCCTTCCACTGAGCCATGCTGCTTCTCTATTATTATTACTACTTGCTGAGCACCTACTGTGTGTGCAGAGCATTTGGGACAGTGGCTGGAATCGGCCATCAGGAACACTGGATGTGCCTCAGTCCCGAGTCTTCATCATCATCATCATCATCAATCGTATTTATTGAGCGCTTACTATGTGCAGAGCACTGTACTAAGCGCTTGGGAAGTACAAATTGGCAACATATAGAGACAGTCCCTACCCAACAGTGGGCTCACAGTCTAAAAGGGGGAGACAGAGAACAAAACCAAACATACTAACAAAATAAAATGAATAGAATAGATATGTACAAATAAAATAAATAAATAAATAGAGCAAAAAATATGTACAAACATATATACATATATACAGGTGCTGTGGGGAAGGGAAGGAGGTAAGATGGGGGGGATGGAGAGGGGGACGATGGGGGGGATGGAGAGGGGGACTGACAGTCATCAAGACTGAGAACCTTCCCAGAGAAATCGACTGTGGTGGTAGTCGATTTTGCAGGGCCATGAGGCTGCCGGTCACGGGGCATGGCTACTCTCCTCATCGCTACTCTCCTACTGCAACTCAGCCCATAAACTTTGCTCCTCTAATGCTAACCTACTCACTGTACCTCCATCTCGTCGCTCTCTCACCGCCAACCTCTCGTCCATGACCGCCAACCTCTCGTCCACGTCCTGCCTCTGGCCTAGAACGTTCTTCCTCTTCAAATCCAATGAACGATGACTCCCCCCACCTTCAAAGCCTTACTGAAGGCACACCTTCTCCAAGAGGCCTTCCCTAAACCCTCACTTTCTCTTTTCCCACTTCCTTCCATATCGTCCTGATTTTCTCCCTTTATTCACCCCTCTCTCAGCCCTACAGCACTTACGTTCATGTCCATGATTTATTTCATTTATACTGCCCGTCTCTCCTTACAGACTGTAAGCTCATTGTGGGCCACGAATGTGCCTGTTATATTTTTGTTTGTACTCTCCCAATCAATCAATCAATCAATCAATCGTATTTATTGAGCGCTTACTATGTGCAGAGCACTGTACTAAGCACTTGGGAAGTACAAATTGGCAACACATAGAGACAGTCCCTACCCAACAGTGGGCTCACAGTCTAAAAGGGGGAGACAGAGAACAGAACCAAACATACCAACAAAATAAAATAAATAGGATAGAAATGTACAAGTAAAATAAATAAATAAATAGAGTAATAAATATGTACAACCATATATACATATATACAGGTGCTGTGGGGAAGGGAAGGAGGTAAGATGGGGGGGATGGAGAGGGGGACGAGGGGGAGAGGAAGGAAGGGGCTCAGTCTGGGAAGGCCTCCTGGAGGAGGTGAGCTCTCAGCAGGGCCTTGAAGGGAGGAAGAGAGCTAGCTTGGCGGAGGGGCAGAGGGAGGGCATTCCAGGCCCGGGGGATGACATGGGCCGGGGGTCGACGGCGGGACAGGCGAGAACGAGGTGCATAGTGCAGTGCCCTGCACAGAGTAAGCATCATCATCATCATCATCAATCGTATTTATTGAGCGCTTACTGTGTGCAGAGCACTGTACTAAGCACTTGGGAAGTACAAGTTGGCAACATATAGAGACAGTCCCTACCCAACTATGGGCTCACAGTCTAAGCACTCAATACATATGACTGATTGGGCAGAAGAGAGACTTGAGAATGGACAGGTATTCAGTGTGTAACCTAAGAAGGCATCTGAGGCATGAAATAACACGTGCAGAATAACAACATTAAATGGTAAATCTTAATACATAGTCAGTCCACCACACTGCTTATCCCATCACACCTTTGCTGAGCAGGACGTGCAAAGAAAATGGACTCTAACCAGATATGACTTAGCTGTGGAGAGCTGGAAGACAGCAGCTGAAAACAAAATAGTCTGTTAGGGAGCAATTAGAAGGGAGGTGAATCCTTTAAAAGAGAAGCTTAAATAATAAGAAGCAGACACAAAATGCAATACAAGGGGGCATCGGTCTTTGCATTCACATGTGAAAGGAACTTTATGTTATGCAATTGACTTATCAGCCACATTAACAACACTTGCTACAATCTCACCATCAGGAGTGGCATCTTTGAACGCCAAAGAGCAGATATACGTTTGTAAAAGCACAAAGCGTGGCTGGGAATTCTTGTAATAGAATAAGATTAGATGTCCCGCGTTTGAGCTGATGCAAACCAAAATATCAGGCTACGGTTGGGACTGTGTCCTTACAACTTTCCTGGGAGGTATGGAAAGGCAGACAGAAGTAGTGGAATTTCTTACTGTGCGCAAAGCACTACCAGGCATTGGGAGAGAATACACAGGTGGAAATAAAACAAGGTCCCGGTGTCTCGTGGGGCTCACAATCTAAAAGTTTAAGTGGGGAAGGCGACTGAAGATAGACACATCAGGAGTGATGATGCATCAAACACCACAAATAAACAAAATAGGCTCAATATCTTGGTGTTAATTAGTTCTATTTTGCTGATGAGGAAGCGGAGGCAGAGACAGGTTAAGTGCCTTGTCCAAAGTCACACAGCGGGCCAACAGCAGAGCAACTAGACCTTGAGACTTTCAACTCCTAGATTTGTGCTCTTTCCATCACAACCTGTTGCCATACAGTAGGCTTGCCAATCATTCTGTGGAAACAAGAAGTCTGAACCTAACAAAAGACTGCAAGAAAATTAATTACCTAAAAAGATAATATGAAGTTAAATTGAAAAGTCACGGCTCGAACAGACCGCAGTGGCTAAATTGGAAAAGGCTAATCTTTAAGTAGTTTCCTACTAAAGTGACGTAGTGACCAATATTACGTACTCCCTTATTTTATTAAAAAAACACAAAGTGTTCAGTAAGTACCAGTGACTGATTAGAAAATGTATTTGAAAACTCAACAGGACCTACAGCATATTCAAATTGTGCAGTAAATTGACATTTTGTGAGGGACTGCATTTCACTGTCTTTGCTGAAGAGAGATAATTCTCATATTTTCATTGCTTAATACAAGAAACATCTGTCATTCTCCAGAATAGATTTCTCATAATACATTTTGCTCCTTGACCTTCAAAACCAAATTGCCTCTTTTTTTTTTAACTCCTGAATAACCTATTTGTCTTAGAGCCAGATTTCACAGCTACAACACACAGACTGAGGAAATAAGTGCGCTTGCAGTAAAAATGATAAAAAGGTCAAAAATAAAGTCCTTAACAATGACTGTTTTCGAGCCTATAGGTCCCTTTCATTGACCTATTACTTAATGTGCTTTAGTTAGCTTATACTATAAAGAAATGGAGACGCCCCAGGCAGCGTTCACACACAAAGTATTGGAACCAGCTGCTGTAGAAGAGCCTTAAGAAAAAAAGCCGTCTTGATTTAATTGGGAAAACAGGAGGAAGCATAAATTTTACTGCCATTAATAACTTCAAGCAATCCTGATATGACTTTACCTCACTCTGACGGCTAGACATGTGCTTTGTGTTAGGGTGTGTGCCACATCTGACCCCTATTGTTTGCACACTTGATCAGGTAGGAAAATGTAGGGTTCTTTATAGGATAAATGAGGCCTATTAAAATTGGGAAATACTGCAGTAGCCTATAAGGAGCTGCTTTCTTAAACAGATGTGTGAAGTTGCATAAGTTCAGTTACAAATAGACCAAACTAGGTCATTAAAGAGAAACTGACTTTCAACTTTTTTCATAAAGGCAATGATTTTTTTTTTTTAAAAGAACACCTCTTAATTGCCAAATAGATTCTTTCTCAAGTTTCTAATAGGTTAAAAATTCAGACTAGTCATTTATTTCTTCCTCTCCCCCTCGTTCCTTCCTCTCCCTCTCGTTCCCCTCTCCATCCCCCCACCATCTTACCTCCTTCCCTTCCCCACAGCACCTGTATATATGTTTGTACATATTTATTACTCTATTTTACTTGTACATATCCATTCTATTTATTTTATTTTGTTAGTATGTTTGGTTTTGTTCTCTGTCTCCCCCTTCTAGACTGTGAGCCCACTGTTGGGTAGGGACTGTCTTTATATGTTGCCAACTTGTACTTCCCAAACGCTTAGTACAGTGCTCTGCACGCAGTAAGCACTCAATAAATATGATTGATTGATTGATTGATTTACAGTGTTTTGTTCCTTTCAAATCCAAAACTATCACCTAGCATGAAGTATTCATCTCACACTGTCTTGCTCACACAACTCTGATCCTTTAAGTAATGAAAAATTGAACTACATCTATGTAAAAATGTGGGTACAACATGAGACGGGATGTCGGATGGTAATAGCTAACTTTTTGAGCACCACTTTTTGGTCTCCAACGTAATGGACAAAAGCACACAATACTTACCTCCTTTCAGATTCAAGTGGGCCAAAGTGCCTATCCTGTCCATCTCTAACATGTGAAAATCAGACTTGTCTCAACCGGAAGTAAGCAAACATTTATTATTTAACTCTTGACCTAGCTTGAGTCTTACATGCTGATACAATACCTCTTCAGCCCTAAAAATTGCCTTCAGATTCAAATCACTGATGCGTAAATTGGATCAAGAGGAATCAGGTGCTCTCTTTGCCAATCACAGAAGTAATTCGGCATCTATTAGGGGAGTGGAAAAAAAAATGCCTGTCCTTCTGGTATCCTTTTATCCAACTCACACTTGTCAGGAAGATTTTTGGTGCTATAATGAGAATCTGATCTGACACCATTGACTAACAACCTTAATTTTTTTTTTTTTTTAACAGGAGGCTCAAGGAAAACCGTGAAACAGGCATGACAAATGCTGTTGAATTTACGAATCAATTTCCCGGGCCTCATCAGTACAAGTGCTCTCTGAAGAAAAGCGCCATAGGCTTAGTTCTGAGAAGTTTTGCAGAGAGAATACAAGAACTGTAATTAAAATTGAAAATATATTCCTAGCATTGATAGCCTATTTTCAAACAAATAATGCTCTCTTTACCAACCTGACTTTGGTAGCAACTACAACAAAATGAGGTCCACTAGAAATTCTGCAGTTGGGTAAACATTTTGAGTGATGATTTTCTTGAACCTATTAGGAGGGCCAGTAAAAACAATACCATGAATCAATCAATCATACTAATTGAGCACTTTGTCCACAGCACTGTACTAAGCACTTGGAAGAGTTACCATGTAACACACACACATTCCCTGCTGCAACGAGCTTTACTAAAGCTGTCTATCTCAGGTATCATTTCACAGTATCACTGAACGTACTAAGAAGAGGACCTTGGACACCAGCAAATATGAGAAAGTCTCAACATTTTCATTCAATTCAAAATACAAACTAATAGCTGCATGGACGACAATGTTTGATCGTTACTTTCAATGCCATACCCCATTAAAACCACTATTCACCTGTATATTACGTGCTAGACTGTAAAATCTACTAATCCAATTTGTGGTGGGCGATTACAAGCATCTGAATCAAAACAGTGGGCATTAATTAGTCCAAGAAGGAAGTGAAAAGATAGAACTTTTCATTTCCTTATAAAAAAAATCCTGCCTGAGCCCACTATTTAAGGAGTTGAGCCTCTTTCTCTAGACTGTAAGCTCGTTATGAGCAGGGAAATAATTCTCTTATCTTCTGAAATAATTCTGCTAATTCTGTGGTACACTCCCAAGTGCTTAATATAGTGCTCTGCATATAGTAAGCACTTAATAAATATCATTGATTGATTGATTCAATAGTATTTTTAGGTAGCAGAGGGTCCTAAAGGTTGTATAGTCATAGAGAGGCAGCATGGCTTAGTGGAAAAGCAAGGACTTGGGAGTCAGAGGATTCATTCATTCATTCAATCATATTTATTGAGCGCTTACTGTGTGCACAGCACTGTACTAAGCGCTTGGGAAGTACAAGTTGGTGACATATAGAGACGGTCCCTACCCAACAAAGGGCTCACAGTCAAGAAGGGGGAGACAGACAACAAATCCAAACATGTGGACAGGTGTCAAGTCGTCAGAATAAATAGAATTAAAGCTAAATGCACATCATTAACAAAATAAATAGAACAGTAAATATGTACAAGAGGATGTGGGTTCTAATCTGCCTCAGCCACTTGTCAGCTGTGTGACCTTGGGCAAGTCACTTAACTTCTCTGTCTCAGTTAGCTCACCTGTAAAATGGGGATGAAGACTGTGAGCCCCACGTGGGACAACCTGATTTCCTTGTATCTACCCCAGAGCTTAGAACAGTGCTTGGCACATAGTAAGCGCTTAACAAATGCCATCATTGTTATTATTATGACAGCAGTGGATGGCACAAAATGTTGGTTTTGACCATCATCTGATACACTCTAAGCTCACACTGACAATTACAGTAATTATAACGCTTAGCACAGTGCTCGGCACACAGTAAGCGCTCAATAAATACGATTGAATGAATGAATTGAAAAGCAGCCACCGAACCACTAAACTGATTCAGTGTTAAGGGGCTGGAGAATGAAGACACCTGCGAGGAGCTCTGAAGCTACAATACAGCAGCCCTGCTAGAACAAGGAAATTGATCCACAATTTCCAAAGTAGAGACAAGACAGGCATTTAATTACTTGGGTAGGGACTGTCTGTATATGTTGCCAACTTGTACTTCCCAAGCGCTTAGTACAGTGCTCTGCACACAGTAAGCGCTCAATAAATACGATTGATTGATTGATTGATTCTCCACCATACCGTGTACCAGGCAGCTGCCGCAACATTCAACAGGACTGGTCAGGGCTTCCAAAATGAAGAAAGTGACTCAGAGGTGCAAGGACTACTCATAGGGAACAAAGTAAGGCATCTATCACACCCTGCAACCCTTCATGACCCTGATAAAAGAGAGCCTTACATTCATTCATTCAATCAATCAATCAATCGTATTTGTAGAGCTCTTACTGTGTGCACAGCACTATCCTAAGAGCTTGGGAAAGTAAAAATCAACAATAAGCAGACACATTCCCTATTTATTTATTTATTTATTTATTTATTTTACTTGTGCATATCTATTCTATTTATTTTATTTTGTTAGTATGTTTGGTTTTGTTCTCTGTCTCCCCCTTTTAGAGTGTGAGCCCACTGTTGGGTAGGGACTGTCTCTATATGTTGCCAATTTGTACTTCCCAAGTGCTTAGTACAGTGCTCTGCACATAGTAAGCGCTCAATAAATACGATTGATGATGATGATGATTCCCTGCTACAACGAGCTTACAGTCTAGAGTGACGGGGAGACAGATGTTAATAGAAATAATTAAATGACAGATATGTACATAAACGTTGTAGGACTCGGTGCGGGGGGGGAGAACAAAGGGCGACGTAGATGGGAGTGGGAGGAGAGGAAAATGGAGCTTGGTCAGGGAAGGCCTCTTGGAGGAGGTGTGCCTTCAATAAGGCTTTGAAGCGGGGGAGAGGAATTGCCTGTCGGATTTGAGGAGGGAGGGCGTTCTGTACCAGAAGCAGGACGTGAGATACGTGAGATTGAGGCACAGTGAGAAGAAGATTAGCATTAGAGGAGTGAAGACTGCAAGCGGAGTTGCAGTAGCAGAGTAGCAAGGTGAGGTAGGAGAGGCAAGTTGATTGAGTGCTTTAAAGCCAATGGTGAGGAGTTTTTGTTTGATGCAGAAGAGGCTAAGCAACCACTGGAGTTTTTCTGAGGAGTGGGGAGATATGTCTGAAGGAGAACGATCCGGGCAGGAGGATGAAGGATGGACTGGAGGGGGGAGAGACAGGAGGCTGGGAGGTCAGCAAGGAGGCTGATGCGGTAATCCAGGCAGGATAGGATGAGTGATGAGTTACATGTGAAACATAGAAGAGAAGCAGCATGGAGTTAGGGCACGGGCCTGCAAGTAAGAAGGTTATGGGTTCTAATCCCAGCTCCACCATTTGTCTGCTGTGGGACGTTGGCCAAGTCACTTAACTTCTCGGTGCCTCTGTTGCCTCATCTGTAAAATGGGGATTGAGACTGTTAGCCTCACGTGGGCCAGGGGACTGTGTCCAACCCGATTTGCTTGTATCCATCCCAGCACTCAGGACAGTGGTTGCACCTAGCAAGCGCTTAACAAATATCGGAATTATTATTTATTCTTATTGTGACACACAAACCAAGGAAAGGAAGGTAGCCACGGCTAGGCAGACGGCGTGTCCTAGCAGATAGAGCATGGGCCTGAAAGTCCGAGGGACTCGGCTCTAATCCCGGCTCCTGTCTGCTGTAGGACCTTGGCCAAGTCACTTCAGTTCTCCGTGTCTCAGTTACCTCATCTGGCAAATGGGGATTAAGACTGAGCCCCATGTGGGACAGGAACATATTCATTCAATCGTATTTATTGAGCGCTTACTGTGTGCAGAGCACTGTACTAAGCGCTTGGGAAGAACAAGTTGGCAACATATAGAGACGGTCTCTGCCCAACAGCAGGCTCACAGTCTAGAAATGGGAATAAGGATGATGGCATTTATTACGTGCTTACTATATAATAATAATAATAATAATAATGGCATTTATTAAGCACTTACTATGTGCAAAGCACTGTTCTAAGCGCTGGGAGGATACAAGGTGATCAGGTTGCCCCAAGGGGGGGGCTCACAGTCAATCCCCATTTTACAGATGAGGTAACTGAGGCACAGAGAAGTTAAGTGACTTGCCCAAGGTCACACAGCCGGCAATTGGCGGAGCCAGGATTTGAACCCATGACCCCTGACTCCAAAGCCCGTGCTCTTTCCATTGAGCCACGCAAGCACTGTTCTAAGCATTGGGGAGGATATAAGGTGATCAGGTCGTCCCACGTGGGGCTCACAGTCTTAATCCCCATTTTACAGATGAGGCAACCGAGGCACAGAGAAGTGACTTGCCCAAAGTCACACAGCTGACAATTGGCGGAGCCAGGATTTGAACCCTCAACCTTTGATAGAGAAGCAGCGGTGGCTCAATGGGAAAAGCCCGGGCTTGGGAGTCAGAGGCCATGGGTTCAAATCCCGGCTCTGCCAATTGTCAGCTGTGTGACTTCGGGCAAGTCACTTAACTTCTCTGGGCCTCAGTTACCTCATCTGTAAAATGGGGATTAAGATTGTGAGCCCCACATGGGACAACCTGATCACCTTGTATCCTCCCCAGCGCTTAGAACAGTGCTTTGCACATAGTAAGCGCTTAACAAATACCAAAATTATTATTATTATATTATTATTATTCCCAAGCCTGGGCTCTTTCCACTGGACGTATCTGCCTCAGGGCTTAGGAAAGTGCCTGGCATACAGTGCTTAAAAAATATCAAAAAACCCCGACCAAAAGCAGGACATTTTTTGATCACTAAGAAGCTCTGTGGCCCTGGAGAGATATAACAGCACCTGAGAGACAGTGGTCCAGCCTTATCCCAGACAGAGAGAGACTACTGAGGAGAAAAAGCACCAGTTCCAAGTTCTCTGAATCACACCAATGCTTTCCAGAGATGAGGTCCTAAAAAAATACCGAAAACCTACCCACATATGAAAACATAATAGTAGTAGTAGTCATCGTAGTAGTATTTAATAAGCGCTTACTGTGAACTGAGCACTGTAATAAGCACTGGGAGTGAACACACCGGTGGGAATCAGATAGGGTCCCTGTCGCTTGGGGAGGCTAACAGCCTACGAGTATAAGTGGAGAGAAACAAATGAGAAGCGACGAAACCTTAAGACACAACACACACATACACAAAATTAAAATAAAGACAGTAAAGCAACGTTAATCCCAGGGAAAGTCTTACTACAGGGCACATCTGGGAAACACACCTAAGGCGGTATTATCTAACGGTTTGTTTTAATGGGGGAAAATTTTAGTACCGGGCAGTTTTCCTAGGAAAAATAATCCTTAAAAGGTAAAAACCCAACCAGCAGGAATGCACCAGTCTACCATGTTTTGTGAGCATCTTGCATACGGAAGGTATTCAATAAAGGTTTATTATGACATACTAATAAGCCTGATCCGCTGGTGAGTAAACTACCCTCTTGGAGTGAATGGCTTGCTTTGTGAAGTTGAGCGAACTCTACCAGGGCTCTAGTGTATGTTTAGCAAATTACTCCTTATATTGCACTAAATGACATCCCACAAGGCAAACTGTTTGCTCTCAGGGAGCAGTTTGTTCACTGTAGGATCAGACCCACTATTTTTCCTGTGGTCAAAATTACCTTACTGACTTCGTAGTTGACTCAGATCCCCTTTGGGGACACTTTAACTTCATTTGTGTTCTTTATGTCACTTAAATGCTAATGTATACTTGTTCTATCTTCCAACAAACAAAAAAAGCGCACCCAAGTTGCAACTATAAAGTACTCTGAGTTAGGATGTCTAAATATGGTAGCGCTTTTGCATTTGATTTAGTTGGAAATACGGGAGGGAGGTATATTGACTTTGTGGCAGCGCAAGGATCACTCCAATGCTACCAATTCATGGATGACAAAAGAATCCCCAACGTATCAGGTGAGTTAACTGTTCGCTTCTGAAAACTTACAGAATCGATCCGTCTTTCGTATTTATTGAACGCCTACTGGATGCAGAGCACTGTAGTAAGTGTTCGGGAGAGTACGAGAGAGGTAAAAGAACCAGCTCCTGCTTCCAGTGAGCTTACAATCTAAATGAGAGAGAGATTCAAAAGGCAGAATTAATTCAAGGCCATTTGATGCCTAACTGTTTGCTCTGGGGAGAGTAATGCAGTAAGTTCTAAGCTTTCTGGGCACAAATCAAGTTGCACAGCGTTCCCCCGAACATAATAATGGGCATAAGCAGAAAAGGGCCCCAAGATGACAGCAGGCCATGGAATGAAGTGAATCCAGACTATAAGGAAACACATTTGTGCCAAAGTCTACTACAGCACGATGCACAGATCTGAACGTGGTTAAGTTTTATGTCAGAGAAATAGCTGACCTTGCTGGGGAATGATTCTACGGCATGTTTAAGATTCTTGTGAAATTTTAGGAAAGTATTTTAGAGGATGACGCCAGACTGACTTCTAAAGTATGATAAAATAAGGGGGAAGGGGATCAATCAATCGTATTTATTGAGCGCTTACTGTGTGCAGAGCACTGTACTAAGCGCTTGGGAAGTACAAGTTGGCAACATACAGAGATGGTCCCTACCCAACAGTGGGTTCACAGTCTAGAAGGGGGAGACAGAGAACAAAACCAAACATATTAACAAAATAAAATAAATGGAATAGATATGTACAAGTAAAATAGAGTAATAAGTATGTACAGACATATATACATATATACAGGTGCTGTGGGGAAGGGAAGGAGGTAAGATGGGGGAGATGGAGAGAGGGATGAGGGGGAGAGGAAGGAGGGGGCTGAGTGTGGGAAGGCCTCCTGGAGGAGGTGAGCTCTCAGTAGGGCCTTGAAGGGAGGAAGAGAGCTTGCTTGGCAGATGTTGGGAGGGAGGGCATTCCGGGCCCGGGGGGAGGACGTGGGCCAGGGATCGACGGTGGGACAGGCGACAACGAGGCCTAACGGTGAGGAGATTAGCGGCAGAGGAGTGGAGGGTGCGAGGTGGGCTGTAGAAGGGATACTGTTTGATCTATTCTATTTATTTTATTTTGTTAGTACATTTGGTTTTGTTCTCTGTCTCCCCCTTTTAGACTGTGAGCCCACTGTTGGGTAGGGACTGTCTCTATATGTTGCCAACTTGTACTTCCCAAGCGCTTAGTACAGTGCTCTGCACACAGTAAGCGCTCAATAAATACCATTGACTGATTGATTGATATGGCAGATCCCCCAAATCCATACACACAAACAAAGTTTTTGCCCATAAGCCACCAAACTGCTCCCTCCTCCCACGGAAAATATCCACCAACTATTCAAAGGAGTCAATCTGAGGACAGCTGAGGGGAAAAAAGGGGAAAGTAACCTGTAAAAACAACTGAGCTTTCCGGGACTTGGTATTTATTGAAGTAGCCTTAAAGGAAAACCACTTCCAAATAGGTCCTTGGAATCCATATAATTCATGGAAACAGTATCACTCTGGGAGCTAAATTCAATACTATCAGAGATGAAATATAAGCCTGAAACGTTTTAGAGCCTGATGAATTACACTTCAGGTAGTACGACTAGTCGGGTACGCTTAAAGAAGAGATGCTAATCTCATTTCCATCAGCAGAGGTCACACTGGACCAGCCATAGGATCTTTATCGCCAACAGGTTTTATTATGCTTCAAAATATTCAGAATTTATTGTCCTCCAGTTAAAATGGTAAATTAAAAAAATATATATAAACTTTTATCTACAGGCTTTCGGAACAGTAAGAAAGAAAAGCTCATAAATCTTCATAAGATTTCCAGCTGAATTAAAACTGACTGCTGAAAAGCTCTACCACCGCACATTTTTCAAGTGTGTCTTCTCTTTTGTTCCCTTGGAGGTGGCTCTCATTTTGCACAAAACTACCACCTAGTGAGTAATTCTTCAGGTGAGTCATTTTCTTCTTGAAATCTGAAGTTGGTATGTCATTCTGAAAAACTCATTTCTGAAGGAGTACGTTAAATGTTGCTACCTGTCAAGTCCACTTTCACTTTTTTGCTATCAATGAGGACAAATGATTTAAAACATTAAATATGTGATCAACAGACTTTGATTGTACATGCCACCGAAGGTGACAAGGGGCAACATTCCCAAGAGGTAGTCATAAAAAAAGATTATTATTTGTGGCATTTGCTATCTGTCCCATCCTGAACCCACAGCACTTAACGTACGTATCTTTAAATTACGTATTATAAAATTCTCACATTAATGTCTGTCTTCCCTTCTAGACTGCACGTTCCTTGAGGGCAGGGAATGTTCCTGCCCATTTTGTTATACTTTACTCTCCCAAGCACTCAGTACAGTGCTCTGCAGTACCACTGACTGATTGACGTTCTGAATTCTGCTCAAACAGCCTTAAAAGTAAACCGAAAGTTATCTACTTGCTGAAAGTTATGCCATGAATAGGAAAAAATATATATATATTGAGAATTACATTCGGCTGTATCCTTCCTACAGCAGGGAAGCAAGGAAAATGCCTTGTATCTTAAACGCCTACTCAATTCATTTTCACCTACTAATGTTAAAGATTCTTGTAAACTCAATATAAAAGATGTTAAAAATCCAGCAGCCTATATGAGTTGACAAGCTGACCCTAGGTGATAGGAGTTGCATGGTTAACTTGTCAACAGCTGCTGCAGATGGATTATTAGTATGGAAAGGAAAACAGCACAAGTAAAAATGACCATTGAATGCAACTGAATGGAATTTGTTGAAACTCACCACCGAAGCAAAGTTAAAAGAGGGATTTTGCACATAAATTCAGAAGTTGCACTTAAAGTCTTTCACCCTACTGGAAGGTAAGCTTTCGCTCCAGTCTTTCATATTTTACTGACTAGGCACAGAAAATCCCGATACAGGAAATCCTGGTACAATTTGGGTACTTTTCGAAGAAATCTCTAAGTCCTGGATTTAAGTAGATGAAAAACCCAGGAAACAAAAGGACCTTGATTTGAAAATGACCCAAGAAATAGAGTACTGTAATTCACTAGGGCTATAAGGATTGGCAAAAATTATGTTAAGAGTAAGCACCAATGCTCAGAACATGGGAAATGATTCCTCCTTTAACCAGGAAAATTATCTGAGCTTTGCTTTGGTTGGGATTTCATTCATTCATTCAATCGTATTTATTGAGAGCTTACTGTGTGCAGAGCACTGTACTAAGCGCTTGGGATGTACAAGTTGGCAACATATAGAGACGGTCCCTACCCAACAGTGGGCTCACAGTCTATTAAGCGCTTACTATGTGCAAAGCACTGTTCTAAGCGCTGGGGAGGTTACAAGGTGATCCGCTTGTCCCACGGGGGGCTCACAGTCTTCACCCCCATTTTACAGATGAGGAAACTGAGGCCCAGAGAAGTGAAGTGACTTGCCCAAAGTCACCCAGCTGACAAGTGGCAAAGGCGGGATTTTGAACCCATGACCTCTGACTCCAAAGCCTGTGCTCCTTCCACTGAGCCAGCTACTTCTCGTGATTATTTATAATAATAATAATATCATCATCACCATCAATCGTATTTATTGAGCGCTTACTGTGTGCAGAGCACTGTACTAAGCGCTTGGGAAGTACAAGTTTGCAATAATAATCGTGGCATTTGTTAAGTGCTTACTATGTGTCCAGCACTGTTCTAAGCGCCAAGGTAGATACAAGATAATCAGGTTGGACACATTCTCCGTCCCCGTGGGGCTCACGGTCTAAATGTGAGGAAGGAAGACAAAATCCCCATTTTGTAGATGAGGTAATTGAGGCACAGAGAAGCCAAGTGATTTGCCCAAGGTTACACACAGTAAAGTGGCAGAGCTGGGATTAGAACCCAGGTCCCCTCAACAATCCCGTGATCTATTGTTGCATTTGTTATCTGCCAAGATAGGCAGTTCTCACTTCTTTTGCATCTTGATCTTCTCCCAGGCTTTGCTCAAGGCTCACTGCAGCCCTCCCCATAACTAAGACAACATCTGAGGCTTTGCTTAATGCTTTTTTTCTGCCCTTACAGCTCCACACTTCAGCACATCAGCATCTGGTAGGGTTTCTGCTCATCATCCTTGTCCCACACACGATCCCCTAGCAGCGAACGCTGTTTGGATGCTGGCGGGATCACCATGTTCCAAGACCCCGGCGTTGGCGATCCTGTCTTCTCATCCGATCATCATCACCATCATCAATCATATTTATTGAGCGCTTACTGTTTGCAGAGCACTGTACTAAGCGCTTGGGAAGTACAATTTGGCAACATATAGAGACGTCCCTACCCATAAGCACGACACGTCTTACCTCCTTCCCTCCCCCACAGCACCTGTATATATGTATATATGGTTGTACATATTTATTACTCTATTTATTTATTTATTTATTTATTTTACTTGTACATTTCTATCCTACTTATTTTATTTTGTTGGTATATTTGGTTCTGTTCTCTGTCTCCCCCTTTTAGACTGTGAGCCCACTGTTGGGTAGGGACTGTCTCTATGTGATGCCAATTTGTACTTCCCAAGCGCTTAGTACAGTGCTCTGCACATAGTAAGCGCTCAATAAATACGATTGATTGATTGATTGACACGTCAGTGCTGCTGAGGCAACTGCTCAGAGTTGGCTGTCCTATCCGCGGAAGGTTCCCGGTCTCAGAGCGTTTTATAAATCCGGGCCCTTCGGCCACTCTCTAGACTGCAAGCTCGCTGTGGGCAGGAGATGCGCCTGTTTATTGTTATATTGTCAAGCCCTCAGGACGGTGCTCTACAGTGAGTGCTCAATAAATACCATTGAATAAATGAATGAACAGACCTTCTGTTTGGTCTGAAGCTCAGGGGAACACTGTCAGCCTCCCAAAGGACAAGTGGGCCGCCTCAGTTCCTTTTCCTATGGTGTCTATGTCTGTGAGCAATAGTTTCTAATCTTTGGATCAGGTGGAAGACGTCGGTAATGGCATCCGACTCTGTATCATTGATGGGAGATAATAATAATAATAATAATAATGGCATTTATTAAGCACTTACTATGTGCAAAGCACTGTTCTAAGCGCTGGGGAAGTTACAAGGTAGGGAAGTTTCCAGCGTTTAGAACAGTGCTTTGCACATAGTAAGCGCTTAATAAATGCCATTATTATTATTATAAGGTGATCAGGTTGTCCCACGGGGGGGCTCACAAGTCTTCATCCCCATTTTCCAGATGAGGGAACTGAGGCCCAGAGAAGTGAAGTGACTTGCCCGAAGCCACACAGCTGACAATTGGCAGAGCCGGCATTTGAACCCATGACCTCTGACTCCAAAGCCCGGGCTCTTTCCGCTGAGCCACGCTGCTTCTCATTCTCAGCTGGGTGTTGGGCAACTCAGATAAAGGGCTTTAAAGAGAGGCCAACTGGCACTATTTAAGAGAAGGAGAAGGCAGCGTGGCGTAGTGAATAGAGGCCTGTGAGTCAGAAGGTCATGGGTTCTAAACCCAGCTCTGCCAATTTTTTTTATGGCATTTATTAAGCGCTTACTATGTGTAAAGCACTGTTCTAAGCGCTGGGGAAGTTACAAGGTGATCAGGTTGTCCCACGGGGGGCTCACAGTCTTCATCCCCATTTTCCAGATGAGGGAACTGAGGCCCAGAGAAGTGAAGTGACTTGCCCAAAGCCACACAGCTGACAATTGGCAGAGACGGGATTTGAACCCATGACCTCTGACTCCAAAGCCCGGGCTCTTTCCGCTGAGCCACGCTGCTTCTCATTCTCAGCTGGGTGTTGGGCGACTCAGATAAAGGGCTTTAAAGAGAGGCAAACTGGTACTATTTAAGAGAAGGCGAAGGCAGCGTGGCGTAGTGAATAGAGGCCAGGACTGTGAGTCAGAAGGTCATGGGTTCTAAACCCGGCTCTGCCAATTTTTTTTATGGAATTTATTAAGTGCTTACTATGTGCAAAGCACTGTTCTAAGCACTGGGGGGGGGATACAATGTGATCAGGTTGTCCCACGTGGGGCTCACAGTCTTACTCCCCATTTTACAGATGAGGAAACTGAGGCTCAGAGAATAATAATAATAATGATGATGGCATTTATTAAGCGCTATGTGCAAAGCTCTTGTCTGCTGCGTGACCTCGGACGAGTGATTTCACTTGTCTGGGCCTCAGTTACCTCATCTGTAAAATGGGGATTGAGACTGGGAGCCCCGGGTGGGACGGCGGCTGTGTCCAACCTGATTAACTGGTACCTACTCCAGCGCTTAGAACAGTGCTTGGCACGTAGTAAGCGCTTAACAAGCACCATAACTATTAGGTCGCCTTGTAGAGATGCAGCGTGGTTCAGTGGAGAAGAGCCCGGGCTTTGGAGTCAGAGGTCATGGGTTCAAATCCTGGCTCCGCCACTTGTCAGCTAGGTGACTTGGGGCAAGTCACTTCACTTCTCTGGGCCTCAGTTCTCCCATCTGTAAAATGGGGATGAAGACTGTGAGCCCCCCGTGGGACAACCTGATCACCTTGTAACCTCCCCAGCGCTTAGAACAGTGCTTTGCACATAGTAAGCGCTTAATAAATGCCATCATTATTATTATTATTATTGTAACCTCCCCAGCACTTAGAACAGTGCTTTTCACATAGTAAGCGCTTAATAAATGCCATTATTATTATTATTATTATTATTATTAAGAGAAGTCAGTCATCTCAAGAGTATCTGGGAGATAAAATCAATCCTTTCCACTCCACAGAACTGGAGAGGTGCATCCATGGAGTCGCTATGGTTCGGAGATGACCCGACAAGCCGATTTCACAGAACTACCCGTTTTCAGTAAGTCAGCCACAGAACTCTCTTAAATCACTCCTGTAATGATCTTCCATCTTTCATTTAAATGTTTTATTTTTACTCTTCTTAAGAAGCAATGTAGCCTAGTGGAAAGAGCCCAGGCTTGGGAGTCAGAGGACCTGGGTTCTAATCCCAGCTCTGCCAATTTTTTTTTAATGGCATTTATTAAGCGCTTACTATGTGCAAAGCACTGTTCTAAGCGCTGGGGAGGTTGTAAGGTGATCAGGTTGTCCCACGGGGGGCTCACAGTCTTAATCCCCATTTCACAGATGAGGAAACAGGCTCAGAGAATAATAATAATAATAATAATGGCATTTATTAAGCGCTTACTATGTGCAAAGCACTGTTCTAAGCGCTGGGGAGGTTGCAAGGTGATCAGGTTGTTCCACGGGGGGCTCACAGTCTTAATCCCCATTTTACTGAGGTAACTGAGGCCCAGAGAAGTTAAGTGACTAGCCCAAAGTCACACAACTGACAAGTGGCAGAGCTGGGATTTGAACCCATGACCACTGACTCCAAAGCCCGGGCTCTTTCTACAGAGCCACGCTGCTTCTCTAATTGTCTGCTGGGGGACCCGGGGCAAGTCAAATTAGCTTTCCTGAGCCTCAGTTCCCTCATCTGCAAAATGGGGCTTCACCTGTTCTCCCTCTTACTTTAACAGTGAGCCCCACGTGGGACTTGATTGTCTTGAATCAAACCCAGCTCTTCAATATAGTGCTTGGTCTATAGTAAGCGCTTAAATGCCACAATTATTTAGAACCTTTTTTCCCTCTAAAGGTTCAATATTTCTCTTGTTTCATGAAAATACACAAATTTAGTTTCCTTCATTTGCACAGTGATCCTGAGTATGTTTACTATATATGCAAAGCCACATGGAAGAGATCATTCGTAAATGGGTATTGGACTTCCAAGTGCCCAAAGACAGTGCACACACTCTTTCATTCAATCGTATTTATTGAGCGCTTACTGTGTGCAAAGCACTGTACTATGCATTTGGGAGAGTATGATACGTAACCAATGTATATCCTGTTTTTAACAATGATTCAACTAAAAAGAACTATACTCTGCTATGGTGTTTTCTTAGTCTCCCCTCTTCTATGATGAAAACTGCAGAACTGCGGAAGAATGATATAGCACAATTGCATTGCTTAAGTAAATCTTTGCTACACAGTATGAATTGCATTAAAAATATACAAAACACAGTAAGCCAGGACTGACTATAAACACATTAAGAGGGCTATTTTGTCTTCAATCAGTTCCTGATAAACAGCTAAAATACCGGTATTTTGTCTGTGCTGGGTGCTGTGGGGAACAGGGCAACAGTTTTGGGTACACAAGGGAAAAAAAATGAAACCGAGGCAGATACAATTTCCCGGAATGGAATTCAGAAAGGACACCCCTCTTTGTAGGAAAGCAGACAAAAGAGGTTTGGGGGATAAATCCATCACGCTCTGTGGAACGCGTTGTCGGAAATATAGCACTTTTATCAATTTCTTACTAAGGTGGCCCTTAGTGTCTTTTGCTAGTATGTTTGGTTTTGTTCTCTGTCTCCCCCTTTTAGACTGTGAGCCCACTGTTGGGTACGGACTGTCTCTATATGTTGCCAATTTGTACTTCCCAAGCGCTTAGTACAGTGCTCTGCACATAGTAAGCACTCAATAAATACGATTGATGATGATGACAGTGTCGGCTGAAAGGCAACACTACCCCCTGATTCTTAGTACAGTGCTCTGCACACAGTAAGCGCTCGATAAATACGATTGATTGATTGATTTTTATTAAATATTTTTTCTTAAGCGCATAGTACAGTGCTCTGCACACAGTAAGCTCTCAATACGATTGATTGATTGATTCACCAATGCCACATATGGCAGCTTATCTCTTCCTCTGGGCATCTGTCTCCCGTCAGAAGAACGGTCGAGCTTGTAAGCGTGAGGTCCTGCCTAGGACGTTTATGGATTTGTTGTAATATGCCTTTCTAGGGGAACGTTGTCCAGGTCAAGGGAATTTTGAATCTACAAACACTCGGTGTGTATTCATAAGCACTTTGCTCATCTGAGCTGTGGAGGGAAGTTTAAGGATTGCATGGCCCCAAAATACAACCCTACTGATAAGCGGTTTTCTGCACATCCTAATGCAGAAAACAAGACTTTAAACATCGTCTCGCTCTCAAGACGTTTCGCTAACATACAAGCAGTAAGGGGACGAAAGATCTTCGCCACTCTGATGAGGTGATTATGGCAGGATTCGGAGTCATTTCTGTTGGCTCTGTAAGCGAATGTAGCTCAAGGGTTAGAATTTCCCTTCCATTCCTCTCCATATCACCATGGGATTCTGGCCCAGACTAGTCTTTCTCTGTTGTTATGCCCATTTTGCGTTAGCTTCCAATCATACAGTATATACAGACTGTTTTTTTCCAGCTGGCTTTTTCAACAGAGAGCTCGTTTTTCCACTAATGATACTGGAGAGTTTGTGTAATATTATCATCGGGGCAAAAAGAAACATACCTAGAAGTGCCGTGAGTTTGGGGAGCAGTCCGACTTGTACCATCTTATTCCTTAGGCCGGTGTCAAACGAGAGGTTTAGTAAAAGCCTGAGGGTTATGTTCAACAGGTCTTCATGCTCACAAGGCACCATTTTCACTAGTTTTTCAATAATATCCATTTCCACCTGTAAAAGAGAGCAGAACCGACCCTGTGAGAATTCATTTAAATGCAAATGACCAATCGTGGATATTATCATAACGAAAATAGTGTTTCTTAAAACAGTGCACTTTCTTAGAGCACCGTTTATGAGATGCTAAAAACGCTTTATTTTTAAAATGGAACTAGGGAAGAGACAATGATTTTCCATTTTGAAAGTGGATAAGCAGGGCCAATGACACTGAAGGGCTTCCTCAGAGGTAAACGATTCCCGTTCAAGGGCAAGAAGTGCAGATTCCCACCACCTGGAAACATGCTTTTTTGGTATTTTTTTCAATTAAAAAACCCCCAAAACAACAATAAACAATTCAAAGGCAGGCCAGAGCAAACAAGTTGTATCTCATATGTGGATTCTCATCAGACTTCTAATTCAGTCATTCATATATATTGAGCATTTACTGTGTGCAAAACACTGTACTTGGCACCTGGGAGATTAAATTGCAACAATAAACAGACACATTCCCTGCCCACAATGATCTTATACTACTGGATTTTAAATTAAATAGAAAAAAAAATGTGTCTAAAGATTTTCAACAAGTTCCCTGGAGTTGTATTACGGAACATGATTTGGGATTGGCTTCTTAAGGGAGTTATGAACTACTTTGCCCTAGTCTGACACCTGCTATAGTTGTGAACTTAACTGCTGTGCTTGTCATTCTCATCTTTTTTCCTGCACAGTTTTAATAAATTTGGAGGGTGTGCCTAGAGGCCTAGTACAGTCGGCCTCACAAATAGCACGTACACACCATTACAGCAACACAGAGCACAAGTGAGATCCTCTTTTGATTTCCTGTTGAAAGTTATTGCATTACAAGGCTGAAATTTCCAGAGACATTCAATTTACAGATGCTTGTGTATGTCTCATGATTTTACTCAGGTTGGGTCTTGCTCATGGCTTAAGCTTTAGGTTGAAAATGCAAACAATGAGTAAATCAGGTTAACAGTTGCAATTCAGGTCAAAGGGAGAAGCGTCTTGACTCAATTACCGGGAGCTGTGAGTCCCTTCAGTTGGCTATTGGGACCCTCTGTGCAAGCAGCGTGGCTCAGTGGAAAGAGCCCGGGCTTTGGAGTCAGAGGTCGTGGGTTCAAATTCTGGCTCTGTCCACTGTCAGCTGTGTGACTGGGAAAGTTACTTAACTTCTCTGTGCCTCCGTTACCTCATCTGTAAAATGGGGATTAAAACTGTGAGCCCCTCCGGGACAACCTGATCACCTTGTGATCAGCACTTAGAACGGTGCTTTGCACATAATAAGCACTTAATAAATGCCATCATTATTAGTATTATTAACAAAAATACGACATGCCAATGGCTAGGCTTCATCAATGAAAGCGTCTTTGAGGGAAACGCTTCCACATTTAGTTCTTTAGTTAATCCCCATTTTACAGATGCGGCAACTGAGGCACAAAGAAGTGAAATGCCTTCTCCAGTGTCACACAGCAGACAAGAAGATTAGAACCCATGATCTTCTGACTCCACTACGCCATGCTGCTTCTCTCCTGGGCTGAATTTCATTCTCTGGTGAAGGTCCTAACAAACACTGAAATGACCACGAAGCAGGCTGCAGCAGGAGAAGGAGAAGCAGAGTGTGGATAAGGCCCAAATTCAGTTAGTTGTATTAGCAACCCCTGAATAATTGAGTTAGCTGCATTATTATTTTGACCTGACCACAGATTCCATCTAATTCATAAAGAAACAACACTGGCATGACAGAGGAAATGATATTAGCACCAAACACAGGAGGCCTTCTAAATCTAGAAACTCAGATGAAATGGGGACATTTCTTGCTGATTTCACGGAGATCCAAGTATTATACAGTGATCCTGTGCATTCTAGGATAGTACTTCATGCTCTGCATTTTCTTTTCAATAAAGAAGCAGGAAAATTATCTTGAAATATGCATCCCCATAAGATTAAAACCTGTAGTCCAAGGTTTAAGCAGCAGGATCATTTTCTGGGATCATTTTTTCTCCACCAGACAAAAGAGACAACTGATCAGCGCCTGGCAAGACTTCAGAAAGCTTTTTTCCTACTCGTTTTTAAAAGAAGCATAAATCTGCACGGTGGCTCATCTTTAAAAAAAAAAAATCTTCTGGGTTGATTTACTCTCCTTCTGCCCTTCCTATACCTATACCTTGTGCGTGTGAAAATTTTATTGAAGGCTATTACCATATGCGACAGATCTTGAACGTAGCCTAACTTTTCCGTAACGCATCGGAACCAAAGAAGGAGGCTATTAGCTCGGTTCCCCCACCAAAAAATACCAAAGAAACTATATTTGAATCAGTGATGTAACCCAGTACGCTCCCAGGCTAGTCAGTCCCTTCTTTCGTATGGTTGCTGCGGGCCTCATCTGAAATTCATTATTTCGAGTAGCATTTTTCTTTTGAAAAATGTGCAATACATACCAGTGATTATATCAGAGCTTTATAATACAATAACTTAGGAGTTTTCAATTTGTATTTTTCCCACACCCACTGGAATGTGAAATTTGTTTAGACGGGTCAACCGTCTGAATGTTGCACACTAAATCCTTATTTACTTAACACGGCATCCTAGACCGTGTCTTTGTGGTCGATTACAGTATAATGCCAAAAGCAAATAAAGTAACTGCTCCATTGTCCCTGCCCAGCATCTCCGGGTCTTATGAAATAGAATATACAGAAGAATATTAAAATCATGGATTTAATTTTGACCCAGATTAGTCTAGTGTCACCGACGGTCTATCCGTAAGCTCCAATCAAACCCAACTTTTCCTCCCGCCACTTGTTGGAATCCAACATTTTTAACTGGAGAGCTTACTTGGGATGCTTTAATAAAACATCGGAGAAAATGCAAACATGTTCTAAAAAAAGGCTCTTTGAATCGGTAAACAACTATCAGCCAATTTCATTTCCTCTACGAGTTACAGATAAAAGTTGGTTTTAAAAGGCCCTGAGCATCTGATCCGAAAGAATTTTTAAAATAACACCCTTGAGCAAGAAGTATTTCTGATGGACTGAGTACACAATAGGTCTTTTCTCTAAGTAGAGCGGCCGATTCATGCGGGGGCAAGCCACGTGGTGCTTGCAAAGTGAATTTAAGTGGCTTGTGAGAGAGCGCAGAAGACAGGCTATGTTTGTATTCCGAGTCAGGAAGAGCACACAGCCTAATTCACGGCTATGAGGGGAAGAAAGACAGAAGCAAAATTCAAATTTATTTCCTAGAGGAACTTCCCAGATCTGTGTTAATAGGAAGGGCTGACAAGCATGCTGTAGGTGCTCAGTAGATAGTCACTAACAAAGGGAGGAGACAGACAGCAGGCAGACTAAGGGGGGAAATACGGGGGCAGTGAAGGGAAGAGGGTTAGTCCTGTCCCAAACAGGTCTCGGGCGTTGATTCTCCGCTCTGGGCTCCCTGGAGATAGTGACACAAACAGGAACCACTAGAGGTTGAATTATCCCCGTGAGAAGTCACCTGAGGGTCCCCATTCATTGATTCATTCATTCAACCGTATTTATTGAGCGCTTACTGTGTGCAGAGCACTGTACTGAGCGCTTGGGAAAGGCAAGTCGGCAACATCTAGAGACGGTCCCTACCCAACAACGGGCTCACAGTCTCGAAGGGGGAGACAGCCAACCAAATGAAACAAGTGGACGGGTGTCAAGTTGTCAGAACAAATAGGATTAAAGCTAAATGCACATCGTTAACAAAATAAATAGAATAGTAAATATGTACAAGTAAATAGAGTAGTAAATCTGTACAAACATGTATACAGGTGCTGTGGGGTGGGGAAGGAGGTAGGGCGGGGGGGATGGGGAGGAGGAGAGGAAAAAGGGGCTCAGTCTGGGAAGGCCTCTTGGAGGAGGTGAGCTGTCATTAGGGCTTTGAAGAGAGGAAGAGATTTTACAGATAATAATAATGGCCTAGCAGGAGACGGGCACTCCTTAGACCTGAGCCCCAAGAGGGACAGGGATTGGGTCCCTTGGGAAGCAGCAGGGTCTAGCGGAAAGACAGTGGATCTTGGAGTCATGGCATCTGCAGTCCAACCGACTTGTAATACTACTAATAATCATGGCATTTGTTTAGCGCTTACTATGTGCAAAGCACTGTTCTAAGCATTGGGGGGGATACAAGGTGATCAGGTTGTCCCACGTGGGGCTCACAGACTTAATCCCCATTTTACAGATGAGGAAACTGAGGTTCAGAGAATAATAATAATAACGATGGCATTTATTAAGCGCTTACTATGTGCAAAGCACTGTTCTAAGCACTGGGGAGGTTACAAGGCGATCAGGTTGTCCCACATGGGGCTCACAGTCTTAATCCCCATTTTACAGATGAGGTAACTGAGGCCCAGAGAAGTGAAGTGACTTGTCCAAAGCCACACAGCTGACAATTGGCGGAACAGGGATTTGAACCCATGACCTCTGACTCCAAAGCCCGTGCTCTTTCCACTGAGCCACGCTGAGAAGTTAAGTGACTTGCCCAAGGTCACACTGCAGACATGTGGGGGAGCTAGGATTAGAACCCATGACCTCTGACTCCCAAGCCTGGGCTCTTTCCACTGAGCCACGCTGCTTCTCACGCTGCTTGTACTTCCCAGGCGCTTAGTACAGTGCTCTGCACACAGTAAGCGCTCAATAAATACGACTGAATGAATGAAGGAATGAATGAACCTGAATTCCAACCCCCGCTCTGCCAATTACTTGCTGTGTGACTGGGGGCAAATCTTTTTACTTCTCTGTGCCTCGGTTTCCTCAACTGTAAAATGGGGATTATTCATTCATTCAGTCAGTCATATTTATTGAGCGCTTACTGTGTGCAGAGCACTGGACTAAGCGCTTGGAAAGTACAATTCGGCAACAGATAGAGAACATCCCGACCCAACAACAGGCTCACAGTCTACAAGGGAGAGACAGACAACAAAACAAAACAAGTAGACAGATGTCAGATGTCAGTACATCAAAACGGATAAGTAGAATTATAGATATATACACATCATTAATAGAGTAATAAATATATACGAATATACACAAGTGCCGTGGGGAGGGGAAGGGGGTAGGGCAGACCTGTTCTAAGTCTGATCTCGGGGTCAACCACGGCACCTTTGATCAAATCTTGTCCCAAGCTCTGAACATCTTGAGGTTAACTTATTTAGCTGTTATCCCGGGCTGGAAACCCACATTCATTGACACCCAAAAGTAGCCGTGAAATTCCTTCAAGAAAAATCTAGGGCTTGAAATGATCCAGTTTCATAAAGGCTATTTTTATCCCTGCCCTAGACTGCAAAAGATAAAAGAGAAATAAGCCTGACACACAAGGTATTCCCAGAGCTCACCAAATGCGCAGATATTCATTCATTCATTCATACAATCGTATTTATTGAGCGCTTACTGTGTGCAGAGCACTGTACTAAGCGTTTGGGAAGTACAAGTTGGCAACATAGAGAGACGGTCCCTACCCAACAGCGGGCTCACAGTCTAGAAGGGGGAGACAGACAACAAAACAAAACATATTAACAAAGTAAAAGAAATAGAAGAAATATGTACAAGTAAAATAGAGTAATAAATATGTACAAACATTCATTCATTCATTCAATCGTATTTATTGAGCGCTTTCTAGATTGTGAGCCTGTTGTTGGGTAGGGACCGCCTCTATATGTTGCCAACCTGTACTCCCCAACCAATCAATCAATCGTATTTATTGAGCGCTTACTGTGTGCAGAGCACTGTACTAAGTGCTTAGGGACTGTGAGCCCAATGTTGGGTAGGGACTGTCTCTATATGTTGCCAATTTGTACTTCCCAAGCACTTAGTACAGTGCTCTGCACATAGTAAGCGCTCAATAAATATGATTGATTAGGAAGTACAGTTTGGCAACAAATAGAGACGGTCCCTACCCAACAACGGGCTCACAGTCTAGAAGGGGGAGACGGACAATAAAACAAAACATGTGGACAGGTGTCAAGTCATCAGAATAAATAGAGATAAAGGTAGATGCACATGGTTAACAAGATAAATAGAATAGTAAATATGAACAAGTAAAATAGGGTAATAATACTATAGTGCTTTGCATCATCATCATCATCATCAATCGTATTTATTGAGCGCTTACTATGTGCAGAGCACTGTACTAAGCGCTTGGGAAGTACAAATTGGCAACATATAGAGACAGTCCCTACCCAACAGTGGGCTCACAGTCTAAAAGGGGGAGACAGAGAACAAAACCAAACATAATAACAAAATAAAAGAAATAGAATAGATATGTACAAGTAAAATAAATAGAGTAATAAATATGTACAAACATATATCCATATATACAGGTGCTGTGGGGAAGGGAAGGAGGTAAGATGAGGGGGATGGAGAGGGGGACGAGGGGGAGAGGAAGGAAGGGGCTCAGTGTGGGAAGGCCTCCTGGAGGAGGTGAGCTCTCAGTAGGGCCTTGAAGGCACACAGTAAGCGTTCAATAAGTACAACCGAGTGAAGAGCTTGTCCTCACCAGATGAAGCTTTTCCTTTCCCTGCCTCTCTCCTACTCCCTTCTTCTTCTAGACTGTGAGCCCACTGTTGGGCAGGGACCGTCTCTCTATGTTGCCACCCTGCACTTCCCAAGCTCTCTTAGAAATTCTGAGCTCTCTTAAAAATGTGAGGCCATCTCCACTTTCAATCAACCAACCGTGTTTGCTGAGCACTTCCTGAATGCACAGCACTGTACTAAGTGTTTGGAAAGTACGATACAATAGAGTCGGTACACCCAATCCCTGCCCACAGGGACCTTAAGTCTACAGGAGGCGTTTACAGCCTTCAGGCCACAACTTCTAGCGTAGTAACGAAAGCAAAATATGTAATCAGACTCCTCATGCTTTCAAAGTAAATACAGAAAACCTCAGAACTATCGGTTTCCAGACAGATGTTCGGTTAGAGGCAAGAGCCTCCCGGCCAGATTTTTCTCATTATTAGATAATTGTTTTAGTTTTCCACTACTGAAAAGGAATTCAGGCACAAGTTGGAAATCCTTGGTCAAAGGCAACTGTGGCAGGTGCCTAATTTAATGACTATGAGGGGTTGTGATACAGCACTAGATGTAAAAACAACTCTATGGGAAAAATAATGGCAATTATTCACTACTAATGAATACATTTCTGAATTCCACTGTTCTAAATCACTGCCCCAAAACTTAAGTTTTTTTTAACAATAAGGCTGTTTGGGTCTATTTCTAAAATGGGCTGGGCTCTGCTGTTTGCATTATGTCCTCGTTATTATCAATCAGTGGTATTTATTGATTGATTTGGAGAAGCAGTGTGGCTCAGTGGAAAGAGCCCGGGGTTTGGAGTCAGAGGTCATGGGTTCAAATCCCAGCTCTGTGGCTTGTCAGCTGTGTGACTTTGGGCAAGTCACTTCACTTCTCTGGGCCTCAGTTACCTCATCTGTAAAATGGGGATTAAGATTGTGAGCCCCACGTGGGACAACCTGATCACCTTGTATCCCCCCAGCGCTTAGAACAGTGCTTTGCACATAGTAAGCACTTAACAAATACTATCATTATTATTATTATTATTTATTGAGTGCTTGTCATGTGTGGAACACTGCACTAAGCGCTTGGTCGAGTAAAATTATCTTACATTCAATAAGGGGCAACATTCTAGTAGGCATTGTACAGTCTTCCCTAGTTTTCCCATGTTAGCCCCAAACTCCTGGGTTTCTCCAAGATGCTGCTTCCAAGGCTGGAAAAGAAGTTTTCCCCAAGTCTCCTGTCTACCCCCTCCTACTTGGATGGAGTTCTATTCTTTTGCAACGCCCGTGGATTGATGCTGTTCTCTAAAGATCTCTCCCCAGCACTTACCTCATTTTGACCTTGAGAAATGGGCAGTAGTAACTAATCAAACCAAAATCCAAGTCCCGGGCTCTTGGGAAGTGCTACTTCAGATCTAACTGCATAAATATAAGCTCTCTAGATTGTAAGCTTGTTGTAGGCAGGGCATGTGTCCGTTTATTGTTATACTCTACTCTCCCAAGTGCTTAGTACAGTGGTTTGCACACAGTAAGCACTCAATAAATATGACAATGAATGAAGAGACATGCACTTGTGTACATATCCCTACCTGTAATTCATTTTAATGCCTGCCTCCCCAACTAGAGTATTAACTCCTTGAGGTCAGGGATTGGATCTACTAACCCTGCTATACTTTCCCAACTACTTAGTACGGTCTTCATCTTCTAAAAACTATCAGAGTCAAAAGTTGGGTCCTCTATTTACCCACACAGGTTTTGGTGGTGATTGATTACGGGAACCGAGCCTCTAAACGGGAGAATGTCATTTCAGGAAATCAGAAGAAATAAGCAAATGAACTAATGAGATCTCAACACTACTGTAGACTTGAAATTAGCATATGCTATTTCTGTGACAGACACACAACTTACCATGTCATTCTTGTTCTCCATAAAAATGCTCAGTTTCTTTAGAAAAGACACCACCAGAATAAGGAGCTCGAAGTTGTCGCGATCTAGTGCCTTCACTAGCATATGAACTATGTTTTTGTTTCGCATCTTCAGTTCTGTCCGGGTGTCTTCAGCGAGATTCAGAAGCAAATAGAGAGCCACTAGCAAAATAAAACAAGAGGCAATCAATCAAGGGCAAATGATGTCTGTAAGAACCTAAAACTCGGTATGCTTCTATTCTTCGCACATACAGCCTTTTTCCCAACAAAATTTCAGTGCAAATATTAAATGCAGAAATACCAATGTCGTGAGGCACCCTCAAAAGTCCAGGTTAAGTGAGCATATGTTTTAAGGAATCTGAGCTTCTATGGTGAAGACAGCTAGAATATGAAAACACATTTCATCCAACAAGCAGCCAATCTGTTGATTGAGAAGATTTGGTTCTTACTACCAGAATCAAATTGATTTCATACTGCTCTAAAATAAGTTCTATGTATATTGATGACATGAATCACTTTGGACTAAAACAACTTTTGAAATCAAAAGCCTTAGTTCTCTGAAACTTCAACATTAAAATATAGCATATAGAAGCAGATCCTTCGTCTCAGATGGCCGGTTAAGACTGCCTCTCCCTAATATACTATGATTTCTTCTTTAAGGTTAACTTTTGTAAACATTCTTTGCAAGTGGATGTAGTAATCTGGATTCCTTTTACAAACAGTGTGACCTAATGGAAAGAGCATTAACCTGGGAGCCAGAGGGCCTGGGTTCTAATCTCAGTTCTTCCTCTTTCCTGTTGGGTGACCTTGGTCAAGTCACTTGACTTCTCTGTGCCTCGGTTTCCTCAACTATACAAGGGGGATTAAATACCTCTTCTCCTTAGACCGTGAGCCTGTTTCATTCATTCATTCAATCGTATTTATTGAGCGCTGTGTGCAGAGCACTGTACTAAGCGCTTGGGAAGTACAAGTTGGCGACATATAGAGATGGTCCCTACCCAACAACGGGCTCAGTGTCTAGAAGGGGGAGACAGACAACAAAAGAAAACATGTGGACAGGTGTCAAGTCATCAGAATAAAGGACAAGGACTGGATCTGGATGATTATCTTGTGTCTATTTCAGTGCTTTGCACACAGTAAGCGCTTTAACAAATACTACCATTATTATCTTTTAAGAGTTCAGATTATGAATATTCTACTTGTAGCTTCCTAACCTGAGACATCAAAACCTTTAATGGAGTGATAATCAATATCAAAAGCTGGACACTGAAAACTACCTCTCTGAGAGCACTCCACTTTAATCAATCAATCAATCAATCGTATTTATTGAGCACTTACTGTGTGCAGAGCACTGTACTAAGCGCTTGGGAAGTACAAGTTGGCAACATATAGAGACAGTCCCTACCCAACAGTGGGCTCACAGTCTAAAAGGGGGAGACAGAGAACAAAACCAGACATACTAACAAAATAAATGCCTTGAATGTGAAGGAGTCAAACCAATCTAAATTGTAGGAGGAGCAATAGCAAATTGGGGCAGTACACTAAGGAAACAGATCTGATTTGCTAGCTGCCCCCCTAATTTCCAATATTTTGCAGAGAACTGATGAATACGCATTTCGAATCAGGCAGCCTGGGTTCTTGTGCCAATATTGCCAGGGATGTTAACTTAACTGGGTGACCATTTGGCCAAAATGGCTGACCCTTTCAGTTAATTCTTCAGTAATCTTCTTGGCGCACAGGTTCGCTTGTAGGTATTAAAAGCTTTCTGAGGGTGCTTTTTCTTTGCATTTTTATAAAGAACGGCATTATGAAAGTCCAAGGAATTTGTGGGGCAAAACTATGTCCCATGAGCTGCCTGGGGTCCTTTCGTTATCTCAGGGCAGACGCCAGAATCATATTCCACATTGCTTGCAGGATTATCCCAAAACAAAGCAATCTGGTTCCTTGAGCTACTTTCCTGGCAAAGTCACACCGGCATTTCCACTGTAAGCTATGGCCTCAGTAGCTATTTTTAAAAAAATACCTATTTCGTCCCCCTCTCCATCCCCCCCATCTTACCTCCTTCCCTTCCCCACAGCACCTGTATATATGTATATATGGTTGTACATATTTATTACTCTATTTATTTATTTATTTTACTTGTACAAATCTATTCTATTTATTTTATTTTGTTAGTATGTTTGGTTTTGTTCTCTATCTCCCCCTTTTAGACTGTGAGCCCACTGTTGGGTAGGGACTGTCTCTATATGTTGCCAATTTGTACTTCCCAAGCGCTTAGTACAGTGCTCTGCACATAGTAAGCGCTCAATAAATACGATTGATGATGATGATGATGATGAAGAAATAACCACATTAGAAAAAAAAACTGGAGTTGAATTGTATTTAAACTTGAGTCAAATGGGATCTAATGCTGAGTGAAATACACCCAGGTTACAATATTGGGTCCTCTAAAATTACTGGGAGATAAATAAAGACTTTACATTTTGAAGGGTAGGAGGAAACTGGAAAGGGAGAAGGATAGAAGAAGCCCATGAGCTTGAGTTCCATCCTTTGAGCAACTGACGTGAGACAATGAAAGATTACATCTCTTGCTGCCCCATTTTTTACAAGGTCTATCAGCCTATCCAGATTTCAGTGACATTTACGAGTTTGAATCTCAATGACATTCTCTTTGTCACACTAGAACACACTTCTTTTAGGTGGTTGAACCATTTAAGGTCACATCCAAAGTATAATTATTAAGGACTCATGGACAACTGTGGCATTATACAAATTATGTTCTAATTCCTGGCTCAGCCCTGGGCCCTGCTCTGTTCAATATCATTACTGAGATTGATGAAGAATAATATACTCCAAAATTGAGAGATAATAAAAATTAGGCATTCATTCAATCGTATTTATTGAGAACTTACTGTGTGCAAGCTACTGGTTGCTAATGATACTGGAGACATTAATAGAAACCCCATGGAACTTTGGGAAATTGGGAAACTGGTCCTACAGAAATATCAAATTTAACAAAGCAAGGACAAGGTGGTTACATGTACGGGCCAAAATCAAACAGCCCCGGATTGGGAAAAGGTGGCTAAGTATAAGTACAGCTGGGGTGGGGGGCAGAGTTGACTGCCAGGTGAACACGAGTCAATAATTTAGTGTCATTTATAAAAAAAGAGGTCATGGTACAGGGACAACTCTCACAGATGAAGGCAGGCAAAAACAAGGATTTAATCCTTCCACTACATTCCTTGCTTGCTAGACCTTAAGTAGCACCTTGGGTGACCCCATTAATAAAATGAATTACAGCGGGTCCAGATGAGCAACATAAGTGACCACAGGGATTGAAAATTAAGATGGGATGAAGAGACATGTATTGTTAAGTCAGGAGAAGACAAAGAGAAAGGGTGATTTAACTATTTCCAAGTAGAGGATGCTAATTGTTCTCCATGTCTACAGAGGACTGAACAAGAAGAAACAGGCTTAAATCACAGGAGGAAAAAGTTCTGTTGGACATAAGGAAGAACCTCTTGACAGCCAAGGTGTTGAAACAATGGACTAGGGTACTGGAGGTCATAGATTCTCCACTCCTGAATATCTTTCAAATAAGAACAGACAATAATTTGGCCTGGGTGACAATCACTAACAGAAGAGTCTAGACCAGATCATCACTTGAAGGCCCTTCCAGCTCCCCAATTCCAAAAGAAATCAGAGGACTCTTAGGTCCTCTAGGATTTGGTTTAGTCACTAGGAAAATCAAAAATAAAAAGTGCACAATGAAATAGATACCGCATAAAGTGTTCTCTTTCTCAGGGCTCAGGAACTCCTCTTACCTCTCAAGAGCTGCTCCTGCTTCACCACCAGCCCCTGATACTTCTTATAGGTTTTTTCATAATCCTTTTTCAGGGCTTGGTTCTCAGGATCTTCATCCAGTAAACAACTTCTGTAAGGACCATATTCAACCACGGTGCAAACACACATCCTTTTGAATACTCCAATGGTGAACAACAGCACTGGAAACTCCCATGTTCAATTAGTTATCCCAAGCCAAATACATGGATTTCTGCAAGTTGGGCATAACTCTATTACTGGAATGTAACTCGGGGTCCAAAAGCTTTCAGAAAGGGCACATAATGGAATGAAGGAAGGCAACATGAGCTAATAATGACATAAGGGAAATAGGGTGCTGGGAGGTGGGAGAGTTCCCACTAATTTAAGTTCTTTCAGCCTGTTTGTTTAAAGTCCTGGCCAGCCTTCCCATGAGGTGGGCTCTGACCCCATATTTTAAGCAGTAGGCTATCACATGCCCTAAAGTGCCAGCATTCGCCACCACTACTACTTACAGAAAAACAAAAGAGCTGCCAAACCAGTGCAAATTTTCATTTTCTTTTTAACCTTGATCTAAGCACTTAGTAGTACTTGTGAGCCCCCCGTGGGACAACCTGATCACCTTGTAACCTCCCCAGCGCTTAGAACAGTGCTTTGCACATAGTAAGTGCTTAATAAATGCCATTATTATTACGTTTTGCACACAATAAGCGCTCAATAAATACGATTGAAGTATTGTTTTTTAACTTTGTTACAGATTACACAACCCTCAAAATATTATTCAGTCCATCTACTGCTAACCACCGCAGCAGGGTAAAGCACTCTCTCAAAGGATATCAGCCTTCTTCTTCTTCGAGAGCTCCTCCTGCCAGAGCTCGTGTCTTTTCAACTCATGGTCGATGATATTCATACACAGCGCTCCAATTTTATAGTGAGTGATTAATCCGTGAAACTGGGAAAAACTATATTAAAAGGACAAAGAGGTCAAAATGCACGCTTACATAAATGAATACACATAGCTTGAGGCATTATTTTATATAAAAGTATATACATGTGTATACACATACACATGTACATGGAGTAAATCGTGTGATCTAAAGCTTAATATGCATATTTTTATCAATGAATATACATACAGTGAACTGGGAGACCTTAAATGATATGCTCTTTTTTAAAACACTTCACAACACTAGTTTCTGGCATCACTACTTGGAAATTATAAAATGGCCCACTGTTAAAAGTGAAAAAATAGAGAACACAAAATCCTTTTAGGATCCCATCTATGATAAAACCTAGCTACTGAGCGGTCCTACAAAAATCTGTAAAGTTTCATTATATCACAAATAGCAAAGAGGCATTTTTACTATATGCTGGAAATATTCAGCTCAGTTGCTTATAAGACTAAGGTTTTTTTTCTAGTGGTATTTGTTAAGCATTTACCACGTGCTAGGCACCGTATTGAGCACAGGGGTAGATACAAGATAATCCCTGTCCCACACAGGGCTCACAGTTTTAATCCCCTTAAGTGACTTGTGCAAGATTACACAGCAGACAAGTGGCGGAGTTGGAATTAGAACCCAGGACCTCTGAAACCCAGGCCTGTGCTCCTTTAACTAGGCCTCACCGCTTCTCATTTAAGGTCTTCCTCATTTAATAATGGGACTACGTTCTGAGACAGGGCAGTGAAATGTACAGAAATGAAAAGCATGGCCAATTTTTCTTGGAAAGCAGGAGGTAGGATCTTCACCTCTTCAGGCCACAAAAATTAAAAACCTATCCAAGTGGAAACTCCCTGTGGGCAGGGAGCAATTGCTCAATAAATACAATGACTTCAATGATTACTCATAGCATTGAAATGATCAGGCCTTCATGCTTAGCTGGATGACCTAGAAAAGAAACCATTTATATTTTTATGTAGGGCGTGTGATGCTGTTACGATATATCAGCCGAACTTTGAAAATGTGCATTTGATGCTATTATGATACATTAGCCAAACCCTGAAAATGATCTCATGCTAACTTGGCTCAGAACTCATAGGAATTGTTATGATTCTCTTTGCTGCTGTCACCCTCCTTGTGGGCAGGGAATGCATCTCCCAACTCTGTTGCACTGTACTTGCCCAAACACTTAGTATAGTGTTCTTTAGGCCCTCAATAAATACTAAGCCTTCAATATATACAACTGATTGGTTGAGGGGCTAGACAAACTCAGCAGTATTTTCATTGACTGCCTGACTGATGAAGAAAAACTCCCTTGATAGATCCACTCAGGTTCATACCAAGAGAAGGGAACACTCCTACCTTGTGAAGGAGTCCTCTCTAAAGGTGCTAGGGAAACAGCTAAATAATAATAATAATAATGGCATTTATTAAGTGCTTTTACTATGTGCAAAGCACGGTTCTAAGTGCTGGGGAGGTTACAAGGTGATCGGGTTGTCCCACAGGGGGCTCACAGTATTAACTCCATTTTACAGTTGAGGTAACTGAGGCACACAGAAGTTACGTGACTTGCCCAAAGTCACACAGCTGACAATTGGCAGAGCCGGCATTTGAACCCATGACCTCTGATTCCAAAGTCCGTGCTCTTTCCACTGAGCCACGCTGCTATCTCTCTAAATGGATAAAGACCACATGTGCATTTTGCCATACGTTGCATCCCAGCATATCTGCTCACTCGCTGCGCTCCACGTCCCTGCCTGAAAATGACAGGCAGGGATGAGGAGCGTGAGTAGCACTGCGCAAACTGCTAGCACTATAATCAATTTCTCCACACACATTCTCAGTCCTGAAGTCTCAGCAAAGAGCCTTATCCATCATTCCTGATGGGAAACACCACAGGCAGAGAAAAGCCACAAGGTGCTTGATAGTAGAGGGCATACTTCATGGAGCTGCAAAAACTGAAAGAAATGTTATATGTTAGCAGTGATAGTAGCAGGTGAAGCGGAGGGTGAATGGGAAGGAGAGGAGGATGGAGAAGAGACGAAGGAGCTGAAGGAGAAAGAAATAACTTGCTTTCCCAGAGAAGAAATGTGTAAACAAAAGACAAGGTGGGGAGATATTCGGTGACAGGATTGGGCTCTTTAGCCTGAGAAACAAAATCTCAGAGAGATGCACCGACAAGGGACACAGAGCAAAAGTTGGGCAGAAGTGGAAACTGAGTCAGAGTGTATGCAAAACACACAACTCGCCATCCAAAATACTGTGACTAAAATAAAATGTGCAAATGTGGATTTCTATGTTGAAGAACTCTGACAAGTGGAAACCTTATACACAGCAGGACTTGGAACAATTAATTACTTCTAGCCTTCCAATGATTGTACTTACCTGGAAAAGCAGAAGAAAATATAAATTATGTTAGTAGCCAATTCCACACTTTGCTTCCAGTCTTCTCTCAATACTCTGGCTAATGCACCGAGGGCAGTTTCTAAAGAAAGAAATTCCAAACAGAAATGACTGTCTACCTTTCTCTTAATTAATTCAATCACATTTATTGAGCACTTACTGTGTGCAGAGCACTGTACTAAGCACTTATGGCAAGAATATTTTTTTTTCTTCCGATTTAAATCCTTCTGGCAATCAATATACCGATGCCAGAAAGCTGGGGACGGGACAGTACGTGTTCTAACTCATTTAAATGTAATTTTACGAAGCCATATTAAACGTGAAACCCTTTGGTAATCCGGCCCTAAGATGGTAATGTAAACACCCAAGTCCAAAAGTGGAACGGTTAATGCTGTGTAGTCTATATAATATTGTGGGCAAGAAAAGCTGCCAAAGTGACATTTAATTTTGCATTTCTTAACTTCTGTTTATATTTGTAATCTTGCTATTGCATTACCTAATCCATTTTCATTTATTTTCTTAGTTTATGGCAAAACATAAAAGGAAAAAACACAAGAGTCAATCTAGAAAGAGCCACGAATTGCTTAGCAATGTAGTAACAATACCAACTTTATTACAAAAGTGCAAAAAATGAACTGAACCTTCATAAAAGTTATATGACTAATAGCATAAAACTTTCTGTCGACTGCTCTTTTTAAAAAGAGGTCTATAAAACAGAGGCAACCCCTGTAAATAAATACCCATCTTAGACATAGGCGGTGGAAATATTTTTATGGTACGTTCTTATTCAGTTCATTTATTCCAATAAAAGGTTTACTAAAAACTCCTTTCCCCTCTAATTAGCATCTTTTAACAGATGCCTCGCATTTTAAATTTAATACTTTTTCTTCCTTAAAGTGCAATCAAGTAATACTTCTTAAACAATCTAAAGACATTTAGCTACATAGTTACTACTTGTATCATTTCTCACATTTGCATAAGCTATACAAATGCCATCCATAATCATGTAAACATCATATGCCAAAGTATACACGATTACAATTTTTTAAAAAACTTTTTTCACATTCTGTCTAGGTACAATTTATGAAATACGTTACCCCCCTCCTCCAATCAAAAGGATAAAAGTTTTAATTAGGATATTTTAAGGTCTCAGTCTCCTGGTCTCTTTACAGAGTTGCACTAAATCTCAGAGTTCAGGCTCTATATTGCCAAACATTTAATCGCTTCAATAAACTAGCCAAAAAATAGTTCTAGACAGTGGAAACATCTTGTTCCTATGCACACAGATAGAATAAAAGCAAAAGGATTTTAGCATAAAATACAGTCACTTCTCTCCCTATCAAGCCATTTATGGGTAATTAGAGATGGGGCATGAAAATTAAGATTTCTGCAATAACCTACAATAAGCCACTGTGGTGAAAACACTATCCCTGACAACATGAAACCCTTTTCCTTGTCCTCTGCTATCAAGTACTAACTCCCGGTGAATGGAAAGGAAATGTCTGGCCTTCGCGATTTGATCTAAATATAGTAACAAATGTGGAAAACAAGCTTAATTTCTCTGTGACTAAGAGAAAATTTATCCAGGATTAGAACTTCAGCCGAACTGCTGAAAATGACTGTAAACGTGCGTGTAAATGCCCCCAGATGGCTTCTTTTTCTAGCAAGCATGGGTTTTCTCAAGGGGGAATAGCCGATGCATTTTGATTCTTGAAAAGACAATATATTCAAATCACCATTGAGAAGTAGTTCTTCCAGGTTATCAGGATTACGAGCCAGCTGCAGGATAAGAGCAGAGCCGCGCACCTTGTCAGGGATATCTTCGTACAGCAATTCAATGTACTCGTCCATGTCGTTGATATTGGCAAGTTCGTCGATCTGAAAGCATCAGAAACTAAGGTGAGGGAAATGAAATTCATCCAACCTGGGGCAAAACTACAACTTATGCTTGAAGAAAGTCCAAGAAATAATATACCTACAGGAAAGGGGCACATTTCCAATCAGCCTCTATCAAAGCCTGCTCTCCTAAGGGCATACGTGAGCACAAGGCATCAGTGGCTGTTAAATGACCCAAAGAAAAAAGAAGTCTACCCTGAAAAATAGACTCAGTGTATTGCATCTTAAATGTTACAAATTATTCAGATTTTATATCAACTGCTACAGACTAAACATATCATTTCAATACTAGGATTTTATTACCGAGTTAAAAAGCATGTTTCAGAATAGGTTCCCAAACTGTACTCATTTTATCACAATGACTTTTGGCAGAAAAAGTCACGGTCAATGTTTGCCTTCTTTATCTGATTAAAACACTGGTACTTTAGATTTTATTTCCCTCAGTACTTGTTTATTCAAAGCTCTTTTTCGTCCTTTTTTCATTCTACATTTCACCCATTTGATTCCTTTCTATTACTGCAAAGAAAAACAGAAGCGCATTTTCTTCAGTCTTCTTCGGGTTTCCAGCCAGATCTTACCTCTGTTCCTTCAAAGGGAGGTGGATCCTTTGGCTTGGTGGATTTCTCCTTTTTCTCTGCAGAAAGAAAAGTACAAATGATTGCACAACTATCAACATGTGTTGAGAGAGGGGTTTGATTCTAGCTCAGCTGGTTAAAGCCAGAATCTAGAGAATTATTCACTGATTACTTCTTGGCCCATGGAATAAGATACAAGAATAACTAACTCTTGATTATCTGTGCTGAGGGAGGAGTAGGAAAGATGAGTGAAAATCATGGCTTGTCCCCAAACCTCATTCTAATCAGTTGAAAACTCCTCCCCCATCTAATTTCGTACCACAGCTGTGAACAAGTAAGAAGATGGCCTTTCTCTGCCCTCTCCCTCTGGCCTACCCTCTGGGGGAGTCATTAATGGGTAGTAAAATGGCCAAAGGCAGGGAGCAGGTGGGAGGAGAGGAGAAGCAAAGATTCTGGATAAGCCTGAAACCAAATAATCATCCCCTGAATACTTGAAAGTGTGTGGCTCCAATAATGATGGAATTTATTTGTACTTGTGTACTAACTTGTACTTCCCAAGCGCCTAGTACAGCGCTCTGCACACAGTAAGTGCTCAATAAATACGATTGAATGAATTTATTTAGTGTTTACCAGTTGCAGAAGATATAAGATAATTGGATTGGGCACAGTCCCTGTCCCACATGGGGCTCTCAGTCCAAGAAAGAGGGAGAGCAGGTATTTTATCTCCATTATACTGGGAAGGAAAATAAAGCACAGCAAAGTTAAGTGACTTGTCCGAGGTCACACAGAGCCAGGACTAAGAACCCTGGTCTCCTGACTCTTCCCATTAGGTCATGTTGCCTCTGCATGTAGGACTAGAGTAATGTCATGTTACCAAACAGACATGGCTATTTTATTTCCCGCACCTGACACCTAAGGAAGTCCAAAATCAGGCACAGGGTCAGCCCTATAAGCACACAATTCAAGGGTTCCTTGCTCACATCTACCAGTTGTTTAGCAAGACAAGCCTGGTACCTACAACAAACCGGACTCTTGGGTGAAGGAAATTTCATACTTTTCTGAAGTGAAAGTTTCAAAAAATGGTTGGGATACTGGTTTACGCATAAGCAGCTTATGACTTTTATAACTTTAGATGCCCATAAAACCCAGGCAGGCACTGAAGTCCTTTAGTAAAATGCACAAGAGGATGGGGTTACAGCTGCTACACTGACAGCCTTAATTTTTCAGTTCCCATCTTTAACGAATAAAAAGTTTCCAATTTAGCAAAACATGACTTCTTTTTACTGGCAACATATGTTGCTATGCATTTTTGCTATGTGTATTTATTAAACTTTATCAGTTTACATCAAGACTCAGCTCACTGAAACAGGCCCAGACCAACTTGGTTCATTTAATTCAGACTTTTATACTGTGAGCCCACTGTTGGGTAGGGACTGTCTCTATATGTTGCCAACTTGTACTTCCCAAGCGCTTAGTACAGTACTCTGCACACAGTAAGCGCTCAATAAATATGATTGATTGATTTGATTGTATTTACTGAGCATTTACTGTGTGCACAGCACTGTACTAAGTGCTTGGGAGAGTAAATACAACAATAAAGGGACACACTCCATGCCCACGGTGAGCTTACAGTCTACAGTCTTAGCTGTGCTTCCATAAACCTTCTGGATTGTCCTGGTCTAAAAAGTTCCAAGTTCTAATTTGAATATCAAACTGTGACTCATGAAAGGGAGATCTTTGAATATACATATAAATGTGTCAGTGGGAACTGATTTGAATGGCTGTGTCCACCCCGAATCCTGCATAACTGTCCATATCTCAATCACTGAAGAGACTTGGGTGACTGGAGAAGGTTTCCCTGCTTCACACTCATCAAAACAGCAGAAATATAACTGATCTATAAAACATCCAAACCTTAAAAATGAACTGAGAAAAACAGTGCTGTAGCCACATTCTAAATTGGATTCACTGGGATTTGGAGAGAAAACATTGAAATAACTGTAAATCCCTCATATCCACTACTCAAACTAAGGCAACCATACTGTATTTGCTTTGGCATGGGTTCGTGGACTAATCCTAACTCCCCTTTTTCCCAAGTCTATGGTAGCTGGGCTTCTCATCACAAAGGCAACAAAACCCACTCTAACAGGGAAGGGACCAGACGTCGGTGTCCACATCCATAAAAATTCAGGCCACCTCAAACCTAGGAAAGAAATCCAGAACTAACAGCCTCTAGCAAAGCTAAATTAAACAGTTTGTCATTTTTAGGTAAGGCTTCTAACGTATTTGAGCTCAAGCAATGACTCCACTTTAGGAAGTTCCAGCTTGAGGCCCACTAAGAATTCTCAAACTCATGGTTAAGGCAAGACTATAGTACCGATTCTGAGTGTGAGTGTCTAGGAATGACTTGTGGTTTAATAGGGAACAAAATAATGACCAAGTCTAGTAATTTTACCATATTACCACCTAATCCATCTAATCCTCCCGCTTCCATTAATATCCCCCCTCCAAGAAACCAAATAACCTCAGTTCCAAATCCCCGAATTCACCGCTTGCTATTGAGCTGGCCCTTCTCGACTGTGACTAATGAGGATTTACGTCGCAGGCTCGGAGAGCACTGGTGGCTTACCACATTCACTGGTCAGCCTGAAGAGTAGGTTAGTTGCTTCCAATTCCACAAAATTATAAAGGATAAAGGTCACATTTTAGGAGACATGCAAATTTAGCCTATAAACTACTATTACGGATGACGCTGAAGAGGAAAGTCATCTATTTTCCCAAAGTATAATGAACTCCCCAATCCTTCCCTACCCCATCTTTTCGACTGTAAACCTACACTAAACAATTTCCACAAGGAATACTAGTGTCCTAAATCTAAAACATGGAAAAAAAAAACCTTACATTATGCACAGATTTAGATTTGATAGATCTTTGGCGTTCCCTAAAGACTTGATTCTAGAGTCAGGGATTTCTTTAATTGCAAACAATGGCAAACTCTTCTTTACTTGGAAAGAGGACGGCTGTTCTGGATACGGCTCGGCATATCCGCAAGCTAAATTACTGTAATGCTAACAATGTTTTATGGACAAACGAATACTCTGAATGTGGGGTTAGCTAAGCATCAGAAAAATCAGTAAAAGGACAACATGGGGAGGCGGGGATAGAGCACTAGTAAACAAGTGATAATCCTGCATATTGAGCATTTGTAAGGAGAACATTTTCCTGAATCGCAGAGGGTAGCAATTATAACAATTCAAAATAAAAATTATTAGATGAAATGTACGATGAAGCAATTTTCTTTTTTATAAATCTGCAACCAGGGAAACACAAAACAGATCTGAGCTACATCTATCACTGGCATTTATCAAGTGTCTGCTATGTGAAGAGCACCATACTAACCTACATACTTTTAACCCCCTACGTGGAAGGGGCTCATCTTTCCTACCTCCTCTCCCTGGCCTTACCTCTAGCCCCATTTGTCTTCCTAATACTCACCTAAATGTATCTCCTCATTTTTTGAAGCTCTCCTGATTCCACTCAGACAGACTGTAAGCTCGTTGTGGGCAGGGAATGTGTCTATCAACCCTGGTGTACTGTAGTCTCCCAAGCACTTAGTACAGTACTCTGCACACAGTAAGCATTCACTAAATACCACTGATTGTCACCCAGACACCCAGTAGTATCCAATGTAAAGAAAAGCTGGATACAGAGCTGAGGAGCAGAAATATAATGGCCTCCAGATGATACTTTTGCCTTATCTAGCTCTGTTCTCTTCCATTTTCGCCTTCTTCATCAATCGTATTTATTGGACGAGAGGTCGGCAGTGAGACGGACGAGACTGAGGTACAGAGAGAAGGTTTGCAATAGAGGAGCAAAGCATGTGCAGGCTGGGTTGTATTTGGAGAATAGCGAGGTGAGGTAGGAGGGGGCAAGGTGATTGAGTGTTTTAAAGCCTATGGTGAGGAGTTTCTGTTGGATGCGGTGGTGGACGGGCAGCCACTGGGGTTTCTTGAGGAGTGGGGAAACGTGGCCTGAATGTTTCTGTAGAAAAATGATCCCGGCAGTAGAGTGAAGTATGGACCGGAGTGGGGAGAGACAAGAGGCTGAAAGGTCAGCAACAAGGCTGATAGAGCAATCGAGGCAGGATAGAGCAAGTGGCTGGTTTTATGTAGTAGCAGTCACCCTGGTCTCAGGAACAGCATGATGCACACAGTTTGGTCCCTTCCCGTTCTTTTAGCACCTCATAATGAAAAGTCCGGTACTAGGTAGGAAACTCAAAATAGGAAACTTCAAAAGAGAACCTGATTGCAGTTCCTCTACCCCCATGTCAATGACTCTGTTCTACTTACCTTTACCTGAAAAGGCGGCATCTCGGCGGTTTTGCAGGTAGTACAGCAGCTGTTCCACCTCTGCTAGTTTGGAGGAATGAATGAGCTTACATTCTTCCACCACCTTCCGAGCCAGAGAACTGATATCTGTGTTTGCATTGAGGCTCTTCAGGCGAATGCTGTAAGATAGTTTAGAATTTCCCAACGTCAGCTGACCCGGTGGTACGGCACAACATCGACAATGCTTCACTCAAATTAGTATTTTATTAGAAAACATTTATTGGGGGAAGGCGTTCTGTGATGATGTGTCAGATCCAGTTGGGACAACGTGATATTACATTGCAAAAGGGAACCTTCAGTGCAGATGATAAACTTAATCAGTTCCTTTGTAGTGATAGCCAGCATCAAATGATCACCTCAGACTTCAAGGAACAGTAACCAAAGCTATTCCACAGATGATTTTCACAATGGCTTCTTATCCATCAACGCTATTTATCGATTGCTTACTGTGTGCAGACCACTGTAAGATTGCTGTTCTCGGGCCTTATCTATTTTTACATATTTTAGGGGCTCAAAATGAATTACAGAAGAGCTTCAGAACTTTGCGGGTATTGTACAATTGCTAGATGTTTTACATTTTGGGTCCTTGAAATAGGCAAGCCTCCAGTGAACAGATGTGAGCACTTCCATGCCTGAAGGGCCTTCCTTGATTCTCCTCTTCGCCGGTTTCCCGACCCAAAATATACCCTCCCAGAACATTCCCAGTCCCCCACCACTCCCACAATCGTCAATCTGGCAGCCTTCCACCTCTTTTGGAAAGCTTTCCCATTTTAAAAGTGAATCCATGGATTTTCCCACCCTTTCCCCAGTCCAGAACAACCCCCTCGGATGACTCTTCTGAAAACGCCAGAGGCTTTTGCAACACTTTCCCCTGTCTGGATTATCATTATCATCATCAATCGTATTTACTGAGCGCTTACTATGTGCAGAGCACTGTACTAAGCGCTTGGGAAGTACAAATTGGCAAACTGGATTCCTTCTCTGGAGGTTTCTCTGTTAAAATGCTGCCACTGGCTGGAGCTGAAAGCTGCATCTCAGCATGAGGACCTACAGGATGGAGTCAGACGGTATACTCTCGTGTCTCTACGTATCTCTGTTTGTGGATGCACGCCCACATATTTATATTCCTACAGATTTTTTTGGAGAAAAATTTTTGGTGCAGCTCTGTTTAGTGGGGAACACACCCAAGATTGGCAGCCATTACACAATTCTGAGAAAACACAAATCAGCAAAAAAACCTTTTTTTTTTCCTTGGCATTCAATAATTATTCAATTCTAGGACAATACAAGAGAATAGTCCCGAAGTGCACTGGTCAAAAACAAGAAATCCCTCTGGCTCTTTTAACCAGCTGGAAAACCTAGATTAGTACAGGAGGAAAAATCGCCAGATGACCTAAATGTTTCAGTGACAATATAAATGTTGCTAAGTTTAGCTCCTCTACGGTCACAGTAGCTGAGGCAATGATAACAGAATGCTTCTCCTCTTGAATACACTCCTACTTGTCTTAAGTGGGAATGTGATTATTTTCAAGATTTGGCTAATATATCATAATAGCATCGAATGTAGTAAAGTCATAAAATGTTACTTCCCTACGTTTACCCAAGTAAGCTTTTAGTCCTACTTATTGAAATACTGTCAGTAATCAATCACTGGCACTTACTGAGCATTTACTCTGTGCAGAACACAGAACTAAACAATGTGGAGCGTACAATATGAAAAATTAGGTGGACGCGATCCCTGCCCACAAGAAACTTACCGGGCTAGGTAAGTAATGGACTCTGACACTTAATGGAGGGCTTATTATCAAGTTATTTATTGGACAACTGGAACTCCATAGGGTCTATAGAGACTTTGACCCCAACTTCCAGGGAAAGGAGCTACCGGGGCATCCCAGCCTCCCTCCCTCACAGAATAAGGGAAACGCTGACTGCTTCTTGATAGGTTTATGCCAGTCTAAAGCATCAGTTCCTGCTTCCGCCTCAGTGCATCGTCAAAGAGAAAGGGGGAAGATGAATCTCTGGGTCCCCTGAAGTGATGGGAATCCCTGCCCTGTCCCTTCAACTCCGGGAGCTCGATGGTATTCCACTCCACTGAGACAGGAAGCGGGTTTACCTGGTACTGTTAAGGGGTTGAGGGCTGGGTGCCAAGTGGCACCAGGAGTGAGGGCACACAGCACCAGCAGGAACACAACTGGCTGGGAAGACAGTGTCAGAGTGACACCACACAAACCACTAGCACAAATATCAATTCTTTCATAAAGGTTCTCCATCCTGATGTCTAGGGACCACAGCTTACCTGCCTCTCGACGGGAGATTTCAATAACTACTATAAGCTCCTTTCCCAGTTGGCTTTAGGAAAGCCAAATCACCGTGGAGCCTCAATTGTACAAGGCAGTGATTTTGCAATAGGGCTACGTGACCAGTGTCTCCAAGTATTATCATCTTTCAACAATCAATACCTTGGTTTATTCTGTTCAACTCCAGATGCCGTTAGGCAACCTTCTGATACATATGCGCCGCACTGAAGTATCTCCTACTTAATATCTAACTTGAAGATCACTTACATTTTTTGACATTCCTTCCGTTCGCCCAGCATGGGATCCCCCATTTCCCCAAGAATGGTAGCTTCCACTTCATAGTGAACGATGAGTGCCTTTTCCGACGGGTGCACATCTATGTGTCCTCCTTTCACTTTCCTGGAAGGCAAAACCAACGGGACATTAATGAAAGAAAATCTCCCCAAACGCCCTGCTGTACACGTAGAGTTTATCCGGTCTAGTCAGGTAGCACCTGGGATGAGTTAACGTGGCTTTGTGAAGAGCAAATCATGCCAGACTGATTTACTTTCCTTCTATGATAGAGTTACATACCTCATGAACAAGAAAGAAGCAATAGATTCAACCTATATAGACTCTGGTAAAGCTTTTGATTCCATCCCTCAGGACATTCTCATTGACAAGCTAGGAAGAGCAACAGAAACAATTATGGGAACAGAAAACTCCGATGAGCCAAGGTTAAAGGAACTGGGGTTATTTAGCCTAGAGAAGAGAAGCCTAAGGGATCACCATGGTTCTGTGAGTCTCGGAACAGTGGATTCCCTGAATGATGTGGCCAGATTTCTTCTTCATTTCACACGGAAGGTATTTCCTTTCCCATAACTTACACATCTACAGCGAATCTTTGTTCTCAAAAGCAACACTGTATTTGGCTCCATCAGATATAAATGACATCTCTAAGAAATGTTACGAATGGCCACGTGAACTTACTGGAGAAAGAGGCTGCCTGGCCAAGTGGAATGAATGCCGATCTGAGTTGCCTCGCAGAGTGACCTAGGCAAGTCATTTAATCTCTCTGGGCCCCGGTTTCCTCATCTACTAAATAGGGATAATACACCTGCCCCTGTCACCACAATTTTGTGAGGATACAATGAGATCATTGCAATGAAAGGCCTTTAGAAAAAGAAAAGCAATCTAGACATTCCAGGCATCATTACATGAAGTCGTTCAAGAAAATGCCTTCAAATGCCTTTGCTCCTCACTGGCCTACAAGAAGGCACCATTTCAATCCAAAAAAGACTACTGGGTGGTAGCAAATTTACTCATTAAGAATAACAGGAGTCTAAGAGAAAATTTAAGTACAATATACCTAAATATCTTAGTGCCCTGTTGCTGCCTTACCTCGCCTCACTTTCATGAACACTCAAGACTTCCACACGTGGGAAAACTTTTCCACCTATTCAAAGTAGGCTCCGTCACGGCCCTCTGATATACCCCCCTTCCTTCCTGGTGGAGCTCATCCTCTCTCACATTTTCAGTTATTATCTGACTAAGGGTGACTCCCATACCTGTGTTTTCGGGGACTCAAGAGGTTACACCAGAGTTCCAAGGCAAGAGCCCCAACGTCGTCTCTGGAGCACTTAGTACATTGCCATTTTTTTTCCATATGCTGAATAACACCATCAATGGTATTTATCATAATTAATGGTATTTATTGGGCACTTACTGTGTGCAGAGCACTGTACTAAGCACTTGGGAGAGCACCCTGCCCTCAAAACTCTAAACTCCTTGTGGGCCAGGATCATGCCTTCGAACTCTAATCAATCAATCAATCTTATTTATTGAGCGCTTACTGTGTGCAGAGCACTGTACTAAGCGCTTGGGAAGTACAAGTTGGCAACATATAGAGACGGTCCCTACCCAACAGTGGGCTCACAGTCTAGAAGGGGGAGACAGAGAACAAAACATATTAACAAAATAAAATAAATAGAATAGATATGTACAAGTAAAATAAATAAATAGAGTAATAAATATGTACAAACATATATACATATATACAGGTGCTGTGGGGAAGGGAAGGAGGTAGGGCAGGGGAAACTCTATTGTTTATAGAAACTCTATAAAACTCTATGGCTTTATACTCTCCCAAGATCTTAGTAGGGTGCTCAATAAACATTAGTAACTTCCTATGTTCTCAGGTACTATTATTTCTCGCTGTCTCCAGAATGTCTTCTCCTGGATGTCTCACCTAAACTTTAAAATGCTTAAAACAGGCGCATATTCCCTTGAAGACCTCATCTCTCACCAATTTAACCACCATGCCACTTCTGGAGTCATACTGTTTCTTTTATCAGGGCAAGAGGAACATCATCTCTTTCTTTCCTAGCTGCCCCCAACGGGGAAGCAGCGTGGCTCAGTGGAAAGAGCCTGGGCTTCGGAGTCAGAGGTCGTGGGTTCAAATCCCGACTCCGCCACTTGTCAGCTGTGTGACTTTGGGGAAGTCACTTCACTGGGCCTCAGTTCCCTCATCTGCAAAATGGGGATGAAGACTGTGAGCCCCTCGTGGGGCAACCTGATTACCTTGTATCTGCCCCAGCACTTAGAACAGTGCTTTGCACATACTAAGCACTTAACAAATACCAACATTATTATTATTATTATTATTAAATCAGTGCAGCACACAATTGATCAATGGTATTTATTGAGCATTTACTGTGTGCACAGCACTATACTAGGCTCTTTGGAGAGTCCCTTTCTAGACTGTGAGCCCACTGTTGGGTAGGGACTGTCTCTATAAGTTGCCAACTTGTACTTCCCAAGCGCTTAGTACAGTGCTCTGCACACAGTAAGCCCTCAATAAATACGATTGATTGATTGATTGATTAAAATACAACAGAGTAGGTAGGCATACAGTCCCTGACCACAATCTAAAGCTCAAAGTCTAGAGGGGGAGAAAGACATTACTATAAATAAATAAGTTATGGATATGGATATAAGTGGTGCTAAATCAGCAGTCTTGACTGAATGATTGGGTGTCATGATGGCACAAACTCAAAGTGCTAACACATCGAATCAGGTCCTTCCAACACCTAAGAAAACACGAGTGATGTGCTTTACCTCACTACACTACACTACCCTTGCGGGTAAGGTTTGTGTTTACTTACTCGAAAGTACTTTCTCAAGTGCTTAGTATAGAGCTCTTGCACAGAGTAAGTGTTCATCAATAAACGTCGCTGACTGAGGAAGGAGAATGACCTGGTTAAAAACATAACGCAGAGTAGGTGGCTGCCAAAAAACCCACATTAACCAAGAAACCTCTTTATAAAGAAAAGCATTTCTGGAAAAGCATTTTCTAGGCAATTACATGGTCAAAAAGCCGGGGTGGGAAGTCTCTAAGCTTCACTGCTTTAAACAGATTTTTTTTGTATCATACTATTTTACAGGAAAGCAGTCGTGCTTTGTGGAAGGAGCACGGGATATATTTAAGTGATTGAACATTGCTCCTTCTCTCAGAATTTCAGCCCCATGTCTTTTCAAGCAGCGTGGCTCAGTGGAAAGAGCACGGGCTTTGGAGTCAGAGGTCATGGGTTCAAATCCCGGCTCTGCCACATGTCTGCTGTGTGACCTTGGGCAAGTCACTTAACTTCTCTGTGCCTCAGTTACCTCATCTGTAAAATGGGGATGATGACTGTGAGCCCCATGCGGGACAACCTGATCACCTTGTATCCCTCCCAGCGCTTAGAACAGTGCTTTGCACATAGTAAGCGCTTAACAAATGCCATCATTATTATTATTATTATTATTATTATTTTCAGCATTTTCTCACTGCCAACCTCATATTCTTCCAGTGCAGAGGGAGTCTGGGTGAAAGCGCTCGTTGCAGCTGGGATGTGTGACTAGCCAACCCCTTCTCAAAACATGTCCATGGCTTAAAAGACTTAAATATGATATGAGAGCATGATCACCTTTTTAGACTAATAACTATGGTACTTGCTAAGCACTTACTACGTGCCAAGTGCTGTTCTTAGCACTGGGGGAGATGCAAGTTAATCATGTTGGACACAGTCCCTGTCCCACATGGGGCTCACACTCTTATCCCCATTTTACAGATGAGGTAACTGAGGCCCAGAGAAGTTAAGTGACTTGCCCAAGGCCACACAACACACATGTGGCAGAGCTGGGATTACAACCCAAGTCCTTCTTGCTGCCAGGCTCGTGCTCTATCCCCCTTTTAGACTGTGAGCCCACTGTCGGGTAGGGACTGTTTCTATATGTTGCCAATTTGTACTTCCCAAGCGCTTAGTACAGTGCTCTGCACATAGTAAGCGCTCAATAAATACGATTGATGATGATGATGATTAAGCCACGCTGCTTCTCAAGTTTAAGCTGTGAAGCTCACTTCCAAACAATGTCTTTCATACCGCGAGGCTTTATACAATGGAGTTGTCACTTAAGAACTCCACATAATATTTGGCAGTTAGTATCTTTAAAGATCTCTTAGCACTTTATGCGTATTACCCTATTACTACTCCTTGTCACATCCATCCGAGGAAGGTAATTTGCTGTTACCTTCCTCACCCCTCCCAATCCAGGAATTTACACAATTACTCTATTCCTCCTCTACACTTCAGAAAGAGAAGCCTCGAAGGAACTGCGAATCATGTACTGCCCGCTTAGACATTCTTTATGTAGAAATTCAGGGTTCATTTAAACAAATCGTTTGGTTCAACGTAAAAATCTGTATTAATGAAACACTTCAAAACGGGAACTTAGAGATAAAAAAAGGACTCCAAAGAAGAACACTAAAAGCTTTCTTGGCCAAGTTAACTTACCCACACCTTACTTTTTCATATATAAAAGTATCACGTTTAACAGCCTAACTAGTAATTGAAAATACCACCCACGGGCAAAATGGGCCAGTTAACGATGCAATACAAAGTATAGCTTTTCATTTCCTGACTTTTGTGTTTAAATACAGGATACCAATATCTGATTCACTGGCATTTTATTTATAAGAAGGAAACTGAGACAGGCGAGACCTTTATTTCCTATAATCTGGGTATAGGGCTCAAGCGTGGCTCCTCCGTAAATTCCTCTAGGGGCTGAATTCCAGTGTTCGTGGACTCTGCCACATATCTGCTGTGTGACCTTGGGCAAGTCACTTAACTTCTCTGGGCCTCAGTTACCTCATCTGTAAAATGGGGATTAAGACTGTGAGCCCCACGTGGGACAACCTGATCACCCTGTATCCTCCCCAGCGCTTAGAACAGTGCTTTGCACATAGTAAGCGCTTAACAAATGCCAATTATTATTATTATTATTATTATTATTATTATTATTATTATTATTATTATTATTATTTATACCCCAGGACGTACACACCTCAATATCAAGTTGGGGTGGTCACTCTTGACATCTACGCTCCCCCCTCAATATGACCAATTCCTTGTACTTCCCTTCACCATGATGGGTGTGTAGCTTAAATGCTGTGTGAATTTATTTGCTGGCGGTAATAAACGAACTGGTGGGATGCTGATATAATATCCTTGAGATGATACGCAGTCTACCACTCGCAACACCAGCCTGGAGTCAACAAATACTACAATGCTACAATGCTACAATGGATCAAGACATGTTGTTAGGTATTTGTTAAGTGCTCACTGTGTGCTCCAAGCGGAGGGGCGGATACACGTTTATTCAGGTCAGACACGATTCCTGTTCCACATGGGACTCACAGTCTAAGCAGGAGGGAGAACAGGTATTGAATCCCCATTTTACCACTGAGGAAACTGAGGCACAGACAAGCTAAGCGACTTGCCCAGAGTCACACAGTGAGCAAGCGGTGGAGCCGGGATTAGAACCCAGTTACTCTCACGCCCAGACCCTTGCTCGGTCCACTAGGTAAAGTTGCTTCATGTCCCAGATGGAGATTTGTCAGTGCCATTTAACTCACTATAATGGATACTGGCTCAAATCAGGAGCCTTTTGATCCTTTTCTTGGATTTACCACAGACTTGTGTGTGTGTAGTTTTTGTGGAAGACATTACCTTAGTTTCCCCCTTTAGAAATAAGAATTCTACCATCTCTTTCCCCTCTACATGAACAGCCCACTGGAAAAAGCAGCATTAAAGCAGTGTGGCTCAATGGAAAGAGCGCAGGCTTGGGAGTCAGAGGTCATGGGTTCTAATCCCGGCTCCGCCACTTATAAGCTGTGTGACTTTGGTCAAGTCACTTAACTTCTCTGTGCCTCACATGGGACAACCTGATGACCTTGTATCTCCCCCAGCGCTAAGAACAGTGCTTGGCACATAGTAAGCGCTTAACAAATACCAAAATTATTATTATTATTATTATTACTGGGGCCAAATATCATTTAAATTCCCTCTGGGGTAAAGAACTGGATCACATTTAGGAGGTAACTCCGACATGATGCACTTTGCTCACTGAAGATACAGTGGGTTAAGAGAATTGGTCTTTACAGTGCCACTGCGCATACAGCACTAATCTGGTGCAATCTGGAGCAATCTGGTACTGAACATTTGTGAAACCTTGTTTTAAAATAGGCATATATGGGCCTATTAAAAGAATTCAGTTTACCACATAATGCATCCCAATTGACACTTCTGAAACCTTACTGTTTAGCTCTAAAACGTTACATATTGAAAATAAATGTGAGTGACTTTAAACTAATAAAAAGTAGACTTTTATACTCACTGATTCATTCAATCATTCAATCGTATTTATTGAGCACTTACTGTGTGCAGAGCACTGTACTAAGCGCTTGGGAAGTACAAGTTGGCAACATATAGAGACGGTTCCTACTCAACAACGGGCTCACAGTCTAGAAGAGGGAGACAGACAAAAAAAAAACCAACCCAAAAACTGAAGATATTTTGCTTCAATATCTAAAAAACACACCCACAGTTTCCCAGTTGGAAGAAGATTAGACCAGTGAATGTTGGGTCCAAAAACAAAATTTCTGGAAAAAAACTGTATAAGAAAGGATTAGTTGCAACCACAGAGGTCTCTACAGTCAAGTTATGCCTCTACTTCCTTTTCCCATAAATTTCTTTTCACGGATGGTCACTCAAAAGGGAGCATGACGTTAATTTCCCAGACCGTTTAGCAATCGTGTCCTTGAATCCGGCAATAAATACGGTGAAATCACAGCTATAAAATTAAAAAGCAAAAGGACTCTCCATGGCGGTGGAGCCCTCTAAATCCAGGAAATAAATATAGCGAATAACCCAAACTCCTTCTCCTTGGGTTTTAATCAGCAAAACGTTGGAGTTACAGGAAGCGGTTTGAGCCTCTGCAGCTGCGTAGCTTTAGCAGGATTCAGAGGCCTACGGTCTGTCTACACTCAAGCGTTTCAGTGGAACTCACTTTCAGGGTTCTGAACTCCTCCCAATCTCTTAACTTCCCAACGGCCGACGCTGTTGAATCGAGTGCATGGTTAACGGACACAAGAGGTAAGCCGGCACAGATGGTAAGCTGCATACACTTCCACTACACATCCTCTTCAAAAAAAGAAAACACGCAGACGTGCTTCCGGACACAACTCCGGCTGAGTGACAGAAAAGGAAGAGGGTTTCATCTCCCCGCCATCGGCTCCATCCTCCCCAATTAGGCACTCCTTCGTGCTTGAATTTAGACCCTTCGGCGCCCCTGATTCCTATGCCAGTAGAGAAATGATTTCTTAGAATTCAGACAATGCCTTGCTTTGTGGGGTAGGCAGCTCCTTCCATTCCCCTGCTTCTTGGCACCGAAGGCCACAGATGACTGCTGTCTAACCAAAAATTTACTCACCCACTTTTCCTGTTGACTAGCTTTAAAATTTACGGCTACAGATTTCTGGAGGGAATCTATTCCACAGTCCTTGGAAGCACAACTTAAAATATTAGACGATTATCATCAAAGTATAAGAAAAAGAAGACTGAAAGAAGAACCAGGAGATATCTTAAAGGGTCAACGCTGTTGGCTACCCCACATTTTCCGAACCATTATGAAAACAAACTGATGAGGGAGGGGCTAGCAGATGGAAAGAATATTATTGGGAGAATTCACAAGACTGATTTCAATGAAATAATACAAACTTGAAAGTATGAAGAGGATTTTCCTTGAGATCATCAGTCACTTTTTTTTCCCCTTTGAAGTTCTGCTGGTGAAAGTCAACATCCGTAAAAGGGGTGAAACCTCCATCCACTCTCTCTTCCTTCTCTTTTGAGGAACCGAACTAGAGGAGCTCATGTCGGCCCATGGGTCAGTCAATCAATGGCATTTATTGTGTGCTTACTATATGCAGAGCACTGTTCTAAGCGCTTGGGAGAGTACGGTACAACAGAATTAACAGACACATTCCCGGCCCAGCCAGGGGAGGCAGAGACCCAGCTGGGTTTGAATCTCTCCACCCCAATCGGATTTTTTGAGGCCAAGGGGGCCATGAAGCTGGGATACTGCCACGGATTCATTTAAGCACAGTGGGTGATTGAACTGTAAGTCCTAGCAGCTCAGGAGTTATGCCAACATCCCATAAATCCACAGAAGCCTGGGCCCCCTTCTGATCCCAGCTCCATCAGGACAGGACCCGGACACTTCAGCTCTGAGACTCAGTTAAATACAGAGCCCAAAGTCCTTCGATTTGGAAAAACCTACGCTAAAAAGAGATGGTGACAATCTCCTGTGCTCCATGGGACCATGAAAATAAACCAGATTACCAGGACTTTCTCCCGGCCCTCTCACCCCTTTGCTAGGGAAGAAAAGCCAACAGAAGTCCATCTTTAATGCCGAGGATACCTACCGACTATTGTGGAATACGTTCCAACTTTCCAAAGAGACACTGGGGTTGGAGGAAGTCGGTATCTCATTTCGTCGGTTCATTTTTGTGGCCCTCTTTTTTAATGGTATTTGTTAAGTGCTGACTATGTTCCAGGCACAGTATCAAGCACTGGGGTAGATTCTAGATAATCAGGTGGGACACAGTCCCTGTCCCACATGGGGCTCACAGTCTTAATCCCCATTTTCCAGATGAAGGAATGGAGGCAAAGAAGTGCCCAAGATCACACAGCGGACAGGTGGTGGAGCCAGGATTAGAACCCAGGTCCTTCTGACTCCCAAACCCATGCTATGTCCACTAGGTTATACTGTATCTCAACCGCCTTCGAGTCGAGTTGAACATTCTGAACTGTCTAATTTCTCTCTCGCTATTAATCTTCCCCACCCATTCTTAGATTGTGAGCACCTTGAGGACGGAGGCATGCATCTTTTTAATTTTCCCAGCACAGCAACGGTGCTCAATGAATGCTTGTGCCGTTAATACCATCACTAACCTGCACTGCTCTCCCTCCTCATCCTCATTCACACAGGAAACAGAATGCAAGCATCCCATGGAACTGACCTCTTTTGGCTCTGATGCCTGAAATACTAAGGATGTTACACGACAAATGAACCAAGGACTGGACTGGCCAGAGCCAAAGCAGGAGAATGACATGGCAGAATTTTGGAGTAACTGGAGTCAAACAGCTTTAATTCTATTTGTTCTGATGATTTTGACCCGTCTCCATGTTTTGTTTTGTTGTCTGTCTCCCCCTTCTAGACTGTGAGCCCGTCGCTGGGTAGGGACCCTCTCTATATGTTGCCAACTTGGACTTCCCAAGCGCTTTTAGTACAGTGCTCTGCACACAGTAAGCGCTCAATAAATACGACTGAAAGAATGAATGAATGAGCTCTAGAAGACACCGCCAGGTTTTATATTGCCGGACTAATACAAAGTGGTGCTGGGGCTGAGTGTGTGACACTGGAGGTCTCAAATGGCTCCCAATTTGGATCAAACCCAGAGTAGGTTTTTAACATTTAGTCAGGCCTGACTGTGTGGGAGAAACCAAACAGGCAAAAAGCCAGAGGCCAACACCATAGGAAGAACATTCTCTGCATCAGGAAGTGGTCTCTTCAGGAATAGAAGAGCACAGAGGAAGGGCAAATGGGAGAACGACAAAAATGAAATGCTACAAAAACAAGTCTTATCGGATTTAATCTTAAGACAACACCATCAAATATCACACAGCTTCTTTCTCAGATTGGTAGCTGGGTCAGCGCCGAAAGAACTGTGGTATGGTGAACTGAAAGAAATGACAATGCACAGAAAGGGTAGCAAATGTGGTTGAAAGATGCCCTGAAAGACAACCTGGAGACAAGTGGCAAGTAGATCAAGAAATGACAGAGATGCATAGTGTCTTCACACGTCATACCAGTTACTTTAGATCAGGACAAAATTTAGGATGTAATTGGATTAACTGAGATTTACAACAGAAGTGCTGGGTTATAGATAATCCAGGGAAAATAGGCCGAGAAAAAAAGGGAGGTGGTCCACTGGATATGAAGGGGGGTGGAGTTCTAAGCAAGAGAGACAACAAGAGCAAGAGTTGGATGGCGAACAAGATGAGAAATAGGCACAGTAAGGCACGAGCACAGTGGAAGAACCTGGACTAGAGAAGCAGAGCACAGGCTTGGAAGTCAGAAGGTCCAGCTCCACCACTTGTCTGCTGTGTGACATTGGGCAAGTCACTTTACTTCTCTGGGCCTCGGTTACCTCATCTGGAAAATGGGGATTAAGTCTGTGAGCCCCTTGGAGGAAATGGACCGTGCCCAACCTAATTAGCTTGTATGTACCCAAGTGCTTAGTACCGTTTCCGGCACGTAGAAAGAGCTTAGCAAATACCATTAAAAAAAAACCTGTGGTGTACTGGGAGAGGCGTGAGAATACGGAGTGGGGAGAGAGCTGATAGACTGCCTGAAAAATCAATGGTCTGGAGTTTCTGCTTGATGTGGAGAACAAGTCCGGCACCAAATGTGGGAAAGCAATGGGGCTTAGTGGAAAGAGCAAGGGACTAGGGGTCAGGAGGCCTGGGTTCTTGTCCCGCCTCCTCCACTTGCCATCTTTGCGACCTTGGGAAAGTCACTTAACTTCTGTGCCTCGGTTTCTTCATCTGTAAAACGGGGATTACATATCTGTTCTCCCTCCCGCTTACAATGTGAGCCCCATGTGGGGCAGGGACTGCATGTGATCTACACATATTGTACCTCTCCCAGCATCACTCATTCATTCAATCGTATTTATGGAGCGCTTACTGTATGCAGAACACTGTACTAAGCGCTTGGGAAGTACAGTTCAGCAACAGAGACAATCCCCGCCCACAACGGACATCCGGTACAGTAGTTGGCACAAAGTAAGTGCTTAACAGATACTAGCATTATTACCGTTATTATTATTAAGACCCTGGAATGTAGGGCAACCGTTCTAATCGCTCCTCTCCCTTTCTCTTGTCAGTCTCATAGCCCGGTACTAGACATGAACTTTAAGTTCTGGGTAACAGAACGGTGGATAGGCTTACTAAAATTTGCTGATAACATTAAATTAGGCAAGGCACCGTCGGGAAAACTGGAGCGGTTTCAGGGTACCAAGTAAAACAAGATAAAATGCATTAAAGACATCTGCAGGATGATATAGTCAGATACATTAACAAACTGCCCGTTGTTGGGTGGGACTGTCTCTATATGTTGCCAACTTGGACTTCCCAGGCGCTTAGTACAGTGCTCTGCACACAGTAAGTGCTCAATAAATACGATTGAATGAATGAACTGAACATAGCCCAAATACAGGAGAGTAAAATCATCATCATCATCATCATCAATCGCATTTATTGAGCGCTTACTATGTGCAGAGCACTGTACTAAGGGCTTGGGGAGTACAAATTGGCAACATATAGAGACAGTCCCTACCCAACAGTGGGCTCACAGTCTAAAAGGGGGAGACAGAGAACAAAACCAAACATATTAACAAAATAAAATAGAATAGATATGTACAAGTAAAATAAATAAATAAATAGAGTAATAAATATGTACAAACATATATACATATATACATAAAATCTAACAAGGCCCCACAATTGAAAAGAAAACCTCAGTCATAGTTTAGCACAAGCTTCATGATTCAGCAATATAGTACAATAAATCAACATGGTCCTGGGATATATGATGAATTATAGAAGTATGACCTCAAAGAGCAGGAAAGAAACCCTTATTCACATACCTCACTGGTCAGACCCTTATTAGGGAATCGTGCCCAGTTTGGGGCAATCATTCAACGGTATTTACTGAGCACTTACTGTGTGCAGAGCCCTGTACTAAGCGTTCGGGAGAGTACGACGATCTACCGATACAACGGAGGTGATAAACACATTCCTGCCGACAACGAGCTTATAGTCTAGAGGGTAGTATATTTTACCGAGGAAGCACAGAAATTGGAGACAGCATTGAGGAAGAGCAACAAAAACGATTAAAGGAATGGAAAATTTTTTTTTTAAGGAAAAATGTTAAAAGAGATGGGGGTGTAAGACTCAGGAGGTCCTAATCAATCAATCGTATTTATTCAGCGCTTACTGTGCGCACAGCACTGTACTAAGCGCTTATACTAATGAATGTATACTTGTACTAATGAATTTAAATTCCAGCCAGAGAATTCAAGGAAGGACTTTTTGTCCACTCAAGGTTCTTTCCCTTCCGTGATTCTTCGTCTTATAGAAGGGTCAAATCATGGGTCTTCTCAGAAAAGCCTGGATGAATGCCAGCAGCATTATTGTTGAATATATAGATAATAGATGTCACCTTCGATTATGGAAGATGGAAGAAATTAGCTTACTTGCAACTAAGCAGGTATTTTTATCCTTTTCAAAATGCATTAATTTATAACACGGAAAATACTCATGACACTGATATTTTCAGACTGAGAACTAAGCAACTGACTCAGATACACCATCATCATCATCATCAATCGTATTTATTGAGCGCTTACTATGTGCAGAGCACTGTACTAAGCGCTTGGGAAGTACAAATTGGCAACATATAGAGACAGTCCCTACCCAACAGTGGGCTCACAGTCTAAAAGGGGGAGACAGAGAACAAAACCAAACATACTAACAAAATAAAATAAATAGAATAGATATGTACAAATAAAATAAATAAATAAATAGAGTAATAAATATGTACAAACATATATACATATATACAGGTGCTGTGGGGAAGGGAATGAGGTAAGATTGGGGGGATGGAGAGAGGGACGAGGGGGAGAGGAAGGAAGGGGCTCAGTACCATCATCATCATCACCAATGGTACTTGAGCGCTTAGTACGGTGCAGAGCACCGTACTAAGCACTTGGGAAAGTACAACAGTTTAAACCAGCTTGCTGGGTGATTTCAGTCTAGTTTCTAGGTGTTATATGCCTCAATTTCCCCAGCTGTACAAAATAAGTAGGAGAAAACCACTTTTGGCATAAAGCTGTTTAAGAAAGATTACTGAACACCTTACACATGGTATGTGACTATTTGATAACCATAAAAGTAATACTCTAGCTCCGAATATCAGGATTTCAATTCTAATGGGTAGTTGCTTTTTTGATGTCCCAAGAAGCACTGTCATGAAACGATTTATTTTTTTTTTTTTACAAAGGTTAAATTTACAGCTTAGTCTGTAAGGTTTTTTGATCACATAACTGTTCAAGAATGGAGGTGCACACATGTTTTCTCTCTCTTCTGAGATTGCTTTCAAAATTGATAAATACCTTGCGGCATGCCAGCTTCAGAAAGGATTTTCGTAACAGAGAAAAATACTACGTGCAGAAATAGCAGCGTGGCCCAGGGGGGATGGCGGAGGCCTGGGAGACAGAAGACCTGGGCTCTAATCCCAGCTCCACTGCTTGCCTGCTGTGTGACCTTGGACAAGTCACTTCACTTTTCCGTGTCTCAGTTATCTTATCTGTAGAATGGGGATTCAATACCTGTTCTTCCTATTAAGACTGAGAGTCTTGTGTGGGGCAGGGACAGTGGTTGACTTGATTAACCTGTCTTCCCGCACACTTATTTTACTTGTACATATTTACTATTCTATTTATTTAATTAATGATGTGCATATAGCTATAATTCTATTTATTCTGATGGTACTGACACCTGTCTACTTGTTTTGTTTTGTTGTCTTCCCCCTCTAGACTGCGAGCCTGTTGTTGGGTAGGGACCGTCTCTATATGTTGCCAGCTTGTCCTTCCCAAGCGCTTAGTACAGTGCTCTGCACAGCACACAGTAAGAGCTCAATTAATACGACAATGAATGAATAATAATAATAATGGCATTTATTAAGCACTTACTATGTGCAAAGCACTTAGAACAGTGTAAGTGCTTCACAAATACCCCAATTATTATTATTAGAAATCAGTCTTAATATGAGAAATTCCTTTTAAAGCAGAATTTCCCTTTCCCCCATGTCTCCCTGAATAAAATCTTTTGAAGTTAGTACAAAGAGGTTCATTCTTTCATCATATTTATCGAGCGCTTACTGTACACAAAGCTTTGTACTAAGCGCTTGGGAGAGTACACTAGCGACACATTCCTATCCACAACAAGCTCGGTCTAGAAATACCCATATCTGTGATGTATTTAATCTACATTAATGTCCGTCTCCCCCTCCACACTGTAAGCTCGTTGTGGGCAGGGAATGTGTCTGTTACGTTGTGGCGTGGCTTGGGAGTCAGAGGTCATGGGTTCTAATCCCTGCTCCCTCACATGTCAGCTGTGCGACTTTGGGCAAGTCACTGCACTTCTCTGTGCCTCAGTTCCCTCATCTGTAAAATGGGGATTAAGACTGTGAGCCCCACTTGGGACAAACTGAGGAAAGTCACTTCACTTCTCTGGGCCTCAGTTCCCCTATCTGTAAAATGGGGATTAAGGCTGTGAGCCCCACTTGGGACAACCTGAGGAAAGTCACTTCACTTCTCTGGGCCTCAGTTCCCCCGTCTGTAAAATGGGGATTAAGACTGTGAGCCCCACTTGGGACAACCTGAGGAAAGTCACTTCACTTCTCTGGGCCTCAGTTCCCCCATCTGTAAAATGGGGATTAAGACTGTGAGCCCCACTTGGGACAACCTGAGGAAAGTCACTTCACTTCTCTGTGACTCAGTTCCCCCATCTGTAAAATGGGGATTAAGACTGTGAGCCCCACTTGGGACAACCTGAGGAAAGTCACTTCACTTCTCTGGGCCTCAGTTCCCCCATCTGTAAAATGGGGATTAAGACTGTGAGCCCCACTTGGGACAACCTGAGGAAAGTCACTTCACTTCTCTGGGCCTCAGTTCCCTCACCTGTAAAATGGGGATTAAGACTGTGAGCCCCACTTGGGACAACCTGATGAGCTTGCTTAGAACAGTGCTTGGCACATAGTAAGCGCTTAACAAATACCAACATTATTGTTATTGTGATCTGCCGAGCGCTTATTACAGTGCTCTGCATTCAAGTAAGCATTCAATAAATATGACTGACAATGACCTTCCCTGAGACCTAGTGAACAATAAGGGTGCTAACTCATCGCCGCCTCCCCTGGGAACCGGCCGCTTCATTGGGAGGGACGCACCGTCCATTCTTTCATTCGATCCTATTTATTGAGCGCTTACTGTGTGCAGAGCACTGTGCTACACGCCTGGGAAAGACAATGCGGCAATAGGGACAACCCCTGCTCACAAGGAGCTCACAGTCTGGGGGGCGGGATGGAGAGACAAGTATCACCGCGAGTAAAGAGGGACCAACAGAAAGCAATGAAGTGGCCGATGATAATAATAACAATAATAGTGGTACTTGTTAAGCGCTTACTATGTGTCAAGCACTGCTTTAAGCACTGGGGTGGATACGGGGTAATTAGGCCGATGTGGACATGTGTGCTGTGGAGCCGGGGAGAGGAAAAAGAGGGCTCAAGTACTGGGGTGGACACAAGGTTGGACTGCTCCACATGGGGCTCACTGTGTTCATCCCCATTTTACAGATGAGTTGTCTGAGGCCCAGAGATGTGAAGTGGCTGTCCCAAGGTCACACAGCAGATATGTGGCAGAACCAGGATGAGAACCCATTCATTCATTCATTCAATCGTATTGATTGAGTGCTTACCGTGTGCAGAGCACTAGACTAAGCGCTTGGGAAGTACAAGTCGGCAACATATAGAGACGGTCCCTACCCAACAACGGGGAGACGGACAGCCAAACAAAACCTGTAGGCAGGTGTCAAAACCATCGGAATAAATAGAATTATAGGTATATGCACATCATTGACAAGATAAATATAGTAAATATGCAAGTAAAATAGAGTAACAAATCTGTACAAATCTATACAAGTGCTGTGGGGAAGGATAGAGAGGAGGAGAGGAAAAAGGGGGCTCAAGTACTGGGGTGGACACAAGGTTGGACTGCTCCACATGGGGCTCACTGTGTTCATCCCCATTTTACAGATGAGTTGTCTGAGGCCCAGAGATGTGAAGTGGCTGTCCCAAGGTCACACAGCAGATATGTGGCAGAACCGGGATGAAAACCCATGACCAGAACCCATTCATTCATTCAATCATATTGATTGAGCGCTTACCATGTGCACAGCACTCGACTAAGCGCTTGGGAAGTACAAGTCGGCAACATATAGAGACGGTCCCTACCCAACAACGGGGAGACAGACAGCAAAAAACAAAACCTGTAGGCAGGTGTCAAAACCATCGGAATAAATAGAATTATAGCTATATGCACATCATTGACAAGATAAATATAGTAAATGTGCAAGTAAAATAGAGTAATAAATCTGTACAAATCTATACAAGTGCTGTGGGGAAGGATAGAGAGGAGGAGAGGAAAAAGGGGGCTCAAGTACTGGGGTGGACACAAGGTTGGACTGCTCCACATGGGGCTCACTGTGTTCATCCCCATTTTACAGATGAGTTGTCTGAGGCCCAGAGATGTGAAGTGGCTGTCCCAAGGTCACACAGCAGATATGTGGCAGAACCGGGATGAGAACCCATGACCAGAACCCATTCATTCATTCAATCGTATTGATTGAGCGCTTCCTGTGTGCAGAGCACTGGACTAAGCGCTTGGGAAGTACAAGTCGGCAACATATAGGGACGGTCCCTACCCAACAACGGGGAGACGGACAGCAAAAAACAAAACCTGTAGGCAGGTGTCAAAACCGTCGGAATAAATGGAATTATAGCTATATGCACATCATTAACAAGATAAATATAGTAAGTACGTACAAGTAAAATAGAGCAATAAATCTGTACAAATCTATACAAGTGCTGTGGGGAAGGGAAGGAGGTAGGGCGGGGAGGGATGGAGAGGAGGAGAGGAAAAAGGGGGCTCAAGTGCTGGGGTGGACACAAAGTTGGACTGTTCCACATGGGGCTCACTGTTCATCCCCATTTTACAGATGAGTTATCTGAGGCCCGGAGATGTGAAGTGGCTGTCCCAAGGTCACACAGCAGATAGAAGCAGCGTGACTCGGTGGAAAGAGCCCGGGCTTTGGAGCCAGAGGTCATGGGTTCAAATCCCGACTCTGCCACCTGTCAGCTGTGTGACTTTGGGCAAGTCACTTCGCTTCCCTGTGCCTCAGTGACCTCATCTGTAAAATGGAGATTAAGACTGTGAGCCCCCCCGTGGGACAACCTGATCACCTTGTAACCTCCCCAGCACTTAGAACAGTGCTTGGCACATAGTAGGTGCTTAATCAATGCCTTCGTCATTATTATTAAGACTGTGAGCCCCCCGTGGGCCAACCTGATCACCTTGTAACCTCCCCGGCGCTTAGAACAGTGCTTTGCACATAGTAACCACTTAATCAATGCCATCATCATTATTATTATTATTAAGACTGTGAGCCCCCCGTGGGCCAACCTGATCACCTTGTAACCTCCCCGGCGCTTAGAACAGTGCTTTGCACATAGTAAGCGCTTAATAAATGCCATCATTCTTATTATTATTATTAAGACTGTGAGCCCCCCGTGGGCCAACCTGATCACCTTGCAACCTCCCCGGCGCTTAGAACAGTGCTTTGCACAAAGTAAGCGCTTAATCAATGCCATCATCCTTATCATTACTATTAAGACTGTGAGCCCCCCGTGAGCCAACCTGATCACCTTGTAACCTCCCCGGCGCTTAGAACAGTGCTTTGCACATAGTAAGCGCTTAATAAATGCCATCATTCTTATTATTATTATTAAGACTGTGAGCCCCCCGTGGGCCAACCTGATCACCTTGCAACCTCCCCGGCGCTTAGAACAGTGCTTGGCACATAGTAAGCGCTTAATAAATGCCATAATTCTTGTTATTATTATTAAGACTGTGAGCCCCCCGTGGGCCAACCTGATCACCTTGTAACCTCCCCGGCGCTTAGAACAGTGCTTGGCACATAGTAAGCGCTTAATAAATGCCATCATTCTTACTATTACTATTAAGACTGTGAGCCCCCCGTGGGCCAACCTGATCACCTTGTAACCTCCCCGGAGCTTAGAACAGTGCTTGGCACAAAGTAAGCGCTTAATCAATGCCATCGTCATTATTATTATTATTAAGACTGTGAGCCCCCCGTGGGCCAACCTGATCACCTTGTAACCTCCCCGGCGCTTAGAACAGTGCTTTGCACATAGTAAGCGCTTAATAAATGCCATCATTCTTATTATTATTATTAAGACTGTGAGCCCCCCGTGGGCCAACCTGATCACCTTGTAACCTCCCCAGTGCTTAGAACAGTGCTTTGCACATAGTAAGTGCTGAATAAATGCCATCATTCTTATTATTAAGACTGTGAGCCCCCCGTGGGTCAACCTGATCACCTTGTAACCTCCCCAGCGCTTAGAACACTGCTTTGCACATAGTAAGTGCTGAATAAATGCCATCATTCTTATTATCATTATTAAGACTGTGAGCCCCCCGTGGGCCAACCTGATCACCTTGTAACCTCCCCGGCGCTTAGAACAGTGCTTGGCACATAGTAAGCGCTTAATCAATGCCATCATCCTTATCATTACTATTAAGACTGTGAGCCCCCCGTGAGCCAACCTGATCACCTTGTAACCTCCCCGGCGCTTAGAACAGTGCTTGGCACATAGTAAGTGCTGAATAAATGCCATCATTCTTCTTATTAAGACTTTGAGCCCCCCGTGGGCCAGCCTGATCACCTTGTAACTTCCAGTGCCTAGCACATAGTAAGCGCTTAATAACTACCATTATCATTTTATGTGGCAGAACCGGGCTGAGAACCCAATGACCAGATTCATTCATTCACTCATCGGGCCGATCGTATTGATGGAGCGCTTCCTGCCTTCAACCTGGACTTCCCAAGCGCTTGGCCCAGCGCCCTGCACACAGTAAGCGCTCAATAAATACGATTGATTGATTGATCGATTGCAGAGCACGGGACCGGGCGCTTGGGAAGTGCAAGGTGGCACCGGTCCGGGCGGGCTGGGGGCCCGTTGGGGGGCAGGGCGCTCGGTCCAGCGCTCCGCGCACGGTGGGCGCTCAATCGCTACGACTGACTGACTGACTGACAATGACTGACTGACAATGACTGACTGACTGACTGACTGACACACTGGGCGGGCCCCCTCCTCCTCCGGCCCCCTCGGCGCTCCCGGGTGTGTGTGAGGCGGGGGTTCGGGGGGCGGGGGGGCGGTCGGTCACCTCTTCAGGTAGCGGGCGTCCTCCCCCTGCATCCTGACGATGACGATGATGAGGATGATGGCGATGGCGGCGGCCGTTCCCCCGGCAGGGCGCTGACAGGCCGGGCCGGGGCGGGGCGGGGCTGAGGGGAGGAGGTGCCGGCGCCGGACGCCGTTACCCCGGTGACGAAGGAGGCCCCGCCCTCCCGCGCAGCCTCACACCGCCCCTGCCGCCCCTCCTGCGCGCGCAGCCTCACACCGCCCCTCCCGCCCGCGCAGCCTCACATCGCCCCTCCTGCGCGCGCAGCCTCACCCCGCCCCTCCCGCGCGCGCAGCCTCACACCGCCCCTGCCGCCCCTCCCGCGCGCGCAGCCTCACCCCGCCCCTCCCGCGCGCGCAGACTCACCCCGCCCCTGCCGCCCCTCCTGCGCGCGCAGCCTCACACCGCCCCTCCTGCCCGCGCAGCCTCACATCGCCCCTCCTGCGCGCGCAGCCTCACCCCGCCCCTGCCGCCCCTCCCGCGCGCGCAGCCTCACCCCGCCCCTCCCGCGCGCGCAGCCTCCCCCCCGCCCCTCCCTCTCGCGCAGCCTCCCCCCCGCCCCTCCCGCGCGCGCAGCCTCCCCCCGCCCCTCCCTCTCGCGCAGCCTCCCCCCGCCCCTCCCGCGCGCGCAGCCTCCCCCCCTCCCCTCCCGCGCGCGCAGCCTCCCCCCGCCCCTCCCTCTCGCGCAGCCTCCCCCCTCCCCTCCCGCGCGCGCGCAGCCTCCCCCCGCCCCTCCTGCGCGCGCAGCCTCCCCCCGCCCCTGCCGCCCCTCCCGCACGTGCTGCCTCACAATCAATCAATCAATCCATCAATCGTACTTATTGAGCGCTTACTGTGTGCGGAGCACTGGACTAAGCGCTTGGGAAGGACCTAGAGACAGTCCCTACCCGAGACGGAGAACAAAAACCAAACATACTAACAAAGTAAAATAAATAGAATAGATCTGTACAAGTAAAATAAATAAATAGAGTAATGAATATGTACCAACATATATACATATAGACAGGTGCTGTGGGGAAGGGAAGGAGGGAAGATGGGGGGGGAAGGAAGGGGCTCTCACACCGCTGCCCTCCGGCCCCGCCCGCCTGCTCAGCCTCATTCATTCATTCATTCATTCATTCATTCACTCATTCATTCATTCAATTATATTTATTGAGCGCTTACTGGGTGCAGAGCGCCGGACTAAGCGCTTGGGAAGTCCAAGTTGGCAACATCTAGAGACGGTCCCTCCCCAACAGCGGGCTCACAGTTATGCCACAAAATGCCACAATTATATTATATTATTATTATTATTATATTAAATTATATTATTATACTGTGCGCACGGTTAAGTGCTCAATAAATACCATCGACTGACAAACCCTGGTGTCCCTAGGTAACTCACACATCCTCATTTTTCCCCAAAAGGCTAGTCAAAAATTAAGGTGTTTTAAGGGTGGGATTCCCTGCCCACCCAACCCAGTGTGTTCTCAGTTTTCAGATTTAGCTTTAGCCTAAAGAAGAGCTGCTTTCCTTACCTAGTAACTACTGTATTTGCGAGGGAATCAGGGGGCTGCCGCTGACCTGACAGCCCACTCCCGCTGGCCACGACCGTGGCCATCGTCCCACTTCGGAAGCTGAACTGGAGTTCACATGGTCGACCTCACTGCGACGGAGTGTGCCACGGAAAGGGCCTTTTCAGAAAAATCACCATGCTGACGTTCACCACCATCGCCGACGTTCCCCATCACCATCACCACCAAGCAGGACCAAGGGCCAGGCAACTGTGACATCACTGAGGTCCTTCGAAAGACAAAGGTGGAGGGGGAGTAACAGTGATGGTATGTGTTAAGCGCTTAGTGGAGAGGAGTGAATAGGGCAAAGAGGGTAGAATCCAATCTCTTGCCCTACGTGTTTCTTGCTCAGTGGTCACGGGACCGTCCCCCAGGCAGATGATGATAATAATAATGATGATGGCATTTATTAAGCGCTTACTATGTGCAAAGCACTGTTGAGGTTACAAGGTGATCGGGTGTCCCACGTGGGGCTCGCAATCTTAATCCCCATTTTCCAGATGAGGTAACTGAGGCCCAGAGAAGTCAAGTGACTTGCCCAAAGTCACCCAGCTGACCATTGGTGGAGACGGGGTTGGAACCCATGACCTCCGACTCCAAAGCCCGGGCTCTTTTCCCCTGAGCCACGCTGCTTCTCAGGGTCTACCAACTCTGATCAGGGTCAAACCAGGGGCAAGGGGGGCCAGGGTAGAAAATAACAAGAGTTCATCCCCCCCTAAAAAAGATCATGTGATATTTTACCAAACACATTTAAATAATATTCAACAGAAAAGCAAACCAATGCTTCTCATATAAATCAGATCACATTTCTTCATTTCTTCTCCTTTCTATTTAGTACTGCCATAAGATCGTACATATATGTGTTTGTAGGAGAAGCAGCATGGCCTAATAATAATAATAATAATAATGATGGCATTTATTAAGCACTTACTATGTGCAAAGCCCTGTTCTAAGCGCCGGGAAGGTTACAAGGTGATCAGGTTATCCAACGGGGGGCTCACAATAATAATAATAATAATAATAATAATAATAATGATGGCATTTATTAAGCACTTACTATGTGCAAAGCCCTGTTCTAAGCGCCGGGAAGGTTACAAGGTGATCAGGTTATTCCACGGGGGGCTCACAATAATAATAATAATAATAATAATAATAATAATAATAATAACATTTATTAAGTGCTTACTATGTGCAAAGCCCTGTTCTAAGCGCTGGGGAGGTTACAAGGTGATCAGGTTATCAATCAATCAATCGTATTTATTGAGCACTTACTGTGTGCAGAGCACTGTACTAAGCACCTGGGAAGTACAAGTTGGCAACATATAGAGACAGTCCCTACCCAACAGTGGGCTCACAGTCTATCCCACGGGGGGCTCACAGTCTTAACCCCCATTTTACAGATGAAGGAACTGAGGCACAGAGAAGTTAAGTGACTTTCCCAAGGTCACACAGCAGGCAATTGGCGGAGCCAGGATTTGAACCCGTGACCTCTGACTCCAAAGCCTGGGGGCCTGGGTTCTGATCCCAGCTCTGTCACTTGCCTGCTGTGAGACCTTGGGCAAATCACTTAACTTCTCTGTGCCCAAATTTCCTCCACTGTGGGAATGTGTCTACCAACTCTGTTAATTATCATCATCATCAATCGTATTTATTGAGCGCTTACTATGTGCAGAGCACTGTACTAAGCTCTTGGGAAGTACAAATTGGCAACATATAGAGACAGTCCCTACCCAACAGTGGGCTCACAGTCTAAAAGGGGGAGACAGAGAACAAAACCAAACATACTAACAAAATAAAATAAATAGAATAGATATGTACAAGAAAAATAAATAAATAGAGTAATAAATATGTACAGACATATATACATATATACAGGTGCTGTGGGGATGGATGGATTGAAGTGGAGAGTTAATTCTACTCTCCCAGGTGCTTAGTACAGTGCTCTGCACACAATAAGTGCTCGCTATGATTGATCGATAAAATGGGGATTCAATACCTGGTCTCCCTCCTCCTTAGACTATCAGCCCCATGTGGGACAAGGACAGTGTCCAACCTGATAAATTCATATCCACTCCAGCGCTAACAACAGCACTTGACCTATAGTAACAACTTAACAAATACCATTTAAAAACATCAGAAACCTAAAGAAATATACTATTAATGCTCCGGATCAAGGGCTCCAATTTTTATAATAATAATGAGGATGGCATTTATTAAGCGCTTACTATGTGCAAAGCACTGTTCTAAGCGCTGGGGAGGTTACAAGGTGATCAGGTTGTCCCAAGGGGGGGCTCACAGTCTTAATTATGTTGGCATTTGTTAAGCGCTTACTATGTGCAAAGCACTGTTCTAAGCCCTGGGGAGGTTACAAGGTGATCAGGTTGTCCCAAGGTGGGGCTCACAGTCTTAATTCCCATTTTACAGATGAGGTAACTGAGGCCCAGAGAAGTGAAGTGACTTGCCCAAAGTCACACAGCTGACAAGTGGCGGAGCCGGGATTTGAACCCCTGACCTCTGACTCAAGCGCTTAGTACAGTGCTCTGCACACACTAAGCGCTCAATAAATACGATTTATTGATTGATTGACTCCAAAGCCCGGGCTCTTTCCACTGAGCCACACTGCTTCTTTTATGGGTTTTTACTTGCCCGGAACATGATTTTTTTCTTGTCCCAGCCTCATTTCTTTTAAACGTTCAAGCAATCAAATAATAGTACTTACCGAGTGCTTTACTGCCTGCAGTCTGTCTTGGAGCCCTCATGGAAACGGGCCTCCAAAAGGCCCTACAAAACGCGAAGCCCTTGCCAATTAATCAATCAATTAATCAATCGTATTTATTGAGTGCTTACTGTGTGCAGAGCACACTCTTTCAACTACCTGTTCATCTTGCCCAGGAGGCAAAAATCAGAAGACGGGCCTCCAGAGTCCAAGGCCAGAGGGCCCAAAATCTTTGGGGAGGCACCATAATAATAATAATAATGGCATTTATTAAGCGCTTACTATGTGCAAAGCACTGTTCTAAGCACCATGGAGGCCCTGAGGTTTTTCCACGGATGGTACGGAGTTGAAAAGACAACCGATAAAAGGATTCGACTGTGTGTGAATCCTTCACAAGGATGTTTCATGCTGAGATCACGAACAAGGAACATGTAGGGGAGGTGTCCGATTCGGCCTGAATGAGGGGGAGCAGGAGTGAAAGGTGATTAAGCAGCACGGCTTAGTGAAGCAGCATGGCCTAGCAGATAGAGTACGTGTCTGAGAGTCAGAGGGACCTGAGTTCTAGTCCTGGCTCCGCCACTTGCCTGCTGGGTGACCACAGGCAAGTCACTTCACTTCTCTGGGCTTCAGTTTCCTCATCTGTAAAATGGAGATTAAACACCTCCTCCTCAGACTGCAAACCCCAAACTGCTGTGTCCGACGTGATTATCTCATTTGGCCCACGGAGGGTGCTTAACAAACACCGTGTTTATTGTTACTTTCCTATTTCTCTGCTGAGAGCTCACCTCCTCCAGGAGGCCTTCCCAGACTGAGCCCCTTCCTTCCTCTCCCCCTCGTCCCCCTCTCCATCCCCCCCATCTTACCTCCTTCCCATCCCCACAGCACCTGTATATATATATATATATATATATATATACCTGTATATATGTATATATGTCTGTACATATTTATTAGTCTATTTATTTTACTTGTACATATCTATTCTATTTATTTTATTTTGTTAGTATGTTTGGTTTTGTTCTCTGTCTCCCCCTTTTAGACTGTGAGCCCACTGTTGGGTAGGGACTGTCTCTATATGTTGCCAACTTGTACTTCCCAAGCGCTTAGTGCAGTGCTCTGCACACAGTAAGCGCTCAATAAATACGATTGATTGATTGATTTTCAGAAAACCTGTTACCAGTCAGTGACGCCGACGCAACTTGCAATTCAGGCAAAGCTGTGTCCTAAAGATTTGGGTCCACCAAACCCCAAGCCCATTTAGCTTTGAGTATATACCTACCGCCCTGAATTTCTAAAATGATGCGTTTTTCAAATATAAGTCACGAACCTCTGATTTCTTGATGCCTATACCATCCAAGTGTTGTTTCTTGAAAAGAATTGGTGCCTCCACTTTTATGAATCTATTCATTAGTACTTTATAACCTATGAGAGCATTTGCTTTCCTTTGACCCTAAAAATCACATTTCATGAAGTTCAAATGAAATTCGAACCTCAAAGACTTGAACTGATTTCCAAATTTAAAGTCGAGAAAGCCCAAGATTTCAAACTTTGTGAAATGCACCTGTCTGACCCTTCTTTGTGCTTGAATATAATCAGTCAATCAATCAATTGTATTTATTGAGCGCTTACTGTGTGCAGAGCAGTGTACTAAGCACTTGGGAAGTACAAGTTGGCAACATATAGAGACAGTCCCTACCCAACAGTGGGCTCACAGTCTAAAAGGGGGAGACAGAGAACAAAACCAAACATACTAACAAAATAAAATAAATAGAATAGATATGTACAGGTAAAATAAATAGAGTAATAAATATGTACAAACATATATACATATATACAGGTGCTGTGGGGAAGGGAAGGAGGTAAGATGGGGGGGATGGAGAGGGAATAATAATAATAATAATGGCATTTATTAAGCACTTACTATGTGCAAAGCACTGTTCTAAGCACTGGGGAGGTTACAAGGTGATCAGGTTGTCCCTCGTGGGGCTTACGGTCTTAATTCCCATCGGGCATTAACCCAAATGCCCAGAAACCCATATCTCCCTAGTCTATTTGCCCCATGAATGCATTTGTCTTAGCAGTCCGAAGACACCTGGATTCATTTCACTTCAACCCACCATCAAGACTCCAAATCCCAGATGCAGAAGACATCCGGCAACGATAACCCTTTAAGCGATTAATAAAATCATCAAAGGAGCAGTTAGCATCTACCGTGGAGAAGCAGGATGGCCTAGCGGATAAAGCACGGGCCCGGAATAATAATAATAATGATAATGGCATTTATTAAGCGCTTACTATGTGCAAAGCACTGTTCTAAGTGCTGGGGAAGTTACAAGGTGATCAGGTTGTCCCACGCGGGGCTCACAGTCAATCCCCATTTTACAGATGAGGTAACTGAGGCGCAGAGAAGTTAAGTGACTTGCCCAAAGTCACACAGCGGACAATTGGCGGAGCCGGGATTTGAACCCATTACCTCTGACTCCAAAGCCCATGCTCTTTCCACTGAGCCACGCGAACCGTGTTCTCATCCCAAATCTGCCACTTGTCTGCTGTGCGACCTTGGGAAAGTCGCAACGTCTCTGTGCCTCAGTTACCTTACCTGTAAAATGGGGATTAAGACCGTGAACCCCATGCTCTGCACCCAGTAAGCGCTCAGTAAATACGATTGAATGAATGAATGTGGGACGTGGACTGTGTCCAACCTCATTAGCTCAGAACAGTGCCTGGCACACAGTTAGTGCTTAAATACTATTAAGGGGGAAAAAAAAATTGGGACGAATTTTACGCCGATCGTACAAAGTCATTCTATAGGGTCTCAGGCATTCAGCCATGTGTTTCCCCCCCAATTCATTTATAAAAATTCGATGCTGATTTGACTCCCAGTAGATTCCCCAGGTTGGTGATACATTACACAAGAAATGCCATTTCCTTTCACAGTCTTTAGCTTGCGGAATTTACAGCCCTCACTGCTGTGTTTCACTTCGTTCGGGTTGGAACCGACTCACTGCGGTTTACCTACAATTATCCATCGTTCATCAACATGTAGTCGATCGTGTTTATTTGCCTGTAAAACTAACAGGCCCTGAGATGTGTTTACCCTTCAACTTCATGGGCGCAATTTGAACAAACGGGCAGTTGTTCGGCTCGAGTTCTCCTCCTCCTTGTTACTTTCCTTGTGTCTCTAATAGTTTGGGGAGCCTTCCTTCATGATGTTGACTCTGGATTGGTGTGAACAGAGTTCTCTTGGAAATGCCCGAGTGTTAATATCCTGGAGCGTATCCGGCTCCACGTGAGAATTTGCTTCTCTGGGCTGCCTCGGCCGACGGAGAAACCCGACTTTCACTTTAGTTGGTGAGTTTGGCTTGGGAAGTAGCATTGCCTAGTGGATAGAGACTGGGAATCGGGAAGACCTGAGTTCTAATCCCTGCTCTGCCAGTTGTTTGTTTTGTGACCTTGGGCAAGTCACTTAACTTCTCTGGGCCTCGGTTATCTCATCTATGAAGTGGGAATTAAGGCTGTGAGCCCCACGTGGGACAGGGACTGTGTCCAACCTGATTAGCTGATTAGATTTTTAGACCGTGAGCCCACGGTTGGGTAGGGACTGTCTCTATATGTTGCCAACTTGTACTTCCCAAGCGCTTAGTACAGTGCTCTGCACACAGTAAGCGCTCAATATGATTGATTGATTGATTGATTGACAGGGACTCTGTCCAACCTGATTAGCTGATTAGATTTTTAGACTGTGAACCCACTGTTGGGTAGGGACTGTATATGTTGCCAACTTGTACTTCCCAAGCGCTTAATACAGTGCCCTGCACACAGTAAGCGCTCAATAAATACGATTGATTGATTAGGTGGTATCTACCCCAGCACTTAGTAGAATGCCTGGCACACAGTAAGCACTTAACAGATACCTGCCCCTCCACAAAAGTTAGAGTTGACGGGCACACGTATCCACACACACCCATGAACACTTCTCTAGACTGTAAACTCACTGTGGGCAGGGACCACGTCTACCAACTCTGTTTATGTACTCGCCCCAATGCTTAATAGGGTGCTCTGTGTTCAATAAATACGTGTTCAATAAATTCGATTGACTGATTGAACATTCACACACCTACGCGCCCCCTCTCACGCTTTCTTCATTTCACACATGCAGCAGCAGCAGGCCGGGAAACTTGACCCCTCACTGATTGGGATGTCACTTTGCATTAGTTTCCAGAGAAGCCGGACCCACACATACGTTTCTTATTAGCGCCGACGTTTGATGGGTTTTAACCAGCTTTGAAAAAAAATTAAATAAACCTGTATCAAAAATTGTCACTTCAGTTTAAAGAAACATGATTAGGCAATTTAGAAAGAGGGAAGGAAAGAAAAGGAGGCAAAGGGCTCCTTCTATCTTGCGGATAATCCCCCAAATTTGGAGTAGCGTCGGATTTCTTCGGTGTATATATTTGGCATGAATTTTAGCATGCCGTTCATGTGGCATTCTCATGGGCTTTGGAGTAAATATAATGCAAAAAATATCTCACAAGCAGCAAGTACCCATTAAAAAAGGTCCAAATAATGCGATATGTCTTTAAATGATATCGGTCATCATCATCATCAATTGTATTTATTGAGCACTTACTGTGTGCAGAGCACTGTCTAAGTCTAAAAGTCTTAAATGGATCACCCTATATGTATTCATTTTTGAAGTGAGTGGCCTTTTCCTGCCAAGAGAGTAAACTGAAAGTGTATAAGAAAGGATCCACCATGATGCTACTGAAAAAAGTTAAATGCATTAAAGCAATTCGAAGATACTGTAACTGCCTGACAGAGTTCGCACTTCACGAAATGTTTTCCTTACCCTAAGACTGTAATTCACGGCCCAGATTGGCCTGTTATATTTAATTTTCAGCAGGCGGGCAGCATTGCCACTCACGTCAAATGGATGGAGACCCGTGCTTGGAAAATGGCCCGAGTAATACTGACAGTAGGTAAACTGAGATGGTCTCCATCTAGACGCAAGGCACCACAAAGTGTCCCGAGGGAACGCGGAGGGGAACATCAATCAATCAATCGTATTTATTGAGCGCTTACTGTGTGCAGAGCACTGTACTAAGCGCTTGGGAAGTCCAAGTTGGCAACATATAGAGACAGTCCCTACCCAACAGTGGGCTCACAGTCTAAAAGGGGGAGACAGAGAACAAGACCAAACATACTAACAAAATAAAATAAATAGAATAGACATGTACAAGTAAAATAAATAGAGTAATAAATACGTACAGACATATATACATATATACAGGTGCTGTGGGGAAGGGAAGGAGGTAAGATGGGGGGATGGAGAGGGGGAGGAGGGGGAGAGGAAGGAAGGGGATCCTAGTGGATCCACTTCTTAATCCCTCTGGCCTGGAATTGTACTTCCCAAGCGCTTAGTAATAATGACAGCATTTATTAAGCGCTTACTATGTGCAAAGCACTGTTCTAAGCGCTGGGGAGGTTACAAGCTGATCAGGTTGTCCCACGGGGAGCTCACAGTCTTAATCCCCATTTTACAGATGAGGTAACTGAGGCCCAGAGAAGTAAAGGGACTCGCCCAAAGTCACACAGCTGACATGTGGCAGAGCCGGGATTTGAACCCATGACCTCTGACTCCAAAGCCCGGGCTCTTTCCACTGAGCCACGCTGCTTCTCAGTACTGCTTCTCATGCTGCTTAGTCCAGTGCTCTGCACGCAGTAAGCGCTCAATAAATACGACTGAATGAATGAATGAATGAGTGAACTCCCCCTCCATATACACCAGACCACTACTCTCCCCACCTTCAAAGCCGTCTTGAGGTCACACCTCCTCCAAGAGGCCTTCCCTGATTAAGCCCTCTTTTCCGCAGCTCCCTCTCCCTTCTGCGCCAACCGTGCAGTATTTTGAGCCGGCTACGGTGGGTTCAACTGTCACCTGCAGTCAGTAAAGTCAGCTCATCATCAATCGTATTTATTGAGCGCTTCCTATGTGCAGAGCACTGTACTAAGCGCTTGGGAAGTACAAATTGGCAACATATAGAGACAGTCCCTACCCAACACAACCCTGCACACTAGAAGAAAGAGTTATTTCTGTGCCTGAGCCCTCAGACTGGATTGCTCGTGGCCTACTGCTTATATTAATGAGACCCGAACTGCCATCTGTTTTTGCTGAACGCCAAGAGAGAGCTCGTTGTGGACGAGGAATGTGTCTACCAACTCTGCTGTATTAGACTCTCCCAAGGGCTGGCTAGCGTCCTGCCTATAGTCACTGCTCAGTACATACCACTGATTGATTGCTTCTGATGTGTGTGACATGCATGAGCAGAGCATGCAGTGGAGGCATGATGGGCACTGGCCCTGGTGCTGAAACACTACTAGAGCATGCGATAAACATGTCTCCAGTGAAGCGCTTAGAACTTGGATGACATCATCATCATCATCAATCGTATTTATTGAGCGCTTACTATGTGCAGGGCACTGTACTAAGCGCTTGGGAAGTACAAATTGGCAACATATGGAGACAGTCCCTACCCAACAGTGGGCTCACAGTCACCTAGAGAGGTGCCTCATCTGGTCTCCAATTTGGCAGATTAGCTCCTAACGCTTAGATGACTCTGTGCATGCCCTCTCCTGAGCCCGTTGTTGGGTAGGGACCGTCTCTAGATGTTGCCAACTTGTACTTCCCAAGCGCTTAGTACAGTGCTCTGCACCCAGTAAGCGCTCAATAAATATGATTGAATGAATGAATGAATGGTCCTCTTGCCTCTAGCTCCCAGCCCTTAAACGTTCTCCGGCCACTAGCGTTTCACATCCCGGAGCCTTAAGGTAGAAGGAATTCTCTTCCAAACTATCAATCAATCAATCATATTTATTGAGAGCTTACTGTGTGCAGAGCACTGTACTAAGCGCTTGGGAAGTACAAGTCGGCAACACATAGAGACAGTCCCTACCCAACAGCGGGCTCACAGTCTAGAAGGGGGAGACAGAGAATGAAACCAAACATACTAACAAAATAAAATAAATAGAATAGATATGTACAAGATTAAGCGCTTAGTACAGTGCTCTGCACACAGTAAGCGCTCAATAAATACGATTGATGATGATAAATAAATAAATAAATGGAGTAAGACATATGTACAAACATATATACATATATACAGGTGCTGTGGGGAAGGAGGTAAGATGGGGGGGATGGAGAGGGGGACGAGGGGGAAACTACACATTTCTCTTTTCCCAAGACCCTGATTCAAAGAGGGGGTGCAGATTTGCTTCCTGGCCGCGATGGTACTCAGCCCATGGCCACTCTGTGGAAAATCCAAACATCGCCAATCAACCCGAAGTACTGAATGAACAAAATGAGGGATGAGGCTGTGTAGTGAGGGAAAACAGCCTACATGGGTCTTTTGGTTAGACATTCAGGCTCAGGTTTACTGATTGGGAGATTTTCTGCAGTCAGGCCCGACTTTAAATATTTATACTAAGAACAAGAGAGGAAAGGCTAAGCAAAACATGATCTGGAAGAGAAGGTCTGGGTTAAGTAGACTTGATGAAGTTAATCTTCAGAGACAGAATAGGCATGTAACTCAATATCCTTTTGGTACTCTAAGGTGGCACTTCGAAATGTAAAATATTATTTTATGGGAGTCTTGGGTCCTAGGCTTAAAAGGTTTCAGAGTATAGAACACAATTCTTAGCATGGTGTTTGGTGCACAATGATAATAATTCTTTCAGTCACATTTAGTGAGTGCTTACTGTGTGCAAAGTACGGTGCTGACCATTTGGGAGAGGATAATATAACAACAGACACATTTCCTGCTCACAACAAGCTTACAGTCTAGAGGGGGGAGACCTACTTAATATAAACTTAAAAAATGGTATTTAAGCACTTACTAGCACTTACGTTTTAGACTGTGAGCCCACTGTTGGGTAGGGACTGTCTCTATATGTTGCCAACTTGTACTTCCCAAATGCTTAGTACAGTACTCTGCGCACAGTAAGCGCTCAATAAATATGATTGATTACTATTCATTCATTCATGCAATTGCATTTATTGAGTGCTTACTGTGTGCAGGGCACTGTACTAAGTGCTTGGGAGAGTACAACAATAAACAGACACATTCCCTGCCCACAATGAGCACGTACTATGTGCCAGGCACTGTACTAAGTGGTGGGGTGAATAAAGCAAATCGTGTTGGACACAGTCCCTGTGCCACATGGGGCTCACGGTCCTAAATCCTCATTTTACAGATGAGGTAACTGGGGCACACAGAAGTGACATGACTTGCCCAAGGTCACAGAGTAGAAAAGTGGCAGAGCCAGGATTAGAACCGAAGTCCTTCTGATTTCCCAGGCCTGTGATCTATGCACGAGGCCATGCTGATAGCAAGTCCTGAAGAAATCCCATAAATCTCTTGGAAGTAATAATATTCCACTACACTGGCATTTTAACAAAGGCCAGAACATGTCACGATCGATCATCATCTCCAGACCAGCTTTTCTTCTCTCTGTCCTGAATCACTCCCAGATAACAATGCCAAAATCGCTTCCCTTTAAAGCAACCTCTCTCACCAGCAGATTTCCAAATCCAGAAGATAGCTGATGACAAAAAAATTCTAATTTTCTGTCCATCCTGGTCCTCAGTTCTGGTTCTCAGTTACGGAATTTGTTAGGTGCTTACTGTGTGTCAGGCACTATTCTAAGCACTGGGATAGATACGGGCTAATCAATCAATCAATCAATCGTATTTATTGAGCGCTTACTGTGTGCAGAGCACTATACTAAGCGCTTGGGAAGTACAAGTTGGCAACATATAGAGACAGTCCCTACCCAACAGTGGGCTCACAGTCAGGTATTGAATCCCCATCTTACAGTTGAGGAAACTGAGCCCAGAGAAATGAAGTGGCTTGACCTGTATATCATTCGTGCCTGGCATTTGATTTGATTTGATTGCTTGACTCTGTCCTTCCAGTGATTTCTGTAATCATTCCTGAATCTCTTTCCTCCTTTAATTTTGTCGTCTTTTTCGTTTAAATGTCTACTGGACCCTTTCCTCTAGGGTGTAAACAAACAGACGTCGATAAGGACAGGCAATTTCAAAAGCAAACGGGCAAATGAACAAATGCGATCTGGAATTGAACATCTGTGTTAAGTTGAACTGGAACGTCAATCAAATACTGTAATAAAGCACTTGGACTTTGGATAACTAAACAACTACTGTGGGGAGAGTTGAAATTGGGAAACTGAAAAAAAAGAGCACAGAGGAAATGTTTTAAGGACCCTGTCCATCCTGAATAACTTATATCTACCCCAGCCCTTAGTATAGTGAGTAGCAGCGTGGCTCGGTGGAAAGAGCCCGGGCTTTGGAGTCAGAGATCATGGGTTCAAATCCCGGCTCCGCCAACCGTCAGCTGTGTGACTTTGGGCAAGTCACTTAACTTCTCTGTGCCTCAGTTACCTCATCTGTAAAATGGGGATTAAAACTGTGAGCCCTCCCCCGCGGGACAACCTGATCACCATGTAACCTCCCCAGGGCTTAGAACAGTGCTTTGCACATAGTAAGCACTTAACAAATACCATCATCATCATCGATATTATTATTATTATTCAGCGCATGGCACACAGGAATGCTTAACAAATACCATAAAAAAAGGACAGGGTAAAACAAATAATGCTTCATCCCATCTGTACTCTGGGAGCCAATTATCGAGGCTAGATCATCATGGAGGTCTGCTATCAGTAATCAATCAGTGGTATTTATAATAATAATAATAATGGCATTTATTAAGCGCTTACTATGTGCAGAGCACTGTTCTAAGCGCTGGGGGGGATACAAGGTGATCAAGTTGCCCCACGTGGGGCTCACAGTCTTCATCCCCATTTTACAGATGAGGGAACTGAGGATCAGAGAAGTGAAGTGACTTGCCCAAGGTCACACAGCAGACATGTGGCAGAGTCAGGATTCGAACCCATGACCTCCGACTCCAAAGCCTGTGCTCTTTCCACTGAGCCACGATTTATTGAGTGCTTACTTTGGTCAAATCACCTGTACTAAGGACTTAGGAGGGTACCATTGGTAGACACAATCCCTTCCCTCCAGGAACTTCAAGTCTTTTGGGTTTGCAGTCTGGGGGACTGTAAGAATACTAACGAACTGTGGTATTTGTAGAGTGCTTACCATGCACGTGTATTTATTGAGCACTTACTGCATGCAGAGCACTGTACTAAGCACTTGGGAGCGTACAACAGAGGTGGCAGACATGTTTCCTGTCCAAAAGGAACTTCTAGCCTAGCAGAGTCCCCGGAGGGAACCTAACTGACAGAGATGAGAGTGTGCAAATGCCTCCCCCCGCCCCCCCCAGCAAACCACCAGAACTCTAATCGCCTAGTACAGTGCTCTGCACACAGTAGGCGCTCAATAAATACGATTGAACGAATGAATAATCAATCCCTCTGGCAAAGTTCTTGATCAAGAAGTCTCAGGTCTGAGTCTCATCTGTTGTTCATTCATTCATTCAATTCATTCAATCGTATTTATTGAGCGCTTACTGTGTGCAGAGCACTGTACTAAGCGCTCGGGAAGTATAAGTTGGCAACATATAGAGACGGTCCCTACTCAACAACGGGCTTACAGTGTTCCTCATCTGTAAAAGGGAGATTGAGAATGAGAGCCCCATGTGGGACAGGGACTGTTTTCAATCTATGTTTATATCCCCCCCGTGCTTAGTACAGTGCCCAGCACACAGTAAGTGCTTAACACATACTATAATTATTATTAATAATTATTAGTGTACCCTGCCAGACATCTCTTGGGGGTCCACATGCAGGCCCACACACTTTCCCTGGCATTTGATCTGAAGATATTTATTGCTGCATCTGTATACTTTCATTCATTCAATCGTATTTATTGAGCGCTTACTGTGCGCAGAGCACTGTACTAAGCGCTTGGAAAGTACAAGTCGGCAACATATAGAGACGTTCCCTACCCAACAACGGGCTCACTTCCACACACTTGTCCCACTGCACAGTGACAACTGTTCCGACTGACACATCTTTTTTCCCCCGCATTGAAACAAACCTGGAGAAATGACTTGAGGGATAGAGGTAGATGAACCCAATTTGCTTGTATCCATCCCAGGGCTTAGTATAGTGCCTGGCACATAATAAGCGCTTAACAAATACCTTGATTATTAATTATTATTATCGGGCCTTTGACTAGAGAAGCAGCTTGGCTCAGTGGCAAGATCCTGGGCTTGGGAGTCGGAGGACGTGGGTTCTAATCCCAGCTCTGCCACTTGTCTGCTGTGTGACCTTGGGCAAGCCACTTAACTTCTCTGTGCCTCAGTTACCTCATCTGTAAAAAGGGGAATTAGACTGGGAGCCCCACGTGGCTCAACCTGTTTACCTTGTATCTAATAATGGCATTTATTAAGCGCTTACCATGTGCAGAGCACTGTTCTAAGCACTGGGGAGGTTACAAGGTAATCAGGGTGTCCCGCTGGGGGCTCACAGTCTTAATCCCCCTTTTACAGATGAGGTAATTGAGGCACAGAGAAGTGACTCGCCCAAAGTCCCACAGCTGACAATTAGTGGAGTCAGGATTTGAACCCATGACCTCGGACTCCAAAGCCCGTGCTCTTTCCACTGAGCCACGCTGCTTCTCTGATGCCCAGTTCTTAGAACTGGTGCCCAGTATCTCCCCAGTTCTTAGAACAGTGCTCGGCACATAGTCAGCATTTAACTAATACCATTATTATTATTATTATTATCATCATCACCCCATAATAATCCATCCCCCCGAGGTATAGTGCTCCTCAAAAAGTGGGAGATTCCCAGAGATCCCAGGGATTTTGCTAGGAGCTCCCGACGATGAATGAAAGAGGACATTTCAACCTCACTTCAGAGACGTCTGGCTTTCATCAAAGGACCGGAGAAGTTTGATAGAGAAGCAGGTCAGTAGGTTATCAAGGCTGCCCCTTCTGGGATCAATGCAGACTGATGCCTAAAGAAGACTTTCAAGGGTTAGTTAATCTAATCAAGCATGGCAACTTGTAATTATGTCCTACACTTCAGTGTAAATCGCTAAATTCTCAAGCCCCTGGAATTAAAAAAAAAAAAAAAATCACTCCTTGGAAGAATTAGGGTGGAAAAAAGAGTCTAAAATTACACCATATAAATCAGCAAGTGATTCCACAGAAAGAAAAATAATGTCATTTAATCGAGAGTACTCGATGAAAAATGGAGGTTGTTTTAGCTTTACAAATCAGAACCTCTTACCTCGGAGGCAAGGACTTCTTTTTAGGATGATCATTTTGTAATTGGGAAAGCCCTGGAGTTTAAAGTGAGCCATGTACAAATGTCACTTCCAAGCCTCCGTGCTAATCCAGAGGAAATATTATCCTAGTGGTCTCCGAGGTCCAATGTCTAGGTGTTGGATACATGATAAACTTACATGGAGCTTTCTTAGTGAGATATAGTACTCCAGAGGATTGACTTTTTTCAAGGCTTACTACAACCCGACTCTCTTAAAATAAGATTTAAGTTTCCCTTGTCAGGTTCCTTTAAGAGCTTTCTAAATTTTTTTTTTTTAATTTTCTGCATTGACCAGATTTCTAATCTCCAAACTCCAGAGGAAACTCTTCGCCATCTCAGGCTTTTCATGTTTCGATCCCCAACTAGCAGGGGACAGTTTGCCCATCAGTGGGCATTTCATTTTATGTTCCATTAAATCCGCTAATAGGACTTAGACCTGAGTTTTGGATGCAAAGCAGTTAAACTTATTCATTTCTTCTTGCCTTGGTTTTTTTTTTTTAAGATTCCCCCTCATGTCTACCAACTTTGTTGTACTGTACTTTCCCAAGATCTTAGTACAGTGCTCTGCACACAGAGTCAATACATAGCATCAATTGATTAATAATAATAATAATGATGATGGTATTTGTTAAGTGCTTAATGTGTGCCAAGCAGGTTGTCCCAGGTGGGGCTCGCAGTCTTAATCCCCATTTTACAGATGAGGTAACTGAGGCCCAGAGAAGTGAAGCGATCTGCCTAAAGTCACACAGCTGATAAGTGATGGAGCCGGGATTAGAAGCCACGTCCTCTGATTCCCAAGCCCGGGCTCTTTCCGCTAAGCCACTCTGCTTCTTTATGATATGATATATGTTAGGATTCCTGCCCTCAAGGAGTAGAGACAGACATTTAAATATATTATATTTCCCCTAGCGTATAGGGAGATTGAGGTGGGGCGATCTGGGAGAGATCTGCCCGTGGTGTCGCTATGGCCGGGAGACGACTCGACGGCATAAGACAAGTGCGTATGGAACACGTGAAAATGAAATAACAATGCTGGGGTGATTATAACGCAAAAATCTTGTGAGAGAGTTACAGATCCACAACATAGGTAGTTGAAACTGTACCTTGGTCTGTAGGCTAGTTATTGTCTCTAGACTGTAAACTCGTTGTGGGCAGGGAATGTGTCTGCTTACTGTTATAGTGTACTCTCCCAAGTGCTTAGTACGGCGCTCTGCACACAGTAAGCACTTAATAATAATAATGATGGTATTTGTTGAGCGCTTTCTATGTGCAAAGCACCGTTCTAAGTGATGGGGGGATACAAGGTGATCAGGTTGTCCCAGGTGGGGCTCACAGTTTTAACTCCCATTTTCCAGATGAGGGACAGAGAAGTGAAGTGACTTGCCCGAAGTCACCCAGCTGACAAGTGGCGGAGCCGGGATTTGAACCCATGACCTCTGACTCCAAAGCCCAGGCTCTTTCCACTGAGCCACGCTGCTTCTGACTGATTACCCCAAGACCCTATTGTCCCAAATGACACATTCCTAATATTTACCACTCGTGGTTGTAAAATACATTTTCTTTCAGTCACTCAATCAATCAATCGTATTTATTGAGTGCTTACTATGTGCAGAGCACTGTACTAAGCGCTTGGGAAGTACAAATTGGCAACACATAGAGACAGTCCCTACCCAACAGTGGGCTCACAGTCTAAAAGGGGGAGACAGAGAACAAAACCAAACATACCAACAAAATAAAATAAATAGGATAGAAATGTACAAGTAAAATAAATAAATAAATAGAGTAATAAATATGTACAACCATATATACATATATACAGGTGCTGTGGGGAAGGGAAGGAGGTAAGATGGGGGGATGGAGAGGGGGACGAGGGGGAGAGGAAGGAAGGGGCTCAGTCTGGGAAGGCCTCCTGGAGGAGGTCCTGACACTCACAAAAATTCCCCTGACTCTAGATTAAAGTTGTGACTTGCCGAGGGCCTGGAATTCTAGATGACCCATTAAGAAAAAAGGAAACCACATTGCCCTTGACTCCCTTCACCCAGAATCCCTTCGTTTCAATTCTGGAGTCTGCATCTTGTCCCGGTTTCTTTTTATGTTGCTCTTAATGAGGGAATTTATGGAAGAACTTGGCTACTTAGGGCTTTGCTTCTACACATTCATCACTGGAATTCTTCTATCCAGTCCCCACACATCATTAAAATTCTTCATCTAGACCTGGAGTTGCTATTGATTCCATTTTCTAGTAGGAGCCAAGCCTGGAGTTTTGAAATTGCCATAATCTGCTGAGTAAACATTTTAAGATGGTTGTTAATAATAGCTTTAGCTACAGCAATAAAAATAGCATTATTATTGCTTTTATTTGCTCTTCATTGTACCCTTTGACCACCCTCAATTGCAAAGCACTTATGTACATATGATTCATTTTAAGTCTGTCTCCCCCTCTAGACAGTAAGCTCCTTGTGGGCAGGGACTGTGTCTACCAATTCTGTTGTACTATACTCTCCCAAATGCTTAGTACAGTGATTGGAGCACAATAAGCGCTCAATAAATATTAAATAATAATGATGGCATTTATTAAGCGCTTACTATGTGCAAAGCACTGTTCTAAGCGCTGGGGAGGTTACAAAGGTGATCAGGTTGTCCCACGGGGGGCTCACAATCTTAATCCCCATTTTACAGATGAGGGAACTGAGGCCCGGAGAAGTGAAGTGACTTGCCCAAAGTCACACAGCTGACAATTGTCGGAGCCGGGATTTGAACCCATGATCTCTGACTCCAAAGCCCGGGCTCTTTCCACTGAGCCACGCTGCCTCTCTCTAATATTACTAACTTATTACTAATTTATTACTAATATTACTCTCTAATATTACTGATGGATAGGGGTGAAGCTAGTGGAGGACAAATCTCCTTTCCTAAAATGCCTAACTAGTGTCTGTGGGAATTGCCCCCATACCAGAATGTTGATTAGCTTTTCTTTTCCAATCCTCAATTTCTACTTTATTTCAGCTCTTCTATCACGTCTGGATCTTATTTATCTCTCTATATTTTCCTGGAATATTTTTGCTTTGGGGACAGCAAAATCAACAAGCCCCACTGTTTTCTCTAAGTTTATCAAACAACAGACGGTCTAGTCTGTCCAGATTTATTAGTCTCTTATCATGGCTCCGTCCCAGCCTAACTTATACTAGCGGTTTTCCAGCACATTCTTGGATTCATTCTTCTAATATGGTGCAAAAGCATTCAGTAATTTGCAAGTGCCAGTGAAGGATAAATGCTTACATTACACTCCTAGCAACACTGTCATGTTTGCTCGTTTAATCCTCTGGAGCCACGTACATACATTTTCTAATTATGCTTTCAATCGTCTTGTTAGCCACAATAAGTCATCATCATCAATTGTATTTATTGAGCGCTTTTATCTGCATTTATCTGCATTTATTCAGTAGACTGTGAGCCCGTTGTCGGCCAGGGACGGCCTCTATATGTTGCCAACTTGTACTTCCCAAGCGCTTAGTCTAGTGCTCTGCACACGGTAAGTGCTCAATAAATATGACTGAATTGAATGAATGAATGAACTTCTCCTTCTGAATATGCTTGTGATCATTTCTAATGTTAGTCATCCCTTCGGTTTTAGTTAAAAATCAGACCCTCGATTTCACCTACCTAGTTTAGGCAGGCTGATGAGGGCAGGGAGAGTTGCCCACTCTGGAGATGATGGGGGTGAAACAGGATCAGATTAGAGTCTCTAAATTCTCGGGGCAGAGGAAGACGGGTGAGCTTATCGGTCAAAAGTTTTTCCTTCCTGTCTTGTTCAGAGTGTGCTTATATCTCCGCCTTCACGGGCACACTCCCCACCCCTGTCATTCCTGGGTTACGTGGAGGCAGCAAGACCCGAGAAAAGAGCATGAGACAAGGAGTCAGAAGATCAGTGGCAGCTCTGCCACTAGCCTGCTGTGTGACCTTGGGGAAATCACTTCACCTCTCTGTGCCTTAGTTGGCTTGCTTGTAAAATGGGGGAAAAAATCGCTACTCTCCCCACTTCTTTGACTTTGATCGCTGCGTGGGACAGGGATTGTGTCCAATCCGTGTTATCCAGCATCTAGCACATAATTGGTAAGTGCTTAATAATATTATCATGATTTAAACTCAGCAGTGGCCTTGTTCTACATACACTCTAACACCACATGCGGGGGATCCTCCTGTTTTTAACAATAAGGGGCCATTTGTACGCTGAATTTTAGAACCACTGCTTGTGAGCACATAGCTTAGGATCCTTGTACTCAGTCACCAACAGGAGATGAGGGCACAGTCAGGGAACCTCCTCCAGGAAGCCCTCACAGCTTCATCTGCCCTCAGCCAGGCTCGCTACTACCGCCCACAAGTCAGAACTTCAACGGACCCAAAACACCGGAGTTCAAAGGTCAATTTGGAGATAACCCCGACCTTCTATGATCCCTTAGAAATGCTTCCAGCTATCGTTCCCTGAAACTGCCAAAGCAAATTACCACCACCGCCCTGTCCCTTCAAGTTTCCCACAGCCTTAACCCCCCTTGTCTTGGTGTTCACAGTGGATAGCTGACTAGGAATCAGTTTGATTGTTCTCATTTTGTCTTCTGCGGAGCTCAAATGACCACTCTTTGATAAGGGGAAAAGGGTCACGAATCACTCTCAAAAGAGGCGTCGGCAAGAATGAGCGTGAACCACTCTGAATTTTCAACTCCCCGAGAAGATATGCCTTTGGGTCTGGATCCAAATTCTGTTGCTAGGACAATCGGGAGGATACTGGCAGGTCAATCAATCAATCAATGGGATTTATTTAGCGCTTACTGGGTGCACAGCACTGTGCACTTGGGAGAGCACCATACAGCAGAGTTGAAAGACGTTCCCTGCCCACAAGCAGCTTCTCGTCTAGAGAGACTAGAAGACTGGAACCCTCTGTCGGTAGCCTCCTGGCAGTCCATCTGGCAGAAAGTGTTACTCTGTAATTACAATCAAAAATCTCCAGTGGCTACCAATCAACCTAAGTATCAGGCAAAAACTCCTCACCCTGGGCTTCAAGGCTGTCCATCACCTCGCCCCCTCCTACCTCACCTCCCTTCTCTTCTTCTATAGCCTGGCCCGCACCCTCTGCTCCTCTGCTGCTTAGTACAGCGCTTAGTACAGTGCTCTGCACATAGTAAGCGCTCAATAAATACGATTGATTGATTGCTGCTAATCTCCTCACCGTCCCTCGTTCTTGCCTGTCCCACCGTCGACCCTCAGCCCACATCATCTCCCGGGCCTGGAATGCCCTCCCTCTGCCCATCCACCAAGCTAGCTCTCTTCCTCCCTTCAAGGCCCTACTGAGAGCTCACCTCCTCCAGGAGGCCTTCCCACACTGAGCCCCCTCCTTCCTCTCCCCCTCATCCCCCTCTCCATCCCCCTGTCTTACCTCCTTCCCTTCCCCACAGCACCTGTATATATGTATATATGTTTGTACATATTTATTACTCTATTTTACTTGTACATATCTATTCTATTTATTTTATTTTGTTAATATGTCTGGTTTTGTTCTCTGTCTCCCCCTTCTAGAATGTGAGCCCACTGTTGGGTAGGGACCGTCTCTACATGTTGCCAACTTGTACTTCCCAAGTGCTTAATACAGTGCTTGGCACACAGTAAGTGCTCAATAAATACGATTGATTGATTTCAGCCCATACGACCCTATATTTTATTTTGTTAATATGTCTGGTTTTGTTGTCTGTCTCCCCCTTCTAGACTGTGAGCCCACTGTTGGGTAGGGACTATCTCTATATGTTGCCAACTTGTGCTTCCCAAGCGCTTAATACAGTGCTCTGCACACAGTAAGTGCTCAATAAATACAATTGATTGATGGATTGATTTCAGCCCATACGACCCCAGGACGCGCAAGTGGAGCAAGTGAGAGTAAAGCAGGATTTCAAGGTCTGAGCGGTGCATGTGTGAATGCGTGTTGGATGGATGGGGATGGGGTAGAGATACATTTTCCCTGACGAAGCAGTATCAGAGTGTGGGCTTCCATCACGGCTCAGCACCTGCTAGCTCAGAGGGGCTGACATCCGACAGATTAGCCTGGGACACTGCCAAAATCCCGAGCTCCCCATAGTCACCCTCCTATTACCCCCTGCTCTGATAGACAATGACCGCAGACTGAGAGGTGTAGTCTCAAGTGGCCGGAGGAAAGGCGGGCTTCCCTCCTCTTTCGGAAGAATCATCACTGCCCTCACCATGGCACATTTGAGAGCCCACTTTGCTTTCAGGTCTCGCTGGCACAAGACCGACGATGAACTCTGTCGACACAGCACGTCCTTGATCCTGCATCGGGCCATCCGCACCGATTTCTTTCAGAGTTACCTCTACCTGCTGGAAAACCTTCCTCTGGGTGAGTAAGCAGGAGTCATGGGGGAGGTTTGCCGGCGGGGGACTATGGCCAGGTTTGGGGGCTTGGGGAGGAGCTAGAACAAACAGTTGATGGATTTTTCCAGCTGGTTTGTTTCTTTCAAAAACAGTTATGGAGCAGAGTGAACAAGAGTTGTCTGATAATTTGAACCCAAGATTGGAAGGGAGACGGGGCTCCATTTTGGATTTGTGCAATAATTACAACACCAACACTACTACTACTACAAATGATAATAATGTTTCACTCAAAAGAGGTGCCACAATAGGCTCCCCTTGAGGGGCAGATTGGCTTCTGAGCAGATCCTGCCCTTTTCTTACAGATACGTCAGGGGATTTTCTTGGCCTGTTGGGCTCAGGGATGTCACATGCAAATTCTGGGCAGTGAATATGGCAGCCAGTGGCAGGGGCTGATCTCTGCAAACGGAGTGCTGCTTTCTGAATCCAGTGTAGATAACCCTTGGTTGAGCGGGCAAAAGCCACCTAAGCGCTTAGTACAGTGCTCTGCACACAGTAAGTGCTCAATAAATACGACTGAATGAATGAGTCCCTCTGCTTAAATCAATGAATGGCATTTATTGAGCATGTAGTGTGTGCAGAGCACTGTACTACCAACTAATCCCCAACTATTAGTAATTACTAATAACTACTATTAGTAATTACATAACTAATTAGTTGGTAGTGCCAACTAATGTTATGTAGTTGGTATGCCCTGCCCACAACAAGCTTACAGTCTAGAGGGGGAGACATATAAATAAATGACAGATCTGTACATAAGTGCTGTGGGGCTGAGGGAGAGGTGAATAAAGGGCACAAATCCATGCGCAAGGGTGATGCAGAAGGGAGTGGGAGAAGAGGAAATGAAGACTTGGTTGGGGAAGGCCTCTTGGAAGCGATGTGTTTTTAATAAGGCTTTGAAGGTGGGGAGAGTGATCATCCATTGACTATGAAGAGGGAGGGAGATCCAGGCCAGAGGCGGGATGTGGCTGAGGGGTCGGCAGTGAGACAAATCATCATCATCATCAGTCGTATTTATTGAGCGCTTACTGTGTGCAGAGCACTGTACTGAGCGCTTGGGAAGTACAAGTTGGCAACATAATGAGACTGAGGTTAAAGGAAATAAGTGTGTGCATTGGGTTGTAGTAAGAAATCAGGGAGGTAAGGTCATTGAATGCTTTAAAGCCTATGATAAGGAGGTTCTCTTTGGTGAGGCAATGGATGGGAAACCTCCAGAGGTTCTTTAGGAGAGGGGGAAACCTGAATAGTTTTGTAGAAAAATGATCCGGGCAGCAGAGTGAAGTGTGGACTAGAGCGAAGAGAGACAGGAGGCTGGGAGGTCAGCAAGGAGGCTGACGCAGGATAATAATAATAATAATTGTGGGATTTGTAAAGCGCTTACTACGTGCCAGGCGCAGTGCTTTGCACATAGTCAGTGTTTAACAAATGCCATCATTCTTCTTCTTCTTATTATTATTATTACTAAGCACTGCAATCAAGGTGGGGTAGGATAAGTGCTTGGGTTAACAGGGTAGTAATTTGGTTGGAGAGGAAAGGGCGGATTTTAGTGATGTCGTGAAACTGACCTGGCAGGATTTGGTGACAGACTGGATATTCATTCATTCGTTCAATCGTATTTATCGAACACTTACTGTGTGCAGAGCACTGTACTAAGCGCTTGAGAAGTACAAGTTGAAGCAGCGTGGCTCAGTGGAAAAGAGCATGGGCTTTGGAGTCAGAGGTCATGGGTTCAAATCCCAGCTCCGCCACTTGTCAGCTGTGTGACTTTGGGCAAGTCACTTCACTTCTCCGGTCCTCAGTTCCCTCATCTGCAAAATGGGGGTGAAGACTGTAAGCCCCACGTGGGACAACCTGATTACCCTGTATCTACCCCAGCGCTTAGAACAGTGCTTTGCACATAGTAAGCACTTAACAAATACCAACATTATTATTATTATTATATGTGGACAGACTCAGTAGTAAAAGTAATGGTACATGGGCAGAGACCATGTCTACCAGTTATATTATACTGTACTCTCCCAAACAGTACAGTGCTCTGCACACAGTAAGCACTCAATAAATATGATTTATTGATTGATCGGATGGAGGGTGCTGTAAAAAGAAAACAGGTGGGATTTGATACCATCCCCTGGCACTCAGGGGGCTCACAATCCAAAAATAAAATGGGGAGAAGGGAGTGGTGACAGGTACGTAAGGAGAGATGAAACAAAATCCTACTACTGATTGATTGATAGGCAACATAAGGACAGAAACAACAGATAAAATAAAATACACATGCAGTTAAATTCAGCAATACTATTACCCAAGCAAATAAAGCCTATGTCGCATGGGTGCTATTAAAGAGAAGCAGCTTGGATTAGTGGAAAGAACACGAGCTTGGGAGTCAGAGGACAAGGGTTTTAATCCCGGCTCCGCCACTCGTCGCCGTGTGACCTTGGGCAAGTCGCTTAACTTCTCTGTGCCTCATTTACCTCATCTGTAAATGGGGATTAAGACTGTGAGCCCCAAGTGGGACAACCTGATTACTGTGTGTCTACCCCAGCGCTTAGAACAGAAGCACTGTTCTAAGCCCCGGGGCAGATACAAGTTAATCAGGCTAGACACAGTCCATGTCCCCAGTGGGGCTCACAGTCTTAATCCCCATTTTCCAGATGAGGTAACTGAGGCCCTGAGAAGTGAAGGGATGATTTGCCCAAAGTCACACAGCAGACACGTGGCAGGGGCAGGATTAGAACCCAGGTCCTTCTGACTCCCAGGGTCTATCCACTAAGCCACGCTGCTTCTCTTCTACCTCTCCTCTACTCCATTCCTTCGGCTCCTGCAGGCATCACCACTCTTCATCAGTTCCTCCCAGATGACCTTTTTTTTTTTTTTACAGTTACCCTTAAATCCCAAATTCTTTAGGGGAATTAAAAAAGCCTAACGGAAGATCCGCTCAAACCAGTCCCCTGATCACTCCTACTCCATCATCGGAACGCCACGGTTTTCTCATTGCAGTGAAACTCTATGCACTAACGAGCCAAGTTATCAACGGTGAGATGCAATTTTATGCCAGAGCTAAACTGTTCTATAGCGAGGTGCCAGCGACGGAAGAGGGCATGATGGGAGATTATTCTGAACTTTCCAGCACGGATGTCGAATCGTCTCGGGAATTTCTCCGAAGGTTTGTTGGGGTGAGTCATCTGGGTGCTACCCTGGGGAACAGGTGGGATTTTTGCAGTCGCTCCCGGGAGACCTGTCTTACTAGCCTGGAAAGTACTCCGAAGGGAGGGCTCCGTTCTGGTACCCCAGGCTGAGCTTGGCTTGCAAGAAGAAGGCGGCAATCTATCAAGCGATGGTATTTCTTGAACACTTCCTGTGTGAAGAGAACTCTACTAAGAACTCGGACGAGTACAATATAAAAGAGTTGGTCGACATGGCAGGGTAAGATTCCTCAATGATGTTGGTGCATTTTACAGACGAGAAAACAAACCCAGAGAGGTGCAGAACTGGCCCTGAAAATCAATCAATCAATTGTATTTATTGAGCGCTTACTATGTGCAGAGCACTGTACTAAGCGCTTGGGAAGTACAAATTGGCAACATATAGAGACAGTCCCTACCCAACAGTGGGCTCACAGTCTAAAAGGGGGAGACAGAGATCAAAATCAAACATACTAACAAAATAAAATAGGATAGATATGTACAAGTAAAATGAATAAACAAATAGAGTAATAAATATGTACAAATATATATACATATATACAGGTGCTGTGGGGAAGGGAAGGAGGTAAGATGGGGGGGATGGAGAGGGAGACGAGGGGGAGAAGAAGGAAGGGGCTCAGTCTGGGAAGGCCTCCTGGAGGAGGTGAGCTCTCAGCAGGGCCTTGAAGGGAGGAAGAGAGCTAGCTTGGCGGATGGGCAGAGGGAGGGCATTCCAGGCCCGGGGGATGACGTGGGCCGGGGGTCGATGGCGGGACAGGCAAGAACGAGGTACGGTGAGGAGATTAGCGGCGGAGGAGCGGAGGGTGCGGGCTGGGCTGTAGAAAGAGAGAAGGGAGGTGAGGTAGGAGGGGGAGAGGTGATGGACAGCCTTGAAGCCAATGAAAAACCTTGAAAAGAAAAGAAAAGAAAAGCCTTGAAAAACCAATGGGGATCTGGGTCACTAGAAGGGTTGCTGTCTGGCACGAGAGGAAACACAAAGTTTGGGATACGAATAGGCCCCCAGACTGCCCCAGTTCCCACGGGCTGCAAATGCAGACCTGTCAGTCTCCAGTCCGGGTCGAAAAGGCATCGACAGACAATTCCTCTCCCCCTCTTCAAAGCCTTACTGAAGGCCCATCTCCTCTAAATGGCCTTCCCTAAACCCCACTTTCCTCTTCTCCTTCCCCCTTCTGCGCCGCCCTGACTTGCTCCCTTTATTCATCCCCTCTCCCAGCCCCACAACACTTATGCACAAATCTGTAATTGATATATTTCTATTAATATCTGTCTCACCCTTTGGACTGTAAACCCGTCGTGAACAGGGAACATGTCTGTTTATTGTAGTTCGGCACTTAGTACGCTGCTCTGGACACCGTAAATATGGATGAATGAATGAAAAGCTGTGACAAAACCCCATGCCCAGACTAGATTAGCTAAAACCCACTCTAGATGCCTTTTCTTTTCTTTTTTTTTTTAAAACCATCTCCAGGGCCCTGGAAAAACCGGCACCGACTGTGCCCTGGACTGTGGTTCTGGGATAGGAAGGGTCAGCAAACACGTCCTGCTGCCCGTGTTCAATCGCGTGGAGCTCGTGGACATGATGGAACCCTTCCTGGCCGAAGCCCCGAACTATCTGCGTGTCGGAGGGGACAAAGTTGAAACCTTCAACTGTTACAGCCTCCAGGAGTTCACTCCCACTCATGGAAAATATGACGTCATTTGGATCCAGTGGGTGTCTGGTGGGTTGTGCATTTTTCTGCCATCTGTAGCTCCCCTGGCCCAACCGGGGGGAAAAGAGCGGAGCCAAAGAGTAGGACTATGGTCTTAGGAAGCCGAAATTGGGAAGAGTGTGGGCCAGGAGGTTCAGCTAATCAAATGTAGGAGCAGCACGGTCTAGTGGCTACAGCCCAGGCCGGAGAGTCGGAAGGACCTGGGTTCTAATCCCGGGTCCACCTCTTGACTGCTGTGTGACCTCAGGCAAGTCACTTCACTTCTCTGGCCTATCCCCTGCCCACCCACCTCTACCTGAGCAGCAGGGAGTATCTTTGAGGTCATCCCTGGGCTGAAATCAAGACTCCAAAGACAATCCACCACCACCATTTTTCTGTTTGAGTCCCAACCATACGGCCCCTCCCTGTTTTTCTTTTTCAGGATACCTAACCGACAAAGACCTTCTAGAGTTTCTGTCCCGGTGCCGGGAAGGCCTGAAAGAGAACGGCCTGGTCATCCTGAAGGACAATGTTGCCCGGGAGGGCTGTGTCCTAGACACGTTGGACAGCAGTGTGATCCGAGACATGGAGATCCTCCGGAGCCTCGTAGAGAAGAGTGGCCTGGAGCTCCTGGGGGAGGAGAAACAAGAGGGCTTCCCGGACCAGTGTGTTCCCGTGTGGATGCTTGCCTTGCACGACGCTGGCCGTTCTTTAAAATGGGGAACCCCCCGGGGAGAACAGGTGGGGACAGGTTGAATTCGCCTTTAAGATGTCGTCGGAAATCTGAAGTGGAACTTAATAATCACAATAATTGTGGTATTAGTTAAGCGCCACGTGCCAGGCACTGTACTGCGCGCTGGGGTGGATACGAGCCAATCGGGTTGGACAGTCCCCTGTCATCATCATCATCATTATCGCATTTATTGAGCGCTTACTGTGTGCAGAGCACTGTACTAAGCGCTTGGGAAGTACAAGTTTGCAATAATAATCGTGGCATTTGTTAAGTGCTTACTATGTGTCCAGCACGGTTCTAAGCGCCAAGGTAGATACAAGATAATCAGGTTGGACACATTCTCCGTCCCACATGGGGCTCACAGTCTCAATCCCCATTTTACAGATGAGGGAACCGAGGCCCAGAGAAGTGAAGGTCAAGCTCAAGGTCACACAGCAGACAAGTGGCAGAGCCGGGATTAGAACCCATGACCTTCTGACTCTCAGGACCGGGCTCTATCCAACTCCACCACAGGGACGGGTTGAATTGGCCTTTCAGATGCTGTCAGAAACCCGAGGTGGAACTTCAAGTGAGGGAAGCGGAAATTGGAAGGGGCATATGAACGGAGGTAGTGAGCGACTGCTCATTTGTCAATTCGCTTGTTCGCTTTGAACCGGACAGTGCGGCCTAGTAGAAAAGCCACGGGGCTGGGAGTCAGAGGACCTGGCTTCTGAGGAGCAGCGTGGCTCGGTGGCAAGAGCCCGGGCTTTGGAGTCAGAGGTCATGGGTTCAAATCCCGGCTCTGCCAACTGTCAGCTGTGGGACTTTGGGCAATTCCCTTAACTTCTCTGGGCCTCAGATACCTCATCTGTAAAATGGGGATGAAGACTGTGAGCCCCCCGTGGGACAACCCGATCACCTTGTAGCCTCCCCAGCGCTTAGAACAGTTCTTTGCATATAGTAAGCGCTTAATAAATGCCATCATCATTATTATTACTATTACTATTATTATTTCTAATCCTGGCTCTTTGGTAATCTGGCCTAGTTCCTCTGGCTGAAATTTAGGGGTCTTTTTAAAGACCCTCCACCCAGAGGGTGGAGATACAGGCCATGCAGATACTCGAACCCAGAATGTTGATCAATCAGGTGGCAGCATTCATTGAGCGTCTACTATGCATTTGGGACAGTCCAGTCATTCATTCACTTGTACTTACTGAGCGCTTACTGTGTGCAGAGCACTGTACTAAGCGCTTGGGAAGTACAAGTTGGCAACATATAGAGTCGGTCCCTACCCAACAGCGGGCTCACAGTCGGGTAAACAGATATGATTCCTGCCCTGTAGCAGTAGTGTGGTGGTGGTAATTGTAATGGTACTAACAGTAGTAGTAGTAGCAGCAGCAGCATCAATCGTATTTATTGAGCGCTTACTATGTGCAGAGCACTGTACTAAGCGCTTAAAAATTTGTTAAGCACTTACTATGTGCAAAGCACTGTTCTAAACGCTGGGGGGATACAAGGTGATCAGGTTGTCCCGCGTGGGGCTCACAGTCATCATCCCCGTTTTACAGATGATGTAACTGAGGCTCCGAGAAATTAAGTGATTTGCTCAAGGTCACACAGCAGACATGTGGTGGAGCCGGAATTCGAACCCATGACCTCTGACTCCAAAGCCCGTGCTCTTTCCACTGAGCCATGCTGCTTCTCTGAGTCATGCTGCTTCTCTACATGCTTCAGCAGCATGTATTGCTCCCATTTGGTCAGGTACAAACTACTAGATGCTTGGAAAGTGCAGAATAACAGAATCTAAATAGAGGAAACAGACACTAAAATAATATACAGACTAGAGAAAGAAGCAAAAAGGGATGCGTACCTAAGGTAATGCTTAAGTAATGGTACGAGCAGATATTTTGTTTAATTTTTTAAAAAGTATGAAGTATTTCACTACAAATGAAAGTTAAGGAATTGGAAAACGACTTTAGGCCAGGATGCAGCACACGACGGTCTGCTCCAAACAGGTCCACTAACCCCTAGCACAAGAAGAAAAGATCAGAAAAGAAAATTCAAGAGAGAAATACAATCTTTCCCTTCCCCAAAATGTCTCCTAATTAGAGATAAACAGCCTTAGGATTCCACAAATGTTTAGTCAGCCCACCCACCCTGCCGGAAACCTCCTCTCAAGGGCCGACTTAGCCCTAGAGCAAGGGAGCATCACCCCAGTATCCTGCATCTCTAGGGACCCCAAGGCAGGAACAGAGTGGGAAACAGGCAGTGGGGCCTCCTGGAAAGAGCCGAAGGCCTGGGCTCTAGTCCCAGCAGCCTGCTGTGTGACCTGGGAGAAGTCTCTCAGCCTTTCTGTGCCTTAGTTTTTTCATCTGTAAAATGGGGAGACAACGGCTTAGACTGTGAGCCTTTTTTATGGTACTTGTTAAGCATTTAATCAATCAATCAATCATATTTATTGAGCGCTTACTGTATGCAGAGCACTGTACTAAGCGCTTGGGAAGTACAAGTTGGCAACATTTAGAGACAGTCCCTACCCAACAGTGGGCTCACAGTCTAAAAGGGGGAGACAGAGAACAAAACCAAACATACCAACAAAATAAAATAAATAGAATAGATATGTACAAGTAAAATAAATAAATAGAGTAATAAATATGTACAAACATATATACATGTGCTGTGGGGAAGGGAAGGAGGTATGATGAGGGGGATGGAGAGGGGGATGAGGGGGAGAGGAAGGAAGGGGCTCAGTGTGGGAAGGCCTCCTGGAGGAGGTGAGCTCTCAGTAGGGCCTTGAAGGGAGGAAGAGAGCCAGCTTGGCGGATGGGCAGAGGGAGGGCATTCCAGGCCCGGGGGAGGACGTGGGCCGGGGGTGTCAAGCACTGTTCTAAATGCTGGGAAGCTGCATGGCCTAAAAGATAAAACACAGGCCTCGGATTGAAAGGACTTGGGTTCTAGCTTTTTTTTTTTTAATCCCTGCTCCACCACTGCCCTGCTGTGTGATCTTGGGTAAGACACTCAAGTTTTCTGTGCCTCGGTCCTTAATCTGAAAAATGGGGATTCAATACCCGTTCTCCCTTCTGCTTAGGCTCTGAGTCACATATGGGGCAGGGAGCGTGTCTGACCTCATTAACCTGCATCTATCCTAGCGTTGGCCTTATAGTAAGTGCTATAGTAAGATATTCAGATCAGACACATTAGGACCTGAGTTCTAATCAATCAATCAATCGTATTTATTGAGCGCTTACTGTGTGCAGAGCGCTGTACGAGGCGCTTGGGAAGTACAAGTTGGCAACATACAGAGACGGTCTCTACCCAACAGTGGGCTAATCCTGACTCCACCACTTGTCTGCTCTGTGACCTTGGGTAAATCACTTCTCTGTGCCTCAGTTACCTCATCTGTAAAATGGGGATTAAGACTTGGAGCCCCATGTAGGTCACGGACTGGGTCAAACCTGATTAGCTTGTCTCTACCTCAGCACTTAGTACAGTGCTTGGCACATAGTAAGGGCTTAACAAATACTGAAAAAAAATGACCTGTCCAAGATCACAGAACAGGCAAGTGATGGAGCTGGGATTAAAACCCAGATCCTCTGACTTGGCCTGTGCTCTTTTTAGTAGGCCATGCTGTTTCACTAGATTCCAGAAATTCCCATGGGTTCCTGAAGGGACAAATTCTGGATTGCGATCCTGAGATCAGCATGCCCTCCTGAGCCAACTTCTAGACTTTTGAATCCGCTGCTGGGTAGGGACCGTCTCTGTATGTTGCCCACTTGTACTTCCCAAGCGCTTAGTACAGTGCTCTGCACACAGTAAGCGCTCAATAAATACGCTTGAATGAATGAATGAATGAAGTGCTGAAAACACCCCATAGCCACCCAACATTCTGGGCTGCCGGAGTGGGCCGTGGCCGACCTTTGACTTCTGCCTCACGACCTTTAGCTGGCTCCAAGAAAGAGATCACCGTGCCTCGTTATCCATGCAGAAGATGTCTGCTTCTTGGAGTCCGGAGGTAACGATGCTTGAAAAGTACAGAGCGTCTTTTCCTCGAGGGACCTCATTCCTATATTGTCTGTCGATGGTATTTATTGAGCCCCGACTGGGTGAAAACCAGTATCCCAGGCCCTGGGGGTAGTTATACGAGAAGAAACCACACTCCCTGCCACATCTAATGGTGGAGATAGAAATAACACAACCAATCTAATCACCAGTGACAAACACACACATACAGACAACCAACAACAGCTGCACAGGGAGAGGTGTTAGCAGTCCATGTGCTGGTGCGGAGGAGAAGGGGAGGAACAGGAGGAGGAGGATTGGAAGGGGTTTTTGGAATCATTACACCAAGAAGGGGGAATTGCCAGTTGGTCAGATCTCCCGAAGGATCCAACATGTGTAAGATTAGTGAGTAAGAATTTGCCGAGCAACCACATTTCACTGATACAGGAGACATCATCATCAATCATCAATCGTATTTATTGAGCGCTTACTATGTGCAGAGCACTGTACTAAGCACTTGGGAAGTACAAATTGGCATCATATAGAGACAGTCCCTACCCAAAAGTGGGCTCACAGTCTAAAAGGGGGAGACAGAGAACAAAACCAAACATACTAACAAAATAAAATAAATAAAATAAAATAAATAGAATAGATAGTCCCTACCCAACAGTGGGCTCACAGTCTAAAAGGGGGAGACGGAGAACAAAACCAAACACACTAACCAAATAAAATAAATAGAATAGATATGTACAAGTAAAACCAATAGAGTAGTAAATATGTACAGACATATATACATGTGTTGTGGGGAAGGGGAGGAGGCAACAAGGGGCTAAGAGCCCAAAAGGGTTCAATAAATAGGTATCAATAAATACGACTGATTGATTGATAATTACGATTGAATGGACGAATGAATCCCGCAACGTCCCCACCCCAGTGCTCCCCTCCCCATTGGGCCCGGTCCGTGGGGCTCATCTTGGGACCCCAAATCCCCCGTCCTAAGGCCGCCCCGGGGACCGAATGGGTCGGCGATGGCACCTCCCGGCCCAGGGGAGCCCCGACCGCAGGTTCCCGGGGTCAGATGGCCGACGCCAAGGGACGATGGACGACGGATTGAATAGTAATGATAACGGAATTGTTAAGCCCTTACTTTGTGTCAAGCACTCTACTAAGCACTGGGGTGGATACAAGTTAATCAGGTTGAACACAGTCCCTGCCCCACATGGGGCTCACAGTCTAAGAAGGAAGAGAGGACATGAATCCCCCTTTTAGACTGTGAGCCCACTGCTGGGTAGGGACTGTCTCTATATGTTACCAACTTGTACTTCCCAAGCGCTTAGTACAGTGCTCTGCACACAGTAAGCGCTCAATAAATACGATTGATGATGATGATGATGAATCCCCATTTTACGGATGAGGACACTGAGGCCCAGAGAAGTGACTTGTCCAAGGTCACGCAGCAGGTAAGTGGCAGCACCGGGATTAGAGCACAGATCCTCTGACACCCAGGCCTGTGTTCTTTCTACTAGGTCACACTTCTTCTCCAGAGAGGAGACCAGGTGTTTTCTGGGCCTTCCCATCCTTCTGCTTATCCTATGACCACCCTCCCTCCCTCTTTTTTCAACTTGCCCATCGGAAGATTGCTTTCCCACTATGCCGTTTCATCACATTTTTGACTGCTCCAGCCTTCCCGGCATATCCATTCAAACCTCTCAGAACACAGATCTCCGCATCTCCAATGTCCGGCTGCAAGCCCAACTCTTCCAGGAATCATTCTTTGATTACTCTTCCCCTTCCCAGGCGGTATCCGTCCAGCAATCACCCTTAGCCCTTGTGCATATACAACTAATCCTTTTTATTATCAATAGCATTTGTTGAGCATTTCCAATGAGAAAAGCACCGTACTAAGTGCTTAGCAGAGTACAACAAAGTTAGGAGACATGTTCTCTACTCGCACCAAGCTTACAGTACTCTTGTGTTCCTCAACTTACGTTCTTTTTTTTACATATTTTTCTATTTGCTCTTCCATATTCCTGCTATCAACAGTCGTAGCGTTATTCTTTCTCCTGTGCTTACTATTTCTAAATAAATCTGACTTTTGGTATCGCTCATTAGATTGAAATCTCCTTGAGGACGGAACTGTTTCTTCTGGTTTTATCGAACTCTTCCACGCGTTGAGTTCAGTAGTTTGCACCCAGTAGGTGGTTAATATATAAAGCTGTTTGATCCTGCTAGATTGCAACTCACTATCTGACAATTAGTATCCCTATTTTTCTTTGAAGGGGATGCGGAGGAAATATCTGTGTCTTGGGTTGGGATTCACCAAAGCTACTTCTCAAACAAATTCAATCTTACCTAATTCAGCAATCCCACCAGTATACCAATCCTATTTCCCCACAACATCTGCACTTCTAAATTCCCAACTCTCTACTGATAAACAATGGTATTTTCTGAGAGTTAAGCCGGTCACTTTTTCTGTGGCAATTTTTGTGATTACCAAGGGTAGACACACACAGACCCTTCTAGTTTATGATTGCATTAGAGAAGCAGCGTGGCTCGGTGGAAAGAGCCCGGGCTTTGGAGTCAGAGGTCATGGGTTCAAATCCCGGCTCTGCCACTTGTCTGCTGTGTGACTTTGGGCAAGTCACTTCACTTTTCTGGGCCTCAGTGACCTCATCTGTAAAATGGAGATGAAGACTGTGAGTCCCCTGTGGGACAACCTAATCACTTTGTAACCTCCCCAGCACTTAGAACAGTGCTTTGCATGTAGTAGTAGTAATAATAATAATAATAATAATGATAGCATTTGTTAAGCGCTTACTATGTGCAAAGCACTGTTCTAAGCGCTGGGGAGGTTACAAGGTGATCGGATTGGCCCACGGGGGGCTCACAGTCTTAATCCCCATTTTACAGATGAGGTAACTGAGGCACAGAGAAGTGAAGAGACTTGCCCAAAGTCACACAGCTGACAATTGGCGGAGCTGGGATTTGAACCCATGACCTCTGACTCCGAAGCCCATGCTCTTTCCACTGAGCCACGTTGCTTCTCTAGCTAGTAAGCGCTTAATAAATGCCATTATTATTACTGCATGATTCTATAGTGCAATTACTTCCTCTCCAAAAACCTGAGAATCATCAATCACATTTACCAAGCACATATTGTGTGCAGAGCACTGTACTAACCGCTTGGGAGAGTACAATATAAGAAAGTTGGTAAACATGTTCCCTGGTCACAATGAGCTTACAGTCTAGAAGGAGCATTTTAGCAACAGACCTAAGACCGAAGCCTGGAGAAATACGCAGGTTAATTTTAATACTGTGACTCTGTGGAAAGAGCCCGGGTTTTGGAGTCAGAGGTCATGGGTTCAAATCCCGGTTCGGCCACTTGTCAGCTGTGTGACTTTGGGCAAGTCACTTAACTTCTCTGTGCCTCAGTTCCCTCATCTGTAAAATGGGGATTAAGACTGTGAGCCCCAGGTGGGACAACCTGATCACCTTATATCCCCCCCAGCGCTTAGAACAGTGCTTCGCACATAGTAAGCGCTTAACAAATACCATTATTATTATTATTACAACTGTGCAAAGGCAAAAGTGAATAACTCCTTCACGCTTGTAACATAAAAACATACGGAACGTTGTTCTGGGTCAGATTCAACGATCCACCCACCCCAGAATTTTGCCTCTGAAGTTGGCACTAAAGGATTCCGAGAGGAACAGTGTGATAGTTGCCTTCTGTATATCCATAAACATAATTGAGGACGCATCTTCCAACTTCTAAAATCTTTCCCTTGAATATCCAAACTCTTCCATCTGGTACCTCACGATGGACCTCTCAGCTATGAATTTCTCCCAACCCTTCTTGAACTTACTGCTAACTTTTGCCTCGGCAATTTCCTGAAATCAATTCCATATGCTTGCCACCCGCTGGCTTAGAGAAGTGTTTCTTCTTGTTCGTTTCGAACTCACCACTTTCAGGCTTCAACCGGTAAAACTGATCCCGGTGCCACGGGGTTTGGTGGACATTTGGGGTCTGGTGACGGTCACAAATAAATCCAAAAGGGCATCCCACATAAGCTTTTCTCTTACTCTCTTAAGACATGTTGGCTCCACTTTGCTTTTTCCATTTCCTGCAACTGGTCCTCTCTGAGTGATGTGCCAGGGATCAAGACTGACTCAGATTCCCACTGCTGTCTGTCGTGTGAGATTAAAACCAGTTGTGTTATTGCTTCCCCTTTTCCAGCCAACTTTAGGATGCTTTGGCGTCCGTGCCAAAAAAACTACCTCCGATAATCTTAGTACTCAAGTACTCAATGCTTAGTATTCAAGCACTTAGAACAGTGCTTTGCGCACAGTAAGCGCTCAATTAATGTGATTGAATTGAATGAATGCTCTTCAGAGGCCCCCACAACCTCATTAAGTATTTATTGAGCAGTTACTGTGTGGGCAGGGCACTGTACTAAGCACTTGGGAAGATACAATAAAACAGGATTGGTAAACACATTCTCTGCCCACAATAAGCTCACACTCCAGAAGACAGGCTCACGGTCCAGAGGGATGTAAAACAGATCATTTAATTAATAGTATTTATCAAGCACTGATTGCAGGCACACCACTGTACAAAGCGCTTAAGAGACTACAGTAGAATTAGTAGACCTGATCCCCGTCCCCAGGGAGTTTAAAATCTAGCAGAGGATACAAAGCCTAAAAAAATTACAGGTAAGAGAAAAGAAAAGGTGTATATGACCCCATATAAATACGATAAATACGATTTATACGATTTATATAAATACGATTGATGATGATATTAAAATAATGGAGTAATCAATCAATCATATTTATTGAGTGCTTACTGTGTGCAGAGCACTGGACTAAGCGCTTGGGAAGTACAAGTTGGCAACATATGAGACAGTCCCTACCCAACAGTGGGCTCACAGTCTAAAAGGGGGAGGCAGAGAACAAAACCAAACATACTAACAAAATAAAATAAATAGAATAGATATGTACTTGCTTTTTGGGAGTGTAATCATCTGGAATTGTGTGTGGAAGAAGATTTTCTGAAACAGTGTCTACCATACCTGGAATCAATGGAAGAGGAACTGTGAGCCCACTGTTGGGTAGGGACCGTCTCTATACGTTGCCAACTTGGACTTCCCAAGCGCTTAGTACAGTGCTCTGCACACAGTAAGCGCTCAATAAATGCGATTGAAAGAATGAATGAATGAACGAAGGAACATCTGAATCTCTTTTCAAGCTTAGCATAATGGCATCTGATGACCCATGGTCAAAAAAACCAGACCGCTAATGATCAACCACTGATGACTACATTTCATCTCTAGTGGAAAAATTGAAAATTCAGTTGTTGATCAAATCAATCATTGGAAAAAAAACTACAAAATCAGGGCAAAGGTTAGGGTTAAAGTCAGGGATTGAAATTGGGCTAATGATTTTAAATTTCATGACTCGTTAGTTGGTGCAGCTGATTTACTAGTGATGGCTCGGTATAGCATTTGGATTTTTTTTTTCCTCCTGGTGGAATCCTTTGGGGAAAACAAAACAAAAAGAAACAAAAAGACTCTTCTTCAACCCCACATCCCTCCCAAGCAGAGAGAGAACCTGTCGAAGCAGCATTACCAAGCAGATAGAGACCGTACCTGGGAGTCGGAAGGACCTGGGTTCTAATCCTGACTCTTCAACTTGCCTGCTGTGTCAAGTTGGGCAAGTTATTGAGAAGCAGCGTGGCTCAGTGGAAAGAGCCCGGGCTTTGGAGTCAGTGGTCATGGGTTCAAATCCCAGCTCCACCAGTTGTCAGCTGTGTGACTTTGGGCAAGTCACTTCACTTCTCTGTGCCTCACTTCCCTCATAGGCATTAAGACTGTGAGCCCCAAGTGGGGAAGGGACTGTGTCCAACCTGATTAGCTTGTGTCTAATCCTGCACTTAGTACCTGGCACATAGTAAGTGCTTAAAAAAATACCATAAAAAAAGACATATGCACTGAATCCGTGACATTTGTTTAACACAGACAGAGATGGCGGAATTTGCTTACGTGTCCAAAGAGCAGCTGAGTCACGTAGGAAGAGGAAAAAAAGCCAATGGGATGGAAGATGCTGTGCCATTCCCACCCCGCTGAGAGGCGGGGAAGGAATGCACAGACGAGACCATCAATGTTCGCCAGATGTTCATTGACAGTACACACTGTCAAATCTGAAACAAACCGAGAGAGGGGGGAACCTAGCAAATAACGAAACAGTCGACGGTGTTCTTCTATCCTAATTTATTATCCCCAGCCTGAGGGCTGATTTGGCTTCACCTCTTGTTTCCTGGAATGTGGAATTCACTGGGGGAATAATTACCCAAGCCCTAGGGTCCCTTTCCAAACTGAGAATTGACCTGGGGTAGCACTGGCTTCTCCAACCCCGTCTTCACCCTCTTGCCTCTCCATATTTTCTTTCAGAAGAATAATTGCCCTTGTGATCTTATGGAATAAGAATTTGCAGAGATACAAGTTCAGGGGGAAAAGAGGAGATGGTGGAGTCCTATCTATCTATCTCTGTACCTCAGATTCTTCACCTGTAATACATGGATTAAATCCTATTCTTTCTTTCTTAGACTGTGAGCGTATCTTGCATCTACCTCAGGACTTAGAAAAATGCTTGACAAATAGTAAGTGCTTAACAAATATTATTATTATTTGACACACAGTTAAGTGCTTAACAAATATTATTATTATTACAATAGAGTTGGTAGAAACGATCCCTACCCTCAAGGAGTTTTACAATCTACTGGGAGCCTTCCTAACCTCAGGTCAGGCATTTAGGGATGCCTTTTCATTTGCAGCTTCTTCAATCAATCAATCAATCAATGGTATTCGTTGAGTGCTTACTGTGTGCAGAGCACTGTACTAAGAGCTTGGGGGAGGACAAATACGAAAGAGTTGCAAGCTTTCTGTAAACTTATTATGGGCAGGGAATGTGTCCGTTTATTCTGTTCCATTAAACTCTCCCGAACGCCTAGGACAGTGCTTTGTGTGTAGTAAGTGCTCAATAAATACCATCGATTGACACATGCCCTGTCCTCAAGGAGTTTACAATCTAATCATCTAACAATTGATATCCCGCACCTTCTCCGTATAACCTTCCCAACTCCATCCATATCCGGGCAGACGACAAACTCCAGCTCCCTCCCATACGCTCCCACTTCTGTCCATCCGGGGTGGGTATTCCCACTGTCCATATTCATTTCCAGGCTGTGTTCCACGTTTCGATCCCTGTTGCGGTACATCCACCTGTCTAGGCTGCGGTCCTTCTGGCTGGAAATGGTTCCCCCCTGTAAGCTTCGTGTGCACATCTCGGTGTGCAGTGCCCGTCTGCCTGCCCAGCTGTGGCACTCATTCATTAAAGCGTATTTACTGAGCACTTACTGTGCGCAGAACACTGTACGAAGCACTCGGGAAAGTACAATACAATGATAAACAGACACATTCCCTGCCCACAGCGAGCTTACAGTCCTTTCCCCATTGGGAACACAGGCGGCAGGGATGCGAGAGTGTGAGTGGCTCTGTGCAGATGACCATTATTGTAATGGTGCTTGGTAAGTGCTTAACTATGTGCCAAGCATTGTACTAAGCTCTGAGTTGGATGCAAGATAATCAAGTAGGACACAGTCCCTGTTCCACATGGAGCTCACGGTCTAAGTAAGAGGGAGTACCATTTAATCCCGATTTTACGGATGAGAAAACTGAAGCCTCCCCCCAAAAATTGAGTGACTGGCCCAAGGTCACACAGCCAACACGTGGCAGAACCAGGATTAGAATTTAAGGTCTGTGCTTTTTCCATTAGGCCAAACTGCTTCTATCCTCTCTGCTTCACTGTAATCAATTCCTTCAGGCAGGTTCTTGGCCTGCTTGATTATCACTGGTGAAAACAGTCTCTACTTAGCCTATGTGCATTTGTGTGTTTTTCTAAATGGCTGGGAGGATCCAAGGCAGAGTTTTCCAGGGTCTAATCTTGTCTAAACCATTGGTTGGTTGAAACAGTGCTCTGCCCACAGTAAATACCATTGGTTGAACGACTAAAGGGCGTCAGAAGCCCAACCCTTTTTTCCTATGCCCAGTTTCCAGGAACATGAACCAAACTGCTGGAAGAGAGGGGAAGGTCTGCTAGATTCGAGCAGCATGATGCAGCTAAAAATAATAACCGTGGTATCTATTAAGTACCTACTATGTGCCAAGCAGTGCACTGGGGTAGACCCAAGATCATTCAATTGGATTCGGTCTCTGCCCCACACAGTCTAAGTAGGAGGAGAACAGGTAACTGAATCCTCATTTTTCAGTTGAGAAAACTGTGGCACAGAGAACCTTCAAGTGTTGCACCAATCAATCAATCAATCAATCGTATTTATTGAGCGCTTACTATGTGCAGAGCACTGTACTAAGCACTTGGGAAGTACAAATTGGCATCACATAGAGACAGTCCCTACCCAACAGTGGGCTCACAGTCTAAAAGGGGGAGACAGAGAACAGAAACAAACATACCAACAAAATAAAATAAGTAGGATAGAAATGTACAGGTAAAATAAATAAATAGAGTAATAAATATGTACAACCATATATACATATATACAGGTGCTGTGGGGAAGGGAAGGAGGTAAGACGGGGGGATGGAGAGGGGGACGAGGGGGAGAGGAAGGAAGGGGCTCAGTCTGGGAAGGCCTCCTGGAGGAGGTGAGCTCTCAGCAGGGCCTTGAAGGGAGGAAGAGAGCTAGCTTGGCGGAGGGGCAGAGGGATTGGGGGCATTCCAGGCCCGGGGGATGACGTGGGCCGGGGGTCGATGGCGGGACAGGCGAGAGCGAGGTACAGTGAGGAGATTAGTGGTGGAGGAGCGGAGGGTGCGGGCTGGGCAGTAGAAGGAGAGAAGGGAGGTGAGGTAGGAGGGGGCCAGGGGATGGACAGCCTTGAAGCCCAGGGTGAGGAGTTTCTGCCTGATGTGCAGATTGATCGGTAGCCATTGGAGGTTTTTGAGGAGGGGAGTAATATGTCCAGAGCGTTTCTGGACAAAGATAATCCGGGCAGCAGCATGAAGTATGGATTGAAGTGGAGAGAGACACGAGGATGGGAGATCAGAGAGAAGGCTAGTGCAGTAGTCCAGACGGGATAGGATGGGAGCTTGAATGAGCAGGGTAGCGGTTTGGATGGAGAGGAAAGGGCGGATCTTGGCAATGTTGCGGAGCTGAGACCGGCAGGTTTTGGTGACGGCTTGGATGTGAGGGGTGAATGAGAGAGCGGAGTCGAGGATGACACCAAGGTTGCGGGCTTGTGAGACGGGAAGGATGGTAGTGCCGTCAACAGAGATGGGAAAGTCAGGGAGAGGACAAGGTTTGGGAGGGAAGACAAGGAGCTCAGTCTTCGACATGTTGAGCTTTAGGTGGCGGGCGGACATCCAGATGGAGATGTCCTGAAGGCAGGAGGAGATGCGAGCCTGGAGGGAGGGGGAGAGAGCAGGGGCAGAGATGGAGATCTGGGTGTCATCAGCGTAGAGATGATAGTTGAAGCTGTGGGAGCACCAGCCTGGATGGGAACTCAGGTAGTAGTAATATTAACTATTAAGTGCTTACTGAGAGCAGATCCTCTGATTCTAGACTGTGAGCCCACTGTTGGGTAGGGACTGCCTCTGTATGTTGCCAACTTGTACTTCTGAAGTGCTTAGTACAGTGTTCTGCACACAGTAAGTGCTCAATAAATATGATTGATTGATTTCAAGGCCTGTGCTCTTTCCACTAGGCTATGCTGCTTCCCTGGGTTTCATCCAGTTCCTGGGCTCCTCCTCCTAGATATCCATGCTGAACTTTGAGGGAATGATTAAGCAGCTTTCTGAGAGAAAAGGCTTGAGGGAGGTGGGAAGGGGCCTTGCCGAAACCCTTTCCCCAACTCTGAAGCCAAGAACTGGCTCCAGATCTCACCGGAGGTTGGGAAGTGTTCGGATTCCTTTCCGTGGAAAGTCTCTTTCTGTTCTGGGCAAACTCCAGGGCTTCCCGGTGACTTGTGAGCCTGCTGCTGACCAAGGAGACTACTCATCATATTTTGCAACATCCTCGGCCTGGTTTTCAAGGACAGAGGCATGGTGGTCCAGATAAGCCTTAGCTACGCAGCTGGCCTCCAGGGACTGACTGTCCCGAATTAACCGGAAAAATGAAGAATGAAAGTACCGAAACGGCACTAGCCATCGTAGCACCTTTGGGCTTGTTTACCACTGGCCCGCTGTGTGACCTTAGTCAAGTCATTTACACTTTCTGGGCCTCGGTTTCTTCCTCTGTAACATGGAGATAAGATAGATTTTGAGACCCAAGGGGGACAGGGAGCTCCAATCATACAACCTCTCTCTACCCCAGGGCTTAGTTTATAGAAAGTGCTTAATAAATGCCTTAATTTTGATTAGTCTCTGATCATCTCAAAAGCCCTCTTCATATGGCCGTCATATGGGCAAGGGGCAGCAACCCCTGGAACTCGATATTACCCAGAAAGTCCATCCCACACTTCATCATGGTGGGGGAGAGTGAGACAGTCTGAAGTAGTCAATCAGGCAATCGTATTTATTGAGCACTTACTGTGTGCAGAGCACTGTACTACTACTAATAATAGTAACAGTGATGGCATTTATTAAGCGCTTACTATGTGCAAAGCACTGTTTTAAGCGCTGGGGAGGTTACAAGGTGATCAGGTTGTCCCACGGGGGAGGGCTCACAGTCTTCACCCCCATTTTACAGATGAGGGAACTGAGGCCTAGAGAAGTGAAGTGACTTGTCCAAAGTCACACAGCTGACAATTGGCAGGGCCGGGATTCGAACCCATGACCACGGACTCCAAAGGCCGGGCTCTTTCCACTGAGCCACGCTGCTTCTCTAGGTGCTTGGGAGAGTACAACAATAAACAGACCCATTCCTTACCCACAACAAGCTTACGGTCTAGAGGCAGAGACAGACATTAAATAAATGACAGAAATGTGCATAAGTGCCGTGGGAGTGGGAAGGGGGATGAATAAAGGGAGCAAGTCAGGGCGAGACAGGAGTGGGAGAAGAGGAAAGGAGGGCTTAGGTAAAGCCTCTTGAAGGAGATGTGCCTTCAGTTAGGCTTTGAAAGGGGGCAGAGTAATTGTCCGCCAGGCGAGAAGTGGGCAGTGAGATAGACGAGATTGAGGTACGGGGAGGTTAGCATTAGAGGAACAGAGTAGGAGAATTCAACCGTGGGCTGAACGGATTCTCAGTCTGACCCAGGATCAGCATTTCTTACAATAATAATGGCATTTATTAAGTGCTTATTATGTGTCAAGCACTGGACTAAGCTTTGGGCTAGACGCAAGATAATCAGGTCAGACACAGTCCCTGTCCAACATGGGACTCACGGTTTAGGTGGAAAGGAGTATTCTATTTATTTTGTTACTATTCTATTCTATTACTATTATTATATTATAGTATTATTATAGAATAATACTATTCTATTTTTTCTGTTAATGATGTGCATCTAGCTTTATTTCTATTTATTCTGAAGACTTGACACCTGTCCACATGTTTTGTTCTGTTGTCTGTCTCCCCCTTCTAGCCTGTGAGCCCGTTGTTGGGTAGGGACCGTCTCTAGATGTTGCCAACTTGGACTTCCCAACCGCTTAGTACAGTACTCTGCACACAGTAAGCGCTCAGTAAATACGATTGAACGAATGAAAGGAGTAGGATTAAATCTCCATTTTACAGATGAAGCAACTGAGGCACACAGAAATTAAGTGACACAAGGTCACCCAGCAGTATTAGAGCCCAGGTCCCCAGGCCCATGCTGCTTCCCAAGGGAATTATAAGGGAATTGTCAATGCTCCCCATAACAGTGAAGGCACCAAAGATAATCCCCATGAATTTCTCTGAACAGATTTTGCGCAGATGGCCAAAGCCATTAGAAACATCTTTAACCCTTGTGAAGACTCGGAACAATATTGCAGTGAAAATGATAACTGGCATGATTATTCCTTGACACATTTGGGTGCAAGACTATATCCTGTGCCATTCCGTAGAAAGCACTTCAGAGGAAAACCAGTATCCAGCAGCCGTAAAAATTGTGGTGTTTGTTAAGAGCGAGATAGATGACATGGAGGCACAGTGAGTAAACAGGAGGAGCAGAGTGTGAGGGCTAGGCTGTCGTACATTAGTGAGGTGAGATAGGACGGGGCGAGCTGACTGAGTGCTTTTAAAGCCAATAATAGATACAAGATAATCAGCTCGGACAGTCTGTGTCTCCTATGGAGCTTCCAGTTTAAATAGGAGAGGGAGAACAGGTATTTACTTCCCATTTTACAGAAGAGGAAATTGAGACAGAGAAGTTACTTTTAGGATCTAGGACTTTCATGGGAAGATGATTTTAAAATGAGAAGAAAATTGGGAAAAATGATCATTATTTTTGTATTTGTTAAGTGCTTATCATCATCATCATCAATCGTACTTATTGAGCGCTTACTATGTGCAGAGCACTGTACTAAGCGCTTGGGAAGTACAAATTGGCAACATATAGAGACAGTCCCTACCCAACAGTGGGCTCACAGTCTAAAAGGGGGAGACAGAGAACAAAACCAAACATACTAACAAAATAAAATAAACAGAATAGCTATGTACAAGTAAAATAAATAAATAAATACCATCTGTCAAGCACTGTGGTAAATACAAGCTAATCAGGTCAGACAGAGTCCCTGTCCCACATGGGGCTCACAGTCCAGGCAAGAGGGAGAAGAGGTATTTAATCCCCATTTTCCAGATAAGGAACCTGAGGCACCAAGTTAACAGACTTGCCCAAGGTCACACAGCAGGCCAGTGATGGAGTCGGAATTATTATCCAGGTCCTCTGACTCCTAGGCTACACTGCTCCTCAACCATGTCAGGCTTTGATTCTTTCAAATCAAGGGGCTTCTAAACATCTGACTCTTATGCAGCGCTAATTATGCAGACCTTTGTTTCAAATGTGCTGTCTTTCTTACCCAGAAGACCAAACCCACTGAGAAACCCTCTACATAATGCCTGAAGAAGCATTCCTTCACGTCGCAAACTGGAGATAATGGAGTTGGTTGCCCTTTAATCCATGACCACCATGGATTGAGTTACATTTTAGAAAGGCCTTTTCTTTTCTGGCCAACTAAATGAATTGAAATTGATGTTCTTAATTGTTTTCTAAATTGCGATTTCTCTCCAACAGCTGGTTTTTATCAGTGTCGAATCCAATGGGTTCTGTCAGTCACACAGGGGAATGAAGTCATGTGGTAATAAAACAGAAAGGGTTAGGGGAGGGAGGGAAATGCCATACAGTATATTGTCTAATTGAAAAATGTGCCACGTGAATTCGGTACTGGAAATCTTTCCTTCCCAGGGAGCTGCTCACAAAAAAACACCGTACGCAGATTAGTCCCGTTCCCCTTTTTTATAGACTTGGGCTGGTGCTATAATTTCCTTTCTTGAGTGAGGTCACTTCAGCTAGAATCATGTGGCAAGATGATAAGCTTCCAGAATGAGCGCTGAAGGTAACAGTGTTAGAGCCATGGGGAAGAGGTTTTAAGTTAGTGGAGAGAAAAAGGGCAGGAGACTGGGAGTGGGGAAGAATGCACCAACTGCCTTGGTCTTCGACATTACAGAGGTTAAAGAGGGGAATGAGAGATGCAGTAATACCTCACTCGAATGGCTGGGAAATGGCAGCTGGAGATTATCAAGCCCCCCAAGGAGGGAGAGAACTGGTGGGAACATGGCCTGCGGTCTTGGGGAAATGCGGAAAACAAGGCCAAAGGAAGGAATTTGGAAACAGTACTGTCCCCCAAGAAAGGAACAGAAGAGCTGGGGGGTGGAGGAGGGTGAAGGTGGGGGGAGAGAGAACAAGCAATAATAATCATAATAGTGGTATTTGTTAAGCATTTACTGTGTACTGTACTAAGCACTGAGGTGGATACAAGCAAATTAAGTTGATTCAGTCCCTGTCCCACATAATAATGATATTTGTTAACCAATTTCTATGTGCCCAGCACTGTTCAAGTGCTGGGATAGACACAGCGTTATCAGGTTGTCTCATGTGGGGCTCACAGTCTCAAATCCCCATTTTACCGATGAAGGAACTGAGGCACAGAGAAGAGAAATGACTTGCCCAGAGTCATCCAGCAGACAAGTGTTGAAGCCAGGATTAGAACTCCTGACCTCGTGAATTCCAGGCCTGTGCCCTAGCCGCTAGGCCATGCAATGGTGGGCATAGTTGAAAGGAACCCGGAGAAGACATCTGGCCCAACTTCCCGTCTCCACACAGATGAATTTCTAAACCATCCAGGACAGAACTTTTCTAAAAAGTCTCTAGGTCTCCACTGATAGCCTACTCCAGTGTTTAGTTTCCCTGCCCTAGATCCTAGCTCATGGGGTAGACGAATAAGACTTTTATTCAAGCTCCTGGACACTAGGGAGTTTGCTTGAAGGATGCCTTCTACAGTACCAACTGTTATCAGGGGAAGAGAACAGAAAGGTAGTTTATTTTTAGACTGTGAGCCCTCTGTTGGGTAGGGACTGTCTCTATATGTTGCCAACTTGTACTTCCCAAGCACTTAGTACAGTGCTCTGCACACAGTAAGTGCTCAATAAATACGATTGATTGATTATTCACTGCCCGGTTTCCGAATGGGGGCAAGACATGTGACCTCTCTACATCTTAGAGAATCCATTTTAAGATGGAAAGAGTATTAGCTACCAGCACATACTATGGGAATGAATGTCTGCAGAGCGTTGGCTTTCCCTCCTAAAATGGCTACTCCACAGATTTAGAGGGAATTCTGCTTTCCCATTCACCCTAAAACCTAAGTTGGGGCAGGGGTGGGCCACAGATACTAAGTTCATTCATTCAGTCATATTTATTGAGCGCTGTGTGCAGAGCTTGGGAGTGTACACTAAACAGACAAATTCCCTGCCCACAGTGACCTTACAGTCTAGAGGGAGACAGTCATTAATAGAAACAAGTTGCAGATATGGACATAAGTGCTGTGGGGCTGAGAGAAGGGGGTGAATGAAGAGAACAAGTTTATTGCGCCTGTAGTTTCAAAGGCTTTTCATGGGTAAATGCCCATCTGGCTCCTTTGGGGACTTCACTTTTGAGCCGCCAGCAGCAAAGGAATGCTGAATCCCTCCGTGTGGGTAACTGTCCTGTCAAGTGTTTGTAACAACAATAATAATGATAACTGTGGCATTCGTTAAGCGCTGACAATTTGCCAGGCATTGTACTAAGCGCTGGGGTGGAAATAAATCAGGTCAGGCACAGTCCTTGTCCCACATGGGGCTCAAATTCTTAATCCCCTTTTTACAGATGAGGGAAATGAGGCACAGAGAAGTGCCCACAGGGTAAACTGCTCTTCCCAAATACATGCAGGGACCTGGGATTATTAGAGAAGTTGCCTCCTTCCCTACCGCCCAAATCTGCTGCTCTAAACTGGTGTGTCTAGCACGTTTGTGTAGTTGGGGTATTTGTTAAGTGCTTACTGTATGTTAAGCAACTTACTAAGCCCAGGAGTAGATATGAGATAACTGGGTCCCACACAGGGCTCGCAGTCTAAGTAGGAGGGAGCAAATATATCAACACCCTATTTTGCAGATAAGGAAACTGAGGCGCGTAGAAGTTAAGTGACTTACCCGAGGTCACACAGCTGGATCAGAAACCAGTTCCTCTGAATCCCAGGCCCATACTCTTTCCATTAGGCCATGCTGCTTCTGGGCATGTAAACTGTGTGTCTACATAGAGATCAAAGTCTATTCTTACAGGTGGAACAGGGTCTGTGTAGGACCTGATGATCTTATACCTAGTACAGTGTTTGGCATATAGTAAGGGCTTAAGAAAATTATTATTAAAATTATTTTTGTGCACTTTGCAATGCCGCACCCTTGCCCACCTACTATTTTGTTGCCCTAGAGGGAAAATGCCTGGTAAGGATTAATCAGGTTTATTGAGGGCTTGCTGTGTGCAGAACACTATACCAAGCACTTGGGAGAAGACGCTACCGTTGGTAGACACGATTCAGACCCAGGAACAACTGCATGCATGACACAAGCAATAGCCTATAATAATAACATATAATAATATATAATAGCCTATAGTTCTATAATCAATTCCTTCATTCAGGTTTCTGGGCCTGAAGTATTGACGACTGAATTGAGATTCATCCATCGTTTTAGAAAGGAAAGTCCACCATCACCATTATCTTTCCCAAGGCAGCAAGGTTAGTGAGAATGATAGCATTCTTAGTTAATATCCCTTCTACAATTTTTTCTTCCAAATGTTCCAAAGGTCCATCCTGTATTTCTATCTAAATCTCAGAAAAGCCCTAGGAGAGTGTAGCACAGTGAGAAGCAGCATGGACTGGTGGAAAAAACAGGGCTTGAGATTCAGAGGACCTGGGTTCTTATTCTACCTTCGCCATTTGCCTGCTGTGGGGCCTTGGGTAAGTCACTTAACTTCTCTGTGCCTCATCTGTAAAATGAGGCTTTAATACCTGTTCTCCCGCCATGGGGAGCCTCATGTCACACAGCTTACTGCATCCAATCTACTGTCTCATTTTCCGCTCTACTGTTAGTATAGCCTTTGGCACATAGTAACGAGAAGCAGCGTGGCTCAGTGGAAAAGACCACGGGCTTTGGAGTCAGAGGTCATGGGTTCAAATCCCGGCTCCACCAATTGTCGCTGTGTGACTTTGGGCAAGTCTCCGTGCCTCAGTTACCTCATCTGGAAGATGGGGATGAAGACTGTGAGCACCCCGTGGGACAACCTGATCACCCTGTAAGCTCCCCAGCGCTTTGAACAGTGCTTTGCAAATAGTAAGCGCTTAATAAATGCCAGCATTATTATTCCTGTTATTATAGTAAGTGCTTAGTAAAGTCCTTGGCACACGAGTGTTTAACAAATGCCACAACTATTATTCTTCTTATTCCAAGTCTTACGAAAGGAAGGCTTATTGTAGAGAGAGGTTATTTGGGCAAGTGAGGGGGAGGAAAGCAAACACGTAAAAAGACTTCATCATTGGAAATCAATGTCAATTACCCAGAACGAAGCGCTGAAAGAAGACAGCTAAATATAGCGAACAGCTGAGAATGGTGAGAGGGAGAGTAGTGTGGGCTTCTAAATGGTCAAGAGACACGTCCCCACAGTGTCTCCCCTTCACTTTTTCCAACTCGGCACCCGTGTTTAATTACCTTGAGGATGGTGAATGATCTTTTAAAAGGCCAGTTGGCAGGCGCTACTAAGGGGGACCAAAAACAAAAGTCCAGCAAATGGGAGAACCAATCAAAAAACCAAGGGAAGAGCTGCGGCAGAAAGGCCACACCTGGAAGTGATGAACAGGGATATTTGGGCAGAAAAAATAGGCCAAGTCAGACCGGGAATTGAAATTTGTTGCAGGAAAAGGAGAGATCTCTGCTGGGATTAAGGGGGAAAATGGTCAACAACAAAATTGAGAAGATTGACTGATTTGCATGCAATTTGAACATTTTACAAGTTGTAAAGGGATAAGGGGTTGGGAGAAAGAGGGACAGGCAGAAACAGTATGGCCCAGTGGAAACAGCACAGGCCTGGCAAGCAGAGAACCTAGGCTTCAATCCTGTCTCTGCCCCTTGTCTGCTGCGTGACCTTGGGGAGGTCACTTTTAATTTCTTTGGCCCTCAATTTCTTCATCTGGAAGATGGGGATTCAATACCTATCCTCCCTCCTTCTTAGACAGTGAGGCCAATGTGGGATTCATTCATTCATTCACTCAATCAATCATATCTATTGAGCACTTACTATGCGCAGAGCAGTCTACTAAGCTCTTGGGAAAGTACCATACAACAATAAACAGTGACATTCCCTGCCCACAGCAAGCTTAGAGTCTGGATGGAAAAAATATGGAATGCTTCAAGAATGTGCCCATCATTCTTTGAAGATTATTGTCCAACTAATTTCTTTGTAGATACCCTAACATTTAGAACTGTGCTTGACACATAGTAAATGCTTAACAAGAACAATGATAATAATAATAATAATAATAATAAGGGGGCTTCCCAGGGTCTGAGCTGTGGCCCTTAGGACCACCCCCCCAAACCCCCTTACTCCTGCTCTGGCAGCAGCCCACTGACCACGATTACCTTATGTAAGGAAATAAAGTCGATATTTTTTACAGTGGGCCCAGACCCTGCTGAATTTTTTGTTAATGGTATTTTGTTAAATGCTGTGTCCTAGGCAATCTACTAAGCACTGGGGTAGATACAACCTAATCGGGTTGGACAGTCTTAATTTCCTATTTCACAGATGAGGTAACTGAAGCCCAGAAAAGTGAAGTGACTTACCCAAGGTCACACAGCAGACAAGTGGCAGAGTCAGGATTAGAACCCAGCTCCCCCTCTAAGGCCAGTGCTCTCTGCACTAGACCATGCTGAAATTGAATTACGGTCAACTATTCAAAGCAACTTAAGGATGAGTAAATTGGCTATTTCCCATTAAGCCCTGGAGGTGTTCAGGAAAAGTTCACTGCCTTCTTATCAACATGGAAATCGTTCTACTTCTAGAAAGCTTTCTCTTCCACCTTCCCATAATGTGGACTCTGAATACCCTTAACTAGTCAGTCAGTTGTATTTGAGAGCTTACTGTGTGCAGAGCACTGTGCTAAGTGCTTGGGAGAGTACAATAGAACTATATAACACACACATTCCCTGCCTGCAATGAGTTTACCGTCTAGAGAGGGATACAGACTAATATAAGTAAAGTTACAGACATGTACATAAGTGTTGCGGGGCTGGGAGAGGGGAGGAATAAAGGGAGCAAGTCAGGGTGATGTTGAAGAAAAGGAAATGAGGGCTTAGGAAAGGCCTCTCACACTTGGGTCCACTTTAATCACATCCCATGTCTGAGCTTGACTGCATTTTCCTCCTGCTGCCCTCTGGTTCTTGACTTTCATTGGATCATATTTATTGAGCCCTTACGGCGTGCAGAGCACTGTATTAAGCGCATGGGAGAGTACAAAATAACAATAAACTGAGCTCCCAGAGTAGAGAAAGGCTTTTCTCAAGTGAGTTCTGGCCTAAATGGGTGCGGTCCAAAGTTCCCCGCTGAATCAGCCTAGGGGTAATCTAAATTGGTCCCAACCCCACGGAGTGTCACTTGATCCCTGCCGTGATGGGTCCCATGGAGCTTGGAGGTCGCGGTCTACTGGGTCCTGAAGAAGCAGAGACTGTCCCTCACCACCCGCCTTCCTGACTAGAGGATGATTAAGTACTGAGCGCCTCCTCTGAGATCTCTCCAAGGAGACATTGGGTTTTCCTGGCAGCAGGGCCGTGAGCTACTCAGCGGAACGTCTACGGCTCCGCATCTCGAGAGGAGCCAGGAGGCTGCGCTTCCCGGCCAAGGGAAACACAGCTTCAGACTCGAGAACGCCGCTTCACAGAGACTGAGGTGCACGCTGAACTGGGGGAGGGATAGAGTCGAGCCCGGGGAGGATGGGAGCGGTAGACAAGGAATCTGGGAATTCGAGTGGACGTCGAACTCCTGGATTCCTGGCATTTCTGCTTGGCTTCTGTGGGCGAACCGCACTCTTGGGCCAAGAGGGATCGGTGGCCCAGCCACAGGAAAGAAGAGCGGCCCCTTCCAGCCTGCCCCATCTTCTCCGTGGGCACAGGCGGCTCTCACACAGATGATCCCACAGAGGGCCAAATCCCCATTTATTGTGAAAACAGAAAGGTGGAGAGGAAGCCGAAATGAATTGTTTCTCTTTCATGGCAGCTGAAGTGTAAAACCAGTTCCTTCCCAGGCCTTGTGGTTGGAGTATTCCGACACCTCATAAATTATCCGAGAGGCGCAATGGAGCTTCAGAAGGCTGAAGCTGCAGGCCGAGGTCAGGGTTGTTCCTTGTCTCCCCTCCGGTACTGCTCTCCCATTTCGCAGAGGAGGTTGAGGCGGAGACCATTTCTTGAGATGTAGTCAAGTTGTGAGTTTTCTGGGCAGGGGTACCGTAAGCTCACTGTGGGCAGGGAACATGTCTACTGACTCAGATTATACTCTCCCAAGTGCTCAGTACAGGGTTCTGCACATAATAAGTGCTCTCAGAAACACCACTGAATGATTGATTTTGGAAGGCTTGTGATTCTCTGGCATCATCCAGTGGACTTAAAACTCTTAGGATTTGGATCCTCTCACAAAGTCGCAATTAACTCCTCACACCCTGATCTCCTCCCCTTTCCCACCAACTTCGTGACTAATCAATTAATCAATGGTATTTGAGTGCTTACTGTGTACAGAACATTGTAATAATAATAATAATAATAATAATAATAATAATAATGGTATTTATTAAGCGCTTACTATGTGCAAAGCACTGTTCTAAGCGCTGGGGAGGTTACAAGGTGATCAGGTTGTCCCATGGGGGGCTCACAGTCTTAACCCCCATTTTACAGATGAGGGAACTGAGGCCCAGAGAAGTGAAGTGACTTGCCCAAAGTCACCCAGCTGACAAGTGGCGGAGCCGGAATTTGAACCCACGACCTCTGACTCCAAAGCCCGGGCTCTTTCCACTGAGCCACACTTCCTGTCAATACTGTACTAAGTACTTGGGAGAGTACAATACAACAGAGTTGGTAGACATGTTTCCTTGCCAAAGAGCCTACAGTCTAGATGGAGAGACAGCCATTAACATAATTAATTTACGGATTTGTATGTAAGTGCTGTGGGGATGAGGTACGCTTGGATGCTCGCCTTGGGAGGTGGTGGTTTTCCATTTTCCACAGGGGAAAGAGACAAAACGAGATGCGGAGGAAGGAGGGGATAGGAGAAAATGGAGAAATTTGAATGGGTGTGAGAGGAGAAAGGACAAAAAAGTTTGGCCTAGTAGAAAGTGCCCAGGCCTGAGAGTCAGGAGATCTGCACTCTAATTCCAGCTCTGCCAGTGGCCTGCTGTGTGTGCTTAGGCAAGCCACTTAATCTCTCTGGACCTCAGTTTGCTCACCTGTAAAATGGGGATAAGATCCTCAGACTGTGGGACTGTCCGATGTGATTCCTTTAACCTATACCAGTTCTCAGGCAAACAGGTAAACCCTTAATACCACTATTAATACTAGTAGCAAAAAACTAAGGAAAGCGGAAGGAAACTATAAAACTTAGTCTTTGGGTGGGTGTCAGTAGATTAGCTCGCAGTTTGAGGAGTTGGTAGATTCCCTGAAAATACACAGAACGTGAATAGTCTTGATCTTCTCCTCCTCCAAGACATACGAGGAGAGATTACACTTGGAGCTGTGCTCATTAAGCAGTTGATATTCGCCCCACCCTCAGTTTCACATCTCTCATGTGAATAGCCAAAATGTATTTTCACGTCATCTCCCCTGCTAGACTATATGCTCCTTATGGGCAGGGGATATGTCTACCAACTTGGTTGTATTGCACTCTCTCAAGCGCTTAGTACATCACTCTGCATCCAGCCACCGCTCTATAAATACCATTGACTGATTAATCAGGCTCCTTCATCCTGGAAGAACCTTCCTGATCATTTCAAATGGGCTCCTCTGTCATGCATAAACCCACTACCGTTTCCCATTTCATGCACTCAATCAGTGGTGTGTATTGAGCGTGCATTAAGAGTACAGCAACGTACTAAGCGCTTGGGAGAGTGCAAAAGAAGTCAAATGCATTTTGCCTGTCCTCAAGGAGTTTACAGTGTCCCTCCTGGCCCTCCTTTTCAAAGCAGTATCCCGGCTCCGCCACTTGTCAGCTGTGTGACTTTGGGAGAGTCACTTAACTTCTCTGCGCCTCAGTTCCGTCATCTGTAAAATGGGGATTAAAGCTGTGAGCCCCACGTTGGACTGCCTATCTTGTATCTACCCCAGCATTTAGAACAGTGCTTAGCACATAGTAAGTGCTTAACAAATACCATTATTATTATCATCATCATCATCACTGGTCCTATCCTCCTCAGCTGCAGTTCACCCAGCTCAGATCAGGTCTCTTTTTTTTTTTTCATTCAAGTCGCAGACATTTGAATAGCAAAGAGCACCATACATGGGGAGTTCCCCTAATTTCCATAATGCTGAAAATGCCTCAGTTACTTCTCCAAATTAGCGGGTGAGTAGGAACTACCAGTTAGCTTAAAGAAAAAAAGAAAAAAAAGACAGAGCATTCTGCCAGTAGTCAAAAGCAGCAAAAACTTCAGACCTGATATTCAAAATATCTTCCTACTAGCATCTCCTCTTTTCCTCTATTGCAACTCCAGGCTTCTCTCCTCAGGAAACTTATCCCAATTAATGCCACTCCATCAGCAACACCCATGTCAGACCTGCCTTAATGCTTTCTCATCAACGCTGGATTTGTCCCTATATGTATATACATTACGTTGATTCTCTGCATGTCTTATTTTCCCTGTTCAATTTAAAAAGTTACATTCAACTCACAGAAATGGCTCCTTTCTCATGAAGGCGCCCATGGTAAGTGTTCGATGAGTATGACTGATTGAAGGTGACATCTTTTTCTGTCCTCACAACAGCAGCCTGAGGAGAAAATGCAGCTGATGGTTATTTTCTACCATATTTTTGAGGTCTCCAACTTTTTTGTTGCGTGACTGGGTTGTATTATGTCAGTGATATGTTGATGGGATTCTTGCTATATCCAGCAAGGAGAGAAAAAGCCTAGAATTTGCATTTATTGTCTTTTCTATGATCCCTGGATTACCTTGTTCTCAAGAGCACTTCACTAAACTGTAAACTCCTTGAAGTCGGGGATCGTGTTTACCAACTCTGTTGTACTGTACTCTACCCAAACGCTTAGTTCAGTGTTCTGCATACAGTCAGCTTAGCGCTTAGTACAGTGCTCCGCACACAGTAAGCGCTCAAAAAATACGATTGATTGATTGATACTACTGGTTGATTATGTGCACATAGTCCTGGGCCAAGCACATGCTTTAGCTATGTTCCGTGAAGAGCGAAATCATCCAGGGAATTAGCCAATTGTCCTGGGAAGCCTATGGTTATCCTACCATTCCCACGGAGAGATCAGTGACAAAAATCCATGGCAGTGACTTCTTGCCAGATCCATTATCTGGCAAAGATTTGAGGCCTGGGTGAATAGGTCCTGACTACTTCTAGAGTGTCTCCTCACCTTACTACACTATAATACAGTCACAGATAACGAAGGCAAAAAATACATATTACGCGGACACACCCTTTGTTTTAATGCCTTTGCCTTCAGCCATTTCCCGAGTCCCTATTCCTTCATGAGGTTTGCAATCCAAGTTGGAGGGAGAACAGATATTTAATCTCAATTTTAAGGATAAAGAAATTGAGGCACAGAGAGGCTAAGTGACTTGCCCAAAGTCACAGCAGGGAAGTGGCTGAGTCAGGATTAGAATACAGGTCTGCTGTCTCCCTGTTCCTTATTAGCCATCACTAGGACTGGTGAGAAGTTCTATTTTATTTTGTTAGTATGTTTTGTTTTGTTGTCTGTCTCCCCCTTCTAGACGGTGAGCCTGCTGTCGGGTAGGGACCGTCCCTATATGTTCCCAACTTGTACTTCCCAAGTGCTTACTACAGTGCTCTGCACAAGTGCTCAATAAATATGATTGAATGAATGAATATGTCCCCAATTTGTACTTCCCAAGCGCTTAGTACAGTGCTCTGCACACAGTAAGCGCTCAATAAATATGACTGAATGAATGAATGGTCTTTGGAAGCATCTAAATGTAAACTTTTAGGCTGCTTCTCATTGTTGTATCTGTCTTTGGAGCAACTGAAGTCACCTTGATTCTGAATGCTACAAGGGGGTATTTAACACACACACACACGCACACAGCGCTGGTCTTCTGGACTGATTTCAGAAAGTGGATTGCTTCTTCTTGACCTACTTCAGCCTGAGACGCACTGAAACTATGAAACTCCTCTGTGAATCATTTACATGCAGGAAACACTCCCACACATACTTAGAAATCTCACAGACTTGCTGCCGCTGGCTAGGTATATGGTCAAGTCCTTTCATATTTAATAAGAGCTTTATCCTTCGTCTCTCTGCACTCCCTTGGGAATAGATTCCACAGCCTGCCTGGTAAATCAGCTTTCCCTTCTGCACCCCGAGCTGATTTTATGGTCGCCAAATGCAGGCCACTAGATTTATGTCCTTAAACTAACAGAGAAAGCTTCCCTGCTTACCATTTAGTTGGGGCAGCCCTTGGTTTTATAGGCTTGTTGGAGTAAGTAATTATTTTGGTAATACCGGGGCCCCCTTTATTGAGTCATAAATGCATCCTGGATGACTCTGAATAACAAGCCAGCTCTTTCCTTCGGGTCTAATGGGCAATCCTCTGTAGCCGGAGCCTACTTTGCTCACAGTTTTTTTTTTCCTCTTTTTTTCCCCCCTCCCTCTCCCTAGAAATAGCCTATGGAAGCATGTGAGGGGAAAGAGGATCAGATAATTGGGATCTTTAAGATGGTTATTATGAAAAATGTTCTGGAACCGATTCAAATACCAATCAGAAACCACATTGTTCAACTAAATCACTTTCAGATGCCACGTAAGATACAAAACACAATTACTCCCAGTTTAAAAATATAATGTTCCTTAAAAAAAAACCCCCACCATTTTATTTTATTATGATTTTTTTTTAATCTTTCTTGGCCGGAGTTCGGACCCGTCACAGATGATCTACAAGTTTCTGCCATCTCCTCTGGATTCGGATCCTACGGACTTCACCGTAATGTATTTAAAAGTTCCGTAAAATGGATATGACGGTTGTTTTCTTTGTGTATTACAGAAATATACAGAGTTCAGGGGCTTCATGACTGCACTTTGGGCATGTATGCCATTAAAAGAATGAAAAAAACATGATGGCCAAGTGCTGTATTAAAATCCCATTAGAAATGCTGGCAGGAGATTATGGTCCCAGTCTCTTTTATCTGACAGGCGTCAGTTTAGTAAATCTTTTTTTTTTAATCTCCTTCCAATTCTTTACATAGCCACAGGATGTCTGTGTGTTTTCTTTGCCACCAGAAAGGCCAACATTGGTAGGTTTTTGAAGACATCTCAAGCACTGTGACCTACTCGGACCAGGCGCTCACCTGGGCTGGGTTGAGCAGATATATCTATTACAAGAGGAGACCTTTCTTTTCATTCATTCATTCATTCCATCATATTTATTGAGTGCTTACTGTGTGCAGAGCACTGGACTAAGCGCTTGGGAAGTCCAAAAAGGCAACATATAGAGCCGGTCCCTACCCAACAACAGACTCACAGGCTAGAAGGGGGAGACAGACAACAAAACAAGATCATGTGTTAAAAAAATAGTACGGTCTTGTAGAAAGAGCCCGAGCCTGGGTGTCATAGGACCTGGGTCCTAATCTTAGGTCCGCCACTTGTCTGTTGGGTGACTTTGGGAAAATCACTTCACTCCTCTGGGCCTCAGTTCCCTCATCTGTAAAATGGGGATTGACTGTGAGCTCCATGTGGGACGTGGACTGAGTCCAACCTAATTAGCCTGTATCTACGCCAGCACTTTCTGGCACAGAGTAAGCACTTAAATGCCATTAAAAAAATATTTAAAAAAAGTTGCTTAGCTTCTCTCCGCCTGTTTCCTCATCTTCCTTTCCCTTAGACTATGCATCCCATCAGAGAAAGGGACTGTGTCCAAATAGTGCATCATCCTCAGTGCTTAGCCCATAAGTAAACATTTTAGTACCACAATTATTATAATTATTACAAGTTGCCAACTTGTACTTCCCAAGCGCTTAGTACAGTAAGCGCTCAATAAATACAATTGATTGAATGAATGAAAGTGCAAACTTTTACCTGATGCATCAGCGGGAGAGGGCAAAGAAGGAAAGCGGACCAAATGCCTACAGGGAAGGGACTTCTGGAGCAGGGATTTTGTAGAATGAGACTCAAGTCCATTGTGTTCTCTCCGGAAGCGAACAATCGTAAGGGGATGTGTGAACCCCTTGAAGGCCAGAGACTGTATCTGATTCCCAACTCCATATTCTTTCTCAGCATTAAGTACTGTGCCTATCACATAGTAAGAGTTTAATAAATACTATTACCAGATGAGAAAGGAGAAGCTCCAAAATCAGCATTTTGGAAAATGGAGCAAAGGGGAGGTTAACAATGGCCTGTCTTTAACTTCCCCTGCTTGACGGAGGAGGGAAATGGAGCTGATACACAAGCAGGATACTCGGGACCTGCTGCTATTTGGACACGGTACTCCGGGAAATCAAATAATATACCTCAGCAGAGCAAGTCGTGGATGGGAGAGACTTTGAGGAAGGAAGTACAAAGGAATTGAGGATGCTACAGTAGGAGGAAGCATTAAGATTCAAGGCTGATGGGGCCAGAGGTAGTATCCCTAAGAGCAACAGCAAAGAACGCAAATGTCTAGCGAGAGAAACATTGAGAAGAATCGAACTGCCAGTGGGATGAAATACAATGATTCGTTGTAACAGAGTATTGTCTTGTGGATGTAAAACCTTATTCAAAGTCAACTATGAATACTGGAAAATGGAGGGGAAAAGTGATGTGGAAAGCACAAAGATGGGGTAATTGGCCTATATAACCTACACAATCTAAGCAGATTGGACACAGTCCCTGTCTCTCATGAGGCTCATATCAATCAATCAATCAATCGTATTTATTGAGCGCTTACTATGTGCAGAGCACTGTACTAAGCGCTTGGGAAGTACAAATTGGCAACACATAGAGACAGTTCCTACCCAACAGTGGGCTCACAGTCTAAAAGGGGGAGGGAGAACAGGTTTCTCATCCCCATTTTTATACATTAGGAAACTGAGGCAGAGAGAAATTAAGCAACATTTTTTTTAAAATGGTATTTGTTAAGTGCTTACTATGTTCCAGGCTCTGTACTAAGTTCTGGGGTAGAGACAAAATACCAGGTAACTACTCAATTTTCTCTTCATCTCTCTCAGTATCAATGCGGAATATATATAGACAGACCCCTCACCCATGTTCTGCCTCTGGCTTCTGGCTCGAAACTCCCTCCCTGTTCACATCCAACAGACCATTAATCTCCCCATTTTCAAAGACTGATTGAAATAGCACATCTGCTAGGAGGCCTTTCCTGACAGACTTCCTTTCCCTATTGCCTCTCCCTTCTGCATTGCCCAAGCTCTTGGATTCATACCCTTTATTCACTTCATCCTCAGTCCCACAGCATTTAGGTCTGTCTCCCCCCTAGACAAGAAGCTCCCTGTGAGTAGGGAATACATCTACCAACTCTTATGTTGTATCCTCCCAAGTGCTTAGTGCAGTGCTCTGCATTTAATGTGCTCAATAAATGCAATGGATTGCTATATAGAGGTACTAATCACTACTCTAGACAAGGACAGTTTAGTCATGTCAATTTTTAATGGAGCTGTATAAGAAAAATTAGACACTCTTGGTCTAGAGAAGCAGCGTGGCTCATGGGCTTTGGAGTCAGAGGTCATGGGTTCAATTCCCAGCGTCACTTAGCTTCTCTGTGCCTCAGTTAGCTCATCTGTAAAATGGGGATGAAGACTGTGAGCCTCCCATGGGACAACCTGATCACCTTGTAACCTCCCCAGTGCTTAAAACAGTGCTTTGCACATAGTAAGTGCTTAACAAATACCATTATTATTATTATTATTCAGGTTAAGATGTAGCCTAGTTATAACAGATTGATACAAAAAGCGATAGAAAATTTAGTCATCACCTGGTAAATCTGACTGATTTTACCACCCAATCTGCATGAATAACCTCTCAAAAGTAGCGTCCCAGGGACTTTTGATTTCACATTGTCTTATTGATTATCTAAACCATCCAAATTCTTCAGATAATTGCTCAACACATTCCTCTGATTTTGCTAATTAGAAAATCCATTCCCCTTCTAAAGGGTTTCACCATCCCATTGCCCATTTTTCACGAGTTCTGTTTTCTCTACTGCATCTGTTTTGCTGGATTCCTTATTGTCAATTTATTGGCTATTTGCTCATTGGTTTCTCAGTTTTCCTATTGAAATGTTAAGCAGCAAGAAGGAAGGAGAAATGTGAACAATTAGGAAGTTAAGGATTCTTTCAAAAACGGTAATGACTACAATAAGTAGGGGAATAATCGGAAAATGTGAACTATTAGAGATCAGCATGTTAAGAAGACTTAAGCTTAATCACTTCTGAAATGCTATGAGAAAAGATATGCTAGAAATCAGGAAACCTGCAAAAGAGATATCAATCTTCAAAAACGGTAAGATGAGCCTAGAAATTGCAGCAGAGATGATCTGATGTAAATTCCTAGGAAATAATGGAAGGCATATTGCGAAAAAAAAATCCGGAGACATCCAAAGAGTAAGGAAATTGAATGTCATAAGTCACATTATTTTTTGTAGGATAACTCATGCCAGGAAAATTAAATTGTTCCTTTTCTTTTGGAGGGAATTAAAAGATTAGTGAATGGGGGAGATAGAATGGATGTTATTAGGGAGTCTGGAGAATATGTGTTCAGATCTCACAAAACTTTACCTTGTTAATTCAATCCGATAATTACAATTGACATGGAAAAAAGTGTTTTCTAGTGTCTGAGCACGGGTAGAAAGACTGTGAACCCAGATCAGGGAGGAAGGACAAGCACTTGCCTTTGGGAGGCACAACAGTTTCAGTTCTTTCCTTTTCAGCATTTTTATTAATGCTCTGGAAGAAGACATCTAGAGCCCACTGATTCCCAAACTAGATCCATCTGTCGATTTAATTGGAGTAAATCCTGGACAAGGCAGGACTACTTGGAAGGATCTATTCCTCACCTTACTTGGAGACCCTTGGAGTCCATGGACGTGTAGAGGTCTGTATTGGTGGTTTGGAATTCCCCACCCTGGAGACCCTCCAGCCTAGAATAGAATAACCACAACAATCCAGCCTGTCCAACTGGCTCCTCTAATCAATCATTCAGTCGTATTTATTGAGCGCTTACTGTGTGCAGAGCACTGTACTAAGCGCTTGGGAAGTACAAGTCGGCAACACATAGAGACAGTCCCTACCCAACAGCGGGCTCACAGTCTAGAAATGCCAACTTGCTGTACCTCAACTTCATCTATCTCATGGTGGGCTCCTTACCCACATCTTCTGTCTGGCTTGGAACTCTCTCCCCCTTCATATATGACAGACCATATCAGTCTGGGAAGGCCTCCTGGAGGAGGTGAGCTCTCAGTAGGGCTTTGAAGGGAGGAAGAGAGCTAGCTTGGCGGATGTGCGGAGGGAGGGCATTTCGGGCCAGGGGGAGGACGTGGGCCGGGGGTCGACGAGAACGAGGTACAGTACGTATTTCTGACCCACCCACTAGACTGAAAGCTCATTATAGGCAGGGAACAGGTCTACCGACTCTGCTGTGTTGTACTCTCCCAAGAACTAAGTACAGTGTTCTGCACGTGGTAAGTGCTCAATAAATGCCACTGATTGATTGATTTGATTGCTTGGTTGCTCCTGGGAAAGCTTACAATTTTGCACTGAAGTATGAAGAAGGAGATCAGCTCTCTCAATCAATCAAGCATATTTATTGAGCGCTTACTGTGTGCAGAGCACTGTACTAAATGCTTGGGAAGTACAAGTCGGCAACACATAGAGACAGTCCCTACCCAACAGCGGGCTCACAGGCTAGAAGGGGGAGACAGAGAACAAAACCAAACATACTAACATAATAAAATAAATAGAATAGATATGTACAAGATAAATAGAGTAATAAATATGTACAAACATATATACATATATACAGATGCTGTGGGGAAGGGAAGGAGGTAAGATGGGGGGGATGGAGAGGGGGACGAGGGGGAGAGGAAGGAAGGGGACAGCTTAAACCACCTGATAATCGGCATTTGGGTAAATACCAAAGTCAGATGTGCCTTCTCAGCTCTCAGTTGGTTTAAGGTTACAGATGTGTATATATCTGTGTGTGTGTGTGGGGGGGGGGGGGGGTGTCTGTAATTGTGTTTTGTAATAATAATAATAATAATGATAATAATGATGGCATTTGTTAAGCGCTTCCTATGTGCAGAGCACTGTTCTAAGCGCTGAACTTATGCATCTATTGGATCTATTCTTTCACTCCTTTACCTACTGAATATTCAGCAATGTGTGTTCATATTTATTGAGCGCTTACTGTGTACAGAGCACTGTACTAAGCACTTGGGAAATACAAGTCGGACAGTGTGTCAGACTCGATTGGCTTGAATCTGCCGCAGGGCTCAGTACAGTGCTAGACACAATACTTAGCACTTAATACCACTATTATTATAAGATGGGATCCTTGTTCTTGAGGAGTTCATAGTCTGCAAGGCAAGGCAAGATGAATTGGGTTGAATTTCACCAAAACTGGGAATACGATGACCCTTGAGGAGAATAATTATAATAATCAATCAATGGTATTTATTGAGTGCATACTGCATGGAAGTTAAGCAATTGGGAGAGAACAATACAAGAGAGGTGGTAGACATGTTCCCTTCCCACAACGAGCTTACATTCTAGAGATAATAATTATAGTGATATTACCCAGTTTGTATCCTATGAGTGCACATTTTATTCTCATAAAGACATAGTTTTAGAATAAGCAAACACATGGTGAAAGAATTAACTGACATACCGATATGAGCCATAATATGTCGCTCTTCAAAATACTTCTCCCAAAACATGCCTTTCCAACCATTTACACTCTCCCATTGGGGAAATACAAAACAACATCCAATAAATGGGGGAAATAAAAATAAACCCAAAGTAGAAGTAGACGTTAAAAGGGCCGCTACGAGAAAGTATCTTTTACGGGCTCGGCCTCTACAATGGCATTATTCAGCCATGAGAGCCGAACACCCCAGAAAAGGTCAGAAGCTACTTCGAACGAGTGTGCATTGGCCCCAAAGCAAGCAACCTTCTCCCATCCAAATAAAATGAAAAATGTGACCTTTTGTCTGGCGGGCTCAGATTTCTCATATTTTTTTTAAAGTAACACTCTCAAATGGATAAACCGCGCTGGCCGGATCATGCCAGGGACTCATGTTAGAGCTCAGCCCCAACCCTTCCAGGAATTTGTTATTGACTTCAGGGGGAGAGTCATTAGAATGGCTTTAAGCTTTTTCAGGTTGTAACCAGGGTTACTTGGCAGGTCACAGGATTTCATTAGAACAATTCTGCAGTGCCACATAAAAGGCTTCTTCCACTGTGTAAAAAGGCACCAACCCAACCTCCTTCACTGACTCTAAAAGAATCTCCACGACCATAAAACTGTAGGTCAGTTTTTTAATTCTTATTAAACTCCCACTTGTCCACAGCAGGATTTCTTTGAGGCCCCTAGCTCACAGGCCCACACTAATTTTCATGGCTGTATTAGTGTGACTTGCAAAGGATTCCTCCTTTTAAGTGTTTAGCCTGGGTTGCTTTGCTTCATCTCAGTTTCGAAAGGGGTGCGGGACACCTCGTTTTCTAGTTTCCTTTAGTAGCGGGCTCCTCATTTTAGCTTGGCCTCCTCTGGGTCCCAGATCCTGTGAAAGTAAAGGCTATCGGAAAGATGCGTGTCATTGCTCTAGCTCTGGGAAGTTAGTAATCACAGAATTTAAGCGCTTACTGTGTGAAGAACAATCAATCAAATCGTATTTATTGAGCGCTATGTGCAGAGCACTGTACTAAGCGCTTGAACACTGTACTAAGTGCTGGGAGAGAACACACAGTTGGGAATTAAACACGGGCCCTGTCCTCTGGGGGCTCACGATCTAAGTTGGGTGGGAAAATATTACTTGATGAAACTATTAAAACTTCATTTCTCCCCACCCAGATTTTTAAGACAGGTGCAGAAAAGGCCTCTCCTTTTGAGTCGGTCACTCAATCGATGCTATTTATTGAGAGCTTACTATGTGCCAAGCACTGTCCATCCTGTTGTGGGAAGGATTGTCACTCTATTGTTGTATTGTACTTTCTCAAGTGCTTAATACAGTGCTCTGCACAGAGGTAAATGCCTAATAAATATGATTGAATGAATGAATAATATAGCCATTGGTTTATGCATGCCTAATTTATGCCTACGTGGTCTACAGGGCTAAATACACCTTCTTGAGGTGTCTCATTTAGAGCAGAGTTACTTGTATGTGGAGAAGACCTGCCATAGCATAAGTGCAGCCAGAAGTCTAGACAGTGGGCACATCTTTTATTAATCAGGAGACGAAATATACATAAGCAAGAGGGGGAGTGGTAGCCCCACAATTACTATCTTCTGATGATATAGAATCCATGTGTGACACCAAAGGCACGTCAACACAGTGGGAATTAGTTGCCCAACAGCCTGCAAAGAAACAGTCAATTCTGTCCTCTTACAGGCTAGGCCAAGGCAACTTTCCAGTTGTCCCAGGGATCACCCCTTTGGTCAATCAATCAATCGTATTTATTGAGCGCTTACTATGTGCAGAGCACTGTACTAAGCGCTTGGGAAGTACAAATTGGCAACATATAGAGACAGTCCCTACCCAACAGTGGGCTCACAGTCTAAAAGGGGGAGACAGAGAACAAAACCAAACATACTAACAAAATAAAATAAATAGAAAAGATACGTACAAGTAAAATAAATAGAGTAATAAATATGTACAAACATATATACATATATACAGGTGCTGTGGGGAAGGGAAGGAGGTAAGATGGGGGGGATGGAGAGGGGGACGAGGGGGAGAGGAAGGAAGGGGCTCAGTCTGGGAAGGCCTCCTGGAGAAGGTGAGCTCTCAGCAGGGCCTTGAAGGGAGGAAGAGAGCTAGCTTGGCGGATGGGCAGAGGGATTGGGGGCATTCCAGGCCCGGGGGATGACGTGGGCCGGGGGTCGATGGCGGGACAGGCGAGAACGAGGTACGGTGAGGAGATTAGCGGTGGCAGAGGAGCGGAGGGTGCAGGCTGGACTGGTCACTGAGAAGCAGCACGGCGCAGCGGATAGTACAAGGTCCGCGGCGTCAGAAGGTCACGGGTTCTAATCCTAGCTCCGCCGCGTGTCTGCTTTGTGACCTTGGGCAAGGCAGCTCACTTCTCTACACCTCAGTTACCTAATCTGTAAAATCAATCCATCAATCGATCGTATTTATTGAGCGCTTACTGTGTGCAGAGCACTGGACTACACGCTTGGGAAGTCCAAGTTGGCAACACATAGAGACGGTCCCTACCCAACAGTGGGCTCACAGTCTAGAAGGGGGAGACAGAGAACAAAACATAGTAACAAAAATAAATAGCATAGATATGTACAAGTAAAATAAATAATGGGGATCGGGACTGTGAGCCCCATATGGGACAGGGACTGTGTCCAACCCGATTTGTTTGGATCCACCCCATCAATCGTATTTATTGAGCGCTTACTGTGTGCAGAGCACTGTACTAAGTGCTTGCACTGTACTAAGCGCTTAGTACTTAGTACAGTGCCTGGCACATACCACCTTACATGCCAGATTACCCTTTAATAAGTCAGGCCCCAGGCCCATGTACTGCATTACTTCAGTGCATCTGCTGTTGTCTCCTTGCTGTTGGGGACATTTAAAAGGGCTAAGAGCCCCCTCTTACCCTGCTCCTGGGTAGCTCTAGAAGATACCAAAAGTAGAGCAACAATAGTAATAATAATAATGGCATTTATTAAGCATTTACCATGTGCAAAGCACTGTTCTAAGCGCTGGGGAGGTTACAAGGTGATCAGGGTGTCCCACGGGGGGCTCACAGTCTTAATCCCCATCTTTCCAGATGAGGTAACCGAGGCACAGAGAAGTAAAGTGACTTGCCCAAAGTTACACAGCTGACAATTGACAGAGCCGGGATTTGAACCCACGATCTCTGACTCCAAAGCCCGGGCTCTTTTCCACTGAGCCAAGACCCAGGGCCAACAGAAGGGATGGGAGTTTCTACATCTTTGATCCAGGGCCACCTAGAACCTTTGGCGGCCCTGGGCTTACCGCCATTTCATGGCCTGAAAGGAAAGATGTGAGCAAGCAGGATTACTTCATCAATCAATCAGACGCATTCATTGAGCACTTACTATGTGAACAGCACTCTATTAAGCACTTGGGAGAGTACAGTCTAAGAGTTAGTAGCCACGCTCCCTGGCCACAGTAAGCTTAGTCACCACTCTAACACTTCCACCTTGAACCACCTCCTCTCAGGATCACACCCAGGATGTGTCTTTGGTTTTGGGTTCTAGTGAGGTCCTGCTGATTTGGCACTTCAGTCCCACCATGACCACTTCACCTGCCTCCTTGCTGACCTCCCCGCCTTCCGTCTGTCCCCACTCCAGTCCATACTTCACTCTGTTGACCAGATCATTTTTCTAAAATACTGTTCAGACTATGTCTCCCCACTCCTCGAGAATCTCCAGTGGTTACTCATCCAACTCCACATCAAACAGAAACTCCTCCCATCAGCTTTAAAGCCTCCTCCTCCTTCATTTCTTACAACCCAGCCCTCTCATTTTGATCCTCTAATCCAATCTAGTCACTGTGCCCAGATCAAGCGCTTAGTACAGTGCTCTGCACAGAGTAAGCGCTCAATAAATACGACAATGAATCGCATCTATCTTGCTATTGACCCTTGTCCTCATCCTCCCTCTGGCCTGGAATTCCCTCCCCTCTACAGATCTGATAGACCACCCTTCTCCCCTCCTTCAAAGTCTTCTTAAAATCATATCTCTTCCAGGACGAGTTCTGCGACTAATCCCTCATTTCCTCTACTCCCATCTAGGTTGCCCTTGCATCTTTAAGTACCTGATATTCACCCCACCCTCAGCCCCCACCATTTATATCCATATTGGTAATTTATTTTCATATCTGCCTCCCACTCTAAATTGTAAGCTCCTTGTGGGCAGGGAACGTGTTGACCAACTCAGTTGTACTCCGTCAAGCACTTAGCACGGTGGTCTGCACACCTTAAGTCCTCAATAATAGTAATAATAATAATAGCATTTATTAAGCGCTTACTATGTGCAAGGCACTGTTCTAAGCACTCAATAAACACCAATCAATCAATCGTATTTATTGAGTGCTTACTGTGTGCAGAGCACTGTACTAAGCGCTTGGGAAGTACAAGTTGGCAACATATAGAGACAGTCCCTACCCAACAGTGGGCTCACAGTCTAAAATACCACTGATGAAGGGAGAGGGGGGAATGTGGGTAGAGCCCAGTGCAACTAATAGAGCCCACCCCTAATCCTGAATGGTGGGGGATCGAACAACAGAATGGGATATCGCCTTGGGTGCTGGCACCATTGCAAGAAAAGATGATGACATAGATGCCAACTCATGGTACCCTTATGAATTGAGCTTGGCCCAGGTTGTTGGGAATGTGTGCGTGCACACGTGTGTATTGTGCTTACACATCACACAGTGTCTCTCTCGCTCTCTCCCTCCCTCCTCCTTCAAAGAACATGACCAGACTGGGGGTAAAAAGGCCGCAGAAGAGTTGAGGCTGACGGGACACGAGTCTCCTCCTTCCTAGCCTGAAATTCAGGGGGTTGCTGCTAGTTGAATTCAATCCCTCTAATACTGAATTAAATCACATTTCTTCAGCTAAGCCTCCAGTTGTTACGGTTGGCATCGGAGGGGGCCTGTCGGGTGGCTTTTCCAGTCAGACGGTCGGTGGGGGTCGAGTTAAGAGTAGTGTGAGGGCAAGGCAGAGTCGTGGCATTGAGACTGTGGTAGGAGAGGCAGCTGAAGGGAGAGGGGCCCTGGGGAGATTGCGGGAGGAGAGGCAGGAGAGCCATATCCCCGCTTGGTTTCCGGAAAAGGTTTTCCTAAAAGGTTTCAACAAGATTCTTTTCCAGGCTTACTTGGAGGGTCCATTTGCTCAAATATCTCTTAAACCATGGCAGGGACTGTGTCCGATCTGATTATCTTGGATCTCTCCGGTGTTCAACACAGTGTAAGAACTTAATACCCTAATTTTTATCCATACTGTGAGACCTGTGCTTTGATCCAATTTTTTTATTTTGCTCTTTTATTTGGTTATTGGCTTTGTCTCTTCACTTCTCCCTTTCCCTCTCCAGTATTTATGTTTTTACTGAAGCCCTTTTGGTTCCATCACAATGTAGGTAGGGGCTGTGACTAGACGCAGTCAGCCACAAAGGGTGGGGGACTGGAGAGCGAACCCCTAGGCTAGGAGAAAATGAAATGGTGGGAGGAAAATTTTTTTCTAGGGCCACCAAATCCCACCTAAAGCCAAGCAGTCCATTCAGAGTTCCACTGCTCTGGTTTCCAAGATCAACATTATTATTGGATTTGAAAATCATGAGTTCCAGGATTTTTTTTAAAAAAAGAAAGCACTAGTGATGCATGGCATAGACGGGACCAGTTTCAGATGCTAAGTGAGTGTGGCCATTGTCTCGGGGCATCATCATCATCATCAATCGTATTTATTGAGCGCTTACTGTGTGCAGAGCACTGTACTAAGCGCTTGGGAAGTACAAATTACTTGGGGCACACAAACGGGGATGGTGGGGGGTGGCTGAGGGACATGGGATGAGAAGCAGTATAGCCTAGTGGAAAGAGCACAGCCTTCGAAGTCAGAGAGCGTGGGTTCTATTCGCGGCTCTACTACCTGTCTACTCTGTGACCTTGGGCAAGTCACTTTATTTCTCTGTGCCTCAGGTCCCTCATTTGTAAAATGGGTATTAAGACTATGAGCTCCATGTGGGTTGTATCTACCCCAGTGCTTAGAGCAGTGCAGGGCACATAAGGGCTTAATACCATTATCATTATTAATAATAATGGGGACAGTGGCAGGAGTCAAACATTTGACACTTCTCACTTGTTGGAAGCAGTATTTGTGGCACAGAGACCTTGATGGGGGAACTCAATGGCTTTTGAGCAAGGAGATAAGAGGCAAGTTAGTGATCCTCCCTGAGAAATGTTCCATGTTCAGCAGTTCATTGGGCTTCCATATGACATTACAGAATGCTCTGGGCAGGGAATCTGCACGCTCCCAAGTGCTCAGTACAGTGCTGAGCACACAATAAGTGCTCAATAAATATGACTGACTGACAGAATGGCCTAGTATGGAATTTTTTCCCTGCCTCAAGGTGGTAAATGGTTGAAGTCATCCCTGACAATGTCCATCTCATAAGTGGGACAGAGCATGCCTGGATACAGTTGTCCCGGAGTTAATGAGCTCATTGACAACCGGAGTTAATGAGCTCATTGAGGGCAGGTGATGTGTCTATTATTGTACTGTACTCTCCCAAGCACTTAGTACAGTGCTTTGGACACAGTAAGCGCTCAATAAATACCACGGAATGAATGAATTAATGAATGAGCAGCAGAACCGGGCTTGAGGGTGAAGAACTGGGAGAAGCGAGTAACCTACAAGCCCTCCTCTAATAGAACAGTGAGACCTGAAGTTCCAGCAGCAAAGTTGGAGCAAAAACGGCTTAGCGGAGCTCTGAGGAGCTGAGTAACTGATACCCAAATACATCTACTAAATTAGGGCAGTATAGCTGGTTTTCAGTTATTCCTTTTAGTGGGTAATAAAGGGGATAAGAATTACTGAAACTCTCCCGTCTCAGTCTCCCACTCCTGTAAACCAATGTTAATCTCTCTCCTCACCCAGACCTTTTTCCAGAGTTGCTACAATGGAGCAAAACTGATTGATTTGAGGTTCTGCTGCTATTAGGACTTCTCATCCCTTCACATTCCGCTTCAGGTGCTAGTAACCCCTGAAATGGCCAATGTGGAGTAAATGAGGGCGAAGGTGAAGCAAAGGGAATGATGGATGGGTAGGCCGTAAATGGGGTAATCAGCCCTTAGAGAGTTGAAACTGTACTTTCTTCAAGAGAAGGGTAAGGAAGATTAAGGTAAGAGATATTTTACAATGAATAGTTTTGCCTGATGTGGAATTGTAGCTTATCTTTCGATCGCACCGCTACTTTCTAGTTCATCATGTCTACCTGGGTCTGATTACACCAGGAAGCCTGAGGACCGGCATATGTTTTTGTGAAGGTGCTATTTATTTGACATTCAAAGTATTCCATAAATCCCGATTTTTCTCTCAGCTGTGGACCTTTTGACTTAACATTATTACTACACTTCGGTTGCATTTATCATCTGAGGCAATTTCAGACATCCCCAAACAAGTCTCCTACACCGTTTGAAAGACTGCTTGAGGTCACGGTTCCCGGCTTTAAATCTTTCTTAATGACTAACCCGGCCCACTCGAAAACTGGCGTGTCAGCAGTGTAGATCCCCACCAAGTTGTCCAATGCAAAGCCAGCCCATGATGGAAATGTTCAAATGTGGTCTATGACGCAACTGTCATCCTCTGCTATCTCAAGTGCGTCCCAGCCTTTTCTGATCTGCTTTTTGTCTTTAGGGCTGGAAGAAATCTCCAGGCAGTAACCATGCTGGATTCTGGGGTTCCTATTACCTTCAGCACTTTGTAAGTTCTCTGCTGTGGCCCTCTAGACTGTAAAACCCTCGTGCATAGGGAAGGCGCCTACTGACTATCACATTGTCTTCTACCAAGTGTTTACTGCAGCGTTCTGCACACTTTAAGCACTCAATACCGTGACTGACTGTCCATTTCTGCTTTTCTGGCAAGACCAAGACATTTTAGAAACCCTATTAAAAATTCTATATACGTTCAGATTGAGGAAACAATCCCCATAATCATCATCTTCATCGTCTCCATTTTACATATGCGGTAACTGAGGCACAGATAAGTGCCTTCTAGACCGTGAGCCCACTGTTGGGTAGGGACTGTCTCTATATGTTGCCAACTTGTACTTCCCAAGCGCTTAGTACAGTGCTCTGCACACAGTAAGCGCTCAATAAATACAATTGATGATGATGTTGCCAACTTGTACTTCCCAAGTGCTTAGTACAGTGCTCTGCACACAGTAAGCACTCAATAAATACGATTGATTGATTGATTGAAGCAACTTGCCCAAGGTCACACAGCAAACAAGTGGCAGAGCCGGGATTAGAACCCAGGTCCTTCTGACTCCCAGGACTGCTACATCCACTGGGCCACACTGCTTCTTGAGACAGTTTCCCTGTCTCTTAAATCATAATTCTCCCCATTCATAGGTTTGAAACATTATCTTTTGCATCCAATTCAGTTTAATTCTGTTAGGTCTCCAGCAGCAACCTTTCCCCGAAGCAAACTGGAAAGAAACTCTCTCTCCTCCTTCGTAGTCTCATATACTCTCCACTGGAATCTATCTATGGCATCTACTGAGAGATTACTATGGGCAGAAAACTTTAGAGAAGCAGCGCGGCTCAGCAGAAAAGAACCTGGGATTTGGAGTCAGAGGTCCTGGGTTCAAATCCCGGCTCTGCCACTTGTCAGTTGTATGACGTTGGGCAAGTCACAACTTCTCTATGCCTCGGTTATCTCATCTGTAAAATGGGGATTGAGACTGGGAGCCCCCCATGGGACAACCTGTGCACCTGGTAGCTTAGAACAGTGCTTTTCACATAGTAATCACTTAATAAATGCCATCATTATTATTATTATTAGGAGACCATAACAGAAACACAATCAAGTGGAATGAGCCCAGATCTGGGAATCAGGAGAGCTGGATTCTAGTCCTGGTGCTGGCTCTAACCTTTGAAGCTATCCTAGACAAATCAATTTACCTCTCTGAGCCTTGGCTGCCTCAACTGTCAAATGGGAAAGCCCTGGAATAAAAGCACCCGATAAATCCAAACTATTATAAGTATGATGGGTGGTTTCCCTTGAAGTGATGAGGACTGCTACCTTTGGATCTGCTGTCTCAAATGCCAAGAGGAAGATGCTTCAATGCTGAAGGTCCATTAACTGAAGGTCTCAGTGAAAGCATGAGTGGTTTGCGTGTCTTGTTTTGGGTCAGACAGCTTATGATTCATAATGAAAGGTTGAAAACCTAGCAGTACAGAACCAAGATCAAGGGTTCTAATCCCCAAAATACATGTCACTAGCAGACCCAGCATGAAAATACTGCTGGGTATATGTTATGTGTCAAGGGGGGAGGAGGAAGAGAGGGAGAGGGAGAGGGAGAGGGAGAGGGAGAGGGAGAGGGAGAGGGAGAGGGAGAGGGAGAGGGAGAGGGAGAGGGAGGGGAGAGGGAGAGGGAGAGGGAGAGGGAGAGGGAGAGGGAGAGGGAGAGGGAGAGGGAGAGAGAGAGAGAGAGAGAGAATATCTTCCAATTTATGGGAACCTCACCCACACATACTTTTCATTTCCTTCTTGAAAACAACATCTATATTTTGTTTATAGTTTTGGATAATTGGGAAAAAATTCATAACGCTGAATAAAAAAAAAGCAGCAGCGTGGCTCAGAGGAAAGAGCCTGGGCTTTGGAATCAGAGGGCAGGGGTTCAAATCCCAGCTCCACCAATTGTCAGCTGTGTGACTTTGGGCAAGCCACTTCACTTCTCTGTGCCTCAGTTACCTCATCTGAAAAATGGGGATTAAGACCACCTTGTAACCTCCCCAGCGCTTAGAACAGTGCTTTGCACATAGTAAGCACTTAATAAATGCCACTATTATTATTATTACTGGATGGATTTACTGTAAATTGAATTAATTTAAATCATGGTCTTGCTTGAGTTATTTTTTTTTTTAATCAAAAGTGCATTCTTGACATTTGACCCAACATGCTATTTCTAAATGTGATAACAAGTGTAGTATTAGCTTACCATCTACCAAGGACCAATAAATACCATTACCAACAAATAGATTAAGGGTGACAGAGGAAAAGGCCAGATTACTACACCTGGAACATTCATTCATTCAATCGTATTTATTGAGTGCTTACTGTGCACGGAGCACTGTACTATGTGCTTGGGAAGTACAAGTTCGCAACATATAGAGACGGTCCCTACCCAACATGGGAATTAAGACTGTAAGCTCCACATAGGACAGGGAATGTATTCAACCTGATTAGCTTGTATCTATCAATCGTATTTATTGAGCGCTTACTGTGTGCAGAGCACTGTACTAAGCACTTGGGAAGTCCAAGTTGGCAACATATAGAGACGGTCCCTACCCAACAGTGGGCTCACAGTCTAAAAGGAGGAGACAGAGAACAAAACAAAACATATTAACAAAATAAAATAAATAGAATAGATATGTACAAGTAAAATAGAGTAATAAATATGTACAAACATATATACATATATACAGGTGCTGTGGGGTAGGAAAGGAGGTAAGGCGGGGGGATGGAGAGGGGGATGAGGGGGAGAGGAAGGAGGGGGCTATCCCAGGGCTTAGTACAGTGCTTGGCACATAATAAGCATTTAACCAATGTCATAAAAAAATTAGGGGTTTTGATCTGATTTGACCAATTGATTCGAAACATTTAGCCAGAATGATGATCAGAGATTCGTTATGGGAAAAGCTCAGGTTAATACTGAAGATAGGAAGAGGGGGTGTCAAGGAAGGTAACCACCAAAGTGTCCCGCTAAGGATTCTTGGAGCTCTGTTAGAAAACTGAATACTTGGCCCAGTACAACATGGCTTATGCTCTTTTCTCCCTCTACATGGAAGTGTGATGTGTGGTACAGGAAATCAACAGTTTCTTCTTCTCTCTGGAAACAGCAGTTGAAAAGAAAGCACTTAGACTGTGAGCCCCATGTGGGACAGGGACTATGTCCAAACTGATTATCTTGTTTCTACCCCCGTGCTTGGTGCAGGGCTGGGCACACAGAAAGAATTTAACAAGAACCATTAAAAAGAGCAGAAATGAATCAGAGGGATCCTCTGTAGGCATCTAGGAATTAAACAATTAGACACGGTCCTACCCACATCCTCCGGCTCCAGACTCAAGCATCTTTCTCTATTCTCCAAGCCTTTGATTTTATTCGTTATTTGTATCTTTTTTGTTTTCTTCTCATGCTGCTGCCAAAGCACTTCGTTACTTGAGAGACAGAAGACCTGGGTGCTATCCAGAAAGCAGTCATTCGAGGCAGGACTAGGCACAGGAAGTGGTTTCCTTAGGACGGGAAAACCACACGGAATTCCTAAAATGGCAATCCCGGCTCATTCTCCCCTCTACCCTGCTCCTTTAGGAGTGGAAAGGGTTTGGGTTCACAGGATTATCTTTTCTAGGAAACTTCTTGGGGTGGGTTCAATGACAAGTCTCACCGCATTCGGACATGGCTGAACGTTTTTCTCAAGGGTGATGCCTATCTGGAGTGTAAACTCCTTAATGGCAGAGATTAGGTCAATTTACTCCACTCTACTCTCCCAAGTGCTTAGTAGAGCTCTCTGCACCAAGTAAGCACTCAATAAATACTACTGATTGAGGATTGGCACATTGGTGGGCCAAAAACCGAGATACAGTATCCAGAAAAAGAGCAAGAAGGATTACGGATGCTCCAGAAGGGTCTTCTTTCGTGGTCTCCTCATTCAAGGGATTTCTGGACAGGGAGGGGGAAAGAATGACTTGAACAGCTATTAGCTCTGCTGTTCTTAGTCCCTTCCCACATTTCCTGGTCCCTGGTGTGGTGAGGCGAAGGGTGGTTGGACAGATTGCTCTCTATCCTCCTCTGTTCATGGCTTCTAAGATAAGACCTTTGAACTTGGAGTTCCTTGAGGGCAAAGAATATGGACTTTGCTTTTTTTATATCCTCTCAAAAGCTTAAGAACGGCAGCAGCGTGGGCTAGTGGATAGAGCACGGACCCGAGAGTCGGAAGGACCTGGGTTCTATAACCCCTGCTCTGCCACTTGTCTGCTGTGTGACCTTGAGCAAGTCATTTATCTTCTCTGGGCCCCAGTTACCCCATCTGTAAAATGGGGATTATGACTGTGAAGCCCATGTGGGGCATGGACTGTGTCCAACCTGGTTAAGTTGTATCTACCCCAGTGCTCAGGACAATGCGTAGCACATAGTAAACACATGACAATTATCTTTTAAAAAAGGCAGCAGCAGCAGTGAGAATCTTTGTGAGTACTTTGTCCACCAGACTGAGATCTGCTCCCAGGCCACCAGGACTTCCCATTTTTGGGAAGAGTCGGGGCTAATGGGAAGAACCTGCAGCAGCAGGAATATGAAGCCTTCTCAAACTTTAAATGTCGGGAAGACTGCGACAGTTATGATTATTGGACTCAGCTAACAGGAGTCTGAAATTCTGCTCCTTTAGCCAAGTCCCCTTGTTTATAAACTCCTTCAGGATTATTTTTGAATTTTATCCTTATGCTTTTTTATGTTGCTCTGGAAATTCTTATCTCATCTTTTCTTATGTGCAGATCACTGATTCCCTCTCTCTTTTGGAGAAAGACCACGTCTTACCCTCAAACATTTTCCCCCAGCACTTAATAGTAGTAATTGCATTTATTTCAGTGGGAGTTCGATAACTACCATTAATTGATTGAGTGTAACCAGATTTCAGTTTAGAGAATACATACGGAATACTGCTGCAGCGTGTCTTCACCTACTCATCGCTTAACTCTGAGGTCACTTAAATGCAGGACAGTGCTTAGCCCTCTCGATGACCTGTTTTCCACAGACAGAAAATCCAGTGGAATTGGGGATAATCCTGACTTTGCAGGACCTGGGCAACCTTAGGTAAAATAGATGGTGCGAGAAGCAGCGTGGCCTAGTGAAGAAAGGGCACGGGTCTGGGAATCAGGAGATGTGGGTTCTAATCCTGTCTCCACCACATTCCCTACTCTGTGACCTTGAGCAGGCCACTTAATTCTTTAGGCCTCAGTTCCCTCATATGCAAAATGGGAATTAAATATCTGTTCTCTCTCCCCCTTAAATTGTGAGCTCGATGGAAGACAGGGACTGTGTTTGATCTAATTGCACTGAATCTGGCCTAGAATTTAGGATGGTACTGGGAAATAACAATAATAATTTTGCTAAGTTTTATATGCAAAGTAGTATACTAACTGCTGGTGTGTATACACAGCAATCAGGACAGACACAGTCCCTGTCCTTCACGGGGTTCACAGCTTAAATAGGACTCCCCATTTTACAGATGATGATACTGAGCACAGAGAAACTGAGTGACTCACACAAGGTCACACAGCACGCAAGTGGCAGAGCTGGGATTAGACCCCAAATTCTCTAATTCCCGGGCCCAGCCCCACTGCACTTGGCCATGCTGTTTCTCGGCACACGGCAAGTCAATCAATGACATTTACTAAGTGCAGAGCACTTTATTAGTGCAGGGAAGGTACAATCCAATAGAGTTGGTAGGCACAATCTCTGCCCAGCAGGAGCTTAGAGTCTACAGAAGAAGCTTAGAGCCTAAAAGCTTAACAAATACTCCCCCTTTTCATTATCACCATTATCATATTTTATCACACTACAGCAAGCATCGCTCATCTGTTCCCATGCATCAGTCCAACTATCCCGGAGACAGCGGAAAGAGAACGTAGCTTGGTCGGCAAGGAGCGTGTTGGCTCAAACCAAGATGAGCCCAGGAATTTTGAGCAGAGCCCTGTCTCCAATTAGAATAGGACAGGCAAAGTGGAAAAAAAATAGAGGTCTTGTGAGCGAGGGCCTTTGGCATCTGCTCGTGGGCCTGTGTGTGTGGGTGTGAGAATGTGAACACATGTGGGCTTCTGCGTACAAGAAAACGTCGATGAATTGGAGGCGGCGGGGGTGGGCGGCTGCACCGAGTTCAACAGAGAAGGTTTATTGTTTGTGCAGCCTGTGGGTCTGCGCGTACACACACATGCTTCCCCGGGTGGCTGGTTGTTTTCTGTGCGGGCCTGGATCTGTGGAAATGGGCTTCTTGGAGAAGGGCCAAACTTCAGAGACGCACGTTGGGCCTCGCTTTAAACTGAGGAGCGGGTCAAAGTTGTTCCCAGTTCCGAAAAAGGGAAAGTTAGGGAAAGATGGAGAAGGACGCGCAGCTTGTACCAGTGGCCAAATGCTTGCTACACTTTCCGGAGGGGTTGATGATCACCGAGGTCAGGGAAGAGCAATCAATCGTATTTATTGAGCGCTTACTGTGTGCGCAGCTCTGTACTAAGCACTTGGGTGACTTCAGTACAACGGAGTTGGTAAGTACGGTCCTCGCCCACAATGAGCTTATGCCGTAATGGCAAGTTGAAAGCAGAAAAAGCCTTAGTAAAAATGGAACTTGAGCTCCTGCTGGGGGTAGTGGACTGAACTAAGTACTTGGGGAAAAGACAACAGATGCACAAAATCGGACCCTGCCTACAAGGAATTTACAGTTTAACCGGGAAAGTAGACATAAAAATATTTACAAATTCAGGAATCAGAGGAAGAAATCAAATACTCATTTTAATATACATATAGCTGGGAATGCTAAGGATATGTAAAGTACATCTGTAAGTGTTATAAGAAGAATTATGATATTTAAGTGCTTATTATGTGCCAATAACTGCTCTAAGCACTGGGGTAGATACAAGATAATCAGGTTGGACACAGCCTGTCTTACATGGGGCTCACGGTCTTAATTCCCATTGTACAGATGAGGAAACAGGCACGGATAACTTAAGTGACTTGCCCAGGGTTACACAGCAGATGAGTGGCAGAGCCGGAATTAGAACCTACATCCTCTGATTCCCGAGCCCATGCTGTGGATGAAAAATTCTGAAAAGTTGTGGAGAGGTGAATCTCATAGATTCATTTCAGTAATCAAGATTAAAAAGATATTTAGAGATGAGGCTCACACCTCTATCTCCTTGCTCCCTTCAAGGGCTAGATTATTTTGAGAGCAGCGATAGCCCTAGCGTGATTTTTCCAAGCATATTATTTCAGGAAATATTGGGATTTTCTGGCATTGTTATTATTAGTTTAATTTAGTTTGGCATTGGGAAATAATAATGATATTTGTTAAGTTCTATAGGCAAAGCATTATGCTATTCCAGTGATTATTCTTACTTTTCTGGCAAAATTCTGGCATTTTTACTGGCATTCAGGAAGGCAGCATCTTTCCTCAAAGCCGTGGCAAATGCCTTTCCCAAAAGTCCCAGTGGCACTCCGTGGTGGGGATCTGCTCCATCCACCAGCCCCATTGGATGCTCTAAGCCCACTGTTGGGTAGGGACTGTCTCTATATGTTGCCAACTTGTACTTCCCAAGTGCTTAGTACAGTGCTCTGCACACAGTAAGTGCTCAATAAATACGATTGATTGATTGATTCTGGTCAGTTATGAAAACCACTGCCAGTCTGGGAGAAGAGTCTGTAATCATGCTCTCCGTCGCTGGCTAAGCCACGGGCAAATTCAGGAGTGGAGAAAGAAAAGGCCGGGCTCCAGTTTGGCAGGGAACACAGGGTCCAAACAGAATTTGGAGGAAAAGGCAGTGCCAATCCTTACCTGCGGTTGCCAGGATGGAAAATCGACAGTTCACGGAGAAACGGAACATTGCCCCCTAATTGGCTCGTCTCTCTTGACAATCTTTGCCAGCCCTCCCAGCTTCATCGACCCTTTCCTCAAGGTTTAACTGAGCTCCAAAGGGCCCAAGGGCCCCTTCAGCTTATTGGGAACTACAGGCATTCGGATGTGGTGGCCCTCAGCCAAAACAGACTGGGCCAAGCCATTAGCCGGCTGATAATGAGTTCCAGAGCCTCCCTGAGAAATTGCACGGGCCTGCTCCTTTTTCAGCAAAACAACAGGCCTCATATTAAACCAGGTGAGGTTGAATATTGCAAAGATGGTTTCAATATGAGGGGAAGCAGAACCAGCCTAACATGCACTGAGATTGAACTAGACTTCAAGCTGGTGGAAAAGACAACCCAGATGAACTGGCCTGTAGGAGAAACCTGTTGGCCAGCATAGGCGGGGCAGAATTAACTCTTGTTTGGAAAAAGAGTCCTGTTGGGATTATCTCATCTCAGGGGAACATTTGATATATGAATATTCTCGTTCATTCATTCAATGGAGTGCTTACTGTGTGCAGAGCACTGTACTAAGAGTACAATATAATAAGCGGACTTATTCTCTGCCCACAGCGAGTTTACAATCTGGGGCGGGGAGGGGGGAGGACAGACACTAATATAAATACATTACAGATGTCTCCATAAGTGCTGTGGGGCTGGAGGTCAGGAGGGATGAATAAAGGGAACAAGTCAGGGTGACACAGAAGGGAGTGCAAGAAGAGGAAAGGAGGGCTTAGTCCGGGAAGGCTTCTTGGAAGAGATGTGCCTTCGATGAGGCTTTGAAGACAGGGAGAGGAATTGTCTGTCAGATTTGAGGAGGGAGAGTGTTTCAGGCCAGAAACAGCGAGAAGAGGAAAGGAGGGCTTAGTCCGGGAAGGCTTCTTGGAAGAGATGTGCCTTCGATAAGGCTTTGATGACAGGGAGAGTAATTGTCTGTCAGATTTGACGAGGGAGAGTGTTTCAGGCCAGAAGCAGGACGGAGGCGAGGGGTCAGCGTCAAGATAGATGAAGTCGAGGAATAGTAAGACTGTTAGCTGGCCAGACCTGGCCATGACCCCCAGGCGCATTCCCCAACCATGTCCCTATGACTCACGGCCAGACTTAACCTCTCAACTGTCATTTGAAATGAATTTGCTAATGATAATAATCAATGATTAAATCTCTTAAGCACTTACTGTGTGCCAAGCACTATACTAAGCACTGGGGGAGATACAAGAGAGTCGGGATGGAGATAGTCCCCGTCCCACGTGGGACTCACAGTTTAAGTATGATTTAATCCCCATTTTAAGATAAGGAAACTGAGGCACAGAAAAGAGAAGTGACTTGCCCGAGGTCACACAGTGGACAAACAGCAAAGCTGGGATTAGAACCCAGGTCCTTTGACTGCTAGGCCCATGCTCTCTACTGGTCCACACGGCTTTGCAAAATCTACCACGCAGGGTTGGAAGGAGTGCAATAATTGTAGTTTGGGAAAAGGGCTCTGCACATAGTAAATGCTCAAAAACTACCATTGAGTGACAGTAATACCAACAACATCAGTTGTGTTCTGCAAAGGAGGGGTCATCAGGAACCCTTGTCAAAGAAAGTGGGGCTCCCTTACCACCTGCTCCAAAGCAGAGGAGACTGACTGTGCTTCCTAAGGAGAGCCAGATGTGAGAGGAAGAGAAGCGGCGGCTAATAGTTTCGATTCTTGGCTCAAGGACCTGTCATTATCTCCCCTCGGGCTGGGAGGGTTCTTTCTTGTAGTATATTCCCCTCCGGAATACCTGTAGGAATCTTAGCGGAGGAGTTCCTGTACAGTAGGATTTATGAGAGGAGAATATACTATAATACCTCTTAAAGGTCAACTGCATCAGGTTTAGGGGGGGAAAAAATCATTTTTTATATACAGGAAATGCGGTCAAGTGGGTAAAAGACTGGGCTGGGAGCCGGGAGACCTGGTTTTTCTCTCTCCCAGTGTTGCTGACTCACTCTGTCATCTTGGACCGATTCACTTTATTTTAATAAACATTTATTAAGTGTCCAATCACTTAACCTCATTCTGCTCTGGTTTCCCCGCTGTTACATAAAGCAATATTCCTGCTTATCTGCTTTCCAGGGAAAGTGGGAGGAGTATCCCTCTTCATTGACCTTCTAGGGACAGTGTGGGGATTGTAATTGGGATGGGAATTGAAGAAAAATGACCTCGAGGCAGTGATCCCACCTTTATTTTGCTTCCCTTCAACAGCTGAAAATCTCAGAGGAAGGATGAATCGCCATCATCCCAGACCTCGAATTGGTTTCCGATTCCACAACTCCTAGATTACACCCAGTCGCTGACTTTCCTTCCATCCGCGCCAGATAGAACCATATTCGGGATTTCAGTTTTATTTTTAAAGCTGCCTCAGAACTTCTGGCAGAGCAGAATACTCTATAGAAACACCTCATTCTCGGTTGCTTTCACTGAATTTCTGCCCATCTTTACCTCCATTTCTATCAATTAATGATAGTGGAGCACTTACTGGGTACAAAGCACTCTTGGGAAAGGACAGAGTTGGTCGACACAATCCCTTCAACTCAATTTAGAAACTAGTGGAGGAGCTTACAGTCTATTTTATAATCGATCAGATTTTTTTATTTCTATCCCTGAAGATGTGTCCAACCCTTGATTTATTCTGGGCACCCTACTGTATAGAAAAAGAACTTTGCTTTTCCTTTATGGTTTTCTCTGGACTCCAGGATCAATCACATGCAGCTGTGCTCATGTCAGAATTCGGGCTTCGAAAGCGTTTAACAGCGGGAGGTTGTCAATACAGTGGGATGTGACCCGCTAATCAGTAATTCTTCATGTCTGTAGGCTTCAAAAAAATTCCTAAAGAAATTTTAAAAAGGCATTTTCTTTTTATAATTCCTGGTGAGGGCTGAGGTCCAGGGATCTGTATTTTTCCTGCATACTAAGACCTCCAAGGGTGGGGAATGTTAGCTTGGTCTGCATTCTTTTGGTGTTAGCCAAGTCATGAACTATAGCACAATTAATTCAGATCTCACACACTGTTGGTGTGGTTGCTAAAACTCTTAAGGCTCGCCTTCTTTGCAGAAGCTATTTTGGAAAACATCTCCCACCCGCAACCTTTGTTTTTGGGACCGCAGGGCCGTCTCTGGCCCAGACTCACTGGCGCGGATTGCCTTTGGAAGAACTCTAGCTTAGCATCCAGAAGATCTTACAGGATCAGTTTTCCATGACCTCATTGACTGCCATCTCCAGCCTTAAACGTGGCTGCCTGAAAATGGGCAGCACACGTGTTGGGGTGTACTTCTTTGTCACGTGGCCAAAAATGTCTGGCAGATGCTCTCAGCCTCTCCTAGCAAATCAGAGAACAAACCCGGAGTTTGTTTCACCCAGTCTGGGATTCATCCCCGTGGAGAGTCACCTTGGAGCTCTGGTCCACATAATTCATTTCTAAATAAGCCTTTAATAATAATAATGATAATGATGGCATGTTAAGTGCTTACTATGTGCAAATCACTGTTCTACACACTGGGGGGGATACAAGGTGATCAGGTTGTCCCATGTGGGGCTCGCAATCTTAATCCCTATTTTACAGATGAGCTGAGGCTCAGAGAAGTTAAGTGACTTGCCCAAGGTCACACAGCAGACGTGGGGGAGCCAAGATTCGAACCCATGACCTCTGATTCCCAAGCCCGGGCTCTTTCCACTGAGCCACGCTGCTTCTCCACTTTAAGAGTGGAGTGGTGTCAAGTCTCAAGTAGAGAATCAGCGAGGCCTAGTGGAAAGAGCATGGGCCTGGGAATAAGAGGACCTGGGTTCTAATCGTCTCTTTGCCATCTGTCTTCTGGGTGACCTTGGGCAAGCCACTTCACTTCTCTGCGCCTCAGTTACCTCGTCTGTAAGATGAAGAGGAAGACTGTGAGCCTTAAGTGGGCCACGGACTGTATCCAACCTGATTAACTTGTATCTACCCCAGTGGTTAGTACAGTACCTGGAACATAGTAAGAGCTTAAATACCATTAAAAAATTTAAAAAGTAGCTTTCCCTGCTCACAACCACCCCTATCTGGACGAGAGCTGTATATTTTCCCGAAGACAGAAGTCTAGACCAGCTGCTAGCGTGCTAGTCTATTTTTCTGTTTGGCATCGGCCAGAGAGTCAAGAAAATGTTGCAGGCTCTAGACCCCGTGGAGCATTCAGGGGGCTCGTGGCAGGTAACACAGAGGACCACCCTACGTAAAACCCCCTTTCTCATTGACACAGATTTTAAAATTCGGCTCTGACACTCCCATTTCAAAATGCTGAGCCAAAAGCATCATCATCAATCGTATTTATTGAGTGCTTACTATGTGCAGAGCACTGTACTAAGTGCCCTAAAGCAGGCCCTAAGATAGCAGTTGCTTTGTGATGCTCTTTAGCAAGTCCAAAAGGGTTGACCACCAATCCTGGTTTAGGTTTCTATTTTTATTAGCGCTGAGAATGTCTGTGGTGGAGAGCAATGGTGAATTTACTCTGACTGGTGGCCAAACAGAATGAAAGGAAGAACAACGAAGTTTGCTAATATGGGAGAGTACAGAAGATCTCCAAGCCTGACATGTCTGAAGGTGGCGGGGGGGCTTACTAAATTTTTTGCTCCCACCCCAACCCCCCAAATTCCTAAGTAGGTCTCACTCCTTCTCTCTTCAAGCCCATGGTCCGATATGCACACTTCAGGGGTGGTGATTGCACAGCTGTTTGGGGGGCTTTCTACCCAGTCAACTTCTCTGGTAAAACCATCTGTCTATTGATAGGCCTGTCTGGCGTTGGCAGGCTAGAAACACTTTCCTGGAAACAGTCAACATAATTACTCAAGATGATTTTTGAGGAGAGCGCGGGGGCAGATGGAGGAGGGGAAGCCAGTTATCTTCGGGATGACTGCTGAGTCTGGCCTCCAGAAGAAACACCCTAGGCAGTTCTCCGAATCCTTCACCATTGATTGCCTAGTCTAACTAGGCATTCCCCCACTTTTGGCTGTTTTACCCCATCTGATCAGTAGTATTTGAGCACCTACTGCCCTGGACTAAGAACTTGGGAGAGTACTAGCGCTTAGAACAGTGCTTTGCACATAGTAAGCGCTTAATAAATGCCATCGGTCTCGTAAACCGAAGATCACGGGTTCGAACCCCGTCCGTGCCTGAAGTGCAAATTGTCGAAATAGACAAATTTTCTTTTAGACTGTGAGCCCACTGTTGGGTAGGGACCGTCTCTAGATGTTGCAAACTTGTACTTCCCAAGCGCTTAGTACAGTGCTCTGCACACAGTAAGCGCTCAATAAATACGATTGATGATGATTATTATTATTACTAAAGAATTAGTCACAGTTTAAGTTATAACTGAACCCAATTTCCACCCTTCCACATAAGAGCCTTTATCAGTGATCCACCTAAACATGTAGGCTCCTCTGGCCTTCTGTGAATGTGCAGAGCTCATTTTTCTATTCTGTGCCATCTCCTGGCTCGCCTCTGCCCCCAAATTTCCCAATCCCCTCTGCTCCTTTCCCCGCATTGGCGGAAAGCTCAGCTCCATATGCAAAGCCCTCCTGAAATCCCACCTCGTCCAACAAATCTTCCTTGATTCATTTCCAGCACCCCAGGTTATATAATTCCCCACATCAGCCATCTCTAGCCCTTACGTATAGACCAATTTTCAGTTTTTCTGCACCTATGTTTCTTCAAACGTTCTAATTCCAGCTCCCCCACCTGTCTGCCGTGTGACCTTGGGCAAGTCGCTTAACTTCTCTGACCCTCAGTTCCCTCATCTGTAAAATGGGGGTTAAGACTGTGAGCCCCACGTGGGACAACGTGATCACCTTGTATCCTCCCCAATGCTTAGAACACTGCTTCGCACATAGTAAGCGCTTAACAAATGCCATCATTATGATTATTACTCAATTGTATAGTCAATTGTTCTGTGAGTAATTTTATGTCTGTCTCGCCTGTTAAAGCGTAAGCTCCTCGGGGGCAAGGAATGGGTTATGTCTCTGTTTTATATTTCCCCAAGCAAGTAGAACACTGCGCTGTACCCAATGGGAGTTGATTAAATACCATTACTAGTTCATCCATTCAATTATATTTGAATGCTTTCTGTGTGTAGTGCAATATAACAATAAACAGACACATTCCCTGCCCACAACGAGCTTACAGTCTAGAAGGTCCCTCAGATGCGTTTTTTCTCCCGCTGTAAGAGCATTTCTCCCACTCACTGACCCTGGGGCCAGCTACTAGGAAAGTTTGCATCGCAGGGAAGGCATCTCCCATAATCCCCCGCCCCAAACAATTTACTAATCCCTCGCTAGAAAACACTGGCACACGAACAGATCTCCTTGCTCTCAGCGGATCTTTCTTCTGCTTTACTAACCTCAGGACACCGGCCAGCCAGTTGGAAAGACGGCCAAGCACATTACGTTCATGTAGCCAGAGGGGCTGCTCCCTTTGACTGTCTGGAAGGCATTCTTTCGTTCGCTTGGGAGTTCTCCAGGCCTCCATTTCCTCAGAAACGGGGCCCACCCAAACATCGGGGGGCGTGGATTGCAGCCCCGTCTCTGCGGGCAGGCAAGCTATGAGAGGTGGATATCTGAACAGCCACGCAGCCCCTTTACCTCTACCACAACTTCGTCTCTCCCCGGAACGCTCTTCGGCAAATTCCCAGGAAGACTCACACAGTTCACGTTTCAAAAAGAATGTAAGGCCAGTACTTCCCGATCCCGTCCCACCTTGTTCTCTCTCGGCCGAAGCAACTATCTTCACCAATGGTTTCCTCCATTCCCACCAGGAAATGTACCATTGTAGATTAGGATGGAGAAAGGTCTAATTTCAAAATTGTACCAAGCACTACTATTTTTTGAGCACCTATTGTGTTTAGGGCACTGTACTCAGCATCTGGGAGACTACAGTAGCTTCTGAAGAAATGATCCCTGCCCTGAAGGAATATACAATCCATTTGGGTGCTCTTCTTTTTGCTTAAACCCTGAACCATTTCTTAATTTCTTTCTCTCATCCCATCTTTTGTTTGCAACCTCCAACTCCTAAAGGATGATGGCATTAATTCTCACTGTACCTTTTCTGGCCACCAGTTTCTCATTTTTTAAAAAAGAACTACAATAGCAAAAATAAAAATCAGTGCGTGTTAGCTTGTGGGAATGACTACTGTTCGTATGTCTGTCAATTCCTGGTGACAATCATTAAGTTTAAAATAAAAATGGGTGCGTATCTTATGGGGATGATTACTGTTTGTATTTCTATCCATTCCTGGTGACAATCATTAAGCTTTTAGCTTTAAAACTGATAAGATCAGTGCACTCCTATTCATCACGGGGCAAGCAAAGTCACAATGTAGTGTGACAACAGGAAGGGTAACAGACACATACATTAAAAGGTTCTCTGTGGCAAATTATGGAACCTATACAGTTATTACACATTTAAAAATAAAAACATGAGACATCAAAGTGTTCAGTGATGTTTCAATACTGGGCAGGAGACACTAGCTAAAAAGCAGCTTCTTCAGAATAAAGCCCGCCGTCTAGCTACCCTAGCTCCAATAACATTTTGCTCTGTTGTTTCTTTTGACCTTGGGAAAGTCATCTCGCTGGACTCCAGCTTCTGCAGCTATAAGATGGAGAAAAGCTCCCCACCCTTATCTCATTAAACCCATCCATATAGAGTACCCCAGAAACAAATATTTGTTGAACATAATTTACTATCCACTGTTCCTCTTGTCCTTCACACTTACTATAGTTTTCTCCGCTAAATCCATCCCCACCATACTCCCTGTTTCTCTACTACCCCATCCTGTCTTCAAATCTTTTGCTCCCATGTTAATTAACGACATTTATTGAGCACTTACTGATGCAAAGCACCAAACTGGGCATCAGGGAGAGTATGACAGAGCAAGCCCTATGTCCCCAGCTCTCAAGGAGTTTACAATCTAGAGGGGAGGACAAACAAAAATGATTTACTAATTATGGGAGCAGGAGGAAGAATTGGGGTATACCAAAACACAATAAAATAAGATTTTTAAATAGGCAAGTAATTGAATATTATTAAAAAAGACAATAATAATAATGATGGTATTTGTTAAGCACCTATGTGCAAAGCACTGTTCTAAGCACTGGAGGGGGGTGGATACAAGGTGATCAGGTTGTCCCATGTGGGGCTCACAGTATTAATCCCTATTTTACAGATGAGGGAACTGAGGCACAGAGAAGTTAAGTGACTTGCCCTAAGTCACACAGCTGACAAGTGGCAGAGCCGGGATTAGGACCCACGACCTCTGACTCCCAAGCCCGGGCTCTTTCCACTGAGCCACGCTGCTTCTCTATTATAATAATAATGGCATTTATTAAGCGCTTACTATGTGCAAAGCACTGTTCTAAGTGCTGAGTTTACAATCTAAACAGATAGGAGTTTACAATCTAGTGGGGAGGACAAACGTAAATGATTTACTAAATGTGGGAGCAGGAAGAAGAATTGGGGTATACCAAAACACAATAAAAAAAGATTTACATAGACAAGTAATTGAATATATTAAAAAAGACATAATAATAATAATAATCAGTTCTCTATCTGTAAGTACTGAGGATAGGAATACAATTCCCAAGGTGGATGTGAATAGGATGTTGTGAATCAATCAAGGCAGGCTTCCCGGTTCCCGTTTCCAGATCTCCTACAATTTCCAGCTCTTTCCCGCTTTTCCAAACTCCTTAAATCTTTGCCTCTCTCCCATTGCTTCTTTCTTTTGCCCTTCTCTCCCCAACCTCTCCTCCCTTTACTGGTGGAGAAAGCTGGGGGAAAATGAATCAATGACCATTTGAAGAAAAAAAAAATTCCTAAAATCCTGTGTTTCTTTCATGGTGGAAACATCCTCATGCTTGTTCTTAATGCAGTGAATTAGGGGCTTCGAGCAGCCATTTCCATAGCATCATCATCATCATCAATCGTATTTATTGAGCGCTTACTATGTGCAGAGCACTGTACTAAGCGCTTGGGAAGTACAAATTGGCAATATATAGAGACAGTCCCTACCCAACAGTGGGCTCACAGTCTAAAAGAGTGGGCTCACAGTCTAAAAGCAGATTACCCACAGCAGCTGACATCTATCTTGTCTACCCGAAAAGGTAACAATGTAGCAGTGGCAGTTACTTAGTAAGTACTAAGTCCAGCGCCCTGCACATAGTACGCACTCAATAAATACTATTGATTGGTTGACTGTGGTACAGAATTCCAGTTAGTTTATTAACAGGGCCTGTAAAATGCACTGCTGTGGTGTTTAATGATCCAACCTGTCCGTCGCCGTGAGGGTCCAATAAAGGCAAGGAGGCTCATTCTTAGCTCCTTCAGGATGTGGAAAAAGCTCACGGAGAAAGACGTTAAATTAGCCAACGGTACCCTTCCTCCAACTCGGCTCTTTTTCCATTCCTGTTTTTCTTATTAGATAATGTATTTACCGTAGCTCCTTTAATCCCAGGAGCTCAAAATGTTGTGCCCAGAAATGTTCCTTAGACCTCAACTAACCCTAAGGTTTGATGCCTTTGGTCACCTTCACACCAAGAAGGGAGGCTGAGGGGCTGCCCTGCCAGGGACCCGATTTTCAAAAAATTTTTCAGGGCTGTGCCCCCTGTGAGGAAATCCAGGGAGACAGGCTGGCAGTTGGACCCGCCTGGACTTTCCGGCGTGGAGCTGTGTTAGTGTTGGCCACGGGGGACTGCTTGCTTCCTCTTCGTTTCACGAACTGTCACACCGGCCCCTTTGATCCACCCAGGGGCTCGAGTTTGCCCAAACACTTCCCCTTTCAATGCTCCATTTCAGATAGTTGCCAGAGAAGACCATAAAGGTTGGAAACGTCCAAGGTAAGGAATGAGTTCTCTGGACTTGGGTGTTTCATTCACAGAGTGTATTCGCCGAAAGGTACGGGGGTGGAAACGTTCATTAATTTGAATGCCTCAAAAATCACAGGGAAAAAAAAACAACGGAATGGACACATCTGGGACAGGAGCCAGTCATGATTTACTTACATTTTTACCTGATCTGAAATTGCTCGTTTAGGCATTACAAACTCACAACAGACTTCCTTGACTCCCGCCTAGCACATATCCATGTTAGGGTTGCACAGTCTACTGTAATCATCATCATCATCAATCGTATTTATTGAGCGCTTACTATGTGCAGAGCACTGTACTAAGCACTTGGGAAGTACAAATTGGCAACATATAGAGACAGTCCCTACCCAACAGTGGGCTCACAGTCTAAAATCAGTGAGAATACCCAGGAAAAGCAAAACAACCAGAGAATTTTGGGTCGTGGCAGTCTCAGCAGCAGTGGCAGTAGGGTCTCTTCTCAAACATCTGCCTCTCGGGAAGTGTTAGACTGCCAATTCCTCAAGGGCAGAACATTCATACCTGTCTTAAGAAGGTGGAACCCCTGGTTCCTGTCCTACAAGTAGGCTGAAGTCTCCTGAGAGGTAAGGACATGAGAAGCCTACTGAATAGAGCCTGGGCTACAAAAGGAACTGGGTTCTATCCCAACTCAGCCACTTTTCTGCTATGTGACCTTGGGTAAGTCACTTCACTTCATCATCATCATCATCAATCGTATTTATTGAGTGCTTACTGTGTGCAGAGCACTGTACTAAGCACTTGGGAAGTACAAATTGGCAACATCTAGAGACAGTCCCTACCCAACAGTGGGCTCACAGTCTAAAAGGGGGAGACAAAACCAAACATACTAACAAAATAAAATAAATATTCACTTCTCTTTTTGCCTCAGTTCCCTCATCTGTGAAATGGGGATTAAGACTGTGAGCCCTATGTGGGACATGGATGTGTCCAACTTGATTAGCTTGTGTCTCCCCCTGCATTTAGCACAGTGTCTGGCACATAGTAAGTGCTTAATACCATTTCAAAAAACAACGTAAGCAATGTCATTAAATGTTCAGACCAACAGTCCACCCAACCAAGGCTTCTTGCTTAGACCTGGGCCAGTCTATTTTGCCTCCATCTAAACATCCTGTTGTCACTGCAGAACTGCCACGACTGCCTTCAACATCAATTCTAATGGTTAAAACTGGACCGGTAAATCTCGAACATCCGCTATGATGGACAACTTGTTCATGAATTCATCCAAACCTCTCCTGAGCCTACTACTATTTCAGCCTGTAAGGCCTTCTTGTGATGAATTCTGCTTTCCACCTGCTGTTTGAAGAGTTTCCTTTTGTTTGTTTTGGTCTTATGACCTTCGTACTTCAGTGGACGGCCCTTTATCCTGGTATTGTAGGATCTGGCAAGGAATAATTCTGAATTCTCTCTGTGATTTTGTGAACTTCAATCCTGTCCCCACTCAGTGTCGGTCTTTACAGACTGAAGAGTCAATCAAGTGTCTATCCCGTAAAGAGCGCTGTACAAAGTGCTTCTCATATTTTTTGTTAATCGCTGTGTGCAGAGCACTTTACTGAAGTAGTTGGTAGAATACAATATACAGTGCTTGGCACATAGTAAGTGCTTAACAAATACCATCATTTTATGAGCCCCCTCCTTTCCTCTCTCCATCCCCCCCGCCTTACCTCCTTCCCTTCCCCACAGCACCTGTATATATGTATATATGTTTGTACATATTTATTACTCTATTTTACTTGTACATATTCTATTTATTTTATTTTGTTAATATGTTTTGTTCTCTGTCTCCCCCTTCTAGACTGTGAGCCCACTGTTGGGTAGGGACCGTCTCTATATGTTGCCAACTTGGACTTCCCAAGCGCTTAGTACAGTGCTCTGCACACAGTAAGCGCTCAATAAATACGATTGAATGAATGAATTAGGCATGTTCCCTGCCCACATGAACTTAGAGTCTAAAGTGGGAGAATGTGATGTGTCTGCCAATTCTATTGTATTGTACTCTCCCAAGAGCTTAGTACAGTGCTCTGCACATGGAAAGCACTCAACTACGACTGATTGATTTATTGAAACTACGCGACAATTCCTACCCTTAAATAGCTAACAGCCTAGTAGGAGAGGCAGACAAGATAATTTACAGAAAAAAAGACGAGAAAACATAAACAGATATGCAGATAAATTCTAGGATGTAGAATTGAGACTGAGAGCCCCACGTGGGACAGGGACTGAGTGTCACCCGATAAGCTTGTATCTACTCTACTGCTTAGTACAATGCCTAGTACATAGTAAGCACTTCAATACCATAAAACCCCATTTTATGGTACTCTTCCCAAATACTTAATACGCTGTGCCGCGCACAATAAACACCTTGGATTGCTTTAGTGTTTATAGGTCCATACACAGCACCACAGCAGCCTCTGCTCTCCAACCCAACAAGGAAGAAATCTTAGAGAGGGGGCAACAGCTTTTCAACCGCTTCCTTAGTGCACTTTTCACCACTGAGGACAAGAAGCCATGAAAAAGGTTTGACTGTGAGCCTCATGTGGACAGGGGCTGTATCCAACAACTTGAATCTACTCCAGTGCTTAGAACAGTGCACAGCACCTAAGTCCTTAACAAGTACCATCATTATTACTACTACTATAATTAATAACAATACTAAGAGTGAACCTTTCAGCATGTGTAGACGAGGCCTTTGAGACATTGATCACGAGAGCAAGAACCTATTTAGAGCCCTAGGAAGGAATAATTTACCTAATATTCTATTTCTGTGAGGGAGTGAGGTTTAAGTACTGGCTTCCTTGAGTTATGTGACTTTGGGCAAGTCACTTAACCTATCTGTGTCTTCGTGGGTAAGAAGGGAATAATCTCATCTATCCCTGGGTTCCCATATTTTCAGAACTCCAGACTGTGCTTCTAAGCAACTGCGGATTTCTGAGGGAAATACCGACCCCTACAACTGAAAAAATCCACTCAAGATGGCCCAGCTAAAACATCTCACTGCATTAAATGGGGCCTTCTTTTAAATGGACCTCCCTATGTGTACCTGACCTTTTCTTGAACCCAAAGAAAAGCTAAAGATCTGCTAAGAGAAACACATCAAGATCAATCTAAGTTTAATGAGCCACTTCAAGACTGGCCTACTATCATTGGTGTCCACTTGGCTCACTGCAAAAAAATGAAAAAAAAAAAAATCAAAGGTCGATCCTTTGATACCAAGTTGGATTTCTTCTACATTCCTTTTCTTATTCCATCCTATTTATCAGTGCAAGAATCGCACTGAATGTCTTGCTTCCAGCTAGAAAATATACCAAAGGTACCATTTACTGCTGGCAGAAGGTCCTATCAGTAATCCAGAAAGTCAGAACAGCATGGCTAAAAACAAAAAACAAAACAAAAAACCACCCACACAAACCGCTTTCAATATTTACAGTAACACCCTTGTCTCTTAGCACAGACTTTTTACGCTCTTAAAAGAGGGCTCCAATAGATGTGTTTTCATCTACATCTCTTCATCTTTCCCTCAACCCAAGAGAATGTCTTTCCTAGGTTATAAGGACTTTAGTTTTTCTTTTATTTGTTTGTTTTTCGGGCTACAAGGGGCTCCCCACTTTGAACAGAAAATAATCGCAGCACTCTCAGAGTTTGCAACTCGTAAGACAGGGCCCTCGAGTTTCTGTCGGTCCTTGTTCAGGTCTTACAGTGTGTGACCGTTAAATGATGTTCAAGTAGAGAAGCAGCGTGGCCCAGTGGAAAGAGCCCGGGCTTTGGAGTCAGAGGTCGTGGGTTCAAATCCCGGCTCCATTTGTCAGCTGTGTGACTTTGGGCAGGTCACTTCACTTCTCTGGGCCTCAGTTACCTCATCTGTAAAATGGGGATGAAGACTGTGAGCCCCCTGTGGGACAACCTGATCACCTTGTAACCTCCCCAGCACTTAGAACCGTGCTTTGCACATAGTAAGCGCTTAATAAACGCCATCATTATTATTAAATAGACCTGAAATCACTGAGTACATTTTTGCTTAATTGAAATGAGAATTCTCTTTGAGTCCCCTAAGTCAATGTTGAAGGTTGAAAAGGCAGTTTTAGGTGTGTTGCATTTTGAGAGTTTCCTATTTTAAATTCTTCTTTTGCTCTAGTACGGATCCTGGAAAGAACACAGAAGGATCGGACAGCAGCTAGAGGGAGGGAGAAAAGAAAAGCAAGATATGGATCACGGTAGTGAGGTAGCGACAGAGGCCTAGCAGGAGATCGAACACCAGCTGCTTTTATTATTTTTTAAAAAAACATTTTACAACTCCCAGTCCTATTAATTCTGACCTTTACAGTTAGGTCATCTTTGTTTAGATTTATATATGGACTGAATCATTACAAATTCTAATTTTAATTTGAATCAACTGCCAATTGCCTCTCCTGTGAGAAGTAAATAAAACCACTTAGTGGGGTTCTCTGATTGTTCGACTCAGCCGCAGGGGACTATTCTCTCTCTGATGGAACAGTGGCAAAAAAAAAGAAAAATAAAATCATCCTATTTAAAGGGGAAGAGTCACAAAAAGGGATGGAAAGCCCTTATGTGGAGATAAGCCTGTCTGCTGCTGTGACTTGTGTTACAGAGGCAAGAATCCTACATTCCAAGTACAATGCAAAAATGGTCCAAGAGGATCCCATGTCGATCTTTCAACAAACTATAAGCTCCTTGTGGGCAGGGATTGTGTCTGTTAACACTGTAGTTCTCTCCCAAGTGTATTGTAGAGTGCTTTGCGCACCACGAGCACTAAATAAATACAGGATCTTGGAAACCTCTTTCTGGTCTCACAATGCTCCCGGTAAAGTCTCTCACTAATGCCGTTCAAGTAGAACAGCTCACAGTTTTAATCTTTTTACAGGATGAAGGCTGTGAGGCACAGAGAAGTTAAGCGACTTGCCCAAGGTCACAGAGCAGCTGTACCAACTGCATATAAAAGAAACGCTGTATTGCTTGAAGTTGAGCCGGCCTTGACTACTAGAGGAAACCCTACCCATCAACTTCCACTTCCTACTAGTGTTAGAAGTGCTAGTGGTAATCAACTTGTCTCTGACATCCCCTTTTGAACACAATGCAGAGTCTGTGGAGTTTTCTTTGACAATCGCAGATTCTCCGCGAATATGAATTCATGCCCACGAATGAATTCACGCCCATCCCTGGGCGGCAGCTTCATCGGAGCTGGACCTCGGCACGTGCGAAACAGAACTGGGCGGCAGCAGCGCAGGGTCGGGGCCCAAATGGGCCGCAGCCCTCAAGTTGGCTCCCTTTCCGATTTCTGAGAGCCCCCCCCGCCCCCCAACTCTGGGCTCCAGACCCCAGGAGTGGGCGGGAGTGTAAGGCTCAGGGCGGTAGGAGGCAAAAAAACACAAGTGTGCGGCGGGAGTCTCATTGTTGCCGCTGATGCTGGTTGTGCATCACTGGCCGTGAGATCCAAGAGGAGCATAACATCCGGTCTGTCTGCCAGCTCTCAAACATGCCTCTGGGGCAGCAGGGAAAAGTGGCTCCAACCTTTTCTTCCCTTGGCCATCTGCACTGCATTAAGGCTCTGCATTGGAATTGTTTGCACTACCTAGAAACACACACACACAAAACCCACTGGTAGCAAAAGAGCTTCAGCAACTGGGTTCCGATAAGCTAGGCCGAGTAGGGAGACCTGAAGTAGTCCCATGAGCACACCGAGTCCCGCTCGTCCAAGGTGGCCAGAAAGCCGGGCACCTTTGAAGAAAGTCCCAAGCGAACGGCCGCACCGAGGACGAAGGGGTTAAAAGCGGTGTTGTTCATTGTCACATGACGCTGGGAATCGGAGCCCAGCAGGATCCTCAGAAGAGGCACATCTTGCCTGCACATGTGGCCCATACCACAAACACTTCAAAGTGCCTCCCTCAGACCGACATAACATTCTGACGCCGACTGTAAATGCCCTTGACACGCAGAGTGGAAAATATCAAACACTCCAATGGTCCCCAAAACTGCGCCCCGTCTTTGCGCTGGGAACGGCCTTAATGAGCCCGCACTGAGGGGAGGGGAGGGAGGAGGGGAAAGGGCACAGGGGAATATCCAGGGTGAGAGAGAGATCGAGAAGAGAGGTGGAGCGGACTGTTCTGATCGAAGCCCGGATCTGGCCCAAGTAGAATTGCTCAAACCGACGCAAATCTAAGAGCCCAGGCTCTTGGTAGACGGACCGACCTGGGCATCAATTCCAGGTTTTGCAGAGTCACTTCCCTGCGGCGCATACCAAAGCAGCTGATGCCAAATTCAAGAATTTGCCAGGCCCTGAAACCTGTATCTTTCTTCCCAAGGAAGCTCTCTGTGAAGCCTTCTCCTACACCACTCCCCACTCTTCCACTGTGTTCAAAGGGCCTATTGCTACAGCCCTCTCTCAGGAAATCTTCAGGGACCGTGGGAGTCCCCCAAAACACCAGGTTCGGGGGCCACTCCACCGTGGAGGCCCCACTGTGATGGGTCCCAGAGATGATTACCCCCAACCTTTTCCTTTGTTCTGGATGGCCAAGGTTCGTCGTCTATGGAAAAAAAAAAGATGGAAATCCACCCAGAAGAGCTGGAGATGCCATTAAGAGACTGGAACCAGACAGGCGGTCATGGAAGGGGGTCATTCTGGGGCTGAAACTGGCCCGATCTCCACAACTGGGACTCTCCCTGGCTGACGTTAATCAATCAATCACATTTAATGAATGCAAAAGCTGTACTAAGCACTTGGAAGAGTATAACAACAGAGTTGGTAGACATGTTCCCCGCCCACAGTGAGCTTACAATCTAAAGAGGGCGGCAGACATTAATATAAATAACCAAAATGACAGGTCTGTACACACGGGCTGTGAGGCTGAGGGAGGGGTGAATAAAGGGAGCAAATCCAAGTGCAAGAGTGACGCAGAAGAGAGTGAGAGACGAGGAAATGAAGGCTTAGTCTCAGTCAGTCAGCCTTGGTTTCAGTGTTGATTTTGGATTTCAGAGGGGCAAATATTATTTGTCTCGAAGTATTGCTGTTCCTTTCTCCAGCACCAGTGTTCCCCTTTCCTTAACGGCTTGGCTTCGGTACTGCCCAACATTCCCTCAGCTCAGTTCTCAAGAGGAGGAGGCCTGGAGTAGGGGCTGGGGGCGTAGCTAGGGGAAAGATCCATGGGAAGAGACCAAAAATAACGATCCACCAAACAGTTCCACGACTTGAGGATGGTGTCCAGCCACCCGGGGGAAAGCTATAACACATACTTCTGTGAACTCCAGAGCAACTGGGAAGCTTTGGCCAGAAAAACACACATGCGAAATGCACTCTTTACCTCTCCCGGAATGTCCCACCTCCAACTGCAATCGTTCTGGTAGCGTTCCCATAGTTTTCTTGGTAAAAATACAGAAGCGGTTTACCATTGCCTCCTTCCACGCAGTAAACTCATGTCTCCCCCCTCGCCTCTCTCCCGTGCTGCTGCTGCCCAGCACAGGGGAGTTTTAACTTATAGCAGATTGCCTTCCACTCGCTAGCCACTGCCCAAGCTAGAAAGGGAATGGATATACTTCTGCTTGACTCTCCCTCCCATCGTAAGGACTGGTAGAGTACTGCAAACTCCCTAGGTGCAACCCTGAGAGGGGAAAACCATCAGATACCTGAAGGGCAATCAGAGCGCTTGCTTCGGGGCGCCAACTGATAAATTGGGGAATGGCACGGGGCAAAGGTGGCCAGTACAAAGTTACACCCCATAAACAGGTGCATTAAGGAAATGTGGGGTGGGACTTTTTTTCCCGGAGCTCTATCAGATGCTGTCAGAGAGTAAGTGGATTTCCTGCCTACGGTGAACAACAGACACTGTCACTTGCAAATACTCCCAAACAGTGGCCACAGTGTTCAGGAAAAAAAAAAAAAAAGCCCAAAATCTTGGGATTGTTTTAATAGAAAAGTTTGGAAAAGTCACAGCAATATTTTCACTAGAGGATGGCATTCTTAAGAGCAAACAGAGCTGAATGGTGGTTATAAATAAAAGGAATCAGACAAGAATCACTCAAACACTTCCTAGTGGAAACGCTGGATGAGGTCAGCTTGAAAACAAGAATTCAGACTTCATTCTTTCAATCATATTTGAGTGCTTCCTATGTGCAGAGCACTGTACCGTGCATCTGGGAGAGTATAACAATAAACAGGCACATTCCCTCCCCATAATCGGAACCCTCTCGTGTCATCTATGCAGTTGGATCTGTACCCCCTAAACACTTGGACACACTCCTCTATGAGCTTGATATGTACCCCAAAGTACATATCTATATCCTTACACCCTCCCGCTTCCCATATCCGAAGCTGATTTTCTTGTGTCTTCCCCTCTAGACTGTAAGCTCCTTGTGGGCAAGGGTCATGTCTACCAATGCAATTGAATTGTACTCCCCAAAGCACTCAGCACAGTGATCTATAGCCAGGAAGCACTCAATAAATTCACTGTACAGTGCCATTTGCCCACTTCTCCCTGCCAGTTACATTCACCAATGGGGCAGAGGGTGCAATACATGTGACATTAGCAAGAGTTTACGTACAAAATCCATCTCCCGCCAAATGGCTGCTGCATAGTGTCCAAGCTATGCCTAAGTGCTAGAGACTGGCACAGGGCTGCTGGGCGGTAGCCAGCTTCTTTCAGGATTCTTAATAATAGTAATAACGGCATTTATTAAGCGCTTACTATGTGCAAAGCACTGTTCTAAGCGCTGGGGGGGATACAAGGTGATCAAGGTTGTCCCACGGGGGGCTCACAGTCTTAATCCCCATTTTACAGATGAGGGAACTGAGGCCCAGAGAAGTTAAGTGACTTGCCCAAAGTCACACAGCTGTACCTGCCACCCCAGGAAATGCCCCAAGTGACTCTTTGGGCAGAAACCTTGCAGTGAGGCCTAGTGGAAAGAGCACAGGGCTGGGAGTCCTAGGATCTGAATCCCCACTCTGCCACCTAATGAGAATACTAATTATTAAGCGCCTACTATGTGCCAAGCACTGTTCTAAGCGCTGGGGAGGTTACAAGGTGATCAGGTTGTCCCACCGGGGACCCACAGTCTTCACCCCCATTTTACAGGTGAGGTAACGGAGGCCCAGAGAACTTAAGTGACCTGCCCAAAGTCACACAGCTGACAATTGGCGGAGCCAGGATTTGAACCCATGACCTTGACTCCAAAGCCCGGGCTCTCTCCACTGAGCCACACTGCTTCCCTGCCTGCTGTGTGACCTTGGGGAAGTCACTTGACGTCCCTGGGCCTCAGCTCCCTCATCTCCAAAATGGAGATTAAGACTGTGAGCCCCACGTGGGACATGGACCTGCTTAGCTTGTACGTACCCCAGGTGAGGGTAGGACTATTTATTTCTTTTACTTGTACATATTTATTTTATTCTGTTAATATGGTTTGTTTTGTTCTCTGTCTCCCCCTTCTAGACTGTGACCTCACTGTTGGGTAGGGACCGTCTCTAGATGTTGCCAACTTGGACTTCCCAAGTGCTTAGTACAGTGTTCTGCACACAGTAAGCGCTCAATAAATACGATTGAATGAATGAATGAATGGAAACACGGGGGCAAAAGTGTTTTTTTGTGTGTTTTTTTTTAAAGTTACTGCCTCTAGGTGGGTCAACCCATATTACGGAGGGCTCGCAGCAGAAGCCGAGTGGCAGCACAGTAGAAGTAGAGGGGAGTGGTGGCAACAGGGCAGTGATTGCGGCTGCTTCCCCCTCCACCACCCCACCTGTCCCACCCGCTGCCTCTCTTCATCATGCCCGCTTCTGTGAAGGAAACCACCAAGGAAGGGGAAGGGAGGGCATCCTGGTGGCAGCTAATGGGAGGGACTATCATCATCATCAATTGTATTTATTGAGCGCTTACTGTGTGCAGAGCACTGTACTAAGTGCTTGGGAAGTACAAATTGGCCACATATAGAGACAGTCCCTACCCGACAGTGGGCTCACAGTCTAAAAGGGGGAGACAGAGAACAAAACCAAACATACTAACAAAATAAAATAGAATAGATATGTACAAGTAAAATAAATAGAGTAATAAATATGTACAAACATATATACAGGTGCTGTGGGGAAGGGAAGGAGGTAAGATGGGGGGATGGAGAGGGGGACGACGGGGAGAGGAAGGTATCATTCATTCACTCAATCTTATTTATTAAGCGCTGAGGGCCGAGCACTGTACTAAGCACTGGTACGATACAAGAATAAATGGAAACATTCCCTGCCCATAATCCTGGCTCTGACACTCGTCTGCTGTGTGACCCCGGGCAAGTCACTTCACTTTTCTGTGCCTCAGTTACCTCATCGGTAAAATCTTATACCTACTTCAGCACTTAGCACAGTGCTTGGCACATAGTAAGTGCTTAATAATAATAACGGTGCTATTTGTTAAGCACTTACTATGTGCCAAGCACTGTTCTAAGCGCTGGGGGATACAAGGTAATCAAGGTTGTCACATGAAGGGCTCACAGTCTTCATCCCCATTTTCCAGATGAGGGAACTGAGGCCCAGAGAAGTGACTTGCCCAAAGTCACACAGCTGACAAGCGGCGGAGCTTAAATACTATTAAATACTATTATCATCACCATCATTGTTACTACAGCTATTATGAGTACTGTCTTTCCTAAACTGGGACTTCTGGCATGAGTATCATCCCTCTGATTGCCATGATTCACCAGAGAGACAACATGATTCCTGCAAATACAGTGGATCATTTCCATATTGCTTTGAAAGTGCTACTGCTTCCTTTCCCTCCCGAGTGAACGAGTGGGATGGAAGAGATCAATTCTGGAGCCGCCGTGGTTACCCCGACTGCGCTTGGAGGCAAGGCCGGGTGTCGAGGCACCGCGGGGATCTGTCCCAAGTCATTTCCACCTCGACGGTAGTAGGACGAGAGAGATTTGGCAGCTACTACAGTTGCCAAAAGATGAGGAGACCCAGGAAGCAAGCCAGAAAATCAGATTTTGTCCAGCTCTGCCCAGGTTTCTGCTCTTCCTGGGTATAAGTGCGCCTCACCTCAACCTCATCCCGAACGGGATAACAGCCTCTTCCCATCCGAGAGGTTGTAAAATTCCATCCGACGGGATGGCCGTGCATCAGCTTTTCGGGCGGTGGCAGCTGGGGAGGAACTACAGATGCCAACCTCTTCATTTTCCCATCCTTTTCACCAGGTGGACCGAACCCCTTTCCCGTCAGAACCTCCCCTAAAGCCTGGCCACTCTTCCCATAGAGGAAGCTAAGTGCTGGAGTCCCATCTCAATAGTGCCCAGTTCCTTCGCCGATTGATCTGGTCCAACAGATGGTCATCCCCTCTAGGCAGGAACAGTGCCTATTGTATGTGCTCAGCAGAGACAGACATATGGTTGGTGCACTACAAATAAGACATTTTCCACTAAGAATTGCTTCATTAGAGGCTCATTATCCACTGGACATGGTGTCCTCCTGGGCATTTATTTCTGGCATTCTTACTCATTCAGTTCAACTGGAGGGCATGTGTTGGGCCTTTTCTGTTGTTGTTGAAGTGATTAAATGCTGAATGTGGAATCATAGCTGGATATTGTGTTTTGGAGAATAGAAGCTCCTTGAGGGTGGGTGGTCAGCTCTCCTATATAAAGACTAGCCTCTTATTCAGTGGCCATGCCACACTTTCCCAGCAAAGATTGGGATCATTCAAATTCAGGATGAATTTTTCCACTAGGAGGGCTAAATCGAGGTTCTGAAATCTCAAAAGCAAAATCCAGTCCCCCAAATTTGCAGCCAGAAATGCTTTTTACGAACAGCTCTTTACAAAGAGGGAAGCACTTAAACAGCAGTCGTAATAATAATCGTGGTATTTGTTAAGCACTTACTATGTGCCAGGCACTGTACTAAGAGCTGGGGAAATCACTAGCAAATCAGGTTGGACAGAGTCCGTGTCAATCAATCGTATTTATTGAGCGCTTACTGTGTGCAGAGCACTGTACTAAGCGCTTGGGAAGTACAAGTTGGCAACATATAGAGACAGTCCCTACCCAACAGTGGGCATGGGACTCACAGTCAATCCCCTATTTTACAGATTTGGGAACTGAGGTCCAGAAAAGTGAAGTGACTTGCCCAGGGTCACACAGCAGACAGGTAGGGGAGCCGGGATTAGAACGCAGGTCTTTCTGATTCCAGGGTCTGGGCTCTACCCATTAGACCACACTTTTCTAAACACTTTGAGAATCAGCCAAAACAATGCCACATTTAGGAGGAAGAGCCAACGTTCAAAAGGACCATACAATGTCTTCTGTTAGTGCTGTATCAGAGGGAGACAAGTCACACATTTATTCTTTCATAAGGTTGAATTCCTTGGAAGAAAGGTGCTATGCAAATGGTCTAATACTGTCATCAATAGCTTCGTACAGTCTACACCACTTCCATTAGGTGATAAAAAAGATACCACACGAAGGAGCTTTACAATGAATCCATTGCATTTACTGAGCACTGACTGTGTGCAAAGCACTCTACTAAACTCTTGGGAACATACAAGAGAGTTGGAAGATGAGATTCCTGCCCTCAAGGAACAGCTTTTGTTCCACCACAGATCAAATTGTATTTATTGAGCACTTACTGTGTGCAGAGCACTGTACTAAGCGCTTGGGAAGTACAAGTTGGCAACATATAGAGACAGTCCCTACCCAACAGTGGGCTCACAGTCTAGAAGGGGGAGACAGAGAACAAAACCAAACATATTAACAAAATCAAATAGAATAGATATGTACAAGTAAAATAAATAGAGTAATAAATATGTACAAACATATATACAGGTACAGATTAAGCACATAGTAAGTTCTTAACAATAATAATAATGACGATGATGATGAGCTCTGGTATACTACGGCATGGCTTAGTGGAAGGAGCACAGGCCTGGAAACCAGAAACCTGGTTTCTGATCCCGGCTCCACCACTTCCCTGACTTGTGACCGTGGGAAAGACATTTCATTTCTCTGTGCCTCGGTTTCCTCAGGTGCAAAATAGGAATTCAATACCTGTTATCCCTCCTACTTAGAATGTGAACTCCATGTGGGATAGGGACTGTGTCCGACCCGATCACCCCAGGACTTGGAGCAGTGCCTGACATACAGTAAGCACTTAAATTCCATGAAAACGCGATCCATTCATTCAGTCATATTTGAGAGGTTACTGTGTGCAGAGCACTGTACTAAGAGCTTGGGAGAGTACAACAATAAACAAACAGATACAATCCCTGCCCACAATAAGCTTACAGTCCACAGGGGATGCACCATCTGTGACTCTGTACTTCCCAAGCCATTTGAGTTTATGGCACTTAGTAAGCGCTCAATAATACTATCACTCAGAGAAGACAGAGATTATTGTAGAGTTTGGATAAAATGATTGGCTCCATCTTTAAAACTCTGGAGACATACTATAGCATTTGTGAAGCACCTACTACGTGGGAGGCACTGTTTTAAACGCTGGGGTAGATTCGAGGTAATCAGGTTGGACACAGTCCATGTCCCACAGGTGGCTCGGTCTTCGACCCCATTTTACAGATGAGGTTACCGAGGCACAGAGACTTGAAGTGACTTGTCCAAGGTCACTCAGCAGACAAGCCGCAGAACCGGATTTAGAACCCAGGTCCTTCTGACTCTCAGGCCTGCACTCTATCCCCTAGGCTATGCTGCTTCTCCAATATCGGTGCCCGTCTCCCCTTCTAGACTGTAAGCTTGGTATGGGCAGGGAACGGCTGTATTAATGCCATAGCACTGTTCTCTCCCAAGCACTCAATACAGTATTCTGTACCCTGCAAGTGCTCAGTAATTACCATTGACTGATTAATTGAAAGATACATCTACCAGGGTAAAAACGAGGAGGGTAGGCCAGAGTTTCCCTCACACCTACAGTGTAACTACATAGCTTTCCACCACAGCTCATGATGGCCACTAAAAGGGCTGAGAAATACCAAACACGCTGTTACACGTGTGTTACCATGTGCCTTGCACAGGACTGCAGCATAACATGATGACACGCAAGCCACTTGGCAACAAGTTTGCCTGGGGGGGACCCCCTAATGCCTCACAACTTGCTCCAGAGACGGTTTCTTAACCCTCCCAGGCCCCCAGAACACAAGCAAACGGTTTAGGCCATAAGGCTCGGCGGCAGGGACTGCAGCTGAGCAAAACAGGAAGCTGAAAATAAAATTACTGGACGTAAAGGCATTCGGTGCCTTATTTTTACCGAATGAGAACAGACCAGCTAAGAAATTGGACCGCTTGGTATAAAACTGAGTGAATGGCCACCTTTATGGGCCAGCTCAATCCTCTTAGGAGCAGGCATTAAACTGGCATTTTTGTCCTGGGCAAATAAAAAGAACCAGATAGCCGAGCCCATGCATTTTCCAGTCAGGTGACGTCCAGTTCCCTACCCACGTTAACTGCTTTGGAACCAATTCGAGCTCATTTGGGGGAAGCAATTAAAGCCGGCCCCAATTGAAGTGGAGTGGCCAAACTGGCTGCCCACACTTCATCTCCCTGGGATCACATCCATCCGCAAAACACAGGATCTATGTTGGAATGTTCATCCACAAAGGGCCACGAGATAGTTCCGACCAGAGGCTTTGCAATGAAAAAAAAACAGTAAAATAAAAACCATAAACCCTCCCACATTGATGTAGGTCTCCTAATACTGACAGTGATATGAAAACTGCTGGGCAAGCCAGGGGTCAGCAAGCCATAAAGAAACAACAGTCCAAAATATCCAATCTCACGCAAGTCCAGTTGCTGCTCAACATATTCGCCCTTTCCCAGTCTGGTTGCTCACACATTCCAAATGAATCAGAAAGCCTGGATACAGGCAGGGGATTCTTTTCTCAAGTACCAAAACCATATTTTCGGCCCGTATATGCCAAGAGGGGCTCCTATCTGATAGGTATCTCAAACCCTAGAGCATTGACCTTTACATCCCCGTCACAGAGCAGAAGACTTACTTTTTGCTGTAGAGAGGCCAGGGAATTTAAGTTTAGGTGTTATCTCTCCTGCTTAAACTGTTGATGTTTACTGGGCATCTCTCCTCTTTCCTCATCAACCAGTACTAGAATATGGAGAGATAAGTGGAGGGAGGAGCCTTCATAGAGAGAATCACTCTGCCCCCTGACATTTCCAGACAGTTATTCAGCATTCCCAAAATCCAAGCTCTGGAACCAAAATTGTTGAGAAATCTGATCCCTTTGTAGGTTTCCAGATAAATTCAGTCCCAGGAGTCAATTTCTGGGGCCATATATTGGGGTGTAAAAAGAGGATCAATTAACACAAATGTATCCCTTGGGTTAATGGTAAATTTATGAACCCAAAGTATCCCCACTCTGTCTCATCCCTGCAGCAAATGGACATGTCATCTCATCTTGTGGTTCAGTTTTCTTCTCTGAAATTACAGGTTTCCCTGCTCATTCTAGGAGCGTATCTTGAAGAAAACCAGGGGTTCTGGCTCTTTTTTTAAAAAAAAAAATCTGCTTACAATTTCTCTTGGCAAAAGTTCCAAAGGCTGCAGTATTCTAGAAAGGCTCGGGGTGGGAGAAAATCTGAACTTTGGTTTTCCCACACTTGAAAATTAAGTTTGTCAAAATCCATCTGGGTATGATCCACCTCTCCAGGACAAGCACAGAATGTGTCATGGGACACTCAAGGAGCATCCTCATCGGGCCTTTTGCAGCTGAGGGAGTTTATCTGGGACAGCATTGCGAATAGTCTTAAAGTAACTCAGGATAACACAGTACAACTCTATTGCATTGCACTCTCCCAAGTGCTTAGTACTTCCTGAAAAAAAAAAAACCAAATATATACACATACACACACTATAGCATTTAGCAGTAATTGTAATAGTATTTTATCTTTAATGGTATGTTAAGTGCTTACTGTGTGCCACGTACTTTCTAATCATTGGGGTAGATTCAAGTTAATCAGGTTGGGTGTAGTCCATGACCCACACGGGGCTCACAGTCTTAATCCCCATTTTACAGATGAAAGACCTGAGCCACAGAGAAGTTAAATCATTTGCCCAAGGTCACACAGCAGACAAGTGGCAGAGCTGGGATTAGAACTTGGTCCTTTTGACTCCCGGGCTATGCTGCTTCTCATTGAGTGCAATGATCAGTATTAAAGGCTTAGGAAAAACTCAACAGAAACTCCAGACATATTCCCTGCCCAGAGGGAGATTACAAAATACTGGGAGAGTCAGACCCCAAATTACTTACAAATAGTGGAATCAATATAGAATTGAATGTTCAAATGAATACACACACACAGTTCGTGGCTCAACTTAGTGGGATGCTTTCTCTTAAAATGTAACCAGAAAAAATTACCACTATTACTAATTTAGAATGCTTGCAGGTAAAGTTTGCTGATAGAGTCTTTGGGGGAGAAGAGTGGGTCAATTAAGGAACAGATAAATCCTGGTTTATTAAGTTTCATTTCAGCAGATGCAAGGGGAATTTATTCCAAGAAAATATTGTTTTCCAACAGGACACCAGAAACGTTTTCAACAGAGCTTGTAAAAGGCTGCACTTTAGACGTTAAGAATGGACTAGTTTTACCTGGGTACATTGTCTTGAATGGCAAGAGCTCCTGTTTAAAGCTATGCCTTCAATGGTTTTAGCAGAACAAGTCGCTACCTCTTTAAAGCTAGAGCAAAAGAGAAAGATCCAACAGTAATGCAGTCAGGAGGGTGATGAATTAAGTTCATCTGGCAGTTCTGGTGCTCCATAACTCAGGAATGCAAGAGAACACATTTCAAGTGACTGTGAAAAAGGTGGGGGGGAGAAAAACCTCCAACAGAAAGACCAGTTTTGATACACTACAGTCTCAAAACCCAACTGCAGCAGAAATGGAAGAGACTTATTCCAAGTCATTCTTCCAACCAAATATGCAGCACCTTAGCCAGTTAAGACCTCCCACAAGCTCACACAGAACTTCTCCTAGGGTTAATGAAAGTTGTTGAAAAGCCTTTGAAATGAACACTACTGTTTGCCTTATTTTTAATACCTACACACAAACAGTTGAGTAAGGAACACTGGTTTCTTAAAAGGGAGGAGTGAGAGGAAGCGAGTACATCCTGGCATTACCTCCCCCCCCCACTAATTACTAGTTGAGAAGAGGAGGAAAGGTGACAATGAACAGGGTAAGAGTGCTAAGCACTTAATACAGTGCTTTGTACACAGTAAGCACTCAAATACAAGTGAATGAATGCTGATTTACCTTCAAAGGGAGTGGTTGAAGATCATGAGGCTGGTTGAAGAAGTCCTGGGAAGGATGCAACTTTGCCTTTCATCCTCAACTTCTCCTCTCTATCACTTCCTTCCTAAATCACTCAATTTTGCCGCTTTACTGAGCATTTGTAGAAGCAGAGCACAGTCCTAAGAGCTCGAGAAGATTCCAGATGACCTGGCTGGCCCAACCCAGCAAAACTGCAGCTCTGAAGAGGGGCCACTGCGCCTTCCCGGAACCTAAAATTCTACAGGTTACAGCTGATGCTGAGATAACTGGCGCGGAATCCTCAATACAATCACCTGTGTCTTGTGATGATATAATTTCCTCTTTACAGATCCCTGCTTTTCCTCCCGCTAATGCTATTTATAAATCTTTTTTGTCTGTCTTCCCCATTAGATTGTGAATTGCTGAGGGGATGAGAATGTGTCTTTGTTCTGTTGTTATCTCCCAAGTGCTTCATACCCAGTAAGTGTTCAACAGATATCACTGTTGGGGACCCGGCTCCTCCACTAGTCTGCTGTGTGACCTTGGTAAAATCACTTTACTTTTCTGTGCCTCAGTTCCCTCCTCTGTAAAATGGAGATTAAGACTGTGAGCCCATGAGGGACATGGACTGTGTCCAACCTGATTAAACTTGTATCCACCCCAGCCCTTGGAATAGAGTCTGGCACATAGTAACTGCTTAATAAATATCATTAAAAAACCCCCAAAACTCACCCTCAGAACCTCCTTATGGTAGGTAGGGATTGGGCTCCATTATACTGGGGAAACTGAGGCTCTTAAAGGGGAAGTGTCTTTTGAGTTTACTTAGGGGCGATGAATTCCAGATCTTCTGATTCCAAGTTCTGAGCCCTGTCTGCTGAAGTTCACATGGGTTCTGAGTGAACAGTAGCTCCGCTTCCTTTTGGTTTCATTTTCAAGGATAATAATTTATAAATTAAAACCGACCCTGTGTTTTCTCTCTCCCTCTGCCTCTGGATGCAGTTCAGTAGGGTTTTTTTTTTTTTTTTCCTTGCTATTTCAGAATAAATGTGATGCAGGTGGGAGGCTTGTGCTGGTTTCCAGAATTAGCAGGTGCTGCTGCCGCCATTCAGCCCCTGGGAAGCACCCACCTTCAGGTTTCTATTAGAGGCAGGTGAACCAAACTGGACTTTGTAAAGGGATCTGTGGAAGGAGGAGATGGCTTGGGGACTGGAGGAGGCATTTTAGTTAGGAGGATGCTGAAGATGGAGGTTTGAGGGACAGCAAACTCAGCTGAGCGATACCCTATCTGCCAGTGTGGTCAGTGCACTTGGGCCTGTACCCCTTAAGCACTTTGATAAGCCCCCTCTAGACTGTGTGCTCATTGTGGGCAGGGAATATGTCTGCTTTACTGTACTCTCCCCAGGGTTTAGTAAAATGCTCTGCTCCAGTGAGCACTCAGATAAGAATGACTGATACTCACCCCACACCCAGCCTCACAGCCCTCATGTATGTATCCTTCTACTTTGCCATTTCCTCTCACTGACATTTTCATGTCTGTCTCCCCCTCTAGACTGTAAACTTCTTGTGGTCTACCAACTCTATTGTATTTTCTCTCAAGGGCTTAGTAGAGTGCTCTGTAATAATAATAATAATGGCATTTATTAAGCCCTTACTATGTGCAAAGCACTGTTCTAAGCGCTGGTATGCAGTAAGCACTCAATAAATACCATTGATGGATTGATACTTGAAGTGAAAAGATGCCAGAGGCGGGGGTGGGAGGAGAGGAGCGGAGATGGTTCAGAGGAAGAACGGTCCCAAGGGGCAGGCCCTGTGGTGACTCCGGAACTGAAAAAACACCAAGGATTTCACTGAAAACTAATCTAAAAACACTACTTGAAATGAGGGTTGTTGGGGTTTTTTTGTCTAGAAACTTACTTTTGAAAGCTGTTGTCGACTGTGGATGTGCTCTGAATGGAGGCTATGTGACTTAGTGGAAAGAGTATTGGCTTGGGAGTTAGGATGCCTGGGTTCTAATCCCAGTTGTAAAACTGGCTTGCTTTGTGACAGTGGGCAAGTCATTTGAAGGCTTCCCCAGGCCTTCGTTTCCTCTTCTGTAAAATGGGAATAAAATACCTGTCCTCCCTCCCTCCCTCTTTCTAGACTGCGAGTCCAGGGTGGATTCGATCTGGTTGCCTAGCACCTTCTACAGTGTGACCCGTTGTTTTGGCCCATAGTAAGCACTTAATAAATTCCTTAATTAACTTGAGAAAGTTTTACATTCTGCACAATACTTGGTTTTGCTGGTGAGCTAAGTAGAAGCTCTGATAGCTACGCTCCACTAGACTTATCCAGTGATAGCCTCAGTCAGGGAGCTTGCAGAGGGGTCAGGATGAGGGACTGAAATCCAGCAGACTCCTGGAAGCTGAGAGATTGTGTCTGGATAGGGCGGACTTGAGTCATTCAACAGCTCCGATGTGGGGAAACACTGGCTGTTACTGGCTGCGGAGTAGCGGCGTGGCTCCGTGGAGAGAGCATGGGCCAGGGGAATCAGAAGGACCTGGGTTCTAATTACAGCTCTGCCACTTGTCTGCTGTGTGACTGTGGGCAAGTCGCATCTCCCTTTGCCACCTTGTCTTAAAAGAGAATCCAACAGAGCAGGACTGCCCCATCCGGGACGGTACACCAGATCCCGTTAAGCCTCCCCGGGCTTGGCTACAGCCACCCTCCAACTCTAATACACTCCGCCGAGAGAACACGATGAACTCCTCAGAGGGGTCATAGCCTGCAGGAGACACGGAAAATACCTGGGGAGGGGATTTAAGCATCCCAAGAACCCTAAATACAGCTCTGAAAATGAAGAGACCAATTCTCAAGAGAGAGCTAATTAGAGCTATCAAAAAAAGCCCACTTTTTGGAAATATGTCTGCCCCCGTTTAGGGTTGAGAATCCCACTTTGGGGAAAACACCTCTCAGCTCTGGAAGAGGCCTCATTTGTATCAGAGACAGTCTCCCAGGTTGTTCCCGAGTCAGGATCGAACTTCAACTGGGAGAGAGAAACTCCCTGAAGTAAGGGGTGGGGAGAGGAAGGATGTAATCTGTGCTCTCTGGATCTTGGGGAAAAGACAAAATCTCCCCTCTGGCCCAGTGAGGAACTGGCATTTCACATATCCGTGGGACACAGATAAGTGCCCATGGTGTCACTTTGGTGAACCCTTTAGGTGCCTGATTGCCGAGACCCTAACGTTAGCTGCAGTGAAATTGCTTGAATGGGACAAGATAGATCCCCTCTGCTTATTGCTCTTCCCCCAACACTTCTCTTCCTGCCAAGTTCAGGACTATGAATCATCTCCTGATCATTCTTCATATGTTCCCCAGATTGCGATCTGTCTTCCCAAGCATTCACCCCTTACGCATCGCCGGACCCTAGGATGGGAGGGGGAGATTGAAACCAGCTCTGACGCCTTTGGAGCTTTAAGCCCTGCATTGCTCAATTTTGGTGGTTTGCGCTGGATGCCAGAATTGTGAATGACTCTTCCCACTGTGAAAGTCTTCGACGCTCCTCCACCCTTCCTGTTCCCCGCAGGTGGGAGGCGGCATGGTCTGGTGGAAAGAGCATGGGGCCGGGAGACGGGACTGAGTCGACCTGGGGGCTACTGGTCTCTTGGGTGGGATTAATAATAATGGTACTTATTCAGCACTTAATAATATTAATAATTATTGTGGTATTTGTTAAGCGCTTACTATGTGCCAGGCACTGTACTAAGCCTTGGGGTGGATATGAGCAAATAAGATTGGACACAGTCCCTATTAAGCACTTAATAATATTAATAATTATTGTGGCATTTGTTAAGCGCTTATTATGTGCCAGGCACTGTACTAAGCCCTGGGGTGGATATCGTCTCTATATGTTGCCAACTTGTACTTCCCAGGCGCTTAGTACAGTGCTCTGCACACAGTAGGCTCTCAATAAATACAAGCAAATAAGATTGGACCCAGTCCCTGTCCCACACAGGGCTCACAGTCTCAATCCCTATTTTACAGGCCCAGAGAAGTGAAGTGACTTGGCCAAGATCACACAGCAGACAAGAGGCGGAGCAGGGATTAGAACCTATGACCTTCTGACACCCAGGCCCGGGCTCTAGCCATTACACCAGGCGGCTTCTGCTGCTTACTATGTGCCAAACAATGTTCTAAGCACTGGGGCGACTAAAAGTTAACCCGATTAGCCTGTATCTTTCCCAGCTCTTATTATCATCATCATCATCAATCGTATTTATTGAGCGCTTACTATGTGCAGAGCACTGTACTAAGCGCTTGGGAAGTACAAATTGGCAACACATAGAGACAGTCCCTACCCAACAGTGGGCTCACCGTCTAAAAGGGGGAGACAGAGAACAAAACCAAACATACCAACAAAATAAAATAAATAGGATAGATATGTACAAGTAAAATAAATAAATAAATAAATAGAGTAATAAATATGTACAACCTTATGTACATATATACAGGTGATTATTACAGTGTGGTTATTCTGTAAATAAATACGTCTGTGGTAAGTAAGCACAGCAAGCAAGCATGTAGTAAGCACTTAACAAATACTCTGAAAAAAATAAATACTACTGCAGGATTGATTGATGTGAAAGACAGATGACTTATTTCCACCACGAAGTGGTCAGAGACTGAATATCAACCCAGTTCAACAAGGCTATTAAGACACTCCGATAAATTAACGGCTCAGAAGGAAAGGCTCCGTACCACTCACACTTAATCTTACCTAGTGCTCACTCCTGACCCTTTGGTGATAAACGCTTTATACGTCAGTCATGGGGATGGGGTTGGTTTTCCCCCACTGGGGACCCTGAAAATATCTGTGGAGATTCTTTTGGGGAATGTTAAAATTTCATTTCCATTACCCTAAGCGTGGCCTTGGTGGAAAGAACGCCGGCCTGAGAGTCAGAGGACCTGGTTTCTAATCCCAGCTCTGCCACTTGCCTGTTCTGTGACCTTGGGTAAGTTGCTGAACTTCTTTGTGCCTCAGTTTCCTCATCTGTAAAATGGGGATTCAGTGCCTATTCTCCCTCCTTCTTACATGTTAGCCCCACGTGTGAGCCCGTTGTTGGGTAGGGACCGTCTCTATATGTTGCCAGCTTGTACTTCCCAAGCGCTTAGTACAGTGCTCTACACACAGTAAGCGCTCAATAAATACAACTGAATGAATGAATGAATGTGGGACTGGAATGTGTCTGAGCCTATCACCTTGTATCCTCCCCAGCGCTTAGAACAGTGCTTTGCACATAGTAAGCACTTAATAAATGCCATTATTATTATTAACTCATATCTACCCTAGTGCTTAGTACAGTCTTCGGTACTTAACGAACACTACCACTGCTATTATTACTAATATTACCATGGTCTTTATTACTATTATTATTGTTCAACACAACTTCTTCTGGGTTGTGCTGGCATGCCAGGCAAATGTGGTTGGCTTCACACCAATCCTTCCTTTGTTTATCTTGGGGTCTCAGAGAACCACATCCTAGAAAACCTGGGGGTTTGCCTCCTATATGGTCAAGGCAAATATCTCCTCCTAGAAGGGACTGCAAATTCAATGACTAGGGGGAAGAGCTGCAAGTCCTAGAGTGAGTACTTCAAGGACAAATTCACTCTGTCCCACCCATCCTTATCATCTGACGTGGTCAAACAGTGTAGCCAATCTATGTAAAAACAACTGAATATTCATTTTACTTTTAAAGTCACTTAAAAACACATAAAACCCTCCCTTTTGATACAGCGCGATTTTTTTTTCCCTTCAAGTGGGAAAACATTCACATCAGGATTGATTTAAATTTCTCCCTTTTCAAATCATCAACAGAGCCGGGACAAGAAACGGTAGCTGTTATTGATTAAAAGTTCATTTGCCTTGCTTACGCTGATGATTGATACTTGGAGGGCAAGAGGGGTGTTGTGTTTTGGCTAGAGGGAAGAGGTGGGGGAACTGGGTCGCGTTACCTGCTTCTTTCTGGCAATGTTGGTTTTGGAAGACAATTTGGATTTTGAAAAACGGTCTTTTTTTAAGGTTCAGTAGTTCGATTTTCTTGGTGTTGGGACTAGGCACCTCCGATTTCAGTAAATGCGATGCACAGGGAAACAAGTGAATGGGTTTTCCAAGTGAGGTTTTAATGGCCCGTTGAAGAGAGGAGAGCTCCACATTCTAGGTGTAGTGGTTAAAGGCTTTAGCTCAGGAGTCCAGACTGACTGTGTGCTGCTGTATGCATCCTGAGAGAGCAGGGATGCAGGTAGAGTGGTGGTAAATCACGCTTGCAGACACCTGGCATTCAGTCAATGGCATTTACTGAGCACCTACAGTGTGCAGAGCATTGTACAAAGCCCTGAGTGTCTTGTATAAAATGACAGGGTTGGTAGACACATTCCCTGCTCGCAAGAAGCTTACGATCCAGAGAGGAAGACAGACGTTCAAATCAATGACAGATGGCCTCTTGGAGGAGATGGGATTTGAAGGTGGGGAGAGTGGTGGTCTGGTTACATATGGAGGAGGAGAGAAGTTCCAGGTCAGAAGGAGGATGTGGGCAAGGGGCCGGCGGCGAGATAGACAAGATCGAGGTTCGGTGATTGGTATTAGGGGAGCCAAGTGTGCGGGCTGACAATAATAATAACAATGATGGCCTTTATTAAGCGCTTACTATGTCCAAAGCACCGTTCTAAGTGCTGGGGAGATTACAAGGCGATCAGGTTGTCCCACGGGGGGCTCACAATCTTAATCCCCATTTTACAGAGGAGGTAACTGAGGCCCAGAGAAGTGAAGTGACTTGCCCAAAGTCACCCAGCTGACAATTGGTGGAGCCGGGGTTCGAACCCACGAACTCTGACTCCAAAGCCCGGGCTCTTTCCACTGAGCCATGCTGCTTAGAAGGAAATCAGAGAGGTAAGGTAGGAGGAGGCAAGCTGATTGTGTGCTTTATCGCCAGTGGTCAGGAGTTTCTGTTTGACATGGAGGTGGATGGGCAGCCACTGGGGGTTCTTGAGGAGTGGGGAGAGGTGGGCGGAACTTTTTTTAGAAAAATAATCCAGGCGGCAGAGTGAAGTGTGGACCGAAGGGGGAGAAACAGGAGGCAGGGAGGTCAACGAGGAGACTGATGCAGTAGTTAAAGCGGGATATGACAAGAGCTTGGATCAGCAGAGTAGTAATTTGAATGGAGAAGAAAGGGAGAACTTAGTGATGTTGTGAAGGTAGAACTCACAGGACTGGGTGACAGACAGCTCAGCACTTAGAACAGTGCTTGGTGCTTAGAACAGTGCTTGGCACATAGTAAGTGCTTAATAAATACCATCATTATTATATATGTGTTGAGTGAGAGATGAGCCGAGGATAACACCAAGATTATGGGCGTGAGAGACAGGGAAAATGGTGGTGCTGTCCACAGTGATGGGAAAGTCAGGAAGGGACTGGGTTTGGGTGGGAAGGTGGGTAGTTTCCTCCCTTCAAGGCCCTGCTGAGAGCTCACCTCCTCCAGGAGGCCTTCCCAGATTGAGCCCCTTCTTTCCTCTCCCCCTCGTCCCCCTCTCCATCCCCCCGCCTTACCGCCTTCCCCTCCCCACAGCACCTGTATATATGTATATATGGTTGTACATATTTATTACTCTGTTTATTTATTTATTTATTTATTTTACTTGTACATTTCTATCCTACTTATTTTATTTTGTTGGTATGTTTGGTTCTGTTCTCTGTCTCCCCCTTTTAGACTGTGAGCCCACTATCGGGTAGGGACTGTCTCTATGTGATGCCAATTTGTACTTCCCAAGCGCTTAGTACAGTGCTCTGCACATAGTAAGCGCTCAATAAATACGATTGATTGATTGATTGATTGATTGATAGTTTTGGACATGTGTCAATGTGACATCTGGGCAGAGATGTTCTGAAGTCAGGAAGAAATGTGAGACTGCAGAGGATCTCTCCCTCAGGGCTGGAGAGGTAAATTTGGGAATCACCTGTATATAGATGGTAGTCGAAACCACGGGAGCAAATGAGTTCTCCAAGGGAATGAGTATAGATGGAGAAGAGAAGGGGACTCAGAACTGAGCCTTGAGGGACTCCCACTGTAAGCGGGTGGAAGTGGAGGAAACTGAGATAGGAGGTCAAAGAGATAGGAGGAGAATCAGGAGAGGACAGTGTCGGTGAAGCCCAGGTTGGATAATGTTTCAAGGAGGAGGGGGTGGTCAACAGTATCAAAGGCAGCTGAGTGGTCAAGGAGAATTAGGATGGAGTAAAGGCCTTTAGTAGATGTGAGCCCTGCCCTCAAGGAGTTCAAAATTTCGAACATCTCATAATCACCTCCCCCACCTCCTAATCAGGTTGTTTATGAGTGTCTACTTTGGGAAGAGCACTCTCAAAGGATTTAGGAAAAGAATCCAACAGTTCAGTTGGGGAAATTAACTTATATGCATCTTTCTCCCTGGATGAAGTAAGCTAGGGCCCCATTTCAGGTCAACAAATGAGGAAAGAGTGCATACTGGCAGCTCCTCAATTCCCACTCATCGCCAGAATCCACGGAATGTCTAGTTAGATACTTCATAACCCTCTCCGATAATCATACTTTTCATTCTACTCCCTGGGTCTGCAGCAGTTGTAACGCTATTTACTGTGAGCTCGCCGTGAGCAGGGAACATGTCTGCTAATTCGTCATCATCATCATATCAATCGTATTTATTGAGCACTTACTATGTGCAGAGCACTGTACTAAGCACTTGGGAAGTACAAATTGGCAACATATAGAGACAGTCCCTACCCAACAGTGGGCTCACAGTCTAAAAGGGGGAGACAAATTCCACTGTATTGTACTCTCCCAAGTGCTTAGAACAGTGCTCTGCACACAGTAACGGCTTAATAAATACCACTGATTGATTACCGAGCACTACTGCTCAGGTAAGAAGGTACACAGAATATTGTCCAATCTGTTTGAGTGTACATAATATATCCTTATTATGGCAATATCCCTGGTGACTAGGTAAGTGGTTATTTTCGAAACTGTTTCAATTTGGGCCAGGTAATGATAAAAAGAACACCGATTTCCATACTCTTTGGGGTAGGACAGGCTGGCAAAATGTGTATGCAGCCTGGTAAATCTTTGAGACTATTTCTGCGGCTGACACGGGCTCATATTCCTCCCCTCCAGTTCAGTTACCACTCACAGCTTGCTGAGAGCTTCCAGGAAACGGATTTCTCAAAACGTCATCAAACGGTGCATTCTTTCTACCCAGGATCTGGCCAGAAAAATGTCTCCCGACAGGCCGAAGGTAGGCTGCTTCAAGGCTTTTTTTTTTTTAATGGTATTTGCTAAGTGCTAACTATGTGTCATACACTGTTCTAAGTGATGGGGTAAGTACAAGTTAATTAGGATGGATGGTCTAAGTAGAAGGGAGAACAGGTATCCCCATTTTACAGTTGAGGAAACTGACGGACAGAGAAGTGGACCACACAGCGGACCAGTGGCAGAGCCAGGATTAGAACCTGGGTCCTTCAAACTCCCAGGCTTGTGCTCTCTCCATGCTGCTTCTCAAGGCTGACTGTGAAATCTACAGAAATGTCGTCGTGTCCTTTGTGACGCTCGACCATTTCTTCGACACTGTGGGGTGATTGCAGGGCCCTTCTCTACTGCCCGTCGCTATGACGCTGCTCTCGGAGAGCGGAGTATTGAGCCGGAAGGCCGGCTGTTCACGACACTGCCAACCCGCTTCCCAGTGAGACCGGACCGGTCTTGAGCTGCTTGGCCATTATCTGGAAGAGAAGCACCCAGTGGGTACCCGAGGAGAGGGTCTGATCTGAGGCCTGAGAGAAAAACTTCCCAACGAGAAGAAACGTCCGTGTCCAAGTTGCAGATGTTCGTCGCAGCCCGGGCAGAGGACAAGGTTTGGCCCTCGGCTTGGATTTCCTGCATTACAGATGCTGCCAAGTTTCCCCATTCCATCCACGGTCTGAACCGAAAAAGTTGCTTCCTTCAGCTCAGTGAATTGGGATGGGGTCATGGGAAGAGGAGGGGAAATTCAATTGGGACATTTGGTTGCTGGGGAGATCTATCCTCCTCGCTACACTAAATGCCTCAGGGTGGAAACATTGTTCAAGTTGCATCAATTGATGAATTGTTCTAGCCCCTGGCCCAGCAGGGATGAGAGAGTGATTGACACTGCGTGAACCCCTAGCACTACAATCAATTACTGTATTTTGATTACTCTGTTTGTAAGTACTCCCCTGTTAGACAGTAAGCACTTATATCTTTCAGCCTCCTCGCTGACCTCCCTGCCTCAAATGAGCAATCATTTATTGAGCACTTACTGTGTGCAGAGCACTTGGGAGAGTACAATGGTAGATACATTCACTCCCCACAAGGAGCTTACGGTCTAGTGGGGGACACGGACTGTAAAATAAATAAATAAAATCAATCATGAGTCTCTCCCCTCTCCAGTCTTTACTTCACCCTGCTGCCTGGTACATTTTCCTAAAACAATGCTCAGTTCACATCTCCCCACTCCTCATAAACCTCCAATAATGGGTCATCTATCTCCAGATCAATCAGATATTCCTTACCATTGGCTTTAAGGCACTCAGACTTCACCCTCCTACCTTACCTCATTATTGATCACTACAACCCGCCCTGCACACTTTGTTCCTCTAATTCCAGCCTGTTCACTGAATCTCGATCTCGTCTATCTTCCTCCTGACCCATATCCTGCCTCTGGCTTGGAACTCCTTCCCTGTTGATATCCAATGGACCACCATTCATTCATTCATTCATTCAATCACATTTATTGAGCGCTTACTGTGTGCAGAGCACTGTACTAAGCGCTTGGGAAGTACAAGTTGGCAACATGTAGAGACGGTCCCTACCCAACAGTGGGCTATATATATAATATAATATAAATAATATAAATAAATACTCAGCAATTGACCACTGCAGTCAATTTCGGGCTCCATCATGGGAGCAGCAAATAGAATCAAAACCCTCCTAAAATCATGCCTCCTCCAAGAGGCCTTCCCTGATTATGCCCTCTCCCCTATTCACCCTTACTTCTAGGTCACCTATACACTTGGGTCTGTACCCTCTAAGTACTTGATATTCACCCCATCTCCATCCCTACGGACACATCCATCTGTAATTTATTGTCTTCCCCCTCCTTTAGTCTATAAGCTCTTTGTGGTCAGAGATCATGTCTAACTAGTCTATCGTCTTGTACTTGCCCAAGAACTTAGTACAGTGCTCTACACACAATTAGTGCTCAAAAAATGAATTTACCATTCATAAATTCATTCATTTCATTCATTCATTCAATCGTATTTACTGAGCGCTTATTGTGTGCAGAGCACTGTACTAAGTGCTTGGGAAGTACAAGTTGGCAACATATAGAGATGGCCCCTTCCCAATAACGGGCTCACAGTCTAGAAAGGGGAGACAGACAACAAAACAAAACATGTGGACAGGTGTCAAGTCATCAGAATAAATAGAAATAAAGCTAGATGCACATCATTCACAAAATAAATAGAATAGTAAATATGTACAAGTCAAATAAATAGAGTAATAAATACCATTGATTGATGAAGCTTCTTGTTGGCAAGGAATGTGTCACTTCTTTGTGTTGTACTTTGTCTTTCAAGTGTTTAATACAGTGCATTGCACACTGCAGGCTTTTACTAAATGCTATCCACTCTATTATTCATTCATTCAATCGTATTTATTGAGTGCTTACTGTGCAGAGCGCCGTATTAAGCACTTGAAAAAATACAATTTATTAGAGTTGGTAGATGCCAGTGACTGCCCACACGGAGCTTAGACTCTACCACTACTTGGCTCGAGTTCAAGGGCCCGAGATTTTTGAGATTGGTCGGAGAGGGAACCCAATCATAAATGTGTACATAATCCTTATAAATGGTAGACAGGGAAATAAGCTTATTTTTTCAAGTCAATGATTTCCAGGTGTCAAATTCAAGAAGACTGGGCTTTCTTTCAAAGGCTTTGGGTTGAGGTGAAATATAGGCTACTAAAATAGCCAGAGTGCAGGTTTAACACTGGGCTTCCTGCTCGGTCATTTCTGAATAAAAAAATTAAACCAACTGCTCCGCTGGAAAGGTGTGAGGTTGGAAGGTTGGAATTCTTCCCTGGTTTGTTTATATTAAATCTTCCCACAATTTCTGCCTTTTCAGGCCCCGGCTGGTTCTCGAAGAAGCAGCGTCTCAACACTGTGAAGATTTCGGAATGTTTCCGGATCAGCCCGAAATTAAAATTCCACCATTTTCTCAGGAGAATTTTTAGTCCAAAGCTTCTCTGTGAAGAGGCTTGGCTAGATCAGAATATCACTCACCCTACTCCAATTTCAGCTTTCCATTGGAGAAGCTCAAACAATGTCACTGCTTTGAACCAACTAATAGATTAGGTACTAAGTTAGTTCCCCATCTTAATCCCTTGGAAGGCAAGGATCATATTGTGTCTTACTTCTGAATACTAGTAACAATAATATTTGTTAAGCACTTAGTATGTGTCAAGTACTGTTCTAAGTGCTGGGGTAGATACAAGCTAATCGGGTCCCTGTCCCACCTGGGGCTCACAATCTTAGTCCTCATTTTGCAGATGAGGTAACTGAGGCACAGAGAAGTGACTTGCCAAAGGTCACACAGCAGATAAGTGGTGAAGCCGGGATTAGAACCCCAGCCCTTCCGACTCCCGGGCCGTGCTGCTTCTGTATGCCTACATCTGATGATCCATAAATACTCTCAATGACTACCCCTATTTAACAGATATGGCAAACTGAGGTAATAGAGATCGTCCGTCTCCCCAGATCTCACCCGGACCAATGGAGCTGGAAGAAATCTTCCATCCACACTAGGCAGTGAGGTCCTTGATATCTGGGACTAAGCAATCAGTGGTATTCATTGAATGCTTACATTAGAGTGGGCAGTCACGTTCCCTGCCCACAAGGAGCTTACAGTCTACAGAGCTCTCAGGGCACAAGGGATATATGCACTTTCCGTCTGTGACAAATCCAGATAATGTGTCCACATTTCCAGTGAGCCTGGCACCCTCCTGATATTTAGGGAAGAGAAGAGCTGGTACGTGAAACTGTACCTTCTGTACCTACCCAGGAAATCAAAGATGGAGATGACTCTAATATTCGAATGGGATGTTTGAGAACAGATCGGCAGAAGCACGGTATTAAGCGCTTGGAAGATGGAGTACAAAAGCAAGAAGTGGCAAGGAGCTTAATCAATCAACTAATCAATCAGGGGTATTTATTGAATGCTTATATTGAGCAGATGGCTGCACTGAAAAGAAGTTAGCTCTGTACCCCCAGCCCACACTAATCCTCTCACCATCACAGTAAACTCGTTCAAGAGAGTGGTGGGAGGAAGTGAGCCTCTCAAGGAACAAATTCTTAGGTTTTCTCTTGTTGAGAAACTGAGGAGAAATGTGACACAAACAGTTGCACTAGCTACCTCAGTTCCCGCAACTCAGCGTGCTGAAAATCCGCAGTGTTGGGGGAGAGAAAAGTTGCTATTTCTCATCCTCCTCTCTGTCCTCCTCCGATACCTTTAGTGTGAGGATGGTTGGCACTGGGAACGGTTCGGTATTTCTAGAAGCATCTTTTCCCGGTTTGAGGGAGGATTCGTCCATTTAAACAGGTGGTGGGAGGAGTGTGGGAGCCGAGAGAGCATTCAAATGGCCTGATATTGGTATCTGCCCCTTTCATCCTTCAATCATAATGTGTGGATTTATTAAAAGTTTACTATACGGCATACACTGCGTCAAGTGCTGGATTGGATTTGGAATCATCGCTGTTCTCTCCTGCCAGAGAGCAGCGGAAGTCTTAGAATGGTGCTATGAACTCTGTGCCTTTTCATAATCTCCTTGTTGACTGACTGAGAGGCTTACACTCCATTAGGCACTCAAGGGCTAATGCAGCCCTATCTTGAATGTCAAAGAGACTCTGACCGCCCCCCACACACACCTTCCCTTCCTTCAAAGGACTCCACACCATCACTAATCTAAACTGTTCAACACAACTCCCCAGGAAATCGGAGACGGGCAAATCTCTTCCCGCCCAACGGGGAAAGGGAAGCTAAATGAGTGTTACAGTCACAATAGAAGCAAGACCTCCAGTGAGGAATCCAGGCTCACACTCTGCCCCAAGAAGATAACCAGGCTTTCTGGGGCCTTGGTTTTCTTTACCAGATCTTTTGAGGTGTGGTCCCTCTTTAAGGTTGTGACCATGACTAATTTCCACCTGGGTATTCTCTCCCGGTGCTTAGCACAGAGCTCCATACACAGTAAGCACTTAAATACTACTGCTACATCAAATCAGGGACTACGAAGTTTTGACCTCAAGAAAATTACAATGAACTTAAGGCAGTTCCTTCACCAAATATTTATATTTTCCAATGCCTCCATCAACCAGGCAGGGGAACTGACTGAGCGCTAAACACTGAGCTAAGTGGGAGAGTTCCTCAGAAACACGACACACGTTTCTTGGCCTGATTACAGTCTTACGGGGGAAGTAGGCACAATTGATTAAGAGATACTGCAAGTCGGAGGGAGAACAAAGATAGCGCGGGCCCATCTGGACAAAAGATCTGAACAAAGACTGGAACGGGGCCATTGAGAGATGGTAGGGGAGCCCCCGGCCCTTCACCAGGCCCCCTTTAACTCTAGGCCTGTGCTCATTTCCCACAGAGTGGGGCTGCGAAGCTGTGGGTGTTCCAGGAGCACAACAGTCATTGACTGTGGAGGCAAAGCCCATGTGACAGGTGTTGCAGCAAACAGGAAACATACGACAGAGGCTTCTAATAACTGTGTAATTTTAAGAGACAGATCAAGAAGACATGATTACTGGATGGGGAACAGATGGCTTTCATCCGACTTTACCGCAACACACGGCTAGAAGGATAAACGAACCTCGTTCTGGTTTTAAAGAACAAGCGATTTCTCTGTGCGTCCTGAGGTTTTAAAAAATAAAATAAAATAAAATAAATCGCCATGCTGCGAAGTCTGAACCAGCGGACCCAGGGTTCTGATCTCAAAGAAGCCTTTATGTCTGACTGGGAGTTTATTGTTCCGGTTTGCCCGGGGACTTTATCACCAAGTCATAATGAGGGAAAAGGGGACGAGGAAAGGTGTTGGGAGATGGGATAGTGATTCTTAGGACCCCAGGAGGCTGGAGCTAGGGGGTCAGCAGCCCAGAAGGAGGATTCCAAGTAACTGGAAAGAGGAAAGGGCCAGATTTTACAGAACACTCTCACTGACTTCTATTAAAGTTGAGGGTGAAGATGAACCCCAAATTAGGTTTTCCACTTCTCTTCCACCTTCTTCCCTCTCTTCCACTTTGTGCCAGCGTACGGAATATGTGGTTGATTGGGATCCACGCAGCCAGTACCGCTTAAGGATAGGAGGTTGAGAACGGGATATTAGGACAGGATCTCCCATCTTACCTCCTCCCCTTCACCACAGCACCTGTATATATGTATATATGTTTGTACATATTTATTACTCTATTTATTTATCTACTTATTTTACTTGTACATATCTATTCTATTTATTTTATTTTGTTAGTATGTTTGGTTTTGTTCTCTGTCTCCCCCTTTTAGACTGTGAGCCCACTGTTGGGTAGGGACTGTCTCTATGTGATGCCAATTTGTACTTCCCAAGCGCTTAGTACAGTGCTCTGCACATAGTAAGCGCTCAATAAATACGATTGATTGCCAAATTGTACTTCCCAAGCGCTTAGTACAGTGCTCTGCACACAGTAAGCGCTCAATAAATACGATTGATGATGATGATGATGATGGAGTTATGAGCCATACGTAACTCCTTTAGCCCAACCCCTTCTGGACCTAAGCTTCAGAATAGCATCTACCTACTGGCCAGTCTCGTTTCCTCATTTCCTTTCCGGAATGCGCCTGGTTTAAGACAAACTCAATTTGGCTTCGACTGCTTCAAAGCCTAGACCCTCCCTGGCTAGAGGGGGGGAGGAATATTACACCTGGAATAGATTCCAGTGAGTTTGACCACCACTTTGATCTTCGGCAAGAAGCCAGTCCAAACGTTTGGTAAATGGAACTTAGTGGGAGACGCGTTCATTGACTTTTGCTCCCCTAGAAAGAGTTCTCTGAATCTTGGGTGCATCTCCTCCAAAAGGCCTTCCCTGACTAAGCCCCCATTTCCTTTTCTCCCACTCCCTTCTGAGTCACCCTGACTTGCTCCCTTTATTCACCCCCACCTCCAACCCCACAGCACTTATCTACGTGACCGTAATTCATTTATTTACATTAACGTCTGTCTTCCCCTCTAGGCTGTAAGCTCGCTGTGGGCGGGGAACATGTCTGTTATACTGTTTTGCTGAACTCTCCCAAGCACTCAGTACAGTGCTCTGCACACAACAAGTGCTCAATAAAGGTGATTGATTAATAGATGTGCCACTTTAATTGCTGCTCAATTAGAAGTTTGACAAGTGTTGGCGGAGAGGAGGGGGATAGGGCAGGGAAAGAAATAAGTAGTTCTATTAAAGTTTATTAAGCTTTCAAAGGGAGAATAAGCACTCCGTTCTCTTCCAAACCCCATAACAACAACAATGATGATGGTAATAGTACTTGTTCTAAGCACTGAGATTGACACACAATAATTATACTGGACACGTCCCCTGACCTATATAGTGATCCAGCTAATGGGGAAACTATTAGGAGATTTTTCATTCTACAGAACCTTAATATTCCCATGCAGATTAGTTATCTGTTGTGTGACCTTGAACATGTCATTTTAACTTTCTGTGCCTCAATTTCCTCACCCGTAAAATGAGAATTAAATCCTACTTCCCCTTACTTAGAATGTGAGCCCCATGTGGGACAAGGACTGTGCTCCTTGTACATGACATGATAAGGTCATGTAAATCATCATCAATCGCATTTATTGAGTGCTTACTGTGTGCAGAGCACTGTACTAAGGGCTTAAATGTAAATGTAAATAAATACGATTGAATGAACGCTCAACCGGATTACCTAGTATCTACCCCAGCGCTTAATAAACTGCCTGGCACATAGTAAGCACTTAACAATATCATTAAAAAAATGGAATTTGAAGCAACTTCATCTGATGGGACTTAATACTGATAGAGCTTCTCGATGGTGCCTATTGTGGTGTTAGAATGTCAGTTTAAAGTGGAAAATTCTAGTGGTAGGAATGATATTTACTGAGCTCCTATTGACAAACCTTGGGGAAAAAACAACACAAGCAAGATACACATTCCCTACCCACCAGGGCTTCTAATGTGAAGTGCCTCAGACACCTCCTGAAAGAGTGTCATCTGGACTTCATCTCTGTTAAGGAGGGCAGAAATCTGAGTTTCACGGTAGAAGCTATGTTGAATGGCTTCCTCAACCCAAAATCCCACTGCAGGATTGTTAATTTGACACTGCCTAGGTAACTCTGAGCTCAGGCTTTTTCAGATAAATCAATCAATCAATCGTACTTGATTGATAAACACAGTGATGAACATAATTTGCATTTATGACTAGTGCCACCAAAGAAAATAACTATTCTCAGGGAACTAAATGATAGACTAAGAAGAATATTAACGTATTTACTGAATGCTGGGTGAGATTTCACAGAAAGCCATATATTTAAGTTTGATAATCTGTAAATCATGAATTAGAGCCCCTGACTGGCTTAGGAGTTAGTTGAAATTCCATTGCTTCAGGATTTGGGTGACATTTTTGATTTTTTTATGGTATTTGTTAAGAGCTTACTATGTGTCAGGCACTGTACTAAATACTGGGGTAGATACAAGTTAATCAGGTTGGATGCAGTCCACGTCCCACAGTGGGGCTCACAGTCTTAATCCCCATTTTACAGATGAGGTAACCGAGGCACAGAGAAATTGAGTGACTTTCCCAAAGTCACACAGCAGACAAGTGGCGGAGCTGGGATTCGAACCAAGGTCTTCTCACTCCCAGGCCCATACTCCATCCACTAGGCCACACTGCTTCTCGAGTTATAATCTACAGTGGGTTTGCAGAAGTGTCAAATGTTGGTGGACAGCTAAAGTCAAACTCTAATTTGGCTCCTGGAAGGACTTTGAGTCCCACAGTAAACACCGAAGTACCTTTGCCAGACAAATGTAGTATTTGTGTTCTAGATGTTTTGAAAGCTATCTCGGGCCTTTGGAGTCTCTTGGTACTAAGTGAAAAGTAGAATTGTTCACCACTCACAAGTACTTCCTAAGTTCCAGTGTGACAAGAGCTGATGTCACAACACGGGCACAATCCCAAGGTGTCTGAGATTTTGAGGTAGCGCCTTTTAAGGTATTTGGCTATTGTGGTTCCTCTTCCGCTATTGGATTCCGGGGCTCATGCAGAACAAATTCCTTGGACTAACCTTTCATTCCTTCACTACAATGCACCCTAAACAGATGAATTGGGTCAGTTCAAACCTCAGGGGTTATGGGGCCATATAAAAGTTTTGTTCTCAACACACCCAATTGTCCAAAACCGCTCGCTTCCCCCAGAAATTCTGTGACTTTGTTTCTCCTGGCAGACGTAAGTGTTTTCCTTCAGCCTGCCGGCCACAGGAGTTTACAGCGGTGACGATAACTGAGAATCCCGCTTGGCTCCATCAAGTTGCTTGTTTGACGCAGGTAAACTGGACATGACTAGATAAACAAGCTTGGACTTTCAGCGCCGCCTCTAGATTGTCATGCAGCCGACTCTCTAAAGGGTCGGTGACAGAAATCCTCACTGGGCCTGTAATGATGGAGTTGGGTTTCTGAGGCAGCAGTTTTATGCTTCCACAGTTTCTCACAATTGCCTCAATGACTCCCAGGTGGTTCCACTGTTATTTTTCTCCCCTCCACATCTCGGGGTCACTCAGCGACGGGAATCTTTCCAGGGGCTAGAGCCCACCACCCTCCCCCAACAAGATCCTGGGACCTGCTGGCTCTGATCCCAGTCAAAATTTCCCTTCTGCCTGACCCTGCAGACACTGAAAATACTCGCTGGGGTAGGGCTAGATAAAACAACAACAACTCACAGGGACGTGGAACTAGGCTGGGTGTCTCCTAATTCTCCCCTCTTTCTCTTCCAGTGCTCCAACCCATGACAATAATAACAATAATAATAATAATAATAATAATAATATTTGTTAAGTGCTTACTTGGTGCCAAGCACTGTTCTAAGTGCAGAGGGAGATACAAGGTGATCAGTTTGTCCCACGTGGGGCTCACAGTCTTCATCCCCATTTCCAGATGAGGTGACTGAGGCCCAGAGAAGTGAAGCAGCGTGGCTCAATGGAAAGAGCACGGGCTTTGGAGTCAGAGGTCATGGGTTCAAATCCCGGCTCTGCCAACTGTCAGCTGTGTGACTTTGGGCAAGTCACTTAGCTTCTCTGTGCCTCAGTTACCTCATCTGTAAAATGGGGATTATGGCTGTGAGCCCCCCATGGGACAACATGATCACCTTGTAACCTCCCCTGCGCTTAGAACAGTGCTTTGCACATAGTAAGCGCTTAATAAATGCCATTATTATATTATTATTATATTATTATATTAAGTAACTTGGCCGAAGTCATACAGCTGACAAGTGGCAGAGCCGGGATCAGAACCCACGACCTCTGACTCCCGAGCCCGGGGTCTTTCCACTGGGCCACGCTGCTTCTCCGAGTATCTTGCTAAGTATCTTAACAAGATACTTCCATCTTTCTCTAATTCTGGTTCCACGCCTACCCAAACCAGTCCAGGTACTGATAATGATTTTAATACTGATAAGAATTGTGGTGCTTGTTCAACGCTGTACCTGGTTCTGAGGCTGATACAATAATGTCTGTGGTGAAGGCCAGCAAGAAATGAAGGGCTGCGGACCGCACCCGCCACTCCCCATCCCCCACGCCCTACCTCCTTCCCTCCCCACAGCACCTGTATATATGTTTGTACAGATTTTTTACTCTATTTTCCTTGTACATATTTACTATTCTATTTATTTTATTTTTTTAATAAGTGTTGTTTTGTTGTCTGTCCCCTTTCTAGACTGTGAGCCCGCTATTGGGTAGGGACCATCTCTATATGTTACCAACTTGTACTTCCCAAGTGTTTAGTACAGTGCTCTGCACACAGTAAGTGCTCAATAAATACGACTGAATGAATGAATAAGCAGATGGGACACAGTCCCTGCCCCCATCACAGTCTAAGAGGGCGAGAGAACGGGTATTTTATCCCCATTTTAAAGATGAGGCAACAGAGGCAGAGAAATTAAGTGACCAGCCCAAGGTCAAATAGAAGTCAAGTGACAGATCTGGGATTCCCATCCACGTCTTCTGGCTCCAAGGCCCTTGCTCTTTCCGCTGGACCCTGGTGCCTGCAGTGGAATGGAAAAGAAAAGGCCTAAATTCTGTTTAAAGAGGCTGAATAGTACTTCTGAACGGAATAGTTCTGCTGGTCCCTCTCTCAGCCTCCCCTCACAAGCTGAGGTGAGACAGGTTTTAAAAGAAGTTCAGAAGAGACGTATAGGAAAAGTGTTCTCAAATCCAGAAGGGGAGCCTGGCCCCTGATTCAGAAGTCCCCATGCTGACTTTAAAAAAGACTAACCACCGGTCTTGGGAGTCGATCCAGATCGGGGCCTGCCTTCTCCAGGCATTCCCATTCTGATCTTACAGACACAGAAGACTTTCCCACTCGTCCCATAAATGTTTTATGTTTCATTAAGTTTCGGGAGATTCCAGGGTTGGGCCTCCTCTTACCACACCTCCTCCAAATCTCTACATGGGGGAGGCGGGGGGAGGCAGCTGCTGTGGGAATTGCGAGGTTAAGCCCGCACTCACTCAGAGCAGAGCTACAAATCGTGGGGCGCTAATGGCCTCCAAGTTCACGCAACTTCCATTTGGTTTATGACTAGTTTTCCCTGGGTTTGGCTCATACATCAACCCAAGGAGGGGAAGACAGAGCCATCAAAAAGGGACACATTCCTTTGGCCCGGATGGCCGAGTCTTGTGCGATTTATGAGCATTGATGACGCCACTGGTGCTCTGAGATGGGACTGAAGCGGTATGTGTGGGAGACAGAGGGAGGGGGAGAGAGAGAGAACACAAGAGGGAGAGAGAGGAGGCACACGATAATTTAGTTCTTGGTCAAGCAAGAAGGGTTCCACAGTTTTGGCCACCTGATATTGAAAGGGAAAGGGGGAACTGAGGCAGGAAGAGGGGAGAGAAAAAGCCTCTCCCCTCAGGAAGTGGTTATTGTTAGTGAGAAGAGCCCCCAAAAGGCAGGCAAAGATAGCTAACATTCATGATACAGGCTTCTCTCCAGCTAACATCAAAACTCCAGAGCACAGAACAGTGAACTTGAGAATTAGAGAGAAAAGAGAAAGGTTGTGGGGGAGCAACCTTTCATTTTCATTTGCCCACATAGTTAAAGATGTCCACACAGGTAAAGGACATTCGTCTCCAGCTGATCCACAAGAGAGCTGCTTGGTATGAACAGAATGAAAGGGGACATAAAACCCTCAGAACCTGCCTATAAAACAGCAGGCAGAGTAATTGGCAGTTCTCCGTTTACTATGTAACTTAAGCAGGAGCTATCCTGATCTCAGAACAGCCAAGTGGCTTTCATGAAAGAGGCTAATAGGAGGTGAAGTTGGGGGATGCAGGGAATTTTAAAAGGCCTTTTAGATTCATTTTCAGATTTGAGCTTCTCCTAGCCAGAGATCATCTTGATTGGGTGCTTTTTTTTTCTGGTACTTCTTAAGCACTTACTTTGTGCCAGGACTGTACTAAGCACTGGGATAGATAGAAGATAATCTAGTTGGACACAGTCCCTGTCCTACATGGGCCTCACACACTGAGATGGAGAGATTCTAATCCCCATTTAACAGATGATGGAACTGAGGCACAGAGAAGTTAAGTGACTTGTCCAAGGCCACATGGCAGGCAGTTGGCAGAGCTGGGATTAGGACACAAGTCCTTTGACCTCTGGACCGTGCTCTTTCCATTAGGCCACACTGCTTCCCTTATTGTTTCTCATGGACGAGCATTAGCTATTCTGAAGTGGGATATAGAGGAGGAAAACTAGGGTGCAAACTGAATGGCATCCTCTGGCAGGAAATGTCGTAGAAAACTCCCAGAAGCCTGATCCAGCCAACTCTTAGCTAGGGTCTGGGGATATCAAGCAGAACCAACCAAGGACAACACCAAACTTTTATGTGAGTTAATAGCTTCCGTCCTCTTCCCACACCATTTAACTCCTTTGGGCTTCCCACTCAGAAATGGAAATTGCCCATAAGGTGGTAAATGAGGATGGAGAAAGAGAAGCAAGAGGCTGGGTAATCTACAAGATGATCGTTAGTCACTGAGTAATGGCTCGTAACCCAAGGTAACTGAGGCCCAGAGAGATTAGACTGCGAGCCCACTGTTGGGTAGGGACTGTCTCTATATCTTGCCAATTTGTACTTTCCAAGCACTTAGTACAGTGCTCTGCACATAGTAAGCGCTCAATAAATACGATTGATGATGATTAAAAGGATCTGTCTGTGACCACACAGTGACAAATAAGCCCATGTCTCAGTCTAACTCTGACTAGAAAGGCAGCTGATGATTCAAAGGGGCCACACTTACTCTCATCTCTTGCACCTAAAAAGTTTCCCCAACCACAAAGAACCACAGTTTGGCAGACCTGATGTGAAATATCCAATGCCGTTTGCTTTTCTTACCTCTGCTAGCATGACGGCATCATTAAGTCAGCACACCTACCCACCAATGAGAAGTAGGATGGCCTCGTGGAATAAGCATGAGCCTGGAAGCCAGGGCACCTGGGCTCTAATCCCGGCTCTGCCACTTACCTACCGGGTGATTTGGGTGAGTTGCTTAACTTCCGTGTCTCACTTTCCACATCTGTAAAATGGAGATTAAACACTTGTTCTCCCTCCCCTATTCGGTACAGGGGTTGTGTCCGATCTGACTATTTTACATCGACTACAGTGTTTAGTACAGATTGTGGTGCAAAGTAAACACTTAAAAACTCCTCAATTATTATTATCATTGTTATCAGTAGTATTATTAATCCTGTAAGCTACCATGACAGAGACAAACCCACCAACTATCTGCTCCTGGTCCAAGAAAGGACAAGACCCGGGGCAGGTGAGAGACCATTTTCCCAAGCATTAGGGATGATACTTGACACTTGATAAAGACTTATCAAGTCCCACAATTATTACAACCCATAGCTCAATAGACATCATGGGATGGAGGGCATCCCCTAATACCCTCAGTTCACCCTTGAAATGTCCCAAATCCCAAAACTTCTAATTTAACTTTAGTTTCAGCCATGAATATTTTGTTCCCACAACTTTGAAACACATCATTACCTCAGTACACACCCAGAAGGAGTGCAACGCTAGTGATAGAGAAGCACTGTGGCCTAGTGGCAAGGGCATGGGCTTGGCAGTCAGAGGATGTGGGTTCTAATCATGGTTCTGCCACTTGTTTGCTGTGTGACCTTGAGCAAGTCCCTTCACTTCTCTGTGCCTCAGTTACCTCATCTGTAAAATGGGGATTAAGATTGTGAGCCCCATGTGGGACAGGGACTTTGTCCAACCTGATTATCTTGTATCTACCCCAGCACTTAAAGCAGTGCTTGGTACATAGTAAGCACTTTAACGAATATCATAATTATTAATTATTATTATTATAGTGACAGAAGGCACTGAGGAGTCCAAATATTTTCGTGTAGGAAGACTATTAGAAAGGCTTTGAGGGCATTTGAAATATGAACATTCCCTCTCCCATTTCCCAAGGCCAATTCCAAACCAGATTTTATCATAAAACTATGGTTGAATTATAGTTATCACAGTAAAACTGTAGCCAACCAGATCCTCCTTAAAGTGCATTATGGTAAATCGATAGTAAATCTGTCTCGATAACCATAGTAACGCTCCTGGCAGAGTTATAAGACTCCCACTATTATCGTTCAGATGTGCTGAACTATGGTTTATCTTACTGGGGAACTGGATTGGGTTTCAGTTACAGTTAAAGGACTTTGGGGCCAGGGGGTCGGGGGTGGGGGGCAGAAACCCAACATTTAGTGTGGTTTGATTTCAACCAAATCTGAAGAAAAGTGTGAGATTTAATTGCGGTGGTTGATGAGAACTTATTTATTCACAGACATAAGTCAACACTGTTAAAAGGCTCCCATGCTTAGAGAAAAAAAGGTTAAGGGAAGGAATTTGGATAGAGAGTCAAATTAAAGCAGAACTAAAAACTTAATGTGTGTTTCATAGAGATCACAGTTGGACTAGGGATGATTTGATTTTCAAGAATATACATGACTGAGGATGGTTAGAAATAAATACGTAAGTAAGGTTAACAGAAACAAACTGGGGTAACAGGGTTGGAGATGGGGTGTCTCACCCTTCAGGAAATCCTGGTCAGCCAATCCATTTCTTTAACCTGTCTCAATGTCATGATTTTTCATCCACTGTCATTTTTCCAGGGGAAACTTTCTCCATTTCTTTCCCAAAGGGTATTGGTGGAGTTCATCTAGAGCATAAACTCTTTGTGGACATGGATCTTGTCTGCCCAGCGCTTAGAACAGTGCTTGGCACATAGTAAGCGCTTAACGAATACAGACCTCCTCCAGGAGGCCTTCCCAGACTGAGCCCCTTCCTTCCTCTCCCCCTCGTCCCCCTCTCCATCCCCCCCATCTTACCTCCTTCCCTTCCCCACAGCACCTGTATATATGTATATATGTTTGTATATATTTATTACTCTATTTATTTTACTTGTACATATCTATTCTATTTATTTTATTTTGTTAGTATGTTTGGTTTTGTTCTCTGTCTCCCCCTTTTAGACTGTGAGCCCACTGTTGGGTAGGTACTGTCTCTATATGTTGCCAATTTGTACTACCCAAGCGCTTAGTACAGTGCTCTGCACATAGTAAGTGCTCAATAAATACGATTGATGATGATGATGATGATGAATACCACCATTATTATTATTATTATTATTACCAACTGCATAATATTTCCCCAAGCATTTAGTCCAGTGATCTGTACAGAGTCAGTGCTCACTAAATATCACTGACTGATTGATTTCGGGTCTGGATAAATCTATCATAGTCAATTCTTTTGAATGGGTGTTACAACCCCCTGACATATGAAAACGGAGAGGCTAATTGGGCTGAATTCAATTGCAATGTAATTGGTTGGGACAAACCTCATCAGGGACTGCAGAACCAGAGGACTTGACAGAGAAACAGTCAGAAGACCGCTACCTCGGGTTAAAAAAAAGACTTCTTTATGACAGAATGGTTCAGCTAACCTTGTATGTGTTTTCCTGATCTTGACTCTCTGGATTTTCTGGTTTAGATCAGAAGCAGAAGTGCTACTTCCAAAAGATCTGATGGCCTGAAGATGCTTTTGGTCCAGACGGTGGGAAACCTGATCTGAACCTAATTGGTTCAACTACTGGACAGTACAAACTCCTCCTGGTGCTGGCCAAATGGGCACACAAACACCCATGCACTGTATGAGTTTTCGCCAGAAGTCAATACGTTCCTTAGTCGCTGTTTTCCTTTGCGATTTCCTAGATGGGTAAGAAGTCAGTAATTTATCATCATAGTAGGGATTTGGGGGCTGAAGGAAGTCAAATGAAATTGCTCTTAACATCTGATTGAGCCCAGAAATCAATACAAAGCTGCGGATGGCTGGTTTTCCTAATTACCCCAAGATGAATGGCAGCCATGTCAGTGGAGAAGTGGGAATATCAGACTTCCAGGGCTAGCTGTTGATGCCCTATTTGTTTAGTCCCATTAGCTGGGGCTGGAGCAAAATTCAGAAGGCAGGGCCTTGGTAAGAAGAGGAAGTTGCTAAATTGCTCACTTGCCTCAGAAAGTATAGAACAGAATCCTCGGGTTGGGAAGGAACTTGAATTCATCTACGTGCAAGCTGGCCAAGCAGAAAGGGCAGTCCGCAAAGTCGCTTGGTAACTCATTCAGGTTTTACACTTATGTCTAACCTCAATACCTTATGCTGCAGTCAAAAATCTCACTGCTTCTCTCAGCCGCAACAGAGACGGAGAACAGCTAGTCGCCCTCCCTTCACATTCAAGAATCACAACTGAATCATCCCCGAGCCCTCTCTTCTCTGAACAGAATAGATCCAAGTTCCTTTTGCCCATCTTCTTCGGTTTTATTTCCTAACTTTGAAGTCATCTTGCTAACTCTCCTCCAGATCCCCTCCACAGTGTCCCCATCCTTTAAGGAGAACTGAGCCTGGATTTCAGCTCTGCATCTAAAGGTCTGAGCTACCTAGGATTCAGAAGGGCTAGGTATACCTGAAGGCTTATGTCACCTTTCTCCAAATGATTTTCCTCTCTATGTAACCGGTACTAAGCTTGCTTTATTTTTAGTGCCACATAGGGTTTTTATCCACTCTAACCTCTAGGTGTTTCCTGCATATCTGCCCCTTCACCCACTCCTTTTGAACCAGGCAGGGAATGCTACGAACACCTGTTCAGCTCATGCGCTTAGGCTAGGGAGGATATGGTGAAGCTGCAGTTTGGAAACCATTCGGTTTAGTCTCCCCAAAAGGCAAGTCCATCTAGTCAGGGGTGGACTACAGTAAGGAGATTCAGAAGGTCTCTGTTTCGGCTCACCCAAGTTTTACTTTTTGTTTTTTATGGTATTTGTTAAGTGCTTACTATGTGCCAGACACTGTATGCACTACATTAAGCACTGGAGTAGATAATCAGCCAATCTGCCACAGTTTGGACACAAGGAGCTCACAGGCTTAATCTCCATTTTACAGATGAGGTAACTGTAACTTCCTCTCCCCCTCGGCCCCCTCTCCATCCCCACCATCTTACCTCCTTCCCTTCCCCACAGCACCTGTATATATGTATATATGTTTGTACATATTTATTACTCTATTTATTTATTTATTTATTTTACTTGTACATATCTATTCTATTTATTTTATTTTGTTAGTATGTTCGGTTTTGTTCTCTGTCTTCCCCTTTCAGACTGTGAGCCCACTGTTGGGTAGGGACTGTCTCTATATGTTGCCAATTTGTACTTCCCAAGCGCTGAGTACAGTGCTCTGCACATAGTAAGTGCTCAATAAATACGATTGATGATGATGATGATGAGGCACAGAGAAGTGGAGTGACTTGCCCAAAATCACCCAGCAGATACGTGGCAGAACTGGGATAGAACCCAGGTCATTCTGACTTGCAGGCCTGGGCTCTATCCAATAGGCCATTCCGCTTCTCTAAATTCAGAGAAAAGTAGTAATACTCTACTTTTAGTGCTTCTTCCTCCTTTCTGTAAATGACTTTGGATCCGTCTCTTCCCCCTCTAGATTGAAGACCCTTTGACAAGTGGAACTGTGTCTTTAACCCAGTCTACTCTCCTAAATGCTTAGTACCCTGTTCTGCACAAAGGAGATAGTCAATAAATATTATCAACTGACTGACTGCTCGGCCCTATTTTCATACCTCAGACTCTTGATCTGTCAAATGGGAAGAACACTCCTCATCACCTTCCTCTCTCAAAAGAGAAATCATCTGTGCCCATCAAGCACTGAAGGAATATTTAACATTGTTCTTCGTGCATTTCCCCAAAATATCAGGACTCAGACCATTCTTAATTTTCTTCTACCTAAAATAAAAGGATCCTTTTGACCAAGAATTTGACCTAATGGCTACAATCGGTGAAAAACTAAGTACGCGTTGTGGGTCCGAAATAAATGAGAGAGATGATGGTCAGCGGTTTTCCAGGCTGGGCCTGTGGCTGAAGGAATGGAGCCTTGAAACTGATAAACCTCTGTTTCTTTTGTCCCGGACCAATCTCTCCCCTCACCTTGAACCCAGAGACGCTTTGGCCAGGTGCTGTTCCTTACGCTTTCCAAGTGGCTTAATCGGGGGCTTACCCTCGGCGGATGCTTTTGATGAGTTGAAGAACGGCTAGGTTTGTTCCCAGAAATCAAAATAAACCGGAGGTGCCTGGAAGAGGAGACAGGCACCCCTGAATCTGAGCCAAACACTCTTTCTTGCCTCCTCCCTGTAAGGTCAGGCAAAGTTTAGTTAACTGCTCATTGCATTCTCTCGGTGTTTTTGGATTCTGTGCCCCTCCGCACTCGTTGGCTCGGGCCTGGCTGGGAGAGTGAATCTGCCAAAACAATGTGCGATGGGTTGTTCTCTGGGGTGCCTCTCATCAAGCGGGAAGTACCAGAAATCTTGAAAGATGTCCAGCTCCATTTTTTTTTTTTTTTGTCTCCCGGCTCCAGAGGCTTACATCTGGATCAGCATCTGAATATCTTGGGTGCCGGGCCAAACTGAAACTTTAAATTTACCCCTGGCTAATAAACATGTCAGCAGATCTCCTCCATCGTTCCCTCACTCACATCTGTTGTGAAAAATGGGCTCTATCCTGAGGTGGTTCCCGCCCCCGCCCACCTCGGAGTGAATGCTGATTACAAGAGGGAGAAAGGGTATTTTTATTCAGGGCTTTCAAAAGGCACATTTTGGAAGGCATCTCCGGAAGAGATGAGATGCTTAGAAGATGGACAGTGTGACTTAGGTCCAGGAAAATGTATCGACTCAATGTCAACTGTAGTGACGGCTTCGAGGCAGCCCAGGCCAACAGAAACAAGAGGGCAAAAGGCAGGAAACCACTGGTTAGCCAAACAAGCTCTTAATCAAAGACTTCTCCACGTTGCTTTCTAAGCTGCCCAGAGCAGTGGGTGAATTCAGCAATTTGTGTAACAGGGAAAAGACTATCGCGGGTATGGGGTGTGGGTTCCAGCTGGCCCAGCGGGGCTCTTGGTGAAGAATAGAGATGCTGGTGAAGATAATGGAGGAATCTCTGCCCTTGGGAACCCATCAACAACTCTGTTAGTTAGTGACCGGCAGAACAGTCCAGTGGCTCTTTGCACTCTGTCCCACAGGACGTGTTTTTTGGACTCCACAGAGTCTGGGGCCTAGCTGGACATGGAGCTGGACCTGCTCGATGTGGTTTGGGTGACTGTCACTTACTGAGCAGCCAGAAGGCAGCTCTTCAAATGTCAGTTGGCCAGCAATTGGACCATCACAACCTCTTTGGCATCTCTTCCCCTAGGTCTGAGCCAGAATGGCTACTTCTCCGGCTGTCTGTCCCACTTGGGAATGGTTCTGCCGGACATCTAAGGAACAGAACTTGATTGGGCAGAGAGCGAGGAAGGATGCCCTATCCTAATGAAACTGGAGGGGAGAATGGGTCAGGGATGCAGTTTCTGGCATTGGACTGGGACAACCACGAACACAGAATCATCTTTGCTGGGCTTGGGGGTGGAATGGGGAAGCAAAAAGAGAAGCGAGTGATTCCCAGTCCTTCCTTTCGGCTAGCTGTGGAAGCAATAGTCAACAAAAGACCCAGTCCCCAATCTCAATCGGTCATTTTGGGTTAAACTAGGTTCCAGTCAGCTCAAACTGTGAGAACTCTACCCTTTCTCCCTGAATGGGCTCCAGGAAACTTTATGGGCCTCTGGTTACAGCCCAGGACTAGCTCCCATTAGCCCCCAGTTGCTTTCGGCTGGTCTCTTATTCATTCAATCTTAGTTACTGGACACTTACTGTGTGCAAGGCGCTGTCCTAAGCACTTATTCTGCTCTTAATGAGTCCTCTGAAGGTATTCAGTTTTACACCAGACAGTTCAGTTTTCATCTCCGTGATATAGATTTGGCAGATTTATCGATGAAGGTATTGCTCTTTTGTTTTAAGCCCCCAGTATCCCTCTGCTTTGGCTCCTATTGCTGAGCCCCACAGCTCGGGAATGGGGTGGGTAGTCACAGGGGCCCGGGAAAGGCACGCAAGGGCTCCGAAGCAAGGGGGTAGGCAAGAGAATGATGGACCTTCATGGAGAAACACTCAAAGTCTGGGTGGCCTTAGATGAGCTTTCAGAAAATGATGCATATGATCGATCAATCAATCAATCAATCATATTTACTGAGCACTTACTATGTGCAGAGCACCATACTAAGCACTTGGGAGAGTACAACAGGATTAGCAGACATGTTTTCTGCCCATAACGAGCATACAGTCTAGAGATGAGCTTACAGTCTATGGTATGAGGATGCATACTATATGTGTGGGCCTGACTCAATGCATATGATGACACATGGGTCCGTATTTCTATTATCCATGAAGGCCATTAATGGTGTCACCCTAGTTGAAGGCAAGGAAATGTCCCCTGTGGACTGTAAGCCCCTTGTGGGGGTGGACTGTGTAGGAGAGTACTACTGTCTTGTCCTCACCCAGCCACGTGCTTAGTACAGTGTTCTGCACACAGCAAGTGCTCAATAAATACCATCGGCTGATGGATCGACAACTACAATCTGTCTCTGTGATGTAGTAGCTCTCTCTCAGGGTGGAGACCACAGCCCAGTGAAGGAGCCAAATGCTATTTTGGCTCTTGCCTGGGACATTTGCTACAATGGCCCAAACAGACTGAGATCAAAAGGTTCAAGTCAGAGAAGAACAAGCGCAGCAAGAAGATCCTTACAAGTTGAGGTTCGCCCAACAGGACAGGGCCCTCGAGACAAGTCGATGAGGTGTTTCAACCTGTGTGAAGTTTGGGGCCTTGGATTTCCAATTGCTACTCACTACTGGGTGTGTTTTTGGTAGGCTAGTGCTGGGCTGCCGACATTTCCAGGAATAGACACCCAGTAAGTTTGGGGGGTTGATGCTCAAGAAAGCAAAGCTAAAGACTTTACTGGTTACCTAAGTCACTGTTGATGACGGGAAAGGAAGGTGTTCTCTTGGGGCCGGTACTCCATCATGATGAACGAGAAGGGTACGGGGACCCTTGTGGGAACTCAGCGGTTGCCACTTATACTATCTCTTTCCAGATAGAGAGGACGAGAGCCTTGCCACATCTAGGACCAGAGGGTTCAGTTGGAGAACCAATAAATCAACCAATGATATGTATTGAATGCTTATCGGGATGAAGTACTCAACTAAATGCTTGGAGGAGTACAGCAGAACCAAAGCACCTATTCCCTGCCCTCAGGGAGCTTACATTCTAATAGAAAGCCCTCACAACCCCCAGCTCTCCTCATAACCCCTTTTTGGAAGATGGAGAGGATTTCTTACTGTAACACACCAGATATATAACTCCTTGCTCTGTGCCCCGTTCTGTCCCAGCATACCAATCAGAGAGATTAACATTTCAGTCAATTTTACTCTTCGGATTTATGACTTGATAACCCAATAGCCACTCATGTAATTCCCGCCCTCAGCAATTACGTATGAATATTTTCAACTGTTTATCCAGTTAATTGGCTACTTCATCCTGACATATTTGTACTACTACATACTATATCCTCCTGCTCCCACTGTTTGTAAGTATTTTTTGTTGGTCCACTCCATGCAATTGTGAACTCCTTGAGGGCAGAGAGAGTGTGCCCTGCTTCCATTGAGCACTACCAAGCCCTCAGGAGATGCTCAGTAAATACCTCTGATTGACTGGGGCATTTTACTCTTCATGCTAGAGTGAGCCAGCACATGCACATGCAAAAAAGAGCTACAGAAGCATCTTGTAGTTCTCCTTTAAGAGAAGATGAAGTCACAAGAACACAGTGTCTTTTAGTTTCTCATAAGAATTTTTAAGTGAAGTACTGGTTAGAGGAGGAGGAGGAGGGCACCTTTTCCTTCAACACACAAATTTATTTGTTATGGATCCCCACAGTGAAACAGTTTTACATTCAAAGTCACTCTTTTTTTTTAGCTGGACCTTGAACTGCTAGCATTTTCAACCCAACATATACTGGCAAAAAACATCGTGGGAAATAGACATCCAACACATTTCATGATGATTGAATACATAAAACATTTTTCTTTTGTTGTTATGTGACAGCTGGAAGAGTTTCAACTTCCTGCTCATTGCACAGTCTCCACGCTTCCAATTCTGGGGTTTTTCTTTTTCTCCCCCTCTTTTCCTGCTCCTCCTCCTCCTCCTCCTCCTCCTCCTCCATGAACACACAAATGGTTTTGATTACATAATAGCTGCAAACTTTATATCCTCCCACTTCAATCGTTACACATCATAAACCGAAGAGCGAACTTCAGACTCACTCCATTCGGGGCCCGGGGGGGAGGCTGTTCTGGATTGCTGGGAAGCCCGACCCTTCGGGGTGGGGATGCTTCTGCATGGAAATGGGTGACAATGGTCCTGAGTGGGCAAGAGATTTGGGCTACCCATAGCTGAGATTGAAGAACTCGCAAGAAACCGCTCACTGGGCCAGGCCAAAAGACCGATGCCATTTTAGTAGCCTGTCTTAAGAGTAAGGGGACAAGCACAAAAGATATAGAGGTGTTAAGGACAGAACCAGTAACATGAAAACCAAATATGGATGGCCTTTTTCCTCCCTAGACTGGAGGGCAGTAATCAATGGTATTTATTGAGTGCTTACTGTGAGAAGAGCATTGTACTAAGTGTTTGCGAGACATAATCCCTGCCAACGAAGAGCTTACAGTCTACGGGGAGAGGAAGACATTAGAGTCTAGTCCTACTTCACTAGCCTCGGATTTGTACGGGTTCACAACTCTAGCATCTGGTTGCATTTTTAAATACGTCAAATCCAAACAGGCATGTGTAATAGGACTGTGTCTTTGGATAAACTTGGGGAGACGCTGTTTTGTGAGTCAATGATTTCATCTTAGTAGCCAGGTAATGCTAGTTGTGTGGACTCTGAATAATCCTCTTCTCTCTTTAGATAGTTCAGGCCAAGCTTCTAAATCCATAGAAATTGAGAAATGCATGCATGGAAAGTCTCACTAACTGAGACCTCACTAATTTGGATTTGGGGATCTCCGGGCCTGAATTTCAACTATATAATACCATAAAAACAGTACAGAACATAGATCGGGGGGGGGAAGCTAGGACAGGACATCTGAAAGAAGTTTTAAGAATTCAATTAGTCTTGTTTAGAAAAGCATACCACAGAGAGCAGATTTTCAGCGGAAGAGGCCAGATTCCCACAGTTCGAAGAACACATCTCTAATTCAGCCTTTTCACTCATTTAAACTGGTCTCCCCCCCACCGCTGCCCATTGCCACCTTGGCCAGAATTAGAGTAGTTTTACTGTATATAAAACTCTCTCTCCCCACTAGGTAAATATAAAGCCCATAAAACAACCCACTCCAGCACCACATATAGCCAATCCTAAGACTACCAAATCAGGACACTTGTCCTTTGAAAGATGGGGATGAGAATGACCAAGCAGGTTAATATGGAGAGAATGCATGAGCAGAGTAGGCCCAGAGAAACTTAGGGGAGGAGAGGCAGGAAGAGGAATGAATGCCAGCTGAAATGAAACTGGATCTGCTAACCTCTCCCTGGAATCCTCTACTGAACTATCAAGAAATCAGTCAATCGATCGTATTCATTGAATGCTTACTGTGTGCACAGCGCTGTACTAAGCACTTGGGAGAGTACAATATAGGGCATCATCATTCCTCCTCACCTCTACCCTGGCCCGCATCTCTGGCCTTGAGCAATAAGATGCTGGTTATTATTACTGTCATTATTATTATTATTATGGTTATATTTGTTAAGCACTCATCATGTGTCAACCACTGTTTTAAGCACTGGGGTAGGTACAAGTTAATCAGGTTGGATACAGGCTATCCACGGGGCTCACAGACTAAGTAGGAGGAGGAATAGGTATTTAATTCTCATTTTACATAGATGAGGGTGGTGAAAAGGACGGATCAATGTATACCCACATTTGGCTTGGGGGACCCGGTGAAAGTGGTTCCAACCCCTTCAGCCAAGGAGGAAAGCCATGGAAGCTGAGTGATGAGATAAGGGGACTCCTCTGGCCAGGAGCTGTCAGGCATGGAGGGATTATTGGAAGTTGAGATTGGGGACTTCTCCAGACAGAATTCCTGTGGGGGCTATCAGTCAGATACTTCTCTCCTTCCCTTTCCCTGATCTGACCTTGGGCAGGGCCCAGGAGGGAGGTGAGGGGGGAGTGGTGGGAAAAGACCATGCCGTAGACACTCCTTGTTTGCGGGGCTCTTTAGTTTAGGACTGGTAATGTTCATAAATGAAGAAGAGAAGCAGTGGAGCATAGTGGAAAGAGCACAGGCCTGGCAGTCAGAAGGACCTGGGTTCTAATCCCGCCACTTGTCTGCTGTGTTGACGTTCGGCAAGTCACTTAACTGCTCTGTACCTCATCTGTAAAACTGAAATTAAGACTGTGAGCCCTAGGTGGAGCAGGGACTGTGTCCAACCTTATTACCTTGTATTTCCCCCTGCAGTTAGTACAGTGCCCCATTTTTTAAAAAAAAGACAGTCACAAATGCTTAAACAATAACTAATCCAGTTCGTGCTCTGATTCTGCTCTAGATGATCTAGAAACTGACACCCTGATAAGAGGCAAAACAAACTCAAAGATCAATCAATCGATCACATTTATTGAGCACTTACTGTGTGCACAGCACCGTACTAAGCGCTTGGGAGAGTACAACACAACAGGTCTACAATCCAGGTCTACTAACTCCGGTGCTCCTTCTCTCAGGCCGCTGTTCCGGGGACAGAGCTGGAAAAAAGGCAGGCTGGGAATGCCCGTGGTTATACCACCATTAAGCTATGTGAATTTGGGCAAGTCACTTAACTTCTCTGTGCCTCAGTTACCTCATCTGTAAAATGGGGATTAAGACTGTGAGTCCCACATGGGACAATCTGATAATCTTGTATCTACTCCAGCGCCTAGAACAGTGCTTGGACATAGTAAGTGATTAGCAAATACCATCATTGTATATATATGTATATATATGTGTGTATGTATATATATATACAATATATATATATTGTACATACAATATATATATATACAATATATACAATATATATACATATATATACATATATACATACATATATATATATGTATATACACATATATATACACAGTCTTTTAGACTGTAAGCCCACTGTTGGGTAGGGACTGTCTCTATATGTCTCTATATGTTGCCAATTTGTACTTCCCAAGCGCTTAGTACAGTGCTCTGCACATAGTAAGCGCTCAATAAATATGATTGATTGATGATGATGATACACATATAAGAGAAAAGTGGGACAATGCTATAAGATTAGAATTATAATTTCATACACACTCTGGGTGAAAAATTGCTGTACCCACACCTTGCAAAACCAACTACTGTGTGCAGAGGAGACCACGGGAATGCCCGTGCCCGTGAAGATGTGAGATGTCTTGGGCATCCTCTTTCCGAATAGACTCCGAATTTAACTGGAACGCTCTTCAGTCTCCAACTTAAATCTTTTCACTAGGTTTAAACATATAATTGCTCTTTTAATTAACATGCATTGCTTAGTGAACCTACAAACCATTTTAAGTAGATTACCAGAGTATCGGAGAGAGGTTTAGTGGAAGCAGCGGTTAGCTGAGACGGCTTCTAGCAGAAGTGACTCCGTAGGAAACAAAAGCCGTCTTTTAATAGTTGGACAGGGGAACTTGAGAGAGATGTGGGTGGTACAAAGGGGTAGAGGCAGGATCAGAATTTCCCGAAGGGCATTCCGGCATTGCCTTGAGGTCGCTGGCACTTCTGAGGATGAGGGTGGGAGAGAAGCCACCAAGTTCTATCTCTGCCCTGTTCCTGATCCTTCTATCTCCCACGTCATAAGGAAGACGGAGACGTAGACAACTTCCTGATTTCCCAGCCCTAGCTCCTGGTGGACTGGAATCCTAGAAAATGCCTGGGATATAGCCGGAAGTCTGATCCTGGGCAGAGATACAGACTATTTGCCATTGAGTGATTGGAGCATCATGGCAAATATTGGCTGATTCTTTCAAAGAGTTTTTCAAGAAACATGAGGTTCCCCAGTGCCTTTCGGCCACTGATCCCTCCAACTTTACCAGTGTCTGTGCTGTTCTGATATATGAACCCATCTTCTATTTCTTCCTGAAACGCTAGGATGAGGGCAAGGGTGTTTTGTGCAGCTTCCTTATAAGCAACATGGTTTTGAGCAACCATGCCCACGTTGGTCTCTTTGTCATATTTCTAAAATAATGAGGTTTGCCAGGGTCACTTTTTTATGGTATTTGTTAAGTATTTACTGTATGCCAGGCATTGTACAAAGCACTGGGGTATATACAAGCTAATCAAGCTGGGCACAATCTCACAGTCTTAATCCCCATTTTACAGATGTGGTAACTGAGGTCTGGAGACACTGAATGACTTGCCCAAGGTCACACAGCAGACAAGCGGCAGAGTGTCAGGATTAGAAGCCAGGTCCTTCTGATTCCCAGGCTTATAATAATGATGGCATTTATTAAGTACTTACTATGTGCAAAGCACTGTTCTAAGCTCTGGGGAGGTACAATGTGATCAGGTTGTCCTACGGGGGGCTCACAGTCTTCATCCCCATTTTACAGATGAGGTAACTGAGGCACAGAGAAGTTAAGTGACTTGCCCAAAGTCACACAGCTGATAAGTGGTGGAGCCGGGATTTGAACCCATGACCTCTGACTCCAAAGCCCGTGCTCTTTCCACCGAACCATGCTGCTCCCACTAGCTCTACCCACTAGCCCATGCTGCTTCACATGATGACTTTTGTTCTCATTTGCCACCTTTGGCATTGCTCTTGCACCGGGCTTAATCCCATTCCTGTCAGACACCAGCATGACCTAGGTTACCTTGAAATGCAGTGAAGAAGAGTACGAGCAGGGGAGTATCAGGAGAAAGCAGCAGAAAGGCAAGAAAACCCAAAAATACGTCTTGAACAGCAGATTCAAATTTTAATTAAGAGGTGAGCAGGTAGTAGGTTAACAAAACTGGAAGCTCTCTTTTTGTGTGGGCAGGGCTATAGGCTCTTGGTGCCTCAGTTACCTCATCTGTAAAACGGGGATTAACACTGTGAGCCCTATGTGAAACACGGACTGTGTCCAACTTGATTTGCTTGCATCATCATCATCATCATCATCATCAATCGTATTTATTGAGTGCTTACTATGTGCAGAGCACTGTACTAAGCGCTTGGGAAGTACAAATTGGCAACATATAGAGACAGTCCCTACCCAACAGTGGGCTCACAGTCTAAAAGACTGTGCCCACTGCTTGCATCTACCCCAGCGTTTAGTACAGTGTCCGGCACCTAGCAAGCGCTTACCACATACCCCTAAAGGAAAAAAAGGAAGAGCCAGCACGAAGTTTACATCATATAGGAAATCGAAACACAAGTTTGTGATGGTTACGAATTAGGAAATTGGCAAAACGTTAAGTTTTTGGGAAGTCCATCCCTCGACGGTTTAGGGAAGCAGCGTGGCTCAGTGGAAAGAGCACGGGCTTTGGAGTCAGAGGTCATGGGTTCGAATCCCACTCTGCCACACGTCTGCTGTGTGACCTCGGGCAAGTCACTTAACTTCTCTGAGCATCAGTTCCCTCATCTGTAAAATGAGGATTAAGACTGTGAGCCCCATGTGGGACAACCTGATCACCTTGTATCCCCCCAGCACTTAGAACAGTGCTTTCCACATAGGAAGTGCTTAACAAATGCCATGATTATTATTATTATTATTATTATTAAGAAGTTGAAGAATTGATAATGCAGTGAAGGGCAAGGCTTTAAAAGACATATCTGAACAGCACGGGGTGCAGGTAATTTTCTAAGTTAAATAGCCGAGGAGGCGAAGGGGTCATATGCCGAAAGGTAAGGTGAGACGATAGCTTTGCCTCAAGTGGTGTTCAAAGGGGCATGGACAGCTGTGAGGGAAGGCGAAGCTGGAGTGGAGCCGCTGGATGCATTCCTCCATTTCGTTCATGAAGGTGACCGAACGTGGCGGGCAGATGGTCGCTTCCTTTGATGAATGGGTGCAAAGGGGGCATGCTGGTTCCATGGAGAAGAGGCGAACCCCCAGGGTTTCGGGCAAATTTATGAGCGTGCGTCGCGGGGGGGAAGAGCTGCAGGTGGGTAGGATGGCCTTCTGACCTGAATCCATCAGGAAGATGCCAAGAAGGCCTGAACCTTCCAGGAGCTCAGGTGAACAGAAGTGGGGAAAATGAATAACAGTAAGAGTAATCATAACTGCGGTATTTGTTAAACACCTACCATATGTCAGGCACTGTGCTAAGCGCTGGCGTGGATACAAGCAAATCAGTTTGGACACAGTCCCTGTCTCATGTGGGGCTCACAGCCTTAATCCCCATTTGAGGCTGCTGAAGCCCAGAGAAGTGAAGTGATTTGCCCAGGGTCACGGAGCCGACGAGCGGCGGAGCCGGGATTAGAACCCAGGTCAATCAATCAATCAATCAATCGTATTTATTGAGCGCTTCCTGTGTGCAGAGCACTGTACTAAGCGACTCCCAGGCTCGGGCTCTATCCACTAGGCCGTACTGCTTCCCAATGAAAAATAATAATAATGATGGTATTTATTAATAATAATAATAATAATAATAATGATGGCATTTATTAAGTGCTTGCTAAGTGCAAAGCACTGTTCTAAGCGCTGGGAGGATACAAGGTGATGAGGTTGTCCCACGTGAGGTTCACAGTCTTCATCCCCATTTTACAGATGAGGGAACTGAGGCCCAGAGAAGTTAAGTGATTTGCCCAGGGTCACGGAGCCAACAAGCGGCGGAGCCGGGATTAGAACCCAGGTCAATCAATCAATCAATCAATCGTGTTTATTGAGCACTTACTGTGTGCAGAGCACTGTACTAAGCGACTCCCAGGCTCGGGCTCTATCCACTAGGCCATACTGCTTCCCAATGAAAAATAATAATAATGATGGCATTTATTGATAATAATAATAATAATAATAATAATAATAATAATGGCATTTATTAAGTGCTTGCTATGTGCAAAGCACTGTTCTAAGCGCTGGGAGGATACAAGGTGATGAGGTTGTCCCACGTGAGGTTCACAGTCTTCATCCCCATTTTACAGATGAGGGAACTGAGGCCCAGAGAAGTTAAGTGACTTGACCAAAGTCACACAGCTGACAAGTGGTGGAGCCGGGACTTGAACCCATGACCTCTGACTCCAAAGCCCGGGCTCTTTCTCACTGAGCCACGCTGCTTCTCTAAGTTCTCTATTAAGCACTTACTATGTGCAAAGCACTGTTCCTTAAGCGCTGGAATGAAGAGTGGACAGGGTGGTAGGCGAGGAGGAAAGCAAGCCAAATCACATTTCAGGTTGTTGAAACCCAGACTAACTGTGATTAGAGAGAGAAATCAATCTGTCAGTGGTATTTAGTGTGCACTTACTATGTGCAGAGCACTGTACTAAACACTTGGGAAACTGCAATACAAAAGAGTCGGTAGACTGGATCCCTGCTCTCATGTCGCTTACAGCCTACAGAAAGAAAGAACCACTGAAGTTGACAGCAGAATATGTGTCAGACAGCCCAGGGTTCTTATCTCTTGTCCTACCCTAGAAAAACAGTCATGTATGTACAGATTGATTACTCTATTGATTTTACTCGTACGTATTGACTATTCTATTTATTTTATTGTGTTAATATGTGTTGTGTTGTTCTCTGTCTCCCCCTTCTAGACTGTGAGCCCACTATCGGGTAGGGACCGTCTCTATATGTTGCCAACTTGGACTTCCCAAGCGCTTAGTACAGCGCTCTGCACACAGTAAGCGCTCAATAAATACAACTGAATGAATGAATGAAAGGAAGGGGAGAAAGATACTGTTGAATCACAGCCGGAGTTAACTTCAGTGAGGTATTTGGGTACCTTAAAGTTTTGGGGAAAAGCACTAAAACCATCTTTTTATGGAATCTTCATTCTCCCATCTATGGAGTTTATTCATCTGGAATCCTAGCAACCACTCACAAGGGAAAATGGGAATGGCGGTAAAGATTTATCTCAAATTTATGACCCCAGGGGGCTGACTCTGGGGAAGCCAGCTCACTGTGGGCAGGGACTGTGTCTGCTTATTGTTGTACTCCCAAGCGCTTATTTTAGTGCTCTGCGCACACAGTAAGCACTCAATAAATACAATTGAATGAATGAATGAATGAATGAATGAATGAATGAATGAATGAATGAAGTAGAGATTTTCAACCGGAGAGAAGCATTGGAAAAAGAAGACCAAGAGTGGAGCAGACTGGGTTCTTAAGTCATAAGGTTCTCCGATCCTAGTGAAAACATTTATCTGCCTAGATGTCATTCCCTTCACTCCAGAGACAGGCCAGTGGACCATGTTTCTTCCTGGATACAGTAGAGATGGACTTGAAGAGAGCAACGGGCTGGCTCAGTTCGGGCCAGGCCTGGCAATCTCAGCCTGCGGTTCGATCTCTTGGAGCGACTGCATTCCCCTGGGCCAAACCATATCAAATGGTCTGCGTGCCAGCACGGCCTGTCTGCTTTCCATCCCGGCTATTGGCAGTGATGTTCAAAGTAAAATGGCACAGAGAGGATCGTTTGGGATTTACTGCTTCTTGTTTGAATGGCACTGCTGGGGTTGGAGCCTCTGAGATGACTGGGATGATTTCGGGTCTGGGTTCTCCCCTTTCAGGATCTGCGTCCAGTCACACATCTCCTTGATTCTCTCCCTCTGTCTCGGCCTCACCCTGCAATGCTGGATTGCTGTTTTTAAGAGTTTATCCCTCCACCTATCAATCAATCGGTAGTACTTACTGAGCAGCTACTGTGTGCAGAGCACTGTGCTGAAAACTCGGAAGGGGGCAACAGAATGAGAAGGCACCCTCTTTGCCCTCAAGAAGTTACACTCTACCGAGAACTGGATGCAGGTGTGTGCATAAGTACTGTGAGGAAATCAATCACTCAATCAATCGTATTTATTGAGCACTTACTATGTGCAGAGCACTGTACTAAGCGCTTGGGAAATACAAATTGGCAACACATAGAGACAGTCCCTACCCAACAGTGGGCTCACAGTCTAAAAGACTGTGAAAGGAAAGGATAACTGTTAACCTTTGCTTCTTTGGGCCAAGTCAGAGGCACCGAGTTCTCTATTAGAACAGTTCACGTAAAGCAAAGCCAAAGATACTTTCTCTTCCTTGGACATGGTTATTCACAGTCGGCTGAGAAGTTTTATTCATTCATTCAATCTTATTTTTGGAGAACCTACCGTGCTTAGAGCACTATACCCAGTGCTTGGGAGTTAGAGAGATCTGAGAACACAGTGGTAATTTGACAGTCCTCCAGTCTTGATTTAGAAATCTCCAACATCTCCTCTAAACCTTCCCAAGATATCTCAAAGTCTCTTTCAGGAAATCCTGTTAGACTGCGCAATTCTGGTTGTTTTGCTCTGCCTCTTCCTTGCAGAGTAGTAGGGACGAGACTACATTTCCCAGTGCTTTGCTGCACGTATCTTTAGAGAAGCAAAGTGGCTCAGTGGACAAGAGCCCGGGCTTTGGAGTCGGAGGTCATGGGTTCGAATCCCGGCTCTGCCACTTGTCAGCTGGGTGACTTTGGGCAAGTCACTTCACTTCTCTAGGCCTCAGTTACCTCGTCTGTAAAATGGGGATGAAGACTGTGAGCCCCCCGTGGGACAACCTGATCACCTTGTAACCTCCCCAGCGCTTAGAACAGTGCTTTGCACATAGTAAGCACTTAATAAATGCCATTATTATTATTATTATTTACACTAGAGTAAGCTTACAAATACTTTTTGTGACATAAGGGTATGTGGTTTGCAAGTGCTTCTGGAGATGTCTACTTGTGGGTACAGCAGGTTTTCTGTCAGGTTGGCCCCACCTTACCTATTTACTCTCTTCACCTGCCGTTCCCCAACTTGCTGTCTTTGTTCCTCCCAAACCAACCTTCTTAGCGACACCTCACTCGTGGCTCTCCCGCCTTGCCCCATCGGACGGACCTCGGCTCTCCCCACATTTCGAGCTCTCCTAAAATTCTACCTCCTTCAACGATCCTTCTGTGAATAATGCCCCAGCAACTTTTGCCATATCATCCCTCCACCCAACTCTAGCGCTTACAAACTTATCATACCCCTCTCAGGACTCACGTTTCTATGTGTATTCAATCTACTATGACCACTCTAGTTGTAAGTACGTTTTTTCATGGCCCCCGTTAAAGTCTAAGCTCCTTGTGGGCATGGGATGTGTCAACTTCTTCTTATTCTGTGCTTATCAAGCATGTAGTAAGTATAGTTCACTGCCCTGAAGTGCGTGCTCAGTAAATGCTACTGATATTACCACTTCATTCTGCAAGCAGAAGTGTGATCTTGGATAAGTCACTTCACTTTTCTGTGCCTCAGCTACCTCATCTGTAAAACGGGGCTTGAGACTGTGACCATGTCTAGCCCGATTTGCTTGTATCCACCCCGACACTTAGTACAGTGCCTGGCACAAAGTAAGCACTTAACGAATACCATAATTACTATTTTGAGAAGAAGTGCTGCCTATTGGATAGAGCACGGGGCTGGGAGTCAGAAGGACCTGGGTTCTAATCCCAGCTCTGCCACTTGTCTACTGGGTGACCTTGGGCAAGTCACTTCATCATCATCATCATCATCAATCGTATTTATTGAGTGCTTACTGTGTGCAGAGCACTTTACTAAGCGCTTGGGAAGTATAAATTGGAACTTCACTTCACTTCTCTGGGCCTCAGTTACCTCAACTGTAAAATGGAGATTAAGACTGTGAGCCCTATGTGGGACAAGGGACTGTGTCCAACCCAATTAGCTTGTATCCACCCCAGTGCTTAGTACAGTGCTTGGCACATAGTGAGGGCTTAATTAAATACCACAATTATCATCATTAGAAAATATAACAGAGCCACCAGGATGCAAGATCTGCTAAACGGAGACCCACTTACAGGTAATGTGGAGGAAGGGCTTGCTTTCAGAAATTTTGGTACAGAGGAGATAATAATGATGGTATTTGTTTGTTAAGCGCTTACTATGTGCCAAGCACTGTTCTGAGTGCTGATGGCGAAGGAGAGACAGACTAAGAGGTTCAAAAGAACAGCCTGATTTCATTAAAGTCTAATTATCTCCACTGCATTATTGGGTGGCAGGGTGTCCTTGTTGGACGGGAACTTGCTGAAGATGGGAAGAAAGAGATCCAAGTTCTAGTCCCAGCTCTGCCACTGGCCTACTGGGAGACCCTGGGCAAGTCACTTATCTGCTCTCTGCCTCAGTTTCCTCATCTCTTAAACGGGGATGATACCTGGTCTCCCTCCTTCATAAGACTATATGCCTCATGTGAAACTGGGACTGAGTTCAATCTGATTACCTTGAACTTACCCCAGGACTTGGCACCCAGTAAGTACATAATAAATGCCAGAGCTAAGTGGAAAAGAATGTGTTTAACTGAGTGACAGAATTTACCCATCACAAGATAGAGCAAGCTGCAGTTAGACCCTCTCGCACGCTTCCCTGATAACATAAGCGCTCAATAAATATGGTTGAATGAATGAATTCTGAACTAAGTATACAGCAGGCATGGAAGCCTGACATAAGTTCTATTTCCTTTAGTCTCTTTCACTTGTTTGAGAAGTTGTTTCCTTTGGTTTCAGAGCTGAGCAACGCACCACTTGCAGAAACCTGCATATATTACGTATATATGTACATATATATGTCTATTTATTTATACTAATGCCTGCTTTCCTGTTTTGATGTGTATATATATCTCTAATTCTTCAGCGCTTAGAAAAGTGCTTGGCACGTAGTTAGCGCTTAACAAATCCCATCATTATTATTTACTTATATTGATGCTATTGACGCCTGTTTACTAGTTTTGATGTCTGAATCCCCTCTTCTAGACTGTGAGCCCGTTGTGGGCAGAGATTGCCTCTCTTTGTTGCTGAACTGTACTTTCCAAGTGCTTAGTACAGTGCTCTGCATATAGTAAGTGCTCAATAAATACGACTGAATGAATGAATGAATGAAACCAAAAAGTGGTTCCCCAAAGCATCTCCCTATTCATTCATTCATGCAATCGTATTTATTGAGCGCTTACTGTGTGCAGAACACTGTACTAAGCACTTGGGAAGTACAAGTTGGCAACATATAGAGACGGTTCCCACCCAACAGTGGGCTCACAGTCTAGAAGAATAGATCTATTGAATCTATTGAATAGATAAGTCCGCTTTTCACCTTTCCTTGACCTTACTCAAGGATTGTATTCAGGACCACTCACACATTCCTTCTGCCCATCACTCTATGACAATTATTTTAAACTACTAGTCCCTCACCTAATCAATCAATCAGTCCGTGGAATTCAGAAAGCACTTACTGTGTGCAGGACACTGTACTAAGCTCTTGGGAGAATACAATACATAGGTTTAGATGAATCAGTCCATGAGTGTTATTTGCTACCTACTTAAGTGCTAGACATGGCAATAAGCACTTGGGCGAGTGTAAAAGAAACAACACACCTATTTTGTAGGCCCCAGAAACTTACAGTCTAATGGAGTGACACACAGACCAACATGAATTATTTATAAATAGTGGGAGCAGAAAGAAGTCGAGCACTCTTACTCTTTTGGTCCTCCCCACTACATACACCAAATCATTACCCTCTCTCTTACTTACTGCTAAAAATGATGTTCAATCTCCTGAGGATTTTAGCAGTCTGGCCTTGAATTTCCTTATCCCATTTGATATTTTTATGCCTTTTGTTTCCAAGATTTCAGCTCTCTGAATCATTCTGACTCTAAGGGTAACATCCTTTTGTATTTAAATAGTGCCTTTCTGGGACATGGTTTCTTTTAACCTTCCTATTTCAGTGCTTATAACTTTCTCAAAATACATTCCTTTTGGACTGAAAATATTGGTTTGGGTCCAGAGATGACTTCTCCCCCTTTCCAGAGAGCTTAAGCTAAATTGCCTCCATGGTTTTGAATTATACAAGAGCAAGGAAGATGATGCACTTTTTCCACTCTATAAAAACCTTCCCACCATCTTCTCTTCATGGGACTTGCAAAGGAAAACAACCTATAACGTTCAGAACTGGCAGGATGGTCTTCGGTGCTCCAAAAGAGGGGGGAAAAAAAGCATCTCCGGAAATGGATCCCATGTTCTTATGGCCGGAGATATAGACACAGACCTAAAATGTCATAGACTCCTCCTTCCACCCAGGCAAAAGCATCTGGCTCTGTTTGCTTCCTAAAAAGGGAATGGGAAAATTAGAAGTAAGAATGCCTCCGAGAGGAAGCAGGGCCATAGAAAGATGGGGGTTGCCGTGGAAAGAGCACGGGCTTAGGAGTCAGAGGTCATGGGTTCAAATCCCGGCTCCGCCACTTGTCAGCCGTGTGACTATGGGCAAATCACTTAAAAAAAAATAAAAAATATAATGGCATTTATTAAGCGCTTACTATGTGCAAAGCACTGTTCTAAGTGCTTGGGGGTTACAAGGTGATCAGGTTGTCCCACGATGGGCTCACAGTCTTAATCCCCATTTTACAGATGAGGTAACTGAGGCCCAGAGAAGTGAAGTGACTTGCCCAAAGTCACACAGCTGACAATTGGCGGAGCTGGGATTTGAACCCATGACCTCTGACTCCAAAGCCCGTGTTCTTTCCACTGAGCCAAGCTGCTTCTCTGTGCCTCAGTTACCTGATCTGTAAAATGGGGATTAAGATGGTGAGCCCCACATGGGACAACCTGATCACCTTGTATCCCCCCACCGCTTAGAAAAGTGCTTCACACGTAGTAAGCGCTTAACAAATACCATCATTATTCAAGCGCTTAGTACAGTGCTCTGCACACAGTAAGTGCTCAATAAATATGATTGAATGAATGAATGAGACACCCACGGCACCACCCAGAAAGGGGGTGACAATGGATGCAGAACACCGCGGTTAGAAGGGTTAGTTAGGATGGAGGAGGACAACCGGAGAGGAGGGAGAGCCACCCTCATCCTCTTCTGGAAATTTCCCCAACCCAAAGAAGAGATGGACCACTAAGAGGTCTGGAGGAACTGGTACTATGGAATGAATAGGAAGGAATCTGACAAGCTCAAAAGATAAGGAATCCCAGAGGAAAAGAAAGTTCTCTGCCAGAATTTAGCCCCTTTTGATATTTTCTGCCGATCCATGCCATGTGAAAGGAATGAAGACACTGGGAAGGAAAAAAAAGAGTTATTTCGTCCACTCATTCACTTAGGACATCTTCTGGGAAGGAATCATTCTAAGGCTGTTCTCAGCATAAGCATTAATGTCCGTACTCCTCCTATTTTTCTAGAAAAGCTCACTGTCTAGTGGATTTTATGCTCAAATTCCCTTTTCCCCCCTCCGCTTTTCTTCATTTCACATCCTTCCTCCACAACAAGATCGCTCTGCAGCAGCTGGGTGGTAGAAGAGGCAGAAGGAGTTAGAGAAGAGTTGGTAGCATGTGGAAAATCTTTCTCCACCCCCCCAGAATGTCCCATTTTCATATCCGGCTTCCCTGGGAAAGTGTAAGTTCCCCGTGAAAAGGAAATGTGTCATTCCTTTGCTTTGCACTTCCCAGAAGCTTAGTACAGGGGGCATTCAATCAATCAATCAATTATTTATTGAATGCTTACTACGTGCGTTCCCATCTCCTTCTCAGTGAGATGGGAATGGAGCTGCATGAACTACTAGATGAAAGGCCCCATCATCTGACCCAAGCTGGTGCTAGTAATAGCAGGGCTTAGAGCAGTGCTCGGCACATAGTGAACTCTTAATAAATACCGTAATTATAAATGAAGTGCCTACTGTGAACAAAGCAATTTACTAAGCTCTGAGAAAAAATAAATCCCTGGGTGGGAATTGGTACGGTTCCTGGCCCAAAGGGGCTCACCATGTAAGGATATGTGGATGGGAAAGGGAGTGCAGACAGATACTTTAGGAAAGAAGAAACGATAAAAATATTAAAATGACCTAAAAGATCAAGGCAACAATAGATGCAAAAATCAATATTCATTCATTCATTCATTCAATCGCATTTATTGAGCGCTTACCGTGTGCTGAGCACTGTACTAAGCGCTTGGGAAGTACAAGGTGGCAACATATAGAGACGGTCCCTACCCAACAACGGGCTCACAGTCTAGAAGGGGGAAAGCAGATTGGTACTGTGGTTAGAGAAGCACAGTATGGGGTTCTTATAGTGTGCAGAGCACTATTCTAAGCGCTTGGAAGCACACGATAAAATAGAGTTCGTAGATACATCCTCTGCTCTCAGGGAGCTTACAGTCAAGTTCAGAATTCACGGAGGGAGTGGTAACGGGATCTCGACACAGGGAATTGGGGCAAGATGAAGTAGAGGGGTCAGGGGGCAACTCTGACTGTGAACCCACTGTTGGGTAGGGACTGTCTCTATATGTTGCCAACTTGTACTCCCCAAGCGCTTAGTACAGTGCTCTGCACACGGTAAGCGCTCAATAAATATGATTGATTGATTGATTGATTCCAAGACCAATCTTGAATCCCATCTCTAGAATTGACGAAGGGCAAGTCACCTAGGGCGAAATGGCAGACTAGATGGCTTCTAGGGAGCAATATAGCCCTCGGGTTTCCAGGATATGAAAAACCGGTTGGGGAATTGAGGGTTCAGAGAACTAAATAATAATAATAATAATAGCACTTATTAAGCGCTTGCTACGTGCAAAGCACTGTTCTAAGCACTGGGGAGGTTAACAAGATGATCAGGTTGTCCCACGGGGGGCTCACAGTCTTCATCCCCATTTTACAGATGAGGTAACTGAGGCCCAGAGAAGTGACGTGACTTGCCCAAAGTCACACAGCTGATAAGTGGTGGAGCCGGAATTTGAACCCATGACCTCTGACTCCAAAGCCCGGGCTCTTTCCACTGAGCCACGTGGCTTCTCTGTGTGGCTAAAGTGTGGCTGAAGGGGGAAACGCCTCACTCACCCCAACTTTGTGGGTGAACTAGAATAGGTTTGTTACATCCCCCTTTCTGGAAGTCTTTCCTAGTGTCTCCGAGGCTGACATCCTTTGGCCCTATTATAGTCTGGAAGTGGGTACCGTTCTATTTAGCGAAGGCTTATACTGTACCATACTTAAAAACTATGAAGAATTTTCAAATGCTAGTCATCATGTTCCCCCTCGTCCCCCCTCCATCCCCCCCATCTTACCTCCTTCCCTTCCCCACTGCACCTGTATATATGTATATATGTTTGTACATATTTGTTACTCTATCTATTTATTTATTTATTTGTTTTACTTGTACATATCTATTCTATTTATTTTATTTTGTTAGTATGTTTGGTTTTGTTCTCTGTCTCCCCCTTTTAGACTGTAAGCCCACTGTTGGGTAGGGACTGTCTCTAGATGTTGCCAACTTGTACTTCCCAAGCGCTTAGTACAGTGCTCTGCACACAGTAAGCGCTCAATAAATACGATTGATGATGATGATGATGATACTCTGCAAATAAAAGAAGAGTCTTCTCTAAACTGTAAAGGTATCTATTATTCATTTTTGAAACCTCCCAATTAATCAATCAATCAATCAATCATATTTATTGAGCACTTACTGTGTGCAGAGCACTGTAATAAGCGCTTGGGAAGTACAAGTTGGTAACATATAGAGACAGTCCCTACCCAACAGTGGGATCACAGTCTAGAAGGGGGAGACAGACAACAAAACCAAACATATTAACAAAATAAAATAAATAGAATAGATACGTACAAGTAAAATAAATAAATAAATAGAGTAATAAATATGTACAAACATATATACATATACACAGGGGCTGTGGGGAAGGGAAGGAGGCAAGGTGGGGGGATGGAGAGGGGGACGAGGGGGAGAGGAAGGAGGGGGCTCAGTCTGGGAAGGCCTCCTGGAGGAGGTGAGCTCTCAGTAGAGCTCAATTAGCTCTGTCTTCAGGATGAATGCATTTGCAGTTGCAAAGTTTTTATTTACGGAGAAATGGGAAAATAGCTTTATCCCATCCCCTTTCAAAGCTCTCCCCTGAATACCCTTTTCCCAAAGGAAAAAAAATCACTTTGGAGCTGAGGCAAGCAGAGCTGTTTCTATGTAAAGAAAAAAAATTACTCTGTGTGATTGTTTATTTGGATGTATTTGGATGTATGGGTGCACATATGTGTATAAGTATTTCTGTAGATTCTGTTGCAAATCTGTTTTGCCATTTTTATTGTATCTTTGGCCCTGAGGTTGCTAAAATACAGTTCTGAGAGCCAAGTGTGATTTTCCCAGGACTCGGAAAAGAATGAAATAATCTGCCCGTGGCATAGGATCGAGCGCTCAGTAGTTTACAGCACTGCCTGGGTGTTTCAGTCTCATTTGTTTAGAGAAGCAGCATGGCTCAGTGGAAAGAGCCTGGGCTTTGGAGTCAGAGGTCATGGGTTCAAATCCCGGCTCCGCCAGTTGTCAGCTGTGTGACTTGGGCAAGTCACTTAACTTCTCTATGCCTCAGTTACCTCATCTGTAAAATGCGGATTAAGTCTGTGAGCCCCACGTGGGACAACCTAATCACCTTGTATCCCCCCAGCGCTTAGAACAGTGCTTTGCACATAGTAAGCGCTTAATAAATATCATCATCATTTGTAACTAGATGAATTTGGGAAAGTATGGATCGGGAACAAGGATATGAATATTTCAGAGTGCAAATTTTTTAACAGGTTGTGAACAGCTGGGCTCCACAGTCCATGTGATCCACAATAGTTCTGGTTCTGAGCTTTGAATCTGAGGAATCAGATTGGAATTAGAGCTGCTGCCTCTTAAATAAACCAAGTGAGACGCCCTTAGGCTATCACACAGACAGAGAGCCCGCCTTCCGAGAACCAGACACGTTTATCATAAAGTGCTGAAAGGCGGGGAGAAAAACCAAATAATAAATTCAGAAAATGAAGTTTATTTTATTAAAATTAAGACCGCTTCCTTCTCCCCACCTCCGAGTAACCTTGAAGTGGTATGATCCGAGGATTACAACGCTACAGTCCCTTAGCAGTTAGTTCCACAGCAGGAGGTGCCTGCCATAGACAAAATTATAGGGTTAGGAATGTTCCCAATCCAGGGATCGGATTGGCTGGACATCCCTAAGGACTTTATAATCAAATATTTGTACATCGAAATGGGAGCAAAGAAAGGAAAATGGTTTATAAGGAGAGTCCCAGAGCATGTATTATTGGAATAACAGATGGAAATATTATATTTTTGAAACATTCTTTCTACAAAGAAGTCTTTTGAAGTGTGAAAAAGCGGAGCCAAAAGTCCAAAGGAGGAAAAAAAATCCAGAGGTTTTCTTTTTCAAATGTTTGGTGTCAGCACAGTACAAAGTTAACACTTCCCACAGGAGGCATGTCCCAGAATGCACTGCTATTCCCGGTGCTTGGAAAACCCTGTTGAGTTAATGCTTCCCAAGGGAAGAGTATCCCAGAATCCTCTGCCACGAACCATAACTCAATCAATCAATCAATTAATTGTATTCATTGAGCGCTTACTGTGTGCAGAGCACTGTACTAAGCGCTTGGGAAGTCCAAGTTGGCAACATCTAGAGACAGTCCCTACCCAACAGTGGGCCCACAGTCTAAAAGGGGGAGACAGAGAACAAAACCAAACATACTAACAAAATAAAATAAATAGAATAGATATGTGCAAGTAAACTAAATAAATTATTTATTTAATTTAATTTTTTTTATTTAATAATGCAACTCAGGAGTTGCAGCGGGTGGGCTCTTGTGGTCGTTCCTAAATTTTAATCTTCAACAGACAGGCAATAAGAGGAAGGGATTGCAAAGTGAACCGTGGGGTTTGCTTTCCTGTTTGGCATGGGGGACATGTCTGTACCCTGGTGTCTCTCACCTGAACAAAATGACTTCCTGTTGGTAGTGGTAACTGGGGGACCCGTGGGGCTGCGGGTTTTAAGCAAGTGTGGTTAAAAATTACAGCAGACCAGTAATGAGTGCAGATACTCTGCTGGTGGGAGGGGCAACCCTGCCCCTCTGAACCACTGGTTATGTGACCAACACTCAGCCTGAATTAGCAAGGAACTAGAGAAGACATATTAGAGCTCACCTCCTCCAGGAGGCCTTCCAAGACTGAGCCCCTTCCTTCCTCTCCCCCTAGTCCCCTCTCCATCCCCCCATCTTACCTCCTTCCCTTCCCCACAGAACCTGTATATATGTATATATGTTTGTACAGATTTATTACTCTATTTATTTATTTATTTATTTTACTTGTACATGTCTATTCTATTTATTTTATTTTGTTAGTATGTTTGGTTTTGTTCTCTGTCTCCCCTTTTTAGACTGTGAGCCCACTGTTGGGTAGGGACTGTCTCTATATGTTGCCAACTTGTACTTCCCAAGTGCTTAGTACAGTGCTCTGCACACAGTAAGCGTTCAATAAATACGATTGATGATGATGATGATATGAGTACATATTGATTACTCTATTTATTTATTTATTTATTTTACTTGTACATATCTATCCTATTTATTTTATTTTGTTAGTATGTTTGGTTTTGTTCTCTGTCTCCCCCTTTTAGACTGTGAGCCCACTGTTGGGTAGGGACTGTCTCTATATGTTGCCAACTTGGACTTCCCAAGCGCTTAGTACAGTGCTCTGCACACAGTAAGCGCTCCATAAATACGATTGATGATGATGATGAGCCCACTGTTGGGTAGGGACTGTCTCTATATGTTGCCAACTTGGACTTCCCAAGTGCTTAGTACAGTGCTCTGCACACAGTAAGCGCTCAATGAATACGATTGATTGATTGATTGATTGATTGATTGAAAGGAATCCTCTCTGTAGCACTCACCATCAGCGGCATCATCCTTGAACCAAAGGATGACTGGATATAAAGCAGGTGGAGCTCACGGACTGGCTCCATGCCCTGAGTCTAGAGGAAAAGAGCCACAAACGAAACCGGACACATTCTAACTCCCCTTTTGTGTTGGTCCTTTGGGGAGCCGGGGAGGTGACAAAGTGATGAGAAATGGCAGTTGCTCACGTTCTCCCCGCCTCATGACTTTGGGGGCAGTAGGTGCTGGGAGCTTTGGTTAATGGAGGCCCACTTGAATCTTTGCAGGCTTTTTCCAAATCATCAGTCAGTCTGTCAGAGCTCTTTTCTTGGTAGGAACTGGGGAAGGACTGGGAAACACACCTTCACTGGAACACAGGGAGTAGAGTGGAGAATCAGGCAGCAATTTTCTTAGTCATTAAATCTGGCTCCCTGAGTAGGGGAGAGGATGGCATCCAATTTGGCTTGGGCTCTAGGTTATTGTAAACAGCTGTGGATGGAAATGCCTTAACTACACTCACGATAATCCATTAAGTTCCCTGCTAGATTGTAAGCTCCTTGAGGGTAGGGCTTGTGCCTACTAGAGAAGCAGCGTGGCTCAGTGGAAAGAGCACGGGCTCTGGAGTCAGAGGTCATGGGTTCAAATCCCGGCTCCGCCAATCGCCAGCTTTGTGACTTTGGGCAAGTCACTTACCTTCTCTGTGCCTCAGTTACCTCATCTGTAAAATGGGGATTAAGACTGTGAGCCCCCCGTGGGACAACCTGATCACCTTGTATCCCCCCCAGCGCTTAGAACAGTACTTGGCACATAGTAGGTGCTTAACAAATACCATCATCATCATCATATGTTGCCAATTTGTACTTCCCAAGCGCTTATTATAGTGCTCTGCACATAGTAAGCGCTCAATAAATACGATTGATGATGATGATGATGATCATTATCCCCCTGCCCCAGCCCCACAGCACTTATGTCCTTATCTGTAATATATTTATTCATATTAATGTCTGTCTCCCTCTCTAGACTGTGAGCTCGTTGTGGGCAGGGAATGTGTTGTTCACTGTTATATTGTACTCTCCCAAGTACTTAGTACAGTGCTCTGCACACAGCAAGTGCTCAATAAATATGAATGAAAGATGCTGCCAGGGCCCAGCTGGGGATTCCACCCAGCCCTGCTCTAAATCCGGCCAGCGGTGGTGGCAGCGGGCTGGGCTGTGGGCCGCCTCTCGTTTGATCCCAGGACTTGGGCTTGGAAAGTCTCTCCCCGGCCTTGTGGTTTCCTCTTGCGTCAGTGGGACTCTGGCGGCCACACTCCACTTCCTTCGGACGGCTGCCCGGATCCGCGGCTCCCCTACTGCCATGGATCATTTTCCTCGGGTGTCTCCTTGAATCTAACACCCTCCATCCTCCTCTCAACGGGCTGTGGCGGTGAAGGTCCTCCCCTCTCCCCGTTAAGAGTCTAGCTGTGAAGGTTTCTGGCCAGAGAGGTTTGGGATGGCCCCTCTTCTCCTCTTCCTCTTCCCGTGAGCTTTCTGTACTGCTGCCAGGATCTGGCTGTGCACCAAAGAACACCTGCCTACCCTCATCTGTTGGCTTCCAGCAGTTACTGGAAAAGACATTCTCTCTACCGGGCCTGCCATTTTCGCGCTCCTCCGCCCACTCACCCCACCATTCTTCACAGCTCCACCTGCACCATCCTGTCCATTTGGAGCTGCTCCTAAGGACCGGTGATTTTCTCCCATCTGTTCTTGGTGAGGAGGTTTCTGTAACTCGACTTGAGACCCCAGACGGTTTGGATCGCTCTCAGATGCACAGGAGGAATTTCTCAGAAGCTTTAATAAGTGATAATTGCATGCAGTTGTCCAAGGAGATTCTGGTCCAAGGTTCTGCCGAACGGTCAGAAGGCCTTCTGAGAGTCAGAGGACCTCGACTCTAATCCCAGATTCACCACTTGTTTCCTGTGTGTCCTGGGGCAAGTCACTTAACTTCTCTGTGCCTCGGTTATCTCATCTGTAAAATGGGGATTAAGAAGGTGAGCCCCACGTGAGACAAGGACTGTGTCCATCCTGATTAGCTTGTATCTACCCCAGTGACTGGCACGTAGGAAGTGCTTAACAAATGCCAATAAAAAAAAGGATAGAAGAGATTCTGATAATATCAATCATCATGGCATTTGTTAAGTGCTTACTAGGTGCCAGGCACTGTACTAAGCGCTAGGGTGGACCCAAGCAAATCAGACTGGACACAGTCCCTGTCCCACCCATGTGGGGCTCACAGTCTCAATCCCCATTTTACAGATGAGGGAACTGAGGCACAGAGAAGTGAAGTGACTTGCCCCAGGTCACACAGCAGACAGGTGGCAGAGGCGGAATTAGAACTCATGACTTTCTGACTCCCAGACATGGCTCTACCCGCTACGCCTTGCTGCTTCTCAATCTGAGCAATGATCCGAGCAATGAATGAAGTCACTATGAAAATGACCCTTTTTCTCACGAAATCAAATTGAGGATTGGGGGGGAACAGCCGAAAGGGAAGGAGGCCTTGAGCCAGACAAGGAGTATGGCCTGTTGTTAAAATGGGAAAGATCACCCTACTCCTTCCTATTTAGACTGTGAGCCCCAAGCGAAATAGAGATTGGAGTCAACCTGATTCTCATGCATCTCCTCCAGTGATTAGTACAGCGCTCGGCACATGGTAGGTACTTAATAAATGCCATAATTATCATCGTCTCTACAGATTACCATCCTCTTCTCTTGTCTAACTCTCTTGAACTCCCGCAGTGTTTGCCAAAAGCAGGCATCGCAGGAGCTCTCCAAAAAGCCTCAGAGCATTCCAAGAAGCCCTGAAAGAGCGCTTCGTTTTCCGGATAAAACATTCAGGCCTAAGCTACAAACAGCTGAGATGGAAAACAATGTCCAGAGAGCATCAGGTTCATCTAGTAAAATTATGAGAGGATGGGAAGGGTGAAAAATCATCCTAATCACCTCCTTTCCCTCCTACTTTGAACAAAGACAGTGCAGAATATCATTCTCTTCTCTATCCCTTCTCTGGATAGGCAAGAAGGGAGTCCCAGGAGAATCTTTTGGATCTTGGAACAAAATGACAACATACATGTATTCTAGAAATCTGAGGTTAATAGAACTATGATCCAATAAAGCTTCAAACTGATAACGATATTGTCCGGCTTCCCAGAGATGCTGAGAGGGTGAACTATTTCAAAGTTCAAACATGTATCTTCCATCCCCACACCGCTTCCTCAAATAGGACATTCTGTTGTCAAACTGTGAAGCTACATCACAAATGATGAGAATCACTGTGTCTTCCCCGGGCAGCCAAACTGCTCCAAAGGAATTATCCTGTAAAAAAAATACTGATTCTTAACCGGAATCTCCTTGGGGAAAACCTATCTCTGGTGGGAACCGTGGTGCAGGCAAGATTAACTTTGGAATCATGAATCATTCGCGTGGCATCCAAGGCAGCCCAGAAATTCTGATATCCATCCGATTGAGAATATTTTGGGCCTTCAGGCCACCCGATCCCATCTCCCTCATCCCCTTCATCCCGATAACCTGAGCATTCCCCTAAATCACGCAGAATTAGGAAGAGATCAGGGCCTCTGACATCTCCCGGAAGCAGCTGTCAATCACGCAACTCCCAGCAAATGGGGAAGGGTGCAGACACAAAAAACTCACAAAGTCACAAAAAAGTCAAGGTTTTGGATCTCCCGCAAAGGTACAAGAACCCACCCTCCTAATGATAGATGGCTAACCTGTTCTATTTTTCCATGAGGTGTGACTCATGCATTCCCACCCGGGACCACGAATTCAACGAGACCAAAGTTTACATCCTTTGGGGCCTCAAAGAATCCTGGCGGGTCTGGGACTACCTATAGCTGTTCATAATAGACGTCTACTCTCCCCACTCACAACCCGTACCATCTCGAGATAATATGCCACTCCTCCTCCCCCATAAGCAACCCACTCGCTATTCCTTTTCTACAGCAGTGGGAAGGGGCGGCTTCAGACTGTAAGTGAGGTAAGCCACTACCTCAGGCAGCTGCACGGTGGAGGGTGACCAGGTGGGGCCTTCCGAAGATGGTGGGCCACTGAATCCTTCTCAAAAATGGGAAGCAGCTGGGCCTAATGGATAGAATACAGTCCTGGGAGTCAGAGGATCTAAATTATAATCCCAGCTCCGCCAACTGCATGCTGTGTGACCTTAGACAAGTCTCTTAACTTCTCTGTGCCTCAGTTTCCTCAACTGCAAAATGGAGATTAAATACCTGTTCTCCCTTCTACTTAGACTATGAACTCCAGGCGGGACAGGAACCGTGTCCAACCTAATTAAGGTGTAGAACAGTGTTTGCCACCAAGTAAGAGCTTAGCAAATACTACAATTATTATTAGTTGGTGGTGCCATAGTGTTTCTTTCAGGTGGCTGGGCCTGCCGCTCTTTACAATTATTATTAGTTGGTGGTGCTATAGTATTTCTTTCAGAGCCCGCTGCTCTTCTCAAAGATGGTGGTGGGCTAGAAGTGATCTGTTAACAGGGTGTATGTTGAGGCCTTGAAGCCAAGCTTCCCAGAGTGCAGAACAAACTTGAGGGACAGTGAGAAACAGAAAGTGTCTGTCTAGATCATAGCACTTGTTGCTTGGCAACAGTAATTAATAAATGGCTGCATAGAGTGGGCTGCCATCTTTAAATTGCCTTTACAAATGGAGTTTGCCTCATACTGGCAGAGAAAAATGAAAGCCCCTAAAAATGGTTGGCTTGAGATCAGAAGGTAAGTCATAACTGGAACTAAAATGCCTTCACTCCCAATCTCCTCTTTGGTCCATAGAGTCCCAGAGTCTCCAAGGGATAATTCAATGAGTCAGTCCCAAAGATATTTAGGACAATTGAAAAACAATTCCGTGTTAGTTGGTATAATGTGTTGTGCAAAAGAATGAGTTAAAGGAGAAAGAAGCCTAGAAGAATGACATAAGGGGTGCTCGAAGTTATTTTTTATTGGTACTTTGAAATGCGATGGTAAATTGTTGAGAGAATGATAGAGAGTGTGGGAGAGAGAAGGAGAGAGTGAAGCGGTTGTGCTAGAGAAGCGGTGAAGTCTAGTGGAAAAAGCCCGCCCGCCTGTAAATCATCATCATCATCATCAATCGCATTTATTGAGCGCTTACTGTGTGCAGAGCACTGTACTAAGCGCTTGGAAAGTACAAGTTGGCAACATATAGAGACAGTCCCTACCCAACAGTGGGCTCACAGTCTCCTGCTGTGTGATCTTGGGCAAGTCACTTCTCTTTGCTTTCTTTCCTATCTGTTAAATGGGGATTCCATACCCATTCTCATTCCTAATTAGACCGTGAGCCCCATGTGGGACAGGGACTGTGTCCAAACTGATCATCTTGTACCTCCCCTAGTGCTTAGTACAGTGCTTGATGTACAGTAATGCTTTACTAATTTCACCACTGCTATTAGTAGAAATAGACCTGGGATGGGCTCGAGGTGTGAAGAAACGGAAGCAACTGTAGAGAATGATGGGAAGGTCAGATGGCAGTCAGCTTCACCTCTGAGGTCCACAAATTCACCATTATCCTTGATTCTTCTCTCTATATGTTTGTACGTATTTATTACTCTATTTATTGATTTATTTTATTTGTACGTTTATTCTATTTATTTTGTTTTGTTGACATATTTTGTTTTGTTGTCTGTCTCCCCCTTCTAGACAGTGAGCCCACTGTTGGCTAGGGACTGTCTCTATATGTTGCCGACTTGTACTTCCCAAGCGCTTAGTACAGTGCTTTGCACACAGTAAGCGCTCAATAAATATGATTGAATGAATGAACCCCATATTGAGTCCATCACCAAATACTGTGGTTTCCCCACCCCTGCCCCAGCAATATTCTAGGATTTGCCCCTTCCTCTCCATCCAAGCAGCCTCCACGCTGGGTCCACGCACTTGTCATATCCTGGTTTTACTATGTCATCAGCCTCAACACTCATTTCCCTGCCTCCAGTATCTCCCCGGCGGGGAGATCCGATCAGCTGCTCGGATCATAGCTGCAAAATGTCCACTCTGCACACACCTCCTCACTTCTCAAAAAACCGCAATGGCCACTCATCCGTCACGGTCCCAAACAGAAGCCTCTGTCCACTGGCTTTAAGAAACTCAGTCAGCTCTCTCCTTCCGAATTATCCAGTTTCTTCTCCAACTACACCCCAGATCACAATCTTCACTCCTCTCAAGATTACCTTCTGTCTGTGTCTCATTCTTGCCTAAACCAGCCAGTCGGTTTTAGTCAGTCAATCAGTCAATTGTATTTACTGAGCGCTTACTGTGTGCAGGGCACTGTACTAAGTGCTTGGGGGAGTACAATATAACCACATTACAGACATATATAACAACCACCCCCGACCTCTAGTTCACATACGTCCCCTGGCCTAGAATTCCTCCCCCTTCGAATCCAACAGATCACGTACCTCCCCATCTTTTCTCATCTTACGCTGTCGAGTCACCTCCGACCCATAGCGACTCCATGGACATATCTCTCTCAGAATGCCCCACCTCCATCTGCAATTGTTCCGGTAGTGTATCCATAGGGTTTTCTTGGTAAAAATACAGAAGTGGTTTTCATTGCCATCTTCTGTGCAGTAAACTTGAGTCTCCACCCCTGACTCTCTTCCGTGTCGCTGCTGCCCAGCGCAGGTGAGTTTTGACTTGTAGCCGACTGCCTTCCACTCGCTAGGCACTGCCCAAGCTATGCACCACCTAGGCACTTACATACATATCTCGTAAACCCCATTTTGTTCTTAAGATCCAAAATACTGACAAAACAATATATACAGTAGTCCCTAGGATTTTTTTCTGTTTGTTGTTCTGCCTATTTGTGGTTGACTGAACCACTATTCATGGCTGCGGGCCTGGCCAAAGGCCCTGGTACTGCCTCCCACCCCCGCTGCTAGCCGTCTCTTTGGTCTCCAATGCCCACAATCCCATCTCTTTAGTGACTGGATGGATACCTCCATTCGCACGGAAAGTCCGGACATCCGTGGGCTGTACCATTAACTTCTGCTCTTTGGCAAATATGGGTATCCGTGGTTGTACCTCATTTGCAGACGTTGCTCTAAGCAATCCCTCAGTGAACACCACACAATTGCCACATAAATACATTGGAAAACGCAGTAAATATGGTTACATGATCAAACAGCAATGTAAATATCTACCAACAGTGAAAGATTTTAAATAGATTTTTGGCTGCCAAAAATATGTTGCCAACTTGTACTTCCCAAGCGCTTAGTACAGTGCTCTGCACACAGTAATTGCTCAATAAATATGATTGATTTATTGATTGATTGGACAGCTATACACGATTCAATTCGCAACAAGTTAGCTGAACACCCTTTTCAGCATGGAGTAATCCTGAGGTAACTTGCTAGTGAACTGCCATTAGTTATGCTAAAGAGTTGGAAATAACTGATCAATTAGTGGCCTTTAATCACTCATTCATTCATTCAATCATATTTATTGAGCGCTTACTGTGTGTAGAGCACTGTACTAAGCACTTGAGGGTTTGTCAAAGGGGGAAGGGGAGCGTTAAAAATCAAAGTACACTTTGCTGTGTTTTCTTGAAGTAACAGAACGCTGTACATAATGCCAGGATTATAGCATTATGGCAAAACCATTATAATAGGGGGGATTGCAGTGATGGGGGATAGTCTTACGAAACGATAATTCAAGCAACAAGGAAATGCAGAAAGATCAACAACAAAGATAAATAAGAGTTCACAGGAAGCAGTCTTTAGTCCTCTCTCCATGGTAAATCAAAATAGCCTTGGGTAGAAATGTCAGCATCCTCTCCTATACCTCTGCTACGCCTCCCAAAAAAGCATCAGAAAAGCCTGCTGCACTCCAGTAGCATGATATGTGAGTATCTCACCCCCTTGGGCCATCTTGGTCCAAAGAAATAAAGTCTACTGAATGCACATTATATTAAAATAAATAGTTCTTTCCTTTTGCAGCATTTGGGCCTTCTTTTTAGCCTTCTGGTTGGCCACGCACTGCAAGCCTCTTATTGCCCTTATTGCCTCTGTTTACTTGCCCTGATGCCCTGTATGTATGTCCACCATACCTGATGCCGTTTTCATTTCTTCCTCTTTGCATCACGATCTTGAAGCTCCATTTTAAGTTTCTGGGCCGGGAGGCCTAAAATGCAAGACGCTACAGTCAATCAGTCATATTTACTGAGTACTTAAGCGAGTGCCCGGCATTATACGCTTAGAACAGTGCGTTGCACATAGTAAGCGCTTAATAAATGCCATTATTATTATTTATTATTATTTATTATTTATACTAAGCACTCTGAGCCCTCGAGAGAGAACGACCGAGGCGAGATATTCTCGGCCCGGAAGGAGCTTAAATTGAACAAGGGACGTAGTCAAAAGTCTACAGTCTACAGTCAAAAGTCTACACAGAGAAGCAGCGTGGCTCAGTGGAAAGAGCCCGGGCTTTGGAGTCAGAGGTCATGGGTTCAAATCCTGGCTCCGCCAATTGTCAGCTGTGTGACTTTGGGCAAGTCCCTTAACTTCTCTGTGCCTCAGTGACCTCATCTGCAAAATGGCGATTAAGGCTGTGAGCCCCCTGTGGGACAACCTGATTACTCTGTTACCTCCCCAATGCTTAGAACAGTGCTTTGCACATAGTAAGCTTTCAATAAATGCCATTAAAATAAAAAGTCAGAGGAAGAACAAGGGTAAGGCAGGAAGCAATACAAATTGATCAGAACAAAACCCCTGCAGAACTAAGTGTCGTGCAGATGAATTTACAAGTAAACTACACAAATAAAAACATACATATGTTCATGCGTGCTAAAGAGAGTAATAAAAAACACAAGTGCTTATAGTGGGTGTTGGGCTGACATGATTAGGTCTTGTGAATCAATCAGGGAAGGATTGCATTTAGATCCTTCCAGCTGAAAGACTAGACTGGGAAGTAATGGAAGACCAATCCACCTTCCAGAGTTGAGGAATTACAAGTAAAACAGACAATACTTTGCAGGGTTTATACTTCCACACCCACACACCAGAGATACACTGAACAGTCAGTTCTACTAGAGCGCATGTTTTCATTTGGCAATTTGGAGACAGTGTTATTGAAGAATTAAAAGCATTTTTCCCACAGTGCAGGAGAACGTTCCCCAGTTCGGGATAAACACGATCCACATTGCTTGCTGCAAGGGCATCTGGTGTAAAAAAGAGAGTTGTGTGACAGGAATCGAGGTGCGAGGCTGCTAAGATTCCCAGCTTCTGTCGCAAACCTAAGATTCTGTATTATTCGGTATGCGGCGCTTCTCTAGGTTTACAAAATTTACAGTATTTAATAGTGTGGGGATAATATGCTCTGATTAAAACCCATGCCTCCTCAATCGCATCCCCATGCTCTTCCTGCTAGATGGTCCAACACTACGAATCAGGAAACCTGGGTTCTAATCACAGTTCTGTCTTTAGCTGGGTAATTTAGGTGAAGACTGCATGCCAGTCCATCAGTGGTATTTACTGAGCACTTCCTGCATGCAGAGCACTGTAGTAAGCACTTGGAGTTGTACTTCACAATGTGCTGCGCCCTTGCCCACCTGCTCCGTGTCCTAGCGGGAGCCTGAGGGGCAGGGATGAGAGAGCGTGAGGAGCACGGTGCAGGCCATCGGCACTATCGTCAGTTCCTCTGTGCAAGGTTGTGGTCCAGAAGTTTCCGGACTGAGGCTCACTGTCAAGCGCGTAGTACAGTGCTCTGCACATAGTAAGCGCTCAATAAATACGATTGATGATGATTCCCGATGGGAGCCCCATCAGGTCACATCTCCGCCAAGAGGGCTTCCCCAATTAAGCCCTTTTTTCCTGATTCCCTCTCCCTTCTGCATCATCTATGCACTTAGGAGATGAACCCTTTGGGCATTTGGTATTCACTTGACCCTCAGCCCCAAAGCACTTATGCCCATATCTGCAAATCATTTATTTATACTAATGTCTCTCTCCCCCTCTGGACTGTAAGCTCGTTGTGGGCAGGAAATGCGTCTACCGATTCTGATGTATTGTACTCTCCCAAGTGCCGAGTACCAGTGCTCCACATACAGTAACCGCTCCCAAAATACCACTGATTTGTTGAGACTGCATTATCATTTACCGAGTAAAGTAGCAACAAGTGGCAAGGGGGAAAATAATTCTTTTAACAGTCGCCATAACAACAATGTAGGAATTTGGACTAAAAAATGTCGGTCACGGTTTATTGTCAAACTCTCTCTCCCCTAATCCATTAATTCCCATTGACCCAATGATGCCATAATGGTTTTTCCACAAGGTGTGGATCTTCAAGAACTCAACTACTACATTTTAGCAGAAGTGACAGTGCTCTCAGGAATCAGACTGAGCCCTAAGAATAATAATGATAATAATGATTATGATAATGATAATTACGTGCCAAGCACTGTTCTAAGCACTGGGGTAGATGCAAGTTAATCGGGTTGGACACAGTCCCCGTCCCACGTGGGGCTCACCCTCTTAATCCCCGTTTTACAGATGTGAGAAGTGAGGCCCAGAGACGTTAAGTGCCTTGGTCGCACAGCAGACAACCTTAACATCACTAATGAAAATGAAATCAAGAGATGATGAAAATCCCTTGCCCATTAATTCTTGCCCAAAGGCCAGAAGAGGAGGAAATCATGAAACTTAAATGTCATAATCCAAAATGAAGTCCACAAGCTCTTTAAAGAAGTTGGAGAGTCCTGAGTAATAGTGAAAATGGATGGACTACTTGGAAGTCAGATTTTCTCTTAGAACACTCCATAGCAATGCCAAATTAATCTCCTAATTGGGCATCACTGCAACCAAGAAATTCAGAGCCTATTAAGAAGCAACATGCCCATTTAGCTGCTGTGGGACATTGGGGAAATCACTTTACTTCTCTGGGCTTCCTCATCTGGAATGTATAGGTTCCATACCTATTCTCCTTCTCCCTTCGGGACGGGGACCGCGTCCCACCTGATTATCTTGCATCTACTCCAGTGCTTAGTACTGTGCTTGGCACACAGCGCTTAAGAAAATACCACAATTATTAGGCGGCGATATGGATACAAACTCTTCCAAGGAACACTTGGGAACAGTCATGGCCAAGGACTGTAGCTTCCACAAGCAGCAAAGCACCAAACAGGAAGAGGAGGCCTCTGCAATGCTCAGCGGGGAGTTAAAGCTACAATAGTGAGTAGTAACACCAACCAGCATTTTCCTGATTTGGGACTTAATATGTGACACGATTCACAGCCCGTTGCGTTCGTCGAATGTTGTCCTCAAGGAAGGATAAACTCTTCCCAGTCCTTCTTAGAAGTGGAAGGAGAGCAGTAGTTGTTGATTTTCCACACTCCTTCCCTAGTACCTGGTGAGGGCTTGGTTCTCATTGACCTCTCACCTTCGAAATCACCTTGGCATTACGGGCGAAGCCTTGAAGTTGCTCATTTCAGGGTTGATGAGCAATTCATCCTCCATAAAAGCATCGACGACAGGCTCCCAACAGCAAAAGCAGACCCGGCTCCCAACGAGCCCGACGGCAGCTCCGTTCCTAATAAGTTAATCCAATGGTTTTTGTCATGAGCAAAACAAGAAATCATGTTTTTAATAATCTGAGAGGTCCCTGCATCTTGTTAACATCTGGAGTTCAATCATTTCTGTGCTAAAAACTGGGGAATGCTTCAGCAGGGCATAAATCTCGCCCCTCACTGTACATGCGATCCAGATGCCGTAGGAGAATTAATGTTCATTTGTAACACATCTGGGTGTCGGCAGCTTTGAGCCAGCTCTAATAGAAAAAGTGCGGAACTAACATAGCATTTCACCTTCCCTCAAGGTCCCAGGTCCAGAGTCAAGTCTGGTGCCAGTGGGCATCCCCTGGGGATTAGAAATAAACTTCCCTAATCAGCTCTGGCGTTGTGTTAAGTGCTGGGTGTTTTGAATTTTCCACGGACTTCTCCTAAGCACAGCAGTTCCTGCATGCTGACTGTCTCTCTTTGACATCTCTGTAGGTTCACTACGAGTTTGAAATTCACCAGTAGTGAATGCCAGAACTTTTAAAATTGGATGGACGTTGAGACGCCCTCGCTGAGTCACCGGGGGAGACTGTGGTAGCCCAGAGCCTCTGGTAACGATGATGCAGTGTAGAAAGTGGGAACACGGGAGAACGGGCTGGCTACAACAGGATGGCTGACCAAGGGAATAATAATAATAACAGTGGCATTTGTTGAGTGCTTACTTTGTGCCAGGCACTGTATTAATCGCTGGAGTGGATACAAGCAAATCAGGTTGGACACAGTCCCTGTCCCACATGGGGCTCATACTCTTAATCCCTATTTTACAAATGAGGGAACTGAGGCACAGAGAAGCGAAGTGCTTGCCCAAGGTCACAGAGCAGGCAAGTGAAGGAGCTGGGATTAGTACAGTGCCTGGCACATAATAAGTGCTTACTACTGAGAGAGAGAGAGAAAGAGAGAGAAAGAATTCCAGGCAAAGGGGTAAAGAAGAGCAGATATTGTGGAATGAATTCTTGCAAGTATTTCCCTGTTTTTACTGGTAACCGTGTAATCTGTGTAGGCAATTATGATGAGGAAGATATTATCAAGCCCATTGCCACTTTTTGGACCCTGGCTTGACTCTTTCAGAAGAAAATACTGATGTTGGAACTAAAGTGAATAAAAACATATCACTATTCTTTGAAAATGCTTCCTGCAAAGAGATTATCTGTGCTTGTGCCAGTACGCTATATTTAACCAGCAGGAATTATTTTTAGTACTATTCAATGAAACTTTTGGAATTAAAATGACTTAAATGGGGTAAAGTATCCTGCTCAATAAATGTGCTCTCCAGGTCCATATCCTGTCAACTGCTACCTCAGTACTCACCCGCTCAACCACATGTAAGATTTTGGTACTTATTACAAACTCTACTATTTAAGTATTTCCACACAGCATTAGATTACAAATTCTTTGTGGGCAGGGATGATGGTGACTAATTCTGCTGTTCTCTGGCACATGCTTGGTAAAGCATTCTGTGCGTAGTAGCTGATCAATAAGTACTATGGATTGATCGTGAAGACTGATGTTTCTTAAACGTCTTTCTTCCCCTATAGTGCGTAAGCTTCATGCGGGCAGGGAATTAGCTTTATGCGTCTGTTTTACCTCTCCAAGTGCTTAGTGCACTGCACTGCAGTCAGTTGGCCCTCAAAAAATATCTTTACTGCTATTTCTACCACTATCTAGGTATGTCACGGAATCTCAAAGACTCCATCTGTAGGATGCGAATAGAGGGCCTAAAATCAAGTCCCGGGAAAATATATGTTCCAGAGTGCTGAAGTTATTTTCAGATCACATCTGACTTCTGTGAGAAATTGGGTAAGATGTTCAATGAGGGAGCTGCAAACGGGAAAGTACAGATTGCTGGTTTTGCTTCCTGGACAAAAGAGAAACCCCTAGCCAAGCTTCTTTTTGGTAGCACTCACATGCTTCGAATTGGGCGATAGAAGATGAGAGGGGAGCAATAGCAGCAGCTACTCATTACTTGGACTTTTAAACGGCTTTTGGGCATTTTTAAGAGAGTCGCATTAAATCGTGCCTATTTGATGTGAGCTCTTCAGTGTTTTTTACATCTTACCACTGGAGAAATGATAGCCACCTGATACATTATTTTGGACAGTAATGGAAACATCAAGTAGAAAATATTCCCACAAAGAGGGTTTTGGTTTGGACACCAGAGGCAAGACTTGGACATTAAATTGTCACTGGAGAGTATTGGTAATAATAATTGGGGCATTTGGTAAGCGTTTATTATGTGCCAAGCATTGTTCTAAACTGTGGGGGTAGACACAGCATAATCAGGTACCACATGGTGTTCACACCCTAATTATAATGATAATAATAATGGTATTCGTTAAGCACTTACTATGTGCAAAGCACTGTTCTAAGCGCTGGGTAGGTTACAAGGTGATCAGGTTGTCCCACGGGGGGCTCCCAGTTTTAATCCCCATTTTACAGATGAATTAGGAGGGAGAACAGGTATTGAATCCTCATTTTACAGTTGAGGGAACTGAGGCACAGCAAAGTTAAGCGACTTGCCCAAGGTCACACAACAGGCAATTATTTTAGGCAGAATTAGAATTCAGATCAATCAGTGGTATTTACTGGGCACTTACTGTGTGCAGATCCCTCTAGCAAGCACTTGGGAGAATACAATGTAAAAGAGTTGGTCGACACGTTCCCTGTCTTCAATGAGCGTAGGCCTGTGCTTTTTCCTCTAGGTCACATGGTTCACTCCTTCTTCCTTTTTTCAGCCCCTTTCACCCTTACTACATAGTATCAGAGGAACGATTTGCCACCATTTTCCCCAGAATATAGGAGTTGAGCCCCACTCATGGTGAAGCTACCCACCACTTGCATGATAAGGTTGGACAAATGTGTGGATTTATCTGTCCTTTAAGGCCAAATTGAATGCTGCTGACTGTGAGGTGGTTTAAGAGCCGTACCACTGACTAGTGGATAGAGCCCGGACCTGTGTTCTAATCCTGCCTCTGCCACTTGTCTGCTGTGTGTTGCCCACTTGCTTGAGCAAATTATTTAACTTCTCTGTATCTCAAGTACCTCATCTGTAGATCAGAGATTAAGACTGGGAGCCCTATGTGGGACAGGGAATGTGTACAACCTGATTTTCTGTATCAATCTCTATGCTTAGTACAGTACCCGACACATGGCATGCATTTAACCAATACCACAATTATAATAATAGTAATAAGAAGGAGAAGGAGAAGGAGAAGAAGAAGAAGAAGAAGAAGAAGAAGAAGAAGAAGAAGAAGAAGAAGAAAAGAAGGAGGAGGAGGAGGAGGAGGAGGAGAAGGAGAAGGAGAAGGAGAAGGACAACGACAAGGACAAGGACAAGGACAAGGACAAGGAGAAGAAGAAGAAGAAGAAGAAGAAGAAGGAGGAGGAGGAGGAGGAGGAGAAGGAGAAGGAGAAGGAGAAGGAGAAGGAGAAGGAGAAGGAGGAGAAGGAGAAGGAGGAGAAGGAGAAGGACAAGGAGAAGAAGAAGAAGAAGAAGAAGAAGAAGAAGAAGAAGAAGAAGACGAAGAAGAAGAAGAAGAAGGGGAAGGAAGAGGAGAAGATGAAGAAGGAGAAGGAGAAGAAGGAGAAGGAGAAGAAGAAGAAGAAGAAGAAGAAGAAGAAGAAGAAGAAGAAGAAGAAGAAGAAGAAAGAAGAAATAGCTATTGAGCACACACTGGGTGCAATGTGCTGTACTGAAAAAATAAAAAAAGCAGGCATGGAGAGCCCATTCATGGGCTCAGTAGGTACTCAATAAATGCTAGTGACGATGATGACAGTGATAGTGTAATGCTGCTATTGACATTGAGGCGTTATCCACAGGAATGGCATCTCAGACCTTCCATTCCACCCTGTGTGTGGAGATTCTCCCTTCTGCTGCCAGCATGCTCTGGGCCTGCCAGGCCAGGAATAAAAGCTGCTCCCATGTGCTTTCAGGCTCCTCCCATCCCCGCCAAGACTTTGAGCCTATTTTGTGCATTTGTTTGTGTTGTGTCTTAATGTTTCATCACTCCTGATGTGCCTATCTTCAATCCCTTCCCCCACCTTAAAGCCTTAGATTGGGAGCCCCTGGAGGGTCAGGGACGATGTCTAATTTAACCAATCAATCGTATTTATTGAGCACTTACTCTGTGCAGAGTGCTAGGGAGAGTACAATACAAAATAATTTCCAGACATGTTCCTACCTATGCATTCTCTCCCAGCACTTAGTATAGTGCTCTGCACAAGGTAAACACTTAATAAATACCATTACTGCTACTGCTACCACTACTACTTGACTCTGCTGTGGGTTTTCTACAGACAACCATCAGTCCACTGCTTAAGAACCTGACTCCTGGTCTCCTCAGATCTCTGAAGCCCATTCATCCAATTCCTTTCCTCTTTTAAGGAAACCCCAAATAAGATTTCTTCCTGCACTGCAAACATGCTTGCCCCCAAAAGACTGACCAGAGGATGAGGAATAGTCCCTTACAATCCCGGCATCCTAGCTGATGATCGTGGAAAAGAAGACAGTGAAGACTGAATTTAACTCTGGATTGGATTTCGAAGACCCTCTGGTGACTGCGATCCCAAGAGGCTGTTTTTCACTGAGTGTCTGTACTGAGAAGGAGAGTCTCAATAGATACCTCAGAGCAGCTGCAAAAAAAGGAATTTGAAAGACATTTTAAAGCAATAGCCTCAGGTGCTTGGACCTCAAGTGAACCACTGCCACTAATAAAGGACAGAGTCGTGCAGGAGGGCTGAGGATTTGATTTAACCCCCTAGTGTCAGTTGGACCTTAATGACGATTGAAGTCAAATCGGAAGATGTCACTGGTCAGGGATGTGTCCCTTTGACCATCCTCTGAACCCTCAAGGTTTGCTTCAAAGTTTTGCCTCCCTAAGGCTATAGTCCCCGGACTCGATCGGAACGAGATGTCTCCTCAGTATCATTTATCTCGGGCCTTGGAACTGAGGGGAAGGGCTTGGAAGCAAAATGTCAGCCCAGACCTGACTTCAGCCCTGAGGGAAGTTCCAACGGGCAGTTTCACAGGGTGGTCTTCTTCCCAAAGTGGTTAAGAGCTTTTTCCTTAGGCTAGTCCTTCTCAGTTCATGAGCAGCTTCTAGCCTTGACTCCTGAAGAATCAGTTAACAGCGACTGAAGTACCAAAATTCGCTGGAAGAGACAGCCCATGCAAACAAAGGCAATCAATCATTCAACTGTATTTATTGAGCGCTTGGGAGAGTATGATATAACAGAGTTGGTAGACACATTCCCTGCCCATAATAAGCTTAGCCTAGAGGACAAGCTTACAGTTGAGAGTTAGCTGGTGTTTATCTGCAAGTTGGAATAGTCACTTTGTGCATTTTCAACAAGAGCCTGACATTCTGCTCCTCTAGCCACAGTCCCCTGCTGATTTTTATTTTTCTTTATGTGCATTTGTCTATGTTGCGTTTTAACGTTTCATCATTCCTGATGTGCCTATCTCCAGCCCATCTCACTTACACTGTTAGATTGTGGGCCCCACAGGGGACAGGGACCATGTCTAATTCCTCTGCTCCATATTCTCCCCCATCTATCTAGACTGTAAGTTCGATGTGGGCAGGGAACGTGTCTACCAACTCTGTTATATTGTTCTCTCTCAAGTGCTTACTACAGTGCTGTGCACACAGTATTCAAAAAAATATGATTGATTGCTTAGTACAGTGCTCTGCACACAATAAGTGCTTAAAAAATACTATTGCTGCAGCTACTATTACTACTACTACTACTACCTCCCATTCTTTGCAAATCAGTCTTCCCTCTGGCCTTTTCCCTCAATGCTTTTTTGCAGGGTTAACTCTCTTTGGGCATTAATGATTACAGACTATCTCCCTCTGGAGCTCCTCTGAGCCTAAATCCCCCAGTCCAGTTTAGATTTTCCTTTATAAATCCATGCATCTGTTCCCACCGTTACAGTAGATCACTGAGAGTTGCCATTACAACCATACTGACCAGTCACTGGATCTGTGCCACCATTATGGGTCATTTGGGGTCGAGATGGAGGGGTGCGGAAACTTGGTAGATCCAATTCTCTTCTAACACAGAGTGGCTCTCTCGCAAAAGCTCTAGACTGTAAGCTCCCCCTCTAGACTGCAAGCTCACTGTGGGCAGGGAATGTGTCTATCATTATACTGAACTCTCCCAAGCACTTAGTACTTGGAGAAGCAGCGTGGCTCAGTGGAAAGAGCCCGGGCTTTGGAGTCAGAGGTCACGGGTTCTAATCCCTGCTTCACCACCTGTCAGCTGTGTGACTTTAGGCAAGTCACTTCACTTCTCTGAGCCTCAGTTCCCTCATCTGGAAAATGGGGATGAAGACTGTGAGCCTCACATGGGACAACCTGATCACCTTGTAACCTCCCCAGCGCTTAGAACAGTGCCTTGCACATAGTAAGCACTTAATAAATGCCATCATTATTATTAGTAGTACAGTGCTCTGCACACAATAAGTGCCCAATAAATATGATTGATTGAATGAATGAATGAATCTCATCAAGGAAAATTTGGGCTGTAATACTTTCCCTGGTTCTAATGCTGTGTGCCTCCTCTCAACTGCCTCTTCTGTCACTCAACTGTGCTATGTGACAATGTTCTCTAATTGTGCCATCACCTTCTATCCAAATGATTTAGTGAAAACATGTATCCTGGTTGAACCGAGTATACCAGAGGTATCTGATGTGTCTGATGGCTCTGACATTTAGTAAATACAGTAAAGCAGTTGTTTTTGGTTTTTATTTTATGGTATTTAAGCACTTGCTATGTGCCAGGCACTGTATTAAGCACTGGGGTAGATACAAGCTAACCAGGTTGGACACAGTACCTGTCCCTCATACGGCTCACAGTTTTTATCCCCATTTTATCGATGAGGTAACGAGGCCCAGAGAAGAGAAGCGACTTGCCCAAGGTCACACAGCAGACAAGTAGCATTCATTCTTCGGTCTTATTTATAGAGCGAGACCTTACTATGTGCAAAGCACTGTACTAAGTGCTTAGTATTTATTTATTTTATTTGTACCTATCTATTCTATTTATTTTATTTTGTTAGTATGTTTGGTTTTGTTCTCTGTCTCCCCCTTCTAGACTGTGAGCCCACTGTTGGGTAGGGACTGTCTCTATATGTTGCCAACTTGTACTTCCCAAGCGCTTAGTACAGTGCTCTGCACACAGTAAGTGCTCAATAAATACGATTGATTGATTGATTGATTAGTAGCAGAGCCGAAATTGGAATCCAGTTCCTTCCGACTCCCAGGACCATGCTCTGCTCACTAGGCCAGGCGGCTTCCCCATAGTAGTAAGCACATAATAAGCCCTCAAAACCATTGATGGATTAGATTTATCTTTGAGAGAGAATCTCTTGCCCAGTTGCTTGCTTTGTCCCTGAAAATACAATATTGTGCCTGAAACCTCCTTGTGGGCGGGGATCATGTCTACCGACTCTGTACTTTCCCGAGAGCTTAGTGTAGTGCTCTGCACACAGTAAGCGCTAAATTAATCTCACTGATTGCTCCTCCAAAGTGCTTAGTACTGTGATCTGCACACAGTAAGCGCTCGACAAATACAACTGTTTGATCCTGGTCCTTGGGCATTTAGGGTGAGCATCAGTCAGGCAGAAGTGGTTGGGAGAGTAAGGGTATGTGTCCCAGATAATAAGGTATCCCTGCTTCTCATTCTCTGCTTTACCCAACTGGCTCAGGAAGCAGGCAATTTCCTGCTTTGGTTGAGCGGATATTAAAACCTCTTTGTTCCCTTATCTCTGGGAAATAACACCTTCCCCTCTAACACCCCAAATGGTGGGGTATGAAGAGGGGGGCTGTCTGTGGGTTCTTTAATAATGGCATTGACTGGAGCAAGGAAAGAGACTGCTGAGCGACGTGTAATTCTGGGTTTCGTGGGGTGGCATCGAGCGTGTTTCTGCATCACCTGAATTTAGAGGGGGAAAGAAATGAAAGGAAGGGATAGACCATGAAAGCCTGAAGCCAAACAAGGATCCCTTATGAAATTCATGATCTTTACACTGAATGAGTGTAAGCATGGCCTCTGTCAAAGTTTCCCTCAGTACTAATAAAATCAAACCCCCCAGACTATATTGCATGGCGAATTTTGCAATACTCCTCGCTGAGGACAAATGAAGATATAATGACTGCTGACAACTGCTTGGTATTTCCCAATCTATCCATATATTAATCTGCATGCACAGACATCTATATATAGATGCGGCTACACATACTGTAGATCTATATCCTGTGGTCTATGATTTATTGTTACAAATGCCTAACGTGCTATTTGCTGTTTTTCATTTATTCTGGTTAGTGCTTCCATACGTGTGAAAGGTGCTTTCGAATCATCCATTTAACCCTCAGGGATCAGGGCTAGGAATCAGGATACAGATCAGGCTCCATTATCTTCTCAAGCAGGGAGGTATCTAATGACGAACCTTCCCGGGAGTGGAAGGATGGAGAGCATCTTGCCTCCTCCCTGGACCATTTTCGGCCCATCCAGTATCTATCTCCGCCCTCCAAACCCCCCAGTTGACTGGAGAATGTTTTGCCTGCACACCACTCAATCACCTTGCATAGCACTCAATCATGGCTTTAAAGCACTTTGTCACCCTGCCCTCTCCTACCTCACCTCACCACTCTTCTACTCCAACCCAGGCTGCACACTTCACTCCTCTAATAATAATAATAATAATGATTATGGCATTTATTAAGGGTTTACTATGTGCCAAGCACTGTTCCAAGCGCTGGGGAGGTTACAAGGTGATCAGGTTGTCCCACGGGAGGCTCACAGTCTTCATCCCCATTTTACAGGTGAGGTAACTGAGGCACAGAGAAGTTGAGTGACTTGCCTGAAGTCACACAGCTGACAAGTGGCAGAGCCGGGATTTGAACCCATGACCTCTCACTCCAAAGCCCGTGCTCTTTCCACTGAGCCATGCTGCTTCTCTATTGCCAATCTCCTCACTTTTCCTTGATCTCATCTATCTTGCAAACAACCTCTCGCCCACATCCTACCTCTGGCCTGGAATGCCCTCTCTCTTCACATCCAACAGACAATCACCTTCCCCTGCTTCAAAGTCTTATTGAAGGCACACCTCCTCCAAGAAGCCTTCCCTGACTAAGCCCTCTTTTCCTTTTCTTCCACTCCCTTCTGTGTTGTCCTGACTTGCTCCCTTTATTAGTCACTCCCCCCCCAGCCTCCCAGCACTTATGTACGTATCTGTAATCTGTACTGAGTAGGTCTCAGTACCTTTTTTTTTTAATGGTATTTGTTACGCACTTACCGTGTGTCAGACACTCTTCTAAGCGCTGGGCTAGACACCAGGTAATCACGTTGGACACAGTCCCTGTCCTCCATGGGGCTCACAGTCTTAATCCCCATTTTACAGATGATTAAAAGAGGGATGGATTAGAGCTCTACATCTCCTGCCATTTCAAGCTAAAAAAAAAGTCTACTTCCCCTTTGTCCCTTTATCGATAAAACTTCAGGTGTGTTTGGAATTCTCCCTGTAAGATTGGTGAGAACACTGAAAAACTAGTTAGTCCAGAGCCTCTGTTTCCCCTTTTCCTAGGGGTGAAAAGGAGAATCCGCCAGAAGGAAAATGATTAGATTCCTTCTTTAGTCCCCAGGGATGGCAGGCACCAAAAGAAGAACTGGGCAGGACTGAGAAGCCTTGGGTTCTCTGCACTCTACTCTCACTAATTACTGATTACAATCACTAATGAGAACCAGCATTGCCTAGTGGATAGACCAAGGGCCTAGGAGTCAGAAGGACTTGGGTTCTAATCCACACGCTTGTCACTGCGTGACCTAGGGCAAGTCACTATACTTCTATGTATCTCAGTTACCGCATCTGTAAAATGGGAAGTGAGACTGTGAGCCTCATATGGGACAGGGACTGAGTCCAACATAATAATAATAATAATAATAATAATAATAATGGTATTTGTTAAGCACTTACTATGTGCCAAGCACTGTTCTAAGTGCTGGAGAAGATACCAAGCAATCAGGTTGTCCCACATGGGGCTCAACATGGGGTAGCTTGTATCTACCCCAGCACTTAGTATGGTGTCTGGGAAATAGTAAGCACTTATCACAGTAAGCACTGATCATATTGTGCACAGTACAATAGAGTTGAAAGACACGATCCCTGCTCTTTGCTTCAAATATGAAAAACATTTTAAGTCAGTGTTTTCATTTAACAACTTCATAATCAGTATTGCTGCACTTTTTCCTGAGCTCATTTTATTACATCCAGATCTACTCCAGTTATCTTTCCTTACTAGATTAAAATTATCAAAAAATAAAATCAGGGACCTTATCACAGTTTGAGACCTGTCAACTGAATTGAAGGAGAACAAATCCCTGTGTTCAAATATTGCAATTCTCTACTGTACTCTTCCAAGTGCTTAGTAAAGTGTTCTGCACACAGTAGACACTCAAGAAATACACTTGATTGATCGGTGTGCATCCGCACGACCATTCCTTCTGCCCTCGCAATTGTGTACTATCCCGGTGGACAAATGTTGTCGGAAGAGTGTTCCCCAATTCCACAAAAACACTCTAGTGTAGCGTAGTGAAAACAGGTCTTGTGGAAGGACTGGGTTTACTTTAAGAGCGTGAACCGCACTACAGGCACTTCAGGGAGTGAGGAAGGAGGTTTCCAAATTAGCTTAGCAAACTGGTGCTAAACCAGAATGAGAGGATTTATAGGAACTAAAGTCTGGGTGCCGAGGCGACCTAAGAAAGTCTTCCAGCAGGATGACAAACTAAAGCCATCACGTGTAGACCTTTCCATGATGAAAGACATCCAGCAATGTAAGAGCTCTCTTCCCCTGCCACCTGGGATCGAAGGATCCCTGATCTCACCGTTCTCTCCTGAGCTACGTGGCTAATTGTATACGGGACCGTGAAGGAGGCACGATGGACCGTGAGGGACCTCAGCTCCGGCGGCTATTCCGAGCGTTCAGGAAAACACATCTTGCAGGTTGGAGTGAGGGTGAGCCTCTGACCTGACTCCCCTGACCTTCTGAACTAGCTCCGGGGCAATTAGCCGCTAATTGCCGGTCCGGCGCAGTAGTGGCAACCTACTGTCTAGCCTGCCGACTGAAAGGTCACGGGTGGGTCACCTCTCAGAATCCAACACCGAGAAAGACCCAAGAGATGGCACAAATCTTCGCTAAGGGACATTTGACTAGAAAAGGAAGGAAGGGCCCATGATTAAAGAGGTGCTGACCAGTAGTTATGTTTCCATCCTATACACTCATTCACCCAAACCGCCACACGAAGAAAGCTCCCCCTCTAGACTCAAAGCTCACTGTGGGTGGGGAACATGTCTACCAACTCTTTTGCATTGTACTCTTCCAAGCACTTAGTACACTGCTCTGCACGCAATAAGCGCTCATTAAATTCCATTGATGATGATGATAATATCCAGCAAACTAAAAAGTAACTCACTCGCAAAAATGAAAAGAAATCTCAAACTGTAAAAGAAGAAGTGATAGTGCTACCTTGACTTTAGCAGAGGTTCTGATTTGATCTGGCATAATATTCTCTTCAATAAAGCAGGAAAATATGCTCCGAAGTTGTGACCACTGGGGCTGTCTGTATATTTTGCCAACTTGTACTTCCCAAGCGCTTAGTACAGTGCTCTGCACACAGTAAGCGCTCAATAAATATGATTGATTGATTGATTGATTGAAGAGCAGCACGGCCTAGTGGAAACAGCACAGGCTTGGGATCAGAGGACCAGGATTCTAATCCTGACTCCTCCACCTGCCTGATGTGTGACCTTGGGCAAGTCACATAACTTCTCTGTGCCCCTGTTTCCTCATCTGTAAAATGGGGATTCAAAACCTGTCCTCCCTCCTACTTAGATTATGGGCCCCAGGTGGGACAGGGACTGTGTCCGGCCCGATTATCTCATATCTACCCCAGCACTTAGAACAGCGCTTGGCACATAGTAAGCGCTTAACAGATGCCATAAATATAATTAGCATTATAAATCTATGTAAACAAGAAGTTGGTCAAATACACACTAAACATTTTACTTTGATTTATATGACTATTTTATGAATGGTGGCCCCGAAATGATCAGCAGCTCGTGTATAGATGCCAACTTTCTTTTTGAGTGCCAGAACAAAAAAAACCAAGGGAATTGGGAGGGGATGAGCTTCAGAGAGAAAACAGGCCAAAAAAGTCACCATCTTGGGTCTTTTCATCCAGACTGGAAATTCCCGGTGTCCCATGGGACTCAGAGGTCAAAGACAAGTTAGACTAGGAATCTGGCTCAAAGAACGAGGGGGGCGGAGGGGCAGAGAGAGGTATTGTCCCTAGTGTCCCTGTGGACTTGGCACCTTTGGGGTCCTTCTTTTTTTTATGGCATTTATTAAGCGCTTACTATGTGCAAAGCACTGTTCTAAGCGCTGGAGAGGTTACAAGGTGATCAGGTTGTCCCACGGGGGGCTCACAGTTTTAATCCCCATTTTACAGATGAGGTAACTGAGGCACAGAGAAGTTAAGTGACTTGCCCAAAGTCACACAGCTGACAATTGGCGGATTCAACATCAACCGGGGAGCAAGTAAGTGGCACTTACTGAGGCAGTGAGGCCTGGACTCGGGGTATTCATCAACCACTTGAGTGAGGGAACACGAACCATTCCCTTTAAATTGCTAGATAAGGGGTGTGGGAGCAAGATGAGGTGCCTGAGGAGGGGAAAACTCAGGATCTGGAGGCTAGAGTTGGGACTTTTAAAATGCTCTGATACTTTGGAAGAGCGATCAGAAACTGAATGAAGTTAACCCGGGGCAAGCCCGGGGAGAAGCCTTAGGGAGGGACCAGAAACTACACAACTACAAGGTGTGAGTGGAGCTACCTACGTGTGAAAACAGTGTAAAAGTAGAGAGGGCTAGACCACCATAACTGAGTCGGTAATGTGATGTTTTTGTTAAAATTTTTAAAAAAGCAAGAAAATCCTGGAAAACCTAAATACGAGTAAAGTGCGTAAAAACCATGAGGTAATCTTCTCACTTTACTTGCCACTGGACAAGCCCTCACTATATAGTCCTGAGTCCAGGTCCAGGCTCCTCAAATAAAAAGTCACGTGGAGAATTTGGAGAGGGTTCAGAGGAGAACCACAGAGATGATTAAAGGGTTGGAAAATAAGATCTATGAGGAAAGGTTAAAGGAACTTGGATTATTCAGCCTGGAGAGAAGAGGGCTGATGGTTGCTTCAATAAAGGCCTTTGTATTTGAATGTTGCTAGTCAGAGGGTGGCGGCCAGCTGTTCTCCATCCCCACTGAGGACAATGTACAAGGAAATGGGCTTAAACTACAGCGCTAGGGATTTAGGTTAGCTGTCGGATGATTTTCTGCTACGGCAGGTTTTACACGGGAATGGGTTTCTTGTGAATACTGGAGGATGTCATCGGCATCCGTGTTTATCGAGTACATTCGGCATGGCCACGGATGGTCCCCAACGATACTGGACATACAGAAGTGCACGGCGTCACAGGCATGACACCAGGCACACAGCGCTGTATGTATAATTTTCTGAAAATACAACACATTTGTCTGAACCGAGAGTGTTTTTTTCGATGGGAAAGCCCAAGCTCATTGTAGGCAGGGAATGTGCCTATATATTGTTATACTGTACTCTCCCAAGTGCTTGGTACAGTGCTTTACACACAGTTAAATGCTCAGTTAATACGATTGAATGAATGAATGAACCCCTTCCACTTGCTCCAAAGTCTTTTCTTTCCCTTTCTAGATTCCCAGAGACTGGCCCCTTCCAACCCATGAAATTGGGAGGTAGAACCGAAGCAGAGGGAGGCTGGGTATTTATGGACAGAAACACGTCAACTGTCATATCTGTAGTGGACAGAGATAGACCAGCTGAAAATGATACATCTGGTACAAAATCAGGTCAACGGCCCCTATAAGTCCAAACCACTGTATTAGACTAAGAGAGGAAATTGCGAAGTAGAATACAAGCGGTCCCTTGCCTTGCAGAATATTAAAATCTACTGCGAGAGACAGGAAGACATTTAAAACCTGGCCACCCCATGCACAAGAATGAGCCTGCATAAGTCACAGAAGTGCATACAGTCTATCGCATGTCTCGAACTCTGGAAAATGATATTGGATTTTCCATTGTGTTCTCAAAGTCTAGACGGGTGACCAGAAAATGGATGTGTGGAAGCACAGAGCTTGTTCAGAGAGATTTCAGGTAACAGTTGCTCTGATGCTGCTGCTAATTTGAAAATTAAAACCCTCTCCCACAGTCCATTAAGTTGTAAGCCCCTTAAGTGTGGGAAATGTGTCATTTTTTTTTTAATGGTACTTGTTAAGTGCTTACTGTGTGCCAGACAGTCTACTTGGGGCTGGAGCAGATATAAGATAATCAGGTTGGACACAGCCCATGTCTCATCAATCGTATTTCATCATCAATTGTATTTATTGAGCGCTTACTATGTCACATAAAGCTCACAGTCTAAGTCAGAGGGAGAAGGATTTGCTTCTTTTGTACTCTTTCAAGCGCTTAGGACAGTACCTCACATCACTATGTGCTCAATGAATACCACCAACTGTTCCCCAAACTTTTAGTCCTAAAGATTTAGGTGTGAATTAACCTGAAAACCCCAGAGGGCAGCTAAATTCTACATGGGTTCTTGTTGAAGTCATGCCCAAACCTAAATTTCATATAACTTCTAACCAAACCAGCTTGGTCCCGCTTAAGAGTTAGATGAAGTCCTTGGCAAGCTGGCCGCGGGGCCAGGTGGGTTTGGGACCTATTACAGAAAACAGATCGGTTTCTAATCGGAAGAGGGGATTGGTTTGGTTCAGTTCTTAAAACAAAAGTCTCTCCCTTTATTTTCCTGGTCTTCTCACCTGGACAATTTCTCACCCCTAACCTGCAAGACTCAGGATACTGGGACAATGTAGCTTGACTCCCTTCTCTATTGGTTTTCACTCATAGCCAATTATATCATTTCCAAAGTGCAATAGCAGGTCCCCGGAGCCCCGAGCTTGAACTGAAGCTTTTTTTCATTGTATTTGTTAAGTGCTTACTATGTGCCAAGCTATGTATTAAGCACTGGGGTAGATTAATCAATCAATCAATCAATCAATCGTATTTATTGAGCGCTTACTATGTGCAGAGCACTGTACTAAGCGCTTGGGAAGTACAAGTTGGCAACACATAGAGACAGTCCCTACCCAACAGTGGGCTCACAGTCTAAAAGGGGGAGACAGAGAACAAAACCAAACATACCAACAAAATAAAATAAATAGGATAGAAATGTACAAGTAAAATAAATAAATAAATAAATAAATAGAGTAATAAATATGTGCAACCATATATACATATATACAGGTGCTGTGGGGAAGGGAAGGAGGTAAGATGGGGGGATGGAGAGGGGGACGAGGGGGAGAGGAAGGAAGGGGCTCAGTCTGGGAAGGCCTCCTGGAGGAGGTGAGCTCTCAGCAGGGCCTTGAAGGGAGGAAGAGAGCTAGCTTGGCGGAGGGGCAGAGGGAGGGCATTCCAGGCCCGGGGGATGACGTGGGCCGGGGGTCGACGGCGGGACAGGCGAGAACGAGGTACAGTGAGGAGATTAGCGGTGGAGGAGCGGAGGGTGCGGGCTGGGCTGGAGAAGGACAGAAGGGAGGTGAGGTAGGAGGGGGCGAGGTGATGGACAGCCTTGAAGCCCAGGGTGAGGAGTTTCTGCCTGATGCGCAGATTGATTGGTAGCCACTGGAGGTTTTTGAAGAGGGGAGTAATATGCCCAGAGCGTTTCTGGACAAAGATAATCCGAGCAGCAGCATGAAGTATGGATTGAAGTGGAGAGAGACACGAGGATGGGAGATCAGAGAGAAGGCTGGTGCAGTAGTCCAGACGGGATAGGATGAGAGCTTGAACGAGCAGGGTAGCGGTTTGGATGGAGAGGAAAGGGCGGATCTTGGCAATGTTGCGGAGATATAACATAATCAGGTGGACATCATCCCTGTCCCATGTGGGGCTCTCAGCCTTAATTCCCATTTACAGATGACATTACTGAGGCACAAAGAAGTGACTGGCCCAAGGTCACACAGCAGACAAATGGCAGAGCTGGAATTAGAAACCAGATCCTTCTGATTCCCAGGCTTCATCATCATCATCATCATCAATCGTATTTATTGAGCGCTTACTGTGTGCAGAGCACTGTACTAAGCGCTTGGGAAGTACAAGTTGGCAACATATAGAGACAGTCCCTACCCAACAGTGGGCTTGTGCTCGATCCACTAGGCCAACCCGTTTTTTATGGTATTTATTAAGTGCTTATTATGTACTAAGTGCTATGGTAGATACAAACAAATCAGGTTGGACACAGTCCCTGTCCCACACAGGACTCACAGTCTTAATCCCGGTTTTATAGATGAGGCAACTGAGGCACAGAGAAGTGAAGTGACTTGCCCAAAGTCACACAGCAGACAAGTGGCAGAGCCGGGATTAGAACTCAGCAACTGATACTGCACCGGGCAGCCTTATATTTGGTGCTTTTATTTTAAGCACCCAGATTCCCCCCAGCTCAACAGAGTTATTATTATTAATAATAATAATAATGATGATAATTGTTAAGCACTTACTATGTGCCAAGCACTGTTCTAAGCACTGGGGTAGATACAAGGTAATCAGGTTGTCCCACGTGGGGCTCACGGTCTTAATACCCATTTTACTGATGAGGTAACTGAAGCACAGAGAAGTTAAGTGACTTACCCAAAGTCACACAGCGGATAAGTGGCGAAGCCAGGATTAGAACCCACAACCTCTGACTCCCAAACCCGTGTTCTTTCCACTAAGCCATGCTTTCAGCTGTTCAGGAGCCATGCCTGGGTTCATGGAGTCGTGTGAGGGGAACGCTAAGGCTCTGTAGCAAATTAGGGGGTTAGGGTCTCCCCCAGAGAAACACTCGAGATTTGGATGAGGTTGGACGTTTGAGGTCATTATGATCTGCAAGGGTCATCAAATGGGTCATCAGGACACAGTAAGCACTCAATAAATACAATTGATTGATTGATTGATTGATTGATTGAGAAGTAGCGTGGCCTAATGGAAAGAGCACAGGCCTAGGAGTCAGAGGACCTGGGTTCTAATCCCAGTTCGGTCACTTATCTGTTGTGTGACCTTGGACAAGTTACTTGTCTTCTCTTTTTTTTTTATGGCATTTATTAAGCGCTTACTATGTGCAAAGCACTGCTCCAAGCGCTGGGGAGGTTACAAGGTGATCAGGTTGTCCCAAAGGGGGCTCACAGTCTTCATCCTCATTTTACAGATGAGGTAACCGAGGCACAGAGAAGTGAAGTGGCTTGCCCAAAGTCACACAGCTGACAGTTGGCAGAGGTGGGATTTGAACCCATGACCTCTGATTCCAAAGCCCGGGCTCTTTCCACTGAGCCACGCTGCTTCTTTGCCTCAGGTACCTCATCTACAAAATGGGGATTCAATATATGTTCTCCCGCCTTCTTAGACCGGGAGCCCCAAGTGGGACATGGTGATCCAGTACCTACTCCGGCACTTAGTACAGTGCTTGGCCCCTAGTAAGCGCATATCAAATACCACAATTTTCAACGGTCCCTCTGTCATCATCAATCGTATTTACTGAGCGCTTACTATGTGTAGAGCAATCAATCAATCGTATTTATTGAGCGCTTACTATGTGCAGAGCACTGTACTAAGCGCTTGGGAAGTACAAATTGGCAACACTGCAGTTCATTCATGAACTGTCAGTTCATCAAAGGTATTTATTGAGTGCTTACTGTGTGTGCAGAGCTCTGTATTAAGTACCTAGTCCTAGATCCCCCTCAGCCGGCCTCTCCTTCCTCAGCTGGGTCTCGACCATGGCTTGGGCATCGGGAAGAGTATCTGCCACCACTGGATAGAAAGCAGCTACGGGATGTTGGGACGGAGCTGCAGAGACCCATCTGAGGGCAGGGAGGGGTGGACGGGCAGGGAATGTGCATCTTTTAATTCTGTTGTGCTGTATTCTCCCAAGTGCTTAGTACAGTGCTCTTCCTATAGTTGGTGCTCAACAAATACCGTTGATTGATGGACTGATGTGGGGTGGGTGCTTGTAGCCTGAGGGATGAGGTTAGGGGAAGCAGGAGGGGAGAACATAGGTTTTGCTCTTAGCATCCAGGGCTGAGTGGACTCAACTGATCAATGGTGTTTCTTGTGCAGAGCGCTGAAATGGTCTTGGGAGAGCACAGTACAGTCGGTAGACGCGATCCCTGCCCTCCAGGAGTTTCCAGTCTAACGGGGGACACAGATATTGAAATGAATTCTAAGTAAGGCATCCAAATATAAGGCTAGACTGTAAGCTCGTTGTGGGGAGGGAATGTGTGTCTGTTGCTATATTGTACTCTCCCAAGCGCTTAGTACAGTGCTCTGCACACAGTAAGCACTCAGTAAATACAACTGATTGACTGCATAAGTAATGAGGAGATGGGGATGAGGTGAGTATCTAAGTACTTGGGTGGGGTGGGATCAAGTATGTGGGAGACGTAATGGGGGGGGGGGAACAGGAAGAGAGGAAATGTGGTTTGATGAGAACCTGGCACTGTTTCGATGTCTTCAGCCTTATTTTTTTTATGGTATTTCATTCATTCATTCATTCAATCATATTTATTGAGCGCTTACTGTGTGCAGAGCACTGTACTAAGCGCTTGGGAAGTACAAGTTGGCAACATATAGAGACGGTCCCTACCCAACCGCGGGCTCACAGTCTAGAAGGGGGAGACAGACAACAAAACAAAATATATAAACCAAATAAAATAAATCGAATAAATATGTACAAGTAAAATAAATAAATAAATAGAGCAATAAATATGTACAAACATATATACAGGTGCTGTGGGGAGAGGAAGGCAACCCCTTCCCCCATCCCTCAAACTTCTCAATTCCATTTCCTCTCTTCTAAGCCATTCATTCATTATTCGATCGTATTTATTGAGCGCTTACTGTGTGCAGAGCACTGTACAAAGCGCTTGGAAAGTACAATTCAGCAACAAGTAGAGACAATCCCCGCCCACAATGGGCTCACAGTCTAGAAGGGGGGAGACAGGCATCAAAACAAGTAAACAGGCATAATCACTCAGCCATTCATTATTTGTTAAGTGCTTACTATGTGTCAAACACTGTTCTAAATTCTGAGGTAATAATAATAATAATACTAATGTTGGTATTTGTTAAGCGCTTACTATGTGCCAAGCACTGTTCTAAGAGCTGGGGAAGTACAAGTTGGCAACATATAGATACGGTCCCTACCCTACCGCAGGCTCACAGTCTAGAAGGGGGAGACAGACAACAAAACAAAACATAGAAACCAAATAAAATAAATCAAATAAATATGTACAAGTGAAATAAGTAAATAAATAGAGTAATAAATATGTACAAACATATATACAGGTGCTGTGGGGAGGGGAAGGCAACCCCTTCCCCCATCCCTCAAACTTCTCAATTCCATTTCCTCACTTCTAAGCCATTCATTCATCATTCGATCATATCTATTGAGCGCTTACTGTGTGCAGAGCACTGTACTAAGCACTTGGAAAGTACAATTCAGCAACAAGTAGAGACAATCCCCGCCCACAATGGGCTCACAGTCTAAAAGTGGGGAGACAGGCATCAAAACAAGTAAACAGGCATAATTACTCAGCCATTCATTATTTGTTAAATGCTTACTGTGTGTCAAACACTGTTCTAAATCCTGGGGTAATAATAATAATAATGTTGGTATTTGTTAAGTGCTTACTATGTGCCAAGCACTGTTCTAAGCGCTGGAGTAGATACAATAATAATGTTGGTATTTGTTAAGTGCTTACTATGTGCCAAGCACTGTTCTAAGCGCTGGAGTAGATACAAGGTCATACAAGTTAATTAGGTCGGACATAGCCCCTGTCTTGCACGGAGCTCACAGTCTAGCTCAGAGGGAGAACAGGAATTTAAGTGAAGTTAAGTAACTTGACCAAGGTAACACAGCAAGCAACTGGCAAATGCGGGATTAGAACCCAGGTCCTCTGATTCCCAGGCTGGTGTCTTTGTCATTGGCCCGTGCTGCTTCCCCTATTATTATCCTGTAATTGCCCCGTCTGAAATTAGTGATTGTGCCATCAAAAAATGCCCCCATCTTCTAGAGTGAAAGACCCTCAATAAACTACATGTTTAACCAGATTCTCCCAGGGCATGAGCAGCAAATTGTGAAGGGAGAAGAGAATGGGGAGAGAGATCTATAATAATAATAATAATAATAATAATAATAATGGCATTTATTAATCATTTACTATGTGCAAGGCACTGTTCTAAGTGCTGGGGAGGTTATAAGGTGATCAGGTTGTTCCACTTGGGGCTCACAGTCTTAATCCCCATTTTACAGATGAGGGAACTGAGGCCCAGAGAAGTGACTTGACTTGCCCAAAGTCACACAGCTGACAATTGGCAGAGCCAGGATTTGAACCCGTGACCTCTGACTCCAAAGCCCATGCTCTTTCCACTGGGCCACGCTGCTTGATCTGTCAGGGAGGGATTCCTGGAGGAGATATGATTTTAGTTTTTAGGAGGGCTTTGAAGATGTGGAGGGAGGTGGTCGGTCAGGTACAGGGAAGAAGGGAGTTTCAGGCTGGAACGGGCCGTGAGCAAGGGATTAAGAGCAAGAGGGATGAAACCAAGGCACAGTGAAAACACTGGAGGTAGAGGACGGAAGCGTACAGGCAGCATTGTAGATGACAGTAAGACTGTAAGCTTGTCTCTAGACTGTAAGCTCATTGCGAGCAGGGAATGCGTCTATTATTATACTGCATTTTTCCAAGAACAGTGCTTTGCATTCAGTAAGCGCTCAATAAATAGGATTAAAGTGCTCAACAGATATTAATCATAGCTCGATCAACTGATACAGCCCCTTCATTACCATCTACGTCCTGAATGTGTTCTGTACATATCAGCAAATTATCTATTTATATTATGTCTGTCTCCCCCTCTAGACTGTAAGTTTGTTGTGGGCAGAGAACATGTCTAAAAACTCTTGTATTGTACTCTCCCAATCATAATTTAGTACAGTGCTGTGCACACAGTAAGTGCTCAATAAATACCATTGCTTGACTGATTGATTGGAGGTAGAAAATATCGAGGTGCAAGAAGGCCTAGGGCCAATTCAAAGCCTGTGCTCTTTCCACTAAGCCACACTGCTTCTCTAAGCCACTTAGAGAAGGCTCTATTTATTTTATTTTGTTAGTATGTTTCGTTTTGTTCTCTGTCTCCCCCTTTTAGACTGTGAGCCCACTGTTGGGTAGGGACTGTCTCTATATGTTGCCAACTTGTACTTCCCAAGCGCTTAGTACAGTGCTCTGCACACAGTAAGTGCTCAATAAATACGATTGATGATGACGATGATGATGGAGAGGTCTGAGGGGGGAAAGTTTAGATGATAAAGATATAGACGCTAGAGAGGAAGTTAGAGAAGTTACATGGCTCAAGAAGGCTTTATCTAGGTTTATGAACAATAGGTTCATTCACTCATTCAATCATAGTTATTGAGCTCTTACTAAGAGCACTGTACTAAGTGTTCGGGAGCGTACAATATAACAATAAACATACACATTCGCTTCCCGTAATGAGCTTACAGTCTAGAGGGCAGAGCTTACATTCTAGACCTATACAGTCTATAGGTCCACGATTTAACTCTCCCAAGTGCTCAATAAATACAACTGATTGATTGATTGATTGACAGAACACTGGCCTCATGGCCACAGGACTGCCCTACCAAGGATGGTCGCATTCAAAGAACCGTGAGATAGACTGTAAGCTCATTATGGGCCGGAAATGTGTCTGCTAATCTGGTTGTATTGTACTCTCCCAAGAGCTTAATACAGTGCCCTGCACATAATAAGCGCTCAATAAATACCATCATTTGATGAGAAAAGTCAGGGAGCCCAAGAGGCTGTTTGCCAATTCTTTGTCCACCTTCCTCCATGAGCACATGCGTTTTTTCCAACTGCAGTGACCAGGAGATCTGCAGGAGAACTACGTTTTTTCCAACTGCAGTGACCAGGAGATCTGCAGGAGAACTACGTTTTTTCCAAGTGCCGTGACCAGGAGATCTGCAGAACTACATTTTTTCCAACTGCAGTGACCAGGAGATCTGCAGGAGAACTACATTTTTTCCAACTGCAGTGACCAGGAGATCTGCAGGAGATCTATATTTTTTCCAACTGCAGTGACCAGGAGATCTGCAGGAGAACTACATTTTTTTCCAACTGCAGTGACCAGGAGATCTGCAGGAGAACAAGGCTAGTTGTATGTGCTTCAGACAAGCCTCTAGCATTCATTACCCTGACACTCTTGCAGGGAGAGAAATCCCCCAATCCCACCGCCCTCCCTGCTGCCCTCCCCCACCTTTTAATCCCCCCCACCATTTTTTTTTAGGCCTGAACATGGGATGTGCATTAAGGCTTCTTTCACAGAGAGCATTTACTCAATTCCTTTTTCCGAGGCATTTCCCCCCTCATACATTCCTGCACAAGCCCCTTTTGTCTGCTGCCCCCGGCCAATCTATATGCTCCAACGGCGGCGGCAGCAGCAGCTGCCCAGATGTTCCATATCAAAGTCGAAGCCATGCCAGCAAACTTTGGCACACGCGAAAGTGTACTGAGTAATGGCCCTCCAGAAATACCTTTTTTCCCCTCTGATTTCTGCAAATATTTTTAAATGTTAATGGGTTCCACTCGCCTACAACCTGGGGGGAGGGTACAGAAAGGGGTTGTGTGGTGTCCAGCAAATTAGCGGCTCGGGGATAGTAGGCGCCTTGGTGCTGTCCCGCCCTCGGGGTGTTGTCTGGGGTTCGCTAACCTTGAACCGCTGTCATGACTTTACCGGCGCATAGCTTTCCGGTGACAGGGGCGGATGGGCGTTGCTGACAGGAAAACTGCTTGGGGCTGTGGAGGGAAAAGCCCCCATCATTCCTCAAACCTGAGGAAGATAGGCTGGATGCCCTTCCCGGCAAATCTCCGTGGTGTCTGGGCAGGAAAGGGGCACAGGCCTTCACCCCAGGAGGAACCATTGCTTCAGGGAAGCAGTGTAGCCTAGTGAGTAGAGAACGGGCCTGGGCATCAGAAGGACCTGGGTTTTAACTCCGGCTTTGCCACATATCTGCTGCGTGACCTTGGGCAAGTCGCTTCGCCTCTCTGGGTCTCAGTCGCCTCAGATGTAAAGCAGTGATTAAGACTGTGGGTAAAGCGCCTGGCACACAGTAAGCGCTTTAACAAATACCATAAAAATTCAGCACTTTCCTCTACGTCACGTCTTCCCACTCCCTGTAGAGTCCGTAGAGTGTGTGATGTTGATGGTATTACCTGCCCTCGAGAAGCTTGTAATCTAATGCCAGAGGCAAGTGGATAGAAATTGTTTACTAAGAATGTGAACAGGAGGGAGAATATGGATGTAAGTGGTAGAAGCCAGAGTATGAAAAGGCAGAATAGATGAATATACAGGGGTGTAAAATAAAAGTGCTAAGGGGAGCTGTTGACCTGACTTGAAGCATGTGGGATTAATTGGTGGAGTGCTTCCTGAAGGAGGGATGATTTTAGGAGGGTTTTGAAAATGGGTGAGTTCTGTTCTGATATATTTGAAGGGGGGCGGGGGTGCCAGGCGGGGGAAAGTGTTTTGCTCCCAGAAGAAATGTTTGGTGGTTTTCTCTGCCTTTCTGCCTTTGCGCTCACTTCAAAGGATAAAAGATAAATAAGGAAATAAAAGCGGTCTGCCAGCAGAATTCAGAACTCACCCAACGAGAGTGGACAAAAAGCTACTTGCAAGGCTTGGTGAAAGAGTTTTGGTGGAGTGCTTTTATTTTTACCAAATGCTTTCACTTCAATCATCTCATTTTTATTCTCATAATTCCTATGAGGCAGAAAGAGACTGTTATTTTTATCTAGACTTATTTTAGACTGTGAGCCCACTGTTGGGTAGGGACTGTCTCTATATGTCGCCAATTTGCACTTCCCAAGCGCTTAGTACGGTGCTGTGCACATAGTAAGCGCTCAATAAATACGATTGATTGATTGATTGATCTCCACTTATCCTCTCCGTGTCTCCGTTTCCTCAGCAGCAAAGTGACTCTAGACTATAAGCTCATCGTGGGCAGAGACTGTGTCTACCAACTCTGTTTTACTGCATTCTTCCAAGCGCTTAGTGCAGTGCTCTGCACACAGTAAGTGCCCAATAGCATTAATGACGATGATAACTTGGCCATGGTCACACAGCAGGTCAGAGGTAAAGCCAAGATGAGAACCCAGGTCTTCTGACTTACAGCTCCGTGGTCTTTTTAACCAGTCTACACCTTTTTCACATCAGTGACTTTTTCGTATCAGCTTCCCCTTCAACCCCAGACGGTCACAGCTCCTTCTCACGTGATCGCCTCAGTCTGAAAGGCAGCAGATGACCCTTGAAGGAAGCAGTACGGCCTTATGGAAAGAGCATGGCCCTGGGAGTCAGAGGACCTGGACTCTAATCCTAACTCTGCCCCTTGTCTCCTGTGTGACCTTGGGCAAGTCACATCACTTCTCTGTGCCACAGTTAGCTCATTTGTAAAATGGGGATTAAAAGTGTGAGCCCCATGTGGGACGTGGACTCTGTCCAACCTGATTAGCTTATATCTACCCGTGGTTACTACAGTGCCTGGCACTTAGTAAGCACTTAATAAATACCATTTAAAAAAAAAACGTGGGCAGGAGGTAACCAGGGATGCGTTGATCCAACCAGGCCCACGGCTACAACATTAAGAGCTGCAGAAATGGTTTTAAACGTTTTATAAAATCAATAGTAATAGAAACACATTTTGCTCCTTCATTAAGGTGAAAATGTAGAACTTTGAGCCATAAAAATACCCTAAGAGATTCCATTAAAAATTAAAAGCCAGCTGCCATTTCGCACGTGGTCCGATTTAACTATCCAGTGTTATTTTGGGTATAGAGGCCCCTGAAGACCTAACAACCTCAGGAGAGCCCAGCTGTGTCCAAAGTAGCTGCTGCTCTCCAGCCCGCCTTCCCTTCCCTTCCAGAGTTCATTGTTGGGTTGGCACAAGGTGTTCTTTAAATTACTTGGACAAGTTGGGAGATATTTCCAGGTTGGATGTCAGTGGCACTGGAGAGGAGAAGAACCTACCATGGGAAGGCAGACTACAGATGACTGATTAATCGTACCCTGAGGTAACAAAGGAAAAGGCAGATATGTGGCAAAGCCGGAGTTAAAACCCAGGTCCTTCTGATGCCCAGGCCCGTTCTCTACTCACTAGGCTACACTGCTTCCCTGAAGCAATGGTTGCTCCTGGGGTGAAGGCCTGGGGAGTTATGTGCCCCTTTCCTGCCCAGACACCACGGAGATTTGCTGGGAAATGCCCAAAATGCCAGGCAATCTGATCTTCAACTCAGTCCCCCTGTCTGGTACAGAAATGGCACGAAATGACTTTATTAGAGAAGCAGCGTGGCATAGTGGATAGAGCACAGGCCTGAGAGTCAGAAGGACTTGGGTACTACTCCCGACTCTGCCACATGCCTGGTATGTGACCTTGGGAAAGTCACTTCACTTTTCTGGGCCTCTGTTAACTGGAAAATGGAGATTAAGACTGTGAGCCCTACTTGGGACAGGGCTTGTGTTCAACTCAATCACCTTGTATCTCCCAACACAGATGTGCAACAGATGGGCAACCCAACCCCAACCTGGGCTCGGAAGGTCATTTTAGGAAAGCCATCTCAAGAGCCTCAGTGTGCCTCAGCATATGCTGAGGAGATGAGTCACATGCTCTCTATACTAAGCACTGGGGTAAATACGAGATAATCAGTCCCAAAGGGGCTCACAGTCTAAGAGGAGAGGGAAAACTGGTACTTAACAACCTCTTTACAGATGAGGAAATGAAGGCACCAAGAAGTTAAATGACTTGCCGAAGGTCACACAGCAAGTAAGAGGCACAACTGAGATTAGAATCCAGGTACTTGGACTCCCACACGGTTTTCCCATGATGAAAGAGAGCCTGACACTAAGCAAATCACTATCACTATAATCAATTCCTTCTCGTTCCCAAAGCCTCAAGACCGAGGCTCATTCTGTCATTCTTGATGGGAAACTCCATCATGTACATGAAGATAGATAGATAAATATATAAGCAACTACAAGTGCTATTAAACTCTCCCAAGGCTTAGATGAGTTCTCTGCACAGAATAAGCACTCAGTAAACACCACTGGTCAATTGATTGGTTGTAGCGTCATTCATTCGATCGTATTTATTGAGCACTTACCTTGTGAAGAGCACTGTACTAAGCGCTAGGGAAGTACAAGTTGGCAACATATAGAGATGGCCCCTACCCAACAACGGGCTTACAGTCTAGAAGGGGGAGACGGACAACAAAATGAAACATGTGGTGCAGAGAACTCCTCTAAGCCTTGGGAGAGTTTAATAGCACTTGTAGTTGCTTTTATATTTATCTATCTATCCTCATGTACATGATGGCTTATTCCAGTTAAGCGCTCAGTAAACACCACTGGTCAATTGATTGGTTGTAGCACCGGAATAAGCCAAACCCACAGATCATTTCTCCTTTGTTTTGGCTATTGTTTTCACTGATTAGTTTAAGCAGCCCTCATTTGGGGGTAAACTTCCTATTGAAAATGTGTGGTTATATGTCATTTTTTCCCAAGAGGGCTTTCTTCAAATATACCTCCAGCCCTCCATCCTGCCAGGCAGCTGGCTTTACTTCTCCCTCTGCCTCAAGAGTGATTTCCCTCTTCTTTCTGAAACTCGCTTACCCAGAACTTTGACTTGGTTCTCTGGAAAGCCGCCGCATGTGTTAATGAGCAGATCGCCCCTCTCTCTCTCCTCTATCCCCCCTCACCACCAACCCCACCCATCAAGGCCCTGGCAAGGCCACACCTGGAACGCTGCATTCAGTTCTGAGCACCTCATTACCAGAAAGACGCGGGCAAACTGGAGCGAGTTCAGAGAAGAGCTACAAAAATAATTAAGGGGCCAGAGGGACCGACGTATGAGGGGAAATTGAAGGAACTCGGAATGGTTTGGTTAAGCGGGAACCACCCGGAGAAAGGCACAATTGCCAACTATTAATATGAAACTGGGGGTTATCACCACCAAGAGGCAGGGAGACTATTAAGCTCTGCTGATGGGAGGAGAGTTCTGGACAGGCTTTACAGGTGGAGAGGGCCAGAGCTGGCTTCAAAGAGCTCTGCTGCCCTTCCTGTTTTTGAGCACCGTGACGTGGACTGGGATGTGTTCGATGCATCTGGAGGGGTGGCCTCAAGACAAAACTCTACGTTCTGGCCGAGGTATGGTTTGGGAGCTAGAAAATTCATTTGCCACCAAATATTCCTTACATGGTGGGGGGGAATAGTAAAAGTTCACAGAGGGGAGGGCTGCAAAGAGCCTATAAGAAAAGCTGCAAAGCCGAATGGATTGAGCCCGGGGAACGGGAGTCAGAAAGACCTGAGTTCTAATCCTGGCTCTGCCACTTGTCTGCTGTGTGACCCTGGGCAAGACACTTCGCTTCACTGGCCTTAGTTCCTTCATCTACAAAATGGGAATTTTGAGCCCCATGTGAGACATGGACTGTGTCCAACATGATTAGCTTGTGTCTACCCAGTGCTTAATACAGTAGGTAGCACATAGTAAGTGCTTAAATTTTTTTTTAAAAAAGAAGGGGTAAAAGGTGAGGGAGAGGGCTATTATAGTGGCCAAATGCCAGGGTGTCCATTCCCAATTCGCCTCCTCTGGGAGCCATCTCAGCTACCGCTGGGGTGGTTCCTGAATGCCAAACAAGAACTCTTATAGCCAAGTTGTCGCCGATTAAAACTGCGGAGTAAATTTATGCGAACCAAACACTAGGGTCTGAGTTGAAATAGAGCAAGGGGCAGTCCATCTAGGATTATCACCGCTCACGCTATCCAACTTCAAGAGCCTGGAAATGCTACAGCCTACACTTGTTTTTGTTGTTTTTGGCCTTGCCAAGAGCAGGTCTCTTTAGCTGGGGCAGTGATTGGGTACCAGTTCTCAGAGGGACAAAGAGAGTGAAAGTTAGCCCTGGACCTGAAAAGAATTAGCCTAGACCGAAATGCAATCAGGATGTGGGCAAGTAAGAATTTAAATTAAAATTGAAGCTAATGAGCCCCAGCACTGGTATAGAGCTTCACGCTACCAACGCCAGCTGCTATCAGAGACATCACTCTGGCACGGGTTGAGGGGGACAGACTGGTGAACTGTATTTGGGAAGATGGAGTTGTTGGAATTCTTTTTGATGATGAGCTGCTGGGCAACATAATTTTCTAGAGTCAAAAAGTTTTCAGTTTTTAAACTAGCCATGGAAAGAGCCTCCACTCACCAAAGTGAGTGAGAATCTACGCTGGGTGAGGAAAGAAGAATGATTATTTCATTCATTTGCCTACCATAAGAAAAGTATGAAGGCAGGAATATTTTAAGTCTTCTCTTACAGGCCTGGGATATTTTTTAATAGTATTTCTTAAGTGCTTATTGTGTGTCAGTACAAGTTAATTAGGTCAGACACAGTCCCTGTCCCACACTGGGCTCACAGTCTAAGTAGGAGGAAGAATAGGTATTTAATCCCCATTTTACAGTTGAGGAGACTGAGGCACAGAGAAGTTAAGTGACTTGCCCAAGGAAACAGAGCAAGCAATTGGCAGAGTTAGGATTAGAACCCAGGTCCTTCTGACTCCTAAGCCCAGGCTCTTTCCACTAGGCCAAGCCACTTGACTTAAAAGCTCAGAACTGTAAATGCCTAGGAATAATAGTAATAATAATGATGGCATTTTTAAGCGCTTACTATGTGCAAAGCACTGTTCTAAGTGCTGGGGAGGTTACAGGGTGATCAGGTTGTCCCAATGGGGGGCTCACAGTCTTCATCGCCATTTTACAGATGAGGTAACTGAGGCCCGGAGAAATGAAGTGACTTGCCCAGAGTCACACAGCTGGCAGTTGGCGGAGCCGGGGTTTGAACCCATGACCTCTCACCCCAAAGCCCGGGCTCTTTCCACTGAGCCACGCTAGTAGACGGCACGTGCTTCATGTGAGTCTGTGGATGAACTGAAGAGGGAGGGGTTTTCGGGAGGGACACCCACACATAAGCCATGAAAATCTGCTTCCTGGACCTACCTGAGCCAAGCTTCCCATCTTCTGGTTTCAGTCCCCAACATGGCAGACGGCGGGTTCACAGACGAGCACCGTGGGGTTCAGGAAGATCGGTAAAATGATGCTGACTCCAACCCGGCCGGCAATTAACCTCCTGCCCTCTGTGGCCCTGAGCTTGCCCCTAAAACAAGTGAGAGGTAAAAGGTTAATATAAGAATGGGGGTCAGGAAGAAATGAAAGCCACAGGAGTCATGGAATGTGACAAAATTCTTTCGGGGGGGGGGGGGGGTTGTGTGTGTGTGTATGTGTGTGTGTGTGCGTGCGCGCGTGTACTTGCCTATCTACTTTTATTTCTTCAAACAACAAAAAAAAAGAACTCAGAAAAAGTTGACTGAGGACCACTAGCCTCTAACTTTGTGGGAGAATTCTGGGCCATATACCTTTTATCACCAGCTTAAGGTAAATGGCCCATCTTGGAGACATGGAATTTGCTTTCATCAACTCATAATAATAATAATAATGGCATTCATTAAGTGCTTACTAGGTTCAGAGCACTGTTCTAAGCGCTGGGGAGGTTACAAGGTGATCAGGTTGTCCCACGGGGGGCTCACAGTCTTAATCCCCATTTTACAGATGAGGTCACTGAGGCAGAGAGAAGTTAAGTGACTTGCCCAAAGTCCCACAGCTGACAATTGGCAGAGCCGGGATTTGAATAATAATAATAATAATAATAATAATGGCATTTGTTAAGCGTTTACTATGTGCAGAGCACTGTTCTAAGTGCTGGGGGTAGATACAAGGTGATCAAGATGTCCCACATGGGGCTCACAGTCTTAATCCCCATTTTACAGATGAGGTAACTGAGGCTCAGAGAAGTTAAGTGACTTGCCCAAGGTCACACAGCAGACATGTGGCAGAGCCGGGATTCGTACCCATGACCTCTGACTCCAAAGCCCGTGCTCTTCTCCACTGAGCCACGCTGCTCCAGCGTGGCTCCAGATTTGAACCCATGACCTCTGACTCCAAAGCCCGGGCTCTTTCCACTGAGCCACGCCGCTTCTCTAAATTGGTTGAAATCTTAAATTGGTTGAAATCTCACCCTCTCTGAAGGTCTAGTTTTTTTTAATAGGACCAATGTCAAGAAGCTAAAGGATGCAAGAGATGGTGGTCGGCAAGGCCTCCCGGGTAAGTGAGCGGAGAGTTATCAACCTCCAGTGAGCTCCAAGATTTGGGGGGAGCTGATCGTCAGCCAACAACGCCCATTGGTATTTCTGATCATCTGTATATATGTATATATGTTTGTATATTTTTTTTACTCTATTTATTTATTTATTTTATTTATTTGTAATAATAATAATAATAATAATGTTGGCATTTGTTAAGCGCTTACTATGTGCAAAGCACTGTTCTAAGCGCTGGGGGGATACAAAGTGATCAGGTTGTCCCACGTTGGGCTCACAGTCTTAATCCCCATTTTACAGATGAGGTAACTGAGGCTCAGAGAAGTTAAGTGACTTGCCCAAGGTCACACAGCAGACATGTGGCGGAGCCGGGATTCGAACCCATGACCTCTGACTCCAAAGCCCGTGCTCTTTCCACTGAGCCATGCTGCTTCTCTATCTACATATCTACATATCTACATATCTACATATCTATTCTATTTTATTTTGTTAGTATGTTTGGTTTTGTTCTCTGTCTCCCCATTTTAGACTGTGAGCCCACTGTTGGGTAGGGACTGTCTCTATATGTTGCCAATTTGTACTTCCCAAGCACTTAGTACAGTGCTCTGCACATAGTAAGCACTCAATAAATACGATTGATGATGATGATGATGATCAATCGCAGTTTTGGACAACGTCTGGTAACTTGCAAACTGATCTTTTACCAGTCCCAGACGTAGGAGCACCAGACAGTCAAATGATTCCCCTTGTATTATGGGTTATGGAGAGAAGGTGAGTTCCTTAGGAACATCTATTAAATTGGTAGGTCCTTGAGGGCAAGGAACGTGTGTCTCGCTACTGTTGTACTCTCCCAAGCGCTCAGTACAGTGCCTGCCATGCAGTCTATGCTCATTAAACACCAATGATTGATGGATTGATGCAATTTCAGTTGGTGGATAGATTAGTAAATCCTGTAGGGTTTACTTTCAATCCTGGAGGTGTTGGGTTCTTGCTAGGCTGCCCAAATTGTTGTTAAAAACTAGAACATTTGAGAAGCAGCAGAGTCAGAGAACCTGGGCTCTAAACCTGGTTCTGCCAAATGCTTGCTGTGTGACTTTGGGCATGCCACTTAACTTCTCTGTACCTCATTTCCACTGTTCTCCCGCCTACTTAGACCGCGAGCCCCACGCGGGATAGGGAACTGTGTCCAACCTAACTCACCTGTGTCTATCCTAGTGCTTAAGAACAGTGTTTGACCCAATAAATGCTTAACAAATACCCCTTGCCTCTCAGTGACCACAAGAATGGGGGGTGGGAGGGAAGAGAAAGGTGTTATGAGGTAATGAATCGTTTTCAGCATTCCGGAATATGGTTACTGTAAGTCTAAGAAGGCTTTGGAACCTAAATTGAACATGTAGGGAACAGGCTCCAGCCTGTACATGGAAATACAATAATTTGAAGTGAGCAAGAACACCTGGAGTCAGCGCAAGGTAGCCGGAACATTCTCAGTTATAGGCCATCTGCCTATTTTTCTAAAATGGCCCCAGAGAGTCTACAAAACTAGAGATCAGTCCCAGCTAAATCAGGGCACCTGGTCAGCCTAGTCATGAGAGGGGGATCTGTTAGCATGAAGCAAGTGTTTTATGCCTCCCACAGTGAACTATTAGAGATGGGCTCATTTTGGAACTAGTCCTGACTCTCTGAAATCGGGGGAACGGTCAGGAATGCCTTCTACCGCCCCGTGGCAAGTACCTTTGATTTTGTACAGTTAGTACAGCACTTTATACTCAGTAGATGCTCCATAAATCCCACAGAGAGGATGAATGATGAGTAAACCTCTACGCTGTAAGTGCCTTGTGAGCAGTGAACATGTCTACCAACTGTTATATTGCACTCACCCAAGCAGCTAGTACAGTGCTCTGCACACAGTAAGCGCTCAATGTGATTGACTGATCCTTTGAATTTCCCTGCACATTACACCTTTTCCTATTATTTGCCTACATCTCTATATGATTAGAAATCCAGTGAAATCCCATTGACTAATGGTTGCAACACTAAAGAAGAACGGCAAGAATGATAAGGGGGTAAACATCTCTTCCCCATTCTAAAACACGGTTTTAAAGATGGAGTTTGTTCATTCATTCAATCTTATTTACTGATTGTTTACTGTGTGCAGAGCACTGTACTAAGCGCTTGGGAAATACAAGTTGGCAACATACAGAGACGGTCCCTCCCCAACAGTGGGCTCACAAGGTTCGCCTTCAGGCAACTGCATATGGCAATTACCACCACCCTCTCCCCCAGGGAACCACTTTTCCTGGTTCCCTACACCCTCTAAGCAGCACGGCTTAGTGGATAGAGCACAGGCCTAGGGGTCAGAAGGACCTGAGTTCTAATCCCAGCTTCACCATGTGTCTGCTGTGTGACCCTGGGCAAGTCACTTCACTTCTTGGTGCCTCAGTTACCTCATGCGTAAAATGGGGATGAGTGTGTGCCCCATGTGGGATAGGGACTGTGTCCAACCCGATTAACTTGTATCTAACCCAGTGCTTGGAACAGTGCTTGGCACATAGTAAGCACTTAACAAGTACTATAATTTTATTATTAAGCACAAGCACAGGTGGACAAGAAAGAGATAAAAGTGTGATGGGGTACCAAAAATGGTGTAGGGAGCCAGCAGCTATTCAACTTTTCAAGGAATCCCCAATTTACAAGACAAGTCACAGCCCCAGCTTCAGGAAGATGGGACTGCTAGGAGGCATATACTTAAACAGCACCAGGAGCAGTTGCAAGTGAATCAGTTCAGCAAAGAACCATCTTTCACACTCATATAGTACTCAAATAATTGTCTATCTCCACAGCATAGTGCTTTGCACACAGTGTGTGCTCAGTAAATACATTTGAATTGAATTGAACATAGGTGTTTTCAGTCACCTCTGCGAGTACTGACAGGATCTCCTCATCAATAATTTCTTCAGATACCGGACAGCTCTGAAGACTGGGTTTTCCTAAAGACTTTCTGCAGATTTAAACTTGCAAATCTTTCACATACATATAAAAGAACAAAACTCCGAGTGGGGCTTCAAAGCAGACTTACTGGAATTGTTACATTGCCACACACTTTAAATACTATATTTTTCTTTCAGATCCCCACCACCAATATGGTGGCAGTAGAAAACAAGTATTCATTGCATGTTCTGGTTAACAAATGAGAAGAAATAACCTAGTTTGAAGGAAATTTGGGTGAATTGTGCTTCTAACTTTTTTTATTGAATTTATTAAGCTTATTTATTTAAGCTTAATTTGGGCGAATTGTGCTTGTAACTTTTTTATTGAATTTATTAAGCTTATAAATATGCTTATAAGCATATTTATTACAATGTGTCAAACATTGTTCTAAGCCCTGGGATAGGTACAAGTTATTTAGGTCAGATACAGTTCCTCTCCCTCATGGGACTCACAGTCTAAGTAAGAGGGAGAACAGGTATTTAATCCTCATTTTACAGTTGAGGGAAATGAGACACTGAGGAGTTAAGTGAATTGCCCAAAGTCACAAAGCAAGCAATTGGCAAAGGCAGAATTAGAACCCAGGTCCTCGGACACCCAGGCCAGAGCTTCAGGATAAAACAGTGGGCAGAGCACTGTACTAAGTGCTTGGAAAGTACAATTTGGCAACAGATAGAGACAATCCCTACCCAACAACGGGCTCACAGTCTAGAAGGGGGAGACAGACAACAAAACAAAGCAAGTAGACAGGCACGATACCGACCACTTAATAGTGTACAATATAGTTAAAAGACCTGATCTCCGCCCTCAAGAAACTGACAATCTAGTGGGAGAGTCAAGTACTAAAATAATTTGCTAAGCAGAGGAAGAAGGAGAAGAGGGAGTGATTCAATCTTAGAGTATGAAGGTTGATACGCACAGAAGTGCCACAGGTTGTTGAGACTATATAAAAGTATGGATGGTACAGAAGTGCTAAGGATAGCAGAACAAGTATTGGCAAGATAAGAGGCAGGGGGAGGATATAAACCAAGGAGAGGAGAAATCATTCTGGGAAGACCTCCCGAAGGAGACGTGAGTTTAGGAGAGCTCTGAAGGCGGGGAGAGCTGTGGTCTGGTGGATATGAAGGAGGAAGGACTCCAGGCAGGAGGAAGGGTGATGAAGGCGGGCCAGGCAAAAATCAAAGCACAGCGAGTATATTCGTTTGAGAAGAACGAAGCAAGTGAATGAGGTAGCAGGGTGAGTAGAGAGAATGCAGCATCCTTGGCAACAGATGTCAATCAGGGGGACCGTGAATTTGTTGCATTAGGGAAAATCCTGCGGGTGAATCATAACCTAAAAATGTAAGTACGCACGTATAGATACAAATCATCCAACAGTAATCCTGGTAAGGAAACCCTAAGAATTTTTAATCTGCCATTAATCTGACTCTACTATGCCTGCTCTTTCTCTTCTGGCATGATGAACTCATTTCACCTGGGCTCCATTCCAGACCTCTCCTGTCTTTCAAATCTTAAATTACTTTTCTCATAGAGGTCCTATGTGTTCCCTCCACTTTCCAAAATAAAGTGTCTGTCTCTATCACCCCCCTGTTCCCTCTTCGCATCATACTTTCAGCAGTCAACCGGTGAATCTAATTGTTTGGACCACTGCAACCTGATCTAGACTGGGACGGAAATTCCTATTTTATGAAATCATTATCCTTGCCACCGGTATACAGTTGACTTCAGTGCAGTCTACGTAGTCATTGTTTCTATTACCTCAAACTAGACTGTGTCTTTTGGCAATAAATCCTAGTTAGGCTTCTGAGCAGCTCTGTGGATTTCTGTCCATTACTGACCCTTGTAGAAATGCAGAAAGCAGACGGTGTAGTTTACAGGAAAGAACATGAGTCAGGAGGGCCAGGTTCTAACGGTCTGCTATGTGACCTTGGACAAGTCACTTAACCATTCTGTCCCTTTCTGTCCCTCAGTTTTCTCTTCTATAAAATGGGAATGAGCTACCTGCTCTCTCTATTAGTTTAGGAGATCCATGGAAGGCAGGCACTGTGTCCAATCCGACAATTTCATGGCTACCCCGGTGCCTAGAACCTTGGTACCCAGTAAGTACTCATAATAATATTAACAACAACAATAATAATAAAGAAATAAAAACAATAAATAATACAGTTATTATTATTTGCCTTACACTATAGCCTGCACCAACAAATCACTCTCTACATTTTGACTTCCAGATCAAATAATAATAATGCTGGTATTTGTTAAGTGCTGACTATGTGCCAAGCACTGTTCTAAGCGCTGGATGAATTCCTCCGCTGGAACGTGAACTTTCCGAACAACACAGTGATACCTGGGTCTCAGATTAAAACAATCGTTATACCTTCCCTCTCTTTCTTTTCATGTTTTAAAAAATGGTATTTCTTAAGGGTTTGCTAAGGGTCAGGCACCGTATTAAGCATTGGGGTGGATACACGATAATCAGGTTGGACATAATCTTAATCCCCGTTTTCCAGAAGAGGTGACCAAGGCCCAGAGAAGTGAAGTGACTTCCCCAAGGTCACTCAGCAGACAAGTGGTAGAGCTGGGATTAAAATCCAGATCCTCTGACACCCAGGCCTGTGCCCTTTATTCTAGACCACGCTGCTTCTTTACACCTCCCATTTCACATCTCTCCCACCCAGAACATCTTCTTGGAACGGTGGCCATGAAAATCCCGCAAGCCCCGATGGCAGTTCTGCTCGGCCAGGACAGTCTACCCAGCCGTTTCCAAGCCAAGAGGGGATTGACAGTCTCCCCTTTACAAGTCTAGTGTTTGTAAATGTCCAATGAAATGACTTCATGCAGTCATAATTATTTCTGGAGAAAACTGGCAGCAAGGGGTGGTAATTAAACTGTGGTCTGATGGAAACTGTTAAACAGGGGAGTCATGCTGCCCAGGAGCGTTCTAGTTAACAATTCTTTAAATTTTTATATAAAACAGTACATGGGAACTTTGTGCCTACAACATCTACTGCAATAAAGAGAATTTGGTGCTTCACTCTAAGTTACAGATTAACGTGGGAGTCCGGGGGAAGGTGAGGGAAGTTTCTTCTCTTTAGAGTTGGTATGTTCCAATGGGTAGGAGCTTCCATTGGGGAGGAAAGGGGTCAGATTTTCACTGAAAACCATTCAAGTGTTGCTAGAGAATGGGACGGCCAGAGTTCCCCACCCTCTCTTCCCCCTTCTTCACCTTTTGAAGGCGTTGGGGAAACTGTTTAAAAGATAAATATCAGGCCTGTAGTTGGAAACATCCCAAAGCTCAAAGCCTTCCTTAATCCCTTTTATATTGAAAAACAGGGAATGTAGAATAAAGCAGGATGGGGCCAGAGTTCCACAATATCTGTGTTATTGGTCCCTCGTGTGCAGGGAATATGTCTACCAACTTTGTTGTACTGTACTCTCCCAAGAGCTCAGCATACAGTAAGTGTTCAGGAAATGCCATTGATTGGTTGACGGATCGATGAGGGTGAATTTCCACCAGACCCGACCTACCTCAAATACCAGTCCTGACTGCACGTGCACGTTCAACGTCGACATTTCTTCAAGTCTCAAGATGCTGTACTAGAAAATCTTTCAATGTGGATAAGCCCTCTAATCCCTTTGAACCCTGAAATCATGGAAAAGCGAGAAAGAAAAGTGGAAGCAGCAGGGACAAGAAAGTAACCCAAAAGTGATAGGGTTCACGGAGCAGATGGTGGAGGCGAGAGCAGGCAAAAGTTATCTTGGTAATAGGCCAAAGTACGACACTGCCTAATTTTCTTCTGCAAGCATGCTACGAGGGCAAGGAACAGTGGGGCTCAGTGGAAAGAGCCCAGGCTTTGGAGTCAGAGGTCATGGGTTCAAATCCCGCTCCGCCACTTGTCAGCTGTGTGACTTTGGACAAGTCCCTTCAAGGCCCTACTGAGAGCTCACCTCCTCCAGGAGGCCTTCCCAGACTGAGCCCCTTCCTTCCTCTCCCCCTCGTCCCTCTTTCCACCCCCCATCTTACCTCCTTCCCTTCCCCACAGCACCTGTATATATGTTTGTACATTTTTGTTACTCTATTTATTTATTTTACTTGTACATATCTATTCTATTTATTTTATTTTGTTAGTATGTTTGGTTTTGTTCTCTGTCTCCCCCTTTTAGACTGTAAGCCCACCGTTGGGTAGGGACTGTCTTTATATGTTGCCAACTTGTACTTCCCAAGCGCTTAGTACAGTGCTCTGCACACAGTAAGCGCTCAATAAATACGATTGATGATGATGATGATGAAGTCACTTAACTTCTCTGTGCCTCAGTTGCCTCATCTGGAAAACGGGGATTAGGTCTGCGAGCCCCACGTGGGACAACTTGATTACCTCGTATCTACCCCTGCGCTTAGAACAGTGCTGTGCACATAGTAAGCGCTTAATAAATGCCATCATCATTATTATTAAGGAAATTCTAAATATAATTAATTAATAATATTGTTCTTATTATCGTGGTATGTATTAAGCGCTTACTATTGCGCCAACTTCTTACCATCGGCTTTAAAGCACTCCATCAGCTCAACTCTCCTACCTTAAGTCACTGATTTCCTTCTACAACCCAGCTCGCACACTTGGCTCTTCTAATGCTAATCTACACACCGTACCTCCATCTCGTCTATCTCGCCGCCGACCCCTTGTCCAAGTCTGCCTCTGGCCTGGAACTCGCTTCCCTTTCAAATACAACACTCCATCGCTCTCCCCACCTTCAAAGTTGTATTAAAATCTTCCTCCACGAAGTCTTCCCCGATTAAGCCCCCATTTCCTCTACTTCCTCTCCCTTAAGTGTTGCTTATGCAGTTGGATCTGTTGTACCGTTTAAACACTTAATAGTCACCCCACCCTCAGTCCCACAGCACTTATGTACACATCCATAATATATTTTATATTATATTATATATTATATATTAATATTATATCTGCCTCTGCCTCTAGACGATAAGTTTCTTGAGGGCAGGGAATACGTTTACCAACGCTTGTACTCTTCCAAGTGCTTGGCACAGTGCTCTGCCCACAGTCGGCACCAATAATAATAATGATGGTATTTGTTAAGCGCTTACTATGTGCGAAGCACTGTTCTAAGCGCTGGGGGAGATGCAAGGTGATCAGGTTGTCCCACGCAGGGCTCTCAGTCTTGATCCCCATTTGACTGATGAGATAACTGAGGCCCAAAGAAGTTAAGTGACTTGCCCAAAGTCACACAGCTGACAAGTGGCGAAGCCGGGATTAGAACCCACGATAAATAAATAAATGAGAAGCAGTGTGGCTCAGTGGAAAGAGCACGGGCTTGGGAGTCAGAGGTCATGGGTTCGAGTCCAGGCTCCGCCACTTGTCAGCTGTGTGACCTTTGGCAAGTCACTTAACTTCTCTGGGCCTCAGTTCCCTCATCTGCAAAATGGGGACTAAGACTGTGAGCCCCATGTGGGACAACCTGATAATCTTGTATCTCCCCCAGTGCTTAGAACAGTGCTTGGCACATAGTAAGCGCTTAACAAATACTATTATTATTACTATCATTGTTATCAGCTGTGGGACTTTGGGAAACTTACTTCACTTCTCCGGGCCTCTGTTCCCTTGTCTGTAAAATGGGGATGAAGACTGTGAGCCCCACGTGGGACAACACGATCATCTTGAATCTCCCCCAGTGCTTAGAACAGTGCTTGGCACCTAGTAAGCGCTTAACAAATACTGTTATTATTATTATTATTACCAGCTGTGGGACTTTGAGCAAGTCACTTCTCTGGGCCTCAGTTACCTCATCTGTAAAATGGGGATTAAGACTGTGAGCCCCACGTGGGACAACCTGATCACCTTGTATCCCCCCCAGTGCTTAGAACAGTGCTTGGCACATCGTAAGCGCTTAACAAATACCACCATTATTATTAGTATTAAATGCCTATGATTGCCAAACACGACTGAATGAATGAGTGAGTGAGTGGGTGAGTGAATGAATGAATGAATGAATGAATGAGAAAACTGAGGCTCACAGAGATTATGGAATTTGCCCAAGGTCACCCAACAGGTAGAGATGCCAGCAGAGCAATGACTTGGAGGAAAATAGAGATGAAAGGAAAGTTAACCTGAATAATCTGCCAACCTCAACTGCCCCCACGACGGGGGGCACAAAGAGAAGCAGCGTGGCTCAGTGGAAAGATCAGTGGAAAGAGCACGGGCTTTGGAGTCAGAGGTCATGGGTTCGAATCCCGCGCCGCCACATCATCATCATCATCATCATCAATCGTATTTACTGAGCGCTTACTGTGTGCAGAGCACTGCGCTAAGCGCTTGGGAAGCACAAGTGTCTGCTGTGTGACCTTGGGCAAGTCACTTAACTTCTCTGAGCCTCAGTGACCTCATCTGTAAAATGGGGATTAAGACTGTGAGCCCCACGTGGGACAACCTGATCACTTTGTATCCCCCCCAGCGCTTAGAACAGTGCTTTGCACATAGTAAGAGCTTAACAAATGCCAACATCATTATTATTATTATTATTATTATTATTATTATTATTATTATCATTATGGCCTACACTGGCCTCCTCGAGGTCACTTCTCACCTCAGGGCCATGATGGTGCCCCCGTCGGTGCCTGATTTTTTTCTCCGCCTTCTCCCGGCTCTGCCACCGTTTTCCGCGTCGATGCGGAACTGTAGCCGGATCGGGGGAGATGAGGGGATGGAGGAAACGTGGGTTTTCCGGGGTTTTTCCGCCGTCGGAAGATCAGGCACGGATAGGGGCAGCCCATGCCGGGGGCCTCGGCGGGGGCCTCGGCGGGGACCCGGATGGGGAGGACCGGTCGCGTTGGCAGCCGACGCCGTGCGTGGGGGGGGGGGGCGCGACGTTTGACGCCGATGACGTCATGACGTTGATGACGTCAGCGGGAGCCGATGGCGCGAGCCTGGGCCGGCTTCTCCGAGGAGGAGCTGCGGAAGCTGAGGCAACACCAAGGTAATTCATTCATTCATTCATCCATCAATTCATTCATTCATTCACTCATATTGCTTGAGCCCTTCCTGTGTGCACAGCACTGGCCTAAGCGCTTGGGAAGTGTCATGATAATGGCATTTATTAAGCACCTACTATGTGCAAAGCACTGTTCTAAGCGCTGGGGAGGTTACAAGGTGATCAGGTGGTCCCACCTGGATGGGGCTCACAGTCTTCATCCCCATTTCACAGATGAGGGAACTGAGGCACAGAGAATAATAATGATGATGGCATTTATTAAGCGCCTACTATGTGCAAAACACTGTTCTAAGCGCTGGGGAGGTTACAAGGTGATCAGGTGGTCCCACCTGGATGGGGCTCACAGTCTTCATCCCCATTTTGCAGATGAGGGAACTGAGGCACAGAGAAGAATAACGATGATGGTATTTGTTAAGCGCTTACCATGCGCAAAGCACTGTTCTAAGCGCTGGGGAGGTTACAAGGTGATCAGGTTGCTCACATGGGGCTCACAGTCTTCATCCCCATTTTACAGATGAGGGAACTGAGGCACAGAGAAGAATAATGATGGTGGTATTTGTTAAGCGCTTACTGTGTGCAGAGCACTGTACTAAGCGCTGGGGAAGTTACAAGGTGATCAGGTGGTCCCACCTGGATGTGGCTCACAGTCTTCATCCCCATTTTGCAGATGAGGAAACTGAGGCACAGAGAAGAATAACGATGATGGTATTTGTTAAGCGCTTACCATGCGCAAAGCACTGTTCTAAGCGCTGGGGAGGTTACAAGGTGATCAGGTTGCTCACATGGGGCTCACAGTCTTCATCCCCATTTTACAGATGAGGGAACTGAGGCACAGAGAAGAATAATGATGGTGGTATTTGTTAAGCGCTTACTGTGTGCAGAGCACTGTACTAAGCGCTGGGGAGGTTACAAGGTGATCAGGTGGCCCCACCTGGATGGGGCTCACAGTCTTCATCCCCATTTTACAGGTGAGGGAACTGAGGCACAGAGAAGAATCACGATGATGGTATTTGTTAAGCGCTTACTATGTGTAAAACACTGTTCTAAGCGCTGGGGAGGTTACCAGGTGATCAGGTGGTCCCACCTGGGTGGGGCTCACAGTCTTCATCCCCATTTTACAGATGAGGGAACTGAGGCACAGAGAATAGTAATGATGGTGGTATTTGTTAAGCGCTTACTGTGTGCAGAGCACTGTACTAAGCGCTGGGGAGGTTACAAGGTGATCAGGTGGTCCCACCTGGATGGGGCTCATAATCTTCATCCCCATTTCACAGATGAGGGAACTGAGGTACAGAGAAGAATCATGATGATGGTATTTGTTAAGCGCTTACCATGCGCAAAGCACTGTTCTAAGCGCTGGGGAGGTTACAAGGTGATCAGGTGGTCCCACCTGGATGGGGCTCACAGTCTTCATCCCCCATTTTACAGATGAGGGAACTGAGGCACAGTGAAGAATAATAATGATGGTATTTGTTAAGCGCTTACCATGTGCAAAGCATTCATTCATTCAATCGTATTTATTGAGCGCTTACTGTGTGCAGAGCGCTGAGCACTGGGGAGGTTACAGGGTGATCAGGTGGTCCCACCTGGATGGGGCTCACAATCTTCATCCCCATTTTACAGATGAGGGAACTGAGGCACAGAGAATAATAATGATGATGGTATTTGTTAAGCGCTTACCATGCGCAAAGCACTGTTCTAAGCGCTGGGGTGGTTACTTAATTTACCTGGGCCTCAGTTACCTCATCTGTAAAATGGGGATTAAGACTGTGAGCCCCACGTGGGACACCCTGATGACCTTGGATCAACCCCAGCTTTTAGAATAGTGCTTGGCACATAGTAAGTGCTTAACAAATACCATCATCATCATTATTATTATTATGTCTGCCGCCCATCCCCGCTCCCCCCAGATATGTGAACTCGTTGTGGGCCGGGATTGTCACTCTTTATTTCTGTGTTGTACTTTCCCAAGCGCTTAGTACAGTGTTCTGCACGCAGTAAGCCCTCAGTAAATACGATTGGATGAATGAAGAAGGGCCTGTAAAGATCTCGGGAGGTACGGACAGGGAATGCCTCGGATATAGCGGTGTTTGTACTCTCCCGGGCACTTAGGACAGTGCTCTGCACTTAGCGCTCAATAGATAGGATCGATTGAGAGGGGCACCAGTTGATATATGCGGGAACGTTGGCCCTAAAGAGAGCCTGGGGGACCTTCCACTTTACCAACTTGCCATGGAGAAGGGGGAAACATCTTATGGACCCATCAGGGTGAGGGATCGGAAGGGAGGAGTAGATAATTCCGTATTTACTGAGTTCTAACTGTGTGCAGAGCACACTGTCCTAAGCGCTTGGAAAGTACAACTCAGCAACAGAGGCAATAATAATAATAATAATGATGGCATTTATTAAGCACTTACTATGTGCAAAGCACTGTTCTAAGGCAATCTCTACCCAACAAGGGGCTCACAGTCTAGAAGGGCGGAGACAGACATCAAAACGAGTAAACAGGCATCAAAAGCATCAATCTAAATCAATAGAATTATAGGTATATGCACATCATTCATAAAATAAATAGAATAATAAGTATGTACATATATACACACACGTGCTGCGGGGCGGGGAGGGAGCGAGTCGGGGCGATGGGGAAAAGCATCAGTCTAAATCAATAGAATTATAGATATATACGCATCATTCATAAAATAAATAGAATAATAAGTATGTACGTATACACACACGTGCTGTGGGGCGGGGAGGGAGCGAGTCGGGGCGATGGGGAGGGAGGAGGAGCAGCAGAGGAAAAGGGGGACTTAGTCTGGGAAGGCCTCCTGGAGAAGGTGAGCTTTCAGTAGGGCTTTGAAGGGGGGAAGTGTGCTAGTTTAATAGCATATTAATAATTTATATAATATATAATGTGATTATATTTAATAATATGTATTAATAATGACACTTGTATGTGTTAAGTGCTTACCGTATACCAAGTACTGTTCTAAGCACTGGGGTAGATACAAGATAATCAGTTTCTCCCCCCTTTTAGACTGTGAGCCCACTGTTGGGTAGGGACTGTCTCTATATGTTGCCAATTTGTACTTCCCAAGCGCTTAGTACAGTGCTCTGCACCTAGTAAGCACTCAATAAATAGGATTGATGATGATGATGATGACACAGTCCCCTGCACATAGTAAGCACTCAATAAATACGATTGATGATGATGATGATGACACAGTCCCTGTCCCACATAGGGCTCACAGTCTTAGGAGGAGAACGGGTATTGAATCCCCATTTTACAGATGGAGGAATCGAGGCACTGAGAAATTAACTGACTCGCCCAAGGTCACACAGGAGGTATATGGTAGAAGGGGGATTAGAACCCAGGGCCTCTAATTCCCAGGCCCACACTTCTCTGCTGGTGGGGCTGAAACTCAGTGGGGCCTGCAGTTGAATTGTTGTACTGGTAAAGTAAAAGTTGTTTTTGGGGGATGTATAGGGAAAATTTCCAAGAAGTGACCTGCATTTTGCAATAAAATTGCACCTCCACCTTCCCCACACCACCCTGTGATTTGGGGCCAATAAGGGTAACAGAATACAGATTATTGTGACCTGGGCAATGAATTGTCATGGCCCCAAGTAAGCCAGAGATGGAAATATCGAGGACAGGTGCTTAGCATTCCCAGTGAAGGCATAAAGCTGTACAAGAAAGAGGGTCCTGCTAAAGATATTATCAGTCACTACCTTCCAGGAATTGAGATTGCTCCTTCTCATGCAGAAACGATTTCTTTCCCCCACTTTGTTGAAAACAGATCCACCTGAACCACCTGATCGGCAGCGGCATCGCCCCGTGCACAAAAGTCGTCAACAGCTACAACGAGAAAAGGCCCTTCGGCAGCAGCAGAAATTTGGGCTCCAAGATGAGCCGACCGCAGTACCTCCAGAACAGCTACTTTCCGCACCTCAACAGAAACCTGGCCCCCAGCAGCCACCCACGTCACCCCCTCTGCCTCCAGATGGAGAGCCAGGGCACCGGACTGGAAATCATCGGAGAGATCCCGGACTTGAGAACTCCCGTGACAGCCACGAAAAAGTGGAGGATGTCATTCCAAAACCAAACTGCACATTGGAAAAAAAGAAAGTGGAATTGTTAGTAAGTCTCCAGAATCAAGGGATTGATTTTTGATGTGTTTCCTCCTTTATCTGGGGCTTTGGGAAATTCAGGTTTGTGTATGTTACTAATCAAGCCTTGGTGGGGGGAGCCAAAAATTATTGTGAGCCTTTCCACTCAGCTTCTGCAGGTGAGGTCTCAGTCACCCCCTCCCCTGCCATGCCACCTTTTTATGGTATTTATTAAGCGCTTACTGCGTGCCAACCACTGTACAAAGTGCTGGGGTAGACAAAGTAATCCGGGTAGACACAATCCCTGTCCCCTCTGGGGCTCACAGTCTAATTAGGAGGGAGTTGGATTTAACCCCCATTTTACAGAGGAGACAACAGGCACAGAACAGGGAAGTAACTTGCCCAAGGTCAAACAGCGGAGAAGTGGCAGAGCAGGGATTAGAACACAAGTCCTTTGACCCCGAGGCCCGTGCTCTTTCCATTGGGTCCCAATACTTCTCAAGCCCTGGAGTTCACGATGAGGCTTCCAGATTGGATCTGCATGGTGTTGGAAGGGTAATATGGGGAAAAATCTGGGTACCGTGGAAGGGTAATATGAGGAGTCATAAGGAAGGAGTCTTAGAGGGAGGTGAGAAAGCCAAAGGGAGTAGAAATCAATTATGCTGCAAGTGAGGTGTTAGGTTTGTTGCCATTTAGTTTCGTTCAGTGCAGTGGGAACTAGCTGGGACCAAAGAGATGGTGGAGTTTGCAGATGAGCTCTTATCCTAGGAGAGCTCCTTAAAAAAGTGTCAAACCTGTATTATCACCCTCCTCTAGAGATTTCCTGTCCTTGAAGTGCCTATCTTTCAAAGGAAAATTTTACAAGGTAAGTTTAAGCAGGTACAGTGCGCGCCCTCTGAGCGTAGGTTCAAGATAACACCAGCCAGGCAATTTCACTGCCTATAATGCTTGCCTTTCCTGTGTCCATCTTAATGGGCTACCTCAACTATTAGTCAAATGGTTCCCAGTAATCCACCTTCTCCAGGAAGCTTTCCTTGACTAAATGGAAGGGAGGTGACAGTTCCCCCCCCACCTCGTTTTATCTCGACAAATCTCTCTGAAACAGAGGGTGAGGCACTTCATCTTAATCCAGAGTGTGATTAAAAAAGGGGTGGAGGTTGTGTGGTTGGAACAGTGGGTGGGAAAGGACATTTTGGTAGCAACTTTCTGGATCAATTTGGAGGAATGTGGGGCTAGAGGCAAGAAGCCAATGAGGAAGTTATATAACGATCCAGTTGCTAAAAGACCGAGATTTAGACCAAACTTGAGGATGTAGCAATGGAGAAGAAAGTTGGGGGTTGACTTGGAAGGTGACATACAGGGAAAGATGGAAGGGGGTGCGAGCCATCAGTTTTCAGATTAATTTCGTCCCCGTTTTGTAAATGAGAAATAACCAGCCCAAATTCCTCTGTGTTCATAAGAGCCACAGCTTCTTTGACTTTTTGGTTACTAAATTGTATACATTTAGAAGAATCTCATGAAACCAGTTCATTTAAACCTTCTTTCCAATCATTCTTCCGATTCCCCTCTTTGTTCCTATCACAACAAAATGATGAGCTGCGGATGGTTTCTAAAGCTACTTAATGGGGACTCTTAAAAGAAAATATTCTTGGCTAATTACCGTTGGAGGTGGAGGGGGCTGGAGGAGGAAAATGGAAATCTCTTATGTAAACCATTTCTATGGTTTTTTTTAAATGACCAGGCAGGAAAAATCTCACTGGGAAGTCCTCCAGCAGGAGCAACGGCTAATGGAAGAGAAAAATAAACGTAAGAAAGCACTTCTGGCCAAAGCTATTGCCGAGAGGTAAGGACACTGCTTAAAGGTTCTACTTTCACAAGAAGGAATGCTGTTTCTTGCTTATGCAGCCTGGAGGCTTAACCAGTTGGGCAGATTATTCCAGAATTCTCATCTCTATCGTAAGAACAGGGCTTCCATTTTCTCTACAGTTATGCTGAAGGCCTGGCTTTGTTACCTAAGAAAATACTTCAATTTTGTGAGCACCAAATTACAGTATTAATAGCTTAAGAAAGTAAAAATGGGAAAAGAAATCTGAGACAGTATCAGACAAAATGGTGAAAACTCGGGGCTTGGAGCATTCACTGGTCTTGACAGTGCTAAGTGCTTAGTACAGAGCTGTGCACACAGTAAGTGCTCAATAAAAACGACTGAATGAAGAGGAAGATTGGATGACCATTATATTGAACCATTAAGATATTTATTAAGCACTTATTATGAACTAAGCACTGGGCTAGGTATAAGGTAGTCAGATCAGACACAGACCTGGATTCACAATCCAAGAAGAAAGGAGAGCAGGTATTCATTTTATACATGGGGAAACTAAGGCACAGAACAATTTAACTGTCTTTTTCCAAGGTCACATTCTGGCCAGTGGCAGAGCTAAAAATAGAACGGTTTAGATTTGTTTCATCCTTTTACATTTCTGAATAAAATCCCTGACTTTCAACAAGCATAATAAACTTACTCAAATTCTAATCATTGAGGACTAGCCATGTGTGATAGTTGTCTACCAGTGCTGTTAGATTAGTAATAGTAATAATGATGGCATTTATTAAGTGCTTACTCTGTGCAAAGCACTGTTCTAAGCGCTGGAGAGGTTACAGGGTGATCAGGTTGTCCCATGGGGGGCTCACAGTCATAATCCCCGTTTCACAGATGAGGTAACTGAGGCACAGAGAAGTGAAGTGACTTGCCCAAAGCTATCCAGCTGACAATTGGCAGAGCCGGGATCTGAACCCATGACCTCTGACTCCAAAGCTCGTGCTCTTTCCACTGAGCCACGCTTCTTCTCTAAATTGCACTTTCCCAAGTGCTTAAAACACACAGTAAGTGCTCAATAAATATGATTGATTCTAATGAATTTAATTATGGTATTTAAGTGCTCGCTATGTGTCAAGCACTGTTCTAAGCGCTGGGGTAGATGATACACGTTAATCAGAGTAGACAGAATTCCTATCCTTCCTGAGTTTCACAGTCTAAGTAGTAAGGAGAACAGATGTTTAATCCCCATTTTACAGATGAGGAAACAGGCACAGAGAAGTTAAATGACTTGCCCAAGGTCACCCAGCAAGCAGTTGGCAGAGCTGAATTAGAACCCATTGTCCTCTGACTCGCAGGCCTGGGCCCTTTCCACTAAGCCATTTCTCTTCTCCAAGTTGTGGTTAAGCTGTATTTTCTTTTTGACACTATTTTTCAGTCATTGAATGTTAACTTTTCATTATGGCATGGGTTATATTCCTGTTTTCCTATGTGCCTGTCTTTCCTCACTGAGAGAGTGAGCCCCTTTTATGCCAGGGCTGTGTCTGAAGTTTCTTGCAACCTCAGCATTTGGTCCAACGCTCTCCACAGTGCAGGCACATAATGAGTGTCATAAGCCACAGCAACAGAAACTGAGATTCATTATTTGGACGAACTTTCTGACCATCGGGTTTGTTAGAAACTGAATGCCTTTCTATACCTGGAGGTTTTGGAGGAAAGGGAAGATATCTACCTTCCTGAGAAAGTCGGATGCAATTCTGTCAGAGGCAGGGCAACAGACCTGTCTGATTTATAAAGTCCTTCCGGGCCCTTGATTCTGGCGGAGGGTTATGATTTTGGAACATCAGCAATCACCTTAGGACAAGACGGCATATCGTTCGGTAAAATGCATTTTTCTTCTGAACCCAAATTTGCTCCTTTTCTATGACTAGATCCAGAAGAACTCAGGCGGAAACGGTGAAACTAAAGAGAATCCAGAAAGAGTTACAGGCTCTAGATGACATGGTGTCAGCGGACATTGGAATCCTAAGGAACCGAATTGATCAGGCCAGCATGGACTATTCGTATGCTCGGTGAGTCTTGTGGATGAACTTTTGTTGAAGATAATTATGCTCTGGGAAAAAGTCCGGGGGAAAAAAAAAAAAGTGAAATTTTGATTTTGTAAGAGGCTGGGATTTACTAAACCCTAAAGGAAGGGAAATTTCCATTCTTCAGTGGCAAGACTTCAATTCTAGAAAATGGCTTTGGGAAATTTGAGAGAGGGTGATAAGGGAACAAAGATTAAAGCAGAAGATCCAACCGATTTTAGGGTTTTGTTTTGGTTTTGAAAATGGGAAAGACGACCCCTGTCTCTTGAGGATTGAAATGAATGGAAAACAAGAGATTTTGGTATAACCCAAGGAAGAATGTCTAGGACTACCACAGAGAAAAAACACTAGAATAATTTCCAAAGGAAGTGTTACGGAGTATCCTTCCATGAAGAGCTTTAGCCTGCATAGACATCTGTCCATCCTCGATGGTTGAGTTGTTTACCTGCCTAGAAGCAGAGGGCTGAACCAGATTATTCTTTCAAGGTCTTTTGCAACTCTCTGATTCTTTAACTATTACTCTTGAATTTCAGAGGGTAAAAATGGCAGTCTTTAAGAAACAACATTGTTTTTCCTGACCAAGAATGCTTATTACATTGTGAACTGCTAAGGGACCAAGTGTTCTCTTGCAACTCTCTGATTCTTTAACTATTACTTTTGAATTGCAGAGGGTAAAAATGGCAGTCTTTTAGGAAACTATGTTGTTTTTCCTGACCACCAATACTTATTACATTGTGAACCACTAAGGGACCAAGTGTATTACTTCTAATGTAGGTTCCCATGGTCCTAATACAGTGTCCTGCCCACCTTAGCTGCTCAATAATGCTCCTATTTATTTTTTCCCAGTCCTCTTCTGCACAAACATTGGTTTGATGGCTTAGGTTTCTTTGTCTTGGGGCACTGGTAATCGTCTTCCTTAAGAGGAAGACCTGGTAGCGTACTTGTGAAGTGAGGGGAACAGATGTAAGGCATTACAGAAACCTTGCAAACAGATAAAAGAGAAAAAATAAGTCCAGTTTTGGGGCCTTCCAGTGTTTCCTCATTGCTTTAATCATCCGAGTTGTCTCTTTCCACAAGGAAATGCTGTGCTAATGATTCACTTTTGCAGCATCTCCTGCAGCACCAGAAATCAATCAGAATGCCTCATTAGTCCGGGGTAAACCACAGCATCAGAATGTTTATGTAACAGTTTAATAAAGCGGAAATGCTTGGTTGTGGTTTTCAGTTCACTGTTCGGTGTTTAAGAAAGAGGCCTGTGGTTCATGTGATTTTTACTGTTTTCTGACCACGTGCCAGTAGACATGATGGGTTGACTTTGTTAATTAGCTTCTTAAATGAATGCCACCGGGTAGCTGGAGCTTCATATCTGCATTCTAAGGTCATTAAGAAAGTGCTCAAGAGTTGCTGAGATTAAAATGAAATCATAAACCTTTTCCCCTCAGCCTATTTTACACTTTGAACTGGTAAGAAGCTTCCCAGAGAGGCAATTTTATTGAGGTTATGGGCACCATGGGTTTTTTTCAGGTATTCCTGGTGTGGAAACACATAGAAAGAATATCATACACATTTCCATCATTACCGAAACAGAAAGAGAACATTCATAGGTTTTGACCTTAGGGAACCAAGATGAAGAGGAGGTTAGTAGAGGGTCCGGGGGAAGAGAAAACATCCCATACCTGAAGTAATATTCATTCGTTTTGTCTAAATAATGGATTAAAATTAAGCTAGAGAAAGATTTGTGATGGTCTGAAAAATATTGCACTCTTGCATTTACTGCCCAGTGAAAAGTCTCCATCAAGTCTGTTTGATAAACTCCATGAGTGTGACCATTAAGAATACGATGCTATTATATTCCTTAGTTACCATGTAAATCGCAGTAAGCCAGCCAGCTCTCTGCTTTTGAGCAATCCCAAGTGGAAAGGGAGTTTTTCTAAGGGAACTCTCCAAATGGATATCTCTTTTATATACCCTGATTGTGGATGCTCTCTCTTAAGAGCTCTTGTGACTATCTCTATACAGATATGCTACCCTCTTCCCCTGCAACACTGTGGTCTCCCTCAGTCACAGACAGGACAGGCGGTTTTAACTCACGTGTTTTTGAGCACCCAGTGGATATGTATATGCCCTGAGAAGCTCAGTAGTTTTAACTGCTCTGTTACCCTAGATAAATAACTGAAGTTTCTGCAGTGTGTTTAATTATGGTATTTGTTAAGCACTTACTATGTGCCAGGCACAGTACTAAGCCCTGGGGTGGAAACCAGCAAATCGGATTGGACACAATCCCTGTCCCACACAGAGCTCACAGTCTTAATACTCATTTTACAGATGAGGTAACTGAGGCACAGAAGTGGCTTGCCTAAGGTCACCCAGCAGACAAGTGGTGCAACGGGGATTAGAACCCATGACCTTCTGGCTCCCAGGAGCGCGCTCTGCCTATTACGTCATGCTGCTTCCCGTGTAATCCTCTCACATTCCTCTCACCCTGATGCACACATCTATATTCTCAAACAAAATAGGCACTAAGTTTAAAATGTCGACTCTTTGTCTAATGTGGCAGCCATGGGCTGGGTGGTTGTGACCACTTGCTCTGGGAACCGAAGGGTAACGGCATTTTGGAGAGGTTTTCAGTCAAATTAGACTGGAAGAGTAATTATTTCACTATTTTCATAGTGACCCAGTTGGCTCTGTGAAGTCACTGACCATAATGAATAATTATAAATTAGTTCCACAAACTGCCTCCTGGTTTTGGTAAGCTTGAGAATTTTTTTTTTTTTTTTTTTTTGCTATCTTTTTACTCTCAAGCCGTTAGACCTGCAACGTTCATAAATTTAGTAAAATGACTCCTACTATTTATTCCAGTCCTGCAGGTGGAGTTTCAGCACCGATGACTCTGTGGACCACTATCCCCTTCCCAGACCTCTTCTAGTCCACTATTACTTTTGACTTTTCTAACCTGCATGCCTGTCCTAACCTCTACCAAGTCCCTTCCACACTTCCCATTACTCCCATTCCACAACTTGCAATAGCATAAACATTTCTTATCTAGGAGTTATTTTTTTTAATTCCTTAGAGACAGACACACACACACATCCCACCACACACCCCCTTGCCAATTTTACTCCACTTGAGCCAAACAGCTAGACACAGGGTGAAACTGATTTGGAGTGCCATCACCGACTGATTTTAATAGGACAATAGTGCCAAGAGTCCTGACGTTCGTACTCCACTCACCTGTCACGTTGCTACTCATTGGGAGTATTTTATATCGGCCCCTTTAGCGGGAAACTCACACATTGGCCTTTTCTTTCTACTTCTTTTTACAGGAAGCGATTTGATAAAGCAGAAGCAGAATACGTCACTGCAAAGCTAGATCTCCAGCGGAAGACGGAGCTCAAGGAGCACCTCACAGAGCACCTCTGTACCATCATTCAACAGAATGAGCTCCGCAAGGCCAAGAAGCTGGAAGAGTTAATGCAGCAGCTGGAAGTGGAAGCCGACGAGGAAAGTCTAGAGCTCGAGATTGAGGTGGAGAAGCTACTGCAACAGCGAGACACAGAAGGAGAGAAGCAAGCGGCTCCCCCAGAGACTTCCCCCCGGACCACCACCACCCAGGATACAACTCTCAGTTCAGCAGCAAAGGAAAATGAGCCTGTCCATCCTGCTGCCCCACAACAACTAAAGGAACAGTCTGAAAAATCGGTGGCGATTCTCTCCCAGACCCAAACAGCCAGGGTCAGGTAGTTAAGATGCCCCCAGACAAAATCCCAACCGATCCCGTGACGTGAATCTCTAATATCGCTTTCCCTTCCGTTTAGCGGACGGCATGTGAGGTACTGTTCTTCCCACCATAGTTTGAACCCCAACTCTCTACAGCTCTGAAAACATTACTTACTGTCAGTCACTAGTTTTTACGGAGCACCTTCTCTGTGCGGAGCACTCTACCGAGTGCTTCGGAGAATAGAACAGAAAAGAAGGGCTAGCCTCAGGTTACTCTTTTTTTAAAAACTATTTAATTGTTATATTTATGTGCTTCCTATTTTTCAAGCACTGTTCTGACCACTGGGGTAGATACAAGTTAGTCGGGGCAGGCACAGTTCCTGTCCCAAAAAGTCTAGGAGGTAGGATAGGTATTGAATCCCGATTTTACACATGACAAGCCTAAGGCACAGAAAACTTCCCCAACTTAACAAAAGCCACCCGGCAGGCAGGTGGCAAGAGTCGGGGTTAGAACCCACGTCCTCTGATTCCCAGGCCTGTGCTCTTTCCATTAGGTCATGCTGCTCCTCATCTTTTATGTTTCAAAAAAAGAACTGTAACGGACTTTACCAGCACAAAGTCTTGGAAAATAACCCAGGTTGGTTTGGGCAGGGACCGTGTCTGACCTGATTAACTCGTATATGCCCCAGTGCTTAGAAAAGTGCTTGTAACGTAGTAAGTGCTTAACGAGAATAATAACAATAATCTTTTTTTGTCAGTTTTTTAAATACACTATTTTGTGGTTTTTAGAATACATTGAAGGTGGTAAGCCATTGTTAAAAGAAAGAGAAATGCATTATCAGTCCTGCCGAATGTCTTAATTGAAAAATGGAAGGCTAATGTGTAAGAAAAGAATGTAGGTATTGGAAAACTGTTCTCAATAGATTAATGCTGGTTTTGATCATTAAAAAGTTAATGTGCTTCTTTTCTGAACCTTTGTAAATACATGTATATGAAAAAAGGTGTTTTCATTGCTGAAATCAGGATTTATATAATATATATAATAGGTTTATTAATCACAATCAATAAAATTACTTTCCTAATTCAATCATCTAGGTATTTGTGTAAAGCAGTTAAGTCAAATGCTCTTGTTTTAGTATTTAAAAAGCACAGGTTGTATGACAACGGGCATTTCAAATATTCTAAGAAACCAGGCTTCTTTTTAAGCTTGTTCTAAGAAGCGTAATTATTTGAAACCCATTCAGCCTTGAAAGGACAAGCGTAATACAGAGTGTATTATTTCGCAGAAGACACTGAGGGCAATCCCATCCAAAATTATATTTTTATTCCATCCAATTTTAGTGAAATTTTTCACTGTTGTTACTTTCTGTAGCTGTTCTTTAAATAGCCATGTAGTTAAATCACAGAATTTGTATGAGTGGTATGCATAAAAAGAATACTTCATCCTCCATGTTACTGTTTTGTTTTTCTAAAAAAATAAACAGGGTAGATGCAGTTTCCTCATTGTCTCTGTCATATTGAGTAAGATATTCCATAGTTTTATAATATCCTTAAAATTCCTAACCTATATATGGTTAAAGTAACTCATTTGAGCCTTCAGTTCTGCTGACCTGTTGATGAGGGGGAGTCCCAGTCTTACTTATGCTTTAGACCATCAGTTAAACATTATTACCATAATATAAGAACTCAAAAGGCAATGTCACAGAGACCACTTTCAAATCTAATAGCTCTTTTGTCCTCTCAGAGGGGGGAAAAAGCTGATTTTAAAACTTGGTTATTCTTCAGTGATCACTTGGGAGCTAATTTCAAGTATCTCCGTAAGCATCCCCATGAAGGTACTGAGTAATCTGCCTCAGGAGCTACCTGTATATGATAGGCTCCCGTGAAGACACATTTCAGGAAAACCATGTCCTCCCCTACCTACAGACTTGTTTTCACAAATTGTGTCTTTATGGAACAGTGGGGTGATTTTGTTAGATTAACTGACTTCCATTTCGGTTGACTTAAACTTCCTATTTTCAGGAGTCAAAACAAACTGGTTTTCCAACAGTTCTCTCAAAAGAAGATTTAGAACTGTACCTCGTTCTCGCCTGTCCCGCCGTCGACCCCCGGCCCACGTCCTCCCCCGGGCCTGGAATGCCCTCCCTCTGCCCATCCGCCAAGCTAGCTCTCTTCCTCCCTTCAAGGCCCTGCTGAGAGCTCACCTCCTCCAGGAGGCCTTCCCAGACTGAACCCCTTCCCTCCTCTCCCCCTCGTCCCCCTCTCCATCCCCCCATCTTACCTCCTTCCCTTCCCCACAGCACCTGTATATATGTATATATGGTTGTACATATTTATTACTCTGTTTATTTATTTATTTATTTTACTTGTACATTTCTATCCTATTTATTTTATTTTGTTGGTATGTTTGGTTCTGTTCTCTGTCTCCCCCTTTTAGACTGTGAGCCCACTGTTGGGTAGGGACTGTCTCTATGTGTTGCCAATTTGTACTTCCCAAGCGCTTAGTACAGTGCTCTGCACATAGTAAGCGCTCAATAAATACGATTGATTGATTGATTGATTAGAACTGACGTGGCCAAACCAGATTGCATCCAATTTACTTGGGCCTGTGCTTGCTTTCTATCTCAGGAACACCCAGGAGGGGTGAGAATAAGCCTACCCTCTTTATTATTGATATATATTAATAATAATAGTGATGATGATGACCAGCCTAGACTGAACAAGTCTCCCAGACATCCTCTAGACCAAGAACACACCCTGCCTCAGAGCAGATGCCTCTTTCCCAGGCTTACTTGATCCAGATCAGTATCGAGGGGCAGGGCAGTCCCTGACCTGTCAGACTTGACGTCAAACGCTCTCTACCAAAGCCAGAAGGGGAAAGGTGCAATTACACATAAAAGGTGGTGGTTTTGAGATCTCCACTTGAAGCCCCAGCCAACCCAACGAGAGGTCTTGGCGAATCAAAAGATCGAATAGGAGCCCTAAGCCGCCCCTATACTAAAGCCATAATTAAGCCATAATACATGACAGGCAGCACATTTCTTAGTGATTAGAGAATGCCTTAAGGGGAGATTTTAAGGCACCAGGCCAAAGGTTCATCTGAGAAGTAAAATAAGGCCCCTGTGCTATAGAGCTGGGAATGTTTCCCCGCTCCAAAGAGACAGAATTAACAAGTGAAAGTAAAAGGAACAAACCCTTACGTAAACTAGCATCATCATCAATCGTATTTATTGAGCGCTTACTATGTGCAGAGCACTGTACTAAGCGCTTGGGAAGTACAAATTGGCAACATATAGAGACAGTCCCTACCCAACAGTGGGCTCACAGTCTGAAAGGGGGAGACAGAGAACAAAACCAAACATACTAACAAAATGAAATAAATAGAATAGATATATACAAGTAAAATAAATAGAGTAATAAATATGTACAAACATATATACATATGTACAGGTGCTGTGGGGAAGGGAAGGAGGTAAGATGGGGGGATGGAGGGGGGATGAGGGGGAGAGGAAGGAAGGGACTCAGTCTGGGAAGGCCTCCTGGAGGAGGTGAGCTCTCAGCAGGGCCTTGATACTAGCATGAATGGTATTGTTGCCACGTGTATTGCAGAAGTGGCTGCCAATCACATCCAACACGCTGAAACTAGGAACCTTTATTTTAACTCACTTCATTGGATTCCTGCATTTTATTGGCCAGATATTCTGCCAAAAAAAATGCCTACCTGTAGCTTTATATAGGTTTTCAGGCCTTTGGTGACTTGGTTACTTACCTATTGAGGATTTCTTCGACTGCTGAAAAGCAACGAACAGTCCAAGTAATGGGATAGCTGGATACTAGATTTGGGTCTCCTAAGAAGACCCATTTATCTGCTTTTTCCACTCGGGAAGAAAGAGTCAGAGGCTGCGATGCTATCAGACTCAGAAACTCAGGTCCAGAGAGTATTGCCCCCTGACCCCAAATTCACCATCTATGTCACTTGATTTGACTAAGATCAACATCGTCGTCAATGGTATTTATTGAGCGCTTATATGCAGAGCAATCAATCAATTATTTTTATTGAGTGCTTACAGTGTGCAGAGCACTGAACTAAATGCTTGGGAGAGTATAGTATAACAGACGTTGCCTCCCCAAAATGAGCTTAGAGTGCAGGGGGGAAACAGACATTAATAGAACTAAATTACAGATCTGTAAATAAGTTCTGTGGGGCTGAGGGAGGGCTGAATAAAGGGAGAAAATCAGGGTGATGCAGAAAGGCATTGGAGAAGTTGAAATGAGGGCTTAGTCGGGGAGGCCTCTTGTAGCCTTTCAAAGCCTTTCAGTAGGCTTTGAAAGTGAGAATAATAATTGTCTGTCAGGTATGAAGGCAGAGTGTGTTTCAGGCCAGAGGTTGGCCAGATAAATGAAATCGAGGTACATTAGATAAATTAGATAAGCAATTAGATAAATTAGAGAAGCAGCGTGGCTCAGTGGAAAAAGCACGGGCTTGGGAGTCGGAGGTTATGGGTTCTAATCCCCGCTCTACCGTTAGCTGTGTGACTTTGGGCAAGTCACTTGACTTCTCTGTGCCTCCGTGACCTCATCTGTAAAATGGGGATTAAGATTGTGAGCCCCACAAGGGACAACCTGATCACCTTGTATCCTCCCCAGAGCTTAGAACAGTGTTTTGCACATAGTAAGCGCTTAACAAATGCCAAAATTATTATTATTATTATTATTACACTAAGTAGGTTGGCACTGAAGAACGAGCTCGGGAGAAAACAAAACAACAGAGTTGGCAGACACGTTCCCTTCCTACAATGGGTTTACAGTCTAGAGATCAATCAGTCGTATTTATTGAGCACTTACTGTGTGCACAGCATTGTACTAAGCGCTTCGGAGAGTATAACAATATAACAGACATTCCCTGGAATGTCGTTTCGTCATATCCGACATTCTCCTTTCTACTTAGACTGTGAGTCCCATAGGGGACAGGTTCTGTCTCTTTCCTGATTATCTTTTGATATCTAACCCAGTAATTAGTACAGCACTTGGCGCACTGTAGGCGCTTAATAAATACCACCATTATTATCAGCCTTCCACATCTCTTCCCCACTGACCCCATCTCTCCCTTTTACAGAGAAGCAGCGTGGCTCAGTGGAAAGAGCCCGGGCTTTGGAGTCAGAGGTCATGGGTTCAAATCCCGGCTCCACCAACTGTCAGCTGTGTGACTTTGGGGAAGTCACCTCACCTCTCTGGGCCTCAATTCCCCCATCTGTAAAATGGGGATTAAGACTGTGAGCCCCCCTTGGGACAACCTGATCACCTTGTAACCTCCCCAGCGCTTAGAACAGTGCTTTGCACATAGTAAGCGCTTAATAAATGCCATCGTTATTATTATTTTGCAGTTTTCTTCCTCTTCTTGCTCTATCAATCTATCAATAGTAGTTAGTGAGCACTCAATTCCGTCGAGAACACTCTGCTAAGCATTTGGAAGTCCAAACTATCTGCTCTCTGTTCTTACCTCCTCCTCCTTCTCTTCTACTTGCTTTCCTGTTTCCTTTCCCCACCTCCTCATGCTCTTCTGAGAAGCAGCATGGCTTAGTGTATATAGATCACGGGCCTGGGAGTGAGAAGATCGTGGGTTCTACTCCCGGCTCTGCCACTTATCTGCTTTGTGACCTTAGGCAAGTCACTTTGCTTTTTTCTGCCTCAGTTTCCTCATCTGTAAAGTGGGGATTGAGACTGTGAGCCCCATGGGGGACAGGGACTGTGCCCAAACCGATTTTCGTGTATCTACCCTAGCACTTGGTACACTGCCTGGCATAGTAAGCGCTTAACAAATACCACAATTATTATTCTACCTGCTTTTCTGTTCTCTTTACCCACCTGTTTCTTGCTGTCTCTATCCTACTTATCAGGGGGCAGAGACCTCTTATGTTAAGAGACCTCTTATGTTGCCAATTTGTACTTCCCAAGCGCTTAGTACAGTGCTCTGCACATAGTAAGCGCTCAATAAATACGACTGTTGTTGTTCAGCCAGGCTCTGCATCCAGGCACAACAGGCCTCAGCCCCACCAGCCTGGGCACTCTTCTGCTACCTCAAGTCAATGCCAGGCCATGCTGCTTCTAGGCACCCCAAAACCTGGCTCTACCCAGGTATTATTATTATTATTATTAGTAGTAGTAGTAGTAGTAGTAGTAGTAGTATTCCTTACTGTGCCAGGCAGTGTACTAGGTGCTAGGGTGGATACAGGAAAATCGGTTTAGGCACAGTCCCTGTCCCCCATGGGGCTCACAGTCTCAATCCCCACTTTACAGATGAGGAAACTGAGGCAGAGAAAAGCAAAGTGACTTGCCTAAGGTCACAAAGCAGATGAGTGGCAGAGCCGGGATCAGAACCCACGATCTTCTGATTCCCAGGCCCATGCTCTATACACTAAGCCATGCTGCTTCTCAGAAGAGAATGAGGAGGTGGGGAAAGGGAACAGGAAAGCAAGTAGAAGAGAAGGAGAAGGAGGTAAGAACAGAGAGAAGATAGCTCTATTGGACTCCCAAATGCTTAGCAGAGTGTTCTGGATGGAATTATTAATTATAATTAATAATAAAATTAATGGCACTTGTTTAGCGCTTACTATGTATCTAGCAGTGTTCTAAGTGTTCAGGTAGACGAAGTTAATCAGGTTAGACACAGTCCCTGTCCCACGTGGGGCTCACAGTCTTACTCCCCATTTTACAGCTGACTTAAATGAGGCCCAGAGAAGTTAAATGACTTGCCAAGGTCACACAGCAGTCTGGTGGCAAAACTGGAATTAGAACCCAGGTCCTTCAGACTCCCAGGCCCAAGCGCTAGCCACTAAGTCATGCTGCTTCCCTGTGCAGATCAGAATATGCAGATAAGATGTTGCATACCCATTCTCATGGTTAAAGACTATATATTAACCAGTGTGGAATGGAGGATCAGCTATTTGAGGGATTTTTCAGCTACCATTCCTTGCTAGGGTTTCGCTAGCATCTTCTTTGACCATGAAGGATCCATAGACATGCCCAGAATACAAGCATTCCTCATTAATTTATAACCTCCTCTAAAGAAGTACTTTTACTTTTAATCTCCCTGAAGGTTGGGATTACGCTGTACCCGCTCGAGTTGTTAGAATGGTGCTCTGCACACAGAAAGCGCTCAATAAATACCACTGATTCTGTTGTACTTGCCAAAGTGTCTAGTAGAGTGCTTTGCACTCAAAAGCTAATCAAGGAACACCTTTCAGTCACTAAAAGAATATGTGAAGTGAACCCAGCATTAAAAGCTACAGAGCGTGTCGACTCCAGGCCAAAGAAACAACAAAACATATGCATGACTGAATTCACGCAAAATAAAGCAGGGACAACAGACTGCAGCATTTTCTCTCTGCCGAGAGGGAGTTTGATTGCTTCTCCCTGTGTTTTCATGTACGTCTGAGATGATATAAAACACTACAATTGCGGCTTGGCCATTTTCGCTGACATAAGTTTAAGTTTATGAATATTGTGATTGTGCCAGAGCGGGGCAGTTTTGAAGGTTTTCCCTGCAGGAGTCAAGGAGTCCAGTCATAATCATAACCATGTGCCTGTCAGTCAAAAGCACCGGAAGATAGTTTAGGGGCAAAGAAAGCATTTTCTCCTGAAAGGAAATGGCAATTGAAATCCCCTATTTTTCAAGGCACTGAAGTCCAAACTGTTACCAGCTTTGTGGGGTGAGAATTAACGTGCCAACAACCTCTCCACCCCAACAAGCTCCGTGACGCTTCAAGGATGAGCAACCGTGTACCATTAGGTTCTGGGTTTCAGAAGAATTGAACAAATGGAAAATTTCAGATATTTGATTAGTTTCCCTACTGATAACTGTGTCAGACAACCAGACTTCAGCGGGGCTGGCGCAATAAAATTTTCGTGAGGTCTGGTGGAAAGAAAATGGGCTTGAAAGTCAGGAAACCTGGGTTCTACTCCCAGTTCTGCCACTAGCATCCTGGGTGACCTAGAGCAATTTAATTAATTTTTCTGAGCCTCAGTTTCCTCACCTGTAAATTTGATTGATTCATTCATTCATTCAATCGTATTTATTGAGCGCTTACTGTGTGCAGAGCACTGTACTAAGCGCTTGGGAAGTACAAGTTGGCAACATCTACAGACGGTCCCTACCCAACAGTGGGCTCACAGTCTAGAAGGGGGAGACAGACAACAAAACATATTAACAAAATAAAATAAATAGAATAAATATGTACAAATAAAATTAATAGAGTATACAAACATATATACCTATATACAGGTGCTGTGGGGAGGGGAAGGAGGTAACACGAGGGGGAGAGGAAGGAGGAGGCTCAGTCTGGGAAGGCCTCCTGGAGGAGGTGAGCTCTCAGTAGGGCTTTGAAGGGAAGTCCTGGCATAGGACTCAATCAATCAATCAATCGTATTTATTGAGCGCTTACTATGTGCAGAGCACTGTACTAAGCGCTTGGGAAGTACAAATTGGCATCACATAGAGACAGTCCCTACCCAACAGTGGGCTCACAGTCTAAAAGGGGGAGACAGAGAACAGAACCAAACATACCAACAAAATAAAATAAGTAAGATAGAAATGTACAAGTAAAATAAATAAATGAATAAATAAATAGAGTAATAAATATGTACAACTCGAGAGTCAGATAAGCAAAGCTCTTCGGATACTCTCGGGAACGCATCATATTTCTGCTTACTGGTTTTCCCGGGGCTGAGGGAGAAACTATAAACATGAGCCTTCTCACCTCCTCACAGAGTCAAAGAGAACAGAGGGGAAACTTGAGAGAGCCTGTCTTGCGAGAGCTTGACAATATCTGTCTCTCCTTTAGTCACAAGGATGTGTGAGGAGAAAATGAGATGATCGATGGGCAAGTGCTATGGAAAAATGTGTGCTAAGAAAAAGAAAGATTTTAATTATTACTACTACTAATAATAATTGTCGTATTTGTTCAGTGCTAATTATGTGCCAGGTAATGTACTAAGCGCTGGGGTGGATACAAGCAAATCGGGTTGGACGCAGTCCCTGCCCCGCATGGGGCTCACTGTCTCAATCCCCATTTTACAGATGAGGTAACTGAGGCACAGAGAAGGGAAATGACTTGCCCAGGGGCACACAGCTGACCAGTGGTGGATCCAGGATTAGCACCCATGACCTCCTGATGCCCAGACCTGTGCTCTATCCACTACTCCATAAGCATCCTGTCTATATGTATATATGTTTGTACATATTTATTATTCTATTTATTTATTTATTTATTTTACTTGTACATATCTATTCTATTTATTTTATTTTGTTAATATGTTTTGTTTTGTTCTCTGTCTCCCCCTTCTAGACTGTGAGCCCACTGTTGGGTAGGGACTGTCTCTATATGCTGTCAACTTGTACTTCCCAAGCGCTTAGTCCAGTGCTCTGCACACAGTAAGTGCTCAATAAATACGATTGATTGATTGATTGATCACACCAGGAGCCACACAAAGTTGGAGGTCACAGTTGTGCATCTCAAACTCTCCCCTAAACTCCAAGTTTGTTGTGGGCAGGGGATGTGTCTACTCTCCCAAGCACTTAGTACAATGCTATGTGCATGGAAAGTGCTCAATAAATATGACTGATTAATTTAATAAATACCATTGATTTATTGATTGAATGGATCAGAGCCTCCACTAGAAGAATGTTTTTGCCGTTTGGGTCACGTAGTTTGATCCAACAGGCAATCAGCGGTATTTATAGGGCTCCTACTAAGTGTGAAGCGCTGTACTAAATACTTGGGAGAATGCACCAGAAAGCAGACACACATTTCCTGCTCTCAAGGACCTTTCAATCTGAGGGAAACAGGAAAAAATATTAACAAAAATAATGGAAGACTAGCGAAGGAAGAGCAAGGTGGTGGCAGTAGTGGCACAAATATAGTACTACTACCCATACTACTACAAGCATGACCTGTATATATGTATATCCTGTATATATGTATGTACATATTTATTACTCTATCAATCAATCAATCAATCGTATTTATTGAGCGCTTACTGTGTGCAGAGCACTGTACTAAGCGCTTGGGAAGTACAAGTTGGTAACATATAGAGACAGTCCCTACCCAACAGTGGGCTCACAGTCTAAAAGGGGGAGACAGAACAAAACCAAATATACTAACAAAATAAAATAAATAGAATAGATATGTACAAGTAAAATAAATAAATTGAGTAATAAATAAGTACAAACATATATACATATATACAGGTGCTGTGGGGAAGGGAAGGAGGTAAGACGGGGGGTATGGAGAGGGGGACGAGGGGGAGAGGAAGGAAGGGGCTGAGTTTGGGAAGGCCTCCTGGAGGAGGTGAGCTCTCAGCAGGGCCTTGAAGGGAGGAAGAGAGCTAGCTTGGTGGATGGGCAGAGGGAGGGCATTCCGGGCCCGGGGGAGGACGTTGGCCGGGGGTCGATGGCGGGACAGGAAGGCTGAGTACGTGCGAATGAGGTTGTCGTTAATGTAAATAAATGTATTTATTTATTTTATTTATTTTACTTGTACATATCTATTCCATTTATTTTATTTTGTTAGTATGTTTGGTTTTGTTCTCTGTCTCCCCCTTTTAGACTGTGAGCCCACTGTTGGGTAGGGACTGTCTCTAGATGTTGCCAACTTGTACTTCCCAAGCGCTTAGTACAGTGCTCTGCACACAGTAAGCGCTCAATAAATATGATTGATTGATTGATTGGTGGAAAAATTGATTTATTTCAGTTTCCTTGTTTCCTCTCTCCCTGAGGCCTTCCTTCATCCCCCCTCCGGAAATTTCTCCTAAACCCAAACTACCCTCCTCGTTGATCTCTTTCTGGAAGTGGCAACTCAGGGAAAGGCATGAAACTGAGGACCAGTCAAAAATAGCACCAGGTCTGGTGATTGACAAATAAACTGAAGCACCCTAAAAGGCATCCTTTAATCATTACACATCCTTTAGGTCTATCAACCAGAATCAGCCCACACCCACAAATAACACAATTTGCCATCAAAGTGCAACACACTGTACTAAATGCTTGGTAAAGTAAAACACACCCTGTCCGCAAGGATCTTTTACAAGCAAATGTCAAAATATGTATGTTTGTTAACGTGCACATGCAGGATGGATGATATGACGCTCCCCCCATAGGCATAAATATGGAAAAATAAATGAGGAAGTGTCCTTGGTTGTTTTTCATGAGATACAGGGATTTTGTTCATATAGTCAAAAGTATGAGTATCTGATTATTTAGGCCATAAAACTCATCACAGAATTTGTGGAATTGTTCTGTTCAATGAAGTCACAGCTGCATATTTGTCTAGATTGCCGATTTTTGGTTCCTCTGTGTCCACCTTTAGAGAAGAAGTGTGCCTCACTCCTAGACTATAAGCCCACTGTTGGGTAGGGACCGTCTCTATGTGTTGCCAACTTGTACTTCCCAAGCGCTTAGTACAGTGCTCTGCACACAGTAAGCGCTCAATAAATACGATTGATTGATAGAGCACAGGGCTGGGAGTCAGAAGGACCTGGGTTCTAATCCCAGCTCTGCCAAGTGTCTGCTGTGTGACCTTGGGCAAGTCACTTCACTTCTCTGTGCCTCAATTCCCTCATCTGTAAAATGGGGAATAAGACTGTGAGTCCCACATGGGACACCCTGATTACCTTTTATCTACTCCAGTGCTTAGAACAGTGCTTGGCACATAGTAAGTGCTTAACAAATTCATTCAATCGTATTTATTGAGCGCTTACTGTGTGCAGAGCACTGTACTAAGCGCTTGGGAAGTACAAGTTGGCAACATATAGAGACGGTCCCTACAACAAATGCCATTATTGGAAGTGGTTGGATTTACAACCAGCTGAGCTGTGTCCTCTGATTGGTTCCTGAAGGTGGGATCAATCAATCCATTAGATTAATTGAATGCTTACTGTGTGCTGGGCACTGTACTAAGCGTTTGGGAGAGTAAGCTACAACAGAGCTAGTAGACACGTTCCCTGCCCACAACAAGCTCACAATTTTGCGGGAGAGACGGACGTTAATATATATAAATTACAAATACATACATAAGTGCTGTAGGGTTGGGGGTGAATAAAAGGAGCAAATCAGGGTGATGCAGAAGGGAGAGGGAAAAGAGGGAGTAAGTATTTTGTCAGGGAGGCCCTCTTGAAGGAGATGTGCCTTCAATAAGAATCGGATCCATTTGAATCTAGAATCTATCAATCAACCGTATTTATTGAGCGCTTACTATGTGCAGAGCACTGTACTAAGCGCTTGGGAAGTACAAGCTGGCAACATATAGAGACAGGCCCTACCCAACAGTGGGCTCACAGTCTAGAAGGGGGAGACAGAGAACAAAACCAAACATACTAACAAAATCAAATAAATGGAATAGATATTTACAAGTAAAATAAATAAATAGAGTAATAAATATGTACAAACAATCTAGACTGTGAGCCCACTGTTGGGTAGGGACTGTCTCTATATGTTGCCAACTTGTACTTCCCAAGCGCTTAGTACAGTGCTCTGCACACAGTGAGTGCTCAATAAATATGATTGATTGATTGATTGATTGAATCATCTGCCCCTTATACGTGTAATCTGTTGCAGGCAATTTTCATTATAACAGAGGTCCCCAGAAAGCAGCATGGCATAATGGCTAGAGCAGGAGCCTGGGAGTCAGAAGGTCATGGGTTCTAATCCTGACTCTGCCACTTGTCTGCTGTGTGACTCTGGGCAAGTCACTTAACTTCTCTGTGCCTCAGTTGCCTCACCTGTAAAATGGGGATTGAGATTGGGAGCCCCACGTGGGACAGGGGACTGTGTCCAACCCGATTTGCTTGTATCCATCCCAGCGCTTAGTACAGTGCTTGTCACATAGTAAGCACTTAAATACCATAATTATCATTATTTCTAATAATAATAATAATGGCATTTATTAAGCACTTACTATGTGCCAAGCACTGTTCTAAGCGCTGGGGAGGTTACAAGGTGATCGGGTTGTCCCACGGGGGGCTCACAGTCTTCATCCCCATTTTACAGATGAGGAAACTGAGGCACAGAGAAGTTAAGTGACTTGCCCAAAGTCACACATCTGACAATTGACAGAGCTGGGATTTGAACCCATGACTTCTGACTCCAAAGCCTGTGTTCTTTCCACTGAGCCACGCTGCTCCTCGACCTAGAGCCTTTCTAGACCTTGAGCCTGTTGTTGGGTAGGGATTGGCTCTATTTGTTGCCGAATTGTACTTTCCAAGCGCTTAGTACAGTGTTCTGCACACAGTAAGCGCTCAAAAAATACCATTGAATGAATGAATGAAGAATGTACTAAGCACTGTGCCCTAGGGTGGTTTCCTTCTCAATTATCCTAGGGTAATTTGGGGATCTGTTACCTAAGTCGGGGCTCGCATTGGGACGGCTAGGAACGTTTCAAGGTGGTAGTGGACTACTCTCTGACCAGCTTATTGGGGGAAGTAACAGTGATCTGTGGGCAATGTGACTATTGCGATCCTGTCTCTTCACCGGCTAGATTCTGACCCATGGTGCTGGCCCTCCTCCCACTCAATCTTTCTCTCCCTCCCTCTCCTCTCTCATCCCCCAACTATGAAATGTCAGTTGTCTCTCTGGCTCCATCAGGAAGCAGCACATAAAGAACCAATCTAACAGCTCATCTCCTCTCCATTGCTCACCCAGTCAGCCTTCAGGAAAACCAGGCTCTGCTGCCGGGATTCTCCCAAGTTATTCATCTCCACTGGCCTTCGATGGGAAATGAAGCCCAGGATACGACATGTTCCCAGTTCGCTTTGTGCGAACGTAAGCAACCCTTGCCATAGTGGGAGAAACCAAATATCCCTCCACCAGCAACACAAGTCAACTATACATCTCCCATCCCAAACCTCTCCCCCACAAAACAAGGATCTGGGTTTAAGACCCTGCAGAATCCTTGGACTTTCCCCTGATCTGCTTCTGCAAAAATCAAGCTGCCAGACCAGTCTCCAACAGAGGCACCTGCCCCAGCTGAGGTCAGAGGCCCTGCATCCATCAGATTTTCCCTGGCGTAATGGAAACCATCCATTGGAGAAGAATCACTTTCTGGACTTCCAGCCCCAGTTATGGGGACATGCTTGCCTTTGAAGAAGAGAAAATGTTTCCCGATCACATTTCTCCTGATTGATGTCACGGCCATCGCCTTCTCCAGACAGGTCGGATGAAGACTGGTAACTAGAGTAGTGATGGGGGGGGCAGGGGGAGATGGAGGTGGAGGGAATGAGGGGAGAGGGAAGGCACATGGTAAGAGATGACAAACTTGGCTGCACTTCAAGGACTGGGCAGGCCACTCATTACAGGGCTTAAATCATCCATTTCAGCTCGAGAGAGAGATGCCGAAAGGCTCCACAGCCTTTTGAATTAGGGACGGGAGTGTGTGGGGAAAGTCATTTTCTAAATTCACCAAACATAAATCAGCAGTAATGAGACCCCTGCAAAGGCCAGGCAAATTTAAAGCCTCTCACACACCCCTCCTCTCACCCTCCCTCCCATCAGCTTCTTGGATCCCCTGCCTGCTTCCCTCCTGCAGTTGGGCAGAGCAATAAATCTTTTCATTTTAAGACTCTTTTTTGGGGGGGTAAATCGCTTTTTTCAAAATCCCCAACTGGATGGGGAAAGAAAATGGTCTGACGGTTGGGATCTGGACTCTGAAATCTGGAGAGGCAACTATAAAACCTCGATTAACTGGAAAGGGAGGAAAAGTACAACACAGAATTTAGGTTGAACTTCCACATGGAAATCCAAGCCATGCCCAGGTGCTCATCACTCCTCAACTTGGTTTCTCCCTTCTCAAAATCCCTTCTGCCCACCCCCAGCTCCCTTCACCTATGAGAGAAGAAGAGAAGGAAAAAGTCAACTGAGAGAAAAGTTGAATTTCCCAGAGAAAATTCTTTTTGTATTTAGGCCTAGACTTGGGGTCCTTGCCTTATGTTTTCATCCACATCAGTGAGAACGAAGATAATGGTAGAATTTACCTATTTACTGAAATCAGAAAGAGAAGTAAGAAAGACTAGGGGAAAAAATGGAATTAGAAAACAGTGGATGAAAGTTAAGTAGTTAGGGGTTTTTAGTGAAACCCATGGGAAAAATGCAGTGTTCATAATTTGGCATCCCTACAAGAGGGCAGAATTGAGTCACAGATTATATCAGTGGCATTATCTAAATATTATTTTGAACCTCTCGGGCAGAGCTACTTGTAATCAATAAAGTTTTTTTCTTATATGGACTCAAGCAAAGCAATCACATTTATGCTTTCTAGCTTTATTCTGAACCCAATGCAGTGCTCTGCACAAATTAGGCACCCAGAAAATACCACCGACGTTGATATCTGTGACTGCTCATGGAAAAGACCAAAGAGAAGGGGATACAAGGCCAGGGATTGTGTGGTAGAGTTGTATAGAGCTTTTGGTTGTTTGGATTGAGCTTGTATTGAATGTGCCTGAGACTACATCCGAGGGCAGTGTTAGTCTCCTCGGTGTCATGCCCTGATACAACAAGATCCTTTCACCAAGAGACACAATATTTGGCATGTGGGCCCCTAAGGGGAGGCTTGCCAAGGAAAATGTGACACAAACCTTCCAGGCTCTGCCTTCAGTCTCTCAACAAATGGCCGGTCTTGCTCCTTTGCCTTTAACAAAGACTCCTTTCTCTTTCCTCTTTTTCCTTCTCGCTCCCCTCCCCATCTTTCTCCACTCTCACTCCCCCCCCCATTCCCTCTTCTCCTTGCCCAGCCCATGACTAGGGCACGCTATGGCCTCCAGAAGGCTGCCATTCATCAGGAGAGAGCTGGGCAGAAGAGTCTCTGGATCCTTTTCTTCATTCAACCACTCTGGATCTTTGCTTGTGTATCCGGCTCTCATTTCCTCTTCTCTCACTCCCTTCTGTGTCATCGTCACAAATGCATTTGCTCCCTTTATTCACCCTTCCCTAAACCCCATAGCACTTATTATTATTATGGAATTTGTTAAGCACTTACTATGTGCCAAGCACTGTTCCAAGCACTGGGGTAGATACAAGATAATCAGATTGTCCCACCTGGGGCTCACAGTCAATCCCCATTTTACAGATGAGGTAACTAAGGCATATAGAAGTTAAGTGGCTTGCCCAAAATCACACAGCAAACAAGTGGCAGAGCTGGGTGCTTAGAACAGTACTTTGCACATAATAAGTGCTTAATAAACGTCATTATTATTATTATTATTATTAGAACACATGTCCTCTGACTCCCGAGCATGGGTTCTTTCATTATGCCATGCACTTATGTACATATCTTAGAACAGTGCTTGGCACATAGTAAACACTTAACAAATACCATCATTATTATATCCATAATTTATTTATATTAATTCTTACCTCCCCCTCTAGACTGTAAGTGCATAGTGGGCAGGGAGCAAATCTACCAACTCTGTTAAACAGTACTCTCCCAAGTACTTAATACAGTGCTCTGTGCACAGTAAGCACTTAGTAAACACTATTGATTGTTCGAAAGGTGGCGTTTATTGCCGCTAATTAACCCTGCTTGGGCTTAGAACAGTACTTTGCACATAGTAAGCACTTAACAAATACCACCCTTATTATTATTTCCTAGTCTTAAATGTTCAAGGTCCCCTCTGGACGTGATGCTCCAAACCAGAACAACCCTGAGTGAGTTTGGGGGCATCTGCCAACCTGTTCCCCACTGCTGGGTAGGGACTGTCTCTATATGTTGCCAACTTGTACTTCCCAAGCGCTTAGTACAGTGCTCTGCACACAGTAAGCGCTCAATAAATACGATTGACGATGATGATGTTCCCCGAGTCAGCCTGGGAATCCCTCAGGAGAGCAGCAGCTGGAGAATAACAGTATTAGCTCAAGGCAGGGGTAAGCAGCTCACCTTGGGCTTCTCCACATTCCTTAAAACAGACTCTGCCATACACCCTTGGAGGGATGGAACGGGCAACTGGAGGAGCCAGGAAAGCCAGAAGTGACCAAGTGGCTGCCAGCTGAGAGAGTTCAAGGTGCCAGGACTGTCCTCTCCTCTCAGGCCGGGGAAGTCGGGCTCAAAACCTGATCGAGGGTGGCCAGATATAGACATAGGCAGCACAGCTAGATGTTCCAGAGACCATCACCCCAGACAGTCCATCTCCTAGCAATCCCAGCACTTCCCCTTCCACTTTAGCCTCCCTGGGAGGAGGCAATTGCAGGGTTTGAAAAGCGGACGTTTGGCCCACGCTTCCTAAGCAATAGTGAGCTTCTGGGAGGTGGGAGTAGTGTGGGTCATTCCTGAAATGAGCAGGCTACCCCTGGGCCAATGGTAGGGTCCAATTCTGGCACTTAATAGCACAGTCACAAGGCACTGAGCAAGAAGCAGCCAGTGACCCCTGCACTGGTAGCTGGGATAAATGGGGATTGGCCCCTTTTCCTTCACCTCACCCTCTGGCCTAGCCCTCTTCCCTGGTATGCTGGTTCTTCTCTCTAACTCTTTTTCTCCTTCTTAAAAAAAAAAGTACACTTTACAAACTACAATGGCCAAGTGCATAACGTTTTCCAGAAGCTTCCTTCCACACCCATGTCCGCTCCTGCGTAGCGAAGACAAAAATGGCAGCTTCATCAAACCGTAAGAATAACAGCCTTGGGGGTGCCTGGGTAGAAACTCACTTTCAGTCATTTTGTGCAGGACCCTCAGTAACTCAGGGGAAGCGTAAAATGAAGGCACAGATGTAAATAAATAAATAAAAACAAATCAAATCACCCTGAGGGATGGGTTTTGTTTAGTTCACTCCCAGGAATAGAGAGGGGATTTTGTTTGCTTCGAGTTCTGCTGTTTGTTTTATTGTTTGGGTTTTAAGTGTGTGGTAGTTAAGACTCAAACCGTTTTCTCCTTTTCCATTCCAGGTTTCTGGCTGGCTGGCAAAGATTCTGTTTCATTGCAATGTTGGGAGAAAATGATCTTCCTGTTCCAGATTAAGATAAAAATATCTCACAGCTGAAGTGGTTGCAAACGCCAGGGCAGGTTGCCTTTCAGGAATTTCCTCTTTGCCTTGGCCTTCAACTTCCGAAATAACAATTGTTTTTCTGCATTGCTTCAATCAAAATATTTACCAATAGGGTTGCGCTTTATGACATCCTTTTACAGTCTTCGTCTGCTGGGATATTTCCACGAGACAGCATGATGCTGAATAACCGGAAATGGAACAGCCTCTGATCCAAAGAGGGTGGGAGGGAGAGGGAGAGTTTGTGTAAGAGATCTTGAGGTAGTAAAAGTGTGTAAGTTCGAGAGAGCGTGCGTATGTATTTGTGTATACACATACAATTCATTATATACGTTACACATACACATTCATTCATTCAATCGTAATTATTGAGCACTTACTGTGTGCAGAGCACTGTACTAAGCGCTTGGGTAGTACAAGTTGGCAACATATAGAGTTGGTCCCTACCCAACAACGGGCTCACAGTCTAGAAGGGGGACAACAAAACAAAACATGTGGATAGGTGTCAAGTCGTCAGAACAAATAGAATTAAAGCTAAATGCACATCATTAACAAAATAAATAGAATAGTAAATATGTACTAGGAAAATAGAGTAATAAATCTGTACAAACATCTATACAGGTGTGATGGGGAGGGGAAGGAGGAGAGGAAAAAGGGGGCTCAGCCTGGGAAGACCCCTTGGAGAAGGTGAGCTCTCAGTAAGGCTTTGAAGGGAGGAAGAGAGCTAGCTTGGTGGATGTGTGGAGGGAGGGCATATCATTAATTATAATTATATTATACACATATAATATAGAGAGCAAGTGCACATAAGTTGCATTTGCACATTTGACATGCACAGGGCAGAAAGCCAGGTAATCAGAGAAGAAATGTGAACTGGATGAAACACCCCTATTTTGATCTTATTTAGATTGTAAGCCTAGGAGGCAGGGGCTCTATCTGGGGTTTTGCTCAGTACAGAGCCCAACACCACCACCAGACCTCCACATGGGTAAAGTAGCAATGCAGTGACAACAGCATCTCCTGTTGGAAAAGGCATATAGTGGGGTGGTTGTTCTGGTTCTGGTTTGCTCCCGAAGAGAGTACACGGTACATCCATTCGCCTGTGCCTGTCCCCGCTTCAAATTATTCCTCAATAATTTGGGATCATGCAGATTTGTTCCAGACTAATTTTCCAGCTGGGCCTGGAGCCCCCCCCAAAAAGTGGCATGTGGGGGGGAGCAGCAACCCACCCCGCCCCATCGGTTTAGACAGTCTAATCACAGATTAGACTGTGAGCCCACTGTTGGGTAGGGACTGTCTCTATATGTTGCCAACTTGTACTTCCCGAGCGCTTAGTACAGTGCTCTGCACACAGTAAGCACTCAATAAATACGATTGATAAATACGATTGATGATCAGTTTAAGAGCGAGGACTGCTGGAGAATGCCTCTGCATTTCAATCCTCATGTTTCAACCCAAGAGGGGCCCGAGGATCGCCCCAGTGCCCCCTGCCCTGAGGGAGGGGATGGGGAGACAGGGGAGGTGGGAGAGGAAAAAACATTGTATGCTTCCTTGGGAATGGTAGACCACCAGGAGGTTTCCATCTACAGCAAATCAGACTATGAGGCTCTCGCTTTAAAGGAGGGGACGTTCTGATTTGAGAGGACTCTTGCCTTCAGGCCATAGTGATGGGGAGAGAGATGTCATAATGGAGTTTACAGAACCAGATAAGGAGGACCATCTCTTTCAGGCTGGCCCATGTAGAGAATAGGTTTGCTTCTACCTCTAGAGTGTATGCTCCCCTTAGGTAGGGAACATGTCTATCTACCCTGTTTACTGTACTCTCCCAGGCATTTAGAACAGTGCTCGCCACAAAGTAAGAACTCAATAATACCATGCATTGATTCATTCCATGAAATAATACCGTTTCAGAGACCACCAAGATGACAAAGTGGGGAAGGACTGGTAGTGAGACAGAAATGCCCCCGAGAAAAGGGAGCCAGGCTGAAGCACCACTGGCCCAAAAAGAGCTGGGCAGAGAGAGACCTTGGTAGAGCTTTGAACAGGGTGAAGTTGGAAACAGTGAACACTAATCCATGTTCAAGGAGCTAAACTGCAGGGAAGAACAGGGCCTAAGGGAAAGGTAGGGAGGGGAGACATGGGGCTTTAGGAGGTCACATGATGGTGGGGGTTGCAGCTATCAATCATATTTGAGCACTTATTGTACTCAGAACATTGCACAAAGCATGATGGAGCCTACAAGCTAGTGATTTCCCCACAGTCAGGCCAAACTTTTAGCACAGGAAGAGCTAAATTGCCTAGTGTCCCGGGAAATAGTCATCAAAAGTCTTGGTTTGAGGGCTCTGATTAGTGGACTCCCAAAAGTAAGTTTACCATATCTCTAAAAAACGAGTCTTCTGTCCACTAAACCTCTCTGGCATGTCATCTACCATGACACTCTTTTAAGGAGGTGTTTCAGGCTTCACAGAGAAAGGGAACCTGCTGCCTAATTTCCAGGAATGAGTAATTGTAGGTACCTTGCTCCCAAAGTCCTTTCTGCCCCACCTGCAGATCAGGGCAAAACACGCCATTACCATAGCCACACCATAACAGTGAAGGCCTGCATTTAACCAAGAAAGCACAAACGGAAACCAAAGGAGAAAACGTGCAAGGGACCACGTTAACATGGAAACTTGAACTCAATTTCTGCACCTCTGCTCCCCCTACTTTTTCCAGTTAGGGGGCTGTATTTACAAAGTCCTTATTCCTTTTTAATAAAGGAAAGGGGGATTCTGCAGGCAAGGAGAATCTCTCAATTCTCCTAGCCTTCTCTGAGAGGCATTCTTCATTCAGTCAGCCAGGACTGTGGCAATCGCTTCTCTCTTCCCCCTCCTTTCCCTTCTCCCTCCTCTCTCGACTGATTTTATTTTAAATACAATTATGCCTCATGATAATTTGTTTGTTTTGAGGGAAAGAAATCATTTCAAGTATGCAAATCTGCATGCTGGGAAAATGTTGTTCACCTCAAACATCCCCGCTTTAAATTAGGATCTTGGAAAAAGTGACAAGATCCAGCCTGAGAAGGGAGAAACCTTTCCTGTGGGATGACTCAGATACTCCCCTCACCCCCTTCCCCTTCATCAAGGAGGTTAGAAGAACCACGGCTTCTTTGTTTCAGGGGACAGATTAAACTGTGCTGGCTTGCAGAGAGGGAGAGGGGACTCTCCCATGCCGCAACACACTGAAAGTGTTGAGAGAACGTGGTTATGTAACACCATATTTTTTAATACAACTGACAGACTGTCTTGAGATTTAAGTGTTTTTTGACAGTTTTTATGCACCTGTTAATTCAAAGCTCTTAACATATGCCAGTTAAAAAGAGCCAGGCACTAAAACATTTAACTTTAAAGGCTAAATGTAGCTTTTCCGCCAACCCAGACTGCCTGAGCGAACTGATTCCTTCTCCGGAGATGGAAATCAGCAGCTGCCTCTTCTCAGAGACCCCAGGAAAGAGTCCTTACATGTGTTAGGGCTGAAGATTACCTATTACCTTTCCCCCATCTGATTTCCCACAAACAAGATGCCAAACCTAACTACTGTATATAACAGGGCCTGAGAAGTGGAAGAAGGTGCTTTTGCCAAATTAATGGGGCCACTGGACCCTTCCTTCTTCCTCTTCCCCCAGGTGGCCTAACCCTCTAGCAGATCTTCTGTTCTTACTACCTTATCTTCCCCTGGCTGATCAAATTAACTGTGGAATAAAGTGCTCTGGGCTCCTCATTTCCAGAAACCCCTGAGGGCAGGTTTTTAACCAGTCTGTCCCCCATTCAATGATTTGAGGGTTAAATGTTTACTATGTACCACACACCATGCTAAGAGCTGGGATAAATACAATGTAAATAGACCAAACACAGTCCCTATCCCACAACGGGGTCACAGTCTAAGCGGGAGAGAGAACAGGCACTTAATCCTCATTTTACAGATGAGAAAACTCAAGCCCAGAAAAGTTAAGTGGCTCACCAAAAGTCACGCAGCCGGCAAGTGGTAGGGCCAGGATTAGAACCCAGGTCTCCTTACTCCCAGCCCTGTGCTGTTTCCACTCGGCCATACTAGCTGGTACTGCCGATGCCTTTATGTCTGGTATTTTAAAATTTAAAAGCCCAGCCTCCCTTTGCCTCAGCTTCTGGAGCAGAGTCCCAGGGTCAGGGATATCCCCTGTGACACTCCACTCTTCGGTTCTGTAGATTTCCACACAAGGTTTGGTACGTTGCTTCTGGGTCAAAAAGGGTTGTTCCCAAAGCCCAGGTTTCATCAGTAGCCACCTCTGCCAGTAGCCAATTGCATCGGTGGAGGCTGCACGGATCTCCTCAGGTCAAGCAGCTCAGCAATGTTCCTTCACTTGCCCTGGGCCACTATTCTCTCTGGCCTGGAGGCGATCAGAGTGGTCAACTCTGGCTTGCTGCCCAGGCAGAGAGAAGCATGGCAGAGATACAAGAAGGCAAACCCAGTTCCAGAGGCTCTTCATCTGGCCCTTTTCCAAGGCCCTGCTAACCAAAGACAGAGTCCACCACTCCACCCTGACTCTACTGTCTTAAAGAACAATGAACATCTGGGCCCTTATCTAGAAACTAGATAACTAGAAACTAGAATACCTAAAATATCTAGAAACTAGAGAAGCAGCATGGTGTAATAGCCAGAACAAATGCCTTGGAGTCAGAAGGTCATGGGTTCTAATCCCAGCTCTGCCACTTGTCTGCTGTGTGTCCTTGGGCAAGTCTCTTCACTTCTCTGGGCCTCAGTTACCTCATCTGTAAAATAGGAATTGAGACCGTGATCCCCGCCTTAGACAACCTGATTAGTTCGTGTCTACCCCAGAGCTTAGTTTTACAGTGCTTGGCACATAGTAAGCACTTAACAAATTCCATTATTGTTATTATTATTATTATTAATAAACTATAGAAAGAGAAATCCCAGTTTGACATAAAGAATAATTTTTCTACAATGGAGCAGTCAGACCCCTAAAAGAGGCTATCAAATGAGGAAGTTTGTGGGATCTTCTCCAGAATTTTCAGAGCATAAAAGGTCATCCCTGGTTCAGGACTGTTAAATGCAGCCCAGCACTAATAATAATAATACTAAATAATGCTACTTGTTAAGCACTTACTAGGTGCCAAGAACTGTTCTAAGTGCTGGGCAGCTACAAGTTAATCAGGTTGGACAGTCTCTGACCCACATGGGGTTCACACTCTAAATCCCCATTTTACAGACGAGGTAATTAAGCCTCAGAGAAGTGACTTGCCCAAGGTCACGCAGCAGACATATGGCAGATCTGAGATTAGAACTCAGGTCCTTCTGCCTCCTGGACCTGTGCTCTATCCATTAGGCCATGCTGCTTCTCTAAAAGGTCAACACTGGTCAGGGATTGTTAAATAAAGCCCAGCACTGATACAGGAGACTGGATGGGAAGACCTCTAGGAGACCACCCCCGCCCCCCAGCCTTATATTTTGACCTAGACTGAATTTCAGAATTATAAAATAGTCTAAGGTGCTAGGTGATTGTGTTCAACAGATTTAATGCTATTTGGGGTAAGTTTCAATCCTTCATGCAGCAGTGAAAGATGGGCATCATCGCACTCAAGAAAACTCCTAAGGTCCAGACACTGACATCAGTGATGACCTTTGCAAACTAACTGTGGGCAGGGAACATGTCTGCTAACTCTGTTTAAGTTGTATTCTCCCAAGCGTTTAATACAGTGCTCTGCAATCAATCATGCTTATTGAGAGCTTACTGTGTGCAGGCCTCTGTATTAAGTGCTTGGGAGAGTACAATGGACACATTCCCTGCCCACACAGTAAGCAATCAATAAATACAATTGATTGATTGAGGTGCCCCTTCTGGGAGATGAACAAAGCTTCAGGCTGCATACCACCTTCTGCAGGCACATGAGGGCTTAAAGATCCTTTGCTTCTTATTCAAAGCATCACCACAGGATGGTCTTAATAATAATGATGGCATTTGTTAAGCACTTACCATGTGCAAAGCACTGTACTAAGCGCTGGGGAGGATATAATAATAATGGCATTTATTAAGCGCTTACTATGTGCAAAGCACTGTTCTAAGTGCTGGGAGATTACAAGGTGATCAGGTTGTCCCACGTGGGGCTCACAGTCTTAATCCCCATTTTACAGATGAGGTAACTGAGGCCCAGAGAAATAAAGTGACTTGCCCAAAGTCACACGGCTGACAATTGGCAGAGCCAGAATTCGAACCCATGACTTCTGACTCCCAAGCCTGTGCTCTTTCCACTGAACCACGCTGCTTCTCTAAAATATAAAGATGCTGTTCGTTAAGCGCTTGCTAAGTGCCTAGTACTGTTCTAAGCGCTGGGGGAGATACAAGGTTATCAGGTGGCCCTCGTGGGGCTCTAAGACTTTTAATCCCCATTTTCCAGATGAGGTCCCTGAGGCCCAGAGAAGTGAAGTGACTCGCCCGAAGTCACACAGCAGACAAGTGGCAGAGTTGGGATTCGAACCCACGACCTCTGACTCCCAAGCCCAGGCTCTTTCCACTTATGATATATCACCTGATGTTTAGACTGTGAGCCCACTGTTGGGTAGGGACTGTCTCTATATGTTGCCAACTTGTACTTCCCAAGCGCTTAGTACAGTGTTCTGCACACAGTAAGCACTCAATAAATACGATTGATGATGATGATGATCTTGTATCCACCCTAGCGCTTAATAAATAGTAAATACTTCACAAATATCACAGTTATAATTAGTTATAATAGTAATCTATTACCATTTTAAGTATTGTGGCAGCAGCCAGGAACACTCAAAATACTCTCCCACTTATACTGTTGAGAAGCAGCATGGCCTAGTAGATAGAGTAAGGGCCCGGGAGTCCGAACAACTCACAGGGCCCTAATCCCAGCTCCACCATTTGTCTGCTGTGTGACCTTGGACAAGTCACTTCACTTCTCTGTGCCTCAGTTACCTCATCTCATCTGAGAGCCCTATGTGGGACAGCGACTGTGTCCAAGTTGATTAGCTTGGACCTATACCAGCACTCGTTCCAGTGCTTAGCACAGAGTAAGTGCTTAAATACTATTTTTAAAAAAAACTCCTGAGGCTAAGAAAGTCCATGGCATTTTTTCCTCCTGTGGCTCAGTGGAAGGTCTCCCTTCTGGTTCCCTCACTAGCTCTCTATTTCAAAGCACAGAAATCTCTCAGCACGTTGAAACCGGATTGCTTCCACTCTACCCTATGAACGAACAGCTTATATTTCATTCTGGTGAAATGCACTAACTTCCCCAGAAACGTTTGGCTTTCTGGGTCTGGAGGAACAATTTCTCTCCCCACCCCAACATTCAAGGGTCAGAGGGAATTAGCATTACAATAGCCAGGCAAAATACAAGGCTATGGGTGTTAGTAGCTAATCCCAGTTCCACTGAAGAGACAGTGTGGATTAGTAGAAAAACACAGGATTTGGCATCTCCTAGCTCTGCCAACTGACCTTCTGTGTAACCTTGGGTGAGTCACTTTACTTCTCTGTGTCTCCGTTTCCTCATCTGTAAAATGGGGATAAAAAACTTGTTCTCCCTACCTCTTCAGACAGTGAGTCCTGTGTCTGGTTGAATTCATCATCGGTGGTATTTATTGAGCATTTACTGGGTGCAGAGCACTGTACTAAACGCTTGGGAGAGTACAACAGACTTGGTAGACATGTTCCCTGCCCACAATGAAGTTACAGTTTAGAGATTGTTTTGTATCTACCTCAGCACAATGCTTGGCACAGATAAAGCCCTAAAAACCATTATTATCATAATTGAATCAAGCAGCATGGCCTAGTGGATAGAACACGGGCCTGGGAAATCAGAAGGTCATGGGTTCTAATCCCAGCTCTGCCACTTGTCTGCTTTGTGACCTTGGCAAGTCACTTTACTTCTCTGTGTCTCAGTTCCCTCACCTGTATAATGGGGATTGAAACTGTGAGCCCTACATGGCTCAGGGACTGTGTACAACCCTATTTGCTTGTATTCACCCCAGCGTTGAGTACAGTGTCTGGCACATAGTGCTTAGCAAATACCACAATTATTACTATTATGTCAAGGTATGGCATAGGGCTCTGAGTATAAATTGTTAAACCAGTTCCACTAACGAGGCCATGTGATCTAGTAGAAAGAACACGGGACTGGGAGTCTTCTAGTCAGAGCTCTTCCACTAGCCTCCTATGTGACCTTGGGCGAGCCACTTAATCTCTCTGGGCCTTAGTTTCCTCATCTGGAAAATGTGAATAAGATACCTCTTTCATGATTGAGAGCCCTGCATGGAATATGGACTTCATCTCATCTGATTATCTAGTGTCTACCCCAGTGCTTAGCAGAGTGTCTGGCACATAGTAAGGGCTTCATACCATTCCTTTTTGTTATTATGAATGCATTAAGTCTCAGATTACAACAGGAGAAAGCAATAATGCCATTAAACACAATATTTAAAAGATTCCTAATGACAGACAAGCATGTCAGCCATTGTTCCCAAGCAGGTCCACCTCAATGGGTTCGGTCCAGTGGCCAACATGATTGCAAATTTCAGCCTGCTGGACTGCTTGGACTATTTAAAGTTGGACTGAATCAACGTTGGATACTGCCTTCTGTTTAAATAACCCCACTCCCTTCTGTTCCAAGGCTCAGGTTGGAACTAATCCCGATGCCCCACGCCTTTTAGAAAGAGGTCTTAACCGATGAATTGAGAGATGCAAGCCCTGTTAATAGGGTTTTATCATTTGGCTAAGGACGAAATGGCGAGGGTGGCCACGTCTCACCAGTGGAATGCCAGTAAATCTCAGTCAGGGAGGCGAGGAAGCCTCTTCGGTTTCTCCTAAATTGCAGGATAAAAGGAGAAGGAGGACGCGGCTTTCTCAGGAAGATGCAATTGCAAAATGTCCCAGAGAGACGCGCCAAGCCCTGCTCCTCCAGCCCTGCGAGCTGTTCTCTCGTGTGGTGTCGGCGTCAGCCCGAGCCCAATCCGTTTTATTCTTTCCTCATTTTTAGTTTCAGTTCGGTCTGGTTTCAGTTAGTCGCTTTTTGGCATGGCTTCTGTGGGGACTAAGTGTGCTTAGTTTGGGGCTTTCTTGGTGGGGGTGGGAGGGGGCATTCTGCCATGGATCTTCAGAAAATGCCAAGCCCAGAACAAATCGAAGATATGTCACCGGAGCTGGCCCTGTCCAAATCGTTCAGATTTTAAATGGCCAGCAAAGAGCAGGCTCGCAGAATCCAGCTGCCAAGCGTTCCAACCGGCATGCAAAATGCCTCCCAACGGTGCCGCTCTGGTGGAAAAATCTTTGCCCCAGAACAAAAACCAGCATAATTTACAGGAACAAACACCCACCATTTTCAGGGGGTCTCATTCTGAAGAGTCCCCACTCCTGGGTATCTTACAGTTCAGGATTTCCAAAAGCCAACAAGCCTGGGTTATTAAAAATACATTTTCTTTGAAAACAGTTCATTCACTTTCCCTGAACAGATTGAGCTTGAGACATTTGAAGGAATTATTTATCACATGCAATATTTGCCCCAACTTTCAAATGGTACTCAGGCAGGCTGTCAAAGTTTTTGCTCTGAGTATTGACAACCCAGGGTAATGATTAGATTCAACAAACTAATAATAATAATAATTATAATGGTATTTGTTAAGTGCTTATTATGTTCCAAGCACTGTACTAGGCGTTAACATGAAGAATTTCTCCAAGAAGGGAGAGAAATATTCCTATAGGGAAAGATTACTGGTGTTTTTATTTCTATTCTCCTTCCAGACTAACTCCAGCAACCCCTCTTGACCTCAGGGCAAGTTGGTAAATGTGCTTCAGATTAAGCCCATAACAAAAAAAAATAAAAGCCCAAATCACTGTCAAAATGATAGTTCCTGGAACTTGATTCAGCTACAGAAGTGTTACGAGGTAGTGAGATTCCTAACCCTGTTTGCTTCCCATCCATATTCATGCAACTGCTCCTTTTGACTAGGTTTTAAATGCCACATTAGAAACCCACTGGGTCCCTGGGTCAATTCAAAATCCATTTGCTAGCCAAGTTGTAGGGTGCGACAACAAACTAAAGCACGGGATTGCCTGGTGAACTGGATGGGAGCAATACTTAAGGAAAATAATAATAACGATCTCAGGTGATTCATAAGGCTTCACACTGGGAAACAAAGAGACTACCAAGCAAAGTTTAACACACCAGCACTAAAACTAGTATTCTGCCACCCAATCTAGGATACACAAGAGAGGTGTGTTGCAATGAGGCTACCTGGCAATTCTACTCTTTACGATTAGGATTTCAGGTTTTCAAGCCTTCCTCAAATTGTGCAGGGAAGAGAATGGCATTGCTTTGATTGCTTTTGGCCTTCATGGAGGCTTACACAATAAAAATCACAGTTGGTGAACTTAATGCACATTAACTAGATAAGGGTGTATGCCAGCCATCTTGAAGGCACCCGAGATCTCTGAGTCTAGAAAGAAAATGGTTTTTGCCCAGAGGAGAAAAGGAACAAGAGTAGAGTCTAGCTAACAGACTAAACCCAGAGCATTCTACTCTACTATGGTAATAAAACCCAATCCTCCCTCCAGGACACAATTTTAAAGAAAAGCATGATTCCCTTTTGGGAATGTGTATTTTTTCCTCTATGTCACTTTGGATTTGGAGTTTAGTCAATCTAAGATGCATCTCAGGTGATGAAGTCCAAGACAGTTGAAACTTTCCTTTCATTTTAGAGTAGGAAGCAAAAAAGAGACATCTTTTAAAAAAATTTTTTTAAAATCAAACTAGCCTCATTTTGAAATAGATTTGCTAGATGTCTGCCTGCAGGAAGAAAATATTTAAATCATTAACACGAAATTGATAAAATGAATAAAAAAATATTGTTGTCTCTGGGACTGAATAGAATTATTTTTACCATTTTATCACCCTCTGTTTTGTAAGCTCCCTTTCTATCATTTGTATTAATGAGAAAATGAAAGGTTAGGTGGAAGAAATGAGGGCACATTGAAAGTGCAAAACCACACACCACTTAATTGTTAAAAAGTGACTGTCAACTGCCCAAAAAGGGGAAGACAGAAAAGAAAATGTTTCAATTTCTTTTTGGTAATGGCTGCAAGACAGTAACCTACAGTGTGTACAAATGGTCTTCTGGGCTCTGCATTCTCTAAAAATATTCTTGGCAATGCCATATATTCATTACCCACTGAGCAGGGGAGAAAACAAATGCAGTCTAGCAACTTTCTGGTAGATTAATTTCCCAGGAATGACCCAACTTTTTATTTACTCAGAGTTCTCGGTGCCATTGGGAAACAGACTCAGCTTCAGTTCAGACTTCAGTTTCATGACATGGGATGGCTTCAATTTTTAAAATCGGAGGAATTGCAAAGATGTGAAAAGGCAAACATCAAAAAGAGACACTTGATTGGTTTGTTCAAAATTACAGTTCTGCTTGGACAAGGCGCAGAATTGGCGGAATAAGTCCATAATCCTTCAAATTACAGTGGATGAGGAAAATAATCTGACTTGCTCCATTTATTCATCCTCCTCCCAGGCACACAGCACTTATATACATATATATCTGTAATTCATTCATATTAAATGTCTTTCTCCCCCTCTAGACTGTAAGCTTGTTGTGGGTAGGGAATGTGTGTTATATCTTTATATTGGACTCTCCCATGCTCTTAATACAGTGCTCTGCACACAGTAAGCACTTAAGAAATACGATTGCCTTACTGACAAATAATCAACCTGCAGAGGGGCACTCTGTAACCAAATCAACATACAGAGCCAGCTTTCCCCATATTTTCCCAGGTTCAAAAGTTTCTGCTTTTCCTTCTAATTTCTGAAAGCTACACCTGATTTACTACTGAGTCACTGTGCAGCTCCATTTCATATTTCAAGAACGCACTGCACGTATGCAAATGATCACGATATTTCAAGGAAGATTTTTAAATGAGGCAGGGGTGGAAGTCTGTAAACGTTTGTGTGTCAACACTGATTCTATTTGGGAAATATTTTCCTTTTGCATATTAAAAATGGGCAACATTTTAGGGGGAGAGGAAGTGGGCTTTGCTTTTAAACAAATCCCAGAGCAGGCCCTAAAATATTGATAGCTCTTATCACCCCCCTCACTTCTCATTCTGAGCAAAAGAGCTTGGGTCCTCTGATCTTACTTCTAATCTGGGCAATTTTATAGATGTTGAAGTTCAGGATGAAATAGTATCCTTGTGATGATCAATTGGCACTCTAGAAAATCTGGGGCTACCTGGCTCAAAGTAAGTTTGGGAGTCATGTGGACCAAGTATCTCTCCCTCCAACCTGCAGGACCCCCAGCTCCCATTTTTCCTACCTGGAATTTTAAAAACCAATGGTCCACGCCAAATCCAAATGCCCATCTCCCTGCTTCCATCATGCTTATTTTGCTGTTCAGAAGGCGTCTTTCTCTTTCTTTTTCTTTCAGAACAGGGCTGAGACCTGGATAGCAAAGGTCTGATAGAGGAGTTGAATGCAGATTGACTAAGAGAAGGAACAAAGTAAACAGAGTGCAGACTGACTTTAACAAACCCCAGCTTTCTAGACTTCTTTTAAAAAAAAAAACTATATGCACAAAAGTGTATTTTCCTAGAAAATTGGTTGCAGAAGTTAACACACTTTATAACAGCAGTGCCTAGGACTAAGCCAGTGAACTGGAAGGGGTTCTATAGATGTTACAGTCTATACTATTTTCGCTCCTTGCCGCTTTCTCTGTTTCCCAGCCATATGGAATCCATCTTATTCAAGGACATGGAATCGAAGAGAGGTTAGAAATTCAGAGGAAACCAGGACTAGGATGGCTGTTTTTAACAGCACGCTACAGCTACATGGACAGGAAAGTTTTATTTCCAATTGATTGGTTACAAATCAGATAAATGAAGCTCCTAATGAAAGCAGCTTTGAACTGTTAGAAATGTTATCTATAGGAGTCTGGGGCTTATCAGAAGTCAAAAGTGGCTTTAATCACATCAGCATGCTAATTATAGACAACAATAAAAGCTTTAAGAAATGATTGCATGGGTTTTATTACTATTGACAGTCAGTGAGATGTATTTATTTCTAGACATAATTGTCAGAAGACTTTCCCCAGAAAGAGTTGTTTGTATGATTAAATGTGTGTTGTGCTAGCTTATCTCATGATCAGCTCCTGTTAGGAAGTTTTCTCTCATACAGCATAAATACATAAGCAATTATAAGGGAAAGGGAGAATAACTTTAGTGATTTATTTAGGGGAAAAAGCTTATAAAGATGTAGTTTGCTATGGGTCAATGTTGGTTTAACCACACTCTGCTAGAGAGAGAAATCTTACCAGTCATAAAAAAAGGGAAACCCATTTTAAAATTGGTGATATGCTGGAGCAGGATAAAAACTAGATAACCTTTTAAATTGTATCTCAAAAAAAGGAGGGTTGAGGAAAATCTCACATTTTTATATCATGTAGAAATGTTAATTTTCAGTATGGAAGTCAGTTTAAAATCATCTTGTAGCTGGAGCTGCAAAATATAAAATGTGGTAATGGTGATTTTTCATTTTCTCCTCTACAATATGTGCAGTTTCCTTGTGAGCTTGTCCATTTTGGGGAGGAAAAAAATGCAATTTTGTTGGTTCAAAGCTTAACAGAAGGGTTCCCAACTCCTCAAGCAGCAGATGCTTTTCCAACCAAATAAACAACAAAACCAAATTTAGAGACAGAGCCTTGAGCATTTTTTCAGATTTGGAGACCTGAAACATACTTCTTATTTTCCGTCTTATGTTTAACGATCTACTGACTACATTGTGATGAGGCCAAACTCTCAAACTCTAAACTATTTTCGTGCCATAAAGAACCATTCAATTCTAAAAGAGAAAAAAAACCACCCTAATTTAAAAAATATCATTATTATATCGAAAGGTGTTGGGCCGAATTTAATTCTTTCCATTTGCAAACATTGGCATTAGTTCAGTTTCCATTTCATTAAAAGCCGTTAAAAATGTAGCAAATACCTGATCAACTTTTTTTTTTCCACCAGGACCACTTCCGAAGTTGTTGTCACATTTTAATGGGCTCAGATGCAGTTTATGCAGGGGGTAATCAAATATTTTCTTTTAAAGGGTCTATTAAAACGGGGAGAGCTTTTAACCTCGTGAATATTAATTACATGCTAATGACATCATGGCTGGGTCCTTATTTAGACCCCCCCAAAAAAAAACTTGAAATGTGCATTTTGAAAAGAAAAGATTTTTAATCAAATGATCTACTACTTTAATGGCCACTTATGAGGGAGATTTATTGAGGAGCATAAAGTTTGTTTGCATGAGTGAAGGCTAAGCTTTTAAGAGTTACCTTCCTCCAGCCTCTTTCTTTTTCAAATCCCTGCAACATAATACCCCCAAATATTTGTGAATTGTGACTAAACGCAGCAGCCTTAGTCCTCCTTGGAAAAAAAGAAGGGGGGTTGGTGAAGGGGGGGAGGAAGATGATGAAGGAGAAAAAAAAAAAACAGTGGTGCCAATTTGTCTGCCCTGGCTCTGATTATTGGATGAAGGTTTTTTTTTTCCCTCTCCTCTCTTTTAGGGAGAGGGTTTTGGTGGGAATTGCTTCTCCCTTTGGGGGAGGGATATCCGATATCCATCCTGAGACCAGTCATAAGGCCAAACTTTCATCCAAAACTGCAAGGGGGTGGGGGAAATAAAATCTTTGGATAAAATTCTCGACTAAATTTGCTGCAGATCTGTAGTTTCCGCTGGGCAATTACAGCTCTTTTACCATTTCTGATTGTAAAAAATGCTGGAAATTTTTTTTCCAAGTTATTTCTGCTACCTTGTGAGGCTCTTTCTTTCCTTTTCAGGCCCCTCTCCATCTTTCTCGCTTTCTTTCTCCTGTCTCCTGTCTAGAAGTGCTATCCAGTGACCCCTGGTGCTGATTAAAGTTTCTCGGGTGACCCCTGAGAGCTTTTTATTACGCCGGCTGGTAATAAAACCTGCTTAAACTTCAGGCTTATCCAAACTCCTGCCTCTTCGGTGGAAAACCCCAAGCCAGTCAAGCTTCAGCAAAGGAAAAAACAAACAAGGAGCCACAGCAAAAAGGGATGGTGCTCCCAGGAAGGCTGACTCAATAACAGCGGGGTCAGACCTGACTGGCTGATTTTAGAGAAACACACTCAAACTGAAGACCTGCAGAGACTTGGTAGTCCCTCTTTGTAATGGATAACTGGCTCAGTTGAACAAGCTATGTGGGAAAAGGGCAAGGCCTTGCTCCTCTGTACTTCAGTCTCCTATGTAAAATGGGAGAATAATAAAAACCACATACATACTCTCTCTCTCTCTCTCATACTCTTTGTGTATTTGTGGTTCTACCACATATTTCATTTCCAGAGCCCAAAGGAAACTAACTGAGAAGTTATTTAATCTGAGTTGACAGTCACAGAAGAGAGACCAAAGCCAACCAATGCCACACAAATCTTGCCTGCCCTCTCCTCCCTCCTACCCCTTCTCCTCAGAGGCAGCTTTCTCTGGGGCAGGAATAGAGGAAATCCTGGTAACTTTGGAGGAAAAGTCAAAGGAAAGGTCAGTATTGGCTAGTCATCCAGGTTGAGGTTTTTCTCTCCCTCCCCAAGCCATGCACTCACTATCAGTGCTTAGAACAGTGCTTTGCACATAATAAGCGCTTAATAAATGCCATCATCATTATCAGGGAATGGAATGATGGGCAAGCGGTGAAACGAGTCTCCTCACAGTGTTAGCTGGACAGAGAATCCTGATGATCCTTTACCCATGTCGCAGAAAAGATCACAATCCTTCAGGGGTAGCTGAAGAACTTACCCCTGTCCCCCTGTCATCACTTATGACCCTGCTCTAGACTTACTGAATGGTCCTCTGAAGGAGGAGGCTAGTTCACCACATACCCTCCGGTCCCAATGGAGACTGCCCTCCGGCCAGTGAGACTACTTCTGAGAGGACCAAGGCCTGAACAGAATCCACCAGTTCGTGGTACCCAGTTTACACAGAATCCTTCAGAATGAGTTGATTGTGATAAAGCATAGAATTGACATCAAATAGCTACAAAGTAATTGGAGATACTTTCCAATAATCTAGATTACTATGTGAAATAACATTCCACACTACTCTCCTCCCCCATGCCATTTTAATAAATTTGGATCGGGCATTCCAGTCCAAACATAATGGCTAGAAAGTTCCACAAGAACGACCTGGATAATAGGCTTCCAAGGAACTGACCACCCCCTCATTCTTGAAAAATTTTCATTGCCTGAACAATCAAGAACTTAATTTGAAGCCATCCTGGATCCGTTGGGAGGTCATATTGATGCCATAAACATTTTTGTGGCCTGAAATCATGGCAATTAAACACCCAGAAGATCTGGAAAAGACAGGAAGGGGGCCTCTGCCTCAGTGTCAACAGAAAACCAGTGCCTGAATTAAATCATTCAGCAAGATAGTCTACCTAAAGCAGAAATGCGAAAAACCAGATCAAACTAGACATATAGCTGAGATATGTAAATAATAATGATATTTACTAAGCACTTACTAAATTGGAGACAGTCTAAAATGATCCCACAGCCTGTCTACTCCACAGCAAACAGAGAATATCCGCAGTGAGTAAGTTAGTTCATTTGGCTGTGGATCATAATGTCTTAACGGGGGAAAAAGAAAAGAAAAAGCTGCCAAAAGACCCATTTATTCTCAGCTCCATTCAGGATTAGGCTGATGCTCATAGAAATTAACCTTCATGGAAATAAGGTCAGAGAATTTAGCCTGTGAGCCCCATGTGGGACAGGGACCGGGTCCAATCTGATAAACAGCATGGCTCAGTGGAAAGAGCCTGGGCTTGGGAGTCAGAGGTCATGGGTTCTAATCCCGACTCTGCCACTTGTCAGCTGTGTGACTTTGGGCAGGTCACTTAACTTCTCTGTGCCTCAGTTACTTCATCTGTAAAATGGGGATTAAGACTGTGAGCCCCATATGGGACAACCTGATCACCTTGTATCCCCCCCAGCGCTTAGAACAGTGCTTCAATCATAGTAAGCACTTAACGAATACCATCATTATTATTATTATTATAAACCTGTATCTATCCCAAAGGTAGATACCGTGCGTGGACAGCTTAGAACTGTGCTTGACACACAGTAAATGCTTAAATACCATTAAAAAAGGCAGCAGAGCCTAGTGCAAAGACCAAGGGACGGGACGTCAGGAAACCCAGGATTTAATCTCAGCTTTGTGACCTAGGGCATATCCTTTAAATTCTTTTTGACTCAGTTTCCTAATGTGTAAAATGTGGATTCGATATCACCTTTCTCCCTACCTTCAAAGTCTTAGTATTCACATTTCCTCCAAGAAGGCTTCTCCAATTAAGCCCTCTTTTCCCCAGTTTTCTCTCCCTTCTGTGTCATCTATGCACTTGGATCTGTGTGGACTGTTCTAATGCCACCCAGCCCAGCAGAGGGGTGGAAGGAAAGTGGTGTGGATGTGGAAAAAACAAGAGATGCCCTGTCTTTTCTTAAGGGTGTATCACCATCCCCTTCCTCCTCCATTATCCTTCAAAAGTGAACCCCTTGGGACTCTTTCTAATTGTCATCCATATATATTTTCCCACTTCTTAGTAATTTTGCACACAGTGGGTCTGGATAAATTAATTACTACAACTACCAGCACTCAAGTCAAAATGCTGACATAGAGTTTCAGGTGGATTCTGAAATAGGACTAGAGGTGTGAGGTGTTCAATTACATCTTCCTGGTCCAATCCTGTTCCAGTAAGACAGTAAACACCAGGCTGAGCTGTTTGGAATCATGTTTTCACGTAACTATCTCAGGGAAAGTTCACTTGGAAAAGTCTGATCGTCTTGGGTAGATGCTCACTGGGATCCAACCAGCTGAGAATCCATGTAGTCTGCCTTGCAATTTATAAAAGAGACCCGAGTCCCAAGTATGAGCCTTCTACAGCCCCCAGTTAGAACCACTAGACTTCTTTTTAAAAAAAGGAAAGATTGTTTCACATCTGACAAGCCAAGGCTCCCAATGTAAATGTTATAATTCTGAGGGAAATGATTGTCTGGTGATGGGAACTCAATTGTGATTTCAATATCTAGGCAGAAAGGGTCATAAATATGGGTTTTGAATTGCAACCCTTTTTAATCATTGATTGAACTCTGATAGTCTGTTCACCCTCCTGTTGCCTGTATTAATCTGACCGCTAAATCCTAATTACAAACTGCTTTGGGTGTTTCCAGATGATATCAAGATGTTTGGGATTAAAGAGACAATGTTGAGCTCACTGTGTAAAATTAATGTAGAACACCTTTTCCCCAAAGAGAAGCTGATATACCTCTTTATGTTCCCTGGTAGAGAGAAAGGTAGTATAATCTACATTGGGTCTGAATGGTTGGCCCTCAGTGGAAAAAGATCTTACAGGTGTGATGAGGAGGTTATTATTAATAAAAAATAATTATGGTACTTGAAAACCACTGCCATCTGCCAAATACTGAAGTAGATAATTATGATTGTAATTGTGGTATTTGTTAAGCGTTTACTATGCTAAGCACTGGGGTAGAAACAAGGTAATTATGTAAATATAGCGCATAGAGTCCCCGTCTCCCCTTGCCCAGGCCTCATCACTATGTAAATATTATTGTTTCTTGACATTTTTACCCTAAAATCACCTTTAAATTACCAGTCCTGGCACACTTTCTATGAGGCTCTGAGGAAATACATCCCTGGATCAATTGATTTTTAAGTGCTTACTCTATGCCCAAAGCACCATACTAAATGCAGGGACAGACTCAAAAGTCTGTCAGACCACCCAGGTCTCACAGTCTAAGAGGCAGGGAGACCAGGTACGTTATAACCATTGTACAGATGAGAAAACTGAGGCCAGAGAGATTAAGTGACTGGCCCAGGTCCCACAGCAGGCCAGTAGAAAAGCTGGGGTTAGAATTTGAGTCTTTTGACTCACAGTTCCAGGTTCTTTCCTCCAGGTCACACTGCCTCTCAGCAGTGTGGCTTAGTGGAAAGAGCCCAGGCTTTGGAGTCCGAGGTCAGGGGTTCGAATCCTGGCTCCGCCACTTGTCAGCTGTGTGACTTTGGGCAAGTCACTTAACTTCTCTGTGCCTCAGTTACCTCATCTGTAAAATGGGGACTAAGACTGTGAGCCCCAGGTTGGACAACCTGATAACCTTCTATCTATCCTAGCGCTTAGAACAGTGCTTTCTACATAGTAAGCACTTAACAAATACCATTATTATCCAGCGCTTAGAACAGTGCTTTGCACATAGTAAGCGCTTAATAAATGCCATCATTATTATCCTTCCCTCTACATTAATTAGTAATATTAACTAGGTACTATTACACAGTTTAAAAACCTGGCCTGGCTGATTGGTTGCCCTAATTGACATTGTCCTAACCTCAAGAAGCTTACCACTAATACACCTCTAAAGTCAGCACCCCTCCAAAATGATCAGTTATGCTACCAACCCTAGATATTTCAAAGCTGGGATGTTATGACTGACAGCTGTAAAAGTTATCCAAAGGCAGCATAGTCTTTCAGCCACGGGTATTGGAGGTCACTAGGAGCTACACTAGAGTTCTCACAAATGCCACCGTCTTTATAGTTTAGCAGGAAGGAGGAAATGGATTCTCCTACTCTATTATTCCCAGATACCTAATCTGCTTTCATGCTGTCTCCCCCTGTGAATTATAAGCACCAGATGGGCAGAGGCACTGCTTAGCACAGTGCTCGCACACAGTAAGTGCTCAATGAATACCACGCAGACTGACTGTTCTAGTAGAGTTGGGAGGAGCTGTTCAAGAGTCAAATAAATAGAAATATCTGCTTCTGATAGTCTTAGCTTTACGAGCTCTACCAAGCAGCCTAGTAAAAGGAGAAGAGAATTAGGGCGCATGAGGGGATCCTTCTCATGAGGTCAGTGATAAATTTGCTGCTTTTCTGACAGCTCTAGCATACGGGAGCTGAGCTGGGGTAGGGAGGGGAGGCTCAAATGCACTTGAAATAGGTGATATTTATTACTCTCTTTTGTCGATACATTTGGTGCAGCCGAATGGGAAAAATTAGGGGCGTGGAAATTTGAGGAGTGGGAAACCCAGCTTTTAGGCCTAGCTCCGCCACTGACCAGCTATGAGAGAGCCAGTTAGGTAACTTCTCCGTGTCTCATCTGTAAAATGATGATAAAATGTCTTCTCTCCCTACTTCTTTGTTTGTGAGCCTCATTTGGGACAGGGATCGTAGCTAATCTGATTATCTTGAATCTATCCCAGTGCTTAGCATGGTACTCTGGAATATAGTATGTGCTTCATAAATACAGCAACAGATTTGTTCACTGAACTAAATCCATCGACATCTAAGGGAAGCTAGTCATATCTACCTTTGGCACTGGCCTCAACAGTATCATGATTTAATATAGTGCCAGAGCAGGGACTAAACAGTGAGGGGGCATTTGGCACTATAATGATGGCATTTGTTAAGCGCTATGTGCAAAGCACTGTTCTAAACTAATAACGACCACTATTTTAAAGGGTTATAATGATGGTTGTGGTAGAAGGGAGTTTCTCTGCCCATAATCCAGTCTTGATCAGGTTAAAGGGGAGCAAGGGAAATGCTAATTAGAAAATGAGCTGAAATGATTTGTGGCAATGACAGTTGACCCTAACCCCTGTCTTACCTTCTCATCATTCTTGGATTCGACCCAGGACCAAGGGGTCATGAATAAGAGTGGAGTAAAGTGGAAGGGCACTACAAGTAAAACTCCCACTGATAATGAAGAGTCCTGGCTGAGAAACAGTAACAGCCTCTTTTCAATGAAGTGTCCATTTGAGATTATCTTTAGAGGAACTAGCAGTGGATAAATATTATTTGATAATGACCACACCAGTTTGTTCTAAGTATATACAACTTGACCCTCCAGTTCCAGAATAAATCACGAATAGGAGTGATTTATTTGAAAGTCTTGTAATCATCTTTGTAATATTTTCAAATAACTGAATTTAACCTTGTCTAAGGGTAAAGGCTCTAAGAGATATTCTGTTCAGTTTTTATGATCTGGAAATAAAACTATTATGACATTTCTGGGACAACTTCTGATTAACGAAAAATGAAATAGTGGTATATCATAGCAATCTAGATGAGGTGGGAATAGAGAGATAATTTGTTACTTCTAACTAAACTTTTAACGTGAAACCACTTAGATGAAACAATCCTCTATTAAGGTCATTGTTCCTTTAATGGACAGGTGTTGGCATCATTTCTCTACTTTTTTTCTGGAGAAGTAATCTATAATTTTGGGTAATGGACTGAGGTTAATCTTTCTAAAATGTTGGCAGAGGATACTCCTGCTGCTATGAATATTTGAGGTCTTAATCCTTAATAATGGTAGTATTTAATAAACATGATGTTCCAAGCACTGTGCTGTTTTGGGGTACATGCAGGATAATCAAACTGGAAAGAATCCCAGTCCCACACAGAGCTGACAGACTAAGAGGGAGAAGGAGAGAGAGAAGGTATTTTATCCCCATTTTACAGATGAAGAAACTGAGTTAAAGACGACAAGTGACTTGCCCAATACCGATCAGAGATACTTTAATGTCTGTGTCTATCTCAGTTCCCTGAGAAGAGGTATCCACAAGTCCTCAGCTGAGGAGACCTCAGTTGGAACAACTAATTCCAGGGAGACGCTCTTCTAGATAGCTTCCTATTTGCCACCTATCATTAGCAATGGCATCCGGCATTGTTATTTCTTTGAATCCTACCGAATTGGTCCCAGCTTTGACTTTCAAGGTCCTGAAGAGAAGTATGTGCTATGACCTAAAATCCCAACTTCTTCCAGAATATTTCATGTGCTTGGACTGGAAATGCTCTTAGCCTGCATTATGTCATCAGGAAGCCACTGTGACCAATGAATTGAGGCCAAGGTAAAGAAATAGGTAAAGGTTAGAGAAGCAGCGTGGCTCAGTGCAAAGAGCAGGGGCTTTGGAGTCAGATGTCATGAGTTCAAATCCCGACTCCGCCAATTGTCAGCTGTGTGACTTTGGGCAAGTCACTTAACTTCTCTGTGCCTCAGTTCCCTCATCTGTAAAATGGGGATTAAAACTGTGAGCCCCCATGGGACAACCTGATCACCTTATAACCTCCCACTGCTTAGAACAGTGCTTTGCACATAGTAAGCACTTAATAAATGCCATCATTATTATTTATTATTAAATACCACCGGCAGCCTTGGCTTTGAAGAACCTCACGAGGCGACAGGTGAGCAAAAATGTTTTCAGGAGCAAACATCTGGCAAACAAACTTCTACCAAGAACCTTGTGTTACTCTATTTTTATAGATCAGTTTGAAGTGGGTGTGGAACCAGGGAAGAGAGAGATGCTCTAGTTAGGGCATTTTTATCTTCTATTATTATCACTCAGAGCATTTAGGACTTTGATCATTACTTTTGTGAGTTACTTCTCACCACGCCTTCATGAAAAATGGTATGCATACTTGTTAAGTGTTTGCTATGTGCCAAACACTGTACTAAGTGCTGAGATACATGTAACAATCAGGTTGGACACAGCCCTTGTCCCACAGTCTAAGTAGGAGGGAATAGGATTTACAGATGAGGAAACCAAGGCACAGAAAAGCGACTTATCCAAGGTCACACAGCAAACGTGTGGCAGAGCTGGGATTAGAACCCAGTTCCTCCGACTCCCACACCTGCAGTCTTTCCTGTAGGCCACGCGGCTTCTCTATGAAGTATCATCTTTGGGATGTCGAAACAGACACAGAGGCAAAGGTGAAACCACTGTGACACATCAAGTCTGTGTCAGAGTCTGAACTGGAACAATGGAATTCTGTTGTGGACATTTCACTGCATTATAAGTACTAATGGTATTTGTTAAGTGCTTATTACATGCCCAGCACGGGAGAGCACGGGCTTTGGTGTCGGAGGTCATGGGTTCAAATCCCGGCTCCGCCACTTGTCAGCTGTGATTTTGGGCAAGTCATTTAACTTCTCTGTGCCTCAGTTACCTCATCTGGAAAATGGGGATTAAGACTGTGAGCCCCACGTGGGACAACCTGATCATCTTGTAAACTCCCCAGCGCTTAGAAAAAGTGCTTTGCACATAGTAAGTGCTTAATAAATGCCATCATCATTATTATTATTACTAGGTGCTGGGGTAGGTACTAGAGTATCAAGTTGGACACAATGTCTGCCTCTCATGGGACTCACTCTTTAAGGGAGAGGGAACACGGGTATTTAATCCCCATTTAAAAATGGGGAAACCTAGGGCCAGAGAAGTTGTGACTCGCTCAAGTCCCACAGCAGATAAATGAAGAAGCTGGGATTCGAACCAGGTCTAACGATCCCCAGACCCATGTTCTGTCCACTGAGATATGCAGGAACAAGATACAGTACGCTTCAAATGAAACTTTAAAATCAAGGTACTACAATAAAAGATTGGGGTGGATCGATCAACGGAATTTACTGAGCGCTTACTGTGTGCAGAGCACTGTATTAAGTGCTTGAGCGACTACAGTGCACCAGAGTTGAGATATTTCCTGCGCACAGGGAGCTTACAGTCTGGATGGACTAAAGTAATGTGTCTTTTTTCTACAGTTGACAAATGCAATTCCACAGCTTGGGCATGATCCAGGACAAAGCAAAATTTCCAATTTCTATAGCCCAGGGCTTCCTTCTAATCCATGCACCACTGCTCAGTCTGGTTTCAGTGTTTTCACTGCTGCCCGCAACAACCAGTAGTCATAGAGAGCAGCGTGGCTCAGTGCAAAGAGCAGGGGCTTTGGAGTCAGAGGTCATGAGTTCAAATCCCAGCTCCGCCAATTGTCAACCGTGTGACTTTGGGCAAGTCACTTAACTTCTCTGTGCCCCAGTTACCTCATCTGTAAAATGGGGATTAAGACTGTGAGCCCCCCGTGGGACAACCTGATCACCTTGTAACCTCCCCAGCGTTTAGAACAGTGCTTTGCACATAGTAAGTGCTTAATAAATGCCATCGTTATTATTATTATTATTACTGAGCATCTGCTTTGTATAGTGCTTTGCACACAGTAAGCGTCCGATAAATACGATTGAATGAATGCAGAACATTTTTCTAATCATGTGGGAGAGTACAGTAGAATTAGCAGACATGATCACTGCCCTCAAAATGTTCTGAGTCTAGCATGGGGAGATAGACACTAAAATAACAGAAACAACGTGGCCTAGTGAAAAGAGTACAAGCCTGGGAGTCAGAAGACCCGGGTTCTAATCCTGGCTCTGCCATTTGGCTGCTGTGTGATCTTGGTCAGGCCACTTTACTTCTCTGTGCCTCAGTTTTCTCACCTGTAAAATGGGGATTCAATACCCATTCTCTCGCCTACTTAGAGTTCGAGTTCCATGTAAGAGAGGGAGTATGCCTGACCTGCATATGTTAAATCTATCCCTGTGCTTAGTACATAGGAAGGGGTTAATAAACAATTATCATTGTTATCCAAATGTTTGGACTGCCCTGTCTGGGCTAGAGTAAGCATGTTTGGTTTTGCTCCCTCAGCAATGAAATCCAGTGGTCCCAGAGTGCTGAAGAACTTGAATCCCACCCTTCCCTCCCCACCATCACTAAGGAGTAAGAAAAACATATGCCACCTTCAGATCTTAAAGGCCCAGTTTTTAAACAATATAGTTAGCCTTAGTAAAAGTCACTTAACTTTCCCATTCTTTCAAGAGATCCAATTATCAGATGATCAATTCACAATGAGCCGAATAGTGAAAGCCTAAAGGCTGTAACTCTTCTGTGAGTTATAGCTCCTAACACCCCAGACACTCAGACACTTAGCAACAACAACAGACATAAGGCCCTGGTTACAACGTTCTTAGATAAAAAGTCAAGCGTCTCCTCATTCACCCAATCTCCCAGCCCTGCACCTGCGATACTAGTGAAAATGAGAGAAGGTGGTGATTAAGACCTTTCTGTGGTTTCTGTGGACTCCTTCAGCCCCAGAGGAAATAAACAAACCCAGCTGCATGCCACGGTACTCACTTTCAGCTTCTGCAAGGCGTAAGCGTGGTCTGGAAGTCTTGGATCTCTCTGGGCGTCCCCTAAGACATGGAAGAGGAGCAGGGGAACTGAGCTCTTCTCTGACCTCTTGGGCAGGTTTAAGGTGAACAGGGAACAAGCCGTCCTGCTTGTTGCTGCCTCATTGCATTCAGCTGTGCACCAGGGGGCTTAGCTGCTTACTCTTTCTGCTCCTTTGAAGACTGAGGCCCAGATCCAAACTACGCTTTAATTCCTCCACCTCTGCATCAAACAAAAACTCCTTACCTGAGGTTTTCAGGCACCCAGTTGGTTCCCTCCCTCCTACCAAACCTCACCGAACTCCTACAACAACCCGGAGCACACTCTCAGCTCCTTTAATGCCAAACTATTCACTGCACCTTGATCTCGTCTATCTCTCCCCCAACCCCTTGACCACATCCTCTCTTGGGCCTGAAACTGCCTCCCCCTTCATATCTGACAGACGACCATTCTCTCCAACTTCAAAACCCTCCTCAAACCTCTTCTGAGGGGGCTTCCCTGACTAAGCCCTCACTTTGCCTTCCCTCCTACATTGCCTATGCAGTTGGACCTCTCCCCCTTAATCATCATCATCATCATCATCATCAATCGTATTTATTGAGTGCTTACTATGTGCAGAGCACTGTACTAAGCACTTGGGAAGTACAAATTGGCAACATATAGAGACAGTCCCTACCCAACAGTGGGCTCACAGTCTAAAAGGGGGAGACAGAGAACAAAACCAAACATACTAACAAAATAAAATAAATAGAATAGATATGTCCAAGTAAAATAAATAAATAAATAGAGTAATAAATATGTACAAACATATATACATATATACAGGTGCTGTGGGGAAGGGAAGGAGGTAAGATGGGGGGGATGGAGAGGGGGACGAGGGGGAGAGGAAGGAAGGGGATCACTTGATAGTCCCCACATCCTCAGCCCCACATCACTTAGGTAAATATCCTTCACTCTCCCATTTCCCCTATCAGTAATTTATTTTAAAATCGGTCTTCACCTTGAGGACAGGGATCATATCTACCAATCATGTTGTACTCTCCCAGGTGCCTAGTACATTGTTCTGCACAAACTAAATGTTCAATAAACATCAGTGACTGTTTGACTGATTGATTGATTCTCTTCACTCCTTGAGTGTGGTCAACGTAGGTCTTGGATAGGCCTGCCACTCGGGTTGGTGCTGATTGGAAATGGGACTGTGGTTTGTGGCTGACATGGGTCTAGGCAAACCTGTCCCTTACAGCAGCAATAACTCCAGTGTGGTCCCAGACACACAAAGGCACACACACACACACATATGCACACACATACACAAACACACACACGCCACCAAATAGGGCACCGGTCACTGTGGGCCTTGGAGCAAGAAAAGCAGCAAGGCCTAATGGAAAGGGCACAGGATTGGGAGTCAGGAGACCTGGGTTCTAATCCCAGCTCTACAACTTGCCTACTGTGTGACCTTGGACAAGTCACTTACTCATCTGTAAAATGGACAGAGGATAACTGTTACTACCCCTTCCTCTCAGAATGTGATTCTTTTGCATCTACCTCAGGGCTGAGCAATGTAGTAAGGGCATAATAACTGTCATTATTATTATTGTCTCCATCCCTAAAATAAAGCAGATTATTGGAGCCATTATTGGATGCTGAGAGCAGAATTAATCTTTTCCCTCTAAGTCATCTGGGTAACTGACTCAATTCTCCACTTCCATTTTACCTTAGAAGCCTGATCTTTGTATACCAGAACCTCCTTTCCAGAGAACATATCACCTTTCAGACACCCCTTTCCCTTCAAATTGTACATATTTATTACTCTATTTATTTATTTATTTTACTTGTACAGATCTATTATATTTATTTTATTTTGTTAGTATGTTTGGTTTTGTTCTCTGTCTCCCCCTTTTAGACTGTGAGCCCCACTGTTGGGTAGGGACTGTCTCTATATGTTGCCAACTTGTACTTCCCAAGCGCTTAGTACAGTGCTCTGCACACAGTAAGTGCTCAATAAATACGATTGATTGATTGATTCAAATGATGACTGGAAAAGGCTGATGACTGGAATTTCAGAGAGTTGAGCTTGAGATCATCTCTCTCCAGTCCTTCTTCCACTTCCAGCATTTTCCTGAAAGTTGAAGTCAAGGATCAGTCAATTAATCAATCAGTGGTATTTACCCAGCACTTACTGTGTGCAGAGCACTGTACTAAGCGCTTGGGGTTATATAGTACAACAGGGTTGGTAGACACATTCTCTGCCCACAAGGAGCTTACAGTCTAGAGAGAGAAGGGTTAAAGTCAGTATTCATATCTTCCAACTCTATTGGATTCTTCCAAGAGCTTAGTTTGGTGCCTTCCACCCAGTAAAGAAGAGGTATGACTTAATGGAAAGAGCACGGGCCTAGGAGTTGGGGTCCTGAGTTCTAATCCTGACTCCATCACCACCTGCTGGGTGACTTAACTTCTCTGGCTCTCAGTTTCTTCATCTGTAAAATGGGAATTCAATACCTGTTCTCCCCCTTAAACTGTGTGCCCCATATGGGACGGGGACTGTGTCTCACTTAATCATCTCCAGTGCTTAGTACAATTCCTGGCACATAGGAAGCATAATTACAATGACTATTACTATTACAATAGTTGCTCAATAAATATTATTAGTAGTTTGGTTCTATTTCAGACAAATGGGATCTGGCTTGAGGCATGCGTTTGTAGTGTTAGTGCTCCACGGCGTGTACGGAAACTGTTTTTCCCACTCTGTACCAGAGGGAAGCGGAGCCACCATCGTCTAGAGAGTGAAGGAAGTAGATCAAGTTACCTCAACTTGGGGCGGTAGGGAAGTGGGGGAAAACTGCCAATTTAATAGGTCGTTTCCACTGCTGATTCCTATGATCTCACCACAGATATCCAGGCAGGTCTGCTCGTGAAAGAGGGATGTTTTTAACTGATTGGCTCTTGGAGTCACAAAATATAAAACAGCATTGTTCTTCCAGCGTGGCTCAGTGGAAAAGAACACGGGCTTTGGAGTCAGAGGTCATGGGTTCAAATCCCAGCTCCGCCAATTGCCAGCTGTGGTACTTTGGGCAAGTCGCTTAACTTCTCTGGGCCTCAGTTACCTCATCTGGAAAGTGGGGATGAAGACTGTGAGCCCCATGTGGGACAACCTGATCACCTTGTAACCTTACCAGCGCTTAGAACAGTGCTTTGCACATAGTAAGCGCTTAATAAATGCCATTATTATTATTATTATTGCCTAGTGGAAAAAGCACAGGCCTAGGAGTCAAAAGACCTGGGATCTAATCCTGGCTCTACCAGTTGCTTGCTGTGTGACTACGGGCAAGTCACTTAACTTTTCTGCGCCTTAGTTCTATTCTACTTCAGGTTCTCCCTCCTGCTTAGACTGTGAGCCCCATGTGGGACAGGGACTGTGTCCATCCTAATTAACTTGTATGCATCCTGGCACTTAGAGCAGTGTTAGACACATAGTAAACGCTTAACGAATACCATAAAACAAACCAACAATTGTCTTGTTGAACCTGCAGCACAAGATGAGTCTGCAGCTTACAGGAGAAACATCCAGGCTTACAACATACCTCCTCCAGGAGGCATTCCTTGATTAATGTCTTAATCTTCCCAGGTCATATCCTCCCTCAACTGTCACTTCAGCACTTCTTCCTGCTTTTCCCTCTTTCTCCTGCCTCTAAATTATTTCAGTGTCTATCTCCCTAACTAGATTGCAAGCCCCTTGAGGGCAGAGATCTGTCTTCTCGCTCTACTGACTCTACAGTACACTCCCCAATGCTTAGTACAGCGCTCTGCACACAGTAGATGCACAGTAAATAATGCCGATTGATGGACTGGTTGATTAGGTGTTTTGACAGGTAAAACCAATACTAGCCCTGAACGTTACTAGAAGGTGCATTTAATGAATTGTCTGCCTTGATGTTTTTTGTTTATTTGATCTCCTGAAGAAGTACCTACGTTCCTCGGTGTGGGTAATGGGTTCAGGTTTTTATTAGTCCTCTGACTACAACATGAGCAGTAGCTGAAATTCCTCCTCAACCCGTGGACGTGTAGATTCCTTTTTCGGCTTGGCCCTTATCTCCGGGAAGGACAGACTGTGTTTCACCAATCAGGTCTGAGGTCAGGAGGCCCGACAGTGGAGTGGTGAAAGCAGGCCTCAGCTGGCGTCATAAAACAGGAGACGGGCTCACAGCCGCCTAGGAACACATTGTTTACAGGGGGTATCTTACCCCCAAATAGGATAGAGATCTGTTTTCAAAAGGAAAGACAGGAGCCATCAACAGAGAAAGGAGCAAGGACGCTTAAAGATGAACAGGGGAATTTCCCAAATTTTTCTCCCCCTCTTCTATCCGGTAAAAGGACCAAATCTGAATCCAGGGAGTTCCCTGGATTTGATTTCATCCCCAAGTGCAATAACCAGAGCTTCCAGACGTGGAAACTTCCCACCCACTGACCAAGTTTTGTTAATATGTTTTGTTGTCTGTCTCCCCCTTCTAGACTGTGAGCCCGCTGTTGGGTAGAGACCGTCTCTAGATGTTGCCAACTTGTACTTCCCAAGCGCTTAGTACAGTGCTCTGCACACAGTAAGCGCTCAATAAATATGAATGAATGAATGAATGAATGAAGTCTCCATCCCTAAAATAAAGCAGATTATTGGAGCCATTATTGGATCCTGAGAGCAAAATTAATCTTTTCCCTCTAAATCATCTGTGTAATTGACTCAATTCTCCACTTCTACTTTAACTTAGAAGCCTGATCTTTGTATACCAGAACCTCCTTTCCAGAGAACATATCATCATCAATCGCATTTATTGAGCGCTTACTGTGTGCAGAGCACTGTACTAAGCACTTATCACTTTTCAGACACCACTTTCCCTTCAAATGATGACTGAAAAATTAAGAACCATCAAAGCTTGCCTTTAAAAGGCTGGAGCAAATTTTTGTGTCCTCTGGGGAAGGACAGCAAGGCTGGCTGTAGCTTCTTTCCAGAGAAATTTGGAAACTCTCCAGCTCATCTCAGCAGATCAGTAGAGGGAGCCGGGGTGGAAAGGAATGATGGCCTCAAGTGTCACTTATTAAAAGTAAAACTAATCCAAGGATCTAGAATCAAATAAGAACACGCAGCTGTTCAATCTGTGCCACCAGGTGGATTTGAGAAGGCCTCCAGGCCTGACGTTTGGGTGGATAAGAAATCTGAAAGTGTGCAAGAAAGTACTTGAATCAAAATGAAAATTTAGTCTGACCTAATAATAATAATAATAATAATAATTGTGGCATTTGTTAAGCACTTACTATGTGCCAGGCACTGTTCTAAGCACTGGAGTAAAACAGGATCATCAGGTGGGACACAGTCCCTGTCCCACGTGGAGCGCACAGTCTCAATCCCCACTTTACAGTTGAGGTAACTGAGGCACAGAGAAGTGAAGTGACTTGCCCAAGATCACACGGTAGAAAGGGACTAGAACCCAGGCCCTTCTGACTCTCAGGCCTGGGCTTTATTCAGTAGGTCGTGCGGCTTCTCAGACGACTGAGGCACAGAGAAGTTAAGTGACTTGCCCAGGGACACACAGCAGACGAGTGGCAGAGCCAGAACTAGAACCCAGATCCATCTGACTCCCAGGCCTGTGGTCTATCCAGTAGGTCACATTGCTTCTTGCTGCTTCCTGTAACACCACTCCAGTCTGCTATCCAGTGCCACCTTCACCGCACTGGTAGAAGTGGATGAACCATTTGCAGGCTGGAGGTAATTCTGACACACTGGACCACTTCTTTGAACCAACGTACAAAGCTGGATTAATTGACCTTTTTGTTTCAATTGACCTGCAAGAGCAGAAACTTGTGACATCCTCCTCTTCCTCCTATCTGCAAATCAGGTCATGTTTGTCTTCCCCGTTAGACTGTAAGATCCTTAAGGGCAAGGATCATGCTTATACCTCTAATGTACTTTCCCAAGCACTTAGTGCAGTCCTGTACACTCAGTAGGTGCTCAATAAATAGTGACTGATTGATTAATTTAGTGATTGAGATATGGCTGAGAAGAGAAACATTCAGAAAAGCAGGATGGAAGGCTTGGAGAAACTGCAACTGGAAGGTTGGTGTTGAGCCAAGTATGTCCACCTAGTCTTTCCAAGGAGCTACAAGCTCTTTCTAAACAGGATCTCATTCATCCCACAGCCTTCTGATGATAATGGAGACAGCAAACAACGTTCCTCTTGTTCTTTTATCAATCAGTGGTATTTACTGAATGCCTACGGTGTGCGGAGTACTTCACCAAGCAATTGGGAGAGTACGACGTAACAGAGTTGGTTGACACATTCCCTTCCCATGATTAGCTTATTTTTGAGAAAAAATTAAGCATCTCACAAGCTGGATCCCAGAGCTATCTGCAAATTGAAGGAATGAAAGACGTAACATTTGATGATAGTGGTCAGGGTGGGAATGATTATCTTCCCTCCCTCTTCTTCCATCCATTTTTATGAATTAATATGGCATTCCGATCAAACACCTAAATCAATCAAAGGCATTTAATGAGGGCTTAATTTGTGCAGAGCACTGTACTCCTTCAGTTTGGTACTCCTTCAGTTTGGTGATCCCTCCCCCCCTCCCAATCTATATGGAGAGGAGTTTAAGGCATGAAAGAGGAAAGGCCAAAGGGAATTTTTAGATGTGTTTTCTGGAGCACGGACAAACTCTTACCTGGAGAAAGACACGAATGGCTTGAAAATGGTGCATGATGGCTTAGGGAAGTGTTGACGTAATAAGGTCATGACCTGGAAAGTGTTGAAATAACATGTTATTTTGGCCTTTTTTCACATTTCTAAATTCTAACGTGTAAATCCCGTGTTCTTATCCACAGTGACAAGCAGTGAAAAAAAGGGTACAAGGAAGAGAGGAATTGCGTAGCTATTACTAGCCAAATGGACGTCAGTTTTATCTGACACCTCTCTTCCGAATTTCTCCTACTGTGAGGTGGGCAGTTAGGGAAACTGAGGTATGAAGGGACTTGGCAGCTTGCCTAAATTCACACAGTCAGGGATAATACCAAGATGAGAATTCAGGTCTGCTTCCACCCAGGGTTTTTAATACATATACTAAAATTGGAATGATACAGAGAAGATTAGCATGGCCCCTGCGCAAGGATGACACGCAAATTTGTGAAGCATTCCATATTTTTCCGCCAAGCTAGCTCTCTTCCTCCCTTCAAGGCCCTGCTGAGAGCTCACCTCTTCCAGGAGGCCTTCCCAGACTGAGCCCCTTCCTTCCTCTCCCCCTCGTCTCCCTCTCCATCCCCCCATCTTACCTCCTTCCCTTCCCCACAGCACCTGTATATATGTATATATGTTTGTACATATTTATTACTCTATTTATTTATTTATTTATTTTACTTGTACACATCTATTCTATTTATTTTATTTTGTTAGTATGTTTGGTTTTGTTCTCTGTCTCCCCCTTTTAGACTGTGAGCCCAATGTTGGGTAGGGACTGTCTCTATATGTTGCCAATTTGTACTTTCCAAGCACTTAGTACAGTGCTCTGCACATAGTAAGGGCTCAATAAATATGATTGATGACGATGATGATAAGGCACTTACTATGTGCTAAGTGCTGTTCTAAGCACTGAGGTAGAATGCAGGTTAATCGGATTGGACACAGGCCCTGTCCCACATGGGGCTCACATTCTTAATCCCTATTTTACAGAGGCAGTAACTGAGGCCCAGAGAAGTTAAGTGACTTGTCCAAGATCACACAGCAGACCTGTGGTGGAGCTGGGATTAGAATCCAGCTGCTTCTGACTCCCAGCCTGTGCTCTATCCACTAAGCCACGCTGGTTCTCATCTGCATGCAGTGCACTGTATTAAGCACTTGGGCGAGTACAATACAGTAGAAATTGTAGCACAATTCCTTGCTCATGGGTGTGGGATTGGACAGACCCTTGGGTTCTGAGTCAGACAAGGAGAAAATGGCTAACGGAGGGTGCCCAGGCTTAGGGGCTTCTTTCAGAGCCTGGGGGGCAGGATGGTGGAGAGTTGAGGCAAGGCATGGAGTGGGAGTCATGAGACACGGATTCCGGCTCCAGCTCTGACATAGGTTGGCTCCAACTTTGGATGCTTAACCGCCCCGGGGCCTATGTGTCCCCATCTGGAAAATGGGGGAAGGAAGAGAAGGGAGATGGGTCCAGCCCCTGAAGCAGCAAACTGGAATTTTCTAACCAGGGAACTCAGAACTGATCAACTGACTGAGAGCCCTGCAAGACACAGGACTGACAGAACTATTTTCCTCTGGCTCGGGACCAAACCTCTGACATAAAAATGAAAATCTCACAGCACCCATATTGTCCATCAATTAGTCAATCAATCAATGGTTTTATTGAGCACTTACTCCGTGCAGAGTGTTGTATCAAGTTCTTGGGAGAGTACAGTACAATGAATTGGTGGACGAGATCCCTGCCTATTCAGTCTAGAGAGACAGACAGACATAGCTTCAATAGTATTTATTGAGCACTTACTATGTGCAGAGCACTGTACTAAGCATTTGGGAGAGTACAACAGAATTAGTAGACACATTTCCTGCCCATAACGAGCTTGCAGGCTCAAGGACGAGCTATATCCACAAAATAGATTATGGATATGAACAGGAGCAACACAAGGGTCGTAGGACAGGAGGTGGGGTGAATATCAAGTGTTTAAGGGGTACAGATTCAAGTGTATAACCAATGCAAAAGGGAGGGCAAGTAGGGGAAATGGGGGACATTATTAGCGAGGCCACTGAATATTCCCAGGAATATCAGACACCTCTTTGCCAACCTCCACTTCTGCACAAGCAATAGCTGAACGCTCTGTTTTGTACATTTCATAATTTCATTAACATAATGAGAAGTAGCATGGTGCAGTGGATACAGCGCGGGCCTGGGAATCAGAAGGTCATGGGTTCTAAACCCAGCTCTGCCACTTGTCTGTTGAGTGACCCCAGGCAGTCACTCTACTTCTCTGTGCCTCAGTGACCTCATCTGTAAAATGGGTATTGAAACTGTGAGCCCCACATGGGACCGGGCCTGTGTCCCACCCAATTTGCTGGATCCACCCCAGTGCTTCGTACAGTGCCTGACACACAGTAAGCGCTTAACAAATGCTATTATTATTATTATTATTATAATGAACCATCTTTCCAGAAGTTTGTGGCACTCTTACAGATGCTGAATGTTTATTCACGAGGCCCCATGACCAACTTACTTGCTTCTTCTAGACTGTGAGCCCACTGTTGGGTAGGGACCGTCTCTATATGTTGCCAACTTGTACTTCCCAAGTGCTTAGTACAATGCTCTGCACACAGTAAGTGCTCAATAGATACGATTGATTGATTGATTCTGAGCCACTGTGTCCCCTTCCCAGGTCTCTCTGAAAATAGGAGCCGCTTCTGAGACAGAGAACTTAGCTGCAAAAGCTGAGGCGGTGGGAGACTGGCCACTTAAATGAAAATACCAGCGCTTAGAACAGTGCCTTGCACATAGTAAGCGCTTAACAAATACCAACATTATTATTATTATTATTATTATTATTGTTATTATTATTAAAAGTCATCCGGTACTGTATCAGCAGGGGTCAGACCCGCTGAAAACTGGACTGTCTGGGGCAAAACGGACAAATGTCTTCCCTGGTCATAGCAGTGTGGGGAGTCCCGAGTTAGGCCTCCGAGTTGGATCCCTTTCGTCAGCCTCATCCCTAGTTTTGGTAGGCCCGAGGAGGGGCAGAAGGGGCAGGGTGCCAGCGCCAGGGCCTGGTGTATATATGTATATATGTTTGTACATATTTATTACTCTATTTATTTATTTATTTTACTTGTACATATATATTCTATTTATTTTATTTTGTTAACATGTTTGGTTTTGTTCTCTGTCTCGCCCTTCTAGACTGTGAGCCCACCACTGGATAGGGACTGTCTCGATATGTTGCCAACTTGGACTTCCCAAGTGCTTAGTCCAGTGCTCTGCACACAGTAAGCGCTCAATAAATACGATTGATTGATTGATTGATTATTATTATTATTATCAAAAGTCATCCGGTACTGTATCAGAGCCAGGACAGGGGTCAGACCTGCTGAAAACTGGACTGTCTGGTGCAAAACGGACAAATGTCTTCCCTGGTCCTAGCAGTGTGGGGAGCTCTGAGTTAGGCCTCCGAGTTGGACCCCTTTCGTCAGCCTCACCCCTATCTTTGGTAGGCCCGAGGACGGGCAGAAGGGGCAGAGTGCCAGTGCCAGGGCCTGGTGTATATATGTATATATGTTTGTACGTATTTATTACTCTATTTATTTATTTATTTTACTTGTACATATCTATTCTATTTATTTTATTTTGTTAATATGTTTGGTTTTGTTCTCTGTCTCGCCCTTCTAGACTGTGAGCCCACTGTTGGGTAGGGACCGTCTCTATATGTTGCCAACTTCTACTTCCCAAGCGCTTAGTCCAGTGCTCTGCACACAGTAAGCGCTCAATAAATACGATTGATTGATTGTTATTATTATTATTATTATTATTATTATTATTATTAAAAGTCATCCGGTACTGTATCAGAGCCAGGACAGGGGTCAGACCCGCTGAAAACTGGGCTGTCTGGTGCAAAACGGACAAATGTCTTCCCTGGTCATAGCAGTGTGGGAAGCTCTGAGTTAGGCCGCTGAGTTGGATACCTTTCGTCAGCCTCACCCCTAGTTTTGGTAGGCCCGAGGTGGGGCAGGAGGGGCAGGGTGCCAGCGCCAGGGCCTGGTGTATATATGTATATATGTTTGTACTTATTTATTACTCTATTTATTTATTTATTTTACTTGTACATATCTATTCTATTTATTTTATTTTGTTAATATGTTTGGTTTTGTTCTCTGTCTCGCCCATCTAGACTGTGAGCCCACTGCTGGGTAGGGACCGTCTCTGTATGTTGCCAACTTGTACTTCCCAAGCGCTTAGCCCAGTGCTCTGCACACAGTAAGCGCTTAATAAATACTATTGCATTATTATTATTATTATTATTATTATTATTATTATTATCATTATTATTATTATTATTATTGTCATCGGATACTGTACCAGAGCCAGGACCTGCTGAAAACTGGACTGTCTGGTGCAAAACAGACAAATGTCTTCCCTGGTCCTAGCAGTGTGGGGAGCTCTGAGTTAGGCCTCCGAGTTGGATACCTTTCGTCAGCCTCACCCCTAATTTTGGTAGGCCCAAGGAGGGGCAGGAGGGGCAGGGTGCCAGTGCCAGGGCCTGGTGTGTCTGATTGATTGATCGATTGATTGATCGACTGCCATGAAAGTCCTGCCAGGATCCAGGCCCTCGCCTGGGGTCTCGGGCCTGGGTCAGCTCCGACCTCAGGTTCCTCCTTGCTCCATTTCTCCGGGAGGAGGCTGAAGCGGCCGCCCCCTCCTCCTCTCCCCGACCTCCGACCCCCATCCCTCCACACATTTCTGCCAGATGGTCGCTCCTACGACCCCCTCCTCCTTCCCTTCGCTCCTGGAGCCCGATTGAAGAGCCAGCTCCCCCGCCGACCCCTCCTCACCCTTTCTGCCGCCCCCTCCTCCGGGGGAGGGCCGAGCTCTGCCGCAGGGTGGGAGCATGAAGTAAGTAGCCCTCTGCAGCTGGAAGGAAACGTTCAGCCTCCTTATTAAAAAGAAATACATAAAGATAATAATTCCTTCCTTCATTCAGTCAATCAATCAATCAATCGCATTTATTGAGCATTTACCGTGTGCAGAGCACTGTACTAAGCTCTTGGGAAGTCCAAGTTGGCAACATATAAAGACAGTCCCTACCCAACAGTGGGCTCACATTCTAAAAGGGGTAATCAGTCGTATTTATTGAGCGCTTACTGTGCGTAAATAGAATAGAACGTTCCGTCTTCTTATTAAAAAGAAATACATAAAGATCATTCATTGATTCATTCAATCGTATTTATTCATTCATTCATTCAATCGTATTTATTGAGCGCTTACTGTGTGCAGTCACACTAAGCGCTTGGGAAGTCCAAGTTGGCAACATCTAGAGACGGTCCCTACCCAACAGTGGGCTCACAGTCTGGAAGGGGGAGACAGAGTTCAAAACAAAACATATTAACAAAATAAAATAAATAGAATAAATATGTACAAATAAAATAAATAAATAGAGTAATAAATACATACAAACAGATATACATATATACAGGTGTTGTGGGGAGGGGAAGGAGGTAAGGCGGGGGCGATGAAGAAGGGGAGGAGGGGGAGAGGAAGGAGGGGGCTCAACCTGATCACTTTGTAACCTCCCCAGCGCTTAGAACAGTGCTTTATTGAGTGCTTACTGTGTGCAGAGCACTGTACTAAGCACTTGGGAAGTATGTAATGTAATGTATATGTATGTATATGTATACGTAATATGTATATGTACATATATATTAACAAAACAAAACATATTAACAAAATAAAATAAATAGAATAAATAAATAGAATAGAACGTTCCGCCTTCTTATTAAAAAGAAATACATAAAGATAATTCATTCATTCATTCATTCAGTCGTAGGTATTGAGCGCTTACTGTGTGCAGAGCACTGTACAAAGCGCTTGGGAAGTATGTAATGTCATGTATATGTATGTATACATATATGTATATGTAATATGTATATGTACATATATATTAACAAAACAAAACCTATTAACAAAATAAAATAAATAGAATAAATAAATAGAATAGGACGTTCCTCCTTATTAAAAAGAAATACATAAAGATAATAATTCATTCATTCATTCAATTGTATTTATTGAGTGCTTATATGTACATGTATTATATGTACACATGTATATATGTTTGTACATATTTATTGCTCTATTTATTTTACTTGTACATATTTATTCGATTTATTTTATTTTGTTAATATGTTTTGTTTTGTTGTCTGTCTCCCCCTTCTAGACAGTAAGCCCGCTGTTGGGTAGGGACCGTCTCTATATGTTGCCGACTTGTACTTCCCAAGTGCTTAGTCCATTGCTCTGCACACAATAAGCGCTCAATAAATATGATTGAATGAATGAAATGAATGAATGCAGAGCACTGGACCAAGCGCTTGGGAAGTACAAGTTGGCAACATCTAGAGACGGTCCCTACCCAACAGCAGCTTCACTATCTAGAAGGGGGAGACAGACAACAAAACAAAACATATTAACAAAATAAAATAAATAGAATAAATAAATTGACTAGAACGTTCCGCCTTCTTATTAAAAAGAAATACATAAAGATAATCATTCATTCATTCAGTAGCATTTATTAAGCGCTTACGTGTGCAAAGCACTGTACTAAGGGCTTGGGGGAGCATAATATAACAACAAAAAGACACAGTCCCTGCCCACATCGAGCTCACAGTCTAGAGGAGGAAACAGACATTAATACACGTAAATAAATAAATAAATTACATATATGTGCTCTGGGGATGGGAGGGAGGATGGATGAAGGGAGCCAGTCAGGGCGACGCAGAAGGGAGTGGGAGAAGAGGAAAGTGGGGCTTAGTCAGGGAAGGCTTCTTGGAGGAGAGGTGCCTTCAGTAGGGCTTTCAATTGGGGGAGAGCATAATAGCAGGTGGTGGTAATAATAACAATAATAATAACTGTCATCGTTAAGCGGAGAAACTCTGCAAGGGACCAGGGAAGGGTCAGAAGGCAAAAACCAGAAGAGAAGAAAGGCAAAAAGAAGTGGAAGGGGAAGAGGGGGATGACGATGGAATCAGCCGGCCTGCTCCCCGCAAGATTAGCAGAGAAGCAGCGTGGCTCAGTGGAAAGAGCCCGGGCTTTGGAGTCCGAGGTCATGGGTTCAAATCCCGGCTCCGCCAATTGTCAGCTGTGTGACTTTGGGCAAGTCACTTCACTTCTCTGGGCCTCAGTTAGCTCATCTGTAAAATGGGAATGAAGACTGTGAGCCCCCCGTGGGCCAACCTGATCACCTTGTAACCTCCCCATAGCTTAGAACAGTGCTTTGCACATAGTAAGGGCTTAATAAATGCCATAAAAAAAGATAGAGACCCCTCCGGGGCAGCGAGAGGAGGGGGAGGAGGGGAGTGGGGAGCCCAGCTCACCCCCACCCCCGTCCTGAGGTCGACCACCGCCCCCAAAAGGAACCACAGGCTGGATATGGGCCTCTCTGGACAGAGGGATTGCGGGTGACAACCACCCTAGGGAAGGGAGACCAAAGCCCTCTTCAGGGCCTCCTGCCCTCTGCCCTCGACCCTCGGCTCCCAACGGATCCACGCTGTAGAAGTAGCGTGGCTCACTGGAAAGAACACGGGCTTGGGAGTCAGAGGTCATGGGTTCGAATCCCGATTCCGCCACATGTCTGCTGTGTGACCTTGGGCAAGTTACTTAACCTCTCTAGCCTCAGTTACCTCATCTGTAAAATGGGGATTAAGACTGTGAGCCCCACTTGGGACAACCTTGATTACCTTATATCCCCCCACGGTTTAGAACAGTGCTTTGCACATAGTAAGCGCTTAACAAAATGCCATCATTGATTAATTAAGGGATGCGGCTTCTCGGGATTCATCCTCCCTCCATCCCCCTTTTCCCCCTCCTCCCGCAGCTCTCTTTCATTTCCTCCCTCTGTCCCCCCCTTCCCAGGCCTCGTGTCCCGGGTAACCCCCCCCCCCCCCCACCCCGGGCACCATTTGCTCACACTTTAAGGTGAGATCAGGGTCGAAGAACCGCATCCCCTTAGTGAGAGCAGAGATGTCTCTTCTCACTTATCCCTCTTCCTCTCTCTTATAATAATAATAATAATAATAGTAATAATGTTGGCATTTGTTAAGCACTTACTATGTGCAAAGCACTGTTCTAAGCTCTGGGGGGATACAAAGTGATCAGGTTGTCCCACGTGGGGCTCACAGTCTTAATCCCCATTTTACAGATGAGGTAACTGAGGCTCAGAGAAGTTAAGTGACTTGCCCAAGGTCACACAGCAGACATGTGGCAGAGCCGGGATTCGAACCCATGACCTCTGACTCCAAAGCCCGGGCTCTTTCCACTGAGCCACGCTGTTTCTCTCTTCTCCCCTCCCTCTTCCCCCTCTTCTTCCTTTTCCTTTTCTCCTTCTCCTCTTATTTCCCTTTTCTCCTCTTCCTCTTCCTGTCCCTCTTTTCTCCTTTCCCTCCCCCTGCTATAATGCTTCCTCCTCCTTTCCCTCGCACTCTTCTCCTCTTCCTCCTCTTCTTCCTCTTCCTCCTCCTCTGCCCCACCCCCGACCCAATCTTTCCGAAATGCTTGAATTCGAGAAAGTCATCAAGGAGAGAAGGACCTAAATCGAGCCTTCTCCCCTCAGGCGAAGCCAACATGAGGCTGAAATCCGGGCTCCAATCTCCAAGTTGGATCGTTTGCGACACAGAACCCGGGTCACTCATGTGGGACACTGCTTCATTCTCAAGTTCAGAAGCAGCATAGCCTTGTGGCCCGAGAGTCCTGAGTTCGAATCACTCTTCTGCCACATTCATTCATTCATTCAATCGTATTTATCGAGCGCTTCCTGTGTGCAGAGCACCGTACTAAGCGATTGGAAAGTACAGTTCAGCAATAAGGAGAGACAATCGCTGCCCATACCGGGTTTACAGTGCCTGCTGTGTGACTTTGGGCAAGTCACTTCACTCCTCTGTACCTCGGTTACCTCATCTGTAAAACGGGGATTAAGATTGGAGCCCTACATGGAACAGAGGAACTATGTCCAACCTGATTAGTCTGTATCTACCCCAGCGCTTAGTACAATGCCTGGCTCATAGTAAGTGCTTAACAAATACATATTAAGTTGACCCCCTACCCATACATCAATCAATCGATCAGTGATATTTATTCAGCATTTACTATGTGCAGAGCAATACACAATTTGTCTATTAAGCCCCGAAGCCGGGGCACAGATTCTAAAGCAAGAACTCATTTTCCCACAAACGTCTTCATCTTCTCTTGCTCCTCCTTCTCCTGTGTTTCCTTTCCATCATCATCCATCAATAGCATGGATTGAGCACTTACTATGTGAAGGGCACCGTACTAAGCTCCTGGGAGAGTACAATATAACAGAGTTGTTAATAATAATGATGGCATTTGTTAAGCGCTTACTATGTGCAAAGCACTGTTCTAAGCGCTGGGGGGATACAAGGTGATCAGGTTGTCCCACGAGGGGCTCACAGTCTTAATCCCCATTTTACAGATGAGGAAACTGAGGCACAGAGACGTTAAGTGACTTGCCCAAAATCACACAACTGACAAGTTGTGGAGGCAGGATCAGAACCCATGACCTTTGACTCCCAAGCCCGTGTTCTTGCCACTAGGCTATGCTGCTTCTGTAAATAAATAAATAATCAGTGGCTAGAGCATGGGCCTTGGTGTCAGGGAGACCTGGATTCTAATCATGGCTCCGCCATTTCTCTGCTTTGTCACCTTGGGCAGATCACTTAACTTCTCTATGCCTCAGTTCCCTTATCTTTAAAATGGAGATTAAGACTGTGAGCCCCACGTGGGACCTGGACTGTGTCCGACCTGATTGACTTGTGTCTAGCACTTAGTACAGTGCCTGGCACGTAGTAAGCGCTTAACAAATACCATAAAAATACAGCAGACACTCAGCGCTTAGAACAGTGCTTTGCACATAGTAAGAGCTTAATAAATGCCATTGTTATTATTATTATTATTATTATTATAAAAATACGGGTGTGTACGTGAGTGCTGTGGAGATGAGGGAGGGGTGAATAAAAGGTGCGAAACCAAGTGTAAAGGCAACGCAGAAGGGAGTAGGAGCAGAGGAAATGAGGGCTTAGTCGGAGAAGGCCTCTCGGAGGAGATGTACGTTTAATAATGAGGCTTTGAAGGTGAGGAGAGTGTTCATCTGTCGGTTAGGAAGAGAGAGGGTGTTCCTGGACAGAGGCAGCACGTGGACCAGAGATCGGCGGCGAGATAGATGAGATCTAGGTACAATGAGTAGTTTAGCATTAGAGGAGCAAGGGCTGGGTTATAGTGGTATAGCAATTTGGTAAGGTAGAAGGGGGCAAAGTAATTAAGTGCTTTAAAGCCAATGATAAGGAAGTTCTGTTTCTTCTCTTTCCATCCCCCCCACCCCGCTGCATCACCAAAATGGGCATCATCCTCGTTTTCATTTATGGAGAGAGAGTATGCCTCTGTATGCCTGGTAGTCAACTTTTGTGATGTTGAGGGGGCGGGAAGGATCGGGTATTGGGGGGTTAGGGCTTAGATTTAGGTTAGGGAGCGGGGCTACCTTAGCACCCCTGTTTCACTTTCTGTCCCCCTTCCTCTCCCAAGTGCATGCAAAAAACTCTTTTCCAGCCTTCACCGCGTAAGCCGGCTCCGCTTCCATCAGACCTAAAGAAAAACCAAAGCCAGTGTTAACCAACTTAAACGACGACCTTGACCCAGGGGACCGGGGCGGAAAGAGAGGGAGAGAGGCGGCTACCGCCCACTAGGTTTGGATGTGAGCCCACTGTTGGGTAGGGACTGTCTCTATATGTTGCCAATTTGTACTTCCCAAGCGCTTAGTACAGTGCTCTGCACATAGTAAGCGCTCAATAAATACGATTGATGATGATGAGGATGATGAGTCTGCTGTCACTCATGGAAAGGCCAACAGCGGCCCTCGGGTCAGCAAGAGAGGGAAGGGGCCGGTCCTCCGGACGAGATTTGTTCACTGCATTTTTACCCGCACGCTTAAAGCATCTAAGATCCATCTTTCTGGCCCCCCGCACGTACCCGCCCAGGGAAACATGCAGAGAAAGTCAGCCGCAAGCCTGCACTGACAGGGCCAGGAGGCAGGAGGATGCAGGCGCAATTCAGACGGGCGAGAGACCCTCGGAAAAGCAAGTGGTCGCGCCTGCAGCATCGCACTTTTGCGCACAACCCAACCGGTCCGCGTCTGGTCTTGCGGATCGGCAGCCCGAACCGTCTCCAGAAATGCGCGCCACGGTCCCGCCTCCACATCTGCACAGATGTTCGACTTGTCAGAGCCCCGCCGATCAAAAGGACACAGTCGCGCTGGACTGGCAGCGGCCTAGGCTCTCTCCGTCTGCAGCAGAGGGGAGAGGGAAGCGGGGGGGGGGGGGGGGGGGGAGGGAGGGGAGGGGACCGCGGCGGACTAATGATGAAAAAGTCTTCCCCACCCCAGCTCCTTAATTAAATGCATGGAAAGAACCGAGACAGGGACATCTGGTTTCAATCTGCAACCCTTTGATGGCATCAAATGTTCTTTTCCCAGATCAGGGGGCTGGAAGTTCTGGGTTAACTGTGGCAGCTTGGAGCCCAGACTCCTGCCCTTTTAACACACACTCACACACACACACACACACACACACCCTGCTCTCTTCTATCGAGCCCCTCACCTCCCCCCCTCCGCCCCCCAAAATCCCCAAAACAAAAAACACCTCAGCAACAACAGTAAAGTCTAGCAACCCAAGTGGTGAGGGCGTAGCCTGGGTGTGTGCGTGTTTTTTTTTTTAGGAACATAAAACGCCACAAATAAGCACTTAATATTTTACCCGCTCGCCCTACAGTAATTCATTTCTAATGAGACTATTAAAACCGTTACCAAATTCCAGCAGGTCATGAAAAATCCGCTCGGCACCTCTCTCTCCGTCCTGTCTCCCCGTTTAAGGCTCCGCGGGGCGGATGACAAAAGTGTGGTGTGTGTAGTTAGATGGAGATGCTTTCCCCCCACCCTTTCTCCCACCAGAAATCGGAAGGGAGCAGGGGATTTCACCGACCCCTCTCCCTTCCTCTCTAAACAGCGGGTTCCCCAGAGAGCCCTTCACCCGAAGACATAGAGAACCCCTCCTTTTTGTCGATGGTGGAGGTGGGTGGGGGGAGCACCCTAATTCCAAGGTGGGAAGGGGGAGGGAGGTGTTGGAGATTCCTTTCTTATCGACTCCTTTGGAGAAGAAGAGTTCAATTGTTGGTTTGAGATTCGGATGCCTCTATGGGAGCGAGAGAGTAACTTTCTCTCAGACACTTTTAAAGGTGTTTCTCTTTAACGCGGATCTTCCTGGAGTCCCCCGCCGGAAGGCGTGGACGAGACTTGAATTATTTATTGTTTAGTTGAGTATTTAATAAGTCGTCGATAGGGAGCCAAAGTGTCTTTCTTCCTTCCTTTCCTTCCTTCCTTCTTTCTCTCTTTCTTTCTTTTCCTTTCTTTGCTTTTCTTAGATTTTCTTTTCTTCTCTCCCTCCGAGGAAACGGTAAAAGAAAGAAGGGAAAATGCGATTGCAAGGACTGTGGAGCTTTTCCAAGAAGTTTTCCCGCAGCTGTTATCAAAACATGCAAATGAGATTTTCTAACAGGATCTTAAACAAATCAAGAGGAGTTAATGCCGAAGCAAAATAATCAGCCCGTTTGAAGTGCCCGGGTTTCAGTTTGTCTTTTCTCCCCGTGATACTATTGCAGGGGAATGATAATTAGATCTTTACTTTACGAAATCCGAAGGGGCTCTCCGGCTCGCTCGCTAGCTCCCCCCGCCCCCTCTCACCCCCGCCTCTCGCCCCCTCCCCTCTCACTCAGATGTTGGCAAAGGGGGTTTTCTTAATCAGACTGTTTTTCTGGTCCGGGGGAAAGGAGGAAGAGGGAGATTGTGATGGAGAAAGGGGGTCTGTAAAACGTCAGAAACAGCACAAAGGCTTTGCCACGTAATTACAGCCTCCTATTAAGTCGAGATCTGCCCTCCCCGAGGTCTCCAATTTTCAAGTATTCCCTACAAAGCCTCCTCTGCATGCCAGTCTGTGGCTTTTGAAGTGCCAGAGAGCTTCTTGATCCAACTGAGAAGGGGAAAGGAGCTCCACAAGAAGAGGGGGGAGAGACAGAGACAGAGAAAGAGAGAAGGGAAAGCGAACCCCCTCCCACCACCCTTTCTTGGACTCTGAAACCTTTCCTTTTTTAAAAAAAATCCTTTACGAAGAGTAAAGTGAGAATCCTGCTCTCCAATACATCTGCAAGACATCATCCTCCCTCCTGAAACCCTAGCACTCCTGAGAATCAACAGGAGTGCAGAAAGGGGGGAACACGTTTTCTTGAAGATGTTTTAAAGCTGGAACAAGCCTTCTTCTGTCGGTGCTTAAACTCTTGCCTGGGAATAACTTCTTAAAGTAAAAAAAACCTTTGATTTTCTCCCCCTTCTTCTCGCTCTTCTTCTGTTTGCGTAAATTCTCCCCGCTCCCTTCCCCCGCTCCTCCTGACTCTCCCCTCCCTTTCTTTCTAACATCCTCATCATTACCGTCCTTATTACTACTTGTATTATTTGCAGCGTAGCGTGGCGGGAAGCTTTCGGAGCGCTGGCAGGGCTCTTTTCCTCTCGACTCGAGCGCGGGGTCCATTCCGTTTGGGGCGCGTGGATTATCCGTCCGGAGTCCGCCGGGCTCGGCTGAAGGGGAAGTAGCGGAGACCTGTCGCGACCGTCGGTGGAGAAGGTTCCGACTGTCTTCTCCCCCGTCCTGCCTTCTGAGCGCTGCGGGGCCGAGGCCGCCTGTCCGTCTGTCGGTCGGTCGGTCGGTCCTTCTCTGCCCCTCGGTCGCTCGCTCTCTCCTCGGCCCCCATCCATCCTCCCATCTATCCAACCATCCATCCCCCCACCCATCCACCCATCCATCCACCCACCCAGCCATCCATCCATCCATTCACCCATCCATCCATCCATCCATCCACCCACCCACCCACCCACCCATCCATCCATCCATCCATCCACCCATCCATCCACCCATCCACCCATCCATCCACCCACCCATCCATCCACCCATCCATCCACCCACCCACCCATCCATCCATCCATCCATCCATCCATCCATCCATCCATCCATCAATCCATCCATCCATCCATCCATCCACCCATCCATCCACCCACCCATCCACCCATCCATCCACACATCCATCCATCCACCCACCCACCCATCCATCCACCCACCCATCCACCCACCCATCCATCCATCCATCCATCACCTCCTCTTCCTCCCCTCGCCCCCTCAGCGTTTAGTGGCACCCCGAGCCGGGCCGGGGGAAGGCGGGCGGCGAGCATGGCCTCCAGCTACGGCCACGTCCTGGACCGGCAGGCCGCCCTGGCCGGCCGCTTGGACAGCCCCGGGAACCTGGACACCCTGCAAGCCAAGAAGAACTTCTCGGTCAGCCACCTGCTGGATCTGGAGGAGGCGGGGGACATGGTGGCCGCCCAGGCGGACGAGAGCGTCGGCGAGGCCGGCCGGAGCTTGCTGGAGTCCCCGGGGCTGACCAGCGGCAGCGACACACCGCAGCAGGACAGTAAGTCCCGGGGAGTGGGGAGAGGCAGGGCAAAGGTGGGACGGTGAGGTGGACGTGGGGGAGGAAAGCTCAGCAACCGGGGAGCGGGCTGACCCCCCGACTAAAAAGATCCCCCTCCTCAGAGCCTCCGGGCCGGCCGCTAGGACCAGGGACCCCCGCCGGACCCTCCCGTGCATCTCAGAGGGCTTCCCGGAGGACAGCGTCCTAAACTGCTAATCCCGGCTTCTCCATTTATCCGCTGTGTAGCCTAGGGAGAGCCACTTCCCTCCTCCCGGCCTCAGTTCCCTCGTCTGTAAAATGGGGATTGAGACTGCGAGCCCCACGTGGGACAGGGACTGTGTCAACTCGATTTGCTTGGATCCGCCTCAGCGCTTAGTACGGTGCCTGACACATAGCAGGAGCTTAACAAATACCGGCTTATTTTTATTAACTCCCTGAGTGCGGTCTCTTAGACTGTGAAGTCCTGGAGGGCAGGGATGAGTAGTCTTCTCACTCGGTACTGCAGTTACAGTGATAATAATTTTGGTACTTGTTCGGCGCTCACTATGTGCCAAGCACTGTTTAAGCGCTGGAGTGGGTACAAGTTAATCGGGTTGGACACAGTCCCTTCCCCATATGGGGCTCACACTCTTAATCCCCATTTTCCAGATGTGGGAACTGAGCCCCAGAGAAGTGAAATGACTTCATCATCATCAATCGTATTTATTGAGCGCTTACTATGTGCAGAGCACTGTACCAAGCGCTTGGGAAGTACAAATTGGCAACACATAGAGACAGTCCCTACCCAACAGTGGGTTCACAGTCTAAAATGACTTGCCCAAGGGCAGACGGCAGACACGTGGAGGAACCGGGATTAGAAGCCAGGTCCTTCTGACTCCCAAGCCCGGGGTCTTTCCACTAGGCCATGCTGCTTTTCTACGATCCTATACTCCTAGTACAATGTTCGGGCCCTCATAAACACTACTGGTCGATTGATGATTGATGGATTAATTGGTTAATGGAGGGCACGGAGAAGCTCTGCCAGGCGCGGGTTGGAGGAACGATTCCTCAGGGGATGAGGAAGCAGAGAGAGAGGGAGAGGGTCCCTGCTGGGGGGCAGAGCTGGACCCCAAGGGCCCCAAAAGGCTGCCTCTGGTAGTCTCCTGATAGCCCGGGGTTGGGGTGGGAGCTGGAGTGTGGGATCCCCGACTTTGTGGGGCTACGCTTGGGCGCCGGCCGGGTGTGAAGCCCAGTGCCCGGAAACCTCGGGAGGACAGGGAACATCAGTGCAGTGCAGCAGCGAAATCCGAGTCTCTCTGCGGCCGGGGAATAATAATGATGGTATTTGTTAAGCGTTTACTATGTGCCAAGCGCTGTTCTAAGCGCTGAGGACAAAAACACACACCACACACACACGCACTCCCCGCACCCCCGGCAGAAGGACCAGATTCAGGCCAACAAGCGCGTCCTTATTGAGCACCCGTGAGCACTAGGCCCGCCCGGAGCCTTTCTGTCGGGAATAGGCCGCTCAACTCCGGATTTTTGCCCCGAAGGCGTCTCACCCCTCTTTAACACCATCCAGCCGAACCCTTTCCAGGGAACCGGGGGCCGCGGGGACCTGCAGGTGGGACCAGACCGGTGGGAAGACTCTGTCCTGGAGCGGGATGAATCGATCCTCTCTGGGCATCCCGGGAAAGGGAGAGAGTGGGACGCTTTGGGTTTGTGTCCAAGGCGGGGAACGAAAAATGGTCAGGTTATAAACGCTGGACTGGGCTCGACCGTACTCACCCAAGCGCTTGGTGCAGTGCTGTGCACGTAGCAGGCGCTCTGTCAATACTCTGGACTGATCAAAAAGTGCTGTGGACGACTGTCTCCCCCTTTTAGACTGTGAGCCCACTGTTGGGTAGGGACTGTCTCTATATGTTGCCAATTTGTACTTCCCAAGCGCTTAGTACAGTGCTCTGCACATAGTAAGCGCTCAATAAATACGATTGACGATGATGATGATGATGATGACTGATCCGGTGTGACAGCCCTGAGACCTCGACGGGCCCCGATCGGTGGAGACCCCAGAAGTGTGGCGAGATGAAGAGGGGGACCAGGGGGGAGAGAGGGAGAGTCTGCCCTCGTGGCAGTGGACAAGTTGGAGGAGAGCTGGTAGTGTGGGTGCAGGGTTGGGGGGTTCTCTTTCCCTCCTTTTCATCCATTCAATCGTCTTTATTGAGCGCTTACTGTGTGCAGAGCACTGTACTAAGCGCTTGGGAAGTACAAGTTGGCAACATATAGAGACCCACCGAGGTCGTTCCCTGCAGGGAGATCCCGGAGCCGACTAGGAATAATAATAATAATAATAATTGTGGTATTTTTAAAGCGCTTACTGTGTGCCAGGCACTGTACTAAGCGCTGGGATGGATCCAAGCATATCGAGTTGACACGGTCTCCTGTCCCACGTGGGGCTCACAGTCTCAATCCCCATTTTACAGATGAGGTCACTGAGGCCCGGAGAAGTTAAGTGACTTGCCCGAGGTCATACAGCAGACAAGTGGTGGAGAGGGATTAGAACTGTGCTCTATCCATTAGGCTTTTGGAGGGCTCGGCGGGGTCGAGGTGGCTGCAGTGCGGCGAGGGAAGCTCATCGCGGGTAACACGCCATTTGAACCCAATATAGAACAGTGCTTCGCACATAGTAAGCGCTTAACAAATGTCATTCATTATTATATACGGCGCCCAGAATGCTAAGTGCTATCGCCGCTCTGGTCACTACTGTCAGCGCCCCGGGAGGGCAGGCCGCAGGCTGGAGCCCGGGATGTGCCAGGCATGCCATGGCTTCCCCGGGCATGAGAGACGGGGGTTGGCAGGGGACTGACTACGGTCTCAACCCTCCCCAACATCTCCGCTACGAAGAAGGGGGAGGAAGGGGAAGGAAAGGGGAGGAAGGCCGCCGCGGGTCCGAAGCCGGGCAGGACAGGACAGAATAGGTCAGGACATGACAAGCCCCATCCTGAATAACTTCCACCGTTTTCCAAGCCGCATAGCCTGCGCAGTGGGCGAGGATAATAATTAATACTAATAGTATTTGGTAAGCGCTTGCTTTGTGCCAGGCGCTGTATTAAGCGCTGGGATGGATACAAGCAAATCGAGGTGGACGCAGCCTCTGTCCCGTGTGGGGCTCACAGTCTCAATCCCCATTTTACAGATGAGGTAACTGAGGCATAGAGAAGTGAAGTAATTTAGTCACGGTCACCCGGCGGACAAGTCACGGAGGCGGGATTAGAACCCGTGACTTTCTGAGTCCCAGGCCTGGGCTCTAACCACTATGCAATGCTGCTTCTCATGCCACGAAGTATGCCCGGTGGTCTGCCCTAGGCAGGGCGGCCAGGCCAGCAGAGAGAACCCAGCTCTGGAGGTGGGGGCCAGGGTGGGTGGGGTGGGGTGGGGGAATCTCCCTAGCTCAGGGGACCCCCGTCTGCAGGTTTATCCCACTCCAAAAGGCCGCAGCTGAGAACCGACCAACTTGGTCTTCGGCCCTGGCATCTTAACCCCGGTGCATGCATTGCCCGGACAAACTCCATGAGAGAGAGAGAGAGAGAGAGAGAGAGAGAGAGAGAGAGAGAGAGAGAGAGAGAGAGAGAGTGTGTGTGTGTGTGTGTGTGGTGGGGGGACCGGTTGTACACCGACACCCTCGGGGGAAGGTTTGGTTGGGAGAGTACAATATACTATAACCGACACATTCCCGGCCCACGACGCGCTTAGTCCAGCGGCAGGAATTGGCCTGTGAATTCCCGATCCACAGAAGCAGCGTGGCTCAGTGGAAAGAGCCCGGGCTTGGGAGTCACAGGTCATGGGTTCAAATCCCGGCTCCACCGCTCGTCAGCTCTGTGACTTAAGTGGCGAGTCACTTAACTTCGCTGTGCCTCAGTTCCCTCATCTGTAAAATGGGGATAAAGACTGTGAGCTCCACGTGGGACAACCTGATTACCTTGTATCTACCCCAGCCCTTAGACCAGTGCTTGGCACATAGTAAGCTCTTACCAAATACCAACGTTATTATTATTATTATTATTATTATTATTATTATTATTATTATTATGTGCATGGACATCCCAGGGTGCGCTCACACTCATACGCACCCACGTAGAGTATAGGCGCCTTGTGAACGCGATGGGCATCTCTCCCGGGCATAATTCCTCCAGAAAAGGGGGACCAGAATCGTCTTCAACCTCCTGCCCGCTCCGGGCATCTTTCTGGCGGGTTGCGAGTTCCAGAAAGGCCCAGGCAGCCGGCCGACCCGCTGGCAGCACTCGGGGCCTGCAGCGCTCGGGGTTTGGGGTGGGTGAGACTTCTCCAAGTCTTTCCTCGGGCCCTTCCAGGTGGGACTCGAGGAGCTCGGGGGGGACCCGATTCTAGACCCTGGCGATGGAGGGGGGTCAAAGGCTCCGAGAATTGGCAGAAGAGGAGGGTGGCTCGGAGGCTCAAAGCAAACTCCTCGACAGACCCTGTCGCGGGGGGCCGGCTGGTTTTCAGGGCTTGTGAGTGAAGCACACAAATGTACACGTACACACACACGCACACAGGGTGGCTTCCGTGAGCGACCAGTGCAGTCTGTGTGGTTTTTTTCCCCCATTTTGCCTTCCTCTAGTGGCCCCGGGACAAGCGGCTGGTAGCTTCCCGGGGCTGGTGTGGAGAATCATTTTTCCCGTGGAGACCCGTTTATTTTTGGTCCGACCCGGGTAGATAACTCGGACCAAAGTCCGGGGAGAAAATGACAGGGGATCGGAAGTCCCCCAGGGCTCTGCCCAAAGCGCAAAGGCCCCAGCCTTCGATTCTACTTTATCCCGGCGACGGCCCGAGAGCGTGGGGTCACCCTTGGGCAAGTCACTTTACTTCTCTGTGCTTCAATTACCTCATCTGTAAAATGGGGATTAAGACTGTGAGCCCCATGTGGGACAACCTGATTACCTTGTATGATGATGATGGCATTTGTTAAGCGCTTACTATGTGTCAAGCACTGTACCTATCCCAGCGCTTAAAACAGTGCTTGGCACATAGTAAGCTCTTTAACAAATACCGCAAATTTATTATTATTATTATCCTTGTTCCGGCCTCGGGAAAACGAAGAGGATGGGGAGCTTTGAGATCCAGCTTTAAGGGACACTGCGCGTTCCTGTCAGCAGGCCTGTGTCCGACCTTGGAGGGGGGCGTCAGAAACCTGGGTCCCCCCTTTTCTGAGGGTCTCAGGTCTCTTCTCAGGCCTCGGGTGGGATCGGGCGAACTAAAATTTCCCGAGGACAGCGAATCTCGGCCATTAGGAAGACGCCTCGTTACAGACAGGGAACGTATCTGCTAATTCTGTTAAATCGTAGTCTCCCAAGCGCTTAGTACATAGCACGCGCTCAGTAAAAAGCAGTGATTGTTGGATGGGCCACTTCATCTTCCTTTTCCCCTGGAACTTTAAACTTTTCCTTCTCTTCCTCAATGCTCTCCATCTTTGGATTTGGCCTTCTACATCAGGACTCCGTCGCCCTCAGCCGGGATGCCCTGAATTCAAGGAGATCAGGGAGGAACCGGCATGGGGAAAGAGTGGGGTGTCGGCTCACATGTGAGGAATGGGGGGGGGGGGGGGGGCGGAGAGAGATTTAAACTCATAAAAATGTGCAGAGCTTCTCCTGAGAGGATGACGAATCCCGCTGTCAGTTCTTAATCTGAACTTCTGCAAAGCCTGTTGTTAAAACGGGGCTTGCCGTCCACCTTCCCCAAGACTAAATTAGTGAAAACAGATTGTCCTAATAAGACCTTTTGTTGGAAACACATGTAGCCATAAAAAGGTAGATGGAAAGTCAATTAGACACACACACATACACGCCTGCAACACACCCCTCTCCCAATCACACCCACTTACACGCAATCGCCCTCTCACACATACACAATCACCGACGCAATTATGCCCCCAATCGCTCTCATGCAATCACACGCACTTAAAATCATAACCACACTGTGATAAATGGGGGTCCGGCATTTCTCCAGTTTCGGGAGATAAATCTAACTTTGAAAACCAAGGTAGTTTCTCCCCTTCCTTAATCGTAATCATCAATGGCATTTATCGAGGGCGTTCTATGTGCAGAGCACTGTACTAAGCACTTGGGAGAGTACACTACGTCAGGGTTGGCAGACACGTTCCCTGTCCATGACAAGTATCTGCCGCTGTCCCCTTCAGGCCAAGTCAGAGGGATCATTCATTCATTCAATTGTATTTATTGAGCGCTTACTGAGTGCAGAGCACTATACTAAGAGCTTGGAAAGTACAATACAGCAGTAGAGAGAGACAATCCCTGCACACAACGGGTTTACAGTCTAGAGAAGCGGGGTTGACACAGCCCCAAGCCCCAAATTCCCCCCCCCCTTCTCCCTTCCCCCATCCCCCTGCTGCAGGTGTACTGGGATTTTACTTTCCACGTTATTCCCGGGAAAGACGTGCTAAGGCCTTGGCCTGGGGAAAGCCCCCCACCCATCTTTCCTCCTCCGACCGCCGAGGCAGGATGAGGTTGGGGGGCGGGGGGTGGGATCCTGTATGTTAACGGGTTAAGGCGTTAAAGAGATCAAACCGCGTCCCTCTTGGTGTGTATAGGGGGGATCTTCGGCGGTTCAGCCCTATTTGGGAGACCCCCCCTGGGGAAAGGAGCCAGTCCTGCTCTATTATAGCGCTTGGTACGTAGTAAGCGCTTAACAAATACCATCATTATTATAGGCCCCCTCCTAGGGACTAGGCCTTGCCAGCTGTCCACCCCTTCCCCTCTTTCTTCCAGGCCCGCAGGGGTCTCGGGGTCCACCTCTGGGGATCTCATCATTCATTCATTCAATCGTATTTATTGAGCGCTTACTGTGTGCAGAGCACTGTACTAAGAGTTTAGGAAATACCATACAGAAATAAAGAGAGACAATCCCTGCCCACAAGGGGCTCACAGTCTAGAGAGAGGGAGGAGGACACCAGTACAAGTAAACAGGCACCAGTATAGAAAAATAGAAGTGAAGAAGTATACATAGAGACATAAGTGATGTGGGGCGGGGAGAGGGGGAAGAGCAAAGGAAGAGAGTCATGGTGGCGCGGAAGGGGATGGGGAGCTGAGGGAAAGCGGGGCTCAGTCCGGGAAGGCCGCTCGGAGGAGGTGCGCCTTCAGTAGGGCTTTGAAGGAGGGAAGAGTGATGGTTTGGCGGATTTGAGGAGGGAGGGGATTCCAGGCCGGAGGTAGGACGTGGGCCAGGGGACGACAGCGAGAATCCCAACGCAGGTGGGAGTGGGGGACGCCTTTCCCGGGTGACCGGCGACGAGGCAAAAGCCACCTAAATCCCAAATCCCGCAAATCCTGATCCCACCCAAAGCCCCTCCCGGGTCGGTCCGGGCCTCTCCACGGGGATCCGGAAAGGACCTGCTTCAGGGCGGCCACTCGGATCCAACGTGGGGGAAGGGGAAGAGACGGTATTATTGATTTCCAATTTTAAAATCATTTCGCTGAACACCGAGGGCGGGAACACCTCGAGAGAGCTCTCTGTGCCTGCAGAGTGTTTTGGAGAGAGGAGAGGTTCTCGGTGGGAGTTGACTGAGCGCCCGAGCGAATGTGCAAGGGTGTGCAATCGCGAATGTGCATGATAATAATAATAATAATATTAGTTAAGTGCTTAGTCTGTACCAAGCACTGTTCTAAGCGCTGGGGTAGATACAAGGTAATCAGGTTGTCCCACATGGGACTCACGGTCTTCATCCTCATTTTACAGATGAGGGAACCGAGGCACAGAAAAGTTAAGTGACTTGCCCAAGGTCACACAGCAGACAAGTGGAGGAGCCGGAATTAGAAGCCACGTCCTCTGACTCCCAAACCCGGGCTCTTTCCACTACGCCACGCTGCTTCTCTCTATGTATATGCGTGAGTGTGCATGTGTGTGCCTAGGAATTTGAGTCTGCGACGAATGTGTACGAACGCGTGAGAGGATGAGTGTGAACGGATGCGCCCGCGAAGTGTGCGAGTGTGTGTGAATGTGCACGCCAGTGAGGGTGTGCGTGTGAGTGTGTAATAATAATAATAATAATTGTGGCACTTCAATCATTCATTCAATCGTATTTATTGAGGGCTTACTGTATGCAGAGCACTGTACTAAGCGCTTGGGGAGGTTCTGTTCTCTGTCTCCCCCTTTTAGACTGTGAGCCCACTGTTGGGTAGGGACTGTCTCTATGTGTTGCCAATTTGTACTTCCCAAGCGCTTAGTACAGTGCTCTGCACATAGTAAGCGCTCAATAAATACGATTGATTGATTGATTGATTGATTGACAAATCGGCAACAGATAGAGACGGTTCCTACGTTTAGCGTTAAGCGTTTACCATATGCCAGGCATTGTACTAAACGCTGGGGTAGATTCAAGGTAATTGGGTTGGACACAGTCCCTGCTCCAAGTAGGGCTCACAGTATATATGTTAGTGTGTGTGCCTGGGATATGTGCGCGTCTGCGAGGGTGAGTGTGCGCGTGTAATAATAATAATAAGAAAAATGACATTTATTAAGCGCTTACTATGGGCCAAGCACTGTTCCAAGCGCGTGTGGCTATCGGGGGTGACGTGGAGACCCCCCGGCCCCGGAGGGAAAAATCCATCCCTCCAGGCTTGTGGCCTTTGGACAGAAGCCTCATCACACCTGCCATTCCCGGCCGTCGCTCCCCAAGGGAGGCAGAGGCGAGGAGGGGAGAACTCTTCTCCAGGAATGGCCTGGGAAGGGCGGGGGTGGAAGGTGCGGATTGCCAAAGGGCAGAGGGGTCGGGCCATCGGGTCCGTGGGCGATCGGGACAGATGGCCACGGGCCTCGCCACCGAGCCAGCGGGGTCAGGGATGTAAAGGGAGAGTTTCTAGAGCTCCCAGGACCAGCTCTCCCCCTCTTCTCCCCCTCTCCCCTTCCCCAGACAGAGCTTCGCCAACCCGTGCCCAGGCCTTCCCTGCCAGCAGCGCTCAACTAACGTTTCTGGGCTTTTCCCCCTGTCCCGGGCAGGCCTCTGGACGCCCTTTCGGGTCCCACTCCCATTTAGGAAATTGCCAGGAGGTGTGAGTTTGCATGAAGTGAATGTGAGAACGTGCGATTGTGTGCGGCTGTGAAATTGGGTGTCTATGGCTGGGATTGTAATAATAATAATTGTGGTATTTGTTAAGCGCTTACGGTGTGCCAGGCCCTGTACTAAGCTCTGGGGTAGACACAAGCAAATCAGGTTGGACACAGTCCCTGTCCCTCATGTAGCTCACAATCTCAATCCCCATTTTCCAGATGAAGGAACCGAGGCCCAGAGAAGTGAAATGGCTTGACCAAGGTCACACAGCAGACAAGTGGCGGAGCCGGGATTAGAACCCATGTCCCCTAACTCCCAAGCCCGGGCTTTTTCCACTAAGCCACGCCGCTTCTCAACGAAATTGCCAGGGGGTGTGAGTGCATGGAGTGAGTGTTGTGAGACGGGGGGTGTGGGTGCGATACTGTGGGGGTCTACGGAGCTGCCCGGAGGGGCTGGGCCCTTCCCAACAGGGGACGAGGAGGCGTCCGGCAAAACGATTGTCTCTCTTTATTGCCGAATTGTACTTTCATCATCATCATCAACATCATCCATCGTATTTATTGAGCGCTTACTGTGTGCAGAGCACTGTACTAAGCGCTAGGGAAGTCCAAGTTGGCAACATATAGAGACAGTCCCTACCCAACAGTGGGCTCACAGTCTAAAAGAGGGAGACAGAGAACAAAACCAAACATACTAACAAAATAAAATAAATAGAATAGATATGTACAAGTAAAATAAATAGAGTAACACACATGTACAAACATATATACAGATATACAGGTGCTGTGGGGAAGGGAAGGAGGTAAGATGGGGGGGGTGGAGAGGGGGACGAGGGGGAGAGGAAGGAAGGGGCTCAGACTGGGAAGGCCTCCACTTTCCAAGTGCTTAGTCCAGTGCTCTGCATACAGTAAGCGCTCAATCAATACGACTTATTGAATGAAAGAAAGAACAACGCGGGGCTGCGGAGTCAGAAAAATAAGATCGTGGACCACTGCGGGGGGTGGGGGGGGGAAATGATATGGGATGAAAAGGCGACCGTCATCAGCCTCCCCGCCATCCTCGCTAGGGTCCTGGCCATCATCAGGGGTCCGGGCAGACAGACAGACAGACTAACAAGAGGGACAGACGGACGAGAGGAGAGAGAGACAGAGACAGAGACAGAGAGAGACAGAGAGACAGAGAGAGACACAGAGAGAGAGACCGACAGACGGACAGACAGGCCAAGTTGCTCCCGCGGGCCGGACTCCCGGGGGAGAAAGGGGAAGGGGAGGGAAGGGGAGAGAGAAAGTGAAGACCTTTTAGCTTTATCCAAAACAGAATTCCTCTTCTTCCCTCCCAAACCCTCTCCTCCACCTAACTTTCTTATCATTGTTGACAACAGTTCTATTGCTCTCTCCCAAGCGCTTAGTACAGTGCTTTCCACACAGCAAGCGCTCAATAAATACAATTAATAATAATAATAAAAAATAACGGCACCATCCTCACAGCCAGGCTGGAGCAGTCCCCGTTCCCAGGCAGACACTTAATAATAATAATAATAATAATAATGGTATTTGTTAAGCGCTTACTATGTGCGAAGCACATAGTTCTAAGCGCTGGGGTAGATGCAAGGTAATCAGGCTGTCCCACGTGGGGATCACAGTTTTAATCCCCATTTTACAGATGAGGTAACGGAGGCACAGAGAAGTGAAGCGGCTTACCCAAGGTCACACAGCAGACGAGTGGCGGAGCAGGAATTAGAACCCACGACCTCTGACTCCCAAGCCGGGGCTCTTTCCACTCAGCCACGCTGCTTGTCTGAATAGTTTGGGGGGTAGTTATTCTCCCAGCTCCAGCGTTTCCCAAACAGGCACATTTGAATCCACACACCCATCCTTGGGTTTAAACCAGCTTCATTCGTGAAGCCGCGACTCGGCGGAGATTGTTAACGAAAGCTCGGAAACTGGACACGCACAACCGCGGGTCGCCAACACAACTGTACACACAACTGCACACAACCGTCTCGCGCACCGCACAGTCACGATAGTCACGCACTCATTTTTTTTTACAGTGTGCAATTATACCCCACCCCCGCACCCAAACGCACACACTCCCCCCAACACGAGAACCCGCGTCTCCTCGGCTTCAGCCCGTGGAAGGAGACGTCCACAGCTATTTCTAGCTCATTTCCACAAATAAATAACGATAAATCCGCCCCGTGCGCACGTGGATTTCGCTAACTACCAGGGCTCCTCGGAGTTGAGGCCTGCACTGTCCCGTACAGAATCAGCCCCTTCCCCCCAAAAGATCGGAACTTTCCCTTGTGGCGTTTTCCTCTTCCTCTTAATCAGTCAATCAATCAATCAATCGTATTTATTGAGCGCTTACTGTGTGCAGAGCACTGGACTAAGCGCTTGGGAAGTTGGCAACTTATAGAGACAGTCCCTACCCAACAGTGGGCTCACAGTCTAGAAGGGGGAGACAGACAACAAAACAAAACATATTAACAAAATAAAGTAAATAGGCGTCTGGGGGTCCAGGGGCAGGTTGCTCGAGGGGATGTGGACCCCAAGAGGGACAGAAAGAGGGTCTGAAGGGGGCTCAACCCTGCTCCCAGCCGACCTTTTAGCTTTGTCCAAAACAGAATTCCTCTTCTTCCCTCCCAAACCCTCTCCTCCACTCCCAAACCTTCTCCTCCACCTAACTTTCTTATCATTGTTGACAACAGTTCTATTGTTCTCTCCCAAGCGCTTAGTACAGTGCTTTCCACACAGCAAGCGCTCAATAAATGCAATTAATAATAATAAAAATAACGACACCATCCTCACAGCCAGGCTGGAGCAAACCCCGTTCCCTGGCAGGGATTCTTTGGGGTGGTTATGAGGGGGAGGGGGATCGTGGGGGCAAAGTTAACGGGGAAAAGGTAACTTTTGTGAAATGAGTAACACCGAGCTCTCGAATTTTCCACAGATTTGTAGAGAAGGGACTTTGGTTGAACCACTGACTAGGAATGCAACTGAAACTTTTTAATAATTATGGTATTTGTTAACCGCTTACAATAGGCTGTTCTAAACCCTGGGGTAGAAAAAAGGTGATCAGGTTGTTCCACTTGGGGCTCCCAGTCTTAATCTCCACTTTACAGATGCGGTAACAGGCACAGAGAAGTTAAGCGGCTTGTCTAAGGTCACACAGCGACAAGTGGAGGAGCCAGAATTAGAACCCACGTCCTCTGACTCCCGAGCCCGTGCTCTTTCCACTATGCCACGCTGTTTCTCTATTGTGCTGTTGTGTTAACAATCTTTTATTACTATCTATTGACTTCTATAAAAGTGTGAGGTAGACTGAATAAAAGTAAGTAATATTGAGAGTGAAATTGCTCCAGACTCTGAGCTCGTATTGTACTCTCCCAAGCGCTTAGTACAGTGCTTTGCACACAGTAAGCACTTAATAAATACGACTGGATGAATAAATGAATGAATTAAGGAGCCTGGGGCTACTTGCCCTGGCCCCTCCACTCCGGGCCTCCGGAGGACTGGCTTCTGGATCCTGAATTGTCCTAACCCTGCCAACGGGGGAATCCCTGTCAAAAGGGGGCTTCGGGTCTCCCAAAACGGGCTACCCAATCCCGGACAGCAGAGAGCAGGGAGCAGGGAATCGGCTTTCCGGCAAACTCTTCCTAGACAATAGATCTAGTCACCCCGGCTCCATCCCCCCGACCCCTTCAGCATCCACAACACTTTCCCTACTCCCCTCCTGCACTCAAATCTGAGTTCTGACAGATTGGGTCTAGCCAGTTAATCTGCTTCATTATAGCTCAGTTTTAGCTGAACCACCTCTGGGGCCTTGGGACCCAATTTGCTGAAAAAGGAAGTTGGGATTTGCGAAGCAGAGGGTAAACTGCACCCTAGGATTTTGGTGCCTCCAAACCAGCATCATAAGAAAGTCCCTGTCCCCGCCATTTGTCAATAATGTGTGCGTCTCTTCACCCACCCCATAAACCCCTTGCTTTGAGAGCTGGGCTTGTTCTTTTCCTTCTGTGGTACACACCCAAGTAATTAGCACAGGACTCTGCTCTCAGTAGACACACAATAAACTCTATGATGATGACAATTTTATCAGTGGACTCCAACTGGGCCAGGCCGGATGGCACCATGGGTCGCAAACAATCTCCCTTTTCCCTTGTCTTTCCTGTGGGTGCCCCTTCTTGCCTCTTGCCCTCAGTGCCTTGGAATTGGGGAAGGGGATGCCAGAATTGTGACTCCATGGTTGCCTGCCTATGGCACTGCCACCCTTATCTGCTCTCTGTCTAGCCCAAACACAGACCCATTGTAGAATGCAAAATCTCTGGACTTTCACAGAGCTTGGAAAGTGCTGGGAATACCTCTCTAGTTCCTGTCTGCTGCCTGCCTTCCTATCCCATCTTCATTGATGTTCTCACTCTTTAGCCTACTCTTCTGCCTCTTCTTCCTCACTCAAGTCTTCTCCCTACCCTCGCGCCCCCACCCTCTCTCCCTTTATAAACTGTGTTGGAAACTTCAGAGGGGTTGGAAGAGGCCCTTGGCTTCCTCCGCTCTCTCAGAGTGTTGGCTTTTCTTTATGCCTTTTACCTCCTTCAGATTAAGGTACAGGGCATGGAGAAAGACCACTGTTTCAGAGGAAGCAAATTCTATAACTTCATTAATCTTTCCCAAAGCTTGAGAAAAATTTAAACGACCGCAGATGGAGATTATCGTGATTTGGGATTCTTTTATACCATCGAGGTTAAAATAATTGGGCTAAAGAGTTCAAGGCAAGGGAATGCGACTAAGGCTTCGCTATACTTTCCCAAGTCTTCGATGTAGTGCATTTAGTGGTTGTTCTATTAACACTAAGACAACTGCTCCAACAGCCAACTTTCCTTGTGCAGAAACGAATGGCTCTGACTCCTTTATACTCTCTACCATCAGTCGTGGGGGCTGGGGCGGGGGGGTGTCATTTTAAATAGATGAAAGGCTCAATGCTGAACCTGTGGTCCAGATTATTGTGTATTTAGGGTCACAGGTAACTGCAGGCTAATCAATCAATTAATGGTGTGTATTGAGTGCTTACTTTGTGCAGAGTACTGTTGGGGTGATCTCTGAGCCTAAATAAAATTTGTTTTGTATAATGTTTATTTTTCAATTTATTAGGGAGAGAGATACATTAGAGAGTGTTGAAAACTTCCAAGTTTTGGAGATTCGAGGGCCTCTATTCTCTGATTTTTCTCTTCATTTGCAGTTATTTAAGGTGAGTCCTAGATAAACTTTTGGAGAAACAAAGAAAAGGAGGAGGGATACAGCACTCACTTCTCTGTCCCCTTTGCAACAGAGGGAAAATGATCATTTCCCCTGAGTAGATACAGTGGACTGTCCGGGGAGGGAAGGAGTTGAAGTCCAACATTCTACTATTTAGGAAACTAGATCATTCCTGATACAGGTCATTCTCCTTTAATCTTAACAGATAATTCTAGAGGAAGAACCACTGCTGGTACAAGGTATCTCTAGCAATTTGCATTGGGCAATTTTTCAGGCTCCGATTCATCCGCCTTTGATGGCGACAGGGAGAACAGTAGCTTTAACGATACAAAGACAGTTAAAAAGGATGAGCTAGCTGTAACTTTAATCATTCCTCTGTCTCTACTTCAGCAAAATAAAAAAAACCAGCTCAGCATTTTGGGAGATAAAAAAAAAAAACCAACAGAATCAAAAAGCTCTGCCATTCCCCACATTGCCTTTTTCTAAGGAACAGAAAATAAGAACCACCCAGAGAGAGCTTTGTCTATAACCAGATGTGTTTTGCAGTAACTTTAATCCTCAAGATGGTTGGAAGACCACAGTCTGAATCCTCAACACATTTAAGAAATAAAACATAATTTAGTTCATTAATCAAGAGGCTGAAATCTGCAGTTTCGCTAGGCAGATTTCAAAGAGTTTCCCTCAGAGAAGAGAACTGGTATAATACTACTGCTATTTTGGATGCTGTGCTGTTGTTTTCCTCCTTCTGCCATGGGAGACAATCTTTGTAAGTTAAGCAGGGGATGGTTAAACTTTCTTAAGAGAAAGGGCCACTTTTTCCCCAAACACCCTTTAAAGCTCATTTCTCTTCACCATAAAATCCTTCTTGAGTGGAGCTGCCAACATCATCTCTGCTGGAGATGTGGCGCTTCCAGAGAACAGTGGTTGTTCTGAATGCCTAGGAAGAGCTGGGCCTGGGGCCTCATTCAAAAGCAGTATTACCTAAAGCACAGAGCATTGAACTGGATGTCTGGAGGCCCAAGACATTGTCCTGGACCTGCCTTATCATTTGATGAGCACAACACATGTTCTGCTGAAAGCTCACCTCCTCCAGGAGGCCTTCCCAGACAGAGCCCCCCTTTTCCTCTGTGTCTCCTTCCCTCCCCATCGCCTCTACTCCCTCCCTCTGCTCTACCCCCTCCCCACCCCACAGCACTTGTGTATATATGTACATATTTCTTATTCTATTTGTTTTATTAATGATGTATACAGATCTATAATCCTACTTAGTTACACTGATGACACTGATGCCTGTCCACTTGCTTTGTTTTGTTGTCTGTCTCCCCCCTTCTAGACTGTGAGCCCTTTGGGTAGGGATTGTCTCTGGTCCTGAATTGTACATTCCAAGCTCTTAGTACAGTGCTCAGCACAAAATGAGCACTCAGTAAATACGATTGAATGAATGACTGAATGATTTTGGACCATTTGCTTCCCCTCTTTATGCCCAGGGCCTTTCCTTTAAAGAGATGCTTGTAAATTCCCACAGGATGGTTGGAGTTTACAATCTAGATTTCCCCCTCTAGACCGTAAGCTGGGTGTATGCAGGGAACATGCCTATCAATTCTGTTATATCGTACTCTCCCAAGCGCTTAGTACAGTCCTCTGCACACAGTAAGCGCTCGATCAATTTGATTACGTGATTGATGCAACTCTCCTCCACTAGATTGAAAGCTCCTTGTGGGCAGGGATCATGTCCACCTTCTGAACTGCCTTCTCCCAAGTGCTTAATACAGTAAGCGCTCAATAAATACCACTGATTAATTGATTAATACTGTTGTGGTCAGGCCCCAACAATCGGGATTTCAATATGAGTATGTGGTTTAATCTTTTTAGCAGGAGACAGATAGTGTCACTCAGAAAGAAGAATATTTTTCTCCGTTGATACCTCTTTTTGTTTGGCATCTTCACATTTTTTTCCCTATGTTTAGGCAGCTTGGACTTGCCCCTACACTCATCCTGAGAACTAATTGAAGGGAGAGTGATTCTGGAGGCTAAGGGAGAAGTAGCTGAAAAAAATATAGAGGTTTGGAGTCCTTGTTCCGGCCTTTCAGAGTTTAATTACAGTTAGACTAAACTACACCTTACTGTCCTCAATTCTGCAGAACTTGTGGGAATAGCTAATAAAAAGGATTAGTAGCAGCAGCGATACTTATTAAGCATTCGCTTGGTTCAGTGCACTGTACTAGATGCTTTGGAAGTACAGAAAAAAAAAAAGTGACACGTTCCCTCCACCCAGGGAGTTGACACTCTAACAGGGGAGCAAACATAAAAATATTTACAACTCAAGTGGTCAAAATAAATAATTGAATCAACATGTACAGATGAATACAGGCTCTGTAAATGTAAAGGCTGAACACGGATTGTGGTCTGATATCGAGAGGGTTTGTGAATTCAACTATGAACTTCACACTTTCAAAGCATCTCCTCTGCCCTCCCCCCCACCCGGCCCCACCACCGCCAGCCTGTTCATACAGTCATCGCTGTTGTGCAGATGGAGAAATTGAGACAATTGACATTTAAGTGACTTGCCCAAGGCCACCCAGAGAGTCAGAAGCAGAGCCAGGAAAACAACTGAGAAGTTCTGGACTCTCAGTATTTAGCTTGACCTATAAAGCAACAGTCTCTTTAATACAGAACAGTAATGCGCTCCTTTTAGATTTCAAATTGTATAATACTGTTGCGTCTGGTACAAAGTTAGATGGGCATTGGGTAGGGCGGAAGGAATTTCAGGATTAGCGGGAATAAAACCAAAGTCTGCCTACTCTGCTCCCTCATCTTTAGGCTCCACCTCCTCACCCTGCCCCATTCTGATTATCCCTACTCACCCCACCCCCTCCTCAAATTGACTTTCAAACTCTGAAACACACAGCATACCATGGAAAGCTACATTACCTAGTCTTCTGGCCTTAAGGTGTCTAGGGGAAACTCACTCAAATTCATCCATTAATAGCCAAGTCCATTAAAGCCATTATTTTATAACCTCTCCTGGTAGACTGAAAGCTCCTGGAAGGCAGGGATTTTGCCTTCTTTTACATTCTCCCAAATGCCAAGCGTTACACCCCACACAGCATAGGGGCTCAACTTATTGACAGATTGGTCCATCATATTTTAAGGAAAAGAAGGTACCCAGTGATTAGAAAACTGATATCAGAACTTCCAGTTTCCACTCTTAGGTTGGCCAATCTCTTCCAGGTGACCTTGGGCCAGTCTTGTTTAATTTCCTTTGAACTTCAAAGTTTCCTAATGTCAGGCTACTGAGGGGCTGCAGATTCCTGCAGGCTTTTGTGTACGTTCACTGATAACGTGTAATTAAGCCCAAGTTAATCTTATCTAATAATGATGATAAAAATAATAATATTTGTTAAGCACTTACTATGTACTATCTGCACTAGGTGCTGGGCTAGATACAAGATAATCAGGTCTGACAGAGTTCCTGTCCCACATGGGGCTCAAAATATAAGTAGGAGAGAAAACAGATCTTGAATCTGCATTTTACAGATGAGGAAACTGAGGTTCAGAGAAGTTAAGTGACTTGCCCAAAGTCACACGCAGGTAAGGGGAAGAGGTGTGAGTAGAATCTCGGTCCTTTGACTCCTATGCTCATGTTTTTTTCACTAATGCATGCTGCTTCCCAGGCCCTTCAGTGTGAGACATTTGAACAGCCAAGTTGATATGTTAGTTCAAATTTCATTCAGTTGTATTTATTGATCCCTTACTGTGTGCAGAGCGCTGTACTAAGCGCTTGAGTGAGTGCTCTTTGGGAATCATGAATTTTAAGATCCAGACAACGACCTTACCCTTCCGGATTTCAGCTGGCTTGGGCCAATCACAGAGGAAGGAGACCCCAACAATCTAGTGTGGTTAAATCCGGGGGCTCTAGCTGGGGAAATGGCAGCACAAAAAGGTGAAGGGCTTACCGTAGAGTGGCATGTGGAACTGACTGTAGGTTAGCTAAGGCTAGAACCAGAGATCTCCTGTGGGCTGTCTGCCGGGGTCTCGAGACTCTTGAGTGGGTCATGGTGTCAATAAGTGCTCTGCGCACACTAAATGCGCAGTAAATACCATGAATGAATAAGGAGCTGGCTAAATTCTGCCCCCAAATGTCACTTAAATAACCTGGGAAACCTTATGAGAATGTGTTTGAGTGTGTGAGTGTGTGTGTGTTTTTGTATATGTGTGTAGTCACCTTATTCTGTTAAAATGCTCTCAGCTTTATCTCATACTTAGAAGGTCTCTAACTGGTCCCTTCAGTTATTTTATATTAGACCAGTGTTTTTCTAATGACAGACCAAGCTTTTTGATAGTTCACCCTGTTCCGGGGCATTCTCTTGGCTCATTGCCCTCCCCTCTCTGCTGAACACTTCTAGAATTTGAGTGAGCATCCAAGAAGTCTCAAGGCAAAGCATATTAAAGGAGGAAATAAAGAAATACGTTTAAAAGCAAGAGTAAAAGGGTATTAACAAACAGTGTCATCTATTCTGTTGGGATTTTTATGCTGATTAGATTCTAACATTTAATACATGTGGTTGGGACTGTCAGGAAAGTCCTTGATGGCCTTCAGATTGGACAAATATCTACGTTTACTGTCGGCCTTTTTAATTGCTCCTAGGGGGAAAAATAGTTTGTTGAAGGGCAATTGAAAGAGATCAAAGAGGAATCTGCCACTTTGATTATTTCCAGTATAGCTCGGCTTTCAAATTCATGCTATTATACTTGGGGAGTTTGGGATATTTCTTACACGAAGATTTGAGAACCTTTCTGGTGATCTAAAAGAGCTTAAAGATATTCCTTTTGGACATATTTTATGTAGCTTGGTTTGATTTTCTTTATACTCCACAGTCTGGGAAAATAACATTTCACTGGTCAGTTTCCTGATTTGTTTATGGTAAGTTTTGCCCCCTTTCAGGCACAGGGCCAAATAGTTTCAGTGCAGAAGGCCGCATTTAAAAAAAAATGAATGAATTGCGGGTGCAGGATTTTATTTGTCACGTAGTTGAAGTAGAGCTTTTAGCTTTGCCAATGTTCTTTCAAGTTTAGATTCTTTTCCCAAAATGGATTTTCCGTTAGGCAGGGGGCTATGCTGCTTTTCAGTGAGGGGGCTGTACCATTCATAGGTTGTGGTTCATGGAAAAAAATACCTCCTTTCTGACCAGCTGTTTGAGTAATTCCAAAGCAACCCCCTTTCCCCTAGCTAGGGAATGCTACTTGGCTTCCAAAGGTTGTGGTTTGGGGAAGAGACGAGATTAGAAAAGGCGGGTGTCTGTGTTACTGAGCAGGGGCTAAAACCAGGGTTTCCCAAATATATACAAGCCATAGAAAAGCCCTGAGTACCAGAACCCCAATCCCATCTGGGATATTTTGGCGACTTGAACTTTGTCCCAGAATTTTTCTGACATCACTTTAGCTGGGCTCGATGGGATTATAGCCTTTTAATTCACAGTTGCCTCGTGTTTAGTCCATCTTCAATCATTTAGGGAGGTTGCTCAGGTGATGACGTGGTTGTGCTCCTGCAGTTTTCTGTTGCACAATTAAGCACGCCATGAGCAATCCATTGAGTGCCATGATCGTCCCTGTTTCTTTTTCGTGTGGGATCTGTGATTGGCTCTGTGATTGCCTCCACACACGTGACCTATGCTCTTTCCTCAAATTTCCTGGATTCCTGGTGGTACTTAACATTGTGCCCAAGGAGGCCCCAAGCTGTCCTGGGAAGAAAACTGTCTCGTACTATCATCATCATCATCAATCGTATTTATTGAGCGCTTACTGTGTGCAGAGCACTGTACTAAACCCTTGGGAAGTACAAATTGGCAACATATAGAGACAGTCCCTACCCAACAGTGGGCTCACAGTCTAAAAGGGGGAGACAGAAAACAAAACCAAACATACTAACAAAATAAAATAAATAGAATAGATATGTACAAGCAAAATAAATAAATAAATAATAGAGTAATAAATATGTACTATCACCATCTCTGTCTCATCCACACCCTTCAGGCCAAATCTACAAACCCCTGAAACTGGGGAGAGAGAGGGAAGAGAGAGCTTTCAGATTCAGGGCATTAGGGATGGTCACAAGAAGCAGCATGGCCTAGTGGAAAGAGCACAGGCCTGGGACTCAGAGGACCCGGATTCTAATCCTGGCTCCGCCAGATGCTTGCTGTGTGGCCTTGGGCAAGTCGCTTCGCTTCTCTGGGCCTCAGTTCTCCTGTTCTCATTCATTCATTCGGTCGTATTCATTGAGCGCTTACCGTGTGCAGAGCACTGTACTAAGCGCTTGGGAGAGGACAATTCGACAATAGACACATTTCCTGTCGACAGCCAGCTTTCAGTCTAGAGGGGGACCTCCTACTTAGAAAGTGAGTCCCACGTGGGACAGGACTGTGTCCAACCTAATTCACTTGTATCTACAGTGCTTGACACATAGTAAGCACTTAACAAACATCATTAACGTGGCTCAGTGGAAAAGAGCATGGGCTTTGGAGTCAGAGGTCGTGGGTTCAAATCCCGGCTCCGCCACGCGTCAGCTGTGTGACTTTGGGCAAGTCACTTCACTTCTCTGTGCCTCAGTTCCCTCATCTGTAAAATGGGGATGAAGACTGTGAGCCCCACGTGGGGCAACCTGATTACCTTGTATCTACCCCAGTGCTTAGAACAGTGCTTTGCATATAGTTAGCGCTTAACAAATACCAACATTATTATTATTATCATTAAAAACTCCCAAAAAACTGTTCTTGTGTAGCTTCCCTCCAAGAAAGCTTAGAAATAGATCCTCAGGAGCCTGGTACAGCCTTGCCCTCTAGTGGCTAGATAACTGAACGGAGGCTGTGGTTCCCCCCATAATCAGGCCTCGGGCAATGGGAAGAACCGGGAAAAATGGGAAGAGAGAGAATAATAAGAAAAATAATGGCATTTATTAAGCACTTGCTATGTGCAAAGCACTGTTCTAAGCGCTGGGGAGGTTATAAGGTGATCAGGTTGTCCCACGGGGGACTCACAGTCTTCATCCCCATTTTACAGATGAGGACACTGAGGCCCAGAGAAGTGAAGTGACTTGCCCAAAGTCAGAGCCGGGATTCGAACCCGTGACCTCTGACTCCAAAGCCCGGGCTCTTTCCACCGAGCCCCGCTGCTTCTCTATGAATGTTCAAGTACATCCCCTCTGTTCAAACTACAGATCAATCAATCAATCAGTTGTATTTATTGAGCGCTTACTGTGCGCAGAGCACTGTACTAAGCGCTTGGGAAGTACAAGTTGGCAACATATAGAGACGATCCCTACCCAACGGTGGGCTCACAGTCTAGAAGGGGATGTTTTTTCTTCAGGGTTCTTCCTGCACACACGTGAATTCTCCTAGTGTACACCAGACAGGCGCAGCCCTAGTATTTTTGCTTTTATTCAGTTACTTCTTCTCCAGGCTTGGATAAGGGGAGTTTTAGGGGCTGAAAAGTGGATTTACATTTCTTTCTTCCAATCTCTGAGCACAATTAGAGCCTGCTACTCCAAACCCAAATCTGCCACACTTGTCCCAAACAGCCCACTGCTAATTGGAGCCACTGATTGGAGCTAAGTCGAGCTTAGCTGGTCTTCGCTTCTTTGCCTCCTATTTATTGTGTTTTTGAATCTATGAGTCACAGGGGTGGGGAGGCAGAGATGCTTAAGTGGATTTCTCTGAATCAGGAATTTGGATTCCATTAAGCCAAGCTGATGTTCATTTGACAAAGTTTCAGATCCCCAAGGGGAGGAGAAAGTTTCCTCAAGCGCATGGGTAACTTGTTTGGAATCACTCTCCTAATAGATGGATGTTATTCTCTAGGACCTGAGGCAAGGTGGATCCATCCATTAGGTGTGATAGGTGTCTAGGTCCCGTGGCCCTGAGGATTTCCGGCCCTCGCTGAGATGTCTCCAATGGTTGGGACCCTACCAAGAGCTGCGGGTTGGAAAAAGACTTGAAACCCAAGCTTTCCTGAGAGTGCCGCTGCAGCCAGCAATGCTGGGAAAATTAAATTTCTGTTAGCTCTGTAAATTTCTGTTGGCATGGGTGGTTCAATCCCTCCAACCCTTTCTGAAGTTTCAGAGAATTGGGAACAAACTCTTTCTGTCTTGTGTTTTCCTAGCTGAAACTGGGACAGCTACCCCAGGCTCTCTCTCAAAGTGAAAACATCCGATGGAAAACAATAAATTACAGTGAGCCCTAAACTATAATTATGCCAGTGACTTACAAGACCATGTGAAGAGAGTGGTTCTTGGGAAGAAACACTGATCTTGATTTTAACCAAACTCTGGAGAAGGCTGACAGACGTCATATTTCCAAACCGCAATTTATGTCAATCAGAGCGTAGTGTACAAATACCTTGGCGCAGACATTGTAATCAATGCTCTTTGCTGCATTTGAGAAGTTGGATGAGGGCCAGGGATTTAAGGTGGTTTTCATCAGGCTGGGCTGAATCCTCTCGTGAGATTTCTTTAATGTCTTCATTCATGGGCTGAAAGACAGAGCAAAGGGAATTTGGTCAGAGCACATCAATCAAGTCCATTGTCATTGGGTTTGAACCACTGAATGAATGTGCTACCACAGTTTACCCGGGAAGTCTTTGGCGATGATGATAGTGATATTTGTTAGTCACTTACTATGTATCAAGCACTGTACTGAGCACTGGGGTAGGTACGAGATAATCAGGTAGCTCATGGGGTTCACAGTCTAAATAAGAGGGAGAATAAGTCTCAAACCCCCATCTTGCAAATGAGAAGCAGCGTAGTCTAGGGGTTAGAACATGATCCTAGGAGTCAGAAGGCCCTGGGTTCTAATCTTGGCTCTGCCACTTGCCTGCTGTGTGATCTTGGTCACGTCACTTCACTTCTCTGTGCCTCAGTTCCCTCCCTCCCTCTTCCCCCTCCCCACCCCACTGCACCAAGGGACAGGGACCGTGCCTAATCCCTAACTGTGCATTCTCTCCTGTGCTTAGTACAATGTTCTGCACACAGTATTTAATGAATACTACTATTACTATTATTATTATTGCTATTGCATTTGTTAGGTACTTACTATGTGCAAACACTGTTCTAAGATCTGGGATGAATCCCTGTCTCACATGAGGCTCACAGTCCAAGTAGGAGGGGGAACAGGTATTGAATCCCCATTTTACAGTTGGAGAGACTGAGGCACAGAGAAGTTAAGTGACTTGTCCAAGGTCACATAGCAGGTAAAGGGTGGAGCTGGAATTAGAACCTTAGGTTCCTTGACTCCCATAACCGGGCTTTTTCCACTAGGCCATACTACTTCCCATCAGCAAGTCACGGATAGATATGAGATTAGAATCATGTCAGAAAAGATGTTCTCATTTGGGTCTCAAAGTCCTGTTTTCTTTGAGCTAAAAATCCTGCTAAGATTGTACTTTTTCATTTAACTCTTATCAGTCTAGGAAGGTCAGCATGGCCTATGGAAAGGGCATGGGGCTGAGAGTCAGGAGACCTGGGTTCTAGTTCCAGCTCTGCAACTGACCAGTAGTGTGCCTCAGTCACTCCATCTCTAAAATGGGGATGAGATATCTGCTTTCCCTCCTTCTCAGATTATAAGCCCCAAAGACAGGTACTGTCCGATCTGATTCTGTTGTATCTTAGCAGAGAGCTTGACCCTCGGTACATGTTTAATAAATACCCTAACGATGGAGTGTTACCCAAAAGCCTAACAGTCCTTATGATTTCTCTAATGTCTGTCTCCTTCTCTGAGAAGATTCCTATCTTACCCCAAACTTTTGCCCTGTGTGAGGAGGCCAAAATAATTAACTGGGGCCTGGGTCTGCCCCAGTACTGTCTTCACTCCAGCTTCTAATCAATGGGAGGAAGTACAAGGAGAGGAAGGCGACGAAAGCAAGAGCTTTCCACGTACATGCCTCTGGTCAGAAATTTGAAGTCCCCTCCTCTGGGGCTGTTCTTTTAAGCTCTCTCTGGGACCCAGATTGGAAATGAAAAGTGGCTGGCCGGTGGAAAAATGAGGGGAGAAATTCTAGAGGACGATGGAATAGTTTTGCAAATAGAAAAATGCTCTACAATAATTTGCATTAGTCCTTGAGCAATGGGCCAAAGATTACACCAAGTTGGTCCTGGAGTTTCCAGCCCTTTGGTTTCCAGCCTATGTGTCAGTGAGGTTTCCAATAAACACAAATCCAAGGGTCTGAGCTGTTCAGTGGACTGACAGGCTGATGATACCTTTTCCTCATCCACATAACCTTTTCAAGATGGGAGTGAGGTTTCCTGCCCCTGGGTTACAGTGGTAGTAGATGGAGCTGTTGCTCCGCTGCTGGAGGGAAATAGAGGCGCTCAATCCACGGCTGTCAATTTGGCACCTTGTGACAGCATTGGACACACTTGAAAATGATGTTAAACAACATTTTAAAATGCCTGGCTCCTTCTGAGTCAAGAGGGTACTAAACAAGCTGTTGTTTGTGTATCTGCTTTTTTTTATGCGCTCTGGTCACTGGAAAAATGGCTGCTTTCACAACAAAGCAGGATTAAAACGTTTCTCAAGGGTGATGCTGGCCAGATTTGACCTGCTAGGCCCTTGTGGGCAACTTCCAGGACTCCAAGTCTACATTTTAGGCTGGTGCCCTGCCAGTTTTCAGTTTTTAAAGTTGGGATGATTAGAGGAAGGCTGGATCTCTGAGAAAGAGAGAGAGAAAGAGAGAAGAGAAGGAAAGAGGGGGGAGAGAGAGAGAAACCCTGAGAGAGTAAGATTTTTCTCATCCAAACAATCCCATCATTTTCAGTAAACTCAGAGGAGTCTGGGTTGCTCAGTGGTGCCTTGGGAGTGGGCTGGAGGAAAATGAATCAATGTCTGAAAATGCTGATCTTGGCAAGTGTCAGAGTCCTGCCCTAAGGGGTTTCTCTGTGTGGTGAGAACAGAGGAAGAGGTGACATGAATGGATGACATTAACAAGACTTTGTGAGGAAGGGACTTGGGTCAGTAGCCAGTACAGGCGGCATAAGGGAAGACTAAAATATCCTTTCCTCGGCAGCTGCATTTAAATCTGTGGTTAGTATCTCCTAATAAAGTCTTTCTCTGATGCTGCTGCCAGGCTCAAATTATATTTCTGGAGAAATATGGGAGAAAAGATGTAGTATGAAAAAGTCAAGGTTCTTTTTTTTTTAAGTGGCTCTTATAATAAGCATGTTTCGAGTTGACAACAAATGCAAGCCAAGCAGATTTACGAGCTTTCTTTCCAGCGCACAAGGGTTTAAAATGGTGAAAGTTTGGCAAAACACATATGCAGGATGTTGATACCAAGTCTGCAAAGAACCAGCTGGAGATCCTTGAGGACTCTAAAGTGGGCTGAAGTCCACCTGCTGGACTCTCAGCTTCAACATGAATCTAATCGCGGCTCAGCTTCTCCCTCCCAACTCTCGCCAAACTCTGTTGGCTCATTCTGTGTCCCTGGACTGGCCTTAGAGGTTTAAGAATCATGGCTTTAACCTGAAGGAGCAGTGGTTCAGAGGACAAGGCCCTCCTTAAGCCCCCCAGCAAATGGGTCCTTTCTCCATCGGCTCACCCTGCCACGAATGAGCGGTTTCTCTTCTGATTTTCGGCTGACATCTGGAAGTTATTGGCCTGGAGGGCCCTTGAGCTAACTGTTTGGGAATTACCCCGAACATGAAAATACGGTCTTGGGAGTCAGAGAAGGAGAGAAGGGAACCAGAGAGGGAACATCCTTATAAACCAAATAGAGGCAGACATGAAAACAGCTTGGGGAGAGAGTAGGAAAAGCGGGAATCAATGTTTAGTCGATACATCCAAACTAAAGACTTCTGGTTTATGGATATTTCTGTGGACATGCAGCATAGTTTGATGAAGAGAATGATGCGTGAGGAGTCCGGGCGGGGATCTGGAGTGCTGTTGCTATGCTGTGTGACCTTGGGTTGGTCACTGTCGCTCTCCACAGTCTGCTGTCTCATCAGCCTGAGAAATAATGACCAGCATCTGACCTGGGGACCTGCTTGGTAATAAAGCAATGTGATGCTGGGAAGATTGGCATTAGTTGTGTTCAGACGTGGCCTCTTTCAAGCAATTTCTTTCCTTGAGTAAAGAGGTTCATTCATTCTGCAGTTCTGTTTATGAAGATCCCCAGAGCGAACTGATATCCTGATTTCTGGGCAGCAGCCTCTCAACTGGATTGTAAACTCCTCAAGGGTAAGGTTTGGAACTTCTAGCTCTACTATATTATCTCATACAGCAGACACTCAGTCAATACTATTGATTGATTGGAAGTAAGGAAAAATGGGATTCTTTGACTTTCACTTCTCACACCAACTATAGCTTTTATTTTGGACCCAGGAAATGGCAAGAAAGGAATTAGGAAGAAGTAAGGTGGGAGGTCAGGAAAAGTAAAAAGAAAAAAAAATCAATTAAATTTCTCTCTATTGAGCACTGAGAAAAAGGCAGATAAAAGAACAGATAGGGAAATATAACTATGTACCTAAATGTCATCACTTAATAATAATTATTATTATTATGGTATTTGTTAAGCATTTACTATGTGCCAGGAAATGTACTAAGCGCTGGGATGGATACAAGCAAATCCCTGTCCCTAGCCCAAGTGGGGTTCATATTCTCAATCCCCATTTTATAGATGAGGTAACTGAGGCACAGAGACATGAACTGACTTGTTCAAGGTCATGCAGCAGACAAGTGGTGGGGTGGGGATTAGAACCCAAGATCTTCTGACTCCATTATACCATGCAGAATCCCAAGTCACTATTTTCCAAGGAAACTACAAGAAAAACCCAGGAGATGATTGGACAAATTACTGAGGATTTGAGAGGCAAAGTGTTCATCAGCTCACATATGGAAACTAAATTATTTTGTTGATGATTACTGAGTAGTAGTAGTAATAACTGTATTTATCAACTACCCACTGGGTGCAAACCACCATTCTAAGTGCATAGGAAAGTTCATTTCCTACCCACAAGGAACTTATACTCTGGTCACATAGAATCCCCCTCTCATCCACAACTGTGCTGGATTTCAGCACTCAGACCCTGTGTCACTAAGTGATGCCTTTATGGGTTGACTTTTCAAGTGGTTAAAGATTCATCACTTGCCATACTGACGATGACTCTTGAAACTTAATGTGTTATGCTGCATAATGCTAATAGGGAGATAATTTAAGCAGAAAAGGAAGTCCTTTAAGACAGTTTCTTCTTTTAGGCACTTGTGATTTTCAGTTTCGTGCTTAGTCCATTTGAGCTCTACTCCACCTAGGACTGAATGCTACAAACTATGGGCGATGAGAATGGGCAGGGATTGAATTGCTTCGTTCACCTGACCAATCAGACCCCACACTTCTCGATATCTCGGTGAAAATAGTTCTTGTGCTCCAGACCCTCTACTGGGATGGCTTTTGGCAAAGATTCTTTTCAGGGCTCAGGACTTCTCTTTCAGTTTTGGATCCAGAAGGTTGCAATGAGGGGTGAGGTAAGAGGTCCAGGGGACACTGGGGTTGGGTTACGTCATGACAGTTTAAGACGAAGTATGTGGAAAACAATGGAAAACAAATTCTTTGGGAGTGAATCATCATCGGAGAGTTGGACAGCATACTGATCAGAAATATGTGACGGTGGGGTGTGGGGAGGAGGGGTACATACAGGAATTCAAAACGAAGACTGTTACAATCCAGCTGCGCCTCTCATCACCCTAGACCGGGTGAGTCTTTACCCAAAGATAGGATTCGAAGTATGCCTTGGAGAAAACTCCATCAGCAACTCCATAAACCCCTCTAGTTCTTATTAGTCATCTTGCTTCGAGTTTTACAGGAGGAGTAACAGTGACTTGATGAATCAATCAATCAGAGAAGCATATTGGCCTAATGGAGTCAGTAGGACTTGGGTTCTAATCCCAACTCCGTCACTTGTCTGCTGAGTGTCCTTGGGGAAGTCACTTAACTTCTCTGTGCCTCAGTTACCTCATCTGTAAAATGAGGATTAAGGCCATGAGCCCCATGTGGGACAGGGATTGTGTCCAACCTGATTAGCTTGTATTTTCCCAAGCACTTAGCACAGTACCTGGCGTATTATAAGAGCATAACAAATACCATTAAAAATGCTTAATAAATATCCCCCAAAAATCAATCAATGTAATTTATTGAGCACCTATTAAATGCTACAAGCCATCAATCAATCACTGGTATTTATTTTGCGCTGAGCACTTTTTTTAGTGCTTGGGAAAGTACAATACAAAAGACCAGTACAACTCTAGCAGTAATAATTCAAGAATATTTCTCCTCTGAAAGTTCAGAGTTTGGCAGGGGAAAAGCAGTTGTCAGTACCACTTTGAACATGAGGAACAATTTTATTTATAATAAATAAAACAGTTGTAAATAAACTTTTTCCTCCATACATGGAGAGGAACAAATACATGCTTGTTTGGGGAGAATAGCAATTTCTAAGCCAAGTGATGAATTTGGCTCTATCATTCCGATAAAGTGAAAGTTAAAATACACCCAACAGGGGGATGGTTTTCTAATATCCTGGTTTCATTGGCTTTTAGTGGCACTTGCAATATACCGAAGGACACCAGGAAATATCAGCAACCATATCATGTAGACACACAAATCAAACTTCCCAGACCCATCAAGTTAAAATAACTAGGTGCATTCACTGCCAAGAATACAAGTCAGGAGAAAATCTCTTTTCCAGCTGCTTAGCCAAAGTCCAGCTGCTTACTCTGCATTTGTATAATTGATGGGATGGGCCACTTGAATCTGATAACTAACACACTTAATAATCCCTCAGCCATAGTGGAGGAGGCAGGGAATTAGTAAACAAGAACTAACTCTGGGGAATAGAGGAAAGAAAAATTTCCCCCTGTTCCCTGACAATTCTTAATGCATCTGAATTTTAAGTGGCGATTCAAGTTTAGTGTGAAGCAATGACATTGTTATTGATGTTGGTAACTGGGATGACTATTGACAATTTTGTGTGTTTCAGGGTGGGGCAATCACAAAAACCGGTTTTTTTCATCCTATGGAATTCAGGGATGGGGAGGCAGCATGGCCCTAGTGACAAGAACTTGAGACTATGAGTCAGGAGACCCCAGTTTAAAATCTAGCTTCTCCAACTGACCTGTTGTGTGACATTGTGTGAGTCATTGAACCTCTATAGACCAATGCCTATGTAGAAAATGGGGATTGAGACTGTGAGCCCCATGTGGGACAGGGACTATGTCCAACCCGATTTGCTTGTATCCACCCCAGAGTTTAGTACAGTACAGTTTAGTACAATGCCTGGCACATAGTAAGCACTTAACAAACATCATCATCATTATTATTTTCATTGAATCATATTTATTGAGTGCTTACTGTGCACAGAGCACTGTACTAAGTGCTCGAGATAGAACAAAATAACAGTAAACAATAACAATAACAGAGAAGCAGCACGGCTTACTGGAAAGAGCACGGGCTTGGGAGTCAGAGGTCACGGGTTCTAATCCCAACTCTGCCACTTGTCAGATGTGTGACCTTGGGTAAGTCACTTAACTTCTCTATGCCTCAGTTACCTCATCTGGAAAATGGGGATGAAGACTGTGAGCCCCACGTGGGACAAGCTGATCACCTTGCATGTATTCTAGTGCTTAGAACACGCTGCTTTGGGAGACTCCTGAAGTCAGTGGTCAGGAGTTTTTGTTTGATGCAAAAGAAGTGAGAAGTCATTGGAGGCTTCTGGAGAGTGCAGTGACATCTAAAATCATAGACATTTAGAACTGGAAAGGACTGAAGAAGGTCCAATTGACTGACCTGCTACGAGGCAGGGCTGGCTGTAAGCCACTGAAGAAAGAGGAGTGCTGAGTCCTGTTCTCTAAGGCCACCAGAGCAGCAATAATAATAATAATAATAATGATGGCATTTGTTAAGTGCTTACTATGTGCAAAGCACTGTTCTAAGCGCTGGGGAGGATACAAGGTGATTAAATTGTCCCACGTGGAGTCAATCCCCACTTTACAGATGAGGTAACTGAGGCTCAGAGAAGTTAAGTGACTTGCCCAAGGTCACACAGCAGACATGTGGCGGAGCTGGGACTTGAACCCCTGACCTCTGACTCCAAAGTCCGGGCTCTTTCCACTGAGCCACGTTGCAAAGCCTCCCATGCGGGGCTTTCATGGCCCTCGCTGTCAGAAAGTTCTTCCTGTAGCTGATCCTGAAGCTCTACAGTAAAGGAGAAAAATCTGTCTCCTGCAGGGGTTCTAAGCCAAGTGCAAATTCTCCTTAGGCATGTGGGAATGGGGTTGGTGATTTTGGATCTGCTTTTAAAAAATTTTTGTATGGCATTTTTTAAGTGCTTTTTAGGTGTTAGGCACTGTACTAAGCACTGGGGTAGATACAAGCTAATCAGATTGGCCACAATCCATGTCCCCCTTGGGGCTCACAGTTTAATCCCTATTTTATAGATGAGGTAACGGAGGCATAGAGAAGTGAAATGACCTGCCCAAGGTCACATGGTAGATAAGTAACAGAACTGGGATTAGAAAACAGGTCCCCTGACACCCAGGTCTGTGCTCTTTCCACTAGGCCACACTGCTTTTCACTGCTTGCTCTTGTCGGGGTCAGTGGGATCAGAACCACTTGCTTGATCTACTTCAAGAAAAATCAGATTCCTTCCCCTCCAGCCATTAAAGATCGCAGTGGGTTACAGCCCGGGGAGTTATTCTAACTTTATATCTGGTGTTATTCTGAAATCCTCAATACGTTTTTTATTTTTAATGACTTTTTAAAATGGTATTTGTTCATTCATTCATTCATTCAGTCGCATTTATTGAGCGCTTACTGTGTGCAGAGCACTGTACTAAGCGCTTGGGAAGTACAACACTTACTATGTGCTAGGCACTGTACTAAGCACTGGGGCGGATACAAGCAAATCGGGTTGACACAGTCCCTGTCCCACGTGGGGCTCACAGTCTCGATCCCCATTTTACAGCTAAGGTAACTGAGCCACAGAGTAGTTAAGTGACTTACCCAAGGTCACTCAGGAGATAAGTGGCATTGCTATGTACCAGGCACTGTATTAAGTGCTTTCATCATCGAAGATGTTTTGGAGCTCTCCGTTATAGGTCAAGAAGTTTGACCAAGTTCCAACCCAGCTGTCAAGATGTCCTACACATACTAATCATCGTATTTCTCTCCATTCCTCTGACCTAAGCCATTCCAGCAGGCTGCTCCTTGCCATTAGCCGTGCTTGCCGACTGCTTTTCTGGACTCTCAGGGGACCGAGGAACAGAACAGAAAAATACCACAGCTTTGTTAGTCTTACTAATCATAGAACCTTGCCTCAGGAGTGGAAGTGAGGAGAGCTATGTGGCAGTAGGTTTCTTGGAAAACATAAAGCACCCTGGAAAATGCTAAATAACTGAACCCAAGAGTGGTGACAGCACACAAATATGATTAAGGACTGGAAGTCAGAGGGCAAATGAAAACCCTGGAAGATGGGTGCACGTAGGGTCACTGGGAGCAAACACCACTGTGATGCAATTTCCTGCACATACCAATCTCGGGAGCCCCTGCTCACAGGAAACAGGGCATTTGAAAGGGCAGTACATCTTTCTTGAGAGGGAGACTAGGAAAGAAAAACAATTGACCTACTTGCTGGGCGTGGGGATCCCTCTTCATTCCCCCCCAGGTTATTTCACAAACTACTTTCCCAACCGATGGGGAAATTCCCACTCCAGGCGAAACAGGGATTTAATGGATAAGAAGACCTCCCCGCTAATCTCAAAGCTTTCATTAGGGAGAGGTTGGACAATTACCAGATACTGAAACGTGGGTGAATCCAGTTTTCCAATTGATACACACACTGACGTACTCACTCTCAGGTGGGTCACTTAAATAAACCCTGTTTGATCTATAGTAGTTCTAACTGGAGTTTGTTTTTAACAGATTCCCCTCTAACCTTTACATGAGCACGGCAGGACTTGCTATCGTGCTTCCTTTGATGTAGGTCTAATTTGTGCAGATAAAAAAGCTGTAATTGTTCAGTGAGGACAGAAACTAGTCCACAATGTACGTGGCATCAAGACCCTTGCAGATAATTATATCGACTAATATTTGCTTCTCAATCTTCACCAATAAACAGGAGATGGTATTTCTCATCAACAAACCCCACAGAGGATGATGAGAAGTTTAGGCAAGTCTTTCTTTTCAGCTGTTGGATGAGTAGTGCTATCAATCAATCAATCAATCAATCAATTAATGACATTTATTGGGCATTTACTGTATGCAGAGCACTGAACTAAGTGCTAGGGGAAGTAAAATGCAACAGAGTGGGTAGACACATTCCCTGACCACAAGAAGATTTCAGTCTACAGGGGAAGACAGACACTAAAATCAATCACAGATACGTACACAAGTGCTGCAGGGCTGAGGGTGAAGTGGATAGCAAGTGCTTAAAGCATAAGGATCCAAGTGCATAGGTGACATAAAGGGAGTTGGGAGTGGTTACAGAATCATTTGTAAATGCAGACACTGCTGTAACTTCACAAGCTAGTGGGCATTTGCACTGGGCTTTTATTTTTGCGCTCCTCAAAAGGTTGTCCAGGCCTTTTGGAACAAGTGGATCATTATTTTCCAAATTGGATTTATGGGAGGAAAAAAAAGGCGCTGAGCATAACTCACTAGGGATGTGTGCGTGCATGCATGCTTGTATGTGTGTGTGTGTGTGTGTGTGTGTGTGTGTGTGTGTGCGTAAATTACCAAGGTATTTGACATATCCTTATAAAATAGTGTCTCACCTTCCCCATATGTCTCTGTATAAGGAAAGGCTCTATCCCTGGGTTCTATTTCCCAGTGACCACAGGTTCTTCATTAGAAGGTAAGCTTATTAGGAAAAGGGGGGTAATGGAAATAGCGGGCAAATGGTCTAAACTATTTGAATATAAGCAGCTGAATTTAGGCTCTGAGAGAGGTTTTCTTATAGGTGATGATGACACCCATAGGGACAGAGGAAAACATCCAGACAGCAGATGCTCAGGTTTTTATTAAACTTCTTCATTACTGGACCCGGCACCTGCCCTGATGGAAGAATTCAGCTGTAAGTGAGGGATTCTAGCTTAAGGGTGTTAATGAGTAGGATAAGAGAGACCTAATTATGAGTTCCACAGTAATAACAGAGCCAGATCTAACATTCCTCCCTCTTACTTTACAGAAGAACTGTGTGGTGTTCCATAATTGTATTTATTCTGTTCTTGTTATGTGCAGGTACTGTCCTAAATGCTGCGGTAGATATATGTTAATTAGGTTGAACACAGTCTGCGTATCACATGGGGCTCTCAATTGTAATCCCCATTTTACAGATGAGGTAATGGAGGCATGGAGAAGTTAAGTGGCTTGCCCAAGGTCCCCCGGCAGACAAGTGGTGAAGTCAGGATTAGAACCCAGGTCCTCTGATTTGCAGACCCGTGTTCTTTCCACTAGATCATGTTGCTTCTTTAAACAGATTTAGTCTAATTTTTGTGCAGATTAGTTAATCTCTCCACGGTGCTTTTAGTTTCTCAAGGAAAGGTGCTTTGGGCTATGCAAATGACGTGTTGTGTACTGTTCCTTTACCTTCCGTTCCCTAAATGGGGAAAGGATTATCCCAGTCTCATTGGTCAGAGGGTAAGCATCTGGAGGGCCCGAATTATGGTATGTGTTGTTTGGCCACAGGTTCACCTAGATCTTAAAGAGGGAAGGAAGCAAGGCCGATAGATCTTCTGCGTGGGACTCTGAAGGCACAGTGAAATACCTTCTGGGCTGAGGCAGGATTATTTACTCTTCTAAATCCCCTTTCCTTCCCTCCGCTCCAGAGTTGGGACTGGAAAATTAAAGCAATATGTGGGATTGAAGAGTTTGGAGTCTCACTTCTGCCCTTCTTGCTTATTCGGCATGTCTCCGCCTTTGGTTTTGCTTCCCTTCTCTCCTGCCCAACTTTCCTATATTTGTTTTCTTTTTTACTGCCACCCACCTGTGACATTCAGTTTTCCCCTTACTCTTTTGTTGGTGCAAGGAAATGGGGAGTATTAGCAATAATAGCAGCAATCAGTGAGCACTTACTTGGTGTGGTGCATTGAACAAGATGCTTGGGGAGTACCAAATAACAAAGTGCCATGTTTTCTGCCTGCAGGAGTTCACACTCCAAAGAGGGAGACAATTACAAAAATATTTACAACACTGTCATAATAAATACATCTAGCAGACACATGAATGCTAAAGAGGGTGTAAATAAATTGACAAATGCTAGAATTTCCTGAAGGGGCGATTAGACTCAGGATACCGGGAAATTAATTGCATTAAACTTGGAGGAGGTGTGATTTCAGGGGCATTTGAATGTGGGGAGAGCTTCAGTTTGATTTAAGGAGAGAGGGGGGAATGGCATCAGTGAGAGGATGGTGGCAAGGAAGCTAGTATTGATCCCACAGGCTTAGTTTTGGAATTAATTAAACAGTGTGGTAATGCAGAATGGAAGCATCTCCTTTAACAGGCCTTGAGTCATTGATATATCACATTCTCTTGTCTCTCTCGGGAACTAGTGAGCCAGATATCTGTGTGTGGCTGTTCCAGTTGATGTTTGAACACCCAGGCAAACAATGTCTGCCCTGGTCCCTTAAATCAGGTCTTTTCCTAACAGGAAAAGAGGAACTCACACCCAAAAGGCTCCAGCGTCCGCATAGGGAACAGAGATCTTGTGGGAATCTGTGGCAACATAAAGAATGCATTGACTCTGACAGGGTCAAATGCCATTGAAAATTCTCTCAAGGGGATAGAGGGCTCTTGGAGTTGATCACTGTGACTCTTAGCAGTCTATAGTGCCTAGGACAGGGCTCTCATACTGTAGACATGCAATCAATACTGTTCATGTTGAGAAGGAGGATGATCGGGACTTTGGATTTAGGCTACTGCTAGTCACATTTGACTGTCTCAGAAATTGTTAGATTGGTCAAGTCAGAGTTGAAAGCGGCCCCCTTAACCTTTTTCCCTTCAACATTGGAATTAAGTTCAGTCGTGTTCAACTGTTCAACCTATATTCTGTGGCTATTCTTGATGGTGTGACCAGCTTCCTGGAAGTTGGGATCAGAGCTTGATGCTATCCCCAAATTCTGTCATCCTGGCACTATGCTATCCAACAATGCATGAATAAACAACAGTTGAAAATTGCTTGAAGGAGACCAGCATTGTCTTTTGGAAAATTCAGATGAAGCTCAATGTACTAATATTGTCAAACTTGGTCGGACTGCAGTTGAATTTATTCCCCGTTATTTCCTGTTGTTGCTTAATCTTTATGGTATAATTCCTACAGTGCAATGCCTCTTTCTACTTGCCACTAAAGGGTAAGTTTATGTGCCTCTTGAGGTTTAGATGGCACCTAATTAACCGCTGGGTGAAATGGACCCATTTGCAAATTATTTATCATGGCTTTTAAGATTTTTTTTTGCATACCTGAATTTCTACTAGACCCTAAAGTGACCAAATACACATCATCATTTGACATGGAGACTTGCGTCTGTTTACTTGTAAATAACTTTAAAAGCTGAAAAAAAAATCATTTTGAAAAACCTATAAAATGTTAAATGTCCCGTTAAGGCAAGTTGAACCAAGAGACTTTGTCAAATAAAACTAGTCCTCACAGATCTACCCTGAACAACTTACTCAGAACCTAAGTACAGGCTCTACTAGAGGAAGGAAATAGTAAAATTCTCACAGAAAGAAAGAACATTTACCAGTCAGTAAAAGGATCTGAGGCTTTCTCCATGAAAGCTTTAATTTAGCTCAGGCGGACTTCTTGAGAGTCAATTTAAAGAACCAATGAAAACAGATTATTTTTGGACCAAGAATCTGCCTGGCACATTCTTTCAACTTTATAAAGTTAAATGCAGATATCTAAATTCCTGTGATTCTTGGAAGAGGTTTGTTATAAATGAAAGTTCGTGATAGCTTTTCAAGGACACCCTTGAGTTTATATACCCACCTGGTCACTGATGTGGAGAGACAAAAAAAGTACACACAGAGACCTGTACACACTGATCCACGCATTTCATACCCATAATTTGCAGCACCATGGAAAAATATTAAGCAAACTCAGATAAAAATGAACTCCAAGATCTACCTTCTGGAAAGCAGCATGACATAGTACAGGCTTGGGAGTCAGAGGTCCTGAGTTCTAATTCTAGCTGTGCCACTTAACTGCTGGATGATCTTGGGCAAGTCACTTAACTTCTCTGTTACTCAGTTCCCTCATTTGCAAAATGGGGATTCAATACCCGTCTTCCCTCTTACGTACTCTGTGAGCCCTATGTGGGACCTGATTATCCTGTATCTACCCAAACATTTAGCACAGTACTTGGCACATAGTAAGCACATAATAGATACTACAATTATTATCGTCATTACACAGGCTCAGATATCTGTTTTGAGGGCATCATGATCTCTGGACCATAAGCTCATTATGGTCAGGGAATGTGTCCATTTATTGCTGCATTTTAGTCTCCCAAGTGTTTAGTACAGTGTTCTGCACCCAGTAAGTGCTCAATAAATACGATCAAATGAATTAATGATCACTTCCAAAAAGTGTCTGGGGGGGGCCGGAGGGGGAAGAGATTAACTAAATTCATTCTAATGCACTAGTAGCCATCCGAGTCCCAGAACGCCATGACATATTCGATTATTTAACATTAAAAAAGATGCTGCATTGGAAGAAAATGATGGCTACCCCACAGCCACCTGGGATAGCCTTCACAGTTGGAAGGAGAATCTACCTTTGCTACTCTCACTCCACTCCAGCTTCAGGTGAAAAGTAGCCCTGGGGGAACCACCTAAGGAAAACAGCCTTAAGGGATCTAAGGAGGAGTCTGTCTTCTAAAACATTAGGATCCCTTTTCTGCTGTCTTGGTTTGAGGCAGACAGGAGGGTTTTGTGCAGTGTTTTTATCTTTTCCAATCCATCATGCCCTTCATTTCTCTTCTACCACCAGGGCGTTATTTGTAGCCTGCCTAGAGTCCTCGTCTTGCATCAGTTTACCCCATTACTGATTAGTTCTGACAGGTGATTCCAGAAGAATCATCATTCCACAGCTAACACGGTCTGATGCAGAAATCTCAGGATTCACCAGCCTTGGGGGCTAAAGAAAAGATGGGTTCAGAGAGAACACTACAGGCAATACAGCGAAAGGGACTTGAGAGGGATGGGAGGCCCAAATTAAGTGGCTCTTGAAAAGGAGGCACCGATCTTACATATTTTAATTCTCCCTTCACAGGCTGACTTCAAGGGAGGCAACCTCGTCAGGGCTCACGTCCCAAGGGACAACAGCTGGGTGGTGGTGATTAAAAATTTGATAGGGCCCACCCTCCCTCCCCCTTGGCTCTTGGCACTGAGGCTGGCATCTCAGAAACATTCCCCCGGCCACTTTTCTGGTATTTGTTAAGCACTTATTATGTGTCAAGCACTGTTCTAAGAGTTGGGGTAGATGAACTCAGGTCAGACACAGTCCCTGTCCCACATGGGACTCACAGTCTAAGAAGGAGGGAGAACAGATATTAAATCCCCATTTTTCAGTTGAAGAAACTGAGGCACAGAGAAGTTAAATGACTAGCTCAAGGTCACACACAGCAGGCAAGTGGCAGAGCCGGGATTAACCCTGTGACTCTCGGGTCACACTGCTTCCCTCGATTAAAGGGGTCTGGGAGGGGTAATATTCCACAGATGGAGTTGGGGAGGGAGAGGGGGGGCCAGACATTCCCCATAGAAGCTCCTTAGTTTCAGAAAGACTTCCATAGGATGCTAGTACATTAGCCTGTGTATCCGCCCAGTAATTTCTAATGCCTGTCTTCTACTCTAGATTGTAAGCTCATTGTGGGTAGGGAATGTGCCTGTTATATTGTTATAGTGTATTCTCCCAAGGGCTTAGTACAGTGCTCTGCACACAGTGAGCTCTCAATGAATACTATTGACTGACTGACTGACTGTATCCAGTATATCTGCAGTTTGGTGAAGGGGTGACCACCCTGTCAGGGGAGACGTTTTTCTCACTTTGGTTGGGGAGTGGGTGCAACACTGAAGCTAGCCCTCAGACTCAAGAGGCACTGACAGTATAATTAACTGTGAGCCTCTGCCTTTGCAACTAATGATAAATAGGCCTGTTAAAGGTTGTAATTTCTTGTTTAACTAATGCCAGTTGTAAATACTTTGTGCTGGGGAATAATCCTCCCCTGCCAAATAAAACACTGGAAGTCTGTGGCGTGATTTGCAGCTTATTGTTAGTCACAGCTTGCCTGACAAAGCACATTCTACACAAAGGATAAACGCTCAACAGGCTCCACCGCCAATTTTACTGCAAAAAAAGGGTTTTTCTTGGATAACCTACTCTGTGTGGAAAATGTTTTTCTGTTTCCTCGGGAAACATTCATTTTTATCTTTTTTTAAACAAAATCAGTTGGTTCTTGTGAAGGGAGTTTTACCCAGGTTATAAATGCTTAGCTCTCTCCCCTCTCCCCTTGCTCTCCAAGTGCTCCTATAGATAAGGGACAGAAGGCAACTCTTCCCTTGGCATTTTGGGAGCTGAGTTCAGGGCAGGGAACTCTCCTTATAAGTTTTCCCTTTTTGGGCTCTGAGCCAGTCCTAGGATGAGGGAGTAGAAATGGCAGCCCCCAAGGACAGAGAACAAAATATTCTAGACCTCTCCTGGAGTTGTCTCTCTGGGAATCTGAAAACCATTCTATTTTTCTTTAACCCAGAAGTAGATCATTTCCCATTTCAGGAGGTTGCACACTGTTCAGTAGTCGGAGGGGCTGGGGACTATTTTGGAATGGAAGAGGTGTTGTTAAAGAGAGCTCCTGAATTAGAAGTAGACCTGGTCACCACCCTCTCTCTCCACATTGTAGCCCTTCGTTTATTTGGAGGCAGTTAAGTCAAATCTCAGTCTACACTCTTCCCTTTGGGAGAGTCAAATTACCACAGGGGTTGCCCTTTCACAAAAGTCAGTGAAGAACTGCTGATCCATGATTAATTGTGTCCAGGGTTTTTTTTTTTTTTTTTGGCTTGGAACTGAACCTTAATGAGGTTTCGATGCCTCTGTTAATGGGGGAAGTGAAAAAAAAAACAGTCAAAGCTCAATAAACAGTCAACTGTCCCAGCAGGAGAGCAGACCCCTAGGTTAGGAAAAATCAACTAGAGGGAGGATAATTTTTAAGGAGTTATCCTGTCCTTGCCACTGTCAAACAGTTTGGGATCCAGGACCAATCTTATTTGAGGAGTCTTGTGATTCTTCCTAAATTATTTTATCCCCTAAAATCAGGCTTAGACCCAGAAGTCCGTTGTTAGAGAAACTTCTTTGGTAGGGACAAAAGGACTATCATTCTGATACAGGCTACATTAATGGAAACCTGGAAGGTAGGCCCCATTACCAATCCCCAGTGGCAACCAAATCCCTCAGATGGCATCTTGAAGGGTCAAGGCCATCTCTATGCAGCCCTATCGAATTTCCTGTGTTTAGTCATGCTCCAGCTGAGAGTAATCAACCTTTCTTTGGTGTTGAGGTCTAGCGGAGAACACACTTAATGATGGGATCCACTAGCCGGTCCAACTTTGCTATTTGTGATGAGACACAGAATGGCCTAGCGGAAAGAGCACAGGCCTAGGAGTCAGAGGACCTGGGTTCAAATCCCAGCTCTGCCAGTTGCTTACTGTGTGACCATGGGTAAGTCACTTAACTTCTCTGTGCCTCAGTTCTCGCATTCTCCCTCCTATTTAGACTGTGAGCCCGATGCAGGAAAGGGACAGGGACCCAATTAACTTGTATCTGCTCCAGTACTCAGAACAGTGTTCGACACAGACTAAGGGTTTAACAAATACCATAACAAGTTCACTTATCTGATCTGTGCCTCAGTTTCTGCATCTGAAGAATGGGAATAATTCTGCATGCCCCCTTCTTTTCTGTGAGGATAAATGAGATAACATAGGTGAGGAACTTTTTTATAAGGGATTTAAGATCCCTCATAAATTCAAGGCTAGTTAATTGTAATTATTCAAACATTGAACTTCCCTTGGAAATTTTAATCACAGAGAAGTCTTGCTTCTCATTCACACTTCTCATCTCAATTCTACTTGAGTGGTGTGATGGATTTTGTTGAAATCAGTCGGCTTTTCATGTTTTAAAAAATCTTTTAAGTACGAGTGGCCTTTAGCCATAACTATGAAAAATATGTTCCAAATGTTTGCCATACTCCAGAGGTTAAGTAAGGTAAAGAAAACATCAGTCAGTCAGTAGTATTTATTGAGTGCTCACTGTGTGTAGAATACTGTACTAAGCACTTGGTAGAGTACAATATAACAATAAACAGGCAAAGTCCCTGCCCACAACAATGATTTATTGGTTGATGTCCCTGCATGCATTGGAGAGGGCACAACACCCATAGCTTGTGCTTAGTTCTGCTGAATTCAAGTCGCTTCTAGCATTGGTACAAACTGAAACTCAGCTTATCAATTAGCCTCTTTCTACTACATCCCTCTGCTAATAATCTGATTGGAGCCCACCTGCCCCAACAGCTCAATTTCAGCAGTAATAAATGACCAATTAATTTATCCTCTAACACATCCTCAATCCTAATCTCCCACAGTTACAGGGCTGCAAACCAAACTTCCCTCAAGGCTGATAAAGCATGTTTTTCCCTCTCCATCTGGGGAATGCATTGCCTTTTTGGATGCTCTCTTCTTGGAAGAGATCCTGGTTCTGGAATCTAACAGACGGGTCCAGATTCTGTTGTTTCTGGATCTGTTGGGCATTGTTTTTCTGCCCTCACTAAGAAATTATTCTTCTAGTGGGGCCTCTAACCTTTCCCAAGACTGGGTTTTCAGATGTAAAGTCTCTAATGGTTTCTGTCGGGCACCCATTTAACTGGGGCAAGTGACACTGGCCACTGCCTTCAGGAATGTAGAGTGAGGAAGATGCTTATACTTTCTACTTCATTTTTAATGCCCTCACTCCTCTTCTGACTCTTCCTCTGTTGTCCCTCTATAATACCAAATCAACACAGCAATTAAATCCTCATTGATCTAGAATCTTTAACACTCCTGGGCACCCTCTGAGCTGGAGTCTAACAACCTCAATTGATCAATCAATAGGTATTTCCTGAGTACCTGCTGTGTGTTACGTGGTTGGCAGAGTGCACTAGAGTCAGCAGAAGGAATCACTGCTTATTTGGCTTCCTCACTGAATGCGTGCTACTGATGGGCAGGGAGTGTAACTTTTTATGGCATTTGGGCCAGGCACTGTACTAAATGCTGGGGTAGATACAAGGTAATCAGGTGGGACACCGTCCATGTCCCACATGGCACTGACAGTCTTAATCCCCATTTTACAGATGAGGTAACTGAGGCACAGAGAAGTGAAGTGACTTGACCAAGGTCACAGAGCAGATGAATGGCATATTGGGGATTAGAACCCAAATCCTTCTTACTCCCAGTCCTGTGCTGTTTTGACTAGGCCACATTGTTTCTCACTTCTTTGTTCTGTTCTTCCCACTCACCACTGCACCATACGGACACTCAATAAATGCTACTATTACTACTACTACTACTACTACTACTACTACTACTACTACTAGTACTATCACTACTGCTAGTACTTCTATTACTCTTACTACTACTACTACTACTATTAATAATCACGGTATTTGTTAAGTGCTTACTATGTGTCAGGCACCGTACTAAGTGCTGAAATAATGAATCAATTCCTGATTCCACTGGGGCTCAAACCCAGGACCTTCTGCGTAAAGCAGATATGATAACCACTACACTATGGAACCAACTGCTACATGACTGTAAAAGGAGCTTACAATCTAAAGGGAGAGAAACACAGAAATATAGACACAAACATATGCATTAGTGCTTAACTATAGTAGGATATGAAAGTCGCTACGTACTGAAGTGCTATCAGTAGTTGTGAGTACACAAGTGCATATTTGGAGCAGAAGTCATGAGCGGGTAGTTGGGGGAATATATCCTGAGGGGAAGAGAAATTAAGCACGTGCACTATCCATTGAGAATAAGTCTCATGCTCGCTGCCTCTAGACTTTAAACTCCTCTAAACTGCAAGTTCGTTGTGGGTGGGGAAGGTGTCTGCTGTATTATTGTATTGTACTCCCCCAAGCTCTAAGTACAGTGCCTGTACACAGTAAGTGCTCAATAAACAAGATTGATTGTTTGCCAAGCCCAACTGGCTGGAGAATCACAAGAGCTGTAGTCTTTGCTTAGGTGTAGGTTTCACATACAAAACAACTCACCTAAGGGAGCTCCCTGATACAGTTGGTCAGGTTCAGATGAGGAGTTATTCATGAGGGCACAAGTCCATCCTTCCCAGGGCAGGGCCACTTTTCAGATGACAAGTTGGCAGGGATGGAGAGACATGCAGATGAACATGAACTTTGCACCTCTTCAAATTCCACTTTAATGGGAAGCAGCTTGGCCTTGTTAAAATGCACACACACACACACACACACACACACAAACACATGCACACACACACACACACACAGAGCCTGAAGACCTGGGTAGTCCCAGCTCTGCCATAGCCTGCTTTGTGATCTTGGGCCAGTCATTTTACCCACCCTGGGCCTCTGTTTACTCAACAGTAAAATGGGGCTGAATCCCTATCTCTTAGTCTCTGTCTCACACAGTTCACAATCTATATCAAGTCTGATTATCTTGGGTTTAGCACCATTTCCCAGCCCAGAGTAAGTACTTAATAAAGACCATAATTACCATGGGATTTTATCATTATATTTTCTCAAAGGAGTTTATCATCTAGGACCCCTGAAGTGGTTTGTTTCTCCATAATAGCAACTTCTACTCTTACAGATTTAGAAAGAAGTGCAAACAAGCAATAAGAAATGAGGGAAACCACTTGGGCCAATCAATCAATCAATTAATCAATCAACAGTATCGATTGAGTGCTTACAGTGTGCAGAGCACTACACTAAGCACCTGGGAAAGCACAGTGCAACAGAGTTGTGAGGTATGTTCCCTGCTCGCAATGAGCTGACACTCTAGAGGGATCCTGCCCAGTTTTATTCAAGATATTTGTTTATATAGTCAATTATTTATTCCATTATTTCATCTTGGAAGGTGTGTCCCATTTCCTGCTATATCGTGCCTCCTGCTCCCACTATTTGTAAATAATTATTTTCTATCTGTTTCCTCCATTTGATTATAATTCCCTTATGGACAGGGGATGAGATCTTGTCGCTCTCCCAAAGACTTAGTACAGTGCTTTGCATTCCGGAAGTGTTCAATAGATATTAATGATGATGATGATAATGATGCAGAAGGGAAGATGAAGCAATGTAAAAGCAGTTTTTAAAGAGGTGTGTATGTCCTCCTGATGAAGATTCACTTTACACTGTGGCCTCACTTTTGCAATGGGTTCGCTCTCCAAGTGGCCTTAAAAGTTTCAATCTCCTAGGCTCTTCAGAAACCATGGTAAACCCGGAGCAGAACCAAAAAGGCCTTGAAGAAAATACATCTAGACTTGTTCTAAAGTTTGTGGAAAATGAGAATGGCTGAGGAGAACTAAAACTTAATGAGGGATTCTGTTTATTTCATTTGAGTGAATTCACAGCAAAGTCTGCCGTAGTGGCCTTTCACTTGAATTCTCAGCAAAGTCTGTGAACAATTAGCCTTAAATAACCTTGCTGCTGGCTATGATTATCATTTGTTTTCCAGGGATGTGCACTCCTGGTTATCATTATTTTTTTTTACTATTGGTAAGCATTTTTATTAGGCCCTTCAACAACTTTGGAGACTTCCTGTTATGAACAGAACTGAATGACCGCTTGTGGCCAAACTCATGAAAAATGGGATTTTGGTGGTAGTGGCCGTGTCATGAGTCATTGTGATACATGAGTGACTCCTAAACTACCATTTACGTTTGACAAGGTTGCCTTTTGTTTACAAGGAACTGTTTAGGATTAGACCATGACAATGATATGAATCATCGGGTTAACAATATTCCTGAAGGATATTTTGGAATTTTTGTCTGATTTCAGCACCTGGGATTTGGGGACTTCCTAGAGTATTTTATTTGTTTTTAACACAGCTAGAATGTTACCGCTATCTCAATCAATCAAGCATATTTCATTGAGTGCTTACTCTAAGGAATGAACAGCCTCGATCTTATACCAGTCTTAGGGCAAATAGCAGATGAAGATGGCAATTTTCACCTATTGAAACAAGGAGGCACCTGAAACCAAAATTGTTTATTTACTATGGTTGCTATTATTTTAGTCTTTGTGAAGCACTTACGATAGGTCAAGCATTGTTCTGTGCACTGGGGTAGATACAAACATGAGTAACTGGTATCTATCATCATCATCATCAATCGTATTTATTGAGCGCTTACTGTGTGCAGAGCACTGTACTAAGCGCTTGGGAAGTACAAGTTGGCAACATATAGAGACAGTCCCTACCCAACAGTGGGCTCACAGTCTAAAAGCTAAGTGACTTTCCCACTGTCACGCAACAAGCAATTGGCAGAGTCAGGATTAGAACTAAGGTTCCTTCTTACTCCCAGGCCCGGGTTCTAACAACTAAGCCAAGCTGCTTTCTTGAACAATTCCCTTAGCATCATCTGTGTGTCATCCAATTATAAAACAGGATCACCAATAAGAATTCCTGAATCCTAGCCCACAGAACTCAAAGTACGACTAGTCCTAATTCAGCTCCATCGAGAAGGACATATAAGGGAGCTCAAACCTTCCAGTTTAGGCTCCTGCTCAAATGAGGTGCTACAACAAGGAACCTGCTAGCTTCGTGGGGCTTCCCGCTCTGTTCGTCAAGCAGTGTCTCACCACAGATTTTAGCTGATTGCCTTGGAAACATCAGGAAATGAATAAGAGGTTGGGTTGGGATCAGCTCCAAGAAGGGACTCTTTCGGGGAATATGGATGTCCTTGGAAGTGGGAAATGTTAATGGGACAATTATTAATATCGGGCAAAGAACTTCATTAGCTAGGGCAATCAGACTAGTTACAGGATTTCTCCTCTTTCTTTTCCTGTCTATTTCCCCTTCCTCATCCTCTCAGTACTTATCAAGTAACCTGAATATCTTATGAAGTCTCTGAGGTGGAAGGAAACTTACTAGAATGTAAGTTCCTTCTGGGCAGGGAACATGCCACATCTCTGTTTTGCACTTCCCAACTATTTAGTAAGGTATACAGTAATCAATAGATGCTTGATAATTACTGTTACTACTACAACTGCTACTACTACTACTAGTACTGTGGTATCATGGGTACAGGAACATGGGGTTGCAATGAGAACTCCAGGGAGTTGTTTTAGATTAATACTAATCTTATAATAATAATGATAATTAGTTTTATTTTAGATTAATTTGATTGCCAGTAACACCATTTAATCTAACCCAGGTTCAGATTCTGACCCATGCACTTACGATTTAAATCATTCGCAATTACCAAGAACATGGCTATATTAGGGAGAGAATAAGAATGGCCTTGGGGAGAAAGATGAGTAGAACTTGGAGGTTCCAATCTATGCATGGCCAGCAAACTTGAGTTCAGACTAAACATCTGCAACGGTCCTAGGGTGGCTCGGGAGAGAAATTCGGGAGCAAGTGGTTCTGGAAGGAGTTTGGAAGGAATGCATTTGGGTCATGTGTGGTTGTCTGTGGCAAAGGGTCAAAAGGACATCCTTATCTGATGCAAACCACTTCATCCTCACCTTGGACCTTTAAAAACAACCTCTTCCAACTGGGAGTCAGAGGTTCTGAGTTCTAATTCCGGCTCTGCCATGTATTTGCTGTGTGACCTTGGGCAAATCCCTTAGCTTCTCTGTGCCTCAGTTCCCTCATTTTCTAATTGAGGATTCAATGCCTGTTCTCCCTCCTACTTAGACTGTGAGTCCCTGGTGGGACCTGATTATCTTGTATCTACCACAGCACTTAGTACAGTGTTGGTCGCACTGAGACCTTGAACACAGTATTTGTCCAGGTTTAGATAGCTGGCAAATGACAGAGCGGGGATTAAAACCCAGGCCCTCTAACTCCCAGGCCTGGGCTCTTTCCAGTTGGCCATAATGTTTCTCTGTGTCAAATCTGCTCTAGGGCAAGCATCCCAATTAAGGGAGGGCCCTTCCAGATGGGCTTGTTAAAAAGAAGCCATCCTAACTGCAGTTGGGACTAAGCACATACCACAGGACTAACTCAATCCCGTATGGCTTTCCATGGGGCTTCCAATAAAAGCCAAACACTTTTTAGTGGTTTTTCCAATTATCCGTCCTTTCAGTTCTCCAAGGGTTCCCCAGGACTGAACCACATAGCTCCCATTAATGTAAGTGGGGCTGTTCTACGACATGAATCTCTTTGAGAACTAGAAGCCAGTGCCCATTAAGCAGTGAGCTGACTGCAACTTGTCCTCCATGTTTGCAAACCAAGTTTCACTGACCAGCTTCAGCGAGGTGATTGTTCTCGGCTACTGATGTTGGTTGTTTTCCTTGTCCAAGGTCACATAGTAGACATATAGTAGAGCCTGGATTAGAACCCAGGTCCTTCTGATTCCCAGGCCCATGGTCTATCCACTAAGCCACACTGCTTCTCGTCATTGGACAACTTCATGCCCGGCATTTTTTTTTTCAGCAGCCAGCCTCCCTCTACTGAGGCTCCTACTGCTTGGAGACGGAGCCAGAGTTCACTCAGACCTGGGAGGGAAGTAGTGTCCTTAGGTGTGACTGAAAAGTGCCCTTTTCCTACTACTACTAATAATTGTGGTAGTTGTTAAGTGTTTACTATGTGCTGAATACTGTACTTGGGTGCTTGGGTGGGACTCAGTAGCTGTCCCACATGGGGCTTACATTCTAAACAGGAGAGAGGACACAAAATGAGTCCCCATTTTACCTATGAGGAAACTGAGATGTAGATTGGTTAAATGACTTGCCCAAGGTCACACAGCTGGCAAGTGGCAGCGCTGGGATTAGAAACCAGGTGATCCGACTCCCAATCCCATGTTCTTTCCACTAAGACAAGCAACTCCCCTTACTAGAGGGCAGAAGATCATTGTGGACAGGGAATGTGTCTACAGATTCTGTCATACTCTGCTCCCCCAGGCACTTAGTATAGTACTCTGCACACAGTAAGCGTTCAATAAATACTATTGATTTATTGGTTGTTGGTCACATAGACTCAACTGTCTCCCCCTTCTCAACTGTGAACCCGTTGTTGGGTAGGTACCGTCTCTATATGTTGCCAACTTGTACTTCCCAAGTGCTTAGTACAGTGCTCTGCACACAGTAAGCACTCAATAAATATGATTGAATGAATGAACTAGAATTACTTGAGTAATTCAGACAACACGATAAATATAATAACAATAATTGTGGTATTTGTTAAGTGCTTACTACATGCCAGGCACTGTTCTAAGAGCTGGGGTAGATATGAGATAATCAGATTGGACACAGCCCCTATCACATACAGGGCTCACAGCCTTCATCTCCATTTTTCCGATAGTGAAGTGAAGTGACTTGCAGTGAAGTCACACAGCAGACAAGTGGCGGACGCGATGCCTCCCAAAGACCCAGAACCTGAATAAACTGTGTAGATCTCAGCCTTGTTGTGGCTTTGCATCCGGTTGACTTGGCTAGGGGCAACTCCAGATCTGGGAAATACCTTGGCAGGCCCTCAAAAGACCTTGATCCCACACTACATTAAAGGGAACTGACATGCCATTGGCATTACTATGCTCAGAAGTCAAACCAGACTTGAGGTGGAAGAGAGGAACCGGTTTGACTCTCTTGGAAGATAATCAGAACACCAGGCTACAGCCAGGAAAACTATCATTTCAATCAATCAATCAATCAATCACATTTATTGAGCGCTTACTATGTGCAGAGCACTGTACTAAGTGCTTGGGAAGTACAAATTGGCAACATATAGAGACAGTCCCTACCCAACAGTGAGCTCACAGTCTAAAAGGGGAAGACAGAGAATAAAACCAAACATACTAACAAAATAAAATAAATAGGATAGATATGTACAAGGAAAATAAATAAATAAATAAATAAATAGAGTAATAAATATGTACAAGCATATATACATGTATACAGGTGCTGTGGGGAAGGGAAGGAGGTAAGATGGGGGGATGGAGAGGGGGACGAGGGGGAGAGGAAGGAAGGGGCTCAGTCTGGGAAGGCCTCCTGGAGGAGGTGAGCTCTCAGCAGGGCCTTGAAGGGAGGAAGAGAGCTAGCTTGGCGGATGGGCAGAGGGAGGGCAATCCAGGCCCGGGGGATGACGTGGGCCAGGGGTCGATGGCGGGACAGGCGAGAACGAGGTACGGTGAGGAGATTAGCGGCGGAGGAGCGGAGGGTGCGGGCTGGGCAGTAGAAGGAGAGAAGGGAGGTGAGGTAGGAGGGGGCGAGGTGATGGACAGCCTTGAAGCCCAGGAAGTTTCTTCCTCAGCCCTCATTTGCCCCAGGCTTGGGCCTTTTCTCTCAACCCTTCATTCGTCTCAGCCTTGGGGCTGCAACTGTTGCTTATTTCCGAGCTGAAATCCCAAGGTGGGCAACTGCAAGTGTCTCCACTGTTTACAATGACTCTGGGGCTTCTGCAAAACCTGTGCCATGCTGTGGTCTCCAGGGTTAGCAGAGAAAACAAAGAGCTCACAGTTCCAGTAATAGTGAGGAAAGGCAGGCAGGCCATCTTAGCTGAAGGGCTGGGGATTGAGCTACCTCTGCCTCCCTCTGCTTCTTTCTTTCCATGACAGGGCTTCCCTTCCCTGTCACATTAGTCTTTTCCAGTACTAATCAATGGTATTTACTGAGTGCTCACTGGGTACAGAGCACTGTAGCAAGCACCTTGAAGAATACAATACCACAGAGTTGGTAGACATGTTCTCTGTCCACAGCAAGCTTACAGAATCATAGATCACTTCATTTGTTTGCCTTTCCCGACATCTCCCTTGATTGTGGTTTTTTTCACAGGTCCTAGAACATGTCCAAAATGATCTGTATGTCCCTGCTGGAGTCATTTCTTGTTATTGTAATGATTTTCTTCTGGTTATGTCAACACTTTCCATTTCTAGAACTCTCCAGGGTCAGGGGTCGGCGGGTTGGGTTGGAGGTTCAGTTTATGTTTTCCTAACTGTCCTCCTCAAACCTCGAACTCTTGGCATTTCACAAAACACCCGAGGAAAAAAAAAATGCATCAGGTTGAAGTCATAGGAATAAAGCACCCAAAATTCCATATGATGTGATTGGAGTTTGGTGGAACCAGAAGGAACAAGTGGAAACCGTTGTTTGGAAGATTTTGGAATTTAAATGGTAGCAATGGAAAATTTTCTGGCAGGAGTTACCCATTACTGGCTCCTGAGGGAGATGATGGATTCTCCCGGCCCCATCTTTCAAGGTGGGGTTCCAAGATCCCAGAGCCTGGGTCCCTCATGGGTCTCCAGGGTGGAGCTGCTCTTCTGGAGATCCATTTGAGGCACACGATCTCAAATCCTGGCTCCTAGTTAAGAGCCTGCATTTCTGTAGGCTTTGGAAAGCATCAGAACAGCCGTTTCATCTAGACCAATCAATCAATCAATCAAACAGTGGTATTCATTCATTCATTCAATCAATCGTATTTATTGAGCGTTTACTGTGCACAGACCACTGTACTAACTGCTTGAGAGAGTACAATATTACAATGAGCAGTCACATTCCCTGCCCACAATGAGCTTATGGTCTAGAATATTGAATATGTACTGTGAGCAGAGCACTGTACTAAGCATTTGGGAGAGTACAATATTATAGCATCGGTATTCATTCATTCAATAGTATTTATTGAGCGCTTACTGTGTGCAAAGCACTGTACTATAGATACCATCCCTGACCACGAGGCGCTTCCAGTCAGAGACAGAGAGAGCATTGTATTAAGAGCTTGGTAGAGTACCACACAACAGAGTTTGTCGACATGATCCCTGCACTCAAGGAGCTTACAGTCTAGACCAGGATTGGGGCAGCAGTTCCTAACCTTAGGGAAATGCAAAGGGAGTTAGAACAGTCTATGGCATCATCCTATTTTGACCTTACAGTTATTTGTCATCTATTTTGTGTTTCAGACGACCAGTTGAACTCAGAAGAGAAGAAGAAGAGAAAGCAGAGGAGAAACCGGACAACCTTCAACAGCAGCCAGCTGCAGGCCTTAGAGAGAGTGTTTGAAAGGACACACTACCCAGATGCCTTTGTCCGGGAAGACCTCGCACGCAGAGTGAACCTCACCGAAGCCAGGGTTCAGGTACTGAAAAGCTATGCTCAGGCCGGGGCCCTGGATTTCAGTCCACGAGCTCTGACTCTAAATCTAGAGAGGCTGGGAGGCCTGGCTGAGAAATGTGGGCCACAAGTTTGGTAGCTGTGAGGATTAAATTCCCTCAGACCATCGTAAGGAAATAATTCCTCAAGCCCTTCTTGGTTGGGTGAGGGGATCGGTTGGGGGCTGGAGTGGTGTTTTCAGACCAACTCCACTAATAACTGTATCAGTGACATTGAGCCTTTTCCCATCTCCCATCCATTGCCCTGCAGAGAGGAAATGAGCTTCCCCCTTTCTCTCCCTTGGTCTCCAGTTTAAGTGGGCTGGTACCTAGTGAGTCAGAGAATCACTTCCTAGACAACGGCAGATGGCCACCATTTTCTCTGATAACTTCCTATGTCCCCCTCTCCGGCCCTCGGGGGAGAAATTGGAAGGGGCCCTTTGACAAAAGAACTGCATGAAACATACCCGCCTCCTCTCCCCTAGCCACACCCACACACAGCTCACCAAGTCCCCCTTTCTTGGGTGCCCTCCCAAATGCCACTTTGTTTGAGCAACCAATCAATTAAACAGTGGTCCTTACTGAGCACCTATGGAGAGCCATGCCCAGTGACAAACCCTAGGAAGAGGATGACAGCAGTTAAATCCACATTCCCAATCAATCAATCAGTGGTATTTATTGAATGCTTACTGTGCAGAGCACTATACTAAGTAATTGAGACACTACAATACAATAGATATAGTAAAAGGAACTTACACTCTAGTGGGAGGGATAAAAAACCAAAACCTTTTTGAATTGTAGGACAAGGATACTTTTCCAAATTTCCAAATTACAGGCAAAGGACACAAGTGAGCACCTAATGCTTTCTCCTGCCATCCCCTAGAAGAATCTTCCTGCAAAGTGAAAGCCTTTTCTTCTTCCCCTCTCTAAAAGTAGAATTGGCCTCAAGAATACTTTAGATTTATAGTGCACGTTTCCTATGAAATCCTCAAAGGCATTTTCACATAGATCATGTTATTTATCCTCATGATGTCTCTGTAAGTACTGCAGAAGCTGGTAAAAGGAAGCTTGGATTAATAAATCTTTCAAATTCACATGCCAAAGAAGTTAAAACTGCAAAGCTTCTTTGTGTTGGCAATGGGAAACAGCTCTGTGGGCCTGGAGAAAACAGGGTTTGTTGCAAATTGGATTAAGTAAGAGTCACCAGGCAGAACATGTCAGTGAAGCAGACTCTTTGTGTTCAGTTTTGTGAGCTGCAAACTGCAACAGACAGTTTGGTTTTATTCATTAATTCATTCATTCAATCGTATTTATTGAGCGCTTTATGTGTGCAGAGCACTGTACTAAGCCCTTGGGAAGTACAAGTCGGCAACATATAGAGACAGTCCCTACCCAATAACGGGCTCACAGTCTAGAAGATGGGCTCACAGTCTAGAAGATGGGCTTACAGTCTAGAAGATGGGCTCTTTTTTATATTATGCAGAGGGATGGATGTCTGCTACTATCTTGAGGAGAGGATGGGAAAGGAACAATTGAGAGGGAGGAGATGAACATTAGCAAAATTGGAGGTGAAGGTCTTTACAGCATGCTCCATTTCCAATATGGCATCCAACACTAGCTCTATGGGTATAAGAGGAGGGATGTGAGCACCTTTCCCAGCCTCTTTGGGAACAATACTCTTCCAGAGGGCTTCCTAGGGATATGGGCTGTGGCCTTTTTCTCCTGTCTGGTTGGACCCCAGGAGTCCATTAAGAGAAATTCAGGAAAAGAAGAAGGAAAAAACCAGTGGGGCCCAGAGGAGCCACCACAAAGGATGAGTTGGGGTAGAGGGAGATGAAGCTGTTGAATATCCGGTTCCCTCTCAGAGCTTAAGGTCAGAACAATCAATCCATCCATCAATCAATAGTATTTATAGAGCATTTACTGCATGCAGAGCACTGTACTAAGCACTTGGGAGGGTACAATATTTCAGAGTTGCATAGTGGATAGAGTGTGGATCTGGGAGTCAGAAGTCATGGGTTCTAATCCTGGCTCCGCCACTTGTCTGTTGTGTGACCTTGGGCAAGTCACTTAACTTCTCTGTGCCTCAGTTATCTCATCTGTAAATGGGAGATTAAGACTGTGAGCCCCACATGGGACAACCTGATTACCTTGTATCTCCCCCAGCGCTTAAGAAGAGTGCTTGGCACATAGTAAGCGCTTAATAAGTACCATTAAAAAAAAGAGGTGGTACAAGCCGATAAAGGGAAAAGCCCCTTGCATTTCCTTCTTGGCCCTCTAGCTACCAATATTTGAACCACTGCCACAACTGTGGCACAGATTTTCAATTACAAATGTGTGCTAAATGGATAGAGCAGAACAATTCAATCAGTCAGGCACTGGTGTTTACTGGGAGCTTTCTGTGAGCCTTACGTAGCAAAGGAAGGGCATAAAATACTCAGCTTTTAAATGAGCTCAGAGTCTTCAGAAAGGAGAAGAAGGCAATAAAGAGAAGAACACACTTATTTCAGGATTTTTCCCAACTAGATGACAGGATTCTGTAAAAGTTTTGTGTGGTGCATTCTGGGAGTCAAAGAAGTGAGGAGATCTGTGTCGGCCAACAAATGAATGGAATCAATTAAAACTGGAGGTCCATTATCCTTGGTTTTTGATCCCAGAGATGCATGCGACATCGGAAGCGTTCTTTTAAGCACTTAGTATAATGGAATGACATCATATGCAACATTTTACAGAAGTTTGGTTGGACCTAGAATGTTTTTTCCGAGGAACCCTAACCCCCAAACTTTCTCCAGAGCTGTTGTGCTCCCCTCACAGATCCCCGGATTGTACCCTCCCAAGCTCTTCTTTTTTTTAATGGCATTTGGTAAGTGCTTACTATGTGACAGGCTCTGTACTAAGCGCTGGAATAAATTCAGTCTAATCAGTTGGACACAGTCCATGTCCTACATGAGGCTCACAGTCTTAATCCTCAGTTTACAGATGAGGTAATTGAGGCACTGAGAAGTTAAGTGACTTTCCCAAGGTCACATTTAGTAACCCTTAGTACAGTGCTCTGCACACAGTAAGCACTGAATTAATACCATTGATTGATTGATTGATTTTTGAGCTGCAGAACTCGGCAAAGCAGGAACACAGTCCCAATCTTCAGTCTCTTCTTGTCAGTGACTCATCTCCTGCTGCTGTTGAGTAGGGACTGTCTCTATATGTTGCCAACTTGTACTTCCCAAGTGCTTAGTACAGTGCTCTGCACACAGTAAGCGCTCAATAAATATGATTGATTGATTGATTGATTCCACCCCATGCTAGAAAGAAGGTTTGAATGCTGAGAGAATGAAACCTTGAACATTTTGAGTGACTTCGGCAACCATTTTGAGTTTGTGAACTTCTCTCCTGGCTGAGCAGTGTGAGAACTAAAAGTCATAGGAGATGTTCAATCCAAAGTTGATTGGAATCATAGCAATAACACTCCTTCCATCTGAAGATAGCAGCTTTGGCTGTAGTAGAGGCATTTATTGAGCACCCTTGGTGTTATGCACCGTACTAGGCTACTGGAAAGTACAGAATAACAAAGAAAAGAAATAACAAGTGTCCCCTGACCTCTACGAGTTTACACTCTAAAGGGAAAGACAAAAACAAACATTAAAATATTTACAACTTGAGTGTTCAAAACAAATCAATTTAGTATACATCTATTTAAGAGCCCTAAGGAAGCTAATCTAGGGTGACTACTTATGACACTCAAGAATTCTAGGCCCCAGTCTTTCTCCCACACACATATTTTTTATCTAAGAAAATAGAAATTATCATTTTGAAAAATATGTGACTTACTTTACATGTGATTATTATATAATAGGCACTTTACAAAAGTGACTATTTTCATAATTATTATTATTAATAAATATTTATTAAGCCCTTACAACATGCTGTGCTCTTGTACAGACACAGGATAATCAGATCAGACAAAATCCCTGTCCCACACAGAACTCACAGTATAAGGGGGAGGGAGAATAATATGCAGTAGATATTTAATGTTCATTTTACAGATGAGGAAACTGAGGCATAGGGTTTAGTGACTTGCCCATGGTCACACAAAAGGCCTTAACCCTGGTCTTTCTTCTCCTCCTGTCCCTGGCCCCACTGGCCACCTCCCTCCACTTCCTTGACCCATACAATACTGTAAACTTGTTTTGGGCAGCGTGTCTACCAATTCCATGCTGCTGTTTGACCATGGGCAAGTCACTTAACTTCTTTGTGCCTACCAATTCTGTTGTGCTGTACTCTCCCAAGCACTTAATACAGTATTCTACCCCCCTAAGTGCTCAATAAATAAAACTGATTGATTGATAGGAAACTGTGGCTCAGTGAAAAGAGCATGGGCTTGGGACTCAGAGGTCATGGGTTCTAATTCCGGCTCTGCCACATGCCTGCTGGGTGACCTTGGGCCAGTCACTTAACTTCTCTGGGCCTCAGTTTCCTCATCTGGAAAATGGGGATTAAGTCTGTGAGCCCCACGTGGGACAAACTGATCACCTTGTAACCCCCCCAGCGCTTAGAACAGTGCTTTGTACATAGTAAGTGCTTAACAAATGCCATCATTATTATTATCACCCCATCTTCTGCTCCTGCTGTAGGATGACACTGGCTCCTACCTGCTGATTTGTCATAGTACATTTTGAAGAATCCATCAGTGGTATTTTCTGAGTGTGTGTTGTGTCAAGCATTACACTAAGCCCTTGGGAGAGTATGCAATAGAGTTGGTAGACATGAGCTCCACCCTCAAGGAGATTATAATCTAGATTTAGAATCATTTCAATATAGGAGAAAATATATTTCAAAGCACTTGAACTCAGTGGATTCTTTGGAGTGATCAGAAGCAGTCTTTCATATTGATGAATTACTTATCTGCTGTGGTCCTGCAGATAAGAAAGGAATCAATGGATAAAGTGAATCTTTCTTTAGTGGCACTTAGGGTAACCAAAGATTCTCTCGTGCTTCAGAACGGATGGAGAAATGTAAACAGCTGACTCACAGAGGAAGTCCTGGTCAGCAGGGCTATTTTTTTTTAAAAGGAATTCAACTGCTTTTCAATTTCCTGTGAAGGCCTTAGATGTAATAAAAAAGGCCTTTATGGGGGAGGATTTCCTGTAAAGATGAAAGGCCAGATACACCAGTTTCACTTTAGAAACCTCTGCTAACTTTCTATTTAGGTCTGCTGTACAGTCGGGTGAGATTTGCTTCTTGGGTTTGATGGCTGATTTTGAGAGAGATAGTCAGGCTGTCAGGGTCAGGGTCACCTGCATTAAGTCATTTCACAAACTTTCACTGGCACTGGCCCTAGGCTTTTTCCCGAGCAGCATTCATTGAAAGGCTTGAGCTGAAAACAGGCTAAAACATAGAGCGGGCAGTAGCCGCTGGCTAAATACCATGCTAAGGCCTCAAGGCTGTGGAGAGAACAGAGTAGTACAAATAATAACAATAATAATCATAATGTCCAGATTTGGAATCAAGCACTGTGCTAAGCACTGCGATAGAAAAAGGACCCAGTCCCTGTCCCACTTGAGGCTAACAGTCTAAAGGGGAGGGGGAACAGACATTTAATCCCCATTTTGAGGCGCAAAATAGTTGTAACTTGCCCATTTTCAAACAGCAGGCAAAAAGCAGAGCCAGGATTAGAACCCGAGTCCCCTGGCTCCCAGCCCCGTGTTCTCCCCAGAAGCCTGCACACCTACAAAGTGGAGCTTGTCTGATGTAACCTTTGATTTCCCTCCCTCCCCTCCTCTCTCCAAACCTTCCAGGTGTGGTTTCAGAACCGAAGAGCCAAGTTTCGCCGAAACGAGAGGGCCATGCTGGCTAACAAAAATGCCTCCCTCCTTAAATCTTACTCGGGGGAAGTGACCGCTGTGGAACAACCCATCGTCCCGCGTCCCGCTCCAAGACCCACTGACTATCTCTCCTGGGGAACGGCTTCTCCGTACAGGTGAACCTCAGCCGCTTTCCATCTGGATCCGCCCTAGTTGCCCGGGAAGCTATGGAAATGGCTTTTGCGGGGTTGGTCTGCCCAGACTCTCATCAGCAGCTCTGCTGCAGTGCTCTAGTTGTCCTAGGAACGGGGTTGGTGACAGAACAGAGAGAGACTCCACCAGACTCATGAACGTTTGGGTAAAGGATGCTCAAAAAAGAATAAAGACCTCTAGAATAAGCATTGCTTCTAGAATGAGGCCCTTTCTTATTTCAACTTGGAGAGACTGGTTTTTTTTTTTTCAGGGACTTCCTTTTTGCTGGTTGGTTAGGACTCTCTAAGGGTTATCCTGAAGCTGATCTGCACATTCAAAGCGATATTTGAGAATTAAATAGAGAACAAGAAAATTCTGACTGGTTCGATGACCCTAATGCTTTAGTCAATCATTCAATCAGAGCACTGTACTAAGTGCTTGGGAGAGGACAATATAATAGAGTTGGTAGACACTTTCCCTGTCCACAAGGAGCTTGCAGTCTAGAGAGAAGCTTACAGTGTACAGTCTACAGCTTTAGTCCTAGCTAGGGCTACTCAAATATCCTTATTCATTGATGCCATCTAATTCTCTGAGGATTTCTAGAAGGATCAGAGTTATGATGTAGGATTGGGTATCATTTTTATATTTAAATCTTACACTTCATCAGAATTAATTTATCCTCTGAACTTCTGAAATATTAATCAAGGTAGGCAAAAATGGGACCTTTAAGAACACTCTATTTAGACTCCAAGCTTTTTATAGTTTCACTGTTAAAAACAATTCAAAGACTAATGAGAATTTTAGTTTCATTAAAAGGAAAAAAAAAGCAGATGATGAGGTTAGTCAGTGACTTGGGAAACGGGCTTGGGACCACAGAGCTTGTGGACTTCAAAATCTGTGACCCGAGCATGCCCAAGGTCAGCAACAACTGAATGTTATGGTTTGTAGAGACATGGGTGGTTTGTTGGAAACTGACTGCTATTCTCTTTCACCTGGATCCTTGATACAAAGATCAATTGGCATCCATGGAGTCATTGCTGAACCTCTCAGCAGAATCCCAGAAGGCCACATGAATCAATGAATAGTATTTTGGAGCATCTATTATGCATACAGCGCTGTACTAAGTGCTTGGGGGAGTAAAATTGACAGACATAGTTCTTGCCCTTAAGGAGCTTGCATTCTATTGGAGGCGCTTACAATCCAATACCCTTTCAGGCTAAGGATTGCAGCGTTCACAAGGTTGAGGATTAAGTATGGTGCTGCTCATATCTGATTACTTTCTGGTTTCCCTGTAGGGAGGGGATTTCTCTCTGATATAATTAGACTTTGTAAAAAGAAGCTAGAAATGAAATCTGATTACTTTCTGGTTTCCCTGTAGGGAGGGGATTTCTCTCTGATATAATTAGACTTTGTAAAAAGAAGCTAGAAATGAAATCTACTGGGCTAGGTTTGGAAAAGTCACTCCCAGGTACTGGTTAGGTTCTTCAGGAGATTAAGCAACTCTTTCAGATCACTAAAGGATTGTCTAGTACCAGTGCATAAATGGTATCCTTCAAACCCTCTCCCAAAGCTCAATTTATATGGAGCCAAAACTGGACTTTATTAAGTGGTTTTATGATATTTTGTTCATTTTGAAAAGATAATGAAATATAGTATTTCAACATTCTCTTATTTTGTTTCTAGCTAAGACACAATAGGGTTGCATTTCACTGGGGGAGTGAATGTAACTGTGGTCGGCTTATCTTGTTTCACTGAAAGCATGAGGCAGAAATGAATATTGAAAAGCAAACTAAATATTAGGTCTTTGGCTCTCTGAAGAGTAACTTCTGTTTGTACACCTTGAGTCTTCCATTTTCCATAACTGAGTTGAATGATATCAGTTCAGGGTTCTTCGCAACACTCTTGTGACACGTTGGTGTTGTCACCCTTATTGTACAGATGAGAAATTGGAGGCACTGAGAGGTTGAGTGACTTGCCCAAAGTAACAGGTCAAGTTCCCAGCTGATGGAAAGGAGAAATCATGACTGTTGATCCTCCTTCTTACTACTTTACTTTCTGATCCATGAGGCTGTCCTTCCCATGAAAATACAGTTGGCTAACAGTGTTTAATTTCACATCACTGTTTTCGGTTTACAGTTCTGGGGTTCTCCACACTCACTGATATCCCCAAGCGATTAAATGACATACCAGTAGACTCATACATGCCAGAGAAGAATTGTTTCAGTGAAAGTCCTAGCAGTTTCACACTGTCAAGAGGGTTGAAACCCGGGCTCAACTGTGCAGCTCAGGAGTGGTGAACAGAATGTTGAGAACATCATTCTTCTCTAATCTCACAGGCTTTCCTCTGACGACGACAGGCAGGAGGGAAAACCAAAGAGCAAAAGCGTTGTTTTTCTTTGGTCAGAACCCAGGCATGAAGCCATAGGTAGCTAGAGACAGCCTAAAGATTTGCAAGCCCTGACCCTTGGCTCTCATTTGAGGAGTAGGAGGGGAACTGCCCCCTTAACCATCCCCTCATGGGAGGAATATAAAGAGGGACGTGGCTTTGGCCATATTTGGCCATGAAAGCCAACGGTTAGGCCAGGGTGGGTGTGAACAGTGGCAGCAGAGAGGGTAGACTCTCTCCCATCTCTTCCGCTCTGCTTTCTTTGTCACTGTCCTCTTGCCGCCACCCTGCACAGCTCGTAGTCCTGGTGCCTGACTTCTGCTGAACTCGTTTGCCTCATTTCTTCCTCTCACACTTTCAAAAATAGATCCTCGTCCCTCCCAAGATGTTGTTTACACGAGGGGCTTCATAACGGATTCTAACGGAAGACACTGAAAAGGTAACTGCCCAGTGGGGGCTGGGGGGTGGTGGTTATTTGGGGGCAGGGTTTGAGTGGGAGGTAGCGTGCTCCTGGATGAGAACCGTGGGCTAGCTGAGCAGTGAGGGGCTAGGCTGGGGATTGCTAGAGAGGAGATCGCAGCCTCTGACTTGGGTCCTTTAGATCATCCCAAGCCTCAGTGAACTGGGAGAATTGCTAAGAGCCCCTCTGGTCTGGAAGGATAGCATACTGACCCAGAGTCCCAGATTGGATTTAGAAATGAGTCCTCATCCTGGCTTTGGCAAGGCAGTTCATCTCTTTTTTTCAGTTTTTCCATCTGTAAAATGGAGTCTTCCTGACTCCCCTGTGATGTGATGAGGATTGAGAGTTAATACATACAGAAATCTCATGATACTTTGAGGGAAGATTCTGCATAAATGGAAACTAAAATTTGATGAAGTGGATAGAGAAATGATAATCAGCTTGGGTAATCTAACCATAAGCAATAAAGTCAGACCACTTTCTGACATAATGTGATAGTATTCTGGCTACTTAATTAAGGGGACAGAGCTAAGAGAAGATATCCACTCTGTGACTATCACCCAATAGCCATTCACACATGGGGGTGTCTTTTGGGAAAATGATAAAAGTGGAAAGAATTTTTTAAAATAACAAGTTCTGAGGCTTTTCCTAACAATCCTGAGAGACTTCAAAAGCCTTCAGTATGTAGAAGTTGCCAAGATTTACTCAAATCTCTTGCATCTGCAGAATTGGACTGGTTTTCTCCTGGTCTTTAGGGAGATTTTTCTTTTTTGCACTTCCTCTCCTCGTGGTAATGTTGAGCCATGTCAGAACAACCACACTGCTGCCATTTTGAGATCTGCACCAGCCTAACTGAAAGTTTGAAGGACCTAATGGAAAAATACCAGACAGGAAAGTAGTCACCTAAACTAATTAGAGGTTCAATTGTCAGGTTCAGGCTGGGTATCAGAAGGAAGTAGAACTCATGCTTTTTTTAGCACTTGAAAATGACTGCAAGCCACCAAGTAAAAGCATTTATCAGCTATTCCTAACAACCACTCTGCAAGGAAGGTGGCTACCATCCCAATGGTCAACTGAATATCACCCATTTTGTTCCAGCTGTCATGTAACCTAAATTTAGAGTCGAACTACAATCCCCCTCCCCCCATCCAGCTAGCTGTCTATTGCCTCCCCTACAAGGAGCTGTGCTTCGAGCTGGATTGGGCCTTCTGAAATCGTTCTCAGAATAAAGATGCAAAACTCATGAGTTTATTGCAGCTGCAAGGGTAGCAAATCCCTATGCAACCCCCATTGATGAGAAATATTTTCTTTTCATCCTTCATACAAAGCCCAGGGCTTGGTCCCCCAAGCTCTCAATTGACACACCTGACACACTGAGCACAGGGGTCCTCACAGTAAACTCAGGGTTATACTTTAACCCTCAGAGGGCAAGTAGGATGGGAAAAGAGGAAACAGCGTCCCAACCAGACGAAATTTGGCTCTCATTATTAAGGCAAGCCCTGTTTTACTGCTGATGGAGATCCTCTTCCCAGTCACTCCAGTGAATCCTGTTCTCAGCTACAGAGTTGGCATAAACCTTCAACTTCACTCCAATTTCTTATGGGGAGAAGTTTAATCTCATGGAGGAGATGCCAGTGAAGGGGTTGTCTGGCTTCTTGGGAACAGGATTGGGTTGCCCGACAGTGAGTCCACTGTTGGGTAGGGACCGTCTCTATATGTTGCCGACTTGTACTTCCCAAGCGCTTAGTACAGTGCTCTGCACACAGTAAGTGCTCAATAAATACGGTTGAATGAATGAATGAATGCTCACTGGACAAGGGATGATGGCACTGATACTGGTTACCTTTTTAGAGGGAAGAAAATGAGGGAAATGGAAAGAAATATGAGAATGAGCAATAACACATGGGGTGGAATTAGGAAGAGGTAGGCATCAAAGAGGACAGTCATTCACTTGCATCTTGTACTTAACAGGAAGTGCCCTTTCTCCTGCCCCAGTAGACTTCCTTAAATTACCACCATGGGAATGGGCATCCTGATCCACTCACTTACCTGGCTGTGCTGGAGCCTGTCACACAAGCCTAACTGGGCCTGTTCCCAGCGCTCAATAAATACGATTGATGATTGATGATGAGCCCAAGGATGGAGATCTTTCTGTGAATCCACCATAAAGGAAATGGGCTTCCGAAGAGTGTAAGCTCCTTGTGGGCAGGGAATCTGTCCACGTCTTTATTCTGTACTCCCCAAGCACCTAATATAGTACACTGCACCAAGTGGGTGCTCAGTAGACACTATTACTATTACTACGACTACTACTACTATTGCTGCTACTACTATTACTACTACAACTACTACTACTTAAAGTGCTGGAGGAAATAAATGGGTGGGGGAACTTCAGGGTTTAGGGTAAAAGCAGGGAGTCAAGACTTCCAGTGTCTGCACCTGAATCAGTCACGGATTGGCTGAGATCCTGGGAAAAGTTAAGTCACAGTACCCCCATTCATACACTTGTAAAAGTGCCACGATATCACCTGCCTACTTTCCAGGGCATTGTAAAATTCAGTTGATTAACATTTTGCAAGTTACCTTCAGGTGGTCAGATCATAAGCAAGTGCTAATTCCAAAAACTTTTTAGGATGAGGGGCCTTAAACCCTGCAGCAATTCCTTCCTCAGTGCCACTGTTCTGAAGCATTATGGGAAATGGCCTAGTTGGGTTTTCTTGAAAAATAAAATAGAAACAATATAAATATTAAGATGGAACTGTCCTAGTGGGAGTGCAAGGATAGGGGAATAGCATAGTCTGTGCTTAAAATATATGCCTAATTTCCTTTGATTTTCTCTTGGGATACAAAACACTGGCCAGGATTAATTTCAAAAATAGAGCTACTGTTTGAGCTATAAAAACAGACTAGGGAGAACCTCAGCCTACCCAAAGACTCTCCAAAGAATCCCCTGATTTGGCAAGGACCAGAATATTAGATGAATATTGACAGGAATGTGCAGAACATTCTTACAGCAAGAAAGCAATGTATTTTGGTCCTGCCCTTTCAGGACTGACTGGATGAAATGTTATTTTCATAGTAGTAGAAATGAATGTACTGTCACAGATGTGATCAGCTTTAGGAAACTCAAGAGATTTCTAAGCATCCTGCATTCAATCCAAGCTTTCAAGGTGCAAAAGAAGTGTGAACCCCGCTCTGATCTCCTGACACCCAAAGGGAGGAACCCCAGTTGATCAGGGGATCAATGGGACGGACTCTAGGAGAATCGTTGGATCAAAGAGCTGATTTGTTGAGACCCACATTGCCTTCTTTCTCCAGCTGGATCTTAGCAGCCGCAGTGATAGAAAACATGTGTGTGAGCTGGTGTCGAGAGGTTGTCTGCAGTGCTCCTGGTTGGGTTCAGAATTGGAAAGGGCTGAGGCACATGGGAGTTTGGAACATGTCATTTTCAAAATACTGTATAGGGAACCTCTTGGCCACTCCCCAAATCGTAGCCTCAGGCCTCTGACATTCATTTACCTTTTTTTTTATGATACTTTTTAAGTCCTTACTATGTGCCAGGCACTGTTCTAAGCACTGAGGAAGATATAAGCTAATCAGGTTGGACACAGTCCATGTCCCACATGGGACTCACAGTCTTATTCCTCATGATACAGATGAGTTCACTAAAGTACAGAGAAGTTAAGCGACTTGCCCAAGATCACTCAGCAGAAAAGTGGCAGAGCCGGGATTAGAATCCAGAGCCTTCGGACGCCCAGGTCCAGGCTCTATCCACTAGGCAATGCTGCTTCTCTAAGTTGGTCATCACCACCTCCCTATTTGAAACCTGCCCAAACAGAAGACCACCCCCTTGTCCCATCCTGCAATACCCTGTGGTGAAAATGGGACACTGTTTGACTGGGGACCGCTGATTTTCTCCAATGGAGCCTCTCTACTCTGCTTGTAAAGTGGTTTGTCCACCCGTGCGGTCAGAAGGTTCAGGAATTGCATTCCTTGTGTCTCTTCTACTCCTCTTTCCTATGTTTCCACACCTGAGCATTTTGGTGGAAGAAATCTATCCACCCGATAATGGTGTGGGAGAAGATCAAGAACTGTAAAGGAATCGTTGGCCCCACTCAGGAAATAGACTGCTTGCAGCCTGGAGGCCCATCCTCTTGGCCTGGCAGTTATCTCAGAGCTCAGAATGCGATCACCATGCAGTAATGAAGGACCGGATGGAAAGGAGCACATTTACAAGGAAAGGCAAAGAGACAGACCTGGTCCCAGATATTTTACTCTGTGATCCCTAACCTCCTGCTTCTGGTGCTCCCCATCCCCTCAGTGGGACACCCCTATATCATTTTGATAAACAGTTCTAAAATGATCCAAACGGCTGTCCATAATCATCAAGTGCTTAGTACAGTGCTCTGCACACAGTAAGTGCTCAGTAAATACGATTGAATGAATGAATTAAGGTACCACCTGAAAACTCAGGGGAAAGCGGCTTTTTGTGGTACAGTAATTGACCCCTAAGGTGGTTTTCTGTCTGGGCTGCGTTGGGTCCCTCTTTAGGGTTTTCACTCTCCCTGTTACTCAGAAATGTCAGTGCTAATGATGTGATCTTACTGCCTCGAGGAGGCAGGTCGGGTTGTTTTCTGGGTTGGTTCTGCCGCTCTCTCTCCCTGGAACAATAAACTCCCTGAGGCTGATGCGATTCCCTTGGAATTCAGGTGACAGAAAAGCACTGGTCACTCTGCCCAAGTAGTCGCTGCCCATTCCAGTGCTGTGGGAAGGGATTTTTGTTGGGTTTAAAAATCAATTAGGAATGTTTTCCTCAAATTAAACTGAATCCTTTAAGAGTTTGGTTTCATGAGTAATCTACGTGCAGTGGTAAAAAGTCATTTATATCCCAAAACACAACAACATGTGGTGTCTGTGCTGGAGCTAACAGAAAGCCACTAATTACACCTCTCAGGCCTATTGGCTCTCAAGGATGGATCCTCAGCCTTAATTACAAGTGCTGGTGACTGAGACATACTCATAGATTTTCCTTAGCACTGGGAGCCAGTAGAAACTGTTTATTTGCCTCTGGGCCATCCAAATCTAGAACCAGAACAGTTTATGCTCTAGGCTCCTTGAGTCTTCTCAAGGTCTTCGTTTCTAAATCTGGTCCGACACACCTTTTTCTACCCAGCCAAACAAGGAAATGGCTACATCCCTAAGCCTCCTGGCCCCTTAGGTAGCCTTCCACATAGAGCTACAGCATCACGCAATCAATCAATAGTATTTATTGAGTGTTTTCTCTGTGCAAAGCACTGTACTGAGCACTTGAGAGAGAGAGTACAATATGAAAGAGTATTATGAAAGACACGATCCTTTTTGGGGGGGTTAGCTCAGGGAAAAGGGCATACACACACACACAACCACACACACACACTCTCCAACTGACTGAAGCAGGGGTTGTCCCTGTTGAGATAAATCACCTGTTCACTGAAGCAACGCAGCAAACGTGATTCTCCCCACATCTCCGGCTCCTGCTCCAAGACAGTGAACCAGCACTGTAGGCGTGCAGTATGGCAACTTTGGTGGCTATGTGAGATGAATGCCTGATCCTTCTCCCTGCTCTCTTCTTTCTCCATGTCCCTACAGTGCAATGGCTACCTACTCTGCCACGTGTGCCAACACCAGCCCAGCCCAGGGCATGAACATGGCCAACAGCATTGCCAACCTGAGACTGAAGGCAAAGGAATATAGTTTACAGAGGAATCAGGTCCCAACAGTCAACTGAGGCCCCAGAAGAAACCCCCCCAAAAAAAAAACCAAACAAAGACACCCATCCTGCTCTGTCATTTCTTCATCTGCTGGGAAAAAAAATGCAGAACTAAATTTGGGGATAAAAGCAGAAAAAAGAGGAGAGGAGCAAGCTGAAAAATTGGCTAAAACACATTTCTCCTCACTTTGGAGTACCAATCATCCTGGTTTCCATATTTTGTCCCCCTGCTCATTCATGCTTTGCTCCGTATACTTCAGCTTCTTCAGTTAAGTCCACCCCAGCCCATTGTTTTATGATTATTGTTTTTAAGAGTTCACAGCCTCAGAAGAAGACTTATATGCTGAAAAAGTGCCTGAAGCCACACCTGCCACAATTCTATCTTGACCCCTGTGGCCTTTCCTGCACCTTCCCCCCAATCCCCGCCCACCCCCTCCGCCCCAATCTCACCTTATAGAAGCTTGTCAAAAGCCTTTGGAGAAGGAAAGCCTCATGAAGAACCCAGACTAGACTTTCTCCGAGGTTTGCGAGCGGGCTTCTCTGCCGCCATCCCCCCGGCCCACCCCTGGAGAAGGCCTCCATGCACAACGCTCGACGCAACATTTGAACGTGCCTTGATCTCTTCCTAACCTGGCTGCCTGCAAACTCCAAGCCTTAGTCGAAAGACAGCCATTCTGGGTTAAGACGCCTGTGTTGCTTTTGAATGATTTGCTGGCACTGCCATTTTGAACAGCCAAAGAAAGTAGAAATGCTTTTCATTCCAGAAAGGAAGGGAAAAACACTCTGCAGAAAAAGGACTGGGATCTGTGATGGCGAATTCTACTGTTTCCGTTTGGTGCCACGGGTATTAAAGGGCTGTCAGATGCACATTTATATATACTGTATATAGTTATATATTATATATATAAAATATTCATGCAAGCTTGGTTTTGTGGTTTCTCAATAAAAATGTCAGGTTGTCACTGTCACCACCTTGCCTGTCTCCCCAGTGAAGGGGCAAATCAATAAATACCCTGTTTTCTTTTCTCTGGATACAGCAGTTCCTATCAAGTCCATGGAACCATATTCAGGGTGAACCCTTTTTAAGCACGCAGTGTGGTTCTAAGTGGATGGTGGTGAAAGCTCCTTTTCTAGACTGCAAACTCTGTGAGGGCAGGGACTCATTCTACCAGCTTTGTTGTACTTTCCCAAGAGCTGAGTACAATGCTCTGCACACGATAGACTGCAAGCTCCTTGAAGGCGGGGGTCATGTCTACTAGCTCTATTGTACTCCCTCAAGAACTGAGTACGGTGCTCTGCACAGAGTAAGGTACTCAGTAAATACTATCATTTGATCAATCGACTGATCATGGGGAATGGAGGCAAGGTGCCCTTTCATGGGGATGAGTCAGCCACAGATGGGAAGACCAGAGCACACTTCACAGCGGAGATTATAACGATGTAGAGAGAGAAGGCAAAGCCAATCCATTTTCCAGGTTTTTCCCTCTTGGTAGAAATTGTCAGATGCCTCCTTAAGCAGGATCCTACCCTCAAATTCCAATATTTTAGTTTATCACGGGCCGGTTTTTTGAAAAGCGTCATGAACCCATGGCTAGTGCCAGAAACTGGGAATTGGGACTTTAATTTTCTTTTTTAAATGTTCAGCTGTGCTATTAGCATGCCTGGGAATCTTGGAGAAGTCATTGAAACATGTTGTGACTTGGTTTACCTGTCTGCAAAATGGGTTTAAATGAACTTACCTACCTCACAGGGGTGTTGTGAGGCTCCATCCTCCCAGTCATTGGGTCTTATTTGTACAGCACTTGGCAGACCTGAGAGATGAGGAATTAGCTATGAATGTGAATGGGATTAGGAATGTAGAATTGAACCGAGGGAGTGTTTCCTTGCTGGGATACACGAGCTGCTAGGGAGAAGTGTAATTTTATACTGAGAAATCGATGCTGATTTAAAGTCACACATCTCACACATGAACACACACATATCACACACATGCACACACACACACATACAAACATCACCTCTTTTGGCCCTTGATCAAATTTTCAGTCAGTAGATCTACAGTACAAGATCTCCAAAAGAAGGCGGGAAGGACTTGATTGGCTCACTCTCGAGTCCAGGCCTCCATGACCAGAACAATTCTGAAATGTTGAAATACTGGTGATTTGAGAGAATCCATCAACTACCAAATCACATTTTTGGATTCAGGTGTATACAACTTTTGCACTGCGGGGAGGTTTGCCTTCACTGCAAATAAATGTGCATCTTTACATCCATCTCTTCGTAGATCTGAGGGTCAAGCTGTCAGGAAAACCACAGCACCTTTTTGAATACCCCACCCCACCTGAAAATATTGTACCCACCAAACTGTACTGAATTCCACCAACCCTCATGTTGCTTATGCCAAGAGAGATTTTTATGCTTTTGGGAGAATTCTAATTAACCTCCGGTACTATCCATTCCAGGCCGGTGGACACGAGGATCTTGGAGCATCCTAAAGTGCTCCCCGCCACATTTTTACCAAACAGCGTGGGAAGAATACCGAGGGCAGACGGACTCTGAGGCCCGGGTGACTGGGTTGTGGTGTGACTGTTGTGAAGTGAGTGCCAAACTTTCGAAAACTCTCACATTGTGACACTTAGAGGAGGACATGATGAAAATCATGGGAATTCCATGTTATTTCATGGGGTTTAATTGCAAATTAGGAATTCAGGTGATGGGAATGGGGCAGAAAGCAGTATTTTCTTAAGGTTTCATCCTGAGATTCTCCTCACTCCAGAAAAGGGAAGCCTAAGCTAAATTAGAGCGAAACTGAAATAAGGCCTTCATGCCCAGGGCTCAGGATACAGCCACATTTGCTAGTCTTCCTGAATCCCTCCTCCCCCACCCCCCAACTACTTTCTATGCAATTCAAGAAATATGCACACAGGGATAGTTGATTCAAGCTTTGTATGCAATTTAGAGAAATAGCCTTCCAAGGTCTTAAGCAAGGTGCCAGATGAGATTCTCAGAGCCTCAGAATTGGAGGTATTTCCCTATCCCTCCTGAATCATACACTAATAAATATATACATGGCTATCTGCCTGTCACCTCCGCCACATCTCTGTAAAGCAGATGCTGATCTGTAGGGCATATTACAGGTGAAAGAAAACCAGGAGAAATGATGGAAGTAATGAAAAGGAAATGATATTGAGGGGTATAAAGATCTCATAAGAAATGTATTATGTAAATTATATCTTGCTTTATGATGTAAAATATACAGTGTTTGCGCTAGAGTAGAAATGAATTCCTTTTCAATAAAGAATGCGGAAAACCTTCATGTCTTTGTGTCATGGATTCGTGTCTCATTTCTTCGGCAGTTGAAAACTCCATAGGATTGTGTTGTATTCTCCCAAGCGCTTAGTGCAGTGCTCTGAACTCAATAAATTCATTCAGTCATATTTATTGGGTGCTTACTGTGTGCAGAGCACCGTACTAAGCTCTTAGCACTGTTAACTGATTGATTTTTGTGCTTCTGTTTGGAATAGAAGGAATATTTTCTGACTCTGAAGTCCAGAATTCCTCTGACTACACTATGCTTCTGTTAATTGTGTGGTGACTCTAGATGACTTGCCTAGAGGCCAGGCAACTTCTAGCTGGGTCACAGTAGTGTCCTGGACACAGGTGGCCTACATAGTTGTCTGACACTATTTATTGAGCACTGAACCCACTGAGCCAGAGCACTGAAGTAGGTGTTGAGGGTCCAAATAGTAGTAGTAGTAGAAGTAGCAGTAGTAGTAGTAGTGTTGCATTTATTAAGTGCAAAGTACGGTACTAGGCTTGGGAAAGTGTAAAAAACCGAACACGTACCTTCCCCTAAAGGAGCTTTGGGGTTTCACCCTCTGAAGACAGAGCTGGTGTGAAAGGATAGCAAGGATTCCTCAAGAAAGCAGTAGATACATTGGCTTGCACAACAATACTGCATGGTGGCTTGCAAAAGAACTACCAGCTGCAGCTTAACGTCATGAGGTTTCACACCTCTTCAGTTTCACAAACAAAATCCTCGTGGATTTTTAAACAAACTCAGAGTGGGCTTTCTGGTTACAGTATTATGAGTTGGTTCTTCCCTTTGCAGAGAGGGAGAAGTGGGGGCCTCTTTCTCTCCGCAGATTTACCGTGGAGGGGCTTGAGGGGGAAGAGGAGAGAAAGGGAGGGAGGGATAGGTGCCCCTTTCATCCATTTTGATGCAGCATGGAAGTCGCCATCCTACTTAAGAAGTAAAGAAAGATGGGTTTGAGCAGGGCAGAGTGAGCAGCGGGGCAAGCCAGTAATAATGATAATAATAATAACAATAGTTAAGTACTTACTCTGATCTAAGCACTGTGTTAGGCACTCGGATAGACACAAGATAATCAGGTGAGACACAATCCTTGGATTATGAAGGGCTCACGACCTAAGTGGGAGGGGAAGAGGTATTGAATCCCCATTTGATGGATGAGGGAACTGAAGCACTGAGAAGTGGTGTGACTTGCCCAAGGTCATGCAGCAGAAAAATAGCAGAGCTGGGATTAGAATTCGGTTAGGTAGAAGCAGGTGGAGAGTTAGGGAGGGAACAAAGGAAGGATGAGTTTCCCCATTCAACTTCAGAGGGATAGATTATATCAGAGACGATGACCGATTGAATGGCATAGCTGGGGAAGGAAGCAAAGGATGCCCCCCTCCCTGTCCCCCACCAGCTCCAAACTTGCCCTGTCCCTACCTCTGCAAGCTCAGAACCCCTGTGTTAATAACACTTGGAATATCTTACCCTCCCAGTAACATGCATTACTTTAAACAGGATCTGTGGTGGCATTAGAGGGAAGAGCATGAGAAGTGGTATCCCATTAACCCAAATAGACCCCCTTAGAGCAATGCCCCCTGGGCAATTCCCCAGTTTTCACAATGGCTCAATTGGCCCTACAGAGCATTTGTTGTAATCCACACTGGGAACTGGGATGAGAGAAAGAGCCACTGGGTGCTTGATCCCAGTATTACAGCTCTGCATTATTATTTTTTTTAACACTTTTTATCTTCATTTCTATTTTGGGCTAAGCATTCTCATAAAATTCAGTTTTTCCCACAACGACATCAAATAAACCTAGGCTTAGACATTCCCCCCTAGGCTGTAAGCTCACTTTGGGCAGGGAACTTGTCTACCAACTGTCACATTGTACTCTCCCAAGTGCTTAGTACAGTGCTCTGCACACAGTAAGTACTCAATAAATAGGACTGATTGATCCTAATCTTTCCTGTTCTTCAAATTGGTTCCCCAGCTTTCTTCCTACTTTGATCAACCAATCAATTAATCATATATGCAGAGGGCTTACTGTGTGCAGAGCACTGTACTAAGCATGTGGGAGAGTACCACACAACATTAAAACAGACAACAATCCCTGAACACGATGAACTTTGAGTGAACACTATTTTCTCATGCATCGAAGTGTCTTCTACTTGCATGTCACCTTCTTGCTCCTAATTCATGGCTCTGTGTATCCCATCTATAAGTCTACCAATTGGGGAAATTCCTATACCAAAGCCAAGAGATACCCTGGAATTTCCTTCCACTGGACAGTTTTTGCTCAGGGCTCCTCTGTCTCTTTATTCTTTCTGTTTGGATCCTGGTTGGAAAAGCTGTGGAGGTTTCCTATGTTCCCTCTAGGTACCCTAGAGTTCTAAAGGCAGGTGGTGAAGGCCAACCTATGAGAGGGTTTGGATAAAGATCTAATTCCAGTGGCAAAAGTAGGTCATCACATGAAATCAGGGCCAGTGAGAATCAATCAATGAATGGTATTTATTGAGCACATACTGTGTGCAGAGCATCGTACTAGGTACTTGGGAGGGTACACAGTTCCATAGAGTTGGTAGACATGTTTCCTACCCACAAGTAGTTTGCAGTTTAAAGTGGGAGAACACATTTCTTTCCTGGAGCAAATGTCATATGACTTGGGTGTGTCTAACAACAACACCTTGTTAGAAACTGTAAGCTCACTGTGGGCAGGGAATGTCTACCAACTATGTAGCATTGTACCCAAGGTCTCTGCACACAGCAAGTGTTCAATAAATGCCATGGACCGATTGACCTTATTCTGAACAGGTAGCCAGATTTTACAAACAATTTCTTTCCTTGCTTCAAGGAAGGATGGTATTTAGTGAGAGTTCTGAAGGGGAATTTGATTACTCCCCTGGCTATATTCTTCAACAAAGCAGTTCTCCACCATGTCAAAAACTCCCAGAACAATGAAATCAAGCCATTGTCATGGCTACCTGTCTGACTTTTCTTTAGAAGACTTTGGAAGTCCGTTTGGGAGAGGTTCCTTTTCCCAACAAGGATGTTTGCTTGGATCATTGTGACTTCTGCTTCAAGAATTTCATGAGGTGTGAGTCAGTTTTGCACTCATTCCTGTCGTCTCTTTTTCTGGTTCTTTGGAAAATGTCACCAAAACATCTGATTTCAGGGTGTCTGGGCATTGCAAGAGCATTAGGAAATGGAGGAAAAATGAATTCAAAACAGCTAATCCCCAAATCAAGTTCGGGGGCCGGTTCAGAGTTGGGGCGGACTCCTAGATTCCTCACCCAGCCATTTCCTCTGGAATTATAACTGCATGATAGAGGCAGCCCAAAACACAAATCCTAGACAAAAACTCAAAATATGTGGAGGAAAAAAATCCCACTATCTTAGGAAAACAGCCAGCCAATGTGTTGAATGTGATTTAACTGGCATCTGAGCTGAGGCAGCAGTTTTTACCCATCTTATGTGGCAGAATGAGATAGCTCAGATGGTCCAGAGATGAAGGGAGGTATGATGTGACCTGGGCTCGGATTTCACCACCACTCCACACTTCCGGAGATTGGCACCCTGTGCTACATCTGTTGCTGCTTTCAGGTCAGAGGAAGGAGTTTCCTCCTCACCCCTCATATTTCATGATCCTGCTCCCGCACGACTTTGTACAAACAGAGACGTTGACTTAGTGGCTGCAACTAAATTCCGAGGGTCAGTCTGGGTCTCTCCCCAAGAGGGATGTATTTTCTCACACTCGTCCAGTTTCACTGTAATGGGCAGCTTCTCGCCGTTACCCCTCTGGTCCTCTCTCACCCCCAAAGGAGCTGGAGTTATTGGTCAGGCATCCTGGCTGTTGGACATTCAAAGTTTTGTTGGGCAGGGATCATATCTACTTGCTGTATTGTACTCTTCCTAGTGTGTAGTACTGTCTTTTGTGCAGAATAAGTGGTCAGTAAATATCATCGATTGATTGATGAGCTATGGATGAACATAGCCTTCTGGATCCGCTCTCCCTCCCTCTCAAGACTGTGAACCCTACTTGGGACAGGGTCCGTGTCCCAGTGCTTAGTACAGTGCTCTGCACAAGTAAGCGCTCAAGAAATGCGATTGATTGAATGAATGCATCTGATTACCTTGTACCTACCACAGTGTTTAGCACAGAGTAAGCCTTAATAATAATAATGGTATTTGTTAAGCACTTATTTTGTGCCAAGCACTGTACTAAGTGCCGGGGTGAATACAATACGATCGGTTCTTGAACAGTTCTTGTCCCACAGGGGACTCATAGTGTAGGTGGGAGGGAGAACAGGCACTAAATTCCCATTTTACTGATGAAGAAACAGAGGCACGAAGAAATTAGGTAACGTGCCCAGGGTCATGCAGCAGGCAAGTGGCAGAGATGGGATTAAGAATCCAGATCCTGGGACTCCCAGGTTTGTGCCCTTTCCGCTAAGCCACACTGCTTCCCAAAAACGCCATCAGCATTAATCATTACTGCTCAGCGTCACATGAAAGACTGATGTGAGGTAGTGTGGCCTCACCCTAGTGAACAGCCAGTCACATAATGCTCTGTCTATATTCAGTGATTCTGGTCCTTGAACATTAGCACAATAATTAATCCACAAACCAAGTATTTTAAAGCTTGATGTGGAGGCAGAACTTGGAACCTTTCAGAGGAACACACATAGGCAAAGAACCTCTCTAGAGGCCCCCCGGACCTGCAGCTGCTATTGAAAAGATGAACGAACTTAAGTCTCTTATCCCTGTAAAGTCATTTTTAGCTCACTCTCTCAGTTTTCACTGCCTCTTTCTCATTTAACGTTGCTTCTTTTGAGAAGTTCTAAGATTTTCCTCTGAAACTATTCAGGGCCATCCTCTTAGGTGAAAGTACATTTTGTCCCAGGGGATGGAAAGAATTCTTCAGTTCATTTTTAATTCCTTTCTGCTGAATAAGAGTCTTCTTCCCCCACCCCAACCCCTGTCATTCTTCCCCCCCAAGTCCTTCAACTCTTACATCCCTTTTGTCTCTGGCATGTTTCCTCTGCAGTTCCAAGTTCCCTACGTGCTAGAGAAGGCTCAAGGGGGTTTCTCTCCATAGATGATGTTTGCTGCACACCCAAAAGACTCAGTGAAGTCATCTGCAAATCCCACATCCACCCCAAGTAATGTTTCACAGAAGAGGCATGTATTGAAAAGCTCCTTCCTTTCATCAATCTCAATCTTCTAGCTTGCGGGAGCTGTACTGTGATAATTGTTTTTTCTGCCAGAGGGATAGTTCTGAAGAAAATCATTTTTCCAACCCCCGGATCCAGGACCTAGCCTTTTTGATAACGTGAATGTCACTGATCTCTTTCTGGCTGATGTCTAGGTGTAGCCAGAGGGCAATCCCGATCTTCCGTGGATCGACAGCACCCGTATCCCCCTCCTCCTTCCCTTCCTTGACATCGAGTCTTCAGTTTCCGAACAGACGATCATGTATAAGAGGCACCGATATGCTTACACTGACATATCAGTCAAGGGCAGAAACAGGCCACATTCCCACTCAGGGTGAATTTGCCTTACCACCTTAGGCTGTGGCCATATAGACAGGCACACACTGGACTAGAGTGACCACTGACAGCTCTTGTGTACCCCAGAAAGGCACATGATAATAATAATAATAATGATGGCATTTATTACTATATGCAAAGCACTGTTCTAAGCACCGGGGAGGTTACAAGGTGATCAGGTTGTCCCATGAGGGGATCACAGTCTTAATCCCCATTTTAGAGATGAGGTAACTGAGGGCCAGAGGAGTGACTTGCCTAAAATCACAAAGCTGACAATTGGCAGAGCCGGAATTTGAACCCATGACCTCTGACTCCAAAGCCCACGCTCTTTCCACTGAGCCACTGGAACCAATCAATTAATCGGTAGTGTTTCTTGAACACTGACAGTGTGCAGAGCACTATATTGAACACTTGGAAAAGTAGAGTAGAGTTGGTAGACATGTTCCCTGCCAACAAGGAGCTTACATAACCTAATGGATAGAACACAGGCCTGGGAATCAGGACTTAGATTCTAATCCTGGCTCTATCACTTGTCTGCTGTGTGAGCTAGGGCAAGTCATTTCGCTTCCTTGTGCCTCAGTCACCTCATCTGTAAAATGGGGATGAGGACTGTGAGCCACATGTGGGACAGGCACTGTGTCCAACCTGATTTGCTTGCATCTACTCCAGCAGTGTGGTACAGTGCCTGACACACAGTAAGCACTTAAATACCACAATTGTTATTATTATTACAGGGATGATGCCCTACATAATGTTTTGCAGAAGGCCATCCATGCTAATCTATATGAACCTGGAGCATTTCTTCACAGGGGCTCCTAACCCCCACCCAACAACTTCCTCTAGATTTAGTGAATTTTCTCCCAGTTCCTTTCCAAGCTCAAAAGTCGGTAATAGGAGCTGAGGCAGAGGGAGGTTGGGAGCTCAAAATAAATGCAGTGGACCTAAAAACACTGATGCCATATGATAATAATAATTATTATAATTGTGGTTTTTATGGTATTAAGTGCTTTTTATGTCAAGCACTGTTCTAAGAGCTAGCCCACTGTTGGGTAAGGACTGTCTCTATATGTTGCCGATTTGTACTTCCCAAGCGCTTAGTGCAACACAGTAAGCTCTCAATAAATATGATTGAATGAATGAATACATGTTAATCTGGTCAGCCCAAGTCCTTGTCCCCCAGGAGGCTCACAGTCTAAGTAGGAGGGAGAACAGGTATTGAATCCCCAATTTGTAACTGAGGAAACTGAAGCAGAGAAGCTAAGTGACTTACCCAAGGTCAGACAGCAGACAACTTCTGGGGCCGGCAGCTCCCAGGCCCATGCTTTATCCTCTTGGTCATGCTGTTTAGCTTTTGAAGTGCTTCCTATGTGACAAGCACTGTACTGAGTGCTGAGATAGAATCAAGATAATCAGGTTGGACATAGCCTCTGTCCACGCTGGGCTCACAGGTGTTCAAACCCCATTTTACAGATGGGGAAACCAAAGCACAGATAAGTTAAGTGACTTGCCCAAGGTCACACAGCAGGCAAGTGGCAGAGCCGGGATTAGAACCCAGGTCCTCTGACTCCTAGGCCCAGGGTCTTCCCACTAGGCCAACTATAACAGAAGGAAAACAGACTGGCTGAAAACTGGACCATCCAGTATAAAACCGGGCAACTGGTCACCCAACACTGTGTGGGTATGCAACAGGCCAAATTGAGTCATTCCTGCACTGGTAACAGGAAAAAGCACCTGTGACTGCTAGTGTCATTGGACAGTGGCATTCAGGAGAAAGCCTGAAGGAGCATACGAACTCAATAGCTTTCTGAAACTAGACCAAGATGTATCCGCCTCCAAAAAAACCTTAAATCATTAGTAGGTAAGCGAATTCCCTTCAGAGCACGGCCTGTCTTTCTGAAGGTTTGTTTTTCTTATCCAGTCCTTGAGTCATCAACATTTTGCTAACAGTTAACATGAGGTAACTCTCCAGAGCTTTCCAACAAGGTGAGTTGATCTGTCCCAATGTTAAAATCCGACATTTATTTCCTTCCGTCAGCAAGTTCACTTACATATAGGCACTGACAGATATGTTGTCCAGGGGGAAAAAGAAAAGGTTGCAACCAAGTCCAGCTTCCTAGACACCGATCGTAAGTTATTTTACAGGTCAATCTTCCCTAAAGTCTTCCTGGCAAACTGCAGTTGTGGCTTAGAAATCTGATTTACAGAACCAGAGGAGGACAGAGTCATAAGTCAATGAGCAGAGAATGTGTCTGCCAATTCTGTTGTATTGTACTCCCTCAAGCACTTAGTACAATGTTCTGCACACAGTAAACCCTCAAACAATACCACTGATGGATTGATTGACCTCATCTATTCTCTTGCTTCAATAATAATAATTAGAATGGCATTTATTAAGTGCTTACTATGTGCAAAGCACTGTTCTAAGCACTGGGGAGGTTACAAGGTGATCAGGTTGTCCCACAGGGGGCTCACAGTCTTAATCCCCATTTTACAGATGAGGTAACTGAGGCACAGAGAAGTTAAGTGACCTGCCCAAAGTCACACAGCTGACAAGTGGCGGAGCCAGGATTTGAACCCATGACCTCTGACTCCAAAGCCTGTGCTCTTTCCACTTAGCCATGCTCTCTTCTTCATTGAAACCAGGGGTAGGGGCAGGAATTCCAACTTGAAAGACTTCTCACCTTCCCTTTTTTATCCCATTCCCACTTCTGGGGAGTCCGACCTCATATCTAACTCAAACCCTTCATGCTGGATTCCCTTCCTCCAGACTGGGAAGACACAAACAGTTGTCCACTACTGTTGGAAGAAACTGTCTTCAGAAACAAGAAGCTTTCTCCTCTTCAAATTGGATAATTCCAGCTTCTTTCATGGCTCCTCAGAGGGATGATTGTCCTAACCTTTAATCTTATTTATCAGTTCCCTTTGAACTCTCACCAAACTGAGAACATCTCTCTCAAGATGTGGGGCTCAGAACTGGAAACCTGGTATCAGGATCGAACCGATGCTGGGAACCAGAGGATGGCTCTCCCCTTTGTATTATGCTGCTAGGATCACACTCACGTTTCAATTCCTTAAGTCCTCTCTCACTACTGCCAATTGTATTTAGTCAATTGTATTTATTGAGTGCTTATTGTGTGCAGAACACTGTACTAACGCTTGGGAGAGTACAATATAACAGACACATTCCCTGCCCACAACCAGCTTACAGTCTAGAGAACGAGCTTAGCCCACACACTTTACTCCTCTAATAATAATAATAGCATTTATTAAGCGCTTACTATGTGCAAAGCACTGTTCTAAGCACTGGGGAGGTTACAAAGTGACCAGGTTGTCCCATGGGGGGCTCACAGTCTTAATCCCAATTTTCCAAATGAGGTAACTGAGGCACAGAGAAGTTAAGTGACTTGCCCAAAGTCACACAGCTGACAAATTGTGGAGCCGGGATTTGAACCCATGACCTCTGACTCCAAAGCCCGTGCTCTTTCCACTGAGCCACGCTGCAACCTACTATTCTCTATTTCACTCATCATCTCCAGTACTCCTTCTCCCTTCACAGGTGATAGACCACTATTCTCCCATCTTCAAAGCCCTACTAAAATCACACCTCTTCCAGGAAGCCTTCTATGACTAATCTCTCACCCCATTTTCCACCCTACTGTGTCACCCATGCACTTGAGCCCTCACCCCTTGACCACTTAGATACTCCCCTCACCTCCACCCCACAACATTTATGCACATATCTATATACTTGATTGCTTCACCTAACTGTAACTTATTTTATTATCTATTTCCCCCATGAGGGCAGAGCTCTATTGTACCCTCATTAGCACTTAGTGCAGTGCTCTGCAACGAGTAAACACTCAACAAATATCATAGATTGATTGAAAATAAAAAGATGAACTGTTTCTCCACACAGTTTAACCCCTAAAATTTGGAGGTAACATCTCATTCTCCCCTCAAAACTCAAGTGCCCAAACTCTAGCCCTGGTTCTTGACCAGCTTCTAACAGTACATCCCAGATTATTGGACTTTCAGGTAAGATTGTAGGGGTCTGAACTAACAATAATGACGATAATGATGCACTTACAATGCACCAAAGCACTGTTCTAGATGTCAGGGTAGATACAAGCTAATGACATTGGATACAGTCCCTCCCACATGGAGCTGACAGTCTCAGTAGGACGGAGCATAGGCATTGAATCCCCCACTTCACAAATGAAAAAACTGAAGCCCAAAGAAGTTAAGAGATTTGCCCAAGGTCACACAGCAGGCAATTAGCAGAGCTGGGATTAGATCCCAGTACTAATCACTTTCAGCTCCAAACCCCATTAACTTCAGTTGCCTTTAGTGGGTTGGACCTAACTCCTTTCAGTCCTGAAAGGTGCTCAGCTGATGGAAGATATGACTTATCAGAGGCTGATCCCCTGCCAGCCATGGCCGGAGAAACGCTTCTGGGAGCGTGAGAAACTTCAACTGGAGAAAGTCAAAACCCTGCAACCAAATTGGAATGGATATTTGTTGCTGTGCCCAGAGAAATGCCTATTAGCAAAGGCTGAAGCTTGCCAGTTTGTGGCGAGAGAGTACGTGATACGTCACAGCGGTTAGTCTTACGACTTGGGAGTGGCACCCTTTGAGGCTGGGGGGAGATGCCCTGGGGACCCTGTTTTAGCCGACCTCAAACTCTAGCTCTTCATCTTTCAATGATCACGTTCACACACCCAGTGCATTTTTCACTAATCAGTCAGGCACGTGGAATAGAGACTGGTTTTTTTGGTCTTGCTTGAGGAACAAAAATAAGAAAACAACCATATAGCTCCAACCAGAAAATAAGACCGACAACTTATTAACACGCAGGGCACTCTGGATCCGTGATCAAATCAGAAGTCAAATCCAGTGGTGGGGATTCAATGATGAAGCCACCTGGAGACTTACAGATATTGCTGTTTGCCCGGACTCTGGAAGAGATTCAGGTTGGTATCCCATCAATGAAGGCTGGGGGAGTGTTGGAAAATAGGGAACTCTGGGGGGGGGGGGCGGGGTGCTGGGTTGAGAAACCCCTCAGATCATAGAGAAAGATCTCAGTCTTTACCTGTCAACGACCTCTTGGTTGGTCTTGGCATTCCAAGTCTTCCTTTATCCTGCCCATCCTTTTCACAGCAGCACACGTTATAGTATTTGTTCAGCTCTTAGTAAAGACACGGTAGTCACATGGGAAACAGTCCATGTTCCACATAGGACTCACAGTCTTAATCCCTATTTTACAGATGAAGTAACTGAAGCACAAAGAAGTTAAGTGACAGTCCCACAACAAACAATGGGCAGAGTCAGGATTAGAACCCAGGTTAGAGTTCCAGATCTATGCTCTTTCCACTAGGCCAAGCTGCTTCTCGATCTTTCCAGTATGCTTACTGGAGCATATCAATCAATGGTATTTATTGAGCTCTTACTCTGTTTAGAGCACTGTACTAACCACATCAAAAGTAAACCAGTCTTTGGGGGCCCTGGAATGCTGGTCACCCATAGCACACTACAGTATCCGTGGCAAATTGCTTACTCTGTCCTAGGGGAATAAAAGCAGTTACCACCTCCCAAGAGTTTTGTTTATAATATTCAAAAATGCCTTTGGGTTTCTGAAAAAAAATAAAACCCCTAAATGGACAATTTTCCTTCCTATGGTGTGACTCTGAAGTCCTTTTCTGGACCTGTAAGCCAGCCCCTAGATTCAGTTAGCTGATGGGTAGAAAAGGACAAGCAGACTGCCAGACTGCTTGCCTCAGGGCAACAGGCTTGCAGCAGGCAACACTTGATGTGGGGCAGGGCTAGCAAGACACAACTGTCTTTGGCCTTGCCCGATTAGCAGTAACCCATATCAGTCTTTAAGCAGAAACACAGTTTTTTTTTTCTTCCAGAATTTCCGGTAAGAGGGCAGAAAGAGGGTTGGTTTTGTTAGACGTTGGGAGGAAGATGACTTATTAACTAGCCCCTAATCTTGAGTTAAGCTCTAAAAAAGGAAGAGAAGCTGGAGTCGGTAGCAATATTATCTTATTATCTTACCATTGGGCAGTGGATCCTCCTTTCTCTTCTCCAGATTGAGGGGAGTGTGTTGGCAGTGCTGAAAGCTGAGGGGAAAGTGGAAGCTTTCACCACAACCAGGCCTTATTCTGACTCTGTGAGGAAGCTGAAGCTTGAATATTTAGTTTGTTTACTCAAGGCGATGTCCAGTGCAGGAGGGCCTCTATGGTAAGACTTTCTTTGTGTTCTCTCTGGTAGGGGGAAAAGATTTTTCTTTTTCTATAGAAGAGCCCACAGTAGGGGCTTAGAAATGGGTGAAACAGAAGTGAAGTCAGTGCTTCTCTTTAAAACTGACTCTCTGTTATGTTGACCCCTTTGCTTAAAGGGATTGCCTCCAGCTAGTACTAAAGTTGAAGAGAATCCTGCTGTGACTAGCTCATTCCCAAGATAAAATAGCCTCCAGTTCTAGCAACCAGTCTCAGAGCAACCTGCCTCAGTCAGTACATGGATGTTAAAGCTGAGGGTTTGCCAGAGAAAGAGGAAGTGGGTAGGTGGAAGAGTTGTTCAGAGGGCCTCTAACCATAAAATGCAGACTCTTAAATGAGCTGACAGTGGAGTCTGCCCTTGCCACAGGAAGGTGTAGGTAAGGAGGGAACTCTTAGCATAGAAAGGAATCTCTGTATGTCTGGGCAGGGGCTGAACAGCCTGCCTCAGAAGACACTTTCTAGCCCCTGTTAAGCAAAGTGTTGGGAACTGGGGGAGACTCTGGTTACTTGGGCTAGACTAGAGCTACAGGAATAATATTAAAGTTACTTCAAACAAAATTAATCTCTGCAATGGTGACCTACTTTAGGTCAAATTTTGAAAAGTAGTGTGGCCTAGTAGAGCACACGCCTGGGAGTCAGAAGACCTAGATCTAATCCTCCCTCACTTTCTGCTGTGTGACCTTGGGCAAGTTCTTTAGCTTCTCTAATAATGATGGTACTTGTTAAGTGCTAAACTATGGGCTAGGCACTCACTTTCTGCTGTGTGACCTTGGGCAAGTTCTTTAGCTTCTCTAATAATGATGGTATTTGTTAAGTGCTAAACTATGGGCTAGGCGTTCTTACCTTATCTGTATTTTTTATGGTATTTGTTAAACAGTAGGTGCCAGGCATTGTACTAAGCCCTGGGGTCGATACAAGCTAATCAGGTTGGATATAGCCTATGTCCCACATGGGGTTTACCATATTAATCCCCACTTTACAAATTAGCCAAGGCAGGAAGTTAAGCAACTTGCCCGAGGTCACCCAGCAGACAAGTGGTAGGTAGAGCTGGGATTAGAACCCATGTCCTTCTGATTTCCAGGCCTGTGCTCTGTCCACAAGGCCACACTGTTTCTCATGAAGGGAATGGGGATTAAGACTGTGAGCCCATGTAGGACACGGTCTGTATCCAACCTGATAAGCTTGTGTGTGCTTAGTACAGTGTCTGGAACATAAGTGCTTAATAAGTGCAATTTAAAAAATATGTATTTTTGGACATCTCTCCAATGTAATTCATGCATTCCTCAAACATTCAACTAACGCCTTCTCACTCCAATCACTGATTCCATTGTCAGGAGAACCCAGTGAATTAATTTCAAAAATGGGCTTTATTATCTTCAGATTACTATCAGTTATGTGGTATTTCATCATCATCAATTGTATTTATTGAGCGCTTACTATGTGCAGAGCACTGTACTAAGTGCTTGGGAAGTACAAATTGGCAACATATAGAGACAGTCCCTACCCAACAGTGGGCTCACAGTCTAAAAGGGGGAGACAGAGAACAAAACCAAACATACTAACAAAATAAAATAAATAGAATAGATATGTACAAGTAAAATAAATAAATAAATAGAGTAATAAATACGTACAAGCATATATACATATACACAGGTGCTGTGGGGAAGGGAAGGAGGTAAGATGGGGGCGATGGAGAGGGGGACGACGGGGAGAGGAAGGAAGGGGCTCAGTCTGGGAAGGCCTCCTGGAGGAGGTGAGCTCTCAGTAGGGCCTTGAAGGGAGGAGTATTTGAGTATTTGAAGTATTTGAGTGCTTACTGTGTGCAGATCACTGTACTAAGCACTTGGGAGAGTATAATACAACAGAGTTGGCAGACCATTTCCTGCCCAGTTTAATGCAGACCCATTTTAAGGCTGAGGCCTTGTAGTCTATAAAGGATAGGAGAAATGAAGGCTGCACTAATCTGTGGCCTAGTCTTGGGGAGGGGGAAGAAGGGATACCTATTTCTCTCCCCTTCCTTCCACTCCCTGTAAAAGTGTTTGTGCTGGGTTTTGTTGGTAGTGTCCAGTTTTTCTGAGAAGCGAAACCACTGGGCATTGGGTCACTGTGTGGGGAGAGGAAGGGGGGCACATTAGGAACCAGGCTGCTAAGTAGTTGGTCTGCTTTATGAGTGCTACCTGTAAACTGGGTCAAAACTATCATACTGCATGCCGATTTGTGGGGGCAAGCTATGGGAGGAACTGGGTCCCTCTCTTCAGCCAAAAGTACACGTGCCAGCCTCTTTCCCATGTCCACCTAAGAAAGGTACCAGTTCCTGTAACTTCTTGAGGAATCAACTTGAAACATCTCACCACTGAAATTCCTCTGGTCAATCTCTAGACTGCATGTTCTACTTGAAACATCTCACCACTGAAATTCCTCTGGTCAATCTCTAGACTGCATGTTCTATTTCAAAACAGGATGTGCAAGGAGAGACTTGAGGAATTTCATTTTAGCTTGAAGGTTTGAAATTTAAAGCTAACATGGGGTGGGGGGGGAATAGTTACAGCAAAAGTAATTGTGTTGGAGAACCTCTTTCTGGGTGGCTTTTTCTCTTTTTCTGCCAGGCCTGTTGTGGAGGTTAGTAAGATGACTGTTTTAAAAATAAAATAATAAAAAAAAGTATCTAGGTTCCCATGGGTTCAAGTCTCTGGGAAGTCCAAATCAGTTCTCCGTTCTTAGGATCCCAGGTGGTTTGGAAGGTATCACTCAACATTCACCAAATAAATCAGCTTTTGTGGGAACAGAAAAGTTTCTGGACAATAGCTTTGTTAGAGACCTGCTCCTGTTGTCACAACCATTAATCAATGGTATTTACCGAGCATGCACTGTACTGAGCTCTTGAGAGAATACAAAAGAGCACGTATAGATGCTCCTTGCCCACAGGGAGCTTAAAGATTTCCTAGAAACTGGATTAGCCTGCTGCGAGCCTTCCCCAAATGCAAGGAGAAATCTGGTTCAGTTGAAATGTATTCTGCATCTCCTCTGACTTTCCAAAAGCTGAACTCTGTGTTTATGCCATCTCTTTCCATTCAAAGAAAAGCAATCAGGACTGTTAGAACAGAAAAATGGGCTTCCAGTCAAAATGAGACGGTGGTGTAGCCTAGTGGAAAGACCATGGGCCTGAGAGTCTGAAGACCTGAATTGTAATCCTGACTTTGCTACTTGTCTGCTGTATCACTATGGGTAAGTCACTTAACTTCCCTGTGCCTCATTCACCTTATCTGGAATATGGGGACTGAGACTTGGAGCTCTCTGTGGAACAAGGACTGTGTTACAGCCCAATTATCATGTATCTTCTCTAGTGCTTAGTAGACTGCTTGGCGCATAGTAAGTGATTAACAAATATCTTAAAATCTTTAGTGACCTGGGGTCTTAAATATATTGGTAGAAATAAAATTGGGAGGAAAATATTAAAGGTTGTTAGAGTTTTTTCATAGTTGAGTGACCACTAGGCAAACCACTAGCACTATAATCGATTCCTTCAGTTTCTCCATCTGTCCTTCTCAACAGTAGACTCATCAGTTTGAGCAAAGCCATAAACCACAGTGACAACAGGAGAAAGGGACGCAATAATAATAGTGGCTTTGAGAATTTTAGGCACTTCTCTCTGATGGGACATCGCACGGCCTCATCAGGTTGGACAGCAAGAAGATATGGAGTGTTATCAGGCCCTCTAAGAAGAACTACTAGCACTGTCCCTAGTGAAGACTTTTTAAACAAAATGCTCCATTTAACTGACAAAGCCATTCTCATTCTGGTCTGTTCAATGTATGATGAGTGAAAAAAGTTGGAACAGAGGGAAAAATCTCAAGAAAAGGGAGCAAAATCAGTGTGTAGTGTAAATAACACTTCATTAGAGTGCTTGTCCCTTTACAACCTTGCAAAAGAATATAAAATTCCACCGAGTAATCACAGGAAAGTTTAGAAGAGCATAATTCACCACTGTTAAGGGTTTCTAATCCCCTCAACATGAAGGAGAATGTGCGAGCATAATTCTCTTTAATGATAGTGGACTTGTGTGTATAAACCCCTGAATGATGAGATGAGAATAAATTCTGTAGACTGAAGTGATGCTTTTCCTAGGGGAATTCTGGGCTGACCACCTTGGGTGACTCAATGATCTAAATTAGAAGTCCCTTAAGTTATTCCCCCAGAATACTGCCCTACAGAGAACACAGTCCACACTAAAAAAAATAAATGGGGAGCCCCTCTTTTCTCCCCCACCCACCCCATAACTCCCTCCTGCCTATCAGTCACACATCCATTGTATAAACAAGGGGCTGCTGCATTTTAAATCCGGGGTGGAATTAGCATACACTGTATACCAAGGACATGGCTCCGTGCCACATCTTCCACAAGTGCTCTTTGTATCATCCTTTGACTATGTTCACCCTGAGAAGTGGCTGGAGGAAGCCAGGCTCTCCAGAGGAGACTGTGCATAAGACTGCAGCTTCCACATGTTCTGGCACCCTGGAAAGGGGGTAACTTCCTTCCGCCAGTCAGAAGTGCTCATTCCAGTATTTATTGAGCGCTTACTGTGTGCAGAGCACTGTACTAAGCAGTCATCGACAGCTGCTCCCATCACCTTGATGCAAAGGACTGCCTGCCCCTCTCTTACAGTCAGGGATGTGTGAGAAGTGGGGTAAATCGCAGGACTTAGTCTAAAGCTTCATGCCGCCTCCATGTAGACGAGCTTGTGATGGGAGTCAACCATAATGTCTCTAAGTAGGACTGGGTAGAGACTGAGAGCCCGCTCTCCTTCTCATCCCTGAATCCACATTTTGCCCCGCATTAAAATGTTCTCATCAGTTCTCTAGCTGGCACACACCTCCATACTCCTCAGACCCCTCCACAGTATTTGGCACATTGTAAGGGCTTAACAAATACTATTATTAATAATAATTATTACCATTATATTCTCTTCTGAAGAGCCTCTTTGCCAACCCATATAAGTCACTGAAGCCTTCAGTGTTACCCTCCCTGATCTCTTCTATGACTTCCTGATCACTTTTTTTCAAGAAGCCGTATAGCCAGTGAGACCCCAGAATTAAGATAAATTAATTGCCAATGCACATGCTCTCTCTTTCTATCTTTCCACTCTGTCCCTCCAACTGAAAAATGCAAATAAGCTTCATACATGAAAGACGTCTGTTTTCCAACTCAATATCCAGTTAATTTTTTTTTGCAAAGCTGTTTCTAGAGAGGATCTCATTCTGTTGTGTAGTTCCACCTTATGTTTTTAAACTGGCTCATCACTTTCCCTATGGATCCTCAAATATCACTGATACAGGGGGAAAAGACACATGGGATTAAAAATAGAGACTTTCATGTTAATGAACGAGAGAATTCCAGTGTGGAAGTGGGTTTAAACCACTATGAAACAAAATATTTCCCTTCAAAAGTAAATGCTGTCCAAGCCCAAAGTAGAGATAGCTCAACCTGAAATTACGGATCCAGGGAAGCACAGAAGCTTTTAGGTTCTGCAAAACTTTCCTCCTCTTTTTCCTGCAGAATCAGTCTCCTCTTCCTAGATTTCCCCATTCCTACTTTTCACTTAAAAAAAATTCTTGTTAAGTCCTCCATATCCCCAAATACCATAACTTCTATTTGGCAATGCATTTCCCCACCTCCATCATTTTTTAATAGTTAAGAATAGATCTCGAGCTTTGCCTAGCTCTGAGGAGCAAGGAATATAAAAGAAAGAGCCATGCAGTGCACTGAGGATTTTTAACCCAATTCTGGGAATCCTTTGTGGAGCGGTTACGGTCAAGGTGCCAGGGCAATAACTGCAGCCAGATGTGGATTTTACTGTTTATGAACTTGACTTTTTCTGCTCTGTATTGTCTTCAGACTTGGATAAAATGCTCCCTAACTTAATACACGTTCTTTTTACCTTGGCTTGCCCTGGATTTTATTTTATTTTGAAATCTGGAACCTATCCCCCCCTTCATACTACATAAAATTGGGTTCACTTTTTCAATCTATGGTATTTATTGAGCACCTACTGAGTGCTAAGCTAGGTACCAAGCACTTGGGAGTACAACAGTGCCAAAGCACACACTTCCTGTCCTCAAGGAGGGCAACTTGCAGTGAGGGGAAAGCTGAAATGTTGAGCCCTGGGTTCAGGAAGGTTTCAGTAAGCAGCATGGCCTAGTGGAAACATCCTGGACCTGGGAATCAGAGGATTCTGCCTCTACCATTTGCCTAAATTGTGATTTGAGCAAGTCACTTCACTTTGTATCAGTTTCTTCATCTGTAAAATGGGGAAGGGGATTAAATACCTGTTGTCCTTCCTACTTAGACAGTTAGCCCTCTTTGGGGCAGGGATTGTGTTCACACTGATTGCACTGCATTTACTCCACCCCTTAAAATGGTGCTTGGAACAAAATAAGCACTTAAAATGTTTTATTATTATCATTATTATTTGCAAGGAAAATTCTCATTTGGGAAGTGATATTTGAAGGCTAGTCATTTGACTCTCTGAGGACCTTTGACCTCTGAGTACACAGTCAAGATCCTGCTTTTAGTTAACTGTAATATGATTGAAGTTGCCCACTCTGTCTGGAAACTGGAACCTCTGGGTGTTGAAGATTCTCTTTAAACTGTCCCTTCCCAGAATAGATCCCCAGTGTAGAGTAAGGAACTACGGAACACAGAGTGTCAGGCTCACAGTTATGATTCCCCACAGCAGTGAAAATTTTCCAGGCAACTTTTTTGGTTTGGGGCTTGAGAAAGTTGGATCAGATGATGTGGTATTAGACCAAATAAAAACAACTCCCTTAGGGGGCTCCATAATTCTCCCCACTTCTTATGAAGGGTCCCATCCATTTCCCTCCTCCTTTCCAGCATGAAAATAGCCATCCCTCATCCTCTGGATTTAGGACATCAACTTCTTTGCCTCTGCTATCTTCTCAGATCACATACCCAAAGTTCTCCCTTCTACCCAAATGGAAGCACGCTAGAATGGATAATGTGTGGACCCTGGAAGTTACATTTATGGAGTAGTAGAGGGAGAGATGTTCAAATTTGCTGACCCAGAACCCATTTCATCCACCCCTGCCTCTCTACCATGCTTTCAGGACTAACGATGTTAACTACCGCAAATGGAACTGGTTCGGCACAGCATTTCAGATTGTTTTGCAATTGGCTTGGGTTTGGCCAAACTCAAAATTGTTTCAAAGGAAACAATTTCAAAGGAAATGTAACCCATATGTTCCTAATTCATTTGCTCTTAAGGAAACATTATTTTGTTAAGGCTATTTGATGTCCAAAAAGCCTTGAAACTATTTTTTTAAAGAATACTTTTAAAGTCTTCTCTTCTCTTTGAACCAGGAATTCAGAACTAAAGTGCTTCAACTAAGAAACTCTTCAGGCGGGGATTGGAGCTCCAAACTGTGGGTAGGATCCCAAACTGACTGGATGAGAATTTTCCAGGAACCTGGAGTTAAAACTCTCCTGGCCATACCTGTTAGCTGAATATCTACAGAGCCTTCCCTGGAAAAGAGTGAGGGGAGATAAGGAAGAAAAAAAAAATCAATGATCCCAATACCACCAGAGAAGTAAATAGTTCCACATGGTAGTTACTTATATTATGGTATATGGTATTAACACTTAAGTGCAAAGCTTTTTCTTATTTTTCTCACATGCACCCACAGGTAAATTCCACTATCAATGGTGTCTTCTTCACACATAAAAGATAACTATATATTTTTAAAGGCACTGTGCTGAGCACTGGTGTAGATAGAGTTCCTGTCCTCTACTGGGTTTACAGTCTAAAGGTAGGGAGAGTGGGTATCTTATTCCCACTGTGGAGCGAGTCAGAGAAGTTAATCGTCTTGCCCAGTATCATATAGCAGCTAGTGGCTGAGCTGAGGTTGGAGAGTGGCTCTCCTGACTCCCAGGACGTGCTTTTTCCACTAAACTACTTAGTTTTCAGTGGGGCAAGGCAAGCAACTTGCAAGTAGTCCATTCTGGATTTCACACTCTGTTTCAACCTAATTATGACTTCATAATGGGTGAGGGTAGTTTTAAAAAAATCTTTCATAGTAATCTAGACTGTGGTAACGTCATTGTCCGGTAACATCTCCCTCTTCGAAGTTGCTTGGAGAACATTAAAATTAGGTATAAATCTTCACCCTCATTCATCATCAATCGTATTTATTGAGCGCTTACTGTGTGCAGAGCACTGTACTAAGCACTTGGGAAGTACAAATTGGCAACATATAGAGACAGTCCCTACCCAACAGTGGGCTCACAGTCTAATTCAATTACAGTCTCATTCAATTTAAGCTAAATTCCCAATCTTTTAAAATTTTAATTTTAGGGACCTATTTGTTTGTCTCCTGACTTATTCTTTCATGTGACCCAAGAAACCCTCTCTGAGGCAGAATGCGAGAGGCAACTTTTCTTCTACAATCCAAACCCTAAAAATAACTGAAACTCTTAACAGGTTTTATCTCAGGGTGATCCCCAACTTGATTCTATAGTGTTCAGCCATAGCTGTGTTCGGTTGGTAGTTCATACGCTGATAGAGTTGGAAAGAGAAAGAGGGTTTTCTGGGCTTGCAACCTCCAATCTACTAGCCACCATATTTGCTTCCATTTTCAGTGGATCCCAGAGTGGTGTGGGCCTATGAGAATTCTCCCTTTGTGTTTGTCACTGGAAGGCATTGATAGGCCACTGACCTAGCTCTGAAATGATCAAACTCAACCCTCCTGGTCAGGCCTAGGGCAGAGGCAGTGGTGGCAACATGACTCAACTACCTATGATCATGCTTTTATCCTTGAATGCACCAATCTAAACCAGATTAGGAATTTATAGAAATTACTAATAGAAACCAGAGTGTTGAAGACGTTACAAATGCTTTGCCGTGAAGAACAGACTGCTTAATTTTGAAAGAAAAAAACTAAACCATCAAGGAGCTAAAATGTATAATCCCTTTCCCGCTCTAGGCTTCTGCCCCTTCTCACTAACAGAAAACGGCAGCCCGACATCGACAGACCTCACCATTATCTCCCAGCAGATTTTCTCGTAACTTTCCCGCTGACAGAGGGCATTAAGTCATTCCCAGATTGCTGATCGGTCATAAATCTTTCCAGAACACGGCCCCCGCTAAATGTTGTTGTATCACTGAGACATAAATCTGGTGGCGGCTCAGCAAACTCTCTGGCCATTGAGTTGAGCATGCCAAGACGGCTACTTAACAATTCTCCGACGTTAGTTTATTTTAAAAATTCAAACAAGAGGAGTGACGCAGTCTAGGAGTTTGGACATATCCGTGATTACACTTGGCTGAAATGGGTCCGAGCTAGGTCTTGGGTTTCTGGAGGATTCTGACGACGAAATGATTCTTCATCTTCCTGGCTTTTTGGCCCATCTGTAGTTTTCCCAGCTATAATGAAATTCCAAGACTTGTTTCTGTTCTAATGCGCTTCCCCTTCCATATTTTGAAGTGGGAGAGCATGGGAAATGATTACTGGAAATTTGTGCACATTCACTGATGTTTGTAATTTAATGTCTGTGTTCCCCTCTAGATTGTAAGTTTCTTAAGGGCAGGGAATATGTCTACCAACTCAGTTGCATTGTGCTCTCCCAAATGCTTAGTACAGTGCACTGCACATCTTAAGTGCCCAAATACTACTGATTGCCTGGAGACTTTTTTTCCACTCTCTATTCTACATGTACAGTTACTACAATCTCTCCATGATCTTACCCTAGAGCAGTTTACAATACTTCACACAATACTTCTCCTTTCTAGATGGCCAGATGTTAGACTTAAAATATCAGCCATGTCTATGCAACTGACCCACCAATCATTTTCTCATGAGACTCTTACTTCTGCTTGAACTTGCTTAAAGCCTTACCTTTAAGGGCCATCTTAGGCTTTGAGCCAGGTAAAGGCAAGGGCTGTGTTTCAGACTGTGAGCCCTAAATCAGTCACTGACTGTAATATACAGCCTTATCCTTGGAGAGCAAAGGAAGTGAGCCTGGAAAGGCCTGGAGTTGTGTTTGCAAACCAAAACCCACCAGCTCAGAGACTTGTTCAATTCTAATGAGCCTGGGAAAGGAGATGGAGAAATCACCTGGATGGATGTTTCACGATCTTCCAGAGCCTGCTGACAGTGCCCTAAAATCATTAGTGATTAGGGGATTTGAATTCTCCCTCTTGGAAAGGGCACTAAGCTCTTTGTTACTCCGTGCAACATCCCTTAAGATAGTAATAAGAATGGTGTTCACTGAGTTCTCTCTGGGTGCTGTGCATTCTACTAAGCACTTGGGTCAATCTAACAGAAGCCCAAGGACTGTTCATACTCATAAGAATCTTACGCTCTAAGGACTAAATTTTTTCAGACTCTCTGGGAAAATCTTACTGTGAGAGGCTGAGGTATTCTTGAGTGAATTTCCACACAGCTTAGAATACGGGCTGAGTACGCTCAATCTCAATCATTTAATTTTTAAGGAGTATGTTAGAGGCTGGGGAGTAGTACAATAAAGGATAAATAAGACGGCCCCAGAGCCTCGGGGGACTCACAATCTATAAAGGAGGCCTGGGAAGTTGGCAAAAGAAACATGAGGAAAGATTGAAAAACTAGACACATTAAAAACAACACAACATACGATCTGAGCATATATGAAATGCTGGTACCATTCTGAATTCCAGGACTGCTAATGGGCAAGCCCAATCTAAGATCGAAATTACAAAGGCGCAAGTTTCTTGAACTCATCCTCACTTCAGCCGAAGTCTTCCCTCTAAGTGAAAATGTTACTTAACATAGGCTTTAAGTCAAAATTTCTATGTTGCCTGTCAGGAGAAAAGCCAACAAATCCCTTTCAGATCTGCTTTCCTTTCTCTGCATTTCAACTTCCCCATGAAATATTCATACTGATGGCTATCTTGCGCTATTTTCCTCTACATTCCTTGATTCTTAATTTTAAAAAGCACTGGGCAATCTTTTGTCCTAATTAACCATCTCATCTTGACTCCAGTTGCTCTAAAAGCCTTTTACCAATTTTGCATTCAGGATTTCAAGTCTTTCTGGATTGCCCTCTCCTCACTCTTTTGAAAATGATCGGTGCTCTGTTGCTTCAATCAGTTCTCAGTGCAAGCGAAATAATAGCTTTTCCAGACCTTAGTCAGTAATTACTGAGCAAGAAGTCTATGTACTGCACTAAGCTTTTGGGAGAGCAGATTGAGCAGCAGTGTACCTTGCCCTTAAGGATTTTAATATTTATTAAGGGAGAAGCTTCTAAAAGGGAAAAGCCCAGAGGTACCTCAGGGTCTCTGTTTTGGAAATACTGAGAGCTTAAGACCATTCTTTGGTCTATGCTTGGATGAAAGCGACACGGAAACAATGGAACAAGTCATTTTGTCAACAGACAACCAGATTACCTAGAGCCCTTCACAGCAGCTGACCTCATCATTCACACAAAGGGTCTGATCTCCACAAACCTTCCAGAACTCTCTATCCCCAGCCAGTTTCAAACCCCAGAGTTGCAGGACAAGCCTCCCTCTGCCAGGGTGATGGAATCAGGACTGAGCGATCTGCCAGTCCAAGCCTTCGAGTTTGTAGATTTAATGTTGGGTCCATTTTGCTGGGGGTGGGCCAGTTGGGCTAATTTCATGATGTCATCTCCCTTTAGTACTGAGTTTGAGGCGTCTGTCTCTCCACATCACCTGGACTTTCCCCAGGTGTAAAGCCAGCCAGTCTCACTGATGAATTCTCCAATCCAGCAACGAATGACCTGAGGCCTCGCATGTGTAAGTAGCCCAATTCTGCACAGAGCATCTTGGGTCCCAGTTATGGTGTGTTGATCTAACGATATCCAAAAATCACATCTTTTTCTGAAGATTTTGGAGCAATGCAGTGGTCAGCTCTGACTAACCTCTAATTTCTCCATGTTTGTCAAGGAGAACCTCATTTTGGTGTCTTTCCCCACAGTTTTAGGGAGTCTCCGAAAAGAACCCAGACCAGACAGAGACTTTTTCCCACTCCTGCTCACTGTCCTGCCACACTGTTAAATAACATCCACCTTCTGGGCTTTATAAATCTCTGGGAGGAACTTTTGCAAAACTATTAGTGGTGTTGAGAAAGGCGGTGGCTGAGAGCTTGAAGCCCACAAATTGCCAGCCTTTCCAACAAGTAATTGTTCTTCTTCCTTGTTCTGAGAGAGAAAATCCACCCACATTCCCACTAAAGAGGACTCCTGATGCTGGCCAGAGTCAGAGACCAGAGAAACTGGCTCTGGAGGCCACCTTTGTGCCTCTGGATTTTGGACCAGGAGCACCTCATTCATTTGTTCAATTGTATTAATTGAGCACTTACTGTGTGAAGAGCACTGTACTAAGTGCTTGGAAAGTACAGTTCAGCAATAGACTGGTATTCTGGAGTTTCCTAGAGATCCAGCCCAATGCACCCTATACTGATCCCAAACCTGAAGGGGTACGTCTGCCCTGTCTGTGTGACCTTATCTTGGCCAAAATGCCCCCAACTGATGGTGTTCTGGTTCCCCCAACCCCTCCAGAGGAAGGTATGCTGTCTGGCCTTCAAGAAACCCTGCTGCGGCTCTTAGCTGGGAATTTGTTGGGAGGAAGTGGAATGAGACCACCAGGATTTATTTTTTAACTGGAATGGAAGGGTTTAAAAACTAGCCAAAGGAGAATTGGGGAGTTTCTACTGGGTGTTTTCTTTTCTGCACTACGTCCACATAGCTCTTTTACTACTGAGCCTAGAGAATGTTCCGTGTGGCACTAGTTATTGCTGGGGTACTAAAGTGGTGTTTAGGCAATGAATTTTCCTGGAAACCTTTTCCCTCTATGGTATTAATTCGGCCTTACAGATGGGTTCCACACAGTCTCCAGGCCAATAAAAACTTCCAGGCTGCAGAATTTGTATTGGCCCTGGGCTCACTCACTAATGCCTGCCCCTCCCCCTTCTTAACTGCTCCCCATTAAACTCCTTGTTGTAACAGACCCCAGGAGACCCAAAAACCTGTTTCTCTTGCCAGGCAGGTGAACTTCACAATTACAGATTTTAAGACCAGGTCACCGAGGGCCCTTCCGAGTTAGCATGGCTGTTCACAAGTTTCATGCGGCTGCAGGAGGAGCGGTGTCCGTGCCCACGAGGCTTTGAATGAGAGAAGGTGGGAGAGCCATTGGCTTATCCACAGCTGTGGGTGGCATGGCTTTGTACTTGGGTGGGAAGAGAGAAGAAAGGAGACTTCAGAGCCCCTGGCCTTCTTTATTATTCTCTAGGTGCCAATTTTCTTGAAGTTAATAGCATTGCAAGAATTACTTTCAGAGGATTAGAGATTTCATTTCTTTCAAAAGAACAAACACATCAGTTTTAAGAAACCCTAAAATAGAAAGGTGAGGCCAACTTAATTGATTTACTTTGGAGGCCCCTGGGAGGTAAGAGTCATTTGGCCAAATAAAACTTGATTTGACTTCCCTTGCAGTGAGCAAATCTAGGACTGCTGAAGGTGTTCAGGGATCATTTGGATCAGGGAGTGTTAAAAATGCAATGCCCTCAGAGATCCAGGAAAACAAAGCCTCAAACTCAGCTGAAAACTGTGAGTCAATTGCTGCTGATAGCCCGAGGTGGCAGATTCAATACTGCCACCACCATCCAGGGAGGATGAGGCAACGAAGCACTTGGGTTCACGGCCAAGTCTACAAGTTGTATGTTTTAATTGTACGATTGGCTCTTTGGGTACCAAGGTTTCATCTTATTTGGCTCTTTGGCACAGGAAGGTGGCCGAGCCCAGCTTAAGAAAGTCCATTCCTCTTCGATACAGCATCCTCATGTGATTCTTTCCTGGCAAACCTCCGCATCCTTTTCACTGAAAAGTGAGGCTATCTGTATCACAGGCCTGTTGTGTGTCAAAAACATCTTTCAAATCATCTTCACCAGTGAGCTCCAAACCATGTGTGGCAACACAATCGCTACACCACACAAATGTGAGCAAGGGTTCTTAACCTAAATCAGGCTAGGCCAATGTTCTGGAAATCTTCAGGCTTAGAGAAAACAGCAGTTGGCTAAGATAATAACTGAGAAGGCCATAGAAATGACTATCATAGAACACTTCTTTGTGCAGGAGAGTGACACTCACCTGCAAATACACAAGAAGACTTGCCTCTCCGGGTTACACAAATGGGAAGCTCCCACATCAAAACTCACCCAGACCTTCCTTAGGATGCTGTTTAATCTCCATTTTCCCATAAGACTGGTCCAGGAACCAGGTTAATAATAATAATGGCAGGACATAACTACTATGTGCTAAGTGCTGGAACAAATGCAAGAAAATCAGGTTGGACACAGACCCTGTCCCATGTGACACTCATAGATTAAGGAGGAGGATGAACAGGCATTGAATTCTCATTTTACAGATGAGGAAACTGAGGCATCAAGAAGTTGTGATTTGCCCAAGGTCACACAACAGGCAAGTGGCAGACCTGGAATTAGAACCCAGGTCCTCCAACTCCCAGGCCTGGGCTCTTTCCACTAGGCTATACTGATTGTAAAGGGTAAATTGTCCTGGGACCCATCCCATTCATGACAGCCCAGGGTGAACAGATGAGTGGAAAAGAAAGTTCCAAAATGTATCCCTAATCTATTTTAATGTCTGTATCCCTCTGAAGACTGTAATCTCCTTGTGAGCAGAGATTGAATCTACCAACTCTGTTGTACTCTACCAAGTGCATAGAACAGTGCTCTGCACACAATAATCGCTCAATAAATACCAATCATATTTATTGAGCATTTACTGTGTGCAAAACACTGTACTAAGCAAGTGGGAGAGTATAATACAACAGAATTAGCAGACACATTCCGTCCCCATAACAAGCATTGATTGATAATCATCCAACACCCCTTATACAATGTCACTTACCTTATGGTAGGTTACACAATATTAATTTAACAGTCACCGCTTCTCCCCCATTCTGAAACAGCTCTTCTCCTCAAAACTGTCAGATTTCCCATCTCCCTTTCTTGCCACTTGCCAGCTGCATGCCTGTGGGAAAGTAACTTCTTTGTACTTCAATTTTCCCACCTGTAAAAAGGGGATTAAATGCCCATTCTTCTTCTACTTAGACTGTTAGTCCCACGTCGGGCAGGGTCTGTGCCCAAACCGACTGTCTTCTACTACCCCAATGCTTAGTACAGTGTTTGGCACATAAGAAGGTTCTTAGAGAATATCACACAAAATAAGCTAATTATATGTGGCCAAATAGATTACCAACTACCTAGCTGGTACACAGGGATAGATTATAAAATCAGGTGCCATATTAATGTCCATGTTTATGGGGTTATGGAAATGAAGTAACTCACCAAGGGCAAGTTCACAGGTTCCTCTAGAGACTTGCTCTAGGTTTGGGTGAATTTGGCATATTTTTGCAAAAAGGTATGTATGATGTTAGGATATTCTGCAGGCTTTGCATACTGAATGTTTAGTACAGTGCTCTGCACTTGGTAAATGCTCAGTAAGGCCTTCTCAGTAAAGCCTTCATTTCCTCTTCTCCCACTCCATTCTGCATCACTCTGACTTGCTTCCTTTATTCATACCTCTTCCCAGCCCCACAGTAATTATGTACATATCTGTATTTTAATTTTTTTTAATGTCTCCCCCTCTAAACTGTAAGCTTGTTTTGGGCAGTGAATGTGTCTGTTTATTGTTCTAGTGTGCTCTCTCAAGTGCTTAGCACAGTACTCTACACACAGTAAGTGCCTAAGGAATACAATTGAATGTGACATTATGTCTATCTCCATGGCTGGCATTTTTTAGTGTCACTAGTGGCACTATCCCTTTGGATTTGGCATTTTCTAGCTCCTGCACCTCTGGACTTGTTTTTTTGTGTTGTGTGTATTTTTCTGTTGCATTTAAAATGTATAAATCCATAAGCAGTAAGCTTCTGATCCCTTGTACAGTACTATGCTTGTAAGTTGTATTCCAAAATAAATTTATGCCTAATAGTAATGACCATAGTACTACATATCTAATAGCAGTAATGAGTGTGTGTCCTTGTGAACTGCTATTTCTAACTTAAAATGTACAATTACATCATCCTCTGAGTCCCTCAGCCATTTTCATTACAAATCCGGCACTGCAGACCAGAATTCTTCATCTGAGCAATTCTTTCCATGGGAGCAGCTATTCACTGAAAACGTTTGACATTCGTGTGAATTCACCTTAAGCATGAATACTTGGAAAAGGGTGGCTGTCAATACAGAAATTTTCATCCAAGATCACTTCATTCTTTTAATTTGGCCCCAAATAAGTTTTCTTGACCTAAAACTCATCTCAGGCTATTGACAGTGTATGTAAAAAGACTGCATGTGTACCTGGATACCAGACATTCAAAATGAACACTTGTAAACAAGCTTTTCTTGTCACTTCTTAAAATGATCCATTTCACATTCTGTCTCTTATTGGCTCCGCTCTTTTTCTGTTCAGTATCAAGAATAACACTCCATCAATCTTATTTCAGTAAGTAGATTGTACGGGCAATGAGGGAACTTTAAACCAGTTATTCAAAGAGTAAAATGTGGATCAACAAACAAAATATTCCAGATTCATTTATCAACTTACATATCCAGCTTTTATTCATTTCTTTCTAAATGCTTCTAAAAAGTCAAACATTTTTTTTAAGTCCTTAATGATTGAGAGTTGTGGCAGAAAACACATGTTAATGTGTTGTGGTGAGGTTTGGTAGTCAACATCAGCTTGCTTCCTGAATGATTGCAATTTGTGGTAAAGATGTGCAAATATTTCCACATTTACACTGGTTGTGTAACCAAACACTTCCAGTGGAAGAATGTCATAATTTGGACACAGTTGTGAATAATTTGGACTCTACAACCAATTTCAAGCATCTCATTTTTAAATTTTTGCAGCTTTGTCAACCTATCGATGGGGCCCAGTTAAAACTCGAAAGACAGCCTGTGTGTGTATGTGTGTGTGTTTGGGGGGTAAGGGGGGCAGGTAAGGGGAATCTAGTGGTTCAGAAGGCTATGAAACGTCTTTTCAGAAGCAAAAAAGACATTTATACTGTATAAGCACCATAGCCTAGTGAAAAGAGCACTGGCCCAGGAGTCAGAGGACCTGGGTTCTAATCCCTCCTCTGCCACATACCTACTGAGTGACCTTGGTCAAGTCAATTAACTTCTCTGTGCTTCAGTTCCCTCACCTGAGTAATGGGGATTCAATACCTATTCTCCCTCCTACTTCGACTGTGAGCCCCATGTGGGACCTGATCATCCTGTATCTACCCCATAACTTAGTGTTGCACTTAGCACACAATAAGCACTAAACAAATACCACAGTAATAATTATTATTATTTAAGGAGAAACATTAAGATTTATTGACAGTGTTAAATAATACTACTGATTGTGGGGGAAAGTTAAGCCTTTCCCACTACTGATTTGTTGCTTTAGTTGTATCAGCGAATATGTCATGCAACTGAATAGTAAAGGAAAAGAGCACAACATAACTTCCTTCACTAGATTGGAAAGCCTATTCAAACACTTTCTTTTGGAGTTATTGATTTTTATCTACCATGACAGAACAAGGAGTCTCCACCTGCACTTTAGTCAACCAGTTTATCTTATAATAATAATAATGATGGCATTTGTTAAGCGCTTACTATGTGCAAAGCACTGTTCTAAGTACTGGGGGGGGGGGTACGAGGTGATTAGGTTGTCCCACATGGGGCTCACAGTCTTAATCCCCATTTTACAGATGAGATAACTGAGGCTTAGAGAAGTTAAGTGACTTGCCCAAGGTCACACAACAGACGTGGCGGAGCAGGATTAGAACCCATGACCTCGGACTCCCAAGCCCAGGCTCTTTCCACTGAGCCACGTTACTTCTCTTATCAGCAGCTGATGCTCACCACAGAAGAGAGCCAATTCCAGACTAGTAGTCTTTGAGCTGGTGCTTGGAGTCTCAGATGTACCTGCCATGGGCTTAGGCAATTAGCCTAAGTGAGATAAGGCTGAACAAAGCCACCTAATACAGGAACCGTGCCAAACTGAAGTACAGCCCTCTAAATTGTAAGCTCATTGTACGAATAATTATGGTATTTGTTAAGCACTTACTATGTGCCAAGTATTGTTCTAAGCGCTGGGCAGGGACGTGTCCACCAACTCCACTGTAGTGTACTCTCCCAAATGATTAGTATGGTGATCTGCATACAGTCAATCAATCAATCAATCAATCGTATTTATTGAGCACTTACTGTGTGCAGAGCACTGTACTAAGCGCTTGGGAAGTACAAGTCGGCAACACATAGTGACAGTCCCTACCCAACAGCGGGCTCACAGTCTAGAAGGGGGAGACAGAGAACAAAACCAAACATACTAACAAAATAAAATAAGTGGAATAGATATGTACAAGTAAGATAAACAAATAAATAAAATAGAGTAATAAATATGTACAAACATATACACATATATACAGGTGCTGTAGGGAAGGGAAGGCTCAATAAATGCCTTTGATTTTTCAAATGATAATGCCTGTAGTATTAAATGTTTACTATGTGCCCAGCACTGTACTAAGCAGAGGGGTAGATTTGAGATCATCAGTTTTGGACCCAGTCCCTGTCCCAAGTGGGGCTTATAGTCTAAGGGGGATGGAGATTAGGTATTTAATCACCATTTTACAGGTGAGGAAACTGAGGCACAGAAAAAGGAAGTGACTTGGCCAAAGTCACCCATCAGGCAAGTGGCAGAGTCAGGATTAGAACCCAGATTGCCTGAAGAGCATCATTTATCCCCAGGATGAATGCCTTCAATATTTCTAATCCTTCAGTTCAACTAGGAGGATCCTAGCAAGGACCACTACTTGGGATTCCAATCCAGTGGGAAAGCATCATTCCCAATCTCTGACAAAGACTCTCCCGTAGGAACAAATGATTGCTTGATAGTTGAACCAGTTCCAGAGAGAGCCCAAAATGGCAGAGGCAGTGTTGGCACAACACTTGTGTTGGCATGAAGTTAACACTGCAAGAATGTGTGTGTGATAAAGGAACGTGCTGGGCCCATAAAAGGCAAGGTCATGCTGCTCTAGAAATGTTCCTCCACGATGCTTTTCCCAGTGATCTGTGCTCTCTTCCCAATGGAAAGTTGGATCCCAAAGCTATGGCCCCACCAAACCCCCCATCCTGCAGCCCCCTGACGTTTTTCTTTGAATTAATTATTTCCTCCAGTTACTTTCAGATGCACGTAGAGTACATGGACTGGATTGTATAGGATGGGTGGATGGAGATTTATATATATTGATGTCTGTCTCCCCCCACCCCCCGGCCCATATAGACTGTAAGCTCGTTGTGGGCAGGGAATGTATCTATTGTTGTTCTCTACCAAGTGCTTGGTACAGTGCTCTGCACACAATAATCTTTCAACAAATATGACTGAATGAAGTGGGCTCCAGCAATAGCTACAGGATTTCCCTCCCCTACTCTCCCCCAACTCAAATGTTTCCCTCCTCTCACTTCCTCACTCTAGATGGTCTTTAGACTTCCTCGGACTTTGGGCCAGTCCTAATCTGGCATCAGAACTTATAGCCCAGGGGAAATGGTCAGTCTCATAAACCATACCTGGTAAACGAATTGTGGTATCATTGCTGTCAGGTGTGTGGCAAAGACACCATACCGAAGCCGTTGCTTTTTAAATCAGGGTTGGCTTTAATAGACAAAGATGACTTGCTCACAAAGCATCCCACCTCCCATCACTTTACATCTTTTTTTAAAAAATGATATTTAAGTACTTACTGTGTGCCAGACACCATACCAAGTGCTGAAGCAGTTACAACCTTTTCAGGTCGTCAAATGTCCTACATGGGGCTCACCGTCTTAATCCCTGTTTTACAGGTGAGGGAACTGAGCTCCAGAGAAGTTAAGTGATTTGCCCAAGGTCACACAACGGACAAATGGCAGAGGTGTGATTAGAACCCAAGCTTGTGCTCTATCCAATAAGCCATGCTGTTTCACCTCCTTGCTAGATAGTAGACTCCTTGGGGACAGGAATGCCAACTAACTCTGTTGTACCCTCCCATGTGATTAATAGAATACTCTGCACACCGTTGAGGTTTAATAAATACTTCTGATTGATTTTAGAGTGTATCCCATAGGACTAGAATATAAGCTCCTCGTGAGCAGTGATCATGTCTGCCAACTCTATTGCAGTGCACTTTCCCAAATGCTTATTATAGTGCTCTGCACACAGTAGGTGCTCAATACTATTGGCTGATAGGCAGGAAGTTACAGGGTGTAGCTGGAGGATTTTTCTAGGGATATTTTGGAAGTGATCTTTGGCGAGAGGGCATTGTGGGAAGCAGTGACAATCACTGGCATACAAACATACCCCCTCAGCTGCAGCTGCTCTGGAAGGAACTTTGCCCTCCAAGTTGCATGAGAATCAAACCCTTGCAAACCAGGCCTTTGGCGAAGGGAGCAGTGATGAGTCTTTAGCTTTGGGAAAGTGGCCAATGGCGAGCTAAAATCAAAGTCTGAACCTGCCTTTTGCAGCTGAAGGACGTCAGCAGCCGCATGACTTTATAATGCAGTGAGGAAGGAAGAGCACAGTCTCTCCAGAAATAGTTTTTTTCCTTTATCTCCTTAATTGGACTACCACAGAGAAACAGCCTTAGCAGAACCCCGAACTCAGAGGAACAAACAGACTGATGGCAGAATTTCCCAGCTCATGATGGTTTTCCCTTGTGGAGATTTAGCGTCCTCCTCACATTTCTTAACTTTATATTTTGTAACTTTGTCTTAAATGCAAAATGCTCTCAGTGAAGATAACTGACTCCTAGAAAATGGGCTATAAAGAGGGCAGCCATTGGTAACACTAACATATACTGTTTTCACATTTGCTGACCCACGAAGTATCGCACGAGCGCTACATAGCTTGCGTTATGTAACAAAAAAGGTCCTACAAAATTCTTTAACAGAAATCCCCAGGCCCTAGAGCACTGCTCCAGGGAAACCCCTGATTTTCCCCTCTCCTTGAAAGCATACAGTGCTGTATCCATCTCAGGCAGGAGATACATTTATTCTTACAGTATTTAATAATAATGATGGTATTTGTTAAGCGCTTACTATGTGCAAAGCATTGTTCTAAGTTCTGGGGGGATACAAGGTGATCAAGTTGTCCCACGTGGGGCTCACAGTCTTCATCCCCATTTTACAGATGAGGTAACTGAGGCCCAGAGAAGTGAAGTGAGTTGCCCAAAGTCACACAGCTGACAAGTGGCAGAGGTGGGATTAGGACCCATGACCTCTGACTCCAAACCCGTGCTCTTTCCACTGACCCACACTGCTTCTCTAACTTACTGTTAACTTACTATTGGATCTTACTGGGTTAGAAACAAGTTAATCAGGTCAGACACAGGAAAGAGAACAGGTATTGAGTTCCCATTTTACAAATGAGGAAACTGGCCCAGAGAAGTGATTTGATGAGGAAACTGGCCCAGAGAAGTGATTTGATTTATAGTCATGTCTGTATCTCCCCCACTTGACCGTAAGCTCACTGTGGGCAGGGAATGTTTACTAACTCTGATGTATCGTACTCTCCTGATTCAGTACAGTGATCAATACTGACGGGTGATGATGATGAAGTGATTTGCCTAAGATCATACAGCAGTCAAGTAGTGGAGCTGGGATTAGAACCCAGGTCCTTTGACTCCACTAGGTCTGTGCTCTTTCCACTAGGCCCACCAAGGCAAGCACGTTTCCATCTCTAGGGGCAGCAGCTTTCCAGCTTGGCGAAACAGCATCCACAAAAGAATTTCCAGAATTTTTGAAGCCAAATAAAATGCAAATGGGTTTTCAAGTCTGTTTTTCCCCTTCCCTGGCCTTTCATGGTAAACAGAGAGTCCCTACATCTCGGGCCAGACAAAGACACGCTTTTCTGTCGTCCTGGACACCCACACCAAAGAAAAGGGACTAGAAACTTGTGGGATGCTAAGGGAAGCATAATGCATGTAGTGGTTTTATGTATTTATACTTACATGATCAAAATGCTGCTGAGTTCTGGCTATTTAAACTGCTCTAATGGATTCTGGGACATCAAAGTCCAAATCCATTAGAGCCCTTTGCTTAGAAAAGTAATATTTTTCTTCAGGAATAAATAAATCCAAACATTAAAAGGTACAACTTCTGTACCTTTTATGTACAACTTCTACCCCAAGATCATCTGTGGGATTTAAACATGGCAAAGTGAATTTTCCAGTCTTAAAAAAATGCACAGGACACTCTTTCTTTTGGATAAGCCACTGCTTTTAACCTTTCTTTCTTTTCTTCCATAAAACCTTCTCAGGCAAATGAATTAGCAGGAGCAGAAACCAGAATAACATTAACAGCAGGAGAGAGGAAGGGGCAGAAATATGTATTTTTGGTTCATGAAAAGGGGTGTCAGGAATATTTACTTTTGTTCTCAAAGTAACAAGACCCTGGGAAAGAGCCTGGGACTGGGAGTCAGAGGTCCTGGGTTCTGATCCCCTCTCTGCCACTTATCTGCTGTGTGACCTTGGGCAAATTACTTAAGTTCTCTATGTCTCAGTGACCTCATCTGTAAAATGGGGATAAAGACTGTGTGCCTTATGTGGAACATGGGCTGTCTCTAATCTGACTATCTTGTAATCACCACAGTGCCAGTGCCCGGCACCTAGTAAGCGCTTAACAAATCCCATGTAAAAATCAAAAGAAAAACTTTATCTACAAGTACTCAGTCTATCCATGAGTGATTAGAAGTTTGCAATTTCAAGAGTGGCTTTTCCGTGACTTTAAACTGCAAGTGGCCAATGACCCCTTACCAGGAAACCTGCCTTCTCACTTCACAGTTCAGTAATATTTGCTCTTCCCATAATGCATGTATTATTCAATGACTTCGCTGGACTTTAAACAATTCAACTACTTTACAAGCTCTTCCTGTAGACCGTAAGCTCTTTATGGGCAGGAAATGTGTCTACCAACTCTGTTACTTTGTACTCTTCCAACCACTGAGTGCAGTGCTCTGCATACAGTAAGTGTTTAATAAATACACATGATTGATTGATTACTCACTTCTCTGGCCCCTGCCTCCTGACCACTGTCACCTGGTTTTTACCCTGACAAGTAAAGAGGCTGAGCTGGGATTAGAACTCCAGACCTCTCACTTCCAGGCTTTCCAATTGGCCACACTGCTCTCTTTTTGCTAAAAATTTCCTTCTGAAGGTCCATAAATTCCCCTTTCCGAAAGGTGTGAAGACAAGAAGAGAGAAGCAGCGTGGCTCAGTGGAAAGATCATGGGCTTTGGAGTCGGAGGTCATGAGTTCGAATCCCGACTCCGCCACATGTCTGCTGTGTGACCTTGGGCAAGTCACTTAACTTCTCTGAGCCTCAGTCACCTCATCTGTAAAATGGGGATTAAGACTGTGAGCCCCACGTGGAACAACCCGATCACCTTGTATCCCTCCCAGTGCTTAGAACAGTGCTCTGCACATAGTAAGCGCTCAATAAATACGATTGATGATGATAGTAAGCGCTTAACAAATGCCATTATTATTATTAAGAATAGCTTGAACAGAACACTTGATTTCATTTCCTACGCTCAAGCACACCTTTAAAACGCTTTCGGTTTGCACTAATAGCCTCACTCCGGGACTGGGAGAATACACCGTGCTTTCAAAATTTGGGGGGGATGTCTGGCCCCTGTTTTGCTCTCTTCTGTGAGTCTTTGCTCAGGAAAGACTGGCACTGGATGGAATAATCTACTACTTAATATTGGATTAAATAGACGTAATCAAAGGCATTTGGGGGCTTACAGTGCTACCTAGTGGACGAAGGAAAAAAAAAACTCTGAAACGTGTTGGAAGCCCCTCCAAGTATGTTGTGGAAAAGGTCAAATTGGCTCAGGAGAAGGGAGGATAGCAAGAGAGGTTAGATGCAATTAGAAGAGAGCAAGGAAAAAGAAGTTCTGAGGCAAAATTCGATTAAAAAAGCATTCCTCTCAATAAAGAGTGGACCCAAGCTAAAGTTAGCAAGTAATGGGAAACTGGTAATTCCTCAGGTAGCAGAGTAAGCTAGTAATAATAATAATGGCATTTATTAAGTGCTTACTATGTGCAAAGCACTGTTCTAAGCTCTGGGGAGGTTACAAGGCAATCAGGTTGTCACACGGGGGGCTCACAGTCTTCATCCCCATTTTGCAGAGGAGGGAACTGAGGTACGGAGAAGTTAAGTAATAATAATAATGATGGCATTTATTAAGCGCTTACTATGTGCAAAGCACTGTTCTAAGCGCTGGGGAGGTTACAAGGTGATCAGGTTGTCCTACGGGGGGCTCACAGTCTTAATCCCCATTTTACAGATGAGGTAACTGAGGCACAGAGAAGTTAAGTGACTTGCCCGAAGTCACTCAGCTGACAATTGGTGGAGCCAGGATATGAACTTATGATAAAGAGTGGCTCACACCATATACTGCCAGTCGATGTTTCACGCAAATAAGGACAGAAAGCTGAACTCTTACAAAAATTTAGACCAGCAGTAAAATGTCTGTTTTAATCACAATGCTCGGCACATAGTAAGCAATTAACAAATACCATCATTGTTATTATCATCTGTGTAGCCTAATAGGTTTTCTTCAATCTTAAGTGACCTGCCCAAAGTCACACAGCTGACAACTGGCAGAGCCAGGGTTTGAACCCATGACCTCTGACTCCAAAGCCCGGGCTCTTTCCACTGAGCCATGCTGCTTCTCAAATCAGTGGTGTTTACTGAGCACTGATTGTGTATGGAGCACCTTACTAAATGCTTGGGAGAGTACAGTACAATATAATTGGTAGAATGGGAAATATGGCTAAACCATTTGCATCATTCATTATGCTCAAAGCATTTTCCAGAGAGGGTAAAGTTTGTCTCACTCCCAGTGGCACCAACTGTCAGCTCCGAGCATATCTAAGGTATAGTAATGTGGAGTTAGTGCGGATATTGTAGGATTTTTAAAAATCCATTATTCCCCTCTCAGATCTGCCGTCTCCAAAAATGGCTTCTCTGAAACAAGGGATCAACAAACTCAGGGTATGGAGATAAGCCAAGAAAATTCTTTTAGTCTTAGGAAGTTCTAGGAGTAGCTATGAACAATTTCCCAAGGTAGAAGAGGGATAAAGTCTCTAAAGTTATCCAGATGTCTTCTTCCATTTCCAAGAACCCTGCCCCAATTTATCCAGGGCTATTTCCAACCCCAATGCTTCCCGTGGCATTGGTATGCCTTCACTTCAGTGATGATATGTTGGTCTGTGTTGGCTCTGTTTATGTGTTGATTTTTACGCCTATCACAACTCAGTTTCTGCCCTGAAGTATTTTGCATTCTAGTAAGATAATGAGGGACCATGTCTATTAACTATAAACCAAAGGCTTATGCGTAGTATAATGTGCATATAGTGTACATTAAAAATACATGTCTATCCGTATATGTATCTATCCATGTATAGCCATATATATATATATATATATATATATATATATATATATATATATATATCTGTATGTACATCCATCCTTGAGACACTAGTTAGTTGGAAATGAAAATAGGAAATTAACAACCATCAACTTTGGTGCTTCTAAAGCTAAGGGCTATTGGAGCTGGTACCCTATCTTTGTTTTTTATAAGTCTTGCTCACTTCTTCCATACTTCCTTACCTCAAATGAGAAGCAGCATGGCTTAGTGGCAAGAGCTTGGGCTTGGGAGTCAGAGGTCATGGGTTCTAGTTCCACCTCCACTACTTTTCTGCTGTGTGACCTTGGGCAAGCCACTTAACTTCTCTGAGCTTCAGTTACCTCATCTGGAAAATGGGGATGAAGACTGTGAGCCCCACGTGAGGCAACCTGATTACCTTGTATCTACCCCAGCACTTAGAACAGTGCTTGGCACATAGAAAACGCTTAACAAATACCATAATTATCATTATTATTAAAACCACTTCAGAAGGGCTTGCTGAGCTCACAAATCATGCCATGAGATCAAGAAGCATTCACCTACAGAAAGCGAGCATAATGAATGCACTTTGACGTTTATTTAACTAGTGTCTGCCATATATATATATATATATATTTTTTTTTAACTTCTGGTTGGTCAGGTCTTGTATGCCCAAGACTGCTAAAACCCACAATACCCAGTAGAGTGTCAGGCACCCTCCAGGTCCCTTAACATATGGTTGGGGTATATGATCATCATGGATTTAGTTGGGGAGGGATTTGTGTTTCCTCTTCCTTTCACTCCCCTCTCTCTTGGGTGGCATTAAAAGCCGTATTTGTAAAATGTTTAGTCGATGCCAAGCACTGTACTAAGTGCTGGGATTGGGTTCCCACTGGGAGCCATAACAACTTCTCCCCTTTCTCTTGGAGGGCCCGGGAAAAAGTCTTGAGTCTAAACAGGATTGAGGGAAAGGGAAGGCTGTCAGGTAAATGACTGCCTGGAACAGCACGACTCACTGGTTTGGCATTTGAGCTGAGGGCAAGAACAGAAGATTGTGAACCTGTGCCAAATTACAATCAGCAGTGGTTCGTCGGCATGGCGAGGGGAATGGAATGCGCTGCTCACACAGAAATCAGAGCCTGGGAGGGAAGCTCCCAGCTCCAATTTGGCCGGTGAGTTGGCTTTTCCAGCCCCTTGCCTCCTTTGCCACCCATCACAACCGACAAAGGGGCTTACGGTTTCCTAAAGACATAGACTGAGTTATCAGTGGCAATGTTTTTAGAGTAAGGGAGGCCTTACTCTAAAGGGACAGAGGGGAGGAAATCATGACAGAACAGGATATCATGGTGACCAAGCCCCATGTGGTTGTTAGACCTAGCCATACTATGGAAGTAGTATCCAGCTACTGGAGTAATTCCACCAGCGCTTTTTACAAAACATACTCAACATTTATTACATAGCTGAGGTTACCACTGATGAGCTCTTAGTACAGTGCACTGCACATAGTAAGTACTCAATAAATACCATTGATGATGAGGTTCTGGAACAGAGTCAGATCCCCAGTATTTGAAGCAGTGCTCACTGCAACAGAGTACTGGATGGAACATGTGAGGAGAATGGACCATAGCTGGTTACCCAAGCAGCTGCTGTTTGGTGAATGGAAAGGGGGCAGGATAAAAAGGTGAAAGGCAGTGAGTCCCCCTCTCAAACAATACAAAATGGCAGAGAAACTGTGGAGAAACCATGTCAGTGGATTGAGTAGCCTGGCAGCCAGCAACTGGAGGAGGGGAGCAATTGGGTTTGCTCCTCTTAAGCAAAGGCTTTGTGAAGATCAGGACCTCAGGACTTGTCCCTGTTTTGGACAAATCTATTAATGCAGCAGAGATTTACTCTTAAGTGCAAACAATGCACTTAATGAATGGGATCTCAGGCACGCCATAACTTTACTCAGGTAATCAAAATATATATAGTCTAATTTCACTAGCCATGGTGATGAGGGCTGGGAACATTTTGTCTTAAATTTTCTTTATGAATATCTATTTGTAGATCTGCATATTCCCTGTTCTTCATTGTTCTCTGCCCCTTGCCTGCTGGGTGACTTTAGAGGAGTCACTTGACTGCTCCGAGCCTGAGTTTCCTCATCTGTAAAAGGGATAAGACAACGATTCTTCCTCCTACCCAGACTGTGGGACAATAACTGTGTCTTACCTGATTACCTTGTACCTATCGCGGGGCTTAGGACAATGCCTGTTATGAAGGAAATGTTTAAAAAATATTATTATTATTAGAGAAACAGCACGGCTCAGTGGAAAGAGCACGGGCTTTGGCGTCAGAGGTCATGGGTTCAAATTCTGGCTCCACCAATTGTCAGCTGTGTGACTTCGGGCAAGTCACTTCACTTCTCTGTGCCTCAGTTACCTCATCTGCAAAATGGGGATGAAGACTGTGAGCCCCACGTGGGGCAACCTGATCACCTTGTAACCTCCCCAGCACTTAGAACAGTGCTTTGCACATAGTAAGCACTTAATAAACGTCATTATTATTATTATTATTATTTTCATGTTACAGACTGGGAGTTGATGCTCCATGTTACAGCAAAACTCCTCCAGAACTCTTGCTCGTAAACCCCACTCCAGTTTTTCACATCATTTCCCAAGATACTCCTTAAGGCTACACCCTCTCCCCTCCCTCCCAGCCTGCCCCACTTTGGCCATGCATGAGAAAGATCTTGTTCTCCCTCTGGAAATGCCACAAATATGTCCCTGGCTTCTGTAAATAGCCCGGAGCAATGTTTTCTCAGTGTTGTCACTAGTGATGGAGCCTTCACAATACCAGAGAGCAGACAGTTTGCCACCAGAGGTTCAGTGGAGAATCCATTCTTCAAAGAAGCCTCTTCCTCAAAGCCTAAGTGGGTTGGGGAAATGCCTTCCTCTTCCTCTTGAACTGCGCCTTCTTTCAGAAACTCTCCGGGCAGGTCCACACAGTCACCGTCTCTTTTTAAAAAAGAAAATCAGGGATCCAGCAATATAGGTCAGGATCTTCTTCTTTGGAAGATGACTGCTCTTCTCTGTTTTTCTCTTCCAGCTAAATTTGCTTTTCTCTATTTTTTAAAAAACCTGGATTGATCTAGAGCATGGAGTCTTCAGGATTGTCAAAGAAACAGTTTAGCTCCAAATGTACTTATATTTCTTCCTGTTTCCTAATCCCCCTCACCTGGAAGCCCAACCTTAATGCTAGTAATAGCATGTAGTAAGTGCCTACTGTGTGCAAAGCAATTTACTAAGCACTAGGGAAAGATACACAGGCAAGAATTACAGACTGCCCCTGGCCCTCAAAAATCTCTCAATCTAAGAAATCTGGTATCATTTAATATGGAAAGTCACTCCTCAATTCTGTCATAGGTAATGACCATATGGTCTTAAACTTGAAAAATACTCAGAAATTCATACTCATGTAAACGAGGTTTAAATGGACAGGATTATCTGAGTTTAAAATGGCAAGTATGCATATGACCGCATCCATGCGTACCCAATTTATTGTGCAGCTGCACTGAATAACAAATAAATGTATACAACACATGCATACATTATATACATTAAAGTGGCAGAAAATGTAATCAGCACATATGTGTGTGTGTGTACATAAAATGTACATTCAAAAGGTGACAGGCCGTAAACCCACATGGATATAGGGGACATTGGATCGACAGGGATACAGGGAACTAAGTAGTGATACATAGGTATGCATTTATAGAGCTCATACGCACAAATGTGCACACCCATAGCTATCCGGTTGAGTTTTGTGATAAGCCAAACTGTTACAGATAAATATCTCGTCTCGAAATGTCATTGGGATTTGATTGCAAATTACAGTACAGAAAACGTAAGATTTTCCTGCATAAAAGTAAGGCCTTATATAGGAAGATTTGTCCTGAATGCTTCTCTGTTATCACAAATTTTTTTTCCCCCCTACACCAATCAGTACCAATCAGGAGTGCAAGCTCAACCCAGCAAGTGGAAATTTCAACCTTTAGTCACATATTATGTCAAAGTTAATGACAAAATCTATTTTTGCAGTGGTTGTGTTTAAAATATTTCCCCTTAATATTCTCAAAATACTGTAATTAAAAACAGTTCTGGGACATGCCAATGCATACTCCTTTAATTCTACCCTGTGCCATCTGCTTCCAATGGAAGTGCAATGTCTGTTTGCAGTTACCAATCTTATGAAAAACAGGCTTGTCCCAAAATAGACTGGACCAAAAACCAGAAAACATTTCTATTCAGAGGCATACTTTCAAGCCAATTAACTTTAATCATTATGGAAATGTTTATTTCCCATCTTAGGCTCTTTTCACATGTAAATTTCCTTCAGGGGAGAAGATCGCTTTTATGAATGTTTGAATAGGTCCAATTTGGATTAATCAGGACCTGCTGCCCTGGTTTTGTTCCTATCCCGCGTCCTGGCAGCTTTCTTGATGATACACAGTCCAGGCAGATCTGAATGCACAGCAGGCATATGCCTCCGATTGGATGGAGACCATTTCCTCCTTCTTCCCCTCCCCGCCCTACTCACTGCCCCTCCGCCAAGGATGAGGATGAAAGTAGCCACCTGACTGGTGGGAGCTCTGAGGGAGAGTAAACTGTGTCAGTATGAGGCCCATCTTCCAGAGAGCTCTAGACCTGCCCTCAGACAAAACAGCTTTTAAAAATGGCTTTATAATGACAGAGGACAGTTCAGGCCATGAAATTGAGGCTTGCGATATTAAGTACATTGAGAGAGAGAGAGAGAGCTAGTTCTAGTTATCTTGTATCTAACCAGTGCCTAGCACAGAGCTCAGCACATAGAAAAAGAGAAATACCATCCACTCTCTTAACCATATTGGCCACCTCTAGAGGAGAGCTTCTGCCTGCTTTTGAAATCTGCCAGCACTATACTAAGCACTTGGGAGAGTAAAATATAGCACTGCTCCCTGCCCACAAGGAACTCACAGTCAAGAGGGGGAGGTAGATATTAATCAATCAATCAATCGTATTCATTGAGCACTTACTGTGTGCAGAGCACTGTACTAAGCGCTTGGGAAGTATAAGTTGGCAACATATAGAGACAGGTCCTACCCAGCAGTGGGCTCACAGTCTAAAAGGGGGAGACAGAGAACAAAACCAAACATACTAACAAAATAAAATAAATAGAATAGATATGCACAAGTAAAATAAATAAATAAATAGAGTAATAAATATGTACAGACATATATACATATATACATACATATATACATAATCTAAATAAATTAATTATGGATATGTATGTATGTGCTATGGGACTGAGGGGGGGGTGAATAAAGGGTACAAATCCAAGAGTGAGGGCCATACAAAAGGGAGTGGGAAAGAGGAAATGACAGCTTAGTCAGGGAAGGCCTCTTGGAGGAGATGTGCTTTTAATAAGGCTTTGCTTGGGGGTCATGGATCAAATTGGAATAGTCATACAGAAGGTTTTGGACAAAACTACTGAGATGATAGTAGCGTGGCTAAATGAATTGTTCAATTTCAACTCTGGAAGATGTTCAGAACCCATCTCAGCCACTCGCCTGCTGTTTGACCTTGGACAAGTCACTTCACTTCTCTGGGCCTTTATTTCTTCCCCTGGAAAATGAAGATTAATTCCTACTCCCTTCTTCTTAGACTGGGAGCCCCATTTGGGACTAGAATTGCATCTGACCCGATTATCTTGTATCTGCCCTAGTCTTCAGGACAGTGCCTGGCACATATAAATGCTTAACAAATCAGTCAATCAGTGGTTTCTATTCAATGCTTAGTGTGTATAGAGCACTGTACTAAATGCTTGGGAGACTATACAGAGTTGGTAGACATGTTCCCCGCCCACCATGAGATTACAAATACCTATTATTATTATTCCTCTCCAAGAGGCACCTTCTATGCTACAATCATTAAGTGGCCCCATTTACCAGTTTCATATTTTTGAAATACCGGGAACCTATTATTATTTACTTTGGCATTCTATGCAAAGTATTCATCCAATTCCTCTCTGGCTGGTCCATGTCATTTTCTTGGAACTGGTCAAGACAACGAAGTATTGGACAATCCCATCTAAAAGGGACATCTGGTCTTGTTGGTTGATCTCAGGGCCTGTTAAAACCTATTATTCCTTAAGTAGAATGCTCTTGTGCATTGGTTGTGGGCAGAACCATTGTCAAATAGAACACTACTGAGAAGAGTTTACCCCCAAAATGACTTTGCCTTTTAGTTATGCAGCTGTAACTCCCAGCAAATTCTGTCAAAATATCATCATCATTTACAAAGGGTAGGCTTCAAGCCAGAGCATTTAGGAATAAATGCATTTATGAGTGGTTAAGATAGCATTCAAGGCAGATGATCCTTTTGAACTGGATTTCATTCTGATTTCAGTCCAACCAAACCGAGTCTGTCTGGCTTCTTCCACTTTTTTTTTTGGATCCAGTGATTGATGGCAAAGATTTTCTCCTATTATGCTTGGCAAGGCAGATTCTGCTCCCTCCTCTTACCTCCTCCATCCATCCTTCTTCTGTCTTTGAAAAGACAGAGCAAGGCAGATTTTGGAAGATAGAGCTGGGAAGGATGAATCGGGTCAATTCTCTATTGCCTCGACCAGGGAAAAAATTACTTCTTTTAATATATTTTCTTGTGCTTTGTCTCACTTCATCTTAAAAATTTCAAAGGGTGGGGCTATTCTTGGTTCCTAGCTGTTCCTTCGCAGTCTCATTCACTGGATCTTCCTCTGCTTCCCACCCACTAGTGCGAGTCCCAAAAGGTTCAGTTCTGGGTCCCCTTCTATTCTCCATCTGCACTTACTCCCTTGGAGAACTCATTTGCTCCCATAGTTTCAACTACCATCTCTTCATAAATGATTCCCAAAACTTCCTCTACAGCCCCAACTTCTCTTCTTCTCTGCAATCCCTCATTTCCTGTTGCTTTCAGGATGTCTCTACTTGGATGTCCCACTGACATCTCACACTAACATGTCCCAAACAGGACTCCTCATCTTCCCACCCAAACTCTGTCTCTCCCCTGATTTTCTCATCACTGTAGACAGCACCACAGTCTACCTGTCTCTCAAGTCTGTAAGCTTAGCAAAATCCTTGAATCATCTCTCTCATTCGACCCACATATTGAGTCTGTCACCAAATCCTATTGGTTCTGCCTCTACGTCTCTAGAATCCACTCCTTTCTCTCCATCCAAACCGGTACTATGCTGCTCCAAACACTTATTTCCCACCTAGATTACTGCATCAACCTCCTTGCTGACCTCCCTCTCTCAAGGCTCTCCCCACTTCCATCCATGCTTCACTCTGTTACCCATATCATTTTTCTGAAAAAAAAAATTCACTCCATCTCTTTCCACTCCAAAAATCTCCAATGGTTGCCCTTCTATTTCCGGAGAAAACAGGAACTCCTTACCATCATCAAAAAGACAATCAGCTCTCTGCCTCTTATTTAACCTCACTGATCTCTTAATACAATTTAATCTTCACACTTCACTTTTCTAACACCAACCACCCCTCTGTATCTCTGTCTCATCTATCCCTCCCACTAACCCCTTGCCCATGACCCCCTCAGACCTGAAACTCTCTTCCCCTTCGTATCTGACAATCCACCAATCTTCCCACCTTCAAAACCCTCCTAAAATCACATCTCCATGAGGCCTTCCCTAAGAACTCATTTCTCCTATCTGCCCTCTCCTCTGCATCATCTATTCACACCCCTTAAGCACTTTGAAACTCACCCCACTCCACAGCACTTCATGTACATATCCTAGCACTCTGCCATTTCCCCTTTCTGTGAATGATTTCAGTGACTGTCTTCTCCTGAAGGTTGGCTGGGGGAGTAATCGTAACTACCAACTCCATTGTATTGTACTTTCCTAAGCACTTAGTACAGTGCTCTGTGCACAGCAAGTGCTCAATAACTGTCACTATTTGAAAAATGCCTCACTGAGATGTGGCTTCAGTTAATAAACAAGTGCTGAGGTATGAATGAATAAGTGCAAATATTTGATTCAGTTGAATGTGCAAGAATTAATTTTGATTACTCTGCTTATATTTTTGTGCCAGTCTCCGCTGATAGAATGTAAGTTTCTTGTGGACAAGAAACTTCACAATGCTTAGTATATATTGACCATCAGTTGGGTGCAGTGAGTTCACAGTTTTATTACTATTACTACTACTCCTTTAGAAAGTTTTAAAGAAATTTGTCATTGGCAACGGATCATTTAAAGTCAGGGGGGATTCAGGGAGAAAGTAGAGAAGTGCTTGGATCCAGAAGTTAATCCTGAAGAGTCCAAAAATCCATCATGAATCAAGATGACATGCTCTAAACAGTGATGACTAAGCTCTTGCTTATTAATTAATATCCCATTTGGCAATAAAATATCTCAATGAGACATCTTTAGTGCAGTAGAGGAACCCCATAAACCCACTTCCATGATTAAATTAATGGTAGATAAGGCAATAAGGCTGTTTTGATTCTGGCTTGTTTTGATTCTGGAATTGATGGTTTGTCTTGAAAATTTGAAAGCCTGGAAAGAGATAAATATTGCAAAGTTGACCTTGGGTGGAGCAGAAGACTGGATAATCAGTCTCTTGCTTAACCATATCTTAAAAATAATCCCCATCACTTCACTGTACAGAGTCCGAGTTTCAAAGGATTTTGCAAGGCAATCTTCACTTCTGGGAAGCTGAAACTGGTGGAGAGATAGAGCCATTTGACCTGGGAAGGAGATTACAGCTCATGTCTGTGGTTTCCTTCAGCGATCAGAAAAAAACTATGGGGCTGGTCGTCATCCTTCTAATTGGTCACTCATGTCACAATAACATGTCAGTGGCATGGATTAACTCCAAGCCCTATTTTTGCTGAAATCCTCAGGCAGATAAATAGGCCTTCCAGATGACGCCAAATGCACATTTTATTTGGCAGTGTCTTAACTGTCCAAGCAAATCAACCAAAGTAAGCATCTTATTTTCCCAGCAATAGTGCTCAAAGAGGACGTGCTTGTTTCATTCATCACAGTGAAACAAACATTTGGAGTACAATTGATCCTCTTTATTATCCTGCAAGAAAAATGTTTCCACTGGGTTACTCAAATCCTGCTGTCCTGTAAGAGACAAAGAGACAATCAGCTCATCAAAAAGACAATCAGCTCTCTGCCTATTTAACCTCACTGACCTCTTAATACAACTTAATCTTCACACTTCACTTTTCTAACACCAACCACCCCTCTGTATCTCTGTCTCATCTATCCCTCCCACTAACCCCTTGCCCATGACCCCCTCAGACCTGAAACTCTCTTTCTCTTAGTATCTGACAATCCACCAATCTTTCCACCTTCAAAACCCTCCTAAAATCACATCTCCATGAGGCTTTCCCTAAGAACTCATTTCTCCTATCTGCCCTCTCCTCTGCATCATCTATTCACACCCTTTAAGCACTTTGAAACTCACCGCACTCCACAGCACTTCATGTACATATCCTAGCACCCTGCCATTTCCCCTTTCTGTGAATGATTTCAGTGACTGTCAGATTCCACTGACAGATTAATTGGTTAGTCTACCAGAGAGGCGGCATGCTCAACTGGAAAGAGCATGAGATTGAGAGCCCGGAAAACAGGGTTCTAGCCCTGGCTCTGCCAATTTCATGCTCTGTGACCTTGGACTGGTCACTTAACCTCTCTTTGCATCAGTTTCCTCATTTGTAAGATGGGATAAAATATCTATTCTCCCTCATTAGTCTGTGAGCCTTAGGTGGAATGAGGACTGTGTCCAATATGAGCATCTTATATTTCCCCAGCAATGTTTTACACCCAGTAGATGTGCCATTAATAAGAATAGCAGCACAGTGCTTGACAAGTAACAGATATCTGTGACTATTTATTCAGCGCTTACTAAGTCCTTGGGAGAGTACCCCAGAAATAAGACACGTGATCCCTGTCTTCAAGGAGCTTACACTCTAGTGGGGAAGATGCTAGGGAAAACAATTTAGAAGTACTGGGAGAAGGAGAAAGAACCAGGACAATAGTACCAGTATGTAAGGATGAAATAACTGTGTAAATAATTAAATGTGTAAATAAATGTGCAAATAAAAATGTTCCCTGTAGGCATATGTAGAAAGAAAAAGTGCATTGCAGTGTGGAGCTTGGAGACACAGCTGCAGAGAAGAGATCAGTGAGGCATTCATTCAAATGAGGTGACAATCTGGGAACTGAAGCTTCAAGAAGATTGACAACAAGAAGCAGTAACAAAATAGTACCAGACATTGTGGGTAATAAATGAAACAGTGGCAATCCCTGCATCAATCAATCAGTGGTCTTTATTGAGCACTTATTATGTGCAGAGCACTGTACTAAGCACTTGGGAGAGTACAACAGAATAATCCCTGTCCAAATCATCCAACACGATTTGCTTGTAAACATCCCAGCGTTTAGTTCAGTGCTTGGCACAGTAAGTGCTTAATGAATAGCACAATTAGAAGACTACATGCATGTAAAACTGTTCATATACTCGTCAGCTACACCTCCCTAAATTGATAAAAAAAATGCCATCAGTAGTGTCACCTGCAAACTTGGAGGGCTTACATATTTATTCATGAACCAGCATATTCCCTCTTGGACCAATAAGTCTTCCTGCTGCCCAGAAGCAAATGGAGCATCCTCAAGAATGTTCTAAGAATTCCTGGTTTGCCCCAGTCTGTTTAACCCAATATTTTGTCTTTGGCAGTGGCAATAGGATGCTTGAAGGAATTGTGTGATGCCCTCCAACACATCCAAAGCACTCCAAGCAGGTAATGGGAACACAAACCATCCCAAGAAAAGTACCATTATATAGTTTACATTGGAAATCCAGTCCTCATATTATACTGGACTGGTCCAAGTGCTTTAGTACAGTGCTCTGCACACAATAAGCACTCAATAAATATCATTGATTGATGGATTGATATTGGGGACCACCCTCAGTGATAGCTATGAACCACAGATTGAGACTGGGATCTGAATTTTACTTTGTTCCCCTTGTCCTCTCTGGCTCCACTGTCTTTTCCTGTTCGAATTCCTGTTCCAACTCCCTCCCTCCTCCCCTCCCCTCTTTTTCTCTCCCCCCACAATAGGAGGGAAGTCTGCCCCACTTTGGTTGCCTTTATACCAAAGGAGTGTCTATAAGTCTCCACAACAGCCAGTGTCATGTGACCACAGAAGAGCAGACAGGGAGCCCTGTTGGCATTCAAGCTTTGGAAAAACAGGTCATCTCTCCCCACCACATTCCAATGTTTCCTCAAGGCCCTTGGAGTCACAGGGGTGGAAAATGTTCCCTTCATTTGTCAGCCCAAGGGAAATTCAATCCGTATGTTTCTGATTCATTTACACTTAACTCATCAAAATGTTTTGTAAGAGTTGTTTCCAGTCCAATAGTCCTTATGAGCCTCTTAAAACTTTCCTCAGGGGGCAAGGGAGGAGTAGGGGGTTCTTTCATCCTGGGAATGGTTGGGCCAGAATCAGAGGGAATAAGTAACCTGGAAGTGTGAAGACAGGTCTGAAGGCAGAACCCTTGGGGCAGGAGTGACTGGCCCCTTTTCCTATCTATCGTCCTTGTGACTGACCTTTCGGAATTTTAGCAGGATTTGTGAAAGACCAGGAATGAGCTTGCATGTGCATTGTTTTAAGAGCTGGAGTTTTCCACCCTGCACAGGGACTATTGAGCCAGCAACTGCCCCCAGAAATATTGTCCTGAGGGGTCAAAGGCCTCACAAAAGCCTCTACTCAGCATGGCCGAGTAGAGAAGCAGCATGACCTAGTGAATTGAGACAGGTCTGAGAGTCAGAAGGCCATGGGTACTAATTCTGACTCTGTCACTTGTCTGCTGTATGACTTTGGGAAAGTCAATTTCTCTGTGCTTCAGCTACCTGATCTGTAAAATGGGGATTAAGACTCTGAGTCCCATGTGGGACAGGGACTGTGTCCAACCTGATTAACTTCTATCTACCCCAGTGCTTAGAATGGTGCCTGGCAGTAAGTGCTTAACAAATATCATAGAAAAATTGCACAGGCCTGGGGGTCCTGGAGTCTGATCCTGTCTCTGCCCCTTGCTTGCTACTTGACCATGGGCAAGTCACTTAACTTTCTCTGTCCCTCAGTTTCTTCATCTGTAAAATGGGCATTAAATACCTGCTCTATCTACTTCCCTAGACTGTGAGCTCCATGTGGAACAGGGACTTAGTCTGATGCGGTTCCCTTGTCTCTCCTTCAGGGATTAGCACAGTGCTTGGCACATAGTAAGTGCTTGCTGAATACCACATTATTGTTATTATCACAATTACTTCAGGACAGATTGCAAGGCACTAGAAGTTGAAGGACTATGACCAGAGCAGACACTTACTACTCATCTCTGAGGCAGGTTGTTGCCCAGAAGTCTGTGTGTTTGAGAAGTGGTTCGTGGGGTCCGGTCAGCTTGTGTTTTGGAAAGGGATAGCACTTGTTCTCCTTTTCTCCTCACTTGCTTTCCTCTTCTGTTTATCACACACATATATCAGCACCCTCAGCTCTCCTCTTCAGCCCCCGGGAGACTGACTTGACCCCCACCCTCCAACCTACCAAAGGGTTTTCCTTTCTGCTCTCTGAATCACTTCCCTCCTCCCATTAACCACTGTTGCCTCAGAGAGAAGTTCAGGCATCTGCTCTCTACATCACCTACTCCTCCTTCAGGAATGTTCATTTGGGATGGGAAGAAGAGAGACAGAGCAAAGAGTATCTGAAGAAGGCAGAGAAGTAAGAGCTAGGTTACTACTACTAATAACGATGATGGAATTTACTAAGCACTTACTAGGTGTCAAGCACTGTTCTAAGTAACTGGGGTAGAAATAAGCTAATCAGGTTGGACACAGTCTCCTGTCACACATGGCGCTCACAATCTTAATCTCCATTTTACAGATGAGGGAACTGAGGCTCAGAGAAGTAAAATGACTTGCCCAAGGTCACAGCAAACAAGTGGTGGAGCTGGGATTAAAACCCGGGTCCTTCTGATTCCCAGGTCTGTGCTTATCTCCTAATGTCACTGCCACCTTGTATCTCCTTCATAGCGGGGGCAGAGAGCTCCACAGAGATTCGAACTGGGGGTAGTGGAGCGGTGTCACTTCACTGACACCTGGTTCTCAAATGTCTCGGTACCTCTGATTGCCCACTTCTGGACTGCCCTCTCCCTCTACTTCATCTAATACCAGCCTTCTCAAACAATTTATAACACATTACATATTATAATTTATTAATATGATGAGCACTGAACTAAGCACATGGGAGAGTAAAATAGGCGCAAAAAAACACAATCCCTGCCCTCCTGAGCTTAAATACAGCAGAACTGACAAACACAAATAATTTATTGAGAGAAAGAAAAAGAAAATAGAAAAAAAAACTCATTTAAAAATCCATCTTCCCTCACAGAGAACCAGCTGGTCACCCATCCACCACAACTTCTGGCATTCATGCACGTATCTGTCATCTTGGAACATATTTCTGTTATTTATCCTTTTACACTTGGACTATTTGTGTTTCTCCATCTTCCCCTGTCCTCATCCATCCAATAGAACTGAAAGCTTTTTAAAGGCTGGAAATTTGCTCAATACTTCTCTAATTCCACTCAGCACCTAAGGCAGTGTGTTGACCCAACTGGGCCACTAAATACTGATGATCATGGCATAATTGGGGTAATACTGTTGAAAATTATTGTGTTTTGAATTCCTTGGGGAAAAATGCTCTATAAAATGATAATTTAATGTATTTGCATAGAAGAAGAAGAGAAAAGAATGAGGGTGTCAATTATTTTACTGTCTGCTCCTTTTGTGAATGTTTGCTATGCAAATATATATCAAACATTTACTATCCCAACAATCACAATCTGATGACATAATCTACAAAGGAAAAGGACAATATATAAAAAGGGTGTGTGTAACAGGAAACTGCAGTCCCTTTTATGTGTCTGAATAGCAATTCTGATTGCATAGGCTGATGTATCTTCCACCTGGTGTGCATGTGGAAGATATAAATTTTCAACAGCAACCTCCCTGGGGGGTCACTGTTTGATCTTTAACTTACCTCATCACCCTGCTCTGCAAGGTCATGGGGAGTGAACTGGCCAAGATCATACACTCCCAAACTAATGCAGCCAAACTCCAACTTGGATTTCCTTGCTGTCTGGCCAGGAACATTTTCTCCTGCAGTAGGAGGGCTTCAGTTCAGAGAGTAGTCAGTTAATCAGTGGTATTTGAGTTCTCACGTTGTGCAAAGTACTGTGCAAGAGTACAACACAATAGAGTTAGTAGACAGGAGTAGGAGTTCACAGGCTAGAGCTTGCAGTCTAGTAGTCCTGGTAGGATTAAAAGGAGCATGGCCTAGTGGGAAGAGCACGAGTCTGGGAGTCAAAGGACTTGGGTTCTAATCCTGGCTCCGCCATTAAAATCTGCCGGTCTCACCCCTGCAACATCGCCAAGATCCGCCCTTTCCTCTCCATCCAAACTGCTACCCTGCTGGTTCAATCTCTCATCCTATCCCGTCTGGACTACTGTATCAGCCTCCTCTCCGATCTCCCATCCTCTTGTGTCTCCCCACTCCAATCCATACTTCATGCTGCTGCCCGGATTGTCTTTGTCCAGAAACACTCTGGGCATGTTACTCCCCTCCTCAAAAATCTCCAGTGGCTACCAATCAATCTGCACATGAGGCAGAAACTCCTCACCCTGGGCTTCAAGGCTGTCCATCACCTCACCCCCTCCTACCTCACCTCCCTTCTCTCCTTCTCCAGCCCACCCCGCACCCTCCGCTTCTCTGCCGCTAACCTCCTCACCGTGCCTCGTTCTCGCCTGTCCCGCCATCGGCCCCCAGCCCACGTCCTCCCCCTGGCCTGGAATGCCCTCCCTCCTCACATCCGCCAAGCTAGCTCTCTTCCTCCCTTCAAAGCCCTACTGAGAGCTCACCTCCTCCAGGAGGCCTTCCCAGACTGAGCCTCCTCCTTCCTCCCCCATCCCTCCCACCTTACCTCCTTCCCCTCCCCACAGCAAATGTATATATGTTTGTACATATTTATTACTCTATTTTGCTTGTACATATTTACTATTCTATTTATTTTATTTTGTTAATTTGTTTTGTTTGTCTCCCCCTTCTAGACTGTGAGCCCGCTGTTGGGTAGGGACCGTCTCTATATGTTGCCAACTTGTACTTCCCAAGCAGTTAGTACAGTGCTCTGCACACAGTAAGCACTCAAATATGATTGAATGAATGAATATTCAATCTGTCACTAAATCCTGTTGGTTCAACCCTCTCCTCTCCATCCAAACTGCTACCGCATTAAGCCAAGCACTTATCCTATCTCACCTTGATTACTATATCAGCCTCCTTGCTGATCTCCCTGACTCCTGCTTCTCCGCACTGAAGTCCATACTTCTCTCTGCTGCCCAGGTCGTTTTTCACTTAAATCACTTAACTCTCCTGTGCCTCGGTCAACTTATCTGCAAAATGGGGATTAAGACTGTGGGTCTCACGTGGGACAAGGACTGTGTGCAATTTGATTAGCTTGTATCTACTTCAGCACTTAGTGCAGTGCCTGGCTCTTAGTAAGTGCTTAACAAATAGCATTAAATGAAAAAAGCAAGATGAATCCAAGGTCTGTCACAGAGAACTGACACTTGTGATGTTTCCATCATCTCTCTTCCTGATATTTATCAACTTTTTCCCACTACACCCCAACTTGCAGGTTTTGTTCCTCCCAAGCCAATCTTTCTACCCTGTTCTGGACTCTTCCATCTCCAGCCCACTTGCCTATTCCCTCTCCTTCACCTGGGAATTATTTATTCACCTCTCCATCTGTCCATTCTCTTTCCTCTCCAATTTTTAAATGATTTAGTGTCTGTCTCTCCCCTGTTAGACTGTAAGCTCTTTGAAGGCAGAAATTGTGCCTCTCTCCTCCTTTGTATTCTCTCAGCTGCTTGGAACAGCTCTGTAAGCTTCAACTGATACTCTTGATGGGTTGATAGAGAATGTGATATCAAAATGCAAAATCAAAATGGCCTACCTTGGAATTAGCTTTTTGAAGAAACAAGAGCCTGACCTTTCCTTTGGGTTTTATTTAGCATTTTGTTTCCTCATTTAGGTGGCAGCAGATTTGCTACTTCATTATCAAGGACTTATCTTCTAGGGATGGTGTTCCCATGCAGTGTTATAGCAAGATACATAACTAGAAGACTTTTTCTTGGCCTCAGAGGTTGGAGATTTAGTTTTGATAGATTCCACATGAGGACAGAGTTCCAATCTTTGCTGGCTGCTGATGTCTAATTTGTCATTTTGAAGCAGCAGTTGTAGTCTGCACACTAAAATAATTATTTCTAATTTCTTCAAGGATTACTTTAACAGATTCATTCTCTGATTGCCACTTGAGAGATGAAGAGTGGTGGAGTCTTTAATACTCCACACCAATGGAGGAAAAGTCTCCAGAGTGGGGAGTTCACCATCAACATCTTGCCCTACCACATCAGCTGTTTTGGTTAATGACAGCCAAACTCCCCCATGGTGTTGAATAAATCAACAAGAAAGCAGCTCCCTGCAATACTCTGGGAACCGGTCTTACCCAAAGGCAGCTGCCCAATGTCTTTGAGTGTCACTACATCAGGAAGCATTTTGCCTATTCAAAAATTGGTAACCAAATTAAGTTGGGGTGGAGAGGGGGCAGAGGGAGAAGTGGGAAAGGGAGAGGAAAAGAAAGATTATATTGTTGAACTATAAATTAGAAAAATGAAAATTGTCTTTTTATATCTTCCCCATTAAGAACCCTTCTTTTTATACTTTCCCAACTCCAGATCTGCTAAAACTGTGATGTAGGTCTTTTTCATTCATTCATTCAACTGTATTTATTGAGCACTTACTGTGTGCAGAGCACTGTACTAAGGGCTTGGGAAGTACAAGTTGGCAACATATAGGGATGGTCCCTACCCAACAACGGGCTCACAGTCTAGAAGGGGGAGACAAACAAAAAAACAAAACAAGTAGACAGGTCTTAGACATGGGTCCTGATGAAGTACAAAATAGAAAAAGATGGGAGGAAATGAAAGTTCTTGTTCTTTCTCATTTCCCTGAATATGAACATATTTAAAAGTCTGCACCAAGTTCCATAGGCTGCATATTTTCCTTATTAAATATTTTCAAATCATAGGACTTCCTTTAAAAATGCTTAAAAACCCTAACTGTGGTGGAACTTAATCTTTTGGGCCTCAATTTGAAGGAATTATTTTAATGATATCCCAAGGATCCCTTGAATGGAAGGAGTTATGCAGCAACTCAAGAAAATATCCATAATTCCTTCAAATGGGACACCTCTCCCCCTCAACCCTGCTGGTTGTTCTGTTAATATATTCTGCTAATTGCGACGAAAGACAATGAAATGTAGAAAACTAAATGATATAATGGTAAGATGTGGTTCTCATGACACTTCTCCTGTATAAAATAAACCCATGGATTTAGAAACTGATAGACAAATTTGGATAAACCATAAGTGTTATTCTGTCCTCAGGAGGCCTGTTGCTCAGAGAGGGGAATTTTTTTATGGTATTTGTTAAGTTCTTACTATGTGTCAAACTCTGTTCTAAGCACTGGGTACTTAAGTATGCAGTTAATTAAGTACCCAAGTTAATTAGGTTGGACACAGTCCCTGTCCCACATGGAGCTCACAGTCTAAGTAGGAGGGAGAACAGGTATTTAATCTCCATTTTACAGTTGAAGAAACTGAGGCATAGGGAAGTTAAATGGGGATTAGAACCCAGCCGGGATTAGAACCCAGGTCCTCTGACACCCTAGCTTCTGCTCTTTCCACTAGGCCATGCTGCTTCTCTGAAAATGGTGGCTTGTTCTAACCACTCTCTGTGTCTCCCCTAAAACTGGCTCTGAGAGTAGAGCTTGGGGCCAGAGATGTAGAGGAGTTTTCTCTCTCTTCCCTTCTCTCCGGCCCCAGGAATTTAAGCGGAAGAGTCTTGGGTTCAGGCAATTCTGCTCTTTAAATGTCCCTGCTCCTGGATTGAACATAGAGGCTGTTGCATCCCGGATCCAAAATCTCCCAGATTCCATGTGGGGAGGGCCCAGTTTGAATAGGTGTGAGAGCAGAATTACTGGCGTAGCAAGTGGTTCTGGTCCATCCAAAGGTATGGGGAGACTAAAATGATCGCTTTTCCGGGGATGCCAGATGCTGCGCTCATATTAAGACCCATATAACTGAAGTCCTTCAAGTATCCTTGTAGAAATCTTTAGAGTAGAGACCCTCACTGCTGGGAGCTTCAGTAGTCCCTAAAACACCATACAGCTGGGAACCCAGCAGTCATAATTGGGCTGCTGAGAATCCCTCACCAGCTGCACCCCAAATCTTTTTGCCTTTGGGGGCCCCTATATCTTGGGAGAGAAGATGTCCCATTGAGAAACAGGGGGATTGGCTTAGGGGAAAGGGAATGGGCCTAGGAATCGGAGACCAACATGGGTTCTAATCCCGGCTCTGCCAATTGTTATCTATATGACTGTGGGCAAGGCACTAAACTTGTCTGTGCTTCAGTTTCCTCAACTGTAAAATGGGGGTTCAATATCTGTTCTCCCTCCTATTTTGACTGTAAGCCTCATGCAAGACAGGGACTTGTCCAGCCTGATTAACCTACATCTACCCCAGGGCTTAGAACAGAGTTTGACACATGGGGTAAGTATTCAAAAAATACAATACTACTACTACTGATAATAATAATCCCATGGTGGGGTGGGGAGTGGGGTCTTATTGACAATCCCTATGAACAGAGCTCATTTCATCGATGAAGGATCCAAAATGAGAATGACCTCCTAGTATAGAAGAAAAAAAAATCAGTCCTCTAGACTGTAAGCTCATTAGAGAAGCAGTGTGGCTCAGTGGAAAGGGCACGGGCTTTGGAGTCAGAAGTCATGGGTTCAAATCCCAGCTCTGCCACTTGTCAGCTGTGTGACTTTGGGCAAGTCACTTAACTTCTCTGTGCCTCAGTTACCTCATCTGTAAAATGGGGATTAAGACTGTGAGCCCCCCGTGGGACAACCTGATCACCTTGTAACCTCCCCAGCGCTTAGAACACTGCTTTGCACATAGTAAGTGCTTAATAAATGTCATCATTATTATTATTAGTGAACTTACCTTCTAATTTTGTTATACTGTATTCCCCCAAGTGTTTAGCTCAGTGCTCTGCACATAGTAAGCACTCAATACTATTGATTGATTGATCTCAATACTATTAATTGATTGGTTAAGGGTCAAGGAGAAGACAGAATGGAGTGAAAAAACAATTGTTTAACTCCTTCCAGCAAGAAATTGGAATTTGTCCTAGGGGCAAATACTAGTTTTGACTTAAAGTCTGCCCTTTTCTTGGATTCTGTTTCCCTTTTGATATGTATGTCAGAAAAAACAGGCACTGGATGTTCCTTGCTGACTAAAATCACATCTGGCCCTGGGAGCAGAGAACGGGTGCTCCTCATGGGACAGCTGAAGACAATAAATCTGACTTAATGACCTACCGGCTCCCTACTCCAAATTTCCATCCTCTCTGATGCCATTGTCTCTAGTCTCCCAGAATGCCCTCCGCATGCTCTGAATATTAGGAAACCTTCAAAGATTCTTAATAAGGGTTTTCATCTTGTCCAAATCTCACTTCACCAGTTTTTTCTTGAAGTGGAATCCATATCTATTTCAAGGGAAAAGTCAATTTTTAAAATCTTCAGTGATTTTTTTTCCCCTTAACTAAATGGGAGCGTGAGTTATATAAACAGAGTCTCATTTTAACCTGATTTTTATCCAGCCCCTGCCTAGAAGAAGAATGTAAAACATGTAAAAACATGTTTTTACCAAGAAGCCTCCTGCCACATTTTGGGAATGCCACCTAATCAGGACCAATAAAAATGGCTATTCCCTCCCCAAATTAAAAACTAGAGCCAACCCCGTAGTGGTGAGACTCCAATCCAGGCCCAACAGGAATTTCCAGGACCAAACTTTCTGGCTGCCTTCAGAGACTTGGGCCGCTCTTTAAGATAGCTGTGGTGGGGATTATTAAAGAGCAAAAAATATGTCTTCTGTGTTGTCACTGCCTGATGCATAGTACTCAGTAAGGCCTGAAATTGAGGAACAACAAGCCCTAGTGGATGGAGCATAGGGCTGTGAATCAGAGGACGTGGGTCCTAATCCTGACTCGGCCACTTGTCTGCTTTGTGACCATGGGCAAGTCACTTAATTTTTCTTTGCCTCAGTTTCCTCATCTGCAAAATGGGGGATTAAGACCATGAGCCCCATGTGGGACATGGGCTGTGCCCAATCTAATCAGCTTGTATCTACCCCAGTGCTTACACTAGCCTTGACACATGGCAAGCGCTAAACTAATACCACAAAAAAAAATTAAAATTGAAGGGATGGGAAGGAAATCGAAAACAAATTAATCTAGTTTTCTCTCTCCATGGTTCTCCTTTAGTTTAATCTTTGTTAGGGAAATTAAAAGTTGATCTTATCGGACTTTGGATTGAAGACCTTTTTTGTTTTGACGTGAAAGGAAGATTCTGGAAAATGTGATTATCTGTGATATGAGAAGAAGAAAGTGAGTCAGAGGGGGTCTTTCTCTTACTGCTGAAGTCCCATATATGTCTATCTCAATCATGACCAGCAGAGGAACCAAAGCTAGAAGCAGCTGCAGTCAATAAATCAGTGGTATTTACTGAGCACTTAACTGTGCAGAGCACTGTACTAAGCTCTTGGGAGAGTGCAACACAAAAGAGTTGGTAAACACATTCCCCGTCCACGGAGCTTACGGTCTAAGAGGGTGAGGCAGACATAAATAGAAATAAATAAATTCCAGTTTTGTACTTTAGTGCTGTGGGGAGGAGGATCAATCAATCAATCAATCGTATTTATTGGGAAGTACAAGTTGGCAACATGTAGAGACAGTCCCTACCCAACAGTGGTCTCACCTGCTTAAAGGGTACTGATCCAAAATCAGCGGTGACGCAGAAAGGAGAGGGCGAAGGGGAAATGAGGGCTTAGTCATAGAAGGAAGAGATGTGATTTTAGTAAAGCTTTAAAGGTGGAGAAAATGGTGATCTGCTTTAAGTGAAGTGGAAGGAAGTTCCGGACCAGTGGGAGATCATTATCCCAATCAAATGGGAGACAAAAGACTTGGGGATCAGTAGTGTAGCTGTTGACTTCGGGGCCGAAATTTCAAGTGGAAGGAAGTTCCAGGCCAGTGGGAGGACATTATCCCAATCAAATGGGAGACAAAAGACTCGGGGATCAGTAGTGTAGCTGTTGACATTGGGGCCGAAATTTCTGGGAGTCGAGTGCTGGGAACTTTCAAAATCTGTTTTCCTAAGAGCACATCCCCTGTGAAGTCTCTGGATTCCACCTCCTTCCCTTACTGTAAGTAGTGGTAGAGCAAGGCATTTTAAATCTTGATTTTCAGTGACATCTAGTGTTTCAGTGTAGGAATGAAAAGAAGACCAAGGCTCAGTGCTCTCTCCTCCCAAACAGGCTGCCTCAGTGCGTGGCAAGACTCCCTCCAGGCTGTGCTGATGGTTGGCTGCCCAGAGGACAGGAATGGCCCATGTCCCCTTCACTCTAGGCTGCACACCCATGTAGTTCAATCAATCTGTAGTTCAATCAATCACTCGATCACCTCACCCCCTCCTATCTTACCTTGCTGCTTTCCTCCTGCAGTGCAGCCCCAATGCTTCACTCCTCTAATGCCAACCCACTGGCTGTACCTCGATTTCATCTATTTGCCACCTACCTCTCACCCACATATGTTATACTGTACTCTCTCAAGCATGGAATACAGTGTTCTGCACACGAGTGCTCAATAAATATGATCAATTCATTCGTCTCTGACAGGTGACCACTCACCCCACCTTCAAAGCCTTATTGGAAGCACATCTCCATGAGGCCTTCCCCATGTGTTCTTCTCCCACTCCCTTCAGTGTCACTCTTGTACTTGGATTTCCACCCTTTACTCACTCTTCCCTCAGCCCCACAGGATTTATGTACATAACTGTAATTTATTTATATTAATGTCTGTCTCCCCCTCCAGACTGTAAGTTCACTGGGGGCAAGGAACATATCTACCAACTCTGTTATATTGTACTCTCCCAAGCACTTAGTACAGCACTCTGCACAAAGTAAGCACTCAAGAAATACCACTGATTGATTGATTCTCAATGAAAAGAATGGGGGCTGGATGTATAGACACCTGCTTCACATTCCTTAGCTGGTCCTGCCTGTGTCTCCAAGTCAAAGTGGTCCACCTTTTCTGCCAGATTATATCACCTGGTACTAGCGCAGAAGCTTCTACTCTTCAGTACTTTCCCTCACTTTCTTCTTCCATCTGTACCCACCCCTTCACCCATCTAAAAGCAAAATTCCCACTGTGTGAGCCCTGTGAATCTCATATGACCACTGGATTCTGGGCACTGTCAATCCATCAGTGGTATTTATCGAGTGTTTCCTGTGTGCAGAGCACTGCACTAAATGCTTGAGAAACAACAGTACTACCACCACAGTACTAACAGTACAACAGCTGTGTGACTTTGGGCAAGTCACTTAACTTCTCTGTGCCTCAGTTACCTCATCTGGAAAATGGGGATTAAGACCGTGAGCCCAATGTGGGACAACGTGCTTACCTTGCATCTACCCAGTGCTTGGCACCTAGTAAGCACTTAACAAATACCAAAATTATTATTATTATTAACAGAGCTAGACTTGATCCCTGGGCTCAAGGAGTTTACATTCTAGAGGGGAGATAGACATTAAAATGAATTACAGATCAGGGGGAAATGGCTGAGTGTAAAGGTATGCACTTAAGTGCTCCGGGGCTGGGGTGAGGATCAAAATTCTTAAAGGGCACATAGACAAGTGAGTAATGAACACAGGAAGGGAGGGTGGAGAGGGGTAATGAGTTATTAGTAAGGAAAGGCCCCTTGGAGGAAAACCTTTCCCCAGCTTTATCACTACAGTCCCTTTACTCTCTTAAGTAGTCTTCTAGACTGTGAGCTCACTGTTGGGTAGGGACTGTCTCTATATTTTGCCAACTTGTACTTCCCAAACGCTTAGTACAGTACTCTGCACACAGTAAGCGCTCAATAAATATGATTGATTGATTGATTGATTAAGTCTCTACCTCTCACTCTCTCTGACTAGGTGACCAGATGTCTTGCTTTAGCTGCTTACCAGCTTATCAGTTTACCAGAGAAGCAGGCTGGTTTGGGGGTCCCTTTCTGGTTAGCCCAGAGGGTCCTGGATTTTGTTGCACTTCCTGAGCAGCTTCATGAATGTCATCAATGAGCCAAGTTCAAATTAAAGACAGGATTGTGAGTGATAAGGTCTTCCAGGAGGGAGTTAAATATATATAGAACATGTGCAATTAACAGCCTTTTCTTTTTTTAAAAAAGCCAACACCAGGTTAGAGGGTTTATAGTCATCCAATCTCTGACTCAACCTATCTATGACTGACTGCTTTCATCTTTTTTTCTGCGTATGTGTCCTGCTCTCTCTGTCTGCTTGTATCTCTCTGAGACTTCCCCTGGGCTTCAAGACTTCTCAGCTTATATATCAACTCTCTTCATCTCTTACTCCTCAACTTCCTCCATGCTAAGCTTCTAATTGTACCTTGCTCACAACTCTCCCACCTCCACCTCCTTGCTCATTAGAGAAGCAGCATGTCTCAGTGGAAACAGCCCGGGCTTTGAAGTCAGCGGTCATGGGTTCAAATCCTGGCTCTGTCAATTGTCAGCTGTGTGACTTTGGGCAAGTCACTTCACTTCTCTGTGCCTCAGTTCCCTCATCTGTAAACTGAGGATGAAGACTGTGAGCCCTCCGTGGGACAACCTGATCACCATGTAACCTTCCCAGTGCTTAGAACAGTGCTTTACACATAATAAGCACTTAATAAATGCCATTATTATTATTATTATTATTCCTCCAGCCTGGACCTCCTTCCCTGACTCAAGAGCTCTCATATTCAAAAATTTCCTCAAAACCCACTTCCCCATTTGATCCCTTAAACCCCAAATTATATCAATCTGTAAATCACCTTTCATTTCATTTGTGTTTTTATTCTTATTCTCAGCACTTCTGTATATACATATATTCAATTGTGTACTCAATTATTCTGGTTATTCTAGTGCAGGAGGCACATATTTACACTTAGAGTGTAAGCTTCTTGTAGGCAAGAAATGTGTCTCTTACTTCCATTGTAATTTTAAAAGGACAGCACTGCACCTAGTGGGTGCTCAATAAATACCATTATTTCTACTCCCACTACTAATCACTTTACTGCTCTATTTCTCTATTTTTCCCATCTCCATCATTGATGAAGTCCAGTGGTGAGACAGTGTCCAGGATTACTTATACCTCAAAAGATCTCTTCGTGTCTTCTACTTCCTTTGAGTCTGACAGATTCAACCAATCTGCATGCATAAATACAAAGGATATAGCATAAAAACATTTCATAGCCATAAACAACAGTGGCAGAAACATTGACACATGTGTATGTTTAAATGTTTCTGTCATCTGTGTTTATGGAAATGTATGTCTTTCTTCAGCCAGAGTTATTTATGTGTAAGTCCTAGGGAAGTAGGGAGGTGGGAAGGATAAAAATTGTGGGGAGGATATTGGAATATTCTCAAGTCTGATTTTTCTACACTCAGTTCTTCCATTAGATGTGTTTTCACTAGACTTTTGGATAGAATGCTGTTAGGGATTTAGACACATGTTATGGGAAGAACTTTATCTGGGTAGAGCATGATACATTATTGGAAGAAATAGTTTTGTACATGGTGTTGGTCAAGGCTTATATACTATGAGTTTGCCAAGTTTGCCAGTCTGCTTAAAATAGTTGGAGGAGATGAATACACTCCTTTCTTTAATAAAGAAGATGCAACAATTTCAAAAGATATGCCTAGGCTACAAAGGCAAATTCAAAGTATAGAATTAATCAGTGGTATTTACTGAACACTTACTATGTGTGGAGTACTGTACTATGCGCTTGGGACAGTATGACACAACAGAATTGGTAGACAGGGTCCCAAGTGCTTAAAGGGTACAGATCCATGAGCGGGAGCACTTAATGCACATAGTAAGTGCTCAATAAATACAATTGAATGAATGAATATGGAGGTAGAGGGAGTAGGTGGAATGAGGGCTTAGTCTGGAAGACCTCTTGGAGGAGATGTATTTTAATATGGCTTTGAAGATGGGGAAAGTCTGTTATGTATGAAGGGTGAGTAAGAGGGAGTTTCAAACGAGAAGGAGGATGTGGGCAAGGGCTCTACTGTGAGATAGATGAGATGGAGGTACCGTGAGTAGGTTGGTGTTAGAGGAGCGAAGCATGCAAGCTAGCATGTAGTAGGAAATCAGTGAGGTAAGATAGGAGGGAGAGAGCCGATGGAATGGTTTAATGCCGATGGTAAGGAGTTTCTGTTTTATGGGCAACCACTGGAGGTTACTGAAGCGTGGGAGACGTGGACAGAACTGAAACGTTTCTACACAAATAATCTGTGGTGGTGGTTCCCACTTAATGGGAAACTATGTCTTCTCTTCTTCTGCAGGTTCTGTAGACCATAATTCATAGTTAGTGATTGGTCAGCCCTATGGACAATCAATTATATGTCTTATTCTGGAATGGAATCTTTGAGCTGGTTGTTTAGTTGCCATAGCAACTCTGGCATCCCTGTGCCCTCTGACATCCCCTCTCATGGGACTCGATCTCTTTATGTTCTCTTTGTTGGGAAGAGGAATTTGACTGGCCATCCTCTGTCACATCAGCAAAGAGAAGTGAGTGATTCCCACCAACCCTCCACCCTCGGCATCCGACCACCACTATTGGAAACTACAACAGTACAGACTGAAATGACCATCCTGGGTGGCTTCTTGCCACACCATGGTTCTTGTGCTGGTGGGGATAGGGACAACCTGAATCATAATATTAGAGGCACTGAATCCACGGCCCTAATCCTTCCAACATCTAGCAACTGTCACTTCTGCTTTTCCCTTTAGTAGGGATACATTCTCTATCAAACAGTCCTATCTATTGAGTGCTTACTGTGTGTAGAGCACTGTACTAAGTGCTAGGGAAAGGGCAGTAGAACAGAGTTGGTAAACACAATCAATGCCCACAAGTAACTTAATATTTGAATCCTTTGTGGGACTATCTCTATTCATTCCTCTCTGTAAGGGAAATAGAAAAGGGAGAAGGAGATGGGGTATCTATCGCTGTCTTTTTTTTCTCTTCATTCTCAGAAGGATCTAGAAGTTATTTTTTCATCTTTTTAGCCTCTTAGTTTTATAAAATGTTAGTCCTAAAGTTCTGTTTTGTAAAAATATAGTCCTCATTAACAGAGTGGTCCTTCAGCTCCAATGATTTGCTTCATCCCTAGGGACAAACTCTGCCCTCAGGCAGTGATAGATCCTTTTAGGGTACCTCTCAGGTACTAAGGAGCCACCCCTGCAGGACCCTTTTCCGCATATAAACCATTTTTCATTTCTTCCACAGTGGCAAATCTCCAGGCTCTGCAGTCCATTGTAAAATGGCAGCATTTGGTAAGTCACCTCTTTGGAGACAGGGGACCATTTTCAAATCACATCAAAACTTAAAGGGCAGAACTTGCTTCCCTCTCTTCATCGGGTCTTAGAGGAGCATAGTTGATGATGAGACACTTTTCCTCCCCTCCTGGAGCAGCCCATCACAGGTAGTAGGGAGTAGGATGGCCACACTCTCAGTGATACCTATTGAAAACACGATCTCTTTAGGAAAGTGTTGCTATAAGTTATCCACCATCATGGACGTCGCATCTTTTTAAAATGGCTCCAAGTGTGTTAACTTACGGCAAGTTGAGCTCACTGATGTTTGGAGACATAGAAATAAAGAAGGATGGCTCAAGGCATTTCCAGAGCCACTAAGGACAGAGGGATAAATATATAATGATGATGATTATCTGTAGTTGGTGAGCCTTTCCAAGTCATTTCTTCTTTGGTCTTTCTTCTCCTCTTTCTAAATCCTTCCATCTGAGCTTAAAATATCCATTTTGGCATCCTCTGAGCCTACTGTCTGACTTTGAACGCTTGAACCCTTTCCTTTCTATTTGCATTCTGGGTTGCTTTGTTTTTTATGGTATTTGTTACTGTTCTAAGCAGTGGGATAGATGCAAATTAATCAGTCCCTGTCTCACACAGGGCTCACAGTCTAAATAGAAGGGAGAGTGGGTACTGACTCCCGATTTTGAAGTTGAGGAAACTGAGGCACAGAGAAGTTAAGTGACTTCCCTAAGGTCTCACAGCAAAAGTGGCAGAGTCGGGATTCAGAGTCGGGATTAGAACCCAGGTCCTCTGACTCCCAGGACTGTGCTTTATCCATTCATTCATTCATTCAATCATATTTATTGAGGGCTTACTGTGTGCAGAGCACTGTACTAAGCGCTTGGGAAGTACAAGCTGGCAACATATAGAGACAGTCCCTACCCACTAAACCACACTGCTCCCTAGTTGGCCATGCTGCTTCCTGTTGACCTACTGAAAGGTTTTTTCCCATCTTTTATGTGTGTAGTTGGTCATTGATGACTACATGCTATTGAAGCCTGTTGTAGGTGGGCTGTACTTGAAGAATTCAGTACGTGGTAGAGCTTGGGCTTTGGGCTATTACACTAGACTTCTCCTTTCATATCTGTTCCAAGAAACCTTCCTCAAATAAACTTTCATTTCCCTACCCTATTCACCCTCCCTCCTGCATCAATTATTCACTGGAGTCTGTACCCTTTAAGGGCTTTGATACCCACCCCATCCTCAGCCCCAAAGCACTTAACTTTGAATCCTTATACTCTACCACTTCCCCCGATCTCTAATTTATTTTAACTTCTGTCTCCTGCACTAGAGTATAGTGCCTTGGCAGCAGGGGTTGGGTCTACCACTCTATTGCATTGGATTCTCCCAGGTTCTTGGTACAGTGCTCTGTACATTGTAAGTGCTCAATAAATATTATTGATTGATTTCCTGTTCCCTCAGTTGGCTGTACCTAATCAAACTTAATTTCTTCCCCGGGTGCACCTAATCCGGTATTCCTTCTTGATGAAAATCAGTGAAATGTGGTCATTATGGACTTGTCCTCTGGTTGGTTTGCAGGAACATGTGCGATCCGATCTGTTGAATGCGTTCTCCACTCTGCTAAGCCAGGAGGCCATAATCTTGGCTATGAACAACAGGTACTGTACTTTTGAGGACTTGATATCTAAATATATAGGCCTCGGCTGTAGCGACCCAAAAAAAGCATTCTAGAAATTTTGGCAAGTTAAGATAATTCACCTAAGCTAGATACTGAAAGTTGCATTACCAATGAATTCCAGCGGCAAATTTTCCAAAAATTATAATGAACCTCAGTAGTCAACATACTCATAAGGGTAGGAAAAAGCTATAATTAGTTTTAGGAGGAGAGCTAGATTCTTCTCAGGTCATACCCCTTTCTTAACACCTCAGTACTCCTGCATCAATTCAACGTTTTTGCCCTCATACCCTTTCTGGATGTATTAATATACCTTCCAATTGTGACGGTATTTACTAAGTGCTTACCATTTGCTAAGCATCAGAGTAGGTATAGGATAACTGGTTCCTCATGGGACTCACCTTTTTAAGAGGGAGGGAGAACAGGTGTTTTTTTCCACATTTTACAGGTGAGAAAACTGAAAGTGACTTGTCCATAAAGGCAAATGGTGGAGTTGCGATTTGAATCTTGGGTCCCCTGACCACCAGTCCTGTACTATTTCCACCAGTTTAAGCTGTAAGCTCTCTGCAGGCAGAGACTGTGTCTCATGATTGTAAGAAGCAGCATGGCCTCGTGGCACGAGAACAGGTTTCAGTGTTAGAGGTCGTGGGTTCTAATGGCTCCACCATTTGTCTGCAGTGTGACCTTGGGCAAGTCACTTCACTTCTTTGTGCCTCAGTTACCTCATCTGTAAAATGAGGATTGAGGCTTTGAGCCCCACGAGGGATAGGAACTGTGTCCAACCCGATTTGTTTGTATCCATCCCAGCGCTTAGTATGGTGCCTGGCACATAGTAAGCACTTAACAAATAACACAATTATTATTATTATTATTATTATTCTCTGTGTCTCAGTTACCTCATCTGTAAAATGGGGATTGAGACATGAGCCCCACATGGGACAGGGACTGTGTCTAATCTGATTACCCTGTATCTACCCCAATACTTAGAATAGTGCTTGGCACATAGTAAGCACTTAACAAACACTATAATTACAATTGTTATTATTCTTACTCTAGATTACTCTCCCCCAAACCTAATAGTGTTCTGCATGCAGATGCCCAATAAATAGAATTGAATGATTCAGATTAATCACTAGATCTTAGGTTTTTAGGCTTGGGACCACCGTGGTTATGTTTGGTTTAGGATAAGGGTGAGGATTGCAATTCGTTTTGCTGTTTGTACTGTACTGTTTGTTGTAGTACACTACATTGTTGTATGGTACTCTCCAAAGTGCTTAGTACAGTGCTGTGCACACAGTAAGCACTCAATAAATATTGCTGATTGATTTTTTGGGCCATTGCTGAATGAATATTAGGAAGGGATCCACCAACATTCGACCTTTAGGAGTAAATGATAATAATTAGGGTATTAAGTATTTACTCTGTTCCAAGCACCATACTAAGCACTGTGGTAGATCCCAAATACTCAGGCCGGACATAGCCCCATCCCACATGGGGCTCACAGTATATGAGGGAGGGAGAATAGATATCCCATTTTACACATAAGAAAACCAATGCTCAGAGAAACTGCATGACTTGCCCAAGATCACACAGGAGGTAAATGACAGAACCACGATTAGAAACCAGGTCCTCTGACCAAAGGCCCATGGTCTTTCCACTAAGCCCCAGGGATATTTGATCTTGACATTCTTTATATACTGTTCTTTCCCAAGTGCTTAGTACAGTGCTCTCTACACAGTAAGTGCTCTATAAACCCCTTTTATTGATTTATCCATCCTCTGTTCTTGAACTGACGTTGCCAATGGACCCCCAGGTCAGTTTTTATTGAATAAAATCTAATTTGTCCCCCCTCCCCTAGCTTTGTGGATCCCCTTCTGCAGTTTGAAGCACAGCTCGAGCTAGTACATTCGTGTTTCAACATGGTGTTTTCCCTACCCGTTATTGGAATACCAGAGGAAATGGAAAAGAGCATTGAGGACTACAAAGATATGCAGGTTGTTGTTTCTCTCTCATTTTGGCCTTACCCACCTGCTTTCCCGTGGTTTCTGTCTTCCCCAGCTGTACCCCCTCCATCAGGAGGCTGAGAGGTCGGGTGGTCATTGGTCCAGTTTTACACCGGACAGTCGTGTTCATCTAGTCTATCCCAATCTGGTGCAGATTGTATATCTTCGTAACCAATGAACTCCCTCTACCTCAGCTCCTGCCACCGAATCCTGTCCACGTGTTGGGAACAGGTGGAAGTGAGGGGCTCCTCCAGGGACACACTCCGGCACCTGTAGATTTCCAGTGAAGTTTTCATATGACATCCTTACATTGCATATGGATTGTACATGTGTTGTTTATTTCCAGGTCAGCAAAGGGCCATCCCATATTGGAAAATGCCATCAGAGACCACATTTCCGAGCAGAGCAGAAGCCTCCCCTTCTAGACTGTGAGCTCTTTGTTGGCTCTGTTTATTGCTATATTGTCCTCCCCCAAGCGCTTAGTACAGTGCTTTGTACACAGTGAGCGCTCAATAAATACAATTTAATGAATGAATGAATGAAGGCTCTCCTCCCACCCTGGCCTGCCCCTGTCCTCTTGGGACCTACTTGGCAAAATGCCACAGAAGGCAGCAATCAGAAAGGCTACTAGCCAGGGGCAGAGGTACAAAGGATACTCTGGGGAATTGGACTAGAACTAAGAATGAGTGTTTTCCTTCCTTTTCCAGTTCCTCTATAACAGTATTCTAAACACCTTCGAAGACATCCTTCTGATACTGGTATCTAAAGATTTTTACAAGCTCCAGTTCATAAAGGTATAGTACACCTAACCCGGGACAGTCATATGAATACTTATAGTGGAATTTGTTAAGTGCTTACTGTGTGCCAAGCACTGTACTAAGCCCTGAGATAGTTACAAGATCATCAGGGCAGACACAGTCTCTGTCCCACATGGGGCTTACAGTCTCAATGGAAAGGAGAAAAGGGATTTAATTCCCATTTTATAGATGAGAAAACTGAGGCACAGAGAGGTTAACTGACTTGCCCAAAATCACACAGCAGGCAAATAAATTATTTATATTTATGTCTGTCTCCCCCTCTAAACTGTAAGGTCATTATGGTGAGGGAACCTGTTCGTTAATTCTGTACTCTCCCAAATGCTTAATACAGTGCTCTGCACATAGTAAGCACTGAATAAATGCCATCAATTGACTGATTGAAGTGGTGGGGTTGGGATTGAGCCCCTTCCTTCCTCTCCCCCTCGTTCCCCTCTCCATCCCCCACATCTTACCTCCTTCCCTTCCCCACAGCACCTGTATATATGTATATATGTTTGTACATATTTTTTACTCTATTTATTTATTTATTTGTTTTATTTGTACATATCTATTCTATTTATTTTATTTTGTTAGTATGTTTGGTTTTGTTCTCTGTCTCCCCCTTTTAGACTGTGAGCCCACTGTTGGGTAGGGACTGTCTCTATATGTTGCCAATTTGTACTTCCCAAGCGCTTAGTACAGTGCTCTGCACATAGTAAGCGCTCAATAAATACGATTGATGATGATGATGATGATTAGAACCCAGGTCACTTCAGTCTCTTCGTGGACCAGCCCTCTCCCTGACACCTACTGCCCACTAAAGTTCCCACTGCCAGACAGGCAGGAGGCAGAGTGGATCGATTTCCCCGCCTTCAGTTCTCCCCTGACAACCAGTCAACCCCTGAGTAGCAGCAGCAACTCCCAGGGAGCTAGGGGGATTCGCATAGGGACATAGTGGTGTGGAAAAGTCTCGCTGCCTGTTTCAGCTCAACCTGAAGCTGGCTGGTCCTTCCTTGTGGCCAGGTGATTATAAACTGTGAAAATCCCCCTTAAACTGGCCAGTGAGTAAGATTCCATTCCTACCACTGAGACTCAGGTTGTCCAGAATGGATTCCTGCTATTAGTCTGGAAAGGCTGAGTCACGGAAGGGGAGAAAAGGGGGCCCCTTTGGAGAAGCTGAATTTAGTGGCCAGGTGATTATAAACTGTGACAATCCCCTTTAAACTGGCCAGTGAGTAAGATTCCATTCCTACCACTGAGACTCAGGTTGTCCAGAATGGATTCCTGCTATTAGTCTGGAAAGGCTGAGTCACGGAAGGGGAGAAAGGGGGGCCCCCTTGGAGAAGCTGAATTTAGAACTAGATCATTCAGTAGATGATTAAACTCCTTGAGGTCAGGAGTTATGCCTACTTAATCGAACTTGCCTAAGCACATAGTACAGTGCCCTACACACAGTAAGCGCTGGAGGTATACCGATGATGATGATGATGAGATCTTCAGTTTGCCATAACTGGTCAGAGTAGGTAAGCACAGGATTGAGGGTGAGGAGACCTGGGTTCTAGTCCCAGTTCAACCGGTGTAATCTTGGATGAGTCACTTAACTTCTGGGCCTCAGTTTCCTCATCTGTAAAATAGGGGTAATATCTGCCCTTCTTTCTTCTTGGGCAATCCTAAGGGTCCCGTGTTTATAATCTAAGTCACTATTTCTCCTCAATCATTTATTTGGTTCGATCTACGTCAACTGAAGGACTTTGGGATGGGTATTTCTGGACTTGGTTTTGGTTTTGGCACACATCTGGGGATGAGAAGTAGCCAAGACTTCCAGTCAGAGAAGATGGAGGGTGGGATCTCTTGTGTTCTGAAAGGAGGAATAGGGAAGAAAACATGGTTGAGGCTTGACACTGAATCATGTCCGAACTCTTCCCTTATCTCCCTACAACAGGAAATTATCACATGGATGAATGAGGATCCCATTTACATGCAGAAGGGGTCATGAAGACAATAGTCACGGTGCTAGAATTTGCGTCCAGGAAAGCTAGTAAAAGTGTAAGTGCCAAAGAACTAGGTGGCCGCCTGATTTCTTAGGCCTCTTATGAGCATCTCCTAGTGGGAAAAGCATGAGACTGGGAGACTGGATTCTAACCCTAGGTCCTCTACTTGCCTGCTGTGACCATCTTGTCGTCTCTCCTCTTCCCCGTCTCTAGTCAAGTGTGGATGCCCCCTGCCTGGGCGAGCTGGCAGCCGAACTGGCTCTTCTCTGCAATTACCAAAGTTCAGGCCATCATTGCAGCAGGCCGCCCTGGGGATGCATCATCTTCTCTGCATAGCAATCCAACAGACAGGTAAGAGTGGAAAAGTGGGGAGGATTGATTTCCCAGCTCTTCTCCCCAGACACCCAGAAGGCCTGCACTTCCCTTCCTTAAACAGTCAACCAATCATGTTTATTGAGCACTTGCTGTGTGCAGAGCACTGTACTAAGGCGCTTGGGAGAGCTCAATGTAACAAAAATCAGATACATTCCTTGCCCACAATGAGATTAAAGTCTAGAGGACTTTACACTCTCCCCACCCAGCTGTCAATCTTGCCAGGATGGGAAACCTGTTGTAGGCAGGGTAAGTGTCTACTAACTCTGTTATATCGTACCCTCCCAAGTGCCTTAGTACAGTGCTCTGCATATAGTAAGCGCTCAGTAAATGCCATTGATTGAAGTCAAGGGTAACTTTTACTTTCACTTTGGCACTGGTCCGGGGTAATGGGCTTTGGTGTGTCCAGACATCTAGAATTTGAGTCCACAGGGGCAGGGCTAGACATACCATGCTGAAAAAGATGCTCATTTGCCCAATTTATTTCCACTGGGCAGTGTCTCATTTATTACATCCCACAGGGCTCAAATAGCCTGTCAGTTAATGTGCTCGCTATATGCACTGCACTATATTAAGAGCTTGGGAAAATATGATATGATTCCACAAGGATCTTAGAGTGACCTTTGCCATCTGGGGGGTCCCAGGTGCTGAATCTTCTTGGCTCTTCCATGCTGCCCCAAGTGTCCCAGTAACAATGGATCCGAAAAATCCTGTAGACTGTGAGCTCGTTGAGTGCAAGGAATGGGTCTGTTACATTGTATTCTCCAAAGCTATCTCTCCCTCGCCAGCCATGGATTTTATCTGATTTAATGTCTTACCTGCCTATAGCCTGATTTCTTTTAGGCCCAGCCTCATTTCTGTTCAGTTCTGGGCCGGTGAATCCCTGCTCAATTTGTACGCCGGTACAAATTGTACCACGCAAACTGTCAGGGATCATGCATGAACAGAGAGATTTTGCTGCCCTTGTCTTGCCCGAGTCTTATTGGATTGAGGTCCTTTCCCGTTGCAGTGTTATATGGCAAAGAGAGAACAAGGAAGGATGCAGCAGAAAATTGGGTCAGAAGTCTGATGCTGACTTGGAGATCTCCCCTGCCTTGTTGCAGAAGAACAGGCGATAGAATTGCTATGGTAACTACTCTGAGTCTTCTCCACCTCCCTGGAGACCTCAATTTGAGTTCTTCTGACCCTTGTCCCTGAATGTTTTGAAAGAAGCAATCTGTTGCCCATAGCAGTTGGGGAAAGCAGGTGCTTGTGTGGCTAGATTGGGAACTATCCCCAGTTTTTGCATTTTTGTTTTATTGTTTTTGTATTTGTTAAATGCTTACTATGTGTCAGGTTGGACACGTAGTTAATCAGGTTAGTCAGGTTGGACACAGTCCAGGTCCCACATGGAGTTCACAGTCTTAATCCTCATTTTACAGATGGGGTATCTGAGGCACAGAGAAGTGAAATGACTTGCCTAAGGTCACAAAGCATGCAAGTGGTGAAGCCAGGATTGGAACCCAGGTCCTTCTGACTTCCATGCCCGAGCTCTATCCTCTAGGCCAAGCTGCTTCTTAGTTTGTGTGGTTGATCGCCTCATCTACGGTTCTGCATTCAGTTGCCTTTAACCTAGCAGGTTCATTGGCTCCCAAACCAACCTTCAGGCCATCTCTGATTAGCTTGGAACAGTTGGCCTGGGGAGCTGTCCGTTATATAGGAGTCAGACAATCAGAGGCTTGAAGAAGGTGATCCAGACAGAAATACTGTCAATACTATCAAGGTACAGAAACAAACAAGTTTAAGAGCGAGGAAGGGGCTGTGGATTGTTCTGGCAAATTGAAAAATAGCTTAAACTAGGTTGGAAAAAAATACAGCGATGTCAGAAGACTACCCTGACTGCCCATTTCCAGACTTTTTTCTCAGAGAAGACTATTTGTGAAGCCAGTTGTGACTACTAACTAATGTTAACAAATTTCTGGGATATCATGTGCACGTCACTGATGCTCCCCCCATGTGCAAATATTGGCTTATGAGAATGACATCTAGGTTTCTTCTGCATCAATCCTCCTTGTCAGTTTAGGAGGGCAAATCAACCTGGACAGCTTCCTCCATACGAATGGCAGCCATTTTAGAAGAAGAAGAGGCGTTACTATGGCACCTCTTCCCTCCTTTTCTTTCTCCCCTACCAGGTACCTGCCGGGCCTAATTTCTGCTGGTCACACCCACTTCCAATTTGGGCAGGGGCCAAAGGCTCTGGTTGGATACAATTGCTGAACAAGTCTCTGAACGGCTGTTTGGAATTTGAGCAATGATTATTCCACCATCAACATTCACCATGTCATTCCCCTTCCTCCTTCCCCCTCCACCAGCCAACTTCCTGTCTTCATTGACCTCTCGTCCACTCCTCTTTGTGTCTCATCTCTTTGGTTTTGTCCTATTTGGCTGAAGTGTGTAGGGGATTATTTAATGCCACCACAGCTAACCGACTTTGTGTGGAGTCTCCTGAGCAAACTGTCAAACTCTTCTTCGGCTGTGGCGTCGGAGGCGGCGGTGCTGCTGAGAGTCACTCTGGAGAAATTTTCCTATAAGGTGACCATGGTAAGAGGCCCGGCAGATGGCTGAAAAACCTAATTTTATTAGTACTTGTTAAGCACTTACTATGTGCAAAGCGCTGTTCTAAACGCCGGGGTAGACACAAGTTAATTGGGTTGGACACCGTCCCTGTCCCACGTGGGGCTCACAGTCTTCATCCCCATTTTACAGATGAGTTAACTGAGGCCCAGAGAAGTGAAGTGACTTGCCCAAGGTCACCCAGCAGAGCAGTGGCAGAGCCTGGAATTAGAACCCGGTTCCTTCTGCCTCCCAGGCAGATGCTCTAGCCACTAAACCACGCTGCTTCTCAAGTCTTAGGTGAGGAGGAGACACTTACTGATAAGTTGTTTCTCTCCCAGGTGTCCAAAGTTTTGGATTCAATTTATATACAGCTGAAGAGCAGCATCACTCATCCTATGAAGTATGCTATGCTTCGCGTCATAAGTTTATTCGTCTGCACATGCCCTAAGAAAATCATCTTTCTACTCCTGGACTATCCCGTCCCAGCAGACAGGTATGAAACTACCTCATGGTGATAACTCACTTATCCCTCCAGTTTAGAAACGTTCCTCTTCTTGGTGTTAGCCTGAGGAAAAACACCTCCCAGCTCCTAGGGGTTTTCTTCTCCTTATTCTTCTTTTGGGAAAGCCCAGTCAAGTCACTGCCCTCCTGCAGCCTCCAGCAATGGGGTCAGGCCTCTGACAGAGTAAGTCGCTTGTCCTAGTGGAAAAAGCATGGGCTGGAGAGTCAGAGGACCTGGATTCTAATCCCTACTCTGCTACATGTCTGCTATATGACCTTGGGTAAGTGCTTGACTTTCTTGTGCCTCCATTACCTCATCTGTAAATGGGGATTAAATCCTACTCCCTCCTATTTAGACTGGGAGTCCCATGTGGGACAGGACTGTATCCAAACTAGTTAACTGCTATCTACCCCAGCATTTACAACGGTGCTTGGTATATAGTAAGCACTTAACAAGTACCATAACTAATTTAGTTAAGTGTCTGCTCCCTTCTGCTACTGCCACCTGGGATCTTGTCCCATCCTGGGGTGGAGTGCATCACGGACTAGAATTCAGGAATAGGATTTTGTTGGTTTTTAACTTTTTTAATGGTATTTGCTAAGCTCTTACTATGAGCCAGGTACCATTCCAAGCACTAAGGTAGATACAAAGTAATCAGGTTAGAAACCATCCATGTCCCTCATGGGGCTTAATCTCCATTTTTACAGATGAGGTAACTGAGGCACAGAGAAGTGAAGTAACTTGCCCAAGGTCACACAGGAGACAAGTGGCTGAGTGCAGGTTAGAATCCAGGTCCTCCTGGTTCCTAGGCCCTTGCTCTATTCATTAGGTCACGTTGTTTCAATGAAAGCCCGAGTTCAGTCCTGGGGACTGAGGAAGGAGCTGGAGGGCTTCCTACCCCAGTAAGCTCACTGGGGACAGGGAATGTGCTTGCTTATTGTTGTACTCTCCCAAGCACTTATTACAGTGCTCTGCACACCGTAAACGCTCAATAAATATGATTGACTCGACTGACTCTACCCTTTGACCCTTAGCACTTAGTATAGTCCCCTTAGTGGATAGAGTACAGGCCTGGGAGTCAGAAGGACCTGGGTTCTAATCCTGGGCTCTACCACTTGTCTGCTGTGTGACCTTGGGCAAGTCACTTCACTCCTCTGGGCCTCTGTTACATCATCTGTAAAATGGGGATTAAGAGTGTGAGCCCCAAGTGGGACAGGGACTGTGACCAACTTGATTAACTTGTTTCTCCCCCAGCCCTTAGAACAGTGCTTGACACATAGTAAGCATTTAACCAATACCATAATCATTATTATTATTATTCTCAGTAAACACTCGATAAATACCATTGATTGGTTGGCAACTCAAGAAAAAGGAAAAAGAACAGAAAGAAGCAGTCTAAGCCCAGGGCCCTTCCCTGCCACCAACTGCAGAGACTGAACTGCCTAGAGCAGAGGAGAGAAGTCTGAATCTCCTGTGGAAGAGGGCAACTCTCTCCTGGGGAACCAACTGCCTGATGCCTGAAAACCTGTGTTTAATTTAAAGAACATCAGTGGCTTCCCTCCTGTCCTGCTCCAAAGAGAGAGAGAGTGAGCCCATCCCAGAAGGGGAGGTCATGTAAGCCCGTTGTTGGGTAGGGACTGTCTCTATATGTTGCCGACTTGTACTGTGCGGTGCTCTGCACACAGTAAGTGCTCAGTAAATACGATTGAATGAATAAATGAATGAAGAAGCCACACCTTTCCAAAGTTTTGACGCCACTGCTTGGCTCCTCACCCCGACCTTTGCCCAGAGGTGGAACAGCCATTTTAACCCACAGGGCCAAACACCCAGGTTCCTTTCTCTCTTCCTTTGGCCACCCAGAAACCACCCAGAACATCAGTGGCCATTTTAAGCAGTCCTAGGGAACAGTTCAGAGGGACAATTTGATATGGGATGGGCTGGGGTCCTTGGCCTTTAACAAAGAGAATTTGCCAGTCCTGCTGGGAGGTAGCACTGATCGATTTCCTCAGGAAAGACCTCTGATCGGAGCGAGAAGTGTCACTTTCAGCTTGGGAGCTGCAGAAAGGATATCCTTTTGGCCTCACCTGAGGGTGGGCAAGAGCTTTTTATCTGGTGCTTCATCCCATCCCTCCCAAGGTGCTTCCCCAAGCCCAAATGCCCCGTCCTCACCTGCTGCCTGATCTGTCTGTGCAGCACCGTGATCCTGATGTGGCACGCGGTGAGCTCTGAATCCAAGGTGGCCTGTGAGGTGCTGAAGACGATCCTGACGGTGCTCAAAGGGAAGCCCGGCGAGGTCGAGGATAATCCAAAAGTCACGAGCAGAAAGCGCTTCTCCGTGGATGCCGTCAATATGATGCCAGTGGCCGTGAGTCATGGAGGTTCCTCATTTTCAGCCGGATGGGATTCTGGCCATGGGGGGCTGCCTGATCTCAAAGGGCTTGCTCATCTCAGGACCCAAACCCATACTCTGCCCCCTGAACGTCCTCGCTCCCCGTCCTCTGCCTGCATGGTACCAAACTCCTCTTTGAGGTCCTCAGTGGGTGCCAGTGGGGTCTGGGCACCACACCACCCCAGCACAGACTCCTGACCCCCTCCCCTGAGGCTTGGGGACTGTCCCAAGACTGTGGACTGGGAATGCCCTTTCGTAGGACAGGAAGGGTCCTGAGATATAAGAGAAGGTGGGCAACCCGAGTAGGGGCACGCCGGCACCTCTGTACTCCACGGGCAGATCTGTGACCTTTCCTCCCATCCTCTCAGCAGAGAGTTTGTGTGGAGAGTCGGGGCAGGGGATTGGGACAGTAGAGGAAGCACATTCAAGTTCTGCTACCACTCGTGCATGGGCCACCCGTAAAGTGAGAGGCTTGGGGCCGATGGCCCACCCTTCTGTCACGGGGGCCCGCAGCACTTCTCTTTTCCTTCTCCTTTAGGCATCGCAGGCCCTGTGCATACTCCTGCCTGCCTTTGAGTACAAGATCGCAGTGGCAGAGTTCTTCCCTCAGCTCTTAATGGCCCTGATTCTGCAGCTCTATTACTCTGGAAACTTCTTCTGGACAAAGAAGAAGCCCCTGTGAGATGGGAGTGAAGACCACAGACTCAGGCTTAACATTCAACCGTGATTCTTAAAACGGGAAACTGGTCAAGTCCATGGACTGATATCCTATTCCTACTTTGAGGGGAGGGCTCCCAGCAACCCTGATTGGTGGATGGAGTAGTGGCATGGGGGCACTCAGAACTACATAGACCCCCCCCCAACTCCCGCCACCAAAAGTCTGGAAAACTATGTCCAATTAGGGACCAGTTTCTCAGCGCACTAGTAGCAGCATTCTCTAAAAACCAACTGTGGGCAAACCTCTAACCTGGGTGTTGGAGAATGTAGAATAGAAATGTAATATCCAATTCCTGCCCTTGAGGAGTTTAATACAGTCTAATATAGTTTGGCACCTGGAAAGGCAAAAGGATCCAAATTGCCCAATATATGAATACATACTCTCCCAAGCTCTTTGTACACTGCTCTGCACACAATAAGAGCTCAATAAATAGCATCGATTGATTGATTGTGAAATCCTTCAGGGAAGAGTCCCTGGCTAGACTCTTAATCTGCACCTCAAGTGCCCTGCAAAGCTTTGGGCCCCCAGTGAATGTTCAATAGATGTTTGGTGACTAATTGGCTGACCTAGGGAGGTCATTAGGGGTAGACCCCTGCTTCCAGGCATACGTGGCCCAAATTATCCTAGGTGGATGAGTTTCTGCCTTGCTTTTAAAGGCCTGATAAGCTGCCCCCTCTGCTGAGGAAGTCCTTTTTGTAGTACATTCTGAGCCCTCCAGCAGCAGTTTGTGTCCATTTCCTCTTGGTCAATCCCCGGTGGAAAATAATTCCCTGCTCACCAGAATGAATTAATTCTAAGGCTAGGAGGTAGCATTCAAGTGGACATCAATCATGGTGACTATTGGGGGCTTACTATTTTTCTTATAGAGCAGATTCATTCCCTGACAAAAGTGAGCTTGTGGTCTAGAGGTCATCAGCTGAACCGGGTGAGGCTGTTATAAGGGGATCCAATTTTACTGTTCTTGTTTGGGGTGTAGCTACGCACGGGATGCTTTGAGGATTCTGCTGAGATGCTCGGGGTTGTTCAAAGTGGATGCTGCCCTTCAAGAGAAGAAATGTTGGGAACACTTTCCTCAACAGATGTTTTACCATCGTGGAGTGTATCTTGTGGCCAAGTAAGAGCTCTGGAGCCCCAGCCCTCTCCCCTCACCCCTGGCCTAGGAGTCAAACCTACTGTCCCTGGGGAAACCAGAACTGGCTAAGTGCCCCATTTCTGTGCAACAGAGAGAAGCAGCTCCCTATGACAGATCCTTCCCTGTTACCAGTCAGTTCCCTCCTCCTCCTCCTCCTCCTGGTTTGGACCATATGGTCACCCCAAAAATGGGGCAAGTTGGAAGAGGGGGCTTTTGGTTTCTCCTCCTGGGATTTTTTTTTTGAGGGGAATTTCATATTGCAATAAGTAGGCAGAACCCATCCCTTTTCTGAACTTTCCTGGAGTCTTTCCTTCCCTCCCACATTTGTGTGTGAGGGTGAGCACTGAAGCACATTCTCAGTGTGCAGCAGGCATTGCCTGCCAGAAGTTGCTGGGCAGAAAGAACAGCTTGACCACTGAGGCTTGGGTGCAAGGGAAGAAACAGGATTCTCAGTGGATGGGTTGGGATGGAGTGGCTGCTCCTTAGCTCTGGCTGCTGCTTTCTCCCTCGAGAACCCATTCTCTGGAAGGGGAATCTGGGTTCAGTCAAATGAGGAGAGCAAGTGAAGATGATAATACCTTGAATTTGTACTATCGCAATTATATTTTTCCTCAGCACTTTCATAGCAATTGTCACATTTTATCCTCACCATATCACTGTGAGGCAGTGAGAAGCAGGTATCATTTTCCTCATTTGGCAAAGGAGGAAACTGAGGTACAGTTCCGGTCAGGCAGCAGGCCAGTGGCAGAGCTGGGACTAAAAGCCCAAGTTTTCTGACTCTGCAGCCTATGCTCTTTCCAATGGGCCACAGGGATCCTATATTATTCCAGAGTTAAAACCCTAGGTTTCCCCTTTCCCCTAAATCCAGAGAACTCTAGACTGTGGAAGGAGGCAGAAAAGGGTAAGGACACAAATCCGGTGCAGGTTCCCATCACTAATGGGTCTGAAGGCACTGGGAGAAATCCTGCTAATGTGGAGATCCCAGTGAAGTTGAAATCTGTGCTGTAGACTGTAAGCTCATCATGAGCAGGGTACGTGTCTACCAACTCTGTTATATTGTTCTCTGCCAAGCACTTAATACAGTGATATGCATACAGTAAGTGCTCAATAAACACCATTGAAAAGCACAGGCCTGGGAATCAGAGGACTTGGGTTCTAATCCCAACTCGATCTGCTGTGTGACCCTGGGCAAGTCCCTTCACGTTTCTGTGCCTGTTTTCTCATATGCAGTCCTTCTAGACTGTGAGCTCGTTGTTGGGTAGGGACCGTCTCTATATGTTGCCAACTTGTACTTCCCAAGCACTTAGTACAGTGCTCTGCACACAGTAAGCGCTCAATAAATATGATTGAATGAATGAATATGGAAAATGTGGACTAAGGCCTTGAGTCTCACATGGAACATGGACTGTGTCCAGCTGGTTATCTTGTGTTTATTCCAGAACTTGGTACAGTGCCTGGCCTATAACAGGCGCTAAGCAAATTCCATTTAAAAAAATGATTGATTGCTAACTGCTCTCCATTACAGAACTCTCAGCCAGTTCAACTTTCCTCAGTTTCCCAAGACTCTGCACTATCTGTACAAGCTCTCGGTGGAAGGCCCCAGGAGGGTGGAGGACAGTATCACCACTGTGATCTTCCTCATTGAAGTAAGTTTCCCGCAGATCAGGACTCTTCAACCTTTTCTTTGAGAGTTCTACCGTGGCCCTAGTTGATACCTGTCTTAAGATTAAGCTCCTTGGAGGGAGAGGGAAGTGGAGAACTAAGGCAACTGGGAAATTGACAATAACTCCCACACTGTAGATAACTGGGGACGCTTCATGTAAACACGTAAGGCAACAGAACCCTCACCTTCCCATCGGAAAACGGACACCACAAAGGTTTTCTTAAGGCCCGAGGGGTCATTCCGAAATGGAAAACTGCTTCCAAGACACAAGGAACACTAGGTGGTTGGGCCTTATTGTTAGCCAGCTGGCTTGATATGTTCAATATTGCTGGAAGACTGGCCAGATGGATCAGTGAATGTTTTTAGGCTGTTTGCCTGCCAGATTCAGGGGGGTTAGGGTAAAGGAAGGAACCCAGAACACAGTGGTGTGGATCAGTAGGATCCACAATGGAATTTCCTCTGTAGCATTTGCAGCATCCTTACGTCTAGGAAGGAGAGAGCAAGAGTAACTAGTCCCAGGTTAGAAGTCTTTTGGCAAGACTGATCTCATCTGTAAAATGGGGATTAAGATTGTGAGCCCCACGTGGGACAACCTGATCTCCTTGTATCCCCCCAGCGCTTAAAACAGTGCTTTGCACATAGTAAGCGCTTAACAAATACCATTATTATTATTATTATTACTACAGTGTCCATCTTAGAGTATAAGCTCCTTGTAGGCAGGAAACATTTATGGTGCTTTTGTTGTTCTTCCCAAGCCTGTAGTACAGGGCATGACACATGGCTTAATAAATTCTATTGTTTCACTAGAATGGTAGGACCATATCTCTGTTGAACCACAACCAATTGTTGGTATTTATGGAGCCCCTTCTGTGTACACTGGTGTAAACTCTTGGAAGAATATGAGGAGAATTCTCTTCCTTCACTGAGCTTGGACTTTAAGGTCACCGTTTGATCTCTCTCATCAGCTCCTTAGCAATTTTTTCAAGGACCCATTTCCAGAGCCATTCCTGATTCTCTTCAGAAAGTGGGTGAGTGACTCAGACCCTGCTGTGTGCAAGCTGAGTCTGAAAAAGATCGCCTGCATGGCCCCAGTTATAAACGAGGTAGGTGTTAGGAGAGAGAGACAGAGACAGAGACAGAGAGAGTGCCTGCATGCATGCATGTGGGTGATTGAGAGAGACTTTTATAAAGATTCCTGTCTGTCTGCAATGAAGTGGACCAAACCATCACTGAATGTCTAAAATATCATATTTTTTAATGATTTGAGCACCCCACCTTTCCCCTTCACAGATGAGGAAGCAGAATTCAGCCAGCTGTATTTATTGAATGTTGAACTGAGCAGAGTGCTGTGTGAAGTGGTTGTGAGGAAGGCCTGTGTCTTGCCCTCTAAGTGTTTATAATCCAATCAGGGGGGTACACGAAATGCACATAATCCATGGGACACCAATGACAGGAACACAGAAGCCAAAGAAAATGGGTACATAAAAGCAGAAATGCCAAGCACGTGAATCCATTACAAATAGAGCTACGCACAAGGAGGTTTAGAATAATAATAATAATAATAATGCTAGTAATTAAGCACTTACTACGTGCCAAGCACTGTCTAAGCGCTGGCATAGATACAAGGTAATTAGATTGTCCCACATGGGGCTCACACTCTTAATCCCCATTTTACAGATGAGGTAACTGAGGCACAGAGAAGTCAAGTGACTTGCCCAAAGTCACACGGCTGACAAGTGGCAGGGATTAGAACCCACAACCTCTGACTCCCAAGCCTGGTCTCTTTCCGCTAAGCCACGCTGCTTCTACCAAGATTTAAGGGTGAAGTGAAGTTAATCTGAGATGGCTTCCTGGAGGAAGTGAAGTTTTAGCAGTGATTTGAAAATTGGAGGAAAGAGTTGAGATTCAGTAGCTCAGGATAGGTGGTGGCTTTAGGATCAAAGCTCCCATTCTGAGCTGGCAGGCTCAGATTGTTGTTTTCTTTGCCAGAGGAAGAAAGAGGAGGCTTTCTTCCCAGTTGCAAAAACAAACCAAAATATCTACTCAAGATATCAGGAATGCAAGACTATGGAGGCCCTTTGCCAGACCCTAATCTTGCTTCAGGTTCAAGGAAACAGGCTGGTCTAGCAGAAAGAGCCCAGCCCTAGGAGTCAGAGGCAGCCTAGGAGTCAGAGGACCTGAGTTCTAATCCTGACAGCTACTTGCCTGCTGCGGGACCTTGGGCAAGTCACTTAGTTTCTCCATGCCTCAGTTTCCTCAACTGTAAAATAGGGATTCAGTTTCTGTTGTCCCTCCTACCTACATGGTGAGCCCCGTTTGGGACAAGAACTGTGTCCAACCTGATTATCCCAGCACTTAGTACAGTGCTTGACACATAGTAAGCGATTAATAAATACCAGCAACATTACCTAGTTCGATGCTCTGGGCATGCTCACTACATGATTACTGTTGTTCGTGAAGGCTTTGCAGAGAGCTCAGGGGATATCTCAACAGGAGATCAGTGACATTATCACACTTCTGTCCTTCCCAGTCATAGTGGCAGTATTTGTTAAGCACTTACTATGTGCCAAGCACTGCACTAAGTGCTGGGATAGACAAAAGATAATCAGGTAGGAGACAGTCCCTGTCCCACATGGGGATCACAGTATAGGAGGGAAGGAGAGCAGGAATTTAATATCCATTATGACAAAGAGGAAACCAAGGCAGAGATAATTTAAATGAATTGCCCAAGGTCACCCAATAGGTAGGTGGCAGAGCCTGGTTTAGAGCCCAGGTATCCTGCCTTCCAGTCTAGTGCTCTTTCCACTAAAGCGCAGCTCCTCTCTAGTAGTGTTAGCTTCCTACCAGCCTAGGGGCTGCTTCCCTCGATCGACCCCCGGCCCACGTCCTCCCCCCGGGCCTGGAATGCCCTCCCTCTGCCCATCCGCCAAGCTAGCTCTCTTCCTCCCTTCAAGGCCCTACTGAGAGCTCATCTCCTCCAGGAGGCCTTCCCAGACTGAGCCCCTTCCTTCCTCTCCCCCTCGTCCCCCTCTCCGTCCCCCGCATCTTACCTCCTTCCCTTCCCCACAGCACCTGTGTATATGTATATATGTTTGTACATATTTATTACTCTATTTATTTCTATTTATTTTATTTTGTTAGTATGTTTGGTTTTGTTCTCTGTCTCCCCCTTCTAGACTGTGAGCCCACTGTTGGGTAGGGACTGTCTCTATATGTTGCCAACTTGTACTTCCCAAGCGCTTAGTACAGTGCTCTGCACACAATAAGTGCTCAATAAATATGATTGATTGATTGATTGATTGATTGTTAGATGTTGAGCGGGTCAACCTTGAGATTGAGAAGGTCTTTAGGATAAAAGACAATAATCTCTGGTATGGTTTTAGATGTCATCAGCCCAGGGGTAAGGGAATGGGCTAGATGACCATAACTTCATATCGCAGAGCTGGCAAATGATGGCTGTGTGCCCAGTCATCCCTCCTGGAGGCCCCCATCCTGGGATCTCCCATCGTATCCCGACCGGTATGGCGAGAACTTCACCCCTCACCTGCCTTTCCTTTTGGGCAGATGGAAAACCCCACAGAGTTGCTGCTAGCCATCCTGGATGCCTTCTCTTCCCAGAACGGCTCCGTGGTCATCCAGGCCATGCAAACTCTCCGAAGTCTCCTCAACATCTTAGACAAGATGGTCTACGCCTCTGTGTGCAACAGAATTGCTTCCAGCTACTGCCCGCTTCTGGATCACGTAAGCGAGAGGACTGATGAAAATCAGGCCAAATGGTTTCACAGCCTCTCAGAGATGACTGGTTTCCCGGTAATGGTGGTTATAGGCAGAGACTGACCTGGTTAGGGGGAAAGTCTTAATGCCTTTCTCCCTGGCCACCTCGAAATTTCCTTCTTCCTCCCATTAGGTGCCTGTCTTGGTGATGGCTTTTTGCTTTCCTCTCTTTTGCCCTCTCGACTCATTCTTCTGGTGGAGTGATTACTTCTTCCCTGGTGCCCAGGGCATGTGTCGTTTCACACCTATGGCCCAGCGGATGAGAACTATCTTAAGGAGAGAGGGCCACCAGTAAGACCTTAACTGAGCATGAGGGGGTGTGTGTAAATGCAATGCCAACTCTCAGGCATAGTGTTGTGCTCTGCACACAGTAAGCACTCAATAAACCCCACTGATTGATTGATTCAGTCTTCTGGGGTTTTTTTGTTGCTCTTTTTTCTAATGGCATTTGTTAAGTGTTCATTCATTCATTCAATTGTATTTATTGAGCACATACTGTGTGCAAAGCACTGCACTAAGTGTTACTAGGTGCTGAGTATTGTTCTAAGTGCTGGTGCAGATACGACTTAATCAGGCTGGGTACAGTACCTGTCCCACACAAGGCTCACAGTCTAAGTAGGGGGGAGAACAGGAATTGAAACCCCAATTTGCTGTTGAGGAAACTGAGGCAGAGAGAAGTTCAGTGACTTGCCCAAGGTCACACAACAGGCAAGTGGCAGAGGCAGGATTAGAACCCAGGTCCTGAGACTCCCAGGTCCTGTTTTTTCCACTAGTTTATGCAGCTTCCTATGCTGTTTTGGTGTGAGAGAACAGTGCAGCTGGAATTTGCCCCTCTGAGGTCCAGTGATTCAGGATGGAAGAGAGAGGTGAGAGGGGAATGGCTTTCTGCCTGTTAGGTGGAGAACCTCAAGACCCCACAAAAACAAGGAAACAATCAGATTAATCACCTCTTCCCTTATTAAGCGAACTGGCATGGGTGTCTGGCTTCTGCTAGACTAGCCCAAGCAGTTAGTACAGTGCATTACTTTCAGTGGTTACTCAATAGTTCCCATTCCTACTATTCATTCATTCATTCAATCATATTTATTGAGCGCTTACTGTGTGCAGAGCACTGGACTAAGCGCTTGGGAAGTACAAGTCGGCAACATATAGAGATGGCCCCTACCCAACAGTGGGCTCACAGACTAGAAGGGGGAGACAGACAACAAAGCAAAACATGTAGACTGGTGTCAGAACCGTCAGAATAAATAGAATTATAGCTATATACTGCTATTACACTAAGAGAAGCAGCCTTGCCTAGTGGTTAGAGCATGGGCCTGAAAGTCAGAAAGATCTGGATCCTAGTCCCAGCTCCACCACTTGTCTGCTCTGTGACCTTGGGTAAGTCACTTAACTTCTTTGTGCCTCAGTCACCCCATCTGTAAAATGGGGGATTAAGACTGTGAGCCCCATGTGGGACAGGGATATGTCCAACCCTATTTGTTTGTATCCACCCCAGCGCTTAGCATGGCACCTGGCACATAGTAAGTGTTTAACAAATACCACAACAACAACTACTACTACTAGTGATGGTAGTGGTCCTAGTAGCGCTGGTTGAAAAACAGAACCATTGTGCAAGACACCGGCCCCAGGCGAAACACCAAAATCCCGCAGTCAGAACCAGAGAGGTGGATCCCATCCAGATGAACCCACCCTGGATTCCATGATCCTTGGGAGCCAATAACACCATGGAGCAAAAGGAAAGAAATTCTGTTTGACCACACTCTCCTTCTGCACCTGTTCTTCAGGGTCTGGCTTCCGTCAGGGCCTTGTCCATCCTGCATTTTGGGGAGTTGCTAAAAGACATGAACGAGTACTCTTGGCTGTTGAAGGATGCAGTCTTCAAAGCTCTGGTCCCTTTGATTCTTTTCCTGGAAGATAAGAAGAAGGCTGTGGTTGAAGTGAGTGCATGTACCTAGACTCTTTTCCTAATTTCTCAGGCCCTAGATTCTCTTTTTAGGGTGTGAAACTGTGTCCAGTCCATTTCATTCATAGCCTGACTACCTGGAAGTGATTTGATTCCCACCTGAAATTTCCATTTTAGTCAATCTACTAGATCGTAAGATCCTTGAAGGCAGGGATTGCGTCTACCAACTCTATTGTATTCTCCCTAGTGCTTTGTGCAGTGCACTGAGCACAATAAACGCTCAACAAATTGATTGATTGATTGATTCTCATGTGGCAGAGCTGTTACCCAGCTCCAAACTCTTTTTTTCTTTTTTTTTTCCAGTGGTATTTGTTAAGCTCTTAGTAGCATGCTACTAAGCGCTGGGGTAGATACAAGCTAATCAAGTTGGACATGGTCTTCTCCCTGTCTATGGAAGGGTTGGAAACTGCTCTCCAATAGGGGGTCTGCACTGCTAGACTTGAATTTGACCTTTACCCCCAAGTGGGGATGTCCCTCCCCTCTTTCTCTGCCCCACCTGGCTCTCTGTCAAATTCAGTCTCTCCCCATCTCTACCTCCCTATCCTCTGCTGTTCTGGGTGACCTTAGGGACTACAGTCTAGACAGGCATAGAGAAGGGAAGGGGAGGAGGGCAAACTGCCTCCCACCATATCACCAGAACACCCATCATCCACCTCCTTCTCCATCTGGGAAGGTGAGGAAACAGCAACACCGTGACACCTTCTCAAATTTCAGAAGGCCGGAAGGCTGTGGCTTCCCCGCTTTAATTGTGACTGTAAATATTGGACCCTTCTCCTTCTCCTTCTATTTTTTAAGCACTTACTGTGTGACAAACACTATCCTAGGTGATAGGCTAGTTACAAGATATTCAGGTTGGGTACAGTCCCTGTCGGACGTGGGGCTCACAGTCTAAGTACAAAGAGCAGAATGCTATCCTGATTTTACAGATGAGGAAACTCCTCTCCCTTATTCTTAGATTGAGAGCCCCTTGAGAGCAAAGAACTTTGTCTAATTTTCACCCATGTCTATTTTACCCAGAGTTTAGTACAGTGCGTGCATACAGTAGTGCCCAATAAACACCATTTCAGTAAAATGACCACTAAATAGCAGTGGTAGGATTAATAGTATTCAGCTTATCAGAAGACACGGCCGAGAAAGTACCCATCACGGTTGCCTGACTTGTCTGCTCAAGCCAGTATGCCATTATGGAGGGGAACTGAGACCAAATTAACTCCATTCCAAGTTCCCTTTTAATCTTTTGAGTCAGGGATGAAAAGAAACACTTAAATGGATATTGGGTTTCAAATCAATGAAAGGTGAAAAGATGTTGGTTTTCTTTCAACACTTTTCCTTTGGACAATATCACAATGTTGCTGAGTGGCTAAGAGATCACTGATGTCCAGAGAGTAGATTAAAAACCCTAGTAAGACTGTAATAGTAGTGATAGTAATAATAATAATGGTAATAATAATAATAAAAAGAATCTAAGTGCTTACTTTGGGCCAAGCACCATACTAATTGTTGGGGATGATATAAAATAATCCTCATCCTTCTCAACCTCTCAGATGCCTTCGACACTATGGACTACCTACCCCCTACACCTGGAAACATTTAGCTGTAGTTTCACTGATACTGTCCTCTGCTAGTTCTCCTCCTGTCTCTTTGACTACTCCTTCTCAGTCTCTTTTGCAGACTCCTCCTCTGCCTCCTACCCTCTAGCAGTAGCAGTCTATCAAGTCTGAGTAGCAGCATGGCTTAGCAGATAGAGTACAGGCCTGGGAGACAGAAGGACCTGGGTTCTTGTCCCGGCTAAGGTCACATCTCCTGCAAGAGACCTTCCCCGACTAAGCCCTCTTTTCCCCTACTCTCTCTCCCTTCTGCATTGCATGTGCACTTGGAACTGAACCCTTTAAGCATTTGATATTCACCCTAGCGCCTGCCCCACAGCACTTGTGTACCGATCTGTAATCTATTTCTATCAATATCTGTCTCCCTCTCTATACTGTAAGGGTCCTGTGGGAAGGGAACATTTCTACCAATTTTGTTGTATTGTACTCTACCAAGTGTTTAGATGCTTTGCACACAGTAGGTGTTCAGTAAATACCGTTGATTGAAATTTCGTTGATTGATAATCTAAACCTAAGCCCTTTAGGCTTCTAACCCTAAAGCCTACAGCATCCTAATGTTGGATCAGTCTTCAACTTGGCATAGTGATCACCAGCTCAACAAAATACCCAGTATCTAAATCCATCAAGCAATTATATTTATTGAGCACTTACTGGGAGCAGAACATTTTATGATCTCTTTGCCAGGAGCAGTGGTAGACAGAAAAGGAAGACAGGATGCCTACACGCTGGACCACAGATTGGTCCCACCAATCTGTAAGTCATCAGTTTCCAGAAGAAAACATTTCTTCCTCTACCATTCACCCCCTCCCTCCCTCTCTTTCCATCTCCCAGGCCTGTAAATATACACTGAACATCTGTGCTCCGTATTTGAAGTGGACAACAGCCTCTTTGCTCACAGACAAGAGTTACAGATTCGAGATAGTGGTTCTCAACATCTGTAAAAGTCTGGTAAGTAAACTGTGGGTTTTCACTGGTATGGAGCAGAGTTTCTCATTCTGGAGATTAAGTTCCCAGAGTCCTCCAGGGAATCCCATGAGGAACCACAATGTCATAAGGAAGAAAAACAAGATTTCCAGTTTGTTTTGTGCTCTCTGGCCCCCCGTTTGGAGAGTGGATGATCTCTTTCCCCAGCTTAGCTCCTAGTAGGGAGGATATACCTTTTCATTACTGAAGGGCTTCTTATTTTTCCCTCTCTTCCCAGTTCAGTAGTCATGGGACCTACATTACAGAATTGATATCCGAAAGCTTAGGATTCTTCAAGAGCTCCCGAGCTTATCTAAGAAGAGCAGCTGTCATTTTTATAGGTAAAATAATAAAGAGAAAACACTTTCACAAGGTATGAATAGGGGACTCAAGGCCCAAAAATGGGAACCACTAATCTCATCGCACCCAGGCTAAATTTCCCTCAACCGACACGAGATGTGAATTGAAAGGAGGAAGGAGGCTTGCCACATGAGGAGAGGAAGTTGTTGGAGATAATAATAATAATAATAATGGTATTTTTTGGTGTTCTTACTATGTGCCAAGCACTGTTCTAAATGCTGGGGTAGATGAAAGGTAATCAGGTTGTCCCACATGGGGTGCACAGTCTTCATCCCCATTTGACAGATGAGGTAACTGAAGCACAGAGAAGTTAAGTGACTTGCCCAAAGTCACACAGTTAATAAGTGGTGAAACCAGGATTAGAGCCCACAACCTCTGACTCCCAAGCCCGTGCTCTTTCCACTCAGTCACACTGCTTCTGTATATAAGGGCAGTAGGGAAGATGGGTGGACAGGATTTGGGAGATGAATGGAAATGGTTTAAGAGCTTTGCTTACCTGAGAAGCGGAAGTAGTGGAAAGAGCATAGGCCTGGGTGTCAGAGGATTTAGGTTCTAATCCTGACTATACCACTGACTTTGGGAAGGTCACTTAGAGAAGCAGCATGACTCAGTAGGAAACAGCAGAGGCTTTGGAGCCAGAGGTCATGGGTTCAAATCCCAGCTCCACCAATTGTCAGCTGTGTGACTTTGGGCAAGTCACTTAACTTCTCTGTGCCTCAGTTACCCCATCTGTAAAATGGGATTAAGACTGTGAGCCCCATGAGGGACAGCCTGATCATCTTGTAACCTCCCCAGTGCTTAGAACAGTACTTTTGCATGTAGTAAGCACTTAATAAATGCCATTATTATTATTATTATTATTATTATTATTAATTTACCTGGGCCTCAGTTTCTTCAATTTTAAAATGGGGATTAAATAGCCATTCTCCCTCTTCTCTAGACTGAGTCCCATGAGGCACAGGGACCATATCCTTTATCACCCTCAGTGCTCAGTACAGTGCTTGGCACATAATATAAGTGCTTAAACATCCCAATAATGAGAGTGGGGATGTGGACAGACAAGTAGATGAATTTGGATGATTCTTTGAGTCTGCTGAGCTGGAAAAGTTTCCCCTTGCCTTTTGAAACTAAAATTCCCCAGCCTTACCTTAAGAGGGTCTAGAAGCTCCCATTCTGGTGAAAGACCCAAAGGTAGCCAGTCCTTAGGTGAGAACCTGCAAAGTATTGAGATGTGGATTTGAATGGTAATGTTCCTCCTAGGGTACCTGGCAAAACTGGGTGGCCACATATTACTCAGTGATGAAATTGAGATCATGCTGGAGGGTAAGTCATTGTCCTTGCCTGTGTGTTGATGTGGGGGCCTAAGTTCAGTAACCTTGGTGAGGATCAGCATCAGTTTGGGCCATTCCTAAAAGGAGCAGTGGGTGGTTAACTTCAGTGGGCTGCTGGTCTGGCCCCCCCATCCCTGACTCCCCAGGAGACATTTTCTCATCAGTATATCCCTAGGCATGACCCTACTGGTGAGCTTGGATGAAGGTGTAAAGCTGAGAATCAGCATGCCCTAGTGGGGCACCCAGGGGCCTGGGTGTCAGGGGATCTGAGTTCTAATCCTAGCTCTGCCTGCTTTGTGACTTGGGCAAATCATTTTTCAGTGACTCAGTTGACTCATTGGTAAAATGGGGATTGAATACCGGACATCTCTCCTACTTAGACTGTAAGTCCCATCTGGGACAGGGACTGTTTTTCTACCCCAGTGCTTAGAGCAGTACTTGACACATAAGAAGCTCTTAATGAATACCATTATTTAAAAAAAAACAAACAAACAGATATGGGACACTACCCAGGGAGAGTTGGGTTGTGGGGCAGGTTGGAGTTCTTGCGCATGGAATGGGCCAGCTTTCTTTCCATGGTTGCAGCTCTAGAAAAACTGCTAAACGATCAAGACCCCACGGTGGTCCAGGTGGCCGAACGGACTCGCAGGTTATTTAAGGACCTGGCCATTGAAATGTCGACCTCCAACTTCAAACAGAGCCTCCGGAGAATGTTCAGCTTCATGTACTTCAGGGACTCGGCCCTCATCTATAACTATGAAGGAAAGCAATCCTATCAAGACAGCCAAAGTGATTTAGTGATTAACGTGATAGCCCACCAAGATGGAATAGAGCCAAGCTTGGATATCCTGTCGGAAGCATCTGAGATCTTCACGTTGCCCCCAGTGACCGTAGCCAGGAGAACCTGATGTGTGCTCTGTCTTGGCTGACTGGACCCTGGCTGTAGGCCTCTCTGCTCAGAAAAAGCTCAGCCAACGTTGAAAGAGTCCCATTATGAGCTCCTAATTCTGTGGCAAAGTTTTAACTTTCCCTGGAAATCTACTGCAGGGATGGGTCCAGGACTGGCCAGAGTTCCCACCTGTGGAGTATGGTATTAAATCTGTAAATAAATGACCAGCGAGAATAATTTTTCTGCAAGTGTGGAAGGGGTAAAACATTCTGAAGTTCTGAATGAGCCAAGATAACTTTTTTTTGTTTTACTTTTTTTTCAAATATAGGTAATCTAAGGACATGGCCAGATACATTAGGTGTGGAACCTGCTAGCATGCAATAGTGTGTCATTACTGTGGGGAAGGATTAGGGGTTACTTGGAAAAAAAAAACAACTCTCTGATTCGCTGTCCCTTCTCCCTCCCTCCCCCCCAAAATAATGTGGCCTGGCCCATAAGCCACTCTAAGACTCACTGAGACCAGATGAAATTGTCAGAGTTGGAGGAGAGGAATTTTCTGGACAATGTTGCATTGACGCTTTGAGGCACAGGTTAGAAAGATCTAGATTGACTCAGTTCCAAGAGAGGGCTACTGTGTTTTGAGTTGGGCTGATGCTGGCCAGTCATCCCACCACAGGCATTCATATCAGTCAATCACTGGTATTTACTGAACACCTACTTTGTGCAGAGTGATCATCTAAGCATTTTGGAGAGTACAACACAGTTGGGAGACATGATCCCTGTTCTTAAGGAACTTACAGTCTTGTGGAGGAGATAGAAATTGAAAGAAATTACAGGTAGGGGAAGCAACAGTATAAGGCTATATAAATGCTGTGTTGGGGTGGGGATGGGGGAGAGTGATTACCCATCTTTTCCTTGTTGTGCCACCTAAGCTGTGGGCAACCTGATTCGTGGGCAACCTGAGGTAACCGTGGGCACATCAGGCTTGGCGGGGAGGAGAATGAATGTCAGGGGCATTGCTGGGGAAGTCAGCTGTACAAGGCTGGTGTCATCCAAAGCAGAGCTCTCTTTTGTGGGGTGTCCAAGGCTGCTACCCAACTTGCCCCAACCTCTGGATAAGGAGGAACTTCTCAGAACCTAGGCAAAATGTCCTACCACCCTTGAGATTCTCCTATGTTACAGAGAGGTCGGGGGTTACCCTGGTGACACCTCTGTCTGGTAAAATTATCCTTTGGCATGGTTGCCCGGTAATTTAATGATAGGTTCATCAGAGAGCTTTACCCCAGGAGCCTCAGTACCCCCAGATTCTGGGTCTTGCCTGACCCCGGGCTCTCTCCCTGTCTAGAAGTCAGGAGACAGGAGAGTCTAGGAGAACCGGGCAGCTGGAATCTGGATCTGAAGGAAGCATAAATCAGTAACCTGAGCATTGCTGGACTGTCTCTCCCTTCCCAACTCTGGCATTGGATTTTTAAACAGCACTGATGCCTCCCTCCCAACAGAGACACTTCTTAGATTCTTAGCCTTGGCACAAATACAAACTTGCAACTGGAAAAGCAAGGGCTGTTTATGATTAAATTGAGAGTCCATTTTTACTATACAGGCTTTTTTGGACTATATCCCAGGGTTTTAATTGATATCAAGACAGTGTCCATTAACAAATGATTTAGGTGAGACTGATTAGTGGTTTCTGACCACACAGAGTCTTTATACTCCATTCTATTTAGCACTGCCTGGCACACAGTAAGCACTTAACAAATGCCATTATGATTATTATTATTATTCCAGTGACCCCAAGAGAGCTCTGGCATACTTTGGGTCAGGATGCCACAGAAAGTCTGAATAATAATAATAATAATTGGGGTATTTGTTAAGCTCTTTGTATGTGCCAAGCACTGTTCTAAGTGCTGGGGTAGATACAAGGTAATTAGGTTGGACACAGATGTTGTTCCACATGGGGCTCATAGACTTGATCCCCATTTTACTGATGAATTAACTGATACATAGAGAAGTTAAGTGATTTGCCCAAGGTCACACAGCAGACATATGGCAGAACCAGGATTAGAACCCACTTCCTCTGACTCCCAGGAGTGTGCTCTTTCTACTAGGTCATGGTTCTACATCTGCATGTATCACTCCCCTTCTGGGGGTGGAGCATGGAGCATGTAGCACAGTCTTTTAGACTGTGAGCCCACTGTTGGGTAGGGACTGTCTCTATATGTTGCCAACTTGTACTTCCCAAGCGCTTAGTACAGTGCTCTGCACACAGTAAGCGCTCAATAAATATGATTGATTGATTGATTGGGGTAGGGAGTTTGGGGATGGCAGAAGGTAGAAGGACTGAGTATTGTTGCGGGGAGGTGACTTAGGGACCCTGAGACATCCATCCCGGGAGGACCCTGGGTTGGTTTTTATTATTGGACCTTTGTGTGAACTAATAAAAGTGTTCCAGATCCCCGTAACTGGTGCCAAAGCCTATTCCCAAAGTAATCTTTGATTGGATTTGCAGGGCCCTTTTCCCTACGGTGGTTCTGCCAGTGATTCCGGGCTCTAAGCAATCTTCTTAGCAGAGCTGGAAGTCGGCCCATCTTCCCTGATCAGTGGCTGCCATTGCATTTCCATTTGGAACTGGGGTATCTCATTCATTCATTCATTCATTCAATCGTATTGATTGAGCACTTACTGTGTGCAGAGCACTGTACTAAGCGCTTACCCTGCCACCCCTTGCTGCCAACCCTTGATGCATGCCTGGAACCAGCTTGATCAATTAGGCATTAACTACTGGGCTAAGCATTAGGGGAATAATGGTGGATTTTATCAATTGTTTCCTTTGTGTCAAGCACTGTGCTGGACTCTAGGGTGGGATACAGACTTAGTCCCTGTCCCACATGGGGCTCACAGTCTAAGAGGGAGAATATAGGCACATGGGAAAGAAGTAAGAGATGTTAAGAAACAGACAATTCCGAAATGAAGTACAATGAGTGGAGTAGCTCCAGTATCCACCTTGCTCCAGGGCTAGGAGGGTGGGGGAGACGGAAGAAGCAGTGTGGCTTAGTGGATAGAGCACAGGCCTGGAAGTCAGAAGGTCATGGGTTCTAATCCCAGCTCTGCTACTTGTCTGCTTTGTGACCTTGAGCAAGTAAGTCACTTCACTTCTCTGTGCCTCAGTTACCTTATCTGTAAAATGGGGATTGCGACTGGAAGTCCCTCATGGGCCTGGGACTGTGTCCAACCCAATTTGCTTGTATCCACCACCGTGTTTAGTACAGTGCCTGGCACATAAATAAGCACTTAACAAATATAATTATTATTATTATCATGGAGCAATTCATAACCAAGGACTAACGGGTGCGATGGTAGCGACTGCTGATGACTCTGCTCCTCCAGCAGGGGAAGGAGTGGGCGCCTGGTCTGACCAACAGAACCTCATGGGGCCTTGTGATGGTGGACCCTCCTTGCATTTCTGAGAAGGGAGAGAGGCCTCTGTCACGGGATTCCCCAGAGTTGACAGCACAGGGAGACCCCAATAACCCAATTGCTGGCTCACCCTGAACCCTCTGCAGACGACCTGACTTGTTTTCACAGGTCGCCTAGTTGGCATTTCACAACTAGACTTCGAAGGAAGGGAGGGTTGTTTTTCCAATCCAGCCAATTTCTCTTGCTGGAATGTGCCTAACTCCCGCCGCTTTCGTCAACGGCTACGAAGGCAGCAGCCCAATCCAACAATCCCGGGACAGGAACGTGTAAATAGAGTAAATGGAATTCCCCTTACTAGCAAACAACTGGGGAGGACCCCTCTCCAACAGACCCTATGCCCCCGTTTCCATGGTCTGAACCCAACTCTGGAAGCATTTTAGATGACCCAACACTTCCATTCTGCTAGGAATTCGGATGACTCTGCCTCCTCGGGTCTCAGGCAAAGCACGGCCTAGTGGAAAGACTACAGGCCTGGGAACCAGAGGACATGGGTCCTAATTCCAGCTCTGCCATGTGTCTGCTGTGTGACCCTGGGCAAGTCACTTAACCTCTCGATGCCTCAGTTACCTTGTCTGGAAAGTGATGATTAAAACAATGAATCCCATGTGGGACAGGGACTGTGTCCAACCCAATGATCTCATATGTACCCCAGTGCTTAGAACAGTGCTTAGCACATGGTAAGCGCTTAGCAAATACCACAGTTATTATCTAGAGATATGGTGGATCTTGAAGTGCAGCTGTCAGATAGAGATCATCTCTTTGCCTTATGCTTTTACCCAAATAACTCAAAATACCAGTCCAGAATTTTAATGACAGCATAAAGGAGTTGAGTTTGAATTTCTGGGTTTTCCACTGAGGTTTTCGTGGTCGCAGTCAGCACCAGTGCTTTCACTTCTTGATGAGATGTAATAATTATGGCATTTATTAAGTGCTTACTATGTGCAAAGCACTGTTCTAAGCACTGGGGAGGTTACAAGGTGATCAGGTTGTCCCACGGGGGCTCACAATCTTAATCCTCATTTTACAGATGAGGTAACTGAGGCACAGAGAAGTGACTTGCCCAAAGTCACACAGCTGACAATTGGCAGAGCCAGGATTTGAACCCATGACCTCTGACTCCAAAGCCCATGCTCTTTTCCACTGAGCCGCACTCACTTCACAAATCAGAATTCTTTCTTCACAGAGTCAACCATCAGGGAAATTCCTTGTTCTATTTCCTCATCCAAACAGTGGCCCTCTCCCTGATTCAAGAGACCACTCTCTCCAATTAAACCATCTCTGGGATGGAAAATGACCTGATCCAATCTGAGAGAGTGACTGTTGGTAGGGAAAGCTTTCTTCATCTGATTAAAGGCACCTGATTGGGCTTCATGCCTGGAGATATCTTCAGTGACTAAAACCAGGTCGTGACTTACGTTCATTCAGAGGGCTGGAAATGGGACATGGCAATCATTATTTGCTCACTTGTCACTTATTATATAATGCAGGGACAGAGTAGAGTTGCAACTTCATCATTTAAAGAAATAAATGGTCTTTAAACTAAATTGGAGAAAATTCAAGCACTTACCCATTCATTTCTAGGGCAATTACCAACTCAGTGCTTTGATACCTTATCTAGATTTTGCTAGGCCCTGAGACCTTGCTGAGCAAGCCTGCCTCAGATAATATCTCAGAATTTTCCAAAGTAAGAAATGCCTTTAACTGCCCCCTTGAAAGACAAACCATTAAGTATTTATATTCAACCCTTTACAGCCTTTGCAGAGCTGTGCTTTTCGGGTTGAAGATTGGTGTTAATGATGGTGGTTGTTACCTGTGTTTGAGTTGGTTGAAACAGCAGTGGTGAATTTGCAATCTGGGTTATGGGCATTCCCCCGGGCCTGGAATGCCCTCCCTCTGCCCATCCGCCAAGCTAGCTCTCTTCCTCCCTTCAAGGCCCTACTGAGAGCTCACCTCCTCCAGGAGGCCTTCTCAGACTGAGCCCCTTCCTTCCTCTCCTCCTCGTCCCCCTCTCCATCCCCCCATCTTACCTCCTTCCCTTCCCCACAGCACCTGTATATATGTATATATGGTTGTACATATTTATTACTCTATTTATTTTGCTTGTACATTTCTATCCTATTTATTTTATTTTGTTGGTATGTTTGGTTTTGTTCTCTGTCTCCCCCTTTTAGACTGTGAGCCCACTGTTGGGTAGGGACTGTCTCTATGTGTTGCCAATTTGTACTTCCCAAGCGCTTAGTACAGTGCTCTGCACATAGTAAGCGCTCAATAAATACGATTGATTGATTGATTGATTGGCTAGGCTGGCCAATAGTCCATATCAGGACCTAGGTGTATTTAACAGTAATAATAGTAATCACTGTGATATTTGTTAAGCATTTATTATGTGCCAAGCACTGTGCTAACTGCTGCAGTAGATAACATGTAATCAGATCAGTCACAGTCCCTGGGGGCTCCCTAGGGGGCTAACTAGGGAGAAGGGAGAGCAAGTGTTGAATCTCCATTTTACAGATGAGGAAACTGAGACAGAGGGAAATGATTTAGCCAAGGTCATCCAACAGGTAAGTGGTGGAGCTGGAATATAGCCCAGAAGAAAAAGGAGTATGGGACCCTATAGAATCCCCCTCCTGTTCCACCTCATCATCATCATCATCAATCATCATCACTAGGGTAATTATTTATTTTTCCAGTGTTTTTAGTAATAATAAATAATAATTATGGTATTTGTTAAGTGCTTTCTATATGCAGGCATTCTACTAAGCGCTGGGTTTGGACACAAGCCAATCGGGATGGACACAGTTCCTGTCCCACGTGGGGCGTACAGTCTCGATCCCCATTTTACAGATGAGGTAACTGAGGCACAGAGAAGTGAGGTGATTTGCCCGAGTTCACATAGCAGACAAGTGGCAGAACCGGGATTAGAATCCATGACCTTCTGACTCCTGGGCCCTTGCTCTATCCACTATACTGGGCTGCTTCTCTAGTACAGTGCTTTCCACAAGGTGAGTGTTTCAGAAATAGACTACTGTATTATCTTCCTCACTGGTGTCTCAGGCTCCAATTTCTTCCCCCATTCAGTCTATACAACAAGCTGCTACCTGTGTGATCCTCCTAAAATTTTCCCAATGCAGAGCTCTCCACTCTTCAGAAAGCTCCAGGGGCCACTCATTTCCCTATACATCAAGAAAAAACTCCTTACCATTGGCTCAAACAGTTCTGCCACCTTACCTTCTCTTTACCTGTTACTTTTCATCTTGAACTCCTTGCTCCTCCCAAACTTATCTTCTAACTGTACCTCACTCTTGATCTCCCACTTTCTCTACCACTTGTCTGCTGTGTGACCTTGGGCAAGTCACTTCACTTCTCTGTGCCTCAGATGCCTCATCTGTAAAATGGGGATTGAGGTTGTGAGCCCAACATGGGACAGGGACTATGTCCAAATTTGGTTTGCTTTTATCCACCCCAGCTATTAGTACAGTGCCTGTTATATAGTAAGAACTTAACAAATACCATCATCATCATCATCATCATATTCTTCTTTCTGACTGAAAACCCCCGCCCTCTTCAGAACCTCCAGACTACACCTCTCCCCATTTTAAAATCCTACCTCCTCCAGAAAGCCTTCCTCAATTAATTTCCCACCTCCCAAATCACAACAGCTATGCAAAGCACTTATGTATTTATACTCACTTACGTACATTTATACACTGTTATGGATCATTTATAAAAAGAGCAGGGGAAGAAGAATAACAGACAGTAGTTATGAATATTTGAGGATAAAGTAGTTGACTGTATAACAATATATGTCTGCCTTTCTCCCTCATTAGATTAAAAATTCCTTAAGGTTAGATGTGTGTTTTCTTTCTGATGAACCTTCTCAAATGTTTTGTACTTAGTACTCTATATTCAATAGGTAGTCAATAAATACCATTGTTAGATAAATAATAATATGGATAATCATTATCAACCACTGTATTAATTGATCACTTACTGAGGGCAGGGTAGTTGTTCTAAGTACCTGAGGATTGGGGGTGTAGGGATGACACACAAAAGTAAAATCCTTGATCCCCCAGGAAAAGCAAAGAAACATTAATTAATGAAAATATAATTGTTAAAAGAACTCAGAGAGATATTACTCACCAGCATAAATGAATATATATCAATTTCAAATGAAATCACTAACTAATTAACTAGAAATGCCTCTGACCTCTTGCTGAAGGCTTTTCTCCAACCTGGAACTACCTCCCACTTCAAACCACCAGACCGCAGCCCTCCCCATTTTTAAAGCCCTTGGCTTCTTTGCTTATCTCCATAATTATTTATCAGGCATTGCTCAGAAGTATTTATTTCCCTTGACAAATAGGCTAATCGACTTTAAAATTCATGTTTCAAACCCCCACATTGCTCAGATAAACGGGGAAATTATTATTATTTTTCCTTCAGGCAGGAGGGAGGAGCCCTCCTCTGCTAGCATCAAGCCTTAATTGGCCAGATCTTTGACTCCGGGAGGAAAGCCAGAGCTTTCCAGTGGCCTGCCTTTCTGCTGGAATTACTCCAGAAGACAAGAAAAAGTCAGGTTTGGGGCCTCAAGTTATCCAGACAGGCTGTCTCCACAGCCCCAAATTAGAGTTGACAATCTTTCACCTGTCACTGACTTGTGTTGACCTGACCTGGAGGGTTCTATCTTCATTCCCTTTCTGCGTTCATCTCCAAGCTATTGAAGAAAAATGGACAGGAGAATAAAGCCCTCCCAAGGGCTCTCCTTCAAGCCACCTCTCCAGCTGATCCTTAAGCCGAACAGAATGACACTTTAACCACCCCTCTCAGGTTTGGAGGGTGAAAAAGATGCAGGGCCCTAGGGGAAGTTGCTAAGTGGTTCCCCCCTACCCTGAGCAGCAAGACAACTGAATGAATGATGACATAAGGGGTGGATGTAGGTAATAATAATTGTGAAATTTGTTTTCTATGTGCCAGGCATTAAGCTGTGGGGTGGAGACAAGCAAATTGGTTTGGACACAGTCCCTGTCCCACGTGGGGCTCACAGTCATAATCCCCATTTTATAGATGAGGTAACTGAGGCACCAGGAAGTGAAGTGACCTGTCCAAGGCCACACAGCAGACAAGTGACAGAGCCTGGATTAGACTCATTATCTTCTGATTCCCAGGCCCCTGCTCTATCCACTAAACCATCTGCTTTTGAATAGGTAGGTCTATACATAAGCAGTGATGGAGCAATTCATCTTTCCTTACTCTTGCTTCTGCCAATCGTACTCTTGTTTTTCCTCCTGCTCCCGCTAGGTAAGAAGACCTTGGAGGAAAAAAAAAAAAAGCAAAGGAATTGGAGTGGGAGAGCTGTGAAGAGATCACTCTGCCAAACAGGAAACTAAGAAGGGAGTTGTAGAGTAATGGGGAATTCTTCAAAAGAAGACACAGGAGTAAATCAATAGATAGGTATTAGCTAAATGAGTAGCTTTTTGTAAATAATACAGGCATTTCAGGCAACTCCTTAACTGAATATAAAAATTCATCACAATGTTTACCAGAGACATTTTATTAGCGTGATTATTGGGCATTTTGAAAGGAATGATTCTCATATGTTGAGATTCCTCCAAATTTCTATGTCATTTGTAATCTTTCTTTGTACAGTTAAATTAAATTGTGTGTTTCAGCCTCAGAAGTTTAACACCATTTTTTCAAATCTGAAGGAATACAATAAATGTTGATTTAGTTTTTATAAACAGCCTGATTTTCTAATATCAGATGGATCAAGAAGCATGTGGATGAATTCCATTAGTGAGAAGCCTATAATAAGCCACTAAGAAAGGGATGGAGAGGACAAAACCCAGGACTGAGTAGGATGTATCTATTTCCATCAGGAGGGGTAAAAATAATAACAATATTTTTTGGATGTTATTTATTAACACTTACAATTTGCCACACACTGTACTAAGGATTGAACTTAATATACAATAATGAGGTCAGACACAGTTCCTGTCCCACATGAGGCTCACACCTTAAGAAAGAAGGAGAAGAGATAGAGACTCCCCATTTTACAGATGAGGAAACTGAGGCACAGAGAAGTTAAGTGACTTGCCCAAAGTCACACAGCAGATGAGTGGCAGAGCTGGGATTGGAACCCAGAGCCTCTGATTCCCCAGCCTATGCTCTTTCCCCTAGACCACATTTCTGATGTTTGGGTGAGAGAAGCAGTGTTCCCTAGTGAATAGATCATGGGCCCTGGAGTCAGAAGGACCTGGCTTCTAATCCCAGCTCCACCGCATGTCTGCTGTGTGACCTTGGGCAAGTCGATTCACCTCTCTGTGCCTCAGTTCTGTCATCTGAACAATGGGGATTAAGACTCTGAGCCCTATGTGGGACAGGGACTGTATCCAACCTGAGTATCTTGTATCTACCCAGTGTTTTCAAGTTTTCATGTTAAGCATATAGCAAGTGCTTCATAAATACCATTATTATTATCATTTATTATTCTCACAGGGTGAGAAGGAGGGCAATCATCTCTCGGTTCCTCTAAACGTCTTCTATCCTTTTTCCTTCCTCAAAGACAGAACACTGGGCTGGGTGGATCAATCATTGCCCCTTCTTATGTTCTCTTGTTTGAGATGTGTTACCACTTGTTCGCTTTTGGCAAAGACTGGCTCGATGCTCTCAGGATGACCCTACTGTCCTTTAGATTTTATTTGAGACAGTGAAAGAAAAGCCTGTCCCCTTCTTGATAGTGTCCCTGAAAGGAGCATCAGAGAAATACCAGTTGCCCAAGCTCCATCCATGGGTGAGTTCCAGATCAATAGTGATGCATCCTGGTAGACAAATAGATGACATGGCTTGGAATTCTTTAGCAAGATAAAACATTTGGTGATTTAGCACTTATTCTTTAGGAAAAGGGCCAGATTCTCTGTGTGGGTTGGGATGGAGAAGTCAGCAATGAAGAAGAGACGTCGGAAGACGTATTGATAAACAAAATGGAGCCAATTCATCTGCCTGAAAGGGGCGTGGAGAGACCAGCACTGGATTATCCTTTAAAGGGGAAGGCAAAGGTGGGCCTGAGGAGAAAGGATTTAAGAAACTCTCATCCTGCACATCGGTCGCCCAAGGAGCTTTGACAGCAACCGAGGTGCTCGGGTGAGTGTCCCTGGCTGCCTAGCCCTAATCAGAAAAATGAGAAGAGATTCCATGATTCTTGGGAACCAGTCAGCTAGACTCAGGGGTGAGGTGGGGAGTCCCTTCAACCTGATTTGGATTTTTCACTTCTACAATAGCTTCCTTCCTTCCCTCCCTCCATGCTATTGGTTTTCCCAGCCCCATCACATGTCTTTGATGTATGTGATGCATTTAATGTGTGATGCATTTACCAGCAATAATCTCAGTGAAAAGCCAGGTTAATAACAGGGGGCTCCCACCATCAGATAATCAGGATTTATGCCAAATGGCTGGCATAATTTACAGTTACTCGGGGGGCTTCTTTGGATTGACTTGAGCTTGACCCAGAGCATTTGGGGTCTTAATGTGAGGAAAGTACAACTCTATTTTCCCTTTGGTAAAATGGTATCTTTTTTTAAAAAACCAAACCCTTGGGACTGGAAAAATGAGGGTTTTGTCCTCTCATAGGACGAAGAGATCATAGATGATTTGGCACTTGCTGGGGTTAAATCATTAAGAGGTGTTTGGCACAACTACTAGTTTAACACAGTCACAGGGAGGAAAAGGAAGGGATTTTATATGGACTATGAGTGGGTAATAAATCAACCGCAATTATTGAGCACTTACTATGTGCAGAGCACTGTACTAAGCACTTGGGAGAGAACAATAATAATAATAATGGCATTTGTTAAGCACTTACTATGTGCAAAGCACTGTTCTGAGTGCTGGGGAGGATACAAGGTGATCAGGCTGTCCCATGTGGGGTTCACAGTCTTAATCCCCATTTTACAGATGAGGTAACTGAGGCACAGAGGCAGAGCCAGGATTTGAACCCATGACCACTGACTCCCAAGCCCATGCTCTTCCCATTGAGCCACGCTCCTTCTCTATGACAGATATATTCCCTGCATTCAACCAAGACATCTGTCGCCACTGTTGGAGACAGAATTCGGAGCCAGGGTTCTGATCCTATAATGTGAGTGCTCCTCAGATTGCTGTCTGCTTTCAGCCTCAAAATCAACCAATCATATTTATTGAGCGCTTGCTGTATGCAGAGCACTGTACTAAGCGCTTGGGAGAGTACAGCATAGAGTCTGTAGGCATGTTCCCTGCCCACACTGACCTTATAATCCAAAGAAAGAAGACACCAAATTCTGGAAAACAGGTAGTCTTAAACTTGAAACATTTCACATTGTAATGGATGGCACTTATGAAAGTTCTATGTTTATACCATTTCAGGCTACCAACACATCCATTTTGACTTGAATGAATTGATGAATATTAGCTTTCATGTACTCTAACAGCTCTCTTTCCCCTACTTATCCTTGCTCCTTTCCCACTACAACACAGCCCACACACATCAGTCCTCTAGTGCCAATCAACTTCAATGGTTCTTCTCTCTCTCACTGGCAACTCCTTACTTCACACCCTTTCTCCTTCCTGGTACTTCCTCCTCCCCTTTTATATCCAACTGACCATTACTCCCTCCAATCTTCAAAGCCCCACTAAAAATCACATCCCCTCCAGGAAGCCTTCCCTCACTAATCTTATTATTATTATTCTTATTAATCTCACATCTCCCCACTTCATTTTTCCTCCTTGTGGAATCATCTATGCTCTTGAATCCTTGCCCCCTAAGCATTTAATCACCTCACATCCTCTTCCCACAGCATATTCATGTACACATTTTTATACACGATTGCTCTTCCTTTCATTTATTTCAGTGTTGGTCTCCCCCCAATAGATTGGAAGTTCCTTGAGGACAAAGATCATGTCTAGTAATAATTGCGGTATTTAATAATTGTGGTATTTTTTAAGTGCTTAATATGTGCCAAGCAGTGTATTAACCACTGAAGCAGATACAAAATAATCAGGTCCCACCTGGGGCTTCCAGTCTAAATTTGAGGGAGAACAAGTATGGAAACCCTATTTTGCAGATGAGGGAACTGAGACCTAGAGAAGTTAAATGACTTACTTAAGGGTCATACAGAAGGTAAGTGGTGGAGCTGGGATTAGAACCCAGGTCCTCTGACTTTCGGGCCCAAGATCTTTCTGCTAGGCCACAGTGCTTGTATAATCCATGAGTGCGTTCATTTTGTTCTCTCCCATCTCTGGAATTCCCTACTACACCCAGGAAAAAGATCTACAAACAGCGGCTGCCCACACAGTTGACTTGACTGTATAGGTAATCTTTTCATGCAACCTTCTAACCTGCAAGAACTTCTGTCTCCAGATACCTCAGCCCAAAAGAATCTCCCCTTGCCCTGCTTCTGATCCAGGAGGCCATGGCCAAAAGCGTGGCAGTAATTGGAGCCGGTTCCTGTGGACTGCCTGCCATAAAGTGCTGTTTGGATGAGGGTCTGGAGCCCACCTGCTTTGAGAAAAGCGACCACATCGGGGGACTCTGGAAATTCCAAGTAAGAGATGTCGGTCAGCTGATTTCTCCTCCCCGTTGGTGAGCTGAGTTTAGTTAGGGCTCTGAATCACAGAACCCCACCCCAAGCTCCATCCTCCCCAGAGTCAAAGAGCAGTACGATCCTCCTCCCTGGAAGAGCAGATCCATCCCGGATTCCCCTGCAAACCAAACCTGAATATTAAGACTGGATGATGAAGTTTAGGAAAGGCCACATCCCTTCCTCATTTCCCTCCTGAAATTTTCTTGCTGTGGCAAGAGTAGCAGCCTTAGCAGCAATAACAGACCAGTGGGCAAGGTCAGGTTCAGGAGTAGAAGAATCCTGGAGACCCCAACACTGAAGTTCAGCCTTGCTTCTAGGCACTGAACCTCCTAAGTCCCCAGGTCCCCAGAGTTACTTTGCAACACCATGTGGCTATAGCAGAAAAGAGCACCTAGGAGGGCTAACAGATCTGGGCCTGTGGGTGAAAAGATTATGAGAGCAGAGATTTGGACTTCCTCCTAACTAGCTCCCCACTTTCTTTGTGGCCCACCCCCCAACCTTCCCTCCACCACTGGAAGCTGAGCAGCAACAGGGACCAGAGAGAATTTAGAGTACAAACTCCTTGTGGGCTGGGACTGCGTCCCTAATAATAATAAAACCTGTGGTACTGGCTAAGCCTTTACTATGTTCCAAGCACTTTGCTGAGGTCTGGAGTTGAAACCTATATAAGCATATCGGACATAGTCTCTTTTCTTCACGGGGCACACAGTCTGAAGGGGGAGGGAGACCAAGTATTCCCCATTTTACAGCTGAGGAAACTGAGGCACAGAAATGACTTGCCCAAAGCCAGTTGTTCAGGAGACAAGTGGCAGAGCTGGGATTAGAAGCCAAGTTCCTCTGACTCCCAAGCCAATGCTCTTTCCACCAGGCAACATTGCTTCTCACAGCCTTGTTTCGGCATGTCCCAGGCACTTAGTGTAATGTTTTGCAACTAGTGGGTGCTCAATAAATACACTCCTCTGTGTGGCAAATGTGTCACACTAGCCTTTGGAATAAACACAATTCTCATTTCTTGGCATCCCATAGGAGTGCAGTATCGAAGGCAGAGCTAGCATATACAAATCTCTGACTATCAACACCTCTAAAGAGATGATGAATTACAGTGACTTCCCCATTCCAGAAGATTATCCCAATTATATGCACAACAGTCAGATCATGGACTATTTCCATTCGTACGCCAAGCACTTCGACCTGCTAAAGTACATAAACTTCAAGGTAAGACACAAAAATTGTGATTCTATGCCTGGGGTTCTTTTCAGAGCTGAAGTGACAGGTAAGTGCTCACTTGGTTACTTGGGATGGTGCCAGCCTAAGGTATGACCTTGTTTGAGGGTTTTGGTGTGTTGTTATATGTAATATTCCATCTCTGAGTGGACCCCAGTATCAAAGATATCAGGCTCAGTGGCTTCTTCGCCCCAAATTAGTGCTAGAAGTAGTGAAGGAAAACCATTGCAAGTACCAACAGAAAAAGAAAGATTAAGATGCTCCATTCTCTCTAAGGTATTAACCCTCCAAGATCATCCCATGGCAACCTGGAATACCTGTTGTCTCTGTTCATACCCTTCCACATTTCAGACTGGCCATGACTGAATACCTGTTACAGCCAATCACTGCAACGGGAAGATTTCTAGTGACTCAAAAATGATTTCCTCTCTTGGATCTGCCGCACTCAGGGCTTGGTTCTATGGCTACAAGCACACTTTAATTCATTCATTCAATCATATTTATTGAGTGCTTAACTGTGTGCAGAGCACTGTACTGTGCTTGGGAAAGTACAATACAGCAATAGAGACAATCCCTGCCTACAATGGGTGGCAAAAATGATCCTCTTTGACTCACTTCCACTCACCACCAGACCCAGTAGAACATGAGAAGCAGTCAAACAAAGCCCTCTGGACTTCAGGATTCAGCCGGAGACTTGAATTGCTAGAAAATCATAGGAAGCCCTTCCTTGAGGTGCAGTAGCTTCTGAGCCTAAGGTGAGGTCTTCCCTTTCTGACATAATAGCAGCGGAGAGCTTTATAGATTTTTAACCCAGACAACTTGCAGTACTTTATTTAGGTTTGGAGCCTGGGACTAAGATCTTGACATTGGGGCCACCTTGGTTGAAAATTCTCACCCTCCATTCCCCCATCTCTACTCCTCAGGGACAGACCCATGATAACAGGGCTGGTCCATCACCAATCAAGCACAGAGAGTTTCCACCGTGTTTCCTTTCTATTCTAGACCACAGTGCTCAGTTTAAAGAAACGACCAGATTTCTCTGTCACTGGCCAGTGGGAGGTGGTCACTGAGACTCAAGGAGAGAAGAAGTCGGCCATCTTCGATGCCGTCCTGGTTTGTACTGGCCATCATATTGACCCTTACTTACCACTGGAGTCTTTCCCGGGTAAGTCCCTGTCCCGAGTCCATGAAATTCCATTTCCCCCATGGTAAAAGCTGCATTCTCAAATCCTGATGAAGCTCAAATCTAAGAAAAACACTGAAACCAGCATTGTCTATAACATCCTGGCCCCCAGAAAGAGCTTAGAGCTGATGCCTTATTTCTGAGCAGGTTTGGAAATGCAGTCTTCACCAACATGTGCATGATTTAGTCACTTTAAACAATGCTTGACACATAGTAAGTACTTAACAGAGACAATAATAACAATAATTTGGGGCAAGGTGGATGGGGAGATTAAAACCCTGGTTAAGACAGAGAGTTACAATGGCTGGGAGTACATAATGAGAACCCTGAGGCTTATAAAAATCTCCCAGCAAATTGCAGCAGCGTATAGCTTCAGAGAGTTTCCCAAGGTTAAACCCCAGCTCCGGGTGAGCTCACACCTCTTCATCTTTGTTTTTACCTCCCTCCTTCCCTCACTCAGGCATAAGTAAGTTTAAAGGGCAGTATCTGCACAGCAGGGAATACAAGTACCCAGAAAAATTCAAAGACAAGAGGGTCGTCATGATCGGCCTGGGGAACTCCGGAGCCGACATCACTGTGGATCTCAGTCATTCTGCCAAGAAGGTTTGTTCCTCACAATCCTGCCACTTCTTTCGCTCTTCTGGGGCTCTGATCATTGTTTTGTGGTCATCACCACCCTCCCAATTGCACACTTGGCTAAAGTTTCCATTTTATTATTATGGGCAAAGGGGACTGCACTTAGTTCTTCCTCCTGATGCCCATGCTAGGTTGGGAAATGGTAATAATAAATGTGGTGTTTGTTAAGCGTTTGCTACGTGCCAGGCACTCTATTAAGCGCTGAGGTGGATACAAGCAAATCGGGTTGGTACTAGACTGAGCCCATTACCCAGGGCTTCGGTCCCATCTCCTCCCCTACCCTTCTCACTACCAAATTCTCCCTTATAGAAAGGAGGTTTTGGAGCAGATCATGGACTGGGGGTTTATTTCCTCCCTCTTCCTCCAAGTCAAGGATGGACCCCGGGGGAGAGGGGTCCAGTTTGTCTGAATTTACCTCCATCTGCCCCTTCCGTGACATCTAGAGCCCTGTTTCCCGGTTGTCCATGGCAACTGCTTCCCAAAGCTTCCCTCTGCTCACCGCATTCATTCATTCGGAATCTCCCTGCTCCCCACAATTACTGCCAGGGAGCAGGGGCCGTTTTAGGGATAGAATACAGAGCCACTAAAGGCAGTGTCTCTGATGGGAATTCAATTCAGTTCAATCGTATTTATTGAGCGCTTACTGTGTGCAGAGCTCTGTACTAAGTGCTGAGGAAAGTAGCATTAAAGAGAGAGAACCCCTGCCCACAACGAGCTACCAGGGAAAGAGAGGTGGTTTGTAGAGGACATAAGCGCTTAGTACAGTGCTCTGCACACAGTAAGCGCTCAATAAATACGATTGATTGATTGATCGATTGACTGAAAACGTTCATCTTATCCATCCTAGAACAATCCATGTGTCCAGGCTGCATCGCTGCTTCAGCCACGTGCCCACTAGAGGGCAAGTCAAGCCAAGAGAAAATCCTTTCTTCTCAAGTAACGTCAGCAACGACAGTTTGGGAGATTAATGACGCTCCTGTTTCCCAGAAGGGTTTCAAATCAATCAGTCATTGATATTTATTGAGCACCTAAATGGAGCAAAGCACTGCAAAGAACCTGAGAGAGTATAATCAAAGCAGAGTGGTTAAATGGATAGAGTCAGAAGGACCTGGGTTCTGGGTTTCTTCATTTTCTTCATTTTCTTCCTTTCTTCCTTTCTTCCTTTCTTCCTTCCTTCCTTTCTTTCTTTCTTTCTTTCTTTCTTTCTTTCTTTCTTTCTTTCTTTCTTTCTTTCTTTCTTTCTTTCTTTCTTTCTTTCTTTCTTTCTTCCTTCCTTCCTTCCTTCCTTCCTTCCTTCCTTCCTTCCTTCCTTCCTTCCTTCCTTCCTCTTTCTTACTTACTTTCTTTCTTTCTTTCTTTCTTTCTTTCTTTCTTTCTTTCTTTCTTTCTTTCTTTCTTTCTTTCTTTCTTTCTTTCTTTCTTTCTTTCTTCCTTTCTTTCTTCCTTTCTTTCTTTCTTCCTTCCTTCCTTTATTGCTTCCTTCCTTCCTTCCTTTCTTTCTTCCTTTTCTTCTTTCTTCCTTTCTTCCTTCCTTTCTTTCTTTCTTCCTTCCTTTCTTTCTTTCTTTCTTTCTTTCTTCCTTCCTTCCTTCCTTCCTTCCTTCCTTCCTTCCTTCCTTCCTTCCTTCCTTCCTTCCTTCCTTCCTTCCTTCCTTCCTTCCTTCCTTCCAGAATTGGGTTCTCCCCCTCATCCCCCTCTCCACCCCTGCATCTTACCTCCTTCCCTTCCCCACAGCACCTGTATATATGTATATGTTTGTACATATTTGTTACTCTACTTATTTATTTATTTATTTTGCCTGTACATATCTATTCTATTTATTTTATTTTGTTAGTACGTTTGGTTTTGTTCTCTGTCTCCCCCTTTTAGACTGTGAGCCCACTGTTGGGTAGGGACTGTCTCTATATGTTGCCAACTTGTACTTCCCAAGCGCTTAGTACAGTGCTCTGCACACAGTAAGCACTCAATAAATACGATTGATGATGATGATGATGATGATTCAGACTTCACCACTTGCCTGCGGTGTAGCTTTGGGTGAGTCACTTCACTTCTCAGGGCCTCAGTTCCCTCATCTGTAAAATGGGGATGAAAACTGAGCCTCATGTGGGACAGGACTGTGTCCAACCTGATTTGCTTTTATCCATCCCAGCACTTAGTTCAGTGTGTAGCACATAATAAGTGCTTAACAAATACCATTATTATTTATTATTATTATTATTATCACAATAGAGTTAGGTGCTACATTCTCTGCCTTCAGGGAGTTTTCAGCCTCTAGAATTTTCTGTGGCCTTTATTGCTCCCAAATCTTTCCTTCTTCCGACAGCGGGGTCATGGGGAGGCACCCACGTGATTTCACTTTTTTGCATTTCTCATTCAAGGTATTTCTGAGCACCAGGTCGGGATCGTGGGTGTTAAATCGGGTTTCGGATGCAGGCTACCCCCTCGATGTCATTCATTTCACTCGCTTCAAAAATTTTATCCGACACGTTGTGCCCCTGGGTCTGCTGAACATGTGGGGGGAGAACAAATTGAACTCAAGATTCAATCATGCCAACTATGGACTGAAGCCTCCCTTCAGGTATTTTCTGCATGTCTCTGAACAAAAGAGCTGCTAGACTGAATAGCTGTCCTGTTATCAGCCACTCTATCGAGTGAACTAGGTCAGGATTAGGTGCATATGTTTCTGAGAAGTCACAGACAGAGACTTTTCCTTAGGAAAAAAAACTTAACTGCTCTATAGACTCAGGGCCAATATCTTCTAGAAAAATCAGTGTTGGAAGGGATGTATCATCCATTAGCATGACCCCCGTGAACACTAAACTGGACAAGCAACATATTTAATGGTGAAACATTACTGAACGTCATTACATGTAGGCTTTGTGTTGGGTTAGATTTTTAAATCAACTGTGTCCACAGTGAGCCAGTGAAAGGCAGGTTTAAAGTATTATGCCTAAATTTTGATGGCTATGTTTCCCTTAAAACTTGATCTCAATAGTTATTTTTTATAATACAGCCTGGTCCGAAAGGCTTTTAGCAATCATTTGTATTTACTGAAGACCTACCATGTGCAGAGCACCGTTCTAAGCACTTGGGAGAATACAGTTGGGTAAGGAGCATGGTCCCCGTCCTCTTCAAGGTGTTTCTATGCTTCAAGGGGATAGAACATGAGCCTGGGAATCAGGTGGACATGAGTGTTAATCCCAGCTCCACCTCTTATCTGCTGTGTGACCTTAGGCAAGTCACTCCACTTCTCTGTGCCTCAGTTAACTCATCCATAAAATGGGGATTAAGGCTGAGAGCCCAATGTGGGAAAGGAATGGTGTCCAACCCAATTTACTTGTATCCACCCCAGTGCTTAGTGCAGTGCCTGGCACACAATTAGCATTTAATAAATACCACAGTTATTATTATTAATCACCCCTCGTGTTTTAAACACATTCAGGTTTCTCAGCAAATACCCCATAGTGGGAGATGACCTTCCCAATGCCATTATTTCTGGCCGGGTGACTGTGAAGCCAAACGTGAAGGAGTTTACCGAAACAGCTGTGATTTTTGAAGATGGCACCCAGGAAGAGGACATCGATGTGGTTATCTTTGCCACAGGCTACTCTTTCTCATTTCCCTTCCTCGACGAATCTGTCCTCAAAATCAACCAGAACCACCAGGTCTCCCTGTACAAATTCATCTTCCCCCCGTATCTGGAGAAACCCACCCTGGCCATTATCGGCCACATCCAACCCTTGGGTGCCATCATGCCAGTGGCAGAACTGCAAGCTCGTGGGGCCACACGGGTCTTCAAGGGTGAGTAGAAAAGATCCAATCAATGAATCAATTTTATTGAGCACTTACTGTGTGCAGAGCACTGTACCAAGTGCTTGGGAGAGTACAGTGTAACAGAGAGGGTAGACATGTTCCCTGCCCATGATGATTCATACAGGAGTAGGTTGCAGAGGGAAGGAACACTTCCTAGCAGGAGTCTGCCAGAGTAATTTGCCGATGGCAAGCAATCTGACTAGAGTGAGGAGGAAGCCCAGGTCTAAATCCGTTGAGAAGGTTCACACCTGTGTACCAGTTTGCTGATCTTCTTTGCACCTAAATGGGGTTTCCCCAAAGTATATAGGCATCTGTATGTCCAACCATGCTATTTAAAGCCTCTCAATTCAGGCCAAATTCAGAATCATCCCCATTAGAAACAGGTATGAAAAGGAGTACAAGTTTCAACCTTCCACCTTTTGACTGTTTCCAACAATACACTGTCCTGATATATAATGTGGCTAAGACTAGATAACCCAGTGAATTGCCAAAATGTTCAGTTAATTTTGATCATGAAGATGTGTCTGTCCTTAAAGCAAAACACAACATCACCTGCAGCATGGGTCTTTGAGACTGCAAGTCTTTCACCCATTAATAATCCAGGTCCGTTAAAATGTATTTGGTCTCTGGGAGGGCTATGATTAAAACTCTGAAGTGTCCTTGTCTGAATGTGTAGCTCCTACCTTAACTGGTCCATCCTGATCTTAAATCTCTCCCTTTGCATGTACAGTGGGATGCTGGGAAGTGAAAATATAGGTTGGGATTCATAAGGACTATAGGTCAAGAATTGAATAGTGGAATATTTTCTGGATTTTCCAGGCCTGATCCAACTCCCTAAAGAAGACGTCATGATAGCTGACATTATCAAGAAGATAAAGGATAATGAGAAACGGTAAAATCTCTCTGGGCTAAGCTAAACAGTGTTGGTATATGTCCCCAGAAAAAGAATGCCTTTGGCTTTCTTACTCTCAATTTTAAACCCTCAAACTGAAGCTCGTAAAGAGAGCTCGAACATACTACTTCACCTGAATGGCATTGCCACTGAAGTGAGAGAGAAGAATAACTCTCATCCTAACCACAAAGTAACTCTCATCCTTCTTTTAAAATAAGGAAGACTTCATTCTAGTAAAGATTTTTTGGGCTGGAAAATGCAGGTGTTCTAGAATCAATCAATCAGTGGTATTTATGGAGTGCTTATTGTGTGTAGAGCACTGTACTAAGTGCTTGAGAGAGTACAATACAAGAGTTGGTAGATATGACCCTTGCCCACTAGGATCTTAGAGTCTACAGGAGGAGACAGATATTAAGGTTAGGAATAGAGGGAAACAGTAGAGGATAAAAATGAAGCTTAGACTCTGTGGGGACTGTTGAAGTGAGTGACTATAATTTGAAAGGGTTCAGATGGAATATTAATTTGAGAGGGAGTGGGAATGTCTCTGCCTGTCCACCATCTGCTCTCAAATGATTCTCCCACCTGGAAAACTACTTATTGTGCACTTACTGTGTGCAGAGCACTGTACTAAGTGCTTGGGAAAGTACAATACAGTAAAGTATAGTAGAGCGCTTAGTACAGTGCTGTGCACACAATAAGCGCTTAATAAATATGACTAAATGAATGATCATGGTATTTGTTAAGCTCTTATTCTGTCCCAAGCAATATACTAAGCCCTGGGTTAGATATAAAAATAAGCAGTTTGGACAGAGTCCCTGTGTCACAGGAGGCTCACAATCTAAGTAGCAGGGTGACAGGTATTGAATTTCCATTTTACAGATGAGGAAACTGAGGCATGGAGAAGTTAAGTGACTTGTCCAGAGTCATGTAGCAGATAGGTGGAGGAGCCAAGATTAGACCCCAGGCCCTCTGGCTCCCAGCCCTAGGCTCTTTCCACTGAGCTACACTGCTTGATAGCTATAAGCTTCCAGCAAAGCACAAAGCCTCATGGCACCATAAATATTATAGGGCCGTCTGTCAATTGATCATATTTATTAAGAGGTTATTGTATGCAGACCACTATATTAAGCACTTGGGAGATTACAGTATAATACTAATGATGGCATTTATTAAGCACTTACTAAGTCCAAAGCACTGTTCTAAGCACTGGGGAGGTTAGAAGTAGATCAGATTGTACCACTGGGGGCTCACAGTCTTAATACCTATTTTACAGATGAGGTAACTGAGGCACAGAGAAGTGAAGTGACTTGCCCAAAGTCACACAGCTGACAATTGGCAGAGCTGAGATTTGAACCCATGACCCCTGACTCCAAAGCCCGGGCTCTTTCCACTGAGCCATGCTGCTTCTCTCATAACAGAGTTGGTAGACACATTCCCTGCCCACAGCGAGCTTATAGTCTAGAGGGGGAGGCTGAAATATAAATAAATACATTATCGGCATTTACATAAGTGAGATGTGGGGCTGAGGGAGGGGTGAAGGAAGGGTGAATAGTGGAGTCTAGGACTTTCAACCTTAAGATGGGTACTGTAGGAAGGGTGAGAGGTGGTGGGAAGGAGCTGAGTGAATTCTTTTCCCCAGTCCCGGTGGTTTCCACAGCTATGAATGGACCTACAGGTAAAACAGCCAATGTTTGCATGAGAATCGAGTCTTCGCCAAGTGGTAGGGATGCTCACTCCCCTCCCTTTCCCATCCAGGTACGTGCCCAGTCTGCACATCACCCTGCAGGTGCAGTACATCGACTACATGGATGAAATGGCTGCCTTCGTGGGTGTGAAGCCTCCCCTGTTGTCGCTCTTCCTCACTGACCCTAGGCTGGCTTGGGAAGTCCTGTTCGGCCCGTGCTCGCCCGCGCAGTATCGGCTGACTGGACCAGGCAAGTGGGCTGGAGCTCGCGCATCCATCATGGCCCAGAGGGCGAGGATCGTCAAGGCCACCAAAACCCGGCTGCCTCCCAGCCCCGGCCCCACCAGCCCCTTCTCCTCACCTCTCCTGCTTGTGAAAAGCGTCGGTCTTATTGCCCTTTTCACGGTGATTTCTATTTACTTGTAAAGCCCCCCTCCAAGGAGATGTCCGACCATGCTGTCCCCACACTTGACCCCATTTTGCCCTTTGGCTCACAGTCCTTAAGCTGTGTTGCTGAAGAGGTCAGCTGGAACCTGGTGTGTAATAATAATAATAAAAATAATAATAATGGCATTTATTAAGCGCTTACTATGTGCAAAGCACTGTTCTAAGCACTAGGGAGGTTACAAGGGGATCAGGTTGTCCCATGGGGGGCTCACAGTCTTAATCCCCATTTTACAGATGAGGTAACTGAGGCACAGAGAAGTAAAGCGACTTGCCCAAAGTCACCCAGCTGAAAAGTGGCAGAGCCAGGATTTGAACCCATGACCTCTGACTCCAAAGCCTGTGCTCTTTCCACTGAGCCAAGATGTAGCCAAGTGTTCATAACCATTCCTCCTCCAAGACTGGTTTAATTTCCCATAGGCCTCCTGGCCAGAGCATGAAATGTCCTATCCCAGGACAGAGAAGAGCCAGCATTTTGTACAGTGCCTAGCACATAGTAAGCGCTTAACAAATGCCATCATCATTATTATTATTACTGGCAAAAGGAAATTGAAGAGAACAGAGAGGATGGGGGTGCGGCAGATCAGATACTCCCGCTCCAGGAACCCGGATCATTTGGTTAGATTTAAGGATTTGGAAGATCTACCTTAATGAGGGTGTTACCCCATCCTGCCCCACCCCCAGATTTCATTATGGTTTTCTTCTGGAAAGAAATAACATTTTAGTCTCCTTTTCCGTCTCTCACAGAAGCAAGCTGGCTTTTGTATTAACAGCATTAAAGCAACCTTCTATCTTCTATGGCAAATCCACGTGTTTCCTAATCAGTTAATATTAACTTCAGATCTGCTGTGTGTACCATCAATATATCAGTTGATTTCAGTTCTACATTCAAGCTAATAGGATAGAGCCTAAAATCAATTATAAATATACATATTTTCAAAGCAGTATGTTCTCTTTTTTTTTATCAAAAATAGGAGCAACTTCAAATACAGCCCAAACCTTCTTTCTTTCCCCATACACTGGGGGAGTCAGGGTAGAGTGGTTTGTAGAGGTAGGTTGAATTCATGTAGTGGTGGGAGGGATGGGGAAATTGGGAGGCTTTTTTTGTTTTTCATGCACTCTTGGTGGTGTTCAGCACTTACTTTCTGAAAAGCACTGTCTTGAGTACTATGGGAGAACGTCAGAGAACCAAAAGGAGCTTTTGATCTAATGGGGGAGGCAGGTGGACATAAACTATTTATAAAAGGGAGAGCAGGAATGAGAACAAGGAAATAACTGGTGGTGGTAGGAGTATGGAAAGGGGGAATGGATGACTATGATTTAATAATAATTATAGCATTTATTAAGCACTTCTAGGTGCCAAGCATTGTACAAAACACTGGAGTGTCCACAATCTCATAAGATCAGACCCAGACCCTGTCCCACATGGGGCTCACAGTTTAAGGTGGGGAGAGAACATGCATTTAATTGCCATTTTATAGAAATGGAAACTGAGGCCCACAAGAGTCAAGTGACTTGCCCAAGGTCACACAGCAGGCAAGTAGTGGTGTTGGGATTAGAACCCCGGTGCCCTGACTCCCAGTCCTGTGCTCTTTCCATTAGACCACATTACTACTCCATGAGAATGAGGTATCTGTGCTTAGGTTAAAAAAAAAAATGGCATTTGTTAAGCACTTACTATGTGCCAAGCACTGTTCTAAGCACTGGGAGAAGGGATACAAAGTAATCAGGTTGTCCCACGTGGGGCTTACAGTCTTAATCCCCATTTACAGGTGAGGTAACTGAGGCACAGAGAAGTTAAGTGACTTTCCCAAAGTCACACAGCTGACAAGTGGCAGAGCAGAGATTAGAACCCATGACCTCTGACTCCCAAGCCCATGCTCTTTCCACTGAGCCATGCTGCTTCTCGGCATCAATTAATCAATCATTTATTGAATACTTACTGTATGCAGAGCACTATATTTAGCATTCGGAACAGTACCGTAAACACCCCATTAATTGATTGCTATGTGTAAGTACTGGGAATGGCTGTTGGGTTGGAAAGACTTGGGATGTAAGGAATTAATCAGGGAAGGCTTCCCTGAGGAGGTGAGTCTTCAGGAGGGCTTTGGAATGGGGAAAGCTATAATCTGATGGATTTCTTTAAGTGGTATTTGTTAGGCACATACTGTGTACCAGGTACTGTATTAAGCTCTGGAGTAGATACAAACTAATCATGTTGGACCCAGTCCATGTCCCACAGGGGGATCAAAGTCTAAATCACCATTTCACAGATGAGGGAACTGAGACACAGAGAAGCGAAGCGGCTTGCCCAAGGTCACAAAGCACACAAATGGCAGAGTCAGGATTAGAACCCAGGTCCTTCTGACTCCTGGGCCCATGATTTCTTCCCTAGGCCATGCTGCTTTTCCTGATTTGAAGGGGAGTGGAGTTAGAATCAGGTTCTTCTTCCCCTCCCCAACTGCACTACAATAGATACAAATAATCAAATCAGACTGTTCCCGTCGCACATGAGGCTCATAATCTAAAGGGAACACATGAGTTGGGGTTAAAAAAGAGAGTGGCAGAGTCCAAAAATAGGAACCAGGTCCTTTTGTGGACCAAAACCAGAAGGGGTCCCTTTTCCTCAGGTGAATATGGCAGGAAGGAGGCAGGTACAGGATGGAATAGAGGAGGAGGAAGAGGTAGAGCAACAAAACCCTTGTCTTTCTGGGACCAGGTCAGCCCAGGCAGCCGGAGTCCAAAATAGAAATCAGGTTTTGCTAAGCAACAAGTATTTTTATATTCATCTCCCCCGTTAGAGTAAAAGATCCTTGTGGGCAGAGAATAAGTCACTTCTAAATCCTAGCCACTGCATGTTTCCAAAAAACCCAAGCCAAACAGATTTTCCCTTTAAGAGAAGCTCCGCCCTTCCTCTAATCAAATCCTCTACTTGCAGAGATTGTGTAACACAACCAGTTTCGCAAAACCCTGCCAGCTAGTGGGAGACAGAACCCTATCCAGAAGAAGTGAGGCAAAGAAAAGGTAATTAAAGGACATAATTAACATTATTTATGAGGGGAAAGGAGATGGACACTGAAGTGCTGGGGGAGGGGAATGAAAATGGTGTTAGGACAATGGAGCGGAAGGGAGCATTTAGTAAAGTGCTTAGTACATAGTAGGCACTTAACAAATATCATTAAAAATAATTAAGTTCTGTATGTAAAGCAGTACTAAGCTCTTACTGTGTGCCAGACACTAAGCGCTGGGATAGATTCAAGTGGATCACAGTCCCTGCCCCATATGGGACTCACTATCTTAATCCCCACTTTCTAGACCTGCCCAAGGTTGCATAGCAGACAAGTGGCTGAGGTCGCATTAGAACCCAGATCCTTCTGGATCCCAGGCCTTCACCTTCACCTGCTGTTGAGAGCCTTCAGCTCCTCTCTGGAACCAACATCATTGAGGAATCTGGTAACCTCTATCCCTAGCCTCAGAGGCAGTCTCAAGCCTGCAGGACAAATATTCCAGGACTTTTTTGGAACTGACAGGATCTCATCTGACACCCCTAGTTAAGCCCCACACCTCATCTATCCCTGTAGAATGTAGCTCCTTGTGGGCCGGAATCGCACTCTCCCAATCGCTTAGTATAATGCTCTGCCCACAGAACTCAAGAAATTTTGATTGACTGAGCCACAACTTCCCTGCTAAACATCTCAATAATCAGCTTGCAAGGAGCAGGACTGAGCAACTCAAATGACCTCACATTTCATTTCCCTGCCCAATCCTTGGGAAAGGTTCTAATGAGTGGAGAAATCATAACAGTAATAATGATATTTATTGAGTGCTTACCAGGTGCTAAGCAATAAGGAGAATGCAATAGAATTAATATGCATGATCCCTGCACTCAAGTTCAGAATCTAGCTGGAAAGGCAGACACTAAAAGAATTTGCAGATAGGAAGAAGAAGATAAAAGGATAAATACTTGAATTAGTGTGTAAGTAATGTGGTGTGTAAATTGTTTGTATTTTTTTATTTTGAGGCTGAAAGAGCCAAAATAGTAGTGTGATGAGGTGGAGCGGAGTGGGGAGGAGAAGAGAGGAGGAAGAAGTAGAATGGAGGGAGAAGGGAGGAGAAAAAAGAAGGAGGGAGGAAGAGGGGGCTGGATAAAACTCCCACCAGGATCCTTCAGCCTTGAATAATTCAGGTAAGGAAAGGTGAAGAAAAGCCTGAGATGGACATTTATCTAGGCAAAACTCAAGCAAATGCTGACAGGTCTTTGGCAGAAATTCAGGTGACCAAAGAGCAAGCCTCTATTCGTTCAAAAATGTTAATACAAACGCTTCTACCTGTATGGCTGCTACAGCTACTGTGAGTCTGCTTGGGTGTATGTCCTTCCCCGCACACCCGCACACAGGAAGCGGAAGCGATGGTGAAGCGAGTGGCAATCGTTGGAGCTGGGGTGAGCGGTCTGGCCTCCATTCGGAGCTGTGTGGAAGAGGGGCTCGAGCCCACCTGCTTTGAGAGGAGTGATCATGTCGGTGGACTGTGGCAGTTCTCGGTGAGTGAGAATTCACTGCGGGAAGAAAAGGGAGAAGTGTTGGCCATACCCCCATGTGACGCCACCCTAACCTGTTTGAATCAATGTGGCCACAACATACCAATGTCCAACCAAGAGGACTGTGGTCAAGTCAGGAATGTTGCACATTTCAAGACAGGCCCAATCGGTTAATCGGTGGTATTTATAGAGGGTTTATTGTCAGTCAATTAGTTAACCACTGGTATTTACTGAGTACTTTGTGCAGAACATTGTACTAGTGCTTGGAAGAGTACAGTACAATAGAGTCAGTAGATAGGATTCCAGCCCACAAGGAGCTTACACTCTGCAGTGTGCATAGGAGTTATATTGAGCTGCCTTTCTTCCCAGCTCCTATTCCCCATTCCAGCATTCTCCCATCTGGCAGTGCTGCTGAGGGATAGCAACCGTGTCAATGAAAACATCCTCAATCCACCTGTAGCTCTCTCGTCTCCAAGTGCCCTATAGAAACACGGTAGGGAGAGAAACCCTCTTCATCAGTATTGGGAGAAAAAGTCCTCTTTGCTCGCCCTGTTATAGCTCATGGGATGCATTCTCTGGCTTGGGTGCACTCCTGTAAAGAAAGGTCAGTCCAATTGTAGATTTGCCAAACCTAAATGAATGCAGATCACCCTGTTAGCCGGCTGAGAAAGTGAATTTTAGCCAAAAGTTCACTCCACTCCAAAAGTAGCCCCAGAGAATCATGTTTGGTTTGTCTTATTGCATTTGTAAAATTGAGCCTTCACTTTAAAAGCTTCCTAGAGACTGGCCAATAAAACTGAGCCCTTAGGGGATTGGATGGAATGTTTTGTCAGAGATAGAAAGTGGCATAAAAGAGAAGAAAAAAGAATAGTGACATCACTTTGGGGAATAGAAATTTTAATATGGAGCCTCCCACTTGGATCAGTTTTATTCCACATGTTAATAAATGAGCCAAATACCCCTCACGGCCATCTGACCTGGATTCCCAATCTTGCTCCTTCCAGGTCTCTGTCTAGTTTCAAGAGTTTTCAGTCAGGGCTAAAAAGCCCCGAAAAGGTGGCTTTCTGGTCTGTTGGTTCTTTGAAGCCCGTCCTCTTCTCCGTCATCCCCAAAACCTGACCTTCCGGCTCCCTCTTACTGATTCTGCCTCCGTTTCCTTTTCCAACCTTCATCGTCTCCCCTTCTGTACATTCTTGGACTAGGAACCTGCCTTGTAAAGCCCTATTCCCTGGATGTCCCACTCCTTGCCCTACTTTGCATAAAGAGACCAGAATTGTTCCTGCTCAGAGAAAGCCCAGGGAAGGAGCAGGGCAGGTTAGAATTATCTTTAGCCAGTTTCAGTGCACATGGCTCTGGGCACAGAGCAAGAGGCTTTCCAAACGTAAAGTCCATTAGAGAGTAACCTCCTCAAGGTCAAAAGGGTCTTACTTCAGCTCACCCAAGCACTTAGTACAGCCCTTTGCCCTCAGTAGGGGCTCAATAAATATCATTGATTATACACATCTTTGCCATACACCACTCGTACATTCAGAAGTTTTCACTCAGGAGCAGCAGGGTTGGGAGAGTCTCTGTGACTATAGGAAGATGCTATTATTGCTGTTACAGGATTAGTAGTTGTTTCTTAACATTAATTGACAGATTCTTTTTATTGACAAATACAACCATTATGTTTCAGCTAAATCACTAACCAGCATAACTGTGCATTAAAGACGCCCTCTTCTCCCCCTATTAGTAGACTGGTCCAGAGAAGAGTATATCCTAGAGGAAACAAAGAAAAATACAGAGGCTGGAATATCATTCACCTCAGCCTCCCCAGTTCCCCAGAGCTCATACCATCAACCCCAAAAGTCTGACATCATCACTGTTATATGCTGGGATGTCACCTGCTGTTTGACATCAGTTTGCCATGCTTTCTGCCACTCTGCACTTCACAGTCCCCTTCGCCTTGTGGGGTATTTGTTGTGTCCCAGTGGAAGTCTCTATGACATCATTCATTGGTTGGTCTGCGATATCAGTGATTGCCTGTTGCCCTGCCAACCAGACTCCTCATCCTCACACCCACAAAGGCTAAGAGTATATCTTTAGGTCAATCAATCTATCTTCTATGATCATGTACTCTGATGTATTTTAAGCAACTTGCAAGTGGTAGAGGTAGTAGCAGTAGTAGTTGTAGTAGTGTTCCCAGAACAGGTATTTGGACACAGAGAGTACAAGTATGAATATTCTAGTCCCTTTTTTGAAATGTATTTGAAACTTCAAAAAAAGTCAGGAGACAGGACTTGCACTCTTCTATAGGATTCTCCATTTTTAAAAATGTCATAGTCAAGTGGATACATCCTGAGTTGTACTTTACTGACTCCTATTTCAATTTGTAATGAAAATCTTAAAAAATGAAAACCAAAGCCCACACCTCTGGCCTCCTATTATCTTGATTTGTGCCTGACAGGAAATCCTTATAACATGCCTGCAATTACAGGATTACAGTAGCTAAAGGAGCATGAGGTAGTGGTGACTTCTCACTTAATCTTTGCCCTTGATCTGTCATGACCTGAATTTAAAATTACAGGTTTGCTTGGGTCCATTTTGTAGCTAAAGATTTATTATGATAAAAATAATTTATGATAAAAGATGTGTTATGATAAAAGAACTCACAGCCCCCCCATCCCTCCAAGTGATTTCTCTTAAGTTTCCATCATCTTCAACAATATAGACTGTGAATCTTTTGAGTGACAGGGTCCATGTCTATTTCTTACTTGTCAGTCAATTGTATTAATTGAGCACTTACTGTGTGCAAAGTACTGTACTAAGCACTTGGGAGATACATTATAACTGACAGGTTCCCTGCCTACAAGGAGCTACTCTTTCTTAGGGCTTAGTGCACTCACACACTAGGTGCTTAATAAATACTGTTAGTACCAACAGCAGCAATGATCAAGGCCTTGCTTTGGGCAGAGTGCGGAACTAAGTGCCTGGAAGAGTACAGCAGAATTAGGTCCACGCCCTTGGTACCATTCTAGCATCCCTGAAGGTTGTCATAGAGATGGTTCCTACAGACTGGGTTCCTTGGCCATGTCATTATCACTTGCCTTTGAGCCTTCCCAGCCTAACGCATTTCTGAGCATGCCAGAGCAATGTTGCTAGGACAGGATTCATAACTGTTTGAAAAGCAGTAGTCTTCCTCTTCCTCCCCCACTTTCTCCCCAAGTTCTAAACTACTGACCGCCCCACCTCCACTCCCAGAAATGCACCCTTAATCTTCTTTGATCATATTAACTCACTCCATGAATGTGCATAAGTCAGGCCTCCTCTCAGTCTCAGGCCTGACCATCCCTATTTCCAGAGATGAAATATAATGTGTTGTGTTTGTATTGTATCTACTCCAGGGCTTAGCACAGTGCTTGGCATGTAGTAAGCATGTGACAATCATATCAGACACAGACTGTGAACCCCATAAGGGGCAGAGACTAACAGGGGGAGAGAACAGATAGTAAAACCCCCATTAATGAAATCCCCCTGCTGAGACCTTCATGGCACTGGGGTAATGTCGGGTGGGGGAGAGAACCTTGGTGATCCCATCATCACGGGATGGGGAGGGGGTGAGGAAAGAGTTGACCCCAGATTAGGGTGTTCCCAAGCTGAAGAGCCTACCAAGTTTGGGGGCACTGAGGGTGAAAACCCCCCAGTCTATGTAGATCCCCTGTAGACTGTAAATACCTTTGGGGTTTTTTTATGGTCTTTGTTAAGCACTTATTACATGCCTGGCACTATTCTAAGCAACTATAATTATTTCTATTAATAATAATAATGTTGATGGCATTCATTAAGCACTTACTATGTGCAAAGCACTGTTCTAAGCGCTGGGGAGGATACAAGGTAATCAGGTTGTCCCATGTGGGGCTCACAGTCTTAATCCGTATTGTACAGATGAGGTAACTGAGGCCCAGAGAAGTGAAGTGACTTGCCCTAAGTCACACAGCTGACAATTGGCAGAGCAGGGATTTGAACCCATGACCTCTGACTCCCAAGCCTGTGCTTTTTCCACTGAGCCATGCTGCTTCTCTGTCTGCCTCCCCTTCTAGAATATAATTTCACTGTGGGCAGGGAATATGTCTGTTTGTTTTAATACTGTACTGTTCCAAGTGCTTGGTGCAGTGCTCTGCAGTCAGCACTCAATAAATACAATTGAATGAATGAATGAGTGCTGGGGTAGATACAAGGTAATCAGGTTGGACACAGTCCATGTCCCACATGGAGCCCACAGTCTTAATCCTTGTTTTATAGATGAGGCAACTGAGGCACAGAGAAGTTAAATGATTCGCCCAATGTTATACAGCAGACAAGTGGCGGAGCTGGGATTAGAATGCACGTTCATTCAGTCAGTCGTATTTATTGAGCACTTTCTGTGTGCAAAGCATTTTTTTAAGCACTTGGGCACTGTACGTCCTTCTGACTTCCAGGCTCATGGTCTATCCACTATAGGCCACACAGTTTTCCCTGTGGGCAAGGAGCATGTCTGTCCCCCAAATGTTTACTACAGTGCTCTGCACATAGAAAGTACTTAATGAGCAAGATTGATTGATTTGATTGAAATTCAGAGTGAGCCAGTAGGTAAGCATCATGGCCACCTAGATCTCTCCCTCATCAGTAGAATGGCTCTCCCTATTCTTGGGTCTGGGGTCTGTGCTCTGTTTCCTTCCCAGGAACATGCAGAAGAAGGCCGGGCCAGCATTTACCAGTCCGTGTTCACCAATTCCTCCAAAGAAATGATGTGTTTTCCCGACTTTCCGTATCCAGACCACTTCCCCGTTTTTATGCACAACAGCAAACTCCAGGAGTACATTGTCCTGTTTGCCCAGGAAAAGGATCTTTTCAAATACATACAGTTTAAGGTAAGGCGCCCCAAATCCCCTGGCCAAATCCATGTGCGCTATATGCCAAGAATTGCTTTCCCCCCCATGAAGTGTCACTCCAGTGCCGTTGAAATCCATTCTGCATCACTAAACATTTTCAATGTCTTTTACTTATTTAATGCAAGGTTTTATTTTGGTAGAACATTAGGTTCTGAGGGTACATAATACACAATTAAAGCTATATGGTATGTTGGGCTTTATCTCCTCTCTCTACAACATTTTCTGACCATTTCTCCAATTCCGGGGAAATTCAGAGAGTAGTTGTCTAACCCACCAAGCTTTCAGTTCACAAACTGTTTTCTCTGCTTCTCCTTTAAGACGTTCGTCCACAGCATCAAAAAACGCCCTGATTTCTCCACCACCGGACAATGGGATGTAGTCACGGAAAAGGATGGGAAACATGAAACAGCCGTGTTTGATGCTGTAATGATTTGTTCTGGACATCACGTTTATCCCAATTTACCAGTTGATTCTTTTCCCGGTAAGTACAGTTCTTGGAAAAGGACAAAGGTGTCAGTCCTGGTTTTCTGGTGGGTTTGCAAATGGAAATCTAAAATCTTTGCATCTAAAAGCAGATATTACTTTGAGGTAGTAAAGGAATAATTATGTTGACACTAAATCTCTAAGTCAAATTTAAAACACAGTTGGCTTATTTTAAAATATTCCGCTTGTGTGGACACTTGGAAACAAGGAGAAAATTCACTTCAGTTGTCTTTTTCCCTGTCAAAAATACCAATCTTATTATCTTTTGTCAATAAAGATGTCATTAATGGAGTTTTGAATGAATGTATACCCAAAGTAGAGGAGTTCCGTGATGGCTAACAGGAAAGCTAACTTTGAGGGAACCTCTCCAAAAAGTAGCTCTCTGGAGAAGGAGTGTCTCTCAAAGTGTGAGCCAGAGGAAATCGCTGAAGAAAAGAAAAGGTTAAAAAGTGGAATTTGTTAAGCATTTACTATGTTCCAGGCACTGTACTAAGAGCTGGGGTAAATACAAGATAATCAGGTTGGGCACAGTCAGAAGCAGCGTGGCTCAGTGGAAAGAGCACAGGCTTGGGAGTCAGAAGTCATGGGCTTGAATCTGGCTCCGCCACTCGTCAGCTGTGTGACTTTGGGCAAGTCACTTCACTTCTCTGGGCCTCAGTTACCTCATCTGTAAAATGGGGATTAAGACTGTGAGCCCCAGGTGGGACAATCTGATCACCTTTTATCCTCCCCAGCGCTTAGAACAGTGCTTTGCACATAGTAAGCCCTTAACAAATGCCATCATCATCATTAGTATTATTATTATTGTTATTATTATATGGGGCTCATAGTATTAATCCCCATTTTGCAAATGAGATAATTGAGGCACAGAGAAGTTGAGACTTCCCCAGGGTCACACAACAGACAGGTGACAGAGCTGGGATTAGAACGCAGGTCCTCTGACTCCCAGCCCCATGATCTTTAAATTATTATTATTATAATTATTATTATTAATTGCATTTATTGAGCTCTTACTGTGTGTAAAGCACTGTTCTAAGCACTTGGGAGAGTACAATACAGCATCAGACACATTCCCTGCCCACAGCAAGCTCACACACTAGGCCATACAGCTTCCAAGGAAGGCTTAAAATTCCTCATGTTACCAAGCAAAGGGATGCCAAGACAGTGATGTCCTGAGGAATAATTCATCAAGGGTGTGTTGAAATGTTCAGTTATTTTATAAATGTGGCACATTATTAAACATATTTTCAACAAAGCAATGAAAAAGATTGAGTTCTGACACAATTGAATCAACAACTCATTTTCCTTTCAGGGCTGAATGAAGCCCAAATCCCAATTACGGAAAATGTTTTTCCAGAGAAGATTCGTCTGACAGAGGACCCAGCTGGGTTTTTGGTTTCCATCTGGAATCGGCAGTAATTACCTGTCAGATGAAATGACCTAAAACTTGTCTGAAAACCAAACCCTAGCCAGTGGGTTTGTCTCGTCCAATGTCACTCTTTCAGATGAAGGATTTAAACCAATTACAAGGGGTAAATCTCTTTATTTCATTCAGCAAGTGAACTGACTTACCCTCCCTTTCTGTTCAGGACTGAAAGACTTCAAAGGCAGCTACTTCCACAGCCGGGATTATAAGGGACCAGATGCATTCGAGGGAAAGAGAGTCCTTGTGATTGGCCTGGGGAATTCTGGTTGTGATATTGCAACTGAGCTCAGTCACAAAGCTGCACAGGTAAGATGTTTCACGATGCGTGACACTTTGCCCGGGAAATGATCAATCAATCAATCAACCAATCGTATTTATTGAGCGCTTACTATGTGCAGAGCACTGTACTAAGCGCTTGGGAAGTACAAATTGGCAACATATACAGTCCCTACCCAACAGTGAGCTCACAATCTAAAAGGGGGAGACAGAGAACAAAACCAAACATACTAACAAAATAAAATAAAGAGAATAGATATGTACAAGTAAAATAAATAAATAAATAGAGTAATAAATATGTACAAACATATATACATATATACAGGTGTGGGGAAGGGAAGGAGGTAAGATGGGGGGATGGAGAGCGGGACGAGGGGGAGAGGAAGGAAGGGGCTCAGTCTGGGAAGGCCTCCTGGAGGAGGTGAGCTCTCAGCAGGGCCTTGAAGGGAGGAAGAGAGCTAGCTTGGCGGATGGGCAGAGGGAGGGCATTCCAGGCCCGGAATGATGCTTTTCAACTGTTAGTATGAAACAAAACAAAAATGGTCAAATGACTGGGAAGGGTTAATCTTCACCATATGAGAGATCCAATATTACACCTTATCTAGATGAGTCTCCCACTAAAAATGCAGTGGATAATGCGGTGAGAACATTCTACAAAGCTACCCTTATCACTCAAGTAGTCTATCCTAAAACTTAGCTTTTTCTTTTTATTATGATATTTCTTAGGTGCTTACCTTGTGTCAGGCACTGAATTTAGCACTGAGGAAGATGCCAGGCAATCAGGTTAGACACAGTCCATGTCCCTCATGGGGCTCACAGTTTTAATCCACATTTTTCAGTTGAGGTAACTGAGGTACAGAAAAGTGAAGTGACTTGGCCAAGGTCACCCAGCAGATGAGTGGCAGAGTCGGAATTAGAACCCAGGTCCTTCTGACTCCTAGGCCTGTGCTCTATCCCCTAGGCCACACTACTTCTCATCAGCCCTTCTCTCCTTCTACTGCCCAGCCCGCACCCTCCGCTCCTCCACCGCTAATCTCCTCACCGTACCTCGTTCTCGCCTGTCCCGCCATCGACCCCCGGCCCACGTCATCCCCCGGGCCCGGAATGCCCTCCCTCTGCCCATCCGCCAAACTAGCTCTCTTCCTCCCTTCAAGGCCCTGCTGAGAGCTCACCTCCTCCAGGAGGCCTTCCCAGACTGAGCCCCTTCCTTCCTCTCCCCCTCGCCCCCTCTCCATCCCCCCATCTTACCTCCTTCCCTTCCCCACAGCACCTGTATATATGTATATATGTTTGTACATATTTATTACTCTATTTATTTATTTATTTATTTATTTTAGTTGTACATATCTATCCTATTTATTTTATTTTGTTAGTATGTTTGGTTTTGTTCTCTGTCTCCCCCTTTTAGACTGTGAGCCCACTGTTCGGTAGGGACTGTCTCTATATGTTGCCAATTTGTACTTCCCAAGCGCTTAGTACAGTGCTCTGCACATAGTAAGCGCTCAATAAATACGATTGATGATGATGATGATCAGCCATGCTTCTTCTCTTCACTGGATGAGCAGCGGTTTCCGCATCTTGGGCAAAATCCAGAAGAGTTTCTTTTGGAGTGATCATCTTGATTGCTTTCAAGTCATGTCAAGAATGATATTCCCAGTAAGGGGTCAATCTCCCTTAATGTCCTTTGGCTTAGAGACTCCATGCAACAATCTGATTCTGGATCATGATTTTTCCTTCAAGGATAGCTTGAGTGAAAAGCTGTTGAATATTAGGTCAGGTGCATACTAACTTAACGATTTAGTCATGTTGTTCAAGGAAATTCACCCATTTATTTGCATTAATGAGAAACACCTGAACAACTTGTGTCAGATCAAACAACCACACTTCCCCCCTTCAAAGCCCTATTGAAGGCTCACCTCCTCCAGGAGACCTTCCCAGACTAAACCCTCCCTTTTCCTCAGCTCCCCCTCCCCATCGCCCTGACTCACTCCCTTTGCTCTGCACCCACCCCGGCTCCACAGCACTTGTGTATATATATGTACATAGCTGCAATTATATTTATTTATATTAATGCCTGTTTACTTGTTTGCTGTGCATATGTCCATAATTATTATTAATAATAATAATGGCATTTATTAAGTGCTTACTATGTGCAAAGCACTGTTCTAAGCTCTGGAGAGGTTACAAGGTGATCAGGTTGTCCCACGGGGGGCTCACAGTCTTAATCCCCATTTTACAGATGAGGTAACTGAGGCACAGAGAAGTTAAGTGACTTGCCCAAAGTCACACAGCTGACAATTGGCAGAGCTGGGATTTGAACCCATGACTTCTGACTCCAAAGCCCATGCTCTTTCCACTGAGCCACACTGCTTCTCCCAAAGAACAAATAACTCTGTTTATATTCATTCATTTATTCAATCATATTTATTGAGCGCTTACTGTGTGCAGAGCACTGTACTAAGTGCTTGGAAAGTACAATTCAGCAACAGATAGAAACAGTGCCTACCCAACAAAGGGCTTACAGTCTAGAAGGGTCACAGTTGATGCCTGTCTACTTGTTTTGACGTCTGTCTCTACCCTTCTAGTTTGTGAGTCCGTTTTGGGCAGGGATTGTCTCTCTTTGTTGCTGAATTGTACTTTCCAAGTACTTAGTGCTCTGCACACAGTAAGCACTCTAAAAATATGACTGAATGAATCAGTCAGTCCAAGACCTCAGTGGGAGCTTGAAAATCTAATACACGGGAGTTTCTCTGCCCAAGTTCACTGGGGAAGTTTTCCAACCTGTTGTCATTGTTTGGATGCAATCTTGTTCTTTTTAGAAAATGAAGATGATGAAAATTTCGGACAGGGTCATTGTTTATTGTCATTTTATCTGTCAACAGCTCAGTTCTGCACCCTTTCTACTTTATAGGTCATCATCAGTTCCAGAAGTGGCTCGTGGGTGATGAGTCGTGTTTGGGATGATGGCTACCCTTGGGACATGGTGTATATAACGCGCTTTGAAAACTTTCTGAGAAACAACCTCCCCAAATCCATGTCCAACTGGCTCTACATGAAGCAGATGAATACCCGATTTAAACACGAGAACTACGGCTTGATGCCTTTAGATGGGTACGGTTGCAGTCCTAGGCCCTTACATACTTTTGAATTTTACCACAGACATTTCAAAGACTATGAGCTAAAAAACATTTGAGAAAAATCCTTAATTCTCATTCTTTGGGGAATAAGAACATTAAACATTGCCCCTTCCTTTGCTCCTAGTTGGAGAATTGTGCTTTAAAACAGAAATTAACAGGAGCATTTCTGGCGTAATGAGATGCCTGGGAGAAAAATCCGCCATGCACTATGCTCAGCTGATGTGCTAGAACAGCATAAGCCTAAGAAACATTTGCCATTTGGAATCTGATTTTACTAAATGAGACTTGTAATGGATAGAGCAAAGGCCTGGGAGTCTGAAGGACCCGAGTTCTAATCCCCGCTCCGCCATATGTCTGCTGTGTGACCTTGGGAAAGTCATTTAACTTCTCTGTGCCTCAGATAGCTCATCTGCAAAGTGGGGATTAAGACTGTGAGCCCCATGGTGGGACAGGGACTGTGTCCAACCTCATGAGCTTGTATCTACCCCAAGTGCTTAGTACAGTGCTTGGCACATAGTAAGAGCTTAACAAATACCACAATTATTATTATTGTTATTATTATTATTATTATTCGGGACTGACAACCAATCAGCATTTCTGATTGGCTGCAAATTCAAATTCAAGTCACATGTTACTTCCAAGTGTTTTTCTGCTTGTGTTGAAGGGGAGGTATCAATCAATCAATCGTATTTATTGAGCGCTTACTGTACGCAGAGCACTGTACTAAGCACTTGGGAAGTACAAGTTGGCGACATATAGAGACAGTCCCTACCCAACAGTGGGCTCACAGTCTAAAAGGGGGAGACAGAGAACAAAACCAAACATACTAACAAAATAAAATAAATTTAATAGATATGTATCAGCCAGCCAATCAATAAATCAATGGTAATTATTGTGTGTTTACTGTGTAAAGAAGCAGTGTAAAGACCATTAGCCTGGGAGTTAGAGGTTCTAATCCTGCCTCTGCCATTTGTCTGCTGGGTGACCTTGGGTCGGTCACTTAACTTCTCTGGGCTTCAGTTCCCTCATCTGCAAAATGGAAACTCTCCCTCCTACTTAGACTGTGAGCCCCACGTAGAACCTGCTTATGTTGTATCTACCCCAGTGCTTGGCACAAAGTAAGCCCTTTACTATTATTATTATCATCATTACTACAATTACAGTAGAACTGGTAGAAAAGATCCCTACCCTCAAGGAACTACAATCCAGTGGATCTTTGTCTTTTTTCCCCGGACAGAACTTTGCGGAAAGAGCCTGTGTTCAATGATGAGCTTCCAGCCCGGATCATTTGTGGCAAGGTGACAGTCAAGCCCGACGTGGAGAAATTCACAGAGTCCTCAGCCGTGTTTCAGGATGGGACGGTGTTTGAGAACATTGATTCTATCATCTTTGCAACTGGCTACAGTTACGCGTATCCCTTCCTCGATGAGTTGATCATCAAGAGCAGAAACAATGAGGTCACCTTGTACAAGGGCATCATTCCTCCTCCACTCGAGCAGCCAACTCTGGTGGTGATTGGCCTTATCCAGTCCCTTGGAGCAGCTATCCCAACTACGGACCTGCAGGCCCGCTGGGCGGTGAGAATAATGAAGGGTAAGTGGTGATGATGATCATGATGGCATTTGTTAAGCACTTACTCTGTGCCAAGCACTGTGCTCAGCACTGGGGTAGATATACAAGAGTATCAGATTGGACACAGTTCCACATGGGGATAATTCATTGTCATATTTATTGAGTGCTTACTGTGTTCAAAGCACTGCACTAAATACTTGGGAGAGTACAACAGCAAACATACACATTCCCTGCACACAATGAGCTCACAGTCTAGAGGGTGACGCAGATGTTAATATAAATAAATAAGTAAATAAACTACAGATATATACATATGGGCCATAGGGCTGAGAGGGAAGGATAATAATAATAATGGCATTTATTAAGCGCTTACTATGTGCAAAGCACTGTTGTAAGCGCTGGGGAGGTTACCCGGATATCATCATCATCAATCGTATTTACTGAGCACTTACTGGGTGAATTTGAAAGGATGAATGAAGGAAGAAAATCAGAGGGATACAGAAGGGAGTGGGAGAAGAGGAGAGGAGAAGAAAGGATTTAAAGAAGCAGCATGGTTCAGTGGAAATAGCACGGGCTTTGGAGTCAGAGGTCATGGGTTCAAATCCCAGCTCCACCAATTGTCAGCTGTGTGACTTTGGGCAAGTCACTTCACTTCTCTGTACCTCATCTGTAAAATAGGGATTAAGACTGTGAGCCCCATGTGGGACAACCTGATCACCTTGTAACCTCCCCAGCGCTTAGAACAGTGCTTTGCACATAGTAAGTGCTTAATAAATGCCATCATTCTTATTATTATTATTAGTTAAGAAAGGCTTCTTGGAGGAGAAATGCCTTCAATAAGACTTTGAAATGGGGGAGAGCAATTGTCTGTGTGATATGAGGAGAGAGGTCATTCCAGGCCAGAGGAGGATGTCGGCAAGAGATCAGCAGTGAGATAGATGAGCTTGAAGTGCAGTGAGAAGGTTAGCATTAAATCACAATATAAGAAGAGGTGAAAGTAGGTAGTTTATCCCCCTTTTATGGATGGGGAAACTGAGGCGCAGAAGTCAACTGACTTGCCCAAGGTAGCACAGCATGCCAGGGATAGAACCCAGGTTCCTGCTCCCAGTCTTATGCACTTTCCAATAGGCTATGTTGCCTACCATAGGGAAGCACTGATTGGATGAAGGGGAAGTGTGTGTCTCAATGAAAGTGTCTGGGAAAATTATCATAATCATGTCTGCAGCAACATTCATTCCAATGAACTCTAATAGCATTATTACAAAATACTGTTTCCCCAGCCACTAATGAAGGACTCTTAGTGAACTTAGGAAACAGATGAACAGAGGGGAAAAGGAATCTGACTAATTTTACATTGTTGAAGAAAAAGGTTAGAATTGCGCTTTCTTCTTTGTGATCAGAGGCAAGAATCATACTCAGCTGTTTTGTCACACCATTACCACGTAGCCCTTATCAGCTGAGAAACACAGATCATACAGCACCATGCATAAAATAGCAGGTTACCATTCTCGTTTTCTTTTCTAGGATTGTGTCTTTTACCCTCTGTGAAAGAGATGATGGATGACATTGATGAGAAAATGGGAAAAAAACTCAAATGGTAGGAATGGCTCTTTCTAAAGGTCCTTTCAGTCCCCAAATGAAACTCCTTTACTTATCAACAATTCTGGGTTTTTTAATGGCATTTATTAAGCGCTTACTATGTGCAAAGCACTGTTCTAAGCACTGGGGAGGTTACAAGGTGATCAGGTTGTCCCACGGGGGGCTCACAGTCTTAATCCCCATTTTACAGATGAGGTAACTGAGGCACAGAGAAGTGAAGTGACTTGCCCAAAGTCACACAGCTGACAATTGGTGGAGCCGGGATTCGAACCCGTGAACTCTGACTCCAAAACCTGTGCTCTTTCCACTGAGCCACGTTCCGGTTCCCTGCATTTTATTCTAGAAATGGTAATTGTGGTGTATGTTAAATGCTTACTTTGTGCTAAGCATTAAGTGCTGTGTTCGATTCAAAACAGTTCAAACACAGTTCCTATTCCAAATGGGGCTCATAGTCTAAACAGGAGGGAGAACAGGTATGGAATCCCCATTTTACAGATGAGGAAACAAACACAGAGAAATGAATTGACTTCCCCACAGTCAGGTAGCAGAGCCAGGATTAGTACCCAAGTCCTCTGACTCTTAGGCCCAGGCTCTTTCTACTAGTCCACACTGCTTCTCTTAATGATGATAATGATGATAATAATAGTACTATTTAAGTTCTTACTATGTGCCAAGCACTGTACTAAGCCCTAGGGTAGATGCATGATAATGAGATCTCACTTGGGACTCACAGTCTGAGTAAGTGGGAGAACAGGTAGCGAATCCCCATTTTGCAGATGAAGGAACTGAGGTCCAGAGAAGCAGCGTGGCTCCGTGAAAAGAGCCCGGGCTTTGAAGTCAGAGGTCATGGGTTCAAATCCCGGCTCTGCCAATTGTCAGCTGTGTGACTTTGGGCAAGGCACTTGACTTCTCTGTGTCAGTTACCTCATCTGTAAAATGGGGATTAAGACTGTGAGCCCCATGTGACACAACCTGATCACCTTGTATTCCCCCAGTGCTTAGAACAGTGCTTTGCACATAGTAAGTGCTTAACAAATACCATCATTATTATTATTATTATTATTAAGTGACTAGCCCAGGGTCAAACAGCAGACAAGTGGCCCTGCTGGGATTAGAACCCAGGTCCTTTGACTGCCCCCCACCCAACCAATCTCATGGTCTTTCCACTAGGCCAGGCTATTTCTCAAAATATAGCTCTTGCCCCTCTTTCCATTTCATTCTATCAGCCTGTTATCTTTCGTTCATCCTCTCATTCTCATGAGCCACTCACAGAATAGGGATAGTTTCTTTAACTCAGGAAACTGATCCACAGTTTCCATCCATCGATCAGTGGAATTTGCTGAGGGTCTGCTGTGTGCAGAGCACTGCACTAATCTCTTAGAAAAGAACAATCAAGTTAAAAGACACGGTCCCTGCTATCATCTCCAGTCTAATGGGGAAGATGGCATTTGTTAAGCACTTACTATGTGCAAAGCACTGTTCTAAGCACTGGGGGGGATACAAGGTGATCACGATGTCCCACGTGGGGCTCACTGTCTTAATCCCCATTTTACCGGTGAGGTAACTGAGGCTCAGAGAAGTGAAGTGACTTGCCCAAGGTCACACAGCAGACATGTTGGGGAGCCAGGATTCGAACCTATGACCTCTGACTCCCAAGCCCGGGCTTTTTCCACTGAGTCACGCTGCTTCTCTACCCATTAAACAGACATTAAACAGATTTCAGGTAGGAGGAAGCAATGGAGTTCAAAGATATGTACTTAAGCCCTCTGTGCATGTGTGGATATGTGTGTGCCCAAGTGATTAGGAGATACAGAAGTGAGGGGGATATAGTAATTGGGGTATTTTGTTTAGTGCTTACTATATGCCAGGCATATAGCACTGGGCACTGTACTAAGTGCTGATGAGGCAATGAGAGGTTAATCAGGGAAGGCCTCCTAGAGGTGATTTCAGAAGGGCTGTGAAGATGGCGAGATTAATCAACGCAGCGGCTAGTGATTCACAGGGGTGTGCTCATTTCTTCCTCAAGGTACGGCCAGAGCCAGACTCTACAGACGGATTACATCGTCTACATGGATGAGCTTGCCTCTTCAATAGGAGCAAAGCCCAATATGCTTGGGCTGTTCCTGAGCGACCCCAAGCTGGCTACTGAGGTGTATTTTGGGCCATGCAGCCCCTATCAGTTTCGCCTGAGCGGCCCAGGGAAGTGGGCTGGAGCCCGAGATGCCATCCTGACCCAGTGGGACCGGACGCTGAAGCCCATGTGCACACGAGTTGTCAGTGCTCCTCAGAAACCTCGCCCTCTCTCACAGATTCTCAAGCTCCTTTGTCTTCCTCTTCTAGTTCTTATGGCCTTGCTGGTATTCACCTGATGATTTAGGAATCCTTTAGGGGTTTTAAAAAAGATGCCTAGCAATTTCTTGGGAAGGAACCACATTAACAAAAATTGTGGAGAATTTAACATTTCCTACTTTCCCCATTTTCATCTTCCCCACATGCAGGATTAGCCTAGATCAGCTACAACCTGGTGAAAACAAGCAATATCACACCAGCTGTGACTATCCTATAATTGGGACCCCAGGAAGAAGTCTCAGATCCTACTCTCGGCTGCATCAGGCCTGAAAAGGGGCCCTGACTCCACTCTTAAAGATGTAACAGGAAAGAGAAAATCCAACTTCCAAACTGATTTCAGTTCATACCATCCGTCCCTGTCAGCATTTTCTCCCTCCTAAGAAGCCCAAAAGTTTGAGTTGCTCTTTTGCTCGACTAACATAAAAGAGCTCCAATATGAACACATCATACTACTTACCTTCAAATAGGCAATCAGACTGTTAATTGTCTTTAATCCCCATTTTACAGATGAGGTAATTGAGGGACAGAGATGTGTAAAGGAGTTTCATTTGGGGACTGAAAGCAACTTTAGAAACAGTCATTCCCACCACTGAGTTTTTTCTTCATTTTCTCATCAATGTCATATCATTGCAATTATCATCAGCATCAAAGTGGACTGAGCTCTCAGTGGGTGGAAGAAACCATTGCTCCCAAGGGAGTACAGCTGTGGGATAATGAAGGCATTGCTTTCTTCCCCATAGTTTCTAGGCTGGACTTTCAATCTCACTCATCCTAGATCTTCAACAAGAGCAGAACAGGACTGAGAAGGGTCAATAATAACTGTGGTATTTGTTAAATGTTGAGGTAGATATAAAATAATCAAGTCAAATGCAGTCCCTGTCCCACACATGACTCACAGTCTAGAGGGAGAGGACTCCTAAGCATAAGTGAAAAGCCCCCAAATAGTTTTTTTTTCTCTTTTTTTTTATTACTTCTTAACAGCTTTAGTATATGCCAGGTCCTGTAAAAAGTACACAGTGATCAGGTTGGACATAGTCCCTGTCCCGAAAAGGGTTCACAGTTTAAGTAGGAGAGAGGAGGATTTAAGTCCCATTTTACAAATGAGGTCACTGAGGCACAGAGAAGTTAAGTGACTTGCCCAAGTTTACGCAGCAAGTACGTGCAATGCTGGGATTAGAACCCAGATCCTGACTCCTTGGACAGTGCTTTTTCCATTAGGCCATGCTGCTTCTCATCTGAGTTAATAGTAATAGTCATAGTAATGGTATTTATTGAGCACCAGTTGCATGCAGTGCACTTTACTGAGCACTTGGGGATTACATTCCCGAGACACATTCCCTGCACACAGTTCTTTGAAGCCTACCTACCACTTTCAAGCTCCATCCCTTTTGCTCCCCAGTTTTTTGACCCTTCATTCAAAATTAAAAAATCATATCTATAGCAGTGGACTACATGCTTGGGAAACACAAGGAGTACAAGATGTCATCTCTGCTCTGAATCTTAAAACTGGTACTTTTTCTCATTTATATTTAACATGTGTGTTTATTAGATTAGGAATCTGGAGTCAGGAAGTGTATCTTAAAATGAGGGAAAACAGGGGTCGATAACATCTATTTATAATCTCTCTGAGGAAGATCTGGTGCCTCAAATTCACTTCCTTTAACTCTGAATGGCAGTCATAGAATCCACCACCTGTGTTTGCATCAAACATCATAGCCAACAGTTTTCTGTCACCATCGTTGCGAATGAGGAGTCAAAGATGACTGAATAATTTAGAAATGTTTGCAGAGTATTCCACCCAGGGCAAAACCAACTCTTGTTTGTCAAAAGGCAAATCCCAAAGCCACAGGTCTCCAAAAGGCATAATAGAAAGCAACTTCATCATCCACTACGCAAAACAGGAATTTGCAACAAATCTATTTGATTGACATTTAGAGGGCTCATGTGCCAGCCATTGGAGGAATGTGAGTTTGTCAGTTTGCAGCCTTGGTTGTGTTTTTGATTTGTCCCATGCCTTGCTGAATCGAACAACCTGCCTTGGGGTGCACACTTTTCTTATCTGATATTTCTTCTCTGCTAATGTTCTAATTCTTCTTATGTGCTATGTCTTAAGGTTAACTTCTAAAGGGCTAATTAAAGCAGCAACCAACCTGATTACCAAGCTGTGTTTTTGGGTTGGGCTATGGAAGGAGAGAAGGGAGGTGAGGTAGGAGGGGGTAAGGTGATGGAGAGCTTTGAAGCCAATAGTGAGGAGATTTTTCTTTCATGTGAAGGTTGATAGGCAACCACTGGAGATTTTTGAGGAGGGGAGTAACATGCCCAGAGTGTTTCTGTAGAAAGATAATTCGGGCAGCAGAGTGAAGTATAGACTGAAGTGGGGAGAGACAGGAGGATGGGAGATCAGAGAGGAGGCTGGTGCAGTAATCCAGTCGGGATAGGATGAGAGATTGAACCAGCAAGGTAGCAGTTTGGATGGAGAGGAAAGGGCAGATCTTGGCGATGTTGTGGAGGTGAGACCAGCAGGTTTTGGTGACAGATTGGATGTGAGGGGTGAATGAGAGAGCGGAGTCAAGGATGACACCAAGGTTGCGGGCTTGTGACACAGGAAGGATAGTAGTGCCGTCCACAGTGATGGGAAAGTCAGGGGGAGGACAGGTTTGGGGAGGAAAGATAAAGATCTCAGTCTTGGACATATTGAGTTTTAGATGGGGTGCAGACATCCAGGTGGAGATGTCCTGAAGGCAGGAGGAGATACGAACCTGGAGGGAGGGAGAGAGAACAAGAGAGGAGATGTAGATTTGGGTGTCATCAGCGTAGAGATGATAGTTGAAGCCATGGGAGTGAATGAGTTCACCAAGGGAGTGAGTATAGATGGAGAACAGAAGGGGACCAAGAACTGACCCTTGAGGAACCCCTACAGTAGGGGGATGGGAGAGGGAGGAAGAGCCTACGAAGGAGACTGGGAATGAATGGCCAGAGAGATAAGAGGAGAACCAGGAGAGGACAGAGTCTGTGAAGCCAAGGTTAGATAGCATGTTGAGAAGGGGATGGTCCACAGTGTCAAAAGCAGACTGATGCCTAAATGTATACTGATGTCAAGCTTCCTTGGGAGAGCAGAGAGGCGAGGCTGGAGGGAGAATGCTCTGAAAGTGTTAGTTTTGTTTGCACAGAACCATCTCTTCAAGCATTTGACCTCCAAACATCAGTCTTACTCCAAGCCCCTTCATTGCCCTTCTTCCCGTCCCCCAACAGTACTGCAGTCTTCTGTCATACCCATCCAATCCTACTTTAAACTTTGCAAGGGCCTAGCAGAACCCTAAAAATCTTGACCTTTCCCACCTATCACCTGAATTCTGCTTTATTCTCCCCACCTCCAGGCTCACGCCACAAATGCATGGTCACACTGGGAGTAGAATGGGACTGCCAGTGCATGAAACCTTTTAAACTGTCACCTGAGAGAAGAAAGGGGCTCACCCTGATTCAGTGTTTACTTTCAGCCTTGACTCCATTTACTCACAGTCTTTATTCAAAATAAAGAAAAAGGGCAGGGGGAGCCAAGAATATTTGAAGAGGGTTATATTTCCTTGAACAATCCTCCTTGAAGGATTAAGAGCCTTCCAGAACCCAGATTGCATTACTGCCTACTGAGTTAACCAATTTGCGGTCACCAGGTGAAGAGAGGCACATTCATTTTTAATTATTCATGTTTCCTGATAAGTGAACCACACACAAAAAAGTGAGACATTCCCAAGATGTCTGGAAAGCTTTCCAAAGAACCTGAGTTTGAGACAAAATACTTGTGGAGTCCAGTCTCAGGCCAACCCATAGGAAATTTTGAGAGAACCCAAGATGAGCTATGTACTCATTTCTAGTTTTGGTTTCTTATTCCTTCCATCACCTAGCTTCAGGTGAATGTGGTTAACTGTGTTTGTTACACACCAGTTATTCTCCTCCCACAGCCTGTCCTATGGTTGAGAAAACTGATAACTCTGTACTTCCCAGCAAAATGGCAGCAATCTCATATTGAACATGAAAATGGAGACAGTGGACATGCTCTGAGCTTTGGGGATTTCCCTGTGAGAGGCTTGTTATTGCCAAGGTTTTGCCCCTATTTTTATTAGTGATTTCTCAGAGCAAATCTCAGTAGTTAGCAGTGCTGATTCCATTAACCTCAGGAGAAGACTTTTATCTCTTGACAGCCAGGCTCAGCCTGAGGGTAGGAAATCATCATCATCATCATCATCATCATCAATAGTATTTATTGAGCGCTTACTATGTGCAGAGCACTCTACTAAGCGCTTGGGAAGTACAAATTGGCAACATATAGAGACAGTCCCTACCCAACAGTGGGCTCACAGTCTAAAAGGGGGGAGACAGAGAACAAAACCAAACATACTAACAAAATAAAATAAATAGAATAGATATGTACAAATAAATAAATAAATAAATAAATAGAGTAATAAATATGTACAAACATATATACATATATACAGGTGCTGTGGGGAAGGGAAGAAGGTAAGATGGGGGGGATGGAGAGGGGGACGAGGGGGAGAGGAAGGAAGGGGCTCAGTCTGGGAAGGCCTCCTGGAGGAGGTGAGCTCTCAGCAGGGCCTTGAAGGGAGGAAATGGCCCTAAGAAGTGAAAAATCACCCCTAGAGCGACTGTGAGCCCATTGTTGGGTAGGGATTGTCTCTGTTGTTGAATTGTACTTTCCAAGTGCTTAGTACAGTGCTCTGCACACAGTAAATGTTCAATAAATACGATTGAGTGAATGAATATTTCTCTCACCTTTGACCCCTTGCATTCGCCCTCCCTCCTAAATGGAACTCCTTCCCCCTTCAAACCCATCAGACCACTGCTCTCCCCATATTTAAAGCCCTACTGAAATCACATAGGAACAAAGACGATGAGGTGCCCCCCCCCCCCCCCCCCCCCCAGGGAAGCAACAGGGAGCAACACTGAATGCTAAGGACAGTGGGAAGTATGATATGGAGGAGGAAAGAGACCAAGCAACCATCAGAGATTAGTGGGATTTCTGGTATGAGGGTTTGGTATTGGTGGACTTAGCAAAATAGTCACTGGCCTTGGGGTGAGGAGGAGGGCTGATTTCTAGCCTAGTTAGATTTACGAAACACACAGGATGGAACTGGGGCTTGTAGGATTAGGTCCTTAGCTTAGTGACAGGATTAGCTGTCACTTCCATGGAACACTCCAGAGCTAATGGCCCATACCCCATTGTACTGAAGCCACCCCTGGGTCCTAGTCCCTAGAGTGGCTCAATGTGGGTAAACAATCCACCACACCAGGGGCTGGAACCAGGCAGCTCAAATGAGCAGTGGCTGGAGCCAATACATTCTGGGATTCTCCACTCTCATCTGGCTCCACTGAGTCATAGAACCTGCCTACAGGCTCGGGATAGCCCCCTGCTTATTACCTGATGTGAATGACTGCATCTGGAGAACTAAGTGGAGATGCAAATTTTTGAACTATTTTGATTCTCCCCCTCTTGACTGTAAGTTGGAGAATGTGTCTGCTATATTGTTGGGTTATATCATCCCAAGCTCTAGTACAGTGCCCTGCACACAGTAAGTGCTCAGTGAATGTGGTTGTCCCTAAATCGATGAACTACTAACAAGCCTGGTACCATTGGACTGGAGAAAGAGGGCAAATTCTTCCCACCCCCCTCAAGCCTAATTCTGCCTAGACATGCCTCTTCCCTGACCCTTTCTTTACTCATCACTTCCCAGAAAACAAATCTTCCCAGTGCTTGTACAGAATGTACACATTCTATTTAATGTGTTTTACCTCAGTGTTTGTGCAACTGTCTCATCATCAGTATGTCCTCATCTTTGTCCTGGACAGTGGGATGAGGTTTGGGTTTGAGTCCATAAGTACACCCTGTCATCTTGCATGCAGTTTGGGAAATGCCAGGTTCATCTCTCATTTCAGGATGGGGGAAGAGGGGAAGCCATCTTTCAACCCCTCACCTTGAACTTCCTTGGAGCTAGAGTGGTCCTCCCTGGGGAAGTGAGGAGCCTGAAGACCATTGCTCTTGAACTGTTATTAATGTTCTCGAATTTTTGTCATTATTTTGCTGAATTTCCTGATTTTCTTTCCACATGGGTCAGTCCCCACCGTCCTTAGATGGTAAGCCTCCTATGGAAGGGGCCATATCTGCCTCATTTGTGCCCAGGGCTAAGTATGTAGCATCACACATCCCAAATGCTCAGGAAATGTTCTTCCTTCAGTTGGCCCTGTGACAGTCCATCTGAGACCCTGGTTGAGCTCCATCTACTTGGAACCACCTTCAGGACCCCCAGCTTCTTCCTCACAGAACATGGATTCTAGGAAGTCCTGAGGGGCTGCAAAGGTCAGAAGCCTGTTCCCTTCAGGTCACTCAACCCCTGGAGTCTTAATAACCCACATTCAGCTTCTTCCTCACAGAACATGGATTCTAGGAAATCCTGAGGGGCTGCAAAGGTCAGGAGCCTGGTCCTTTCAGATCACTCTACCCCTGGAGTCTTAATAACCCACAGTCACACTATCGTACTAGAAGACTCATGAGTTAAGGGGCAAAGTTAACTTCCTCTCTCCACTTCATTTTCCAGTGCCATCTCCTCACCTGAAACCTGAGTTTGACAGGTATTACTCAAACCAGGTGTAATCATCAAAATAATCACGGTGATAATTGCTAAGGATTTATTATGTGTCAAGTACTGGGCTAGGCATTGTGGTAGATGCAATACGAACAGATCAGTCACCAGTTCCTGTCCTGCGTGAGGTTCACATTCTAACAGGGAAGAAAAGCAGTAAATCCCTATTTTATAGATGAGGAAATGGAGGAACCGAGAAGTTAAGTGACTAGTCCATGGTTGCACAGCAGGCTATTGGCAGGGCCAGGGTTGGAACCGAGATCTCCTGATTCCCAATCTTGAGTTCTTTCCCCTGTGATAACCTGGATGTGAGATACTAGTCTTTTAACACCAATAGTCAGGGAGCCTGCCTTGGATTGACAGCTCCTAGAGATCAGTCCTTGCATTAATTTTGATTCCCTTGATTGGCACAGATAAATTTCTTTGATGGAAATGTTAATTAAAAATCACCTAGGATACAAACACTCCAGTAATAGCAGCCTTGAAAGCCTCCTAGCATTAACCCCCCTGCTTCCTCTTCCCAATCTTCATCCACCCTCACCCAAATGGGGCTCCTTGATTCTGCGTGGCACCACATAGCCATCTCGGTGATCTCCAGGCTCAAAGCAGCAGCCACGGGTATGACATAAAACCGCATGCCTCATGCCAGCATCCTGGAAGTCCCTTGGATGAGCCTCTGTTGCTTTGGGCTTAATGATGCTCAGTTAGGGGCGGAAAGAAGAGAAACTCCTCCCACTTCTCAAATATTCCTCCAGCTCTTATAATGCATCCAACTATTTACAGCTTAGCACTCAACCCCAGGGAAAACAGCGAGACTAAATTGGAGTGGGGCTAGGAAAACACAAGAGGTAAGAAATGAGATAAAGTCCTTCACTCCAAAGAAGGAGCTGGGTGAGGAACACATTTCCAAAATGCTGATGAAAGGCCGGAAGTTCCTGACATGCCTGAAGTTACTGGATAGGGTGACAAACTCTCAAAGATTAAACCTAGTGCAGAGAGAACTAATCCACAGCAGCAAAACTGAGAGGAACCAAGCTTTTCAGAGGAGCTGTCTCACAATCCGGGGACCAGGAGGGGGTTGAGGGAGGCTTTGGAAAGTTGAAAGGTTTAGAAAGGGTTAGTTTAAGCCTGAGGGAGGGGCCTTTGCATGGTTCTGTGCAGGTTAGGAGATCTGCTTGACTATCCCCTAACTCAGGTGACCATGGTGAAGAGAGTGGCGATCATCGGAGCCGGGGTGAGCGGCCTGACCTCGATAAAGAGCTGCCTGGATGAGGGTCTGGAGCCCACCTGCTTTGAGAGGAGCGATGACATAGGGGGGCTGTGGAAGTTCAAAGTAAGTGAGGTCTTCTTGCTCCATGAAACATGGGGACGAGCTGTCTGGAAAGAGTCCTAACTTGCTAGGCCAGGTGTTTTTAATTTGGGTTTCAGAGAAAAGTTCGGTAGGTGAAAAAAATGAAACCTGAGAAGAGCAGGTGCAGGAGATGGAAGATAGTGTGGCATGCCTAAACGAGTTTTTCTCGTAGCAAGTGTTCTATATTCTTCTGTTCGATAGTTTGATAGCAGCCAGGATCATTTTCGGCTTTCTTGGAACTGTGCTACTCTAAGAAGTTCTTTGGTTGCAGCCTAAAAGATACTCCTTTTTTTTCTTAAAATTTTCTCCACCTTGGGTTGATTGTTCAGTCTAAAGCTGTAAGCATCCAGGCTTGCACAGGTCATCTTATTTTGGTTTATTCTTTCTTCATTCATTCATTCAATCGTTCTTATTGTGTGCTTACTGTGTGCAAAGCTCTGAACTTAACTTGGGAGAGTATGCTATAACAATAAACAAACACATTTCTTGTTTCTGAGTAATTTTTGGCAAATCAATTAACTTCTCTGTGTCTCAGTTACTTCATCTGTAAAATGGACATGAAGACTGTGAGCCCCATTTGGGACACGGACTGTGTCCAACCTGATTACCTTGTATCTATCCCAGGGCTCAGAACAGTGCATGGTACATTCTAAGTGCTTAACAAATACTATTTAAAAAATCACTAAATGCAGTTGCTGCTCTCTTTGCTTATTTGTAACTTTGTCTTAAAGCTCTTTGGTAGAGGGAAAACAATTTATGAAGTGTTTTAAAGAAGATCTATCTAGAAAGCTAAGATATGAGTTACATGTTGTTCACCTTCATTTGTAAGGTAGTGGTGGAATAAAAACGGTAGCCTACTCAGAATTGCATATCTCTAATCTGTGATGCTAAACATTTTTCAGGTTCTGGTATTTTAGGAAGAGTAGCCTAGCAGGAAGGGCATGGGGCTGTCAGGAGACTCAAACTTTAATCAGGCAGTGGTATTTATAATAATAATGATAATAATGGTGTTAAGTGCTCACTATGTGCCAAGCGGTGTTCTAAGTGCTGGGGTAGATACAAGGTCAACAGGTTATCCCATGTGTGGCTCACAATCTTAATCCCCATTTTACAGATGAGGTCACTGAGGCACAGAAAAGTTAAGTGACTTGCCCAAAGCTACACAGCTGATAAGTGTAGGAGCCAGGATTAGAACCCACAACCTCTGACTCCTAAGTCTGTGCTCTTTCCACTATGCCATGCTGCTTAGTTTGTGGAGATCCCTATACTAAGTGCTTGGGAGAGAAAACTGCAATAAAGCTGGTAGACACAATCTCTGCCCACAGGCTCTAATCCTGACTCTGCCAATTGCCTGGTGTACGTGAACTTGGGGGAATCACTTAAACTTTCTGTACCTCCATTTCCTCACCTGTAAAATGGGGCTTAAATACCTATTCTCCTGTCCAGAGTTCTAATCCCAGCTCTGCCATTTGTCTGCTATCTGACCTTGGGCAAGTTACTTGACTTCTCTGAACCTTAATTACCTCATCTGTAAAATGGGGATTAAATCCTACTCCCTCCCATTCAGGAATTTTTCCTTCTCAGAAAAAGGCCCTGTGAAACAAGCTTGAAAAGCTTAGTCCTCTTCCACTTCCTCTGCCTCCATCTCCCCCAGCTTCCTCTCATCCTCCGCCTTGCCTTCTTCCTTACTTCCCCTTTCCCCCTTTTCCTCCCCTTTCTCCCTCCCCAGTCCTTTTCTTCCTTTCCCTTCTTCCCCTCCTCCTTTTCCCTACTTCTTCTCTTATGTACAGATATGTACATAAGTGCCTTGGGGCTGGGAGTGGGGACGAATGAAGGGAGTGAGTCAGGGCGATGCAGAAGGGAGAGGGAGAAGAGGAAAGGAGGGCTTAATCAGGGAAGGCCTCTTGGAGGAGATGCGCCTTGGAAAAAGGCATTGAAGGGGTAGAGAGTAATTGTCTCTCTGATATGAGGATAGAGGGCATTCCAGGCCAGAGGTAGGATGCAGGTGAGTTGTCCATAGTGAGATAGATGAGAGAGATAACTACATCCAAGCGTGGTCCCAAGCAACAGAGAGGGTGGTGAAATCAAAGACGTCAATGACCAGATTCAGGTTGCCCCTGCTCTTTAAAGGTTGAAAAGCACTTATCTAGGGAGTGTATGCACATTTACCACCAGTAACCTGTGTTATCAGAATAGAAACATTCCTTTTTAAGTCCCCAAACTTACTGTATTTAGTTTATCTCCTCGGCAAATCTTTTACCAGAGTGACTAGCTGGTATCAGAATTGCATTTCACTTCCTCTCCTCTCTCCATACTCATCTCTCAGTGGGGGCTCTAAGAAGCAGTGTGGTGACTAGCAGAGGGGAGAAGGAGGAGAAACAGAAGGCCTGGAGAGTCCACAAATGGAAGCTTGTCGACCTAGGAAGGTCTAGTGGAAAGGTCATGGATCTGAAAGACAAAAGACCCTGTTTCTAGTTCCACTCTTCCTCTGGCTGGCTTTGGACTATTCACTTTACTTTCCTGGATCTCACTTTTCTCTTCTGTACAGTGGGGCTAAGCCACATCCACTTTCTACTTAAGTGAAGCAGTGTGGCTCATTGGAAAGAGCACGGGCTTGGGAGTCAGAAGTCATGGGTTCAAATCCTTGCTCCGCCAATTGTCAGCTGTGTGACTTTGGGCAAGTCACTTAACTTCTCTGTGCCTCAGTTACCTCATCTGTAAAATGGGGATTAAGACTGTGAGCCCCATGTGGACAACCTGATCACCTTGTATCCTCCCCAGCACTTAGAACAGTGCTTTGCACATAGCAAGTGCTTAACAAATGCCATTATTATTTTTATTATTGTTACTTCTTAAACAGTGAGCCCTAGGTGTAGGACTGTGTGTTTGGTTTGATTATCTTGTATTCATCCCAGCACTCAGCTTGGCACTTAATGAATACCAGTCAATCAATCAGTGTTATTTATTGAACACCTACTATGTGCAGAGTACTGTTCTAGGCACTTGAGAGGGTAGAGAAGCAGCATGGCTAGAGAAGCAGCGTGGCTCAGTGGAAAGAGCCCGGGCTTTGGAGTCAGAGGTCATGGGTTCAAATCCTGGCTCTGCCAATTGCCAGCTGCGTGACTTTGGGCAAGTCACTTATCTTCTCTGGGCCTCAGTTCCCTCATCTGTAAAATGGGGATTAAGACTGTGAGCTCCCCATGGGACAACCTGATCACCTTGTAACTTCCCCATTGCTTAGAACAGTGCTTTGCACATAGTAAGTGCTTAATAAATGCCATTATTATTATTATTATTATTCATTCAATCGTATTTATTGAGAGCTTACTAGAATCAGGAGGCATGTAATCTAGCAGGAGAGACAAACATTAAAGTTCATTACAAATATGAGGAAGGAGGAAAAGGGGATATGATACGTACATGAGATTAGTACTTAAATAAAAGGAATGTAAGATATGTACATAAGTTGAGAGGTTGAGACTATTTGAGTGTTTAGCTGGCATACAAACTCTCCTTTAGAAAATGAGGAGATTTAAATTGTGAAGATTAGGAATTGAACAGGAAAGGTCCCCTGAGGGAGATATGATTTCAGAAAAACTTTGAAGGTGGGAAGAGCTGTAGCCTGTTAGATAGGAAGGGCAGGGGAGTTCAAAAAGTTCCACATGGCTCTCAAACCACATCTACCCACATGCAGAGATAAGTTAATTTCAAGTTCAAAGTTCAATGTTTGTCATCACCCTAAACATAAGTGCCATTTTTATATTTTGGATAGCTGGGAGAAAAAGAGACAGGACTTTTAGGGAGAGGGGGAAGGGGAAGCTAGTCTTCCAATTGTTAACAAATCAGAAAAGCCCACTGGGTGTTTTCAGCCCTGCTTGGCTACTGTCCCACCTTGAGAGGGGCCTAGGGTGAGAGTGAGGCTTGGAGTTGAGCCTGAAAAGCTGTGGGAGTTGAAACAATTGCTTCATCCACCCATCCAGGGACCAAGCCCAAGGGGGCCATGGTCACCATTGTCCCAATAGAATTGGTGCTATGACCACTCCAAACTCACAGCTGAACAGGCCCTGTGACTCTGACTGGCCACACCCAGCATCATAGAATTCTTCAGTCATAAATTTTCTTTGCTTGAGTTACTTCATTTGGAAAACAGGATTATGTGGGAAAGGGACTGTGCCCATCTTGATTATAGTATATCTATGCCAATGCTTAGACCTGGTACATAGTAAGTGCTTAACAAATACCACAAAAAAGTGCATGCGCGCACGCACACACGCACACGTATATGTGTGTGTGTGTGTGTGTGTGTGTGTGTATTCCCTGCCCCCCTGGATCTGACAGGCCACCGCTGCCTTTTAAGGAAGTCTCCCTCTCCAAAACATAGTCTTTTTCCTCCTTTCTTCTCACTGTTTAATAGTAACCAGGAGAGCTTGACACCTACTACCAGTTCCTTTTGGAGACAAACCTACCAGACTCTGAATTTTCTTCTTCAATATAGTCTCAGAACAGATATATTTAACTTGCATATTTAACTAATACAGTACAGTAATGCTCACACCTTAATTATTTAATTGCCTTAAAGGAGAGCTGTTGGTACCAAATCAGGCACACCCCTCAGGAATGATGCCCACACAGCTCAGTGTACTCTTTGTTAAAAGGGCACTGTGGAAACCTAAGGTAACATCAATATGTTGATGATGCTGAGCCATCCAGAGCTCCCAAGGCCACAGCCCTGCACCCTCATCTGCCAAAGGGACAAAGTCCCCCTTGCCCTCTCTCAAATGTATCATTCAATGTGGACAGGAGCTTGCAATCCAAATCAGTGGCATTTACCAAGCACTTACTGTGTGCCAAGCACTGTACTTAGAGCTTTGGAGAGCACAGTTCAGTTGGTAGAAACGATCCCTGCCCTCAGGGATCTAGCTTACAGTCTAGGACACCAAAGAAGCTTTGCTGCTGCCCACTTTTCCCTCTCCCAGGGAGGCTCTTTAAGCTGGCTTGGGATCTCTCAGGAGAGTGGTGTAGCAAAGGCCACATCCATAGCAGAACCACTGACAGCAGATGCTAACTGCCTTACCCCTGAACTCGACTACACACCCTTGAGTTAGCACCTGTTGCAAGAAGATAACGTAATGCTTATGTACTGGGTGGCTTGTGTTAAGCTTTTACAATGTGCCAAGCATTATGCTGAATGCAATTACAAGAACCCCTTTTCCCCTTCCCTATCCTGCCCATCTAACTCTATGGGAATGTCACTGCACCAATTTACAACAATAGAAGCTCCCTCTTCACAATGGAGAATGAAATCATCCTTTGCTGCCTGATTCTTACTGCACAGAGTTAACTAGCTCTTAAGGGAGGAAATCCGTGAGTTTTCTATCTTCCGAGGGCGAGCCTTGTTGGTTTCTTCCTGTTTCCACTTCTCTGTAAATAACCTTTGCTAGCTTGGAAATCACAATATCTGGATTCTTTCCTGACTACAACTCTAATCTGCTGCTTGACCTTAGGCCACTCTCTGACTTGCTGTAAATGTTTCCCCATATTCATCCATTCAATAGTATTTGTTGAGCACTGACTGTGTGCACAGCACTGTACTAAGCACTTGGAAAGTACAATTCAGAAACAGAGGCAATCCCTGCCCACAAAGGGCTCACAGTCTAGAATGACTGCTATAATTCAATTATCCAGCTAATGTTTGTGTGTAAGTGAACTGCTCAATCTGTTCCCACAATTCTCTGCTTTGAGAATCCAGAATTGACTACCGGGACATTTAGGATTATTTAACCCATCTATTGTCCAAACAGCCAGAAACTGTCTGACATACTGAATCAAATAATCAGCTGGCATATTATTTTCTCTTACCTGGGGCAAATTCTGAGCCTGAAGTCAGGAGAAACATTCTGTTAGAGTCGAGAGAAGGGTGAGTTATATTTGCTCTTCTCCTGGAAACTCATTGGCAGAAAGCTATACCCGACTTTTTGTTTGGCTAGTTCAACCTTGTCAATCGATGAATCGGTACTAGTTACTGGGAAGCATTTACTAGACCATAAGCTTGTTGTGGGGAGTGAATCGTGTCTGCAAACTCTGTTGTACTCTCCTAAGCAGTTAGGACAGTGCTCTGTACACAGTAAGTGCTCAATAAATATGACTGAGTGAGTGTCTATTGTGTGTAGAGCCCTGAACTAAGTCCTTGAGGAATTACAGTGGAAGCAGAGCACTTTGTTCCAGTCTACAAAGACTTTACAATCTCATTGCCTACTTTGAGTCTTAAAGCTCTACTACTGTGAAGGTTTCCAGATCTGCCCCACCTCCTTTCATCATGCATGATGACCAGGCAGGTTTCAAGACTGCTGACTCCCTTGAAAATGAAAAAAGGCTTTGAGTCACATTTCACTTGTACCGGGAGTCCCATGTGAGACAAGGACTGTGTTTGATCTGATTGGCTTATATCCAGCCCAGTGCTTAGAACAGTGCTTGATGTATAGTAAGTGCTTAACAAATATAATAATAATAATAATTCTTGGATCTCATCAAAGGAAAATCAATCAATCAATCGTATTTATTGAGCGCTTACTGTGTGCAGAGGACCGTACTAAGCACTTGGGAAGTACAAGTTGGCAACATATAGAGACAGTCCCTACCCAACAGTGGGCTCACAGTCTAAAAGGGGGAGACAGAGAACAAAACCAAACATACTAACAAAATAAAATAAATAGAATAGATATGTACAAGCAAAATAAATAAATAAATAGAGTAATAAATATGTACAAACATATACACATATATACCAGGAAAACACTGGTTTGTGATGGTGAGGTAGGGAGTGCCACTAATTACAAGGTTAAACTTGGCACAGTGCATTTATTCTTTGTTTTGGCCATGATTAGAGGTTTGCTTTATGTTCAATATTGACTCTGGAAAGCTAATGCCAAACCTCTCATGTGATTTTTTTTTGTTGTTTTTTTGTTTTTTCTATGGTATTGGTTAAGCACTTACTATATACCAGGGACTGTACTAAGCACTGCGACAGATATAAGCTAATCAAGTCGGACACAATCCATGTCCCACACGGGGCTCACAGTATTAATCCCCATTTTATAGATGAGGGCACTGAGGGGTAGTGAAGTGACTTGCCCAAGCTCACATAGCAGACAAGTGGCAGGCTGGGATTAGAGACCAGGTCCTTCTGACTCTCCGGCCGTGTTCTACCCACTAGGATGTGCTGCTTTTACAGTGTACACAGCTTTACATACTCCCCCAACAACACACAAGGGAGGACGATGAATTTTGTCCAGTCTCGGGTGATCCAGGGTCCATAGTCAGTACTATCTCCTGAACCACTCGCTTGCTTCCACGATCCTCCTCCCAACTACAGGAGGTCTAGATGAGACATTGACCCCATTTTTTCCTAGACACAGACACTTGGAATGATAGCTCTGTTTAGAATGTCTCCTCCAACTCTTTAGCCTCCAGATGGTCTTCATGAGGTTTGCTTTGGCCACTTCAAAAGCATCGGCACTTGAAGAGGATACATGCCTGAGCGTTTTGGGAAATATTACAAGTGTGGGAGCTGTTAGGAAAACAAAGTCAGAACTGCATGCTTGCCAAGGACATGTTGTTCAGTGAGTGACTGACCTAAAAACACTTAAGTTATAAAGTGAAGCAGCATGGCTTAGTGAAAAGAGCATGGGTCTGGGAATCAGATGACCTGGGTTCTAATGCCATCTCCACCACTCATCTGCTGACTGACCTTCGGCAAGTCACTTAAATCCTCTGTGCCTCAGTTCCCTTATCTGCAAAATGGGGTTTCAACACCTGTTCTCCCTCCTACTTAAACTATGAGCCCCATGAGGGACCTGATTATCTACCCCAGTAGTGCTTGACACATAGTAAGGGCTTAATAAGTGTCCTTTTTTTTAAAAAAAAAAAGTCTTTATTTGACTTGAACCTACCTTCCCGCCCACCCTGTCTTGAGAATTTTCCTCTCTCCCTTTGAGCTCTCTGATCATCTAAAATCTTGCTCTTTCATGTAAATCTTGTCCAGGATTCAAATTTAGATTGAGACACTAAAGCCCTGGCTTGAGGTCATGGAGGAGATTAGCCTGTGAGCCAGCCGAGAGGTTGAGGAGAATTAGGAGAATACAGCTGTCATCATCAACCTGACCATGTTCTGGCAACTGCAGTGGAAGGGGAGGTGCCAGGATCCATTCAATGAGGACCAGGGAAAAGGAGGAGGCTGGAAAGGACCAGGCCTATTTGGTGACCTCAATATCGGGCTTTCAAAGTTCTGCTTTTCTCTGTCCTTTTATCTCCACCCTGATGAAATTTGTACAACCGCTGAATCTCGTGAGCTGTTCTTCATGTTGTCCCTTGCAGAGAAAACATGGTAATGAGGCATGCATACTAAAGGAAATGTATAATTAGAACTTGGTAACCCTGCTAATTGTGGTGGGCTTTTGTCACCTGAATATGTAATTCTCATCGAGATCCCACTGTACCGGTGAACTGGAGGTTCCCATTGACTGGAGGCAGTGTGAGCACAGGCCTGAGACCAAGGAGTGTCACGTTCTAATCCCAGCTCGATCACTGGCCAGCTGTGTGAACATGCGTAAATCACTTAACCTCTCTGAGCCTCAGTTTTTTCATCTTTAAAATGGGAATAAGACTCCTGCTGTCTCAACCCCTTACACTGTGAGCCCTGTGTGGTTTAGAGTCTATGTCTAATATAATTATCTCAAATATACCTCCATGTTTATTGGCACAGTTTTCAGCATCTAGAATAATTAAATGTCACGATTATCATTATTTAGCAAGCAGCAAGAATATTCTTTCTTTCATAGAGTTACCGCAGACAGGTGTTTTAAGAATCCAGATGCATTTTTACAGATTACCGTTCATTTCTTTTGTCCTGTAGCCTAACGTGGAGGAGGGTCGAGCAAGCATCTATCAGTCTGTTATAATGAACACCAGCAAAGAAATGTCCTGTTTCAGTGACTTCCCAATGCCTGAAGGTTTCCCAAATTTCCTGCACAACTCTAAACTCCTGGCCTATTTCAAGATCTTTACCAAGAAGTTCGATCTTCTGAAATACATTCAGTTCCAGGTAATATAGGCCAGTGACATGGGGTTGTGTGCCTACCTACCTATACCATTTAGATGGGAAGACACGTTCTCAGAAAGTAGAGAGACTGCTCTGAGAAATCACAAGCATTCAGTTCTGCCCTAGCATCCGCTTTCCATGCATGCTTTGGCTAGAAAGCCATTTGGGACACCGGGATCATATCCGGGCTTGATGTGAATGGGTAAATTTAAGGGTGTGAGTTTTGGCAAGTTCATATTAAAGAACTAGTTATGTCTGAGTGTTAGGTTGTCCAGCACCAGATAGAAAAGAGAAAGTGCGGGTCGAGGAAAGGCAAACGAGCAGAGCCTTTTCTGGGAAGGACCTCAACTCTTTGAGATAGACTTGATGATTACTGTGCAGGCTACAGTGATTCATACTGAGGGACAGATGAAAGGAAGTCATTTTCCATCATCCCTAATAAGAATAGATTGAGCCCAAAAAGTGCACCCCACTGTGTGCTAGACTGTGATTCCCATTAAGAAATGGTTCCAGACTTTAGGGGAGCTAGCAGGCTTAATGGGGGAATCAAGGCAATAACTAGACACAAATGAGTTCCCCTACTTTATGTATTTATTTGTTGTGTAAAGACCATTACCTGCACCTAGCCTTGATGTATGTTTGCAGTTCTGGGCAAAACTGCACTTTAAACCGCTAGAATCGGTGAATATTTTACTTAAGGTCCCTACAAAGGACACTTTTCCTATACGCCGTCTTAAAAAATGAAATCCTCACTTAAACTTCCTGAATATCATTTTCCTGGACAATTTTTGCTCAACTGAGTTTACCGTGGTAAAGTAGGAACAATTCCATTCCTGGTGATGGTGCAGCTTTTCTTTTAAGCATTAATGAGCTCCTTGAGCTCCTCCTCCTGTATCTGGAACTCTGACTAGAAAGCCTATTGTCCCCATACTCTAGAGCTGGCAATCTTTTAAGTTTGGTCCGCATTACTCTGCGTTTCCAAGATGCTCATATCAATCTATGATTATCTTGTGTCTACCTAACACCTAGTACAGTGCCTGAAACATAGTAAGCACTTAACAAGTAGCATAAAAAATTTTACTGAGCGTCTTCACTAAGCGCTTGGGATAATGTAACTGAGTTAGAAGACACACTTCCTGCTCTTGAGGACTTTACAATCCAGGGTTTTTTCCTCATCGCTAGGATTGCCCTTCCCCTACTTTTGGCGTATAGAGTGAGGAGGAGAGAGGGTTAGAACATGACCCATATCATTGACTGCTCAGATGTCAGACACCCAACTATACATGCATGAGATTTAGACAAACCTGCTCTGGGAGTTAAAAATTTTCACACCAGGTTGCACAACTGTGCATGTGCCTGGTTTAAAAAAAAGAGAGAAATTCCTGAGATTTCCCAATCAGGAGGAAGAAACTCTGCCTGAAAGATTAGCCAAAGTCCAGAGGGGTAGCAGTCCCACCAGTAGTTGACTCATAATTCACAGTTCTACTCATAAAATAACAATTCACAGCCCTGCCCCAGAAGAAGTGGATTAGTAGTAATAATACCTACTGACAGCAGTGAAATGCTTGAGAAAGCACAGCAAAAGCAGGAGACACATAAGGGGCTAACATTCTACCAGGACTGGTCAAACTCTAAATGAAGCCATTCAACCTCCCATGCTAACCAATCAAAGGCCCCAACATATGGTCTATTTTGGGGTCTTGAATGTTGCCTTTTCTCTTTTTGTCCAAGACTACAGTCCTCAGTGTGACAAAACGTCCAGATTTCTCTTCCACTGGTCAGTGGGAGGTTGTTACTGAGAATAATGGTAAAGAGGCCAGGGATGTATTCGATGCAGTGATGGTTTGCAGTGGCCATCATATAGAATCTTATGTTCCTCTGAAGTATTTTCCAGGTAAGCACTTCGTGTGTCTTGAAATCCTTCTAGGGTCTCTGTCTGGGCACCAGAATGACAACGATATTGGAGAAGTGGACTCTATTGCTATCCAAGGCTCAGTTCTAAGTCTTAGGTAGCGATACAAAGCCCCATTGAAAAATTCTCCCAATTTGTTTTAATTGTTCCGTTTATTTGGGATTTGACTAATAAGGGCCTTAGAGATTTGCCTGCTCCACAGAAAGACTTCCAGCCTTCTGGTCCTTAGATTCAGCCATTTTGCCTGGACTCTAAGTATTAGGCTGGCCATGTTGCTTTGTGGGAATTAGATTGAGAGAGAAAACAATCAATCATTTAATCAGTGGTATTTTACTGAGTGCTTACTGTATGTAGAGCGCTATACTAAGAACTTGGGAAAGTACAATGCAACAGGGATGGTAGGCCCACTCCTGGCCTCAGGGAGCTTACAGTCTAGAAGAGGCAAGGAGAAAAAGGAGACATTTGCTCTGCCAACTGAGTTCACTGAAATAGTTCTGTGGTGTTTCTTCTGAGCTATGTTTCTGACTCTAGCCTTTTCCCCTTCCTCCCACCCCAAGGTCTTATGAATGCCTTGTTCTGCATTTTTCCAACTTGAACACATGCCTGTGAGCCAGAGGACCCGGGTTCTAATCCCGGCTCTGGCACTTGTCTGCAGTGTGACCTTATGCAAATCACTTAGATTCTCTGTGCCTCAGTTTCTTCATCTCTAAATGGGTATTCAATATTCATTCTCCCTCTCCTCTAGACTGTGAGCCCCATATGAGAGAGGGACTGAGTATGACCTGATTTACTGGTATCTACCCCAGTGCTTAGTACAGTGCTTGGCACATAGTAAGCCCTTAACAAATACCATAACTATTATTAACCCCTGAATTACAAAGCCAGTGTATGCTTTGGTCATTATTCAGATTGGGTTTATTTCTTTGAACCAAAATAAATCAGGAAATTAATTAAAAAGAAAACAAATAAGAATAGGTATAGGTGCTACAGTTAAAACTTCACATCTTGAACCCTTCACAAAATGGGCATTATGAGGGGTCAGTGTAATTATTTTTTAATGGTAGTTGTTAAGCACTTGCTATGTGCTAGGAATTGTATTAAGCACTGAGGGTAGATAAAAGCTAATCAGGATGGACACAGTCCAAGCCTCTCTTGGAAATCACACTCTTAATCCCCATTTTACAGTTGAAGTAACTGAGGCACAAAGAAGTTAAGGAGAATTTAAGTGATTCGACCAAGGTCACACAACAGACAAGTGGTGGAGCCAGGAGTAGAACCCAGGTCCTCTGATTCCCACACCTGTGCTCTTTCTGTTAGGCTATATTTCTTCTCAAGTATGTTCTCAATCAACTGCTAAATGGATAAATGCAAAGGGACAAGGAGAAACAGGAAACCTGGAACTAATCTGACCTTTGGCAGTGACTGGCTAATTACCCTGAATGACCCAACTGAAACTGCTTAGTCATAGCTGCCTATTCTTCAGCTCATAGGGATGCTGTGAAGACAAAAGAATATTGTATTCTCCCAGGAGCTTAGTACAGTGATGATGAGGATGGTATTTGTTAAGCGCTTACTATGTGCCAAGCACTGTTCTAAGTGCTGGGGTAGATACAAGTAAATCAGGTCATACTCAGGCCCTGTCTCATATGGGGCTCACGGTCTAGAGGAGAGGGAGAATGGATATTGAATACCCATTTTACAGATGAGGAAACTGAGGCACAGGGAAGTTAAGTGACTTGCCCAAGGTCACACAGCAGACAAGTGGCAAAGATGGAATTAAAACCCAGGTCTTTTGGACTTCCAGGCTCATGATCCACTAGGCCACTAGGCTTCTCTGTTAGTGATTTAAACTGAAGAGTTAGGAAGATTAGGCAACTCTCAGAGAGAGAAGGTAGGGGACAAGTTTTATAGTAATCACAATTTTACCCGAGGCAAAGAGAAGAGAAGTCACTTCCTCGGGGTCACTGGGGCAGAGGTAGAAAGAGTTTTATTCACCAGCCTTCCAACCCAATATTCCACTATCAGTCTGTCAACAGTCATTGAGCTCTGATGCTTATCATTTCTACTGGTTAAGAGTCTCCATCAGTAATCAGGGGAAAAGACTGCTGCTTTCGCTTATTTTCTTTTTCTTCCTCCAATTATTTCAGGCTATAAACATCTATTATGAAACATTCCAATCCCACAAGAGTAATTTTGGTTTGGGATTGAAGCCAGAGATTAAATGAGTTGCTAATTTCCCCAAACCATTTGTTTGTCCCTAGTAAAAATTAAACTTTCCAGCCCTTGAGTTCTGTTGCTTTGGGCTTGGGCCAGTTGGCACAGTGGGTTTGCTAACTCTGCAAACTTTGCTTTGCACTAACTCTTATTATCCCAGAATAACCAATGGACATACACTGGGTCCAGATGGAAGGACTTAATTGAATTGTCATAACTGAGAGTCCAAGAGGTTCTGGGACCTTTTCTCTTCCCCCTCTTTTAGGAATTGAAAAGTTCAAAGGTCACTATTTGCACAGCCGCCAATACAAGACTCCAGATGGATTTGAAGGGAAGAGGATCCTGGTGATTGGAATGGGAAATTCAGCCTCAGACATTGCAGTGGAGCTGTGTAAGAAGGCCTCCCAGGTATAACAGATCAAATAGTGACCAATATCTATTCCTTTGTCCCAAAGGCTTGCCTTTCTACTGATGCTAGAGGTGGACTGAAGATTTCAGAACTGCTCCTGTTATTAGCCAGGAAGCAGGGAGAAAGTAGTGTCCACTCCCAGATTTTCCTCAGTGATCATCATCATCATCAATGGCATGGACTGAGTGTTTACTGTGTGCAAAGCACTGTACTAAGTGCTTGGGAGAATACAGTTCAACAGAGTATTGCCAATCAGACAACTTTCAAGAACTTCACTTTCAATTGATGGGGAATATGTGGGAGTTCAGGGTAGGACCAGAGCTCCAAGCCCTTTTTGTCTTCAAAGGCACACCCAGGTTTCCCCCTGACCTCTTGGTTGAATTTAACGTCTCTGAGATTTAATAGTAGCTCAGTGGGGAAAGCATGGTCAGGACATCCAGTTTAGTAAATATACAGACTCTGGAAAAAGGATCACCAGCACCAACCAGAGCTGCCTGTTGAAGACATGAAGTATTTTTCATCCATGTCCCAGCTTGATCAGAGACTGCTCTATTAGGGTAGTGTCCAACAATCATTTCCCAATAATCATTGCCTTTTGCTGATCAATCAATCAGTTGCATTTATTGAGCAGTTTCTATGTGCAGAGAACAATGAAACAGAGTTGGTAGATGTGTTCTCTGCCCATATTAATAATAATAATAATAATTTTGGTATTTATTAAGCGCTTACTATATGCAAAGCACTGTTCTAAGCACTGGGGAGGTGATCCGGTTGTCCCCTGGGGGGCACACAGTCTTAATCCCCATTTTACAGATGAGGTAACTGAGGCACAGAGAAGTTAAGTGACTTGCCCAAAGTCACACAGCTGACAATTGGCAGTCGGGATTTGAACCCATGACATCTGACTCCACAGCCCGTGCTCTTTCCACTGACCCACGCTGCTTCTCTAAACATTGAGATGCTAAGACAGCAGCACATGAGTGCATTCATTCAATTGTATTTATTGAATGCCTACTGTGTTCAGAGCACTGTGCTAAGTGCTTGGAAGAGTACAAAATAGCAATAAACAGACATATTCCCAGAGCAGCAGGTCCCAGAGCAGCACATGGTCCAGAGCTTCAGATTGGAACCTCTTGGGACATCTGATCCTTTGGAGTGAGAGCATAGATACCTCTCAAAAAAATCTGGAGAAAGAACCCATTTAAGGTACCGTGATCAAATGGTATCATCCGGACGGTAGATGACCCAGTTTCTAGCTCCATCCCCTGTTCCCCTTCAGGTGTTTGTCAGCACCAGACACGGCTCCTGGGTCTTGAGCCGGATTTCTGACAATGGTTACCCTTGGGACATGGTGTTCCACACCAGATTTAACTCCACGCTCAGAAATGTTCTACCCCGGCCCGTGGTGAAATGGATGATGGAGCATCAAATGAGCCGATGGTTCAACCATGAAAACTACGGCCTGGTGCCTCAAAACAAGTAAGGTGTTCTTTCTCTTTTTCAATTATTCAGTCAGTTGGCAGGCTCTATCAAGTACCTATTTAGTGTCAAGCACTGTACTAAGCATTTAGGAGAATACAACAGAAGCAAGAAGCGTGTTTCCTGACTTGAAGGAGCTCACAACGTGGCCTAGTGGAAAGAGCCCAGGTCTGGGAGTTAGGAGACCTGGATTCTAATCCCACCGCCACCACTTTTTGTTGTTCCCGCTGTGAGACCTTGGACAAGTCACTTAACTGCTCTGTGCCTCAGTTTCCTCATCTGTAAAATGAGGGGGGTGGTCAATACCTGTTCTCCTTTCCCTTTAGACAGTGGGATGGAGACTGTGTCTGACCTTATAACCTTTCATCTTCCCCAATGCTTAGCACACTGTTTGGCACATAGTAAGCATATAATAAATACTACTATTGCTAATCAAATGATGTTTTGTTTCATTGGAACCCAAGGTGGTAGCTAAAGCATAGAAAATACAAACCAACATATCAGCTTTCTAGCTGTTACCTTTACATGTACAATAGCAGTTAAGGCTTCTGCTTCGTGAGGTATTAGTTCCATTTCTTACCGAGTTACACTTAATTCTTTTTTTGCTAAGAGCATAGAAATTGAGCTTCCCTGTAAATCCCCAGTTTGACATCTGATTACATCCACCACATTGACCCTGTTCTGCAAGAGGGTTTCCCCACTCACTACATTTGAGAAAGTTCTTCTGAGCTCTTTCCCAGATGCCCAACCCTTTTTAATATCAAAACTATGCTGCTATGCTCTTGCAAACTCAAATGACCACTTCAAAAGAGCAAATGTTTATTTTTCCTAGTTGATAACAGGGTTTCTCCGGTAAACAGAAGAATAATGTGATTCATTCCACAAATGACCGGAGCCAAGGTCTCACAATAGAACTCAAGTCCTCTGACGTCTAGGCCTGTGCCCTTCTCACTAGGCCACACTGAGTCTCGGTTACTTGCCTGCTGTTGTAACTTTGGGCAGGTCTATTTCCTCACCTGCAAAATGAGGATTAAATACCTGTTCTTCCTCCAGTTTAGATTTTGAGCCCCATTTGGGACAGGAACTGTGTCCACTCCAATTGCATAGCATCTATCCCAGTTCTTAGTACAGTCCTTGGCATGTACCACAGGTATTATTATTATGGACAAAGAGTGAAGAGAAACTGTATTGGTAATTTGGAATTTTAGAACCCTTCCATGTCACAAAATGTAAGTATTTTTGTTGTTTTGTTTTTAATGATATTTGTTAGGCACTTAATATGTGATAGGCACTGTACTAAGTGCTGGAGTAGATACAAGCTAATCAGTTTGGACATAGTCCCTGTCCCTCATAGGGGCTCGCAGTCTCAATCCCCATTTTACAGATGAGGTAATTGAGGCACCAGGAAGTGAAGTGATTTGCCCAAGGTCACACAGCAGACGAGTGGCAATGCCAGTATTAGAACCCAGATCCTTCTGAGTCCCAGGCCTAGGCGCTATCCAGTAGGCCACACTGATTCCAGTTTCTGCCAACAAGGTGCCGGTTTATTTTGTTTCCATCCCAGATCACTCATGAAAGAGCCAGTGTTAAATGATGACCTCCCCAGCCGCATCCTCTACGGAGCCATCAGGGTGAAAACCAGTGTGAAGGAATTCACTGAAACCTCAGTCATATTTGAAGATGGAAGTGAGGAGGAGGATATCGACATTGTCATCTTTGCCACAGGATATAGTTTCTCTTTTCCCTTTCTTGATGAGTCGGTCATCAAAGTAGAAAACAACCTGGTCTCACTCTACAAGCGTATTTTCCCTCCTCAACTGGAGAAGCCGACCCTGGCTGTCATTGGTCTCATCCAGCCATTAGGTCCCATCATGCCAACCTCAGAACTCCAGGCCCGCTGGGTAGTCAGAGTTTTCAAAGGTGAGGATGCTTTCCCAAATGTGAATGCAAGTTTCCCCTCTTTAACCTTTCCTCCTTTTATTAACAACCACTTGCAACTGTACCAAAACCTGCCAGGGAGCAAGGTCACTTATAAGTGGACTTGACCTTTATTGTTCTTTTCTAATCAAGTGTGATGAGCTTGGAGAATACCCATATTTTTCCCCCCTTGATAATCATTAAAAATAATAAGTATGGCATTTGATACTATGTGTTAAATGCTGTTCTCATTGCTGGAGTATACACAGATTAATCAGGCTGCATACACAGTCCCTGACCCATATCGGGCTCAGAGCCTAAGTAGGAGGGAGAACAGGTATTGAAACCCCATTTTACAGTTGAGGAAACTGAGGCACAGAACAGTTAAGTGACTTGCCTAAAGTCACACAGCAGGCAGGTGGCAGAGCCAGGATTAGAATCCAGGTCCCCTGACTCCCATGCACAGGCTTTTTTCACTAGGCCATGCTGCTGATGTTAAAAAATAGCCAAATTGTCAGGGCCTTAGATGACCTCCTGAAAATGTTGGGCTGATCAGATTCCATCGAGTCATGATAAGACAAGTGGAGTTTCCTCTCTTGGGTTTTTGAGAGGCTAGAAATCTGACTAAAGGAAAGGTGAGCTCGATCTTGTAATTCTGACCATGTGGTGTCCAGAGGTCCTTTTGTGCAGTGCACTGAGGTGAACATTGAGAAGGTCGGTCTTGTCCCTAAATTGGCCTATTTGTGAAATGCAATTGAACCTCCCAGCCCACTTCCGACATAAAGTAGGATTTGAAAAGGAACATAGTCTTCAAAAAGTATTCCCCTCCTTTCTCACTGCTCTAACCCTGCCAAGGTACTCATCACTTACTTGTGCCTATTGAAAAGTATGTTGATTTATTACTCTGGCTAAGCCATCTTTCAGTGACTATTACAATCTGGTGTTGATACATTAAGAGCTCTTTAGTAGAAAATAGCTAGATTAAACACACTGTATTATTTTTATGTTATTTCCTTGATTCCTTGCTTGGTCTCGTGTCAGATGAATAAGGCAAGGGTACATGTACAGAGCTTTTCTTGTCCACTGTAAAAATCTGCACAGACTTGAACCATCTCAAGTTCAATTTTTCTGTTCTAGGTTTGAGTACCCTGCCTCCAGAGAGCACTATGAGAACAGAAATTGCCCAGACAAAGGAAAGAATAGTTGACATGTAAGAAATGTTTTACAATCTCTTGTCTTGGGTCCACTTACCTTGGGGATATCAGCTTTGGTTCAGGAGGGACCTTCTAGAGCCTCATTCTGACAGGATTCCTTGGGTGGCACTAGGAAACTGAGCCAGGAAATGTATACTTGGTTGGTTTGTGGGAGAGAAAAAGCTTGGACCAGTTTTTCAAGTGACCAGCAAGCTTTTGTTGCTGTCCAAAACTTCCACTGCACAGGACCCAACCCCTATAAATTCTGCTCTGTCTATTTCTTGGTGACTCTGTTGGAGTCGTTGACCCCAGGAACCTGGCAATCTGGCTGGTTGGGGCTAGTCAGACCCCAAAATAAATTACAGATGAGAGGAAGAGACAATGGAGTGTAAAGATAAGCACCTAAATGCTATGAGGAGGATGGAGTCCTCATTTGGGAGGGTGTGGAAGTGGCAGAGGTGGGGATATAGAGTGGGAGATGAGAAGTTAATCCAAGAATAATTATCGATTTTATGTAGTTGGTGGCTGTACCTCAGAAACGTAAAGAGAGAACATCTGCTACCTGGTGGGAAAATCTGACCAAGGGGGAAAAAATGGTGAATAATAAAAAAGTCTTCTTTCCTGTATTCTTGATTTCCACTGTGTTTGTGTGTTGCTTTGACAAAGGTTCGGAGAAAGCCGGAGCCAAACTTTGCAGACCAACCACGTCGACTACCTAGATGAACTTGCGGTGGAAGTGGGCACAAAGCCTGACATTCTGTCTCTCTTTCTGAAAGACCTGAAACTGGGCCTTAAAGTGTATTTTGGGCCATGCAACCCATACCAGTACCGTCTCTCTGGGCCTGGAAAGTGGGAAGGAGCTAGGAATGCCATCCTGACCCAAGATCAACGACTTCTGAAACCTTTGAAGACTCGTGTGGTAAAGGATTCTTCCAATTCCTCAGCTTCCTTCCTGGTGAAAATTCTGAGCCTTCTGGTTGTTATCTTGGCCCTTGTTCTTAGCTTCAAATAGGTCTGGACTGTCAGTTGAAAAGTTCCTTTTAGAATATTCCTGTGATCCTCAGATCATTTCTTCTATGGCGAGTATCTTCTAACATTGAGATTGTAACTGGTAAACATCTAGACTGGATCCAGTGGGGAATTAGAACGTACTCAGGCTTTTAGAAAAAGTCAAAACGATTTCCGGTCCACAAAAGCACTTCTTCAGCTTCTCCTCCTCCAAACCATGCTTCACAAACAGTAAAATAAATCAAATCAACAAATTGCTGCAGGCCCTTTGCAAATGGATAAGAAGTTAGCTGTAAGGCTCACCTATTCTAAACCTTTTCTTCAGTTCAAAGTGGACCATATGAGCATCAATCAAATGGACATTTCATGTATTCTGCATAGCTTTATCTAAATGCTGCTTTTTTCTTGAGATAGCCAACAAATAGCACTCCTTTTGCAATTAGTACTCCTAAATGGATTTTAATTATCTAATCATAAAACACTAATGAAGCTTCCAATCTGGGAGTTAGATGCTATAATATCAGAGAGGTGGATTACTGACAAAAGGGACATGCCTAGGGCACTAGAAACTTTTCCTATCCACATTAGGGGTCCAGTTCAGAAGCTTGTTTCTAAAGTCTCAGACTAGTGAGTCCTTTTCTTTCTGTTCCTTGGCAGGCTCAAATTCTTTAGGTTTGGGAGTGTCTGAGGTATGAGCTAGCAAAATAATGGAAGTATTTGACTGTGTGCTGTTTTTCACTGCTCAGTACGCCAGAGTGCCGATGGACATATTACAGATTGGATTCAAGTTCATTGTTCATTGTTAAGGAGGCGACCTCTAATTGCAGAATTAATGAGGGAAAATGTCTTTCTACATTAATGGCATTTGCCAAAAGTGTTATATTCCTATGTGCTTGTGAAGTAACCCATTAGTTACTGCCACGGTTTTAGATACTCTTTGCAAAGTATGGTGATTTTCGTCATAGTGAATAGCTGAGGCTGGAACTCACTTGAAAAGATCTTCAAATCCATCTCCCTGCCTCTAGATGGGATGAAACCTAACACCATCCTAGATAAATGGGAGTCTATTACATTTTTTTATCATTCCAGGTAGGACTCTTCACAAACTCTTTTTGGTCATGCAAACCAATTTTTCACCATCCAGTCAGAAAATTCTTCCTTATATTTAACTTCAGTTCTCCATGCTGCCATTTAAATCAACTTCTTGTCTGTCCTGGGTAGAAATGGAGAACTACAGGTCACCATTCTCTGGACATTACCTATTGGGTATTTTAATATTGATTCCGATAAGCCTCTCCTTTTCTCCTTTCCTAGCTACAAATCATCAGTCCATCTCACCAACTCTTTTTCCCTGAATACAGTTCCAGGATCTTAGCAGCCAAACCAATCAAAATATGGGCTGCTTCGGCATATCCTTGGGAAAGATAAAGTCTAGACAATTCAGTGACAGGCCTGGACCAGAGCAGGTATATTTCAGAGCTGAAGATCATGGGTGTCAATTCTCAAAATTGCTGCTTAACAAGGGGGTTCCTATGTGTGAACAGTTGCCTAATTTGTCACAAGGAGCTTTGTCTTGATTTATCAGATTTTCGCTATAGCTCTCTGAAGATTAGATTGATTACCTCTGTTTTGCTGATGGCTAAACAAAAGCACAGTGAGATAGAGTGAAATCGGCCCCAGTCCCTAGTAGTCTCTATTCACTACTGCCTCCTCACAGTACTTTCTTCATTGTCAAGAGAATCTACTGGGGCAGGACCCATTAACACCTTCAAGACCCTAATAAAAAGACCCTTTTCTCTAGGTATTCTCCTTTCAGCATTTTTCTTTTTCTAAGGTGAAAGTTTCTTTTCTTCAGTTGATCCCTCTCCACTCATTGCAGATGAAACTAGTCCTTTTTTTGGTAGTATAAGTCATAGTAATAACATGTATTGAGTGCCTTCTAAATATGCACTTTAGTAAGTGCTCAGGAAGTACAGTAGACATTCAAGACACATTTCTTATCCACAAAGGGTTTATACTCTAATGAAGGAACTGAGACTCTGCTTTCTTTCTCTGCTTCCTGGTATAGGCCTTGGGTTCACATCAGGAAGGCATTCAATTCCTCAAACTAGTAATCATTTATAAACCCCTAATTCCCCCCACTAACATTCTATTGGAACAAATCTCTCTCAAACAAAGAAGGAAAAAGAAACTGATTTAGCAGTGAATCTAACCCAACCTCTTCAGATCAAGCATTCTGAGCTCTGAATCTCACTCCTTAATTATTTTAGTTCCATAGGTCTAATGATACTGAAGAATGTTTTATTAAGAATAATGGATATTTGAGTTTTTGTTATTCAAATAGGAAATTATGTAGATCAGATTTTTAAGCTAAATTATTTCATTTCTTTATTTTAAGACTATTTAAAATCTTTCCAGTTTTGTTTTTCATAAATAATCATCCTGATTCGTGGGCTGAATCTCTTCATTGCTGTACAACTGTGAAAAGCAGTGTGTGATTTTATTAGTCCACAGTATTATCATTTTGCACTTGGCTGGATAATCAACTATAATGGGTCGCATAGTTAAAAAAGACAATATTCTAAAGTTTGTGGAATGGGCAACCATTTTTTAAAATCCACAAAAGCTAATGAATTTGTGATCCTGAAACACTGACACAATCACAAATGACATTTTCAAATAAAATGATAGATGCATTCTTTTTGAATTTATCTGAGAGAATTCAAACTTTCTAGAGGATTGTGCTGGAGAAAATCCAGCGCAGATTTCAAAGAATACTCTTATGCAGCTGTTCTGAACAATAACTATAGGCATGGAAAGATTTTGATAAAGATTATCTTAAACAAATCATCCAGAGTATTTCAACTATTTTTCCCAGCAAGTCAACACCCAGTCCCATTACAATCAATAGGTTCTAGCTCAGCGAGTTGGAATTAGAACTCAGTTAAAAATGCAAAGACTTGTATATCACCATTTCCCCATCTTCCCTACTTGTGTAGACTCATCTAAGGGGACATGATTTACTGCAGGCCTAGCTAGAATTAGCCTTCCAAGTCCAGACCAGAGATTTCTGTTAAGTATTTGGGGCTACTTGCTTGAAGGCTAGAAACACCCTGATCACATTTGGTTTCTCTCTCTTCAATGCCATCAAGTCTTGTCCAATTCATAGCAACTCCGTGGACACATCTTCTCCAGAACGTCCCACCCTCTACCATAGTCTGCAGCCCAGCCCAGAGCTCTTACACTTTAGTTGCCATGGTCTTCATTTGTCTAGCTGCTGGTCTGCACCTCCTTCGTCATTCTGGTATAGATTTTCCTTGCTACCTCATTGCATATTTTCCATGTTACCTATGTCTACTGCCCACTGTACTGCCACCTCTAACTGATGAATCAGTTATATTTATTGTAGACAGAGCACTGTACTAAGCACTTGGTTAGTGCTCTAGCTTGCCAGAGACCAGCAGAAATGGAAACTTTGCAATCTTAGAAAAATTAAGCTGAGATGAATTAAACTCAGGCTGCTATATTCATTTTCTGAAGGTAAAGTTCTTCACGCTAGGGTCATTTTCCATGCTAGGCTTGAGGATCCAGTCACCTGAGCTTCTTAGTTGAAATGCTCTATGGTTAGCTATCCCTGTATAAGAAACAGAACTTCATTTGCTAATGTTGCTAGAGTCTCCCAGTCCCTATCCAAGCAATGGGGAAATTTATATTTAAGGGTGACATTTTCTGCTCACATCACACTGTTTGTTGGTAATGTTAACTGAACGTGATATGTCATTGATTTGCCACTGATTTGTTCCATTTTCCCCCTCAATTGTGCACTGCATTACCAGCTGGGTTTTTTTCTGTCCTCTGACTTACAAGTTCAATAAAATCTTACAGAAGTCACTCAAATTTGGAGGGGTTTGTTAGCTCATTTGAAAAAGAGCTTCTCATTCTTCATCTATCCAGACAGCAGTGACTTGGATGAGTCATAAGTTACTGGTCACAGCAAGAGAGCAGAAATCTGTCCTGGCCGGTAATGTTGATGAGAGGGAGAGAAAAGGGAGAAATCCTCGATGGGGTAAGATGGTTTTACTTGGAGGGATTCACTTGAGGGAGAATTGAAAGTGGAGGAAATGGGCTGGTTGGGGATCCTGTGACTGTTATCCACTGGAGTGGTTGGGTTGGTTGGCCGATTGGAGCAGGGTTATTAGGAATTGAGAGCTCACTAATAAACAGCCCAGATTCAATGAGCTGCCAGCCGAGAGCAAAGCAGCGTGGCCTAGTCAAAAGAGCAGGGACCTGGGAGTAAGAGGTCCTGGGTTCTAATCGTGGTTCCTTCACTTGCCTGCTGTAAGACTTTGAGGAAGTTACGTATCTTTTCTGTGTCTGTTACCTCATCTGTAAAATGTGGATTAAGATGCTGAGCACCATGTGAAACATGGACTGTATCCAACCTGTCTTGTATCTACCCCAGTGCTTAGTACAGTGCCTGGAACATGGTAAGTGTGTAACAGATACCATTAAAAAATTCTAGGCAGTGGAGCATTGTAGGGAGGGCTTTTGAAAACGAAGTCGATTCTTGGGAATTTTCCCTGCAGAACCACTGCATCATGGGAAATAGTCTCGAGAAGCCACTTGCCCACTGGGAAAACACCTGAGAATTAGAAAATTAATTTTGAATTAGAAAAACAAATAGAAAGGCACAACCCTCCCCTTTCTCAATTGGCTGCCTCAGAGACCTAGGGAAAGGGAAATATGATGTCAGTGCTTCTGGGAGAACGATTTTTCCAAGCTTGGAGGCAATACAAGGAGGACAATTCAAAGAGGTAAGACCACTCAGTGGGCTATCAAATGGCCATAATAATAATGATAATGATGGCATTTATTAAGCGCTTACTATGTGTAAAGCACTGTTCTAAGGCCATACCTCTCTTGGTAAATATGGTGCAGGGAGGAGCAGGGCCTGCTGAATTAGGAAGCAGGAATTAGGTGGAGCAGGGCCGGCGGAAGGAAGCAGGAAGCTGAAGCCCTTTCCTGGAAGAGTAGCCACAGTTTGGAACTCTAAAAATTTCCAAGACCAACCTCATCTCTCCTCCCCAGTCCATCCCCCCTGGCTACCATACACACAATGCAGAGCTGCATTTGCTGTGCTACTGCTACCAATCAACAAAGCTGGTTATCTTGTATCTGCTAGTCAACAAGTACCACAATGATTAGGCTCAGGTAAGAAAAGGTGCAAGTCGCTGTCTAAGAGGAAAATGCAGACCCTCAGAGTCCTTCCAAAGCAGATCTAAATAAATAAAATTATGTAATGATTGTATTCCAAAACTTTTGTTGTTCTCTGAAGGCTTATGGCTACAATTGGCATTGTGCGCTCTTTCTCCACTAAAGGTATGGTGCCCTCTGAGGGCCCATTCAAATTTGTACCCCTTCCCACCCCACCCCCCCATGTTATGCCTTTCCCATTGCCCAAAAATCCTCACCCTGAGATGCACACTTCTCTAATCAGCAAAATTTGGGAAGAGGTATGCACAGCAACAGGCATTTATAACCATTCCCCAGGTACACAACATGTTCCTCATAGCACTGGGGATAGGTAATGGCTTTTACCTCTGTCCCCCAAGAGGGTGTCAAGTGTGCCATTTACCCCTCTTGTCATATCCATGTCCTGGCTCTGCCCGTACCCTCAAGATAAGTGAAAATATGGCCTCTGGATCCCGTTGTGAATTGCCCCAAATGTCATCTTTCAAATCTCACAGTCTAAGTCAGTGATGGTAAATCTGTTGACCCTTTGATGACAAAGGATCTAGCTGGAGACTGGAAATAAGAAGACTGAGCTGACCAGTTTTGGAGTCCAGCACCTTGAAAGAGTGAGGAAGCTATCGAGCTCACTGGTTAAATGTCTTGACAGGATCCATGTAGAGTAGCCATGTGACAGTGGATAGAGCATGGAGCTGGAAGTCAGAAGGACCTGGGTTCTAATCACAGCTCTACCAAATGTCTGCTATGCGACCTTGGACAAGTCACTTCACTTTTCTGAGCCTCAGTTACCTCATCTGTAAAATGGGGAGTAAGAGTGTGAGCCCCATGTGGAACAGAGACTGTGTCCAACCTGATTAACTTGTATCTACCCCGGCACTTTGAACAGTGCTTGGCACACAGTAAGTGCTTAACAAGTACCATAATTATTATTATTATGTATTAGGGCATTGGGATAGCTCAGTCAGTTTAGGACACTTTAATGAAGTATTCATCACCATTTACCACTACCACCATCATCATCCCACTCGACATATCTACAGCAAATATGCCTTAACTAAAGTGGGGTGCTCTCTCTGTTCACTATTACCCTTCCATGATTGTTTTCAGGATATGAAATTACAATCAGGAGCTGAAGTGACTTGCTTTTGTGCTGACCATTTTTCCTAGAGAAAAGGGGATGGCACTAACGTAACACTAGCAGGCACCACCCTAGCTGCAAATATCTCTCAATCTCACAAAAACAGATATATTTCTGTCTTTAGAAATGGTTGAGCAACTGCACAGATGGCCTTGGCTCTTATCTTTCTGACCTAGAGACAGTCAGAATGTTATCTTCCACCCAGATGCTCCTCGCCTCAGAGTTCACAAAGAGTGACTGAGGGACTGTTCTGGTGAACAAATCTATTAACCACAGAGAAAGAAACAGGAGCAATGACCTGGAGGCTGAACTAGAGATCTGAGATTGAAATCTGAAATAGTGAATTATCAATTAATCTACGGTATTTACTGAACACTTACTGAGTGCAGAGCACTGTACTGAGTGAAATTATAGGCCCAAGACCTTCTTCTGATTTTCTCTGGACCTTAGTTCTTCACTTAGTCTACCAGTCTGCAGAGGACTTGACAATCTCCTGGTTAAAGTTTGATGTTACACAAGGTCACTTGTGAGTTGAGGTTATAATGAGAGTCCCCTGTGAGATGCCTTATAACAAGAAATATTACATAATTTGAAACCTGTTTCATCCACATTTTCTAAACAGTTCCTCTTTCCACATCCAAAACTCACAAATCATTGCTCAGCCTAGCAGAAGTAGCTACTATTTGCTAAACCCTGAAGTAACCATTAAGGAGAAATTACAAGGATGTTGATTCAGAGGTGGTTCCTAGCCCATAGGGGCCTTACAATCTAGAGGAGAGAAACACAGGGTGGGAATCCAGAAAAAAACAGCAACAATTCAATAAAAATGACAAGAAGAAGAGGCTCCTCTCTGCCCCTGGCAAGACCATCCTAGGTCCAAAATGCAACAAACATACCCACATTCTAACTGCTCTCATCTTGCACCAACTCCACAACTCCTGTAAAAGGCAGGGCTGGGAGCCATGACATTGTGCAACCTGGAAGGTGGGGTTCCCCCGAACCCCAACAGCCCAGCCCCCGAGGTAGAGGGGAACCTTACTCAATGAATCAATCAATGGCATTTATTGAGTACTTACTAAGCACTTGGGGCAGTCCTCTAGACTGTAAGCTTCTTGTGGTCAAGGAATGTGTCTACCAATTCTATTATATTGTACTCTCCCAAGTGTTTAGTACATTACTACACAGTAAGTGCTCAATATCATCGATTGATTGATTACCACAGAGTTGATAGACACATTCCCTGCCCACAAGGACTTACAGTCTAGAAGGGGAGACAGGTGTTAAAATAAATTACAGGTATGTACATAAGGGCTGTGGGGTGTGAGTGGGGTGAATATCAAGTGCTTAGTGGCTCAGTGGAAAGATCCCGGGCTTTGGAGTTGGAGGTCATGGGTTCAAATCCCTGCTCCACCACTTGTCATCTGTGTGACTTTGGTCAAGTCACTTAACTTCTCTTTGTCTCAGTTACCTCATCTGTAAAATGGGGATTAAGACTGTAAGCCCCATGTGGGACAACTTGATCACCTTGTATCCCCCCCCAGCACTTAGAACAGAGCTTTGCACATAGTAAGCGCAAAATAAATGCCACTATTATTATTATTATTATTTTACAGATCTGCAAGTGCAAGGGTTATGCAAAAGGGAGAAGGAGTAGAGGAAAACAGGGATTAATGGATGAAGACCTTCTCTGGAACTTTCTCTGTCCCCCCCCCCCCCCCCCCCCCACCTTCTCTGTGACCTCTTTTCCTCAACCCCAGCTTCCTGCACCCCTGGTTTCACAGCACAGGTAACTAGGCATCAATCAATCAATCAATCATATTTATTGAGCGCTTACTGTGTGGAGAGCACTGTACTAAGCGCTTAGGAAGTACAAGTTGGCACCATGTAGAGACAGTCCCTACCCAACAGTGGGCATCCTTCCACATCCTTTGGATCCTTCTGATTGGTGCATGTCTACAACATTGCCCAGCTAGAAATGAAATAATTTCCCACAGAAAAGCAAGTGCAGCAAGTTCGCAAGCTGTTTCACCAGTGCAGCAGACACAACAGCTCTGAACTCTCTCTCTCTCTCTCTCTGTCTCTCTCTGTCTCTCTCTCTCTCTCTGTCTCTCTCTGTCTGTCTCTCTGTCTCTCTCTCTCTGTCTCTCTCTCTCTCTCTCTCTCTCTCTTTCATACAGCCTGCAAGTCAAAAGATAAACTAATGGGGGTTCCAGATAGGGTAAGCTTCCTCTCATGAATCCCAAGTGCCGTACTGCACTCTTTATCACATGCTACAAGGAAATCAAAACAATGTGTTCTAAGCTAAACCAACAGTATGTATCTCTCTCTACACTGATGTTTTGAACTTGGGTTCCTTCCAGAAGAACAAGTTGGCCAAATGATCTCTGAAATGAATATTCCATGTTTGTAAATGGGCAAGGAGCCTAGTGCTGCCATAGTTTATCAAGAGACATCCAGGGACTGTATATAATAAAAGCCAGGTACCAAGCCCTAAATCCTTAGAGGACTGAGTGAATCCTATTTGACAACTGAGATTCTCATAGTCATCACCCACAGAAACTCTCTTTTCTCAAAAGGCTTTCCACATTCAATCACCTTGAAGGAAATATAGAGTCTTCATCTGCCTTCATCTTGAGCTATTTTTAAAAATCTGAAGGAGCCTTAGCAGAGAGAAGAGTCAGCTTCACCCTTCTTCGTGCCCAGGTAAGAACCCAGCATGGGAAATGCAAAGTTTAAGTTCTAAACTTGGGATGAGAATTTCCAGCGCTAAGAGGAGAGAGTTTGCATGCATCTTTTTTGTCCAGGAGATCTGTTCGGGGCTCTTTCTGTGATTTACATTTCTGTGTCTTGGAGTATTTTTTATTAGTTAATCAATCAATCATATTTATTGAGCATTTACCTCAATAAATACTCAGAGCAGAGCACTGTACTAAGCTCCCAGCTCCACCAATTGTCAGCTGTGTGACTCTGGGCAAGTCACTTAACTTCTCTGGGCCTCAGTTACCTCATCTGTAAAATGGGGATTAAAAACTGTGAGCCCCCTGTGGGACAACCTGATCACCTTGTAACCTCCCCAGCGCTCAGAACACTGCTTTGCACATAGTAAGCACTTAATAAATACTATTATTATTATTATTATTATTACTAAGCGCTTGGGAGAGTACAATATAACAGAGATGGTAGACATGTTCCCTGCCCAAGGAGCTTAGAGATAAAAGGGAGAGACAGGCATTAATATAAATAAATTAATTACAGATATGTACTTAGGTCCTAAGGGACTGAGGGTGAGAAGACTAAGTGTGCAGATCCAAGTGCAAGGGTAATGCAGAAGGGAGAGGGAAGAGGGAGGGAAGGGAAATAAAGGAAGGCATTTATATCCTTGTCTTACCCGTTCAATTATGAGGGGCATCTTCTGTCCCTCTGAGCCCCCAGTACAGTGCCACAGATAATTTGCCTCAGGGCCACCAGCATCTCTTTCCCTGGGCTAGTTGCCTATTTCTGAAATCTCCTAAACAGATAGAGATTAAGTCACATCTGCATTTTCAGACTCCCTCTCTGGCAGCTAGAACCAACTGTGATGCTCTGCTCCCACCCCAGAGAAAGCTTCCTGAATCATCTCCCCGTCTCCCTTTGATTCTAACTTCATTTTTCCCTTATTATTTTCTTATTATTCTCTCACTTTCATTCCTCTCATTCTGGTCCAAACTCCTAGCTGTGATTTCATGGTGGATCTCTTGTTGGGAACACAATGGATAGATTTCAGCACTGAAGTTTCAAGACCAAGAATCCACAAGGAAGGATTAATGAGAGTGCTCGTGGCTTTCTCAGCACTACTGTTACATACTCTCTCATACCTGCAACTATTGAGTCAGTGAGTAGGGTACAGCACATATTATGCTCTCCCAACTGCTTAGAATAGTGCTCTGCACACAGTAGGAATGCTAAAAACATGACTGATTGATTGCGAAAGACACGTAAAGTTTGATTTTAGAATTAAAGGGGGTCTCCGGACTGCAGGCAATACTCACCCAGTCTCTTCTATTGCTTTCCACTAGTTGTCCCAGACTGTCTCCCTTAGCACCCTGAAAGCTGAGCCCATGGATTTGATTGTGAAAGAGTGTATGAGAGCAAGGGTGAAGGACAGTGCTTATGTCTATATGGGAGTGAGCGGGTCTGTAACCCCTTAGTCTTTAGGAGAAAGCCAGGCTTCGTGAGCTTGGCATTTGCCGGAACTCTGCAAAACCCTCTGTGAAACCCTCAGCCCTGAGAAGCCTCCATTTGTAGGTGAGTTACTGAGCATGTGTATAGACATGCACAAGTGGAGAGGGTGGCTAGTGATGTGAAGGGAACCGTGGACTGAGTTTTTACATTTGAGAAGTGATTATAATACCTGGAGATGAGACGATGTCGACTTCTATAACACAGGAAGAAAGTTTTAATAACTGTTCCATCTTCCGTCCTGACACAGTCATTCGCTGCTGAGTTTGAAGGGAAGAAAATTGCAATCGGATTGACTGATTGGTTACTGGGGCTCAGAAAGAAAAGGCAGGCAGCCCAAATATTTGGGATGTATCAATAGATGTCCCAGTGTTAGACACCTGTCAAATATGATTGAATGAATGATTGAATGAGTAACTTCCCATTGGGGCTCCAGCCACTAAAATGGCACACCACAATTTAGACCAAGGCAAGAACATTCATATATGGGGTTCTCAATATTATTTATTTTCCCTTTACACTTTAAAGCTTCTTCTGGTTGGGGTAGGAACCACAAAGCTTTGAGCCTTCTGTGTCTTGCTGATGGTGTCTGTTTCTTCATGGCTTTAATAATAATAATAATAGAATTTATTAAGGGCTTACTATGTGCAAAGCACTGTTCTAAGCAATGGGGAGCTTACAAGGTGATCAGGTTGTCCCACGGGGGGCTCACAGTCTTCATCCCCATTTGACAGATGAGGTAACTGAGGCACAGAGAAGTTAAGTGACTTGCCCAAAGTCACCCAGCTGACAATTGGCAGAGCCGGGATTTGAACCCATGACCTCTGACTCCAAAGCCCTGGCTCTTTTCCATTGGGCCACGCTGCTTCTCTGTATGCTTTCAGATCTACCCTGATTTTTTTAGACTCTGGGATGTGGGTTCAAATGTATTTTCACGTACGAAATAACAGATCTGAACAGCACTTAGAACAGTGCTTGGCACATAGTAAGCGCTTAATAAATACCATCATTATTATTATCTAACCTGCTTTAATTTTGTCCAGATGTGCAGAAATATTTCTCCCCAACAGTATCTCTGGAAAATAATCTAGAAACAGCTTGGTTTAGTGGAAAAAAACATGGGCGTGGGAGTCAGGAAGACCTGAATTCTAATCCTGGCTCCACCATGTGTCTGCTGAGTGACCTTGGGCAAGTCACTTAACTTGTTTGTGCCTCAGTTACCTCATCTGGAAAGTGGGGATTGATTGTGAACCCAGTGTGGGTTAAGGACTGTGCCTAACCTGATTCTCTTTTATCTACCCCAGTGCTTAGTACAGTGCTTGGCATATAATAAGCCCTTAAAAAGTATCATTTTATATATATATAGAACTGTGCTTGGCATATAATAAGCCCTTAACAAGTATCATTTATATATATTTATATATATATATATATAATCGAACTGCACAGCAGCAAAGCTAAGACAGAGACTTCAAGCTTCTCTGTGTTTGGAAGATTAACTCTTAGGCAGCAGGAGACAGGGTGTCTAACTGGCTGATTTGCAGATGCTTTCAGCATATGGAGACCTAGATACCTAAAGTCATGTGGTACCATGGTGGTCCTCTCCTAGACCTCTGACACATCTGGTACTACCTGAAGGAAAAATCAGGATGTTCAGAAATTGGGATGGTAGGGTTCGTGTGAAAATAACCCTCAAGAAGCAGCATGGCTTAGTGGAAAGAGCAAAGGCCTGGGAGAGAGGACCTGGATTCTACTACCAACTGTGCCATTGCCTGTTTTTGTGACCTGGGGCAAGTCACTTCACTTCTCTGTGCCTCAGTTTCTGCATCTGTAAAATGGGGATTCAATGCCAGTTCTCCCTTCTTAGGCTTTGAACTCCGTATGGGATAGCGACTGTGTCTGACCCAATTATCTCATATCTACCTCAGAGCTTGGCTCATAGTAAGCAAAGACCATTGTTATTAAACTATTCATTTCTATCAGAACTCTATAGTGGGATGAAATTCACCCCCTCAGTTGACCCTGGGAATGGGCCATTTTCATAATCCTCCCTAAGTGCCTTAGTAAAAAGAGGCCGATTTACTCCAAAGAGGTAACGTAACCCTTCCAGCCAGCCAAGCGGACAGTTATTGATTGGCAAAACTGCACCCCTGCAGCGGTGGATGAAAGCTAGAGGTATAATTTCACTGGAGAAGAAACTAAACAACCAGATTGAAAAACACAGTGGATTGCCAACAAAATCCGGAAGTGGGGTAAAAAGACATCAAAGCAGAAGCAGAGATTTAAATCCATGTACAGGGTACTTCTTTTCAAGGTGCCCCAAGAGTGAAATCAGGTTAATCTTTCTATCTCAAGGACACTATTTCCTGATAGGCTACATAGGCCAGTGGGTGGAGCCTGAAGGTCTATGTAAAATAATGGGTTCAGTGTGTTGAAGGTCGATTTGATTATCCCCTACTCCAGGAGACCATGGCCAAGAGAGTGGCAATCATTGGAGCTGGGGTGAGTGGCCTGACCTCCATTAAGAGTTGCTTGGAAGAAGGGCTGGAACCCACCTGTTTCGAGAGGAGTGATGACATCGGAGGACTGTGGAGATTCACGGTAAGTGGAGTCTTCCCTTACTGTGACACTCAGTATGCTAATTGGACCCAACTTTGCCCGCAACCCAGTAAAGCTGTAATAATACCTTCAGAGGAGAAAATACAAAATGGGTGGACAAACTGCATAGAAGCAGAAGGCAGAAGATGCCTATGTCACCATGGGGAGATGGGATAATGGAGATGGTGGTAAAATGTACTCTTGTCATTTGTCCGCTGTGTGACCTTGGGCAATCATTTAACTTCTCGGTACCTCAGTTACCTCATCTGTAAAATGGGGATTGAGACTCTGAGCCCCATGTGGCTCATGGACTGTGTCCAACCTGATTAGCTTGTACCTACCCCAGTGCTTCGTATCGTGCCTGGCACATAAGTGCTTAATAAATACCATAAAATAAATAATAATAAATCCCCAAATGATGACCATACCAGCATTCTTAGAATTTTTATTTTTCTTCACCTACACACTTGGATCTGTAACCTTTCAGTACTTGATATTCTCCCCAACCTCAGCTCCACAGCACTTATGTATATAATGGTAATTTATTTTAATGTCTGACTTCCCCTTTAAACTCCTTGTGAGCAGGGATCCTGTATACCAACTCTGTATTGAACTCTCCCAAGCACTTCCTAAACAGTAAACATTCAATAAATACCACTGACTGATTGATTAATTCTGCTTAGAACAGGGATTGGAATAACCCTTTCATTCTCAGAGCCCAGCGATAAAGCTCAGGAGGGATGTAATAGTGTGGGATCTCAGTCACACCGAATTTTGTGTCCTAGTGGGAGGAAAGGTAGAGCTTCCAGATGGGATTTCTCAGATCTATGGTCTAAGCATGTTCTGGGTTAGGGAAGAGGGAAAGAGGGAAAAAGACAGAAAGGAAACTTGAGTCAGAGAGACAGACAAAGACTGAAGAAACAGTCAGAGAAAGGAAGAGAAAAAGGAGAGGGAAAGAGGTAAACATCCCAGTTGCTTTGTGCAGCTGTTGCTACAAATTACCTCTTCCTGATGCTACTTCTCTTTGCTATGCTGGGCTCTCTGGAGTTCTCCCTCTCACTCCTATCCCTGTAGAAGAAGTTCAGAGTTCTCCCCTGGCACCCAACTTGGAGACTGGTAGGTGGAAGTGGGGAGAGCCACTGCTGTGGGTTTGCTATATGAAGTAAATCAGGCTTGCTGAAGGAGATGACTCCAGGAGGCCTTCCCAGACTGAGCCCCTTCCTTCCTCTCCCCCTCGTCCCCCTCTCCATCCCCCCATCTTACCTCCTTCCCTTCCCCACAGCACCTGTATATATGTATATATGTTTGTACATATTTATTACTCTATTTATTTATTTATTTTACTTGTACATATCTATTCTATTTATCTTATTTTGTTAGTATGTTTGGTTTTGTTCTCTGTCTCCCCCTTTTAGACTGTGAGCCCACTGTTGGGTAGGGACTGTCTCCATATGTTGCCAATTTGTACTTCCCAAGCGCTTAGTACAATGCTCTGCACATAGTAAGCGCTCAATAAATACGATTGATGATGATGAGACGAAGCTCTCAGCCCTGTTGCTGCTGAGGACTAATAGAGCTGTTATGTAATGCAGGAAGAGTAATGAGGCCTGCACTCTGAGAGACCTATGTGGTAGAAATCTTTCTGAGGAAACTGAAGTGAGGCACTTCACTCTAAAGAGGGAGATGATCTAAAGTTTGTGCTTTTTTTTCTTCTCTAGTAAATCTGTTCTCTTTCAATCAAGCAATTTTATTTATTGAGTGCTTACTTTGTTCAGAGCACTGTACCAAGTGCTTGCAAGTGTACAGTATAATAGAGTTGATAGACATGACCCCTGCCCACAAAAAGCTTACATTATAAATCCATGAAGCAGCGTGGCTCAGTGGAAAGAGCGCGGGCTTTGGAGTCAGAGATCATGGGTTCAAATCCCAACTCCGCCAATTGTCAGCTGTGTGGCTTTGGGCAAGTCACTTCACTTCTCAGGGCCTCAGTTCCTTCATATGTAAAATGGGGATTAAGACTGTGAGCCCCCCGTGGGACAACCGGATCACTTTGTAACCTGAACAGTGCTTTGCACATAGTAAGCACTTAATAAATGCCATCATTATTGCTATTATTATTATTATGAAGAACAGGGACTGTGCCCAACCTGATTATCTTCTATCTACCCCAGGGCTTAACAGTAATAATAATAATATTTTTTAATTGCTTACTATGTGCCCAATCCCATTTTTAGAACAGAGAAAACACTTAAAAATGGCATTACTATTGTTATTATTAGTATTATTGTCGTCATTATCATCATCATCACCAGCAGCAAGATTTAAAATTTTTCTAACAGCCCCTTGATGCTTGGCAGTAGTTTACCCAAGCAAACTACTTGAGTAAACAAGTAAACTACTCAGTTAAGTATAGGACTTGAGTTAGGCAAACAAAACTGCCTTGGATTAGGAGAAAATAATCAAAGGGGAAATAGAACAATTTAATCCCCAAACTCTGAATTTTTTAAAAAAAAAATGGTATTAATTATGTGCTTACTATGTGCCAAGCACTGTTCTAAGTACTGGGGTGGTTACAAAATTAATCAAGTTGTCCCTCGTGGGACTCACAGTCTTAATCCCAATTTTACAGATGATGTAACTGAGGCACAGAGAAGTTAAAGTGACTTGCCCAAGGTCACACAGCAGTCAATTGGCAGAGCTGGGATTAAAACCCACATCCTCTGACTCCCAAGCCAGTGCTGTTTCCACTAAGCCATGGCGCCCTTGTAACTGCAAACTAATTTTAATCAAATGCACTGAGATATAGAATGCATAGTATTTATTGAATGCTTACTCTGAAAAGAGTTTGTGCACATATGGATGTGAATGCATGTGAATGAAATATACATAATGCATAAGTATATGTACACATACCCTCCCATATGACCATATACCTCCAACTGTGTCCTTATTGTGATAAATGAAATTGAACCGATGTTCACAAGTTCAAGCACTCCTTTAAAGTAGCAGAATGATACAGCCCCATTTGAATGGGCCATATCTTCTTCCTGTCACATTTGTACTTTGTTCATACGGAGCCAACATTTTGTTTCTTAGTAATAATGCTCTCCCTTTCATGCTGTGTCCACAGGAGCATGTTGAAGAAGGAAGGGCCAGCCTCTATAAATCCGTGGTTAGCAACAGCTGCAAGGAGATGTCTTGTTATTCAGACTTCCCATTCCCTGAGGATTTTCCAAACTATGTTCCTAACGCCCAGTTCTTAGAATATCTCAGGATGTATGCAAAGAGATTCAATCTTCTGAAAAATATCCAGTTCAAGGTAAGAGGCTGAGGAATTTCTGATTGTCTAGTGAGTCTCCTGTCTCCTGTTCATATTGTCTGTGGCTTGAAAAAGCTTGGCACTGAGAAAGTGGCATAGTTGGCGATCAGACTGAGATCCATTGCCTCATTTAGGCCCATTCATGACTTCTTGCAGCTGCTCTTTGTTCTCTTTCTAAGTGGAGTAACATAGATTAAAAACAGGCTCTCAAGTAGGACGCGGACAGTGTGAAGAGGAGGGTAGATGGGAGAAGAGTGAGACCCCCTTACCACCCCTCCTGATTGTCTCCCACCTTTATCATGCCACTCTCCACAGTGGACCGTCTTCCCGTCTGAGAAGGCTATACCTGGAGATAAGGGGAGGGGCAGTGGAGCATCAAAGTGTTGACAGTAAAGGGGAAACAGGGAAGCCTCATGAAATTTAATCAATTGTATTTGCTGAGCACTTACTGTGTGCAGAACATTGTACTAAGTGCCTGGGGGGAGTACAGCACAACAGAGTATTCCCTGCCCACAGTGATCTTATAGTCTAGAGGGCTCTGGAGGAAAGAGCATGGGCCTGGGAATCAGGAGAGGCAGGTTTGAGTCCCTCTTCTCCCACCAGATTATTGCACAACCTGGAGCTAGTCACTTAATCTCTCTGAGCCTTGGTTACTTCATCTGTAAAATGGGGCAAAAATAGACTGTGGCACAGGCCTGTTTTTAGTCTCATATTCTTGTCTCTATTTCTATGCTCAGCACACAGTAAGCACTTAATGCCATAATTATGATTGAATGGCCGAATGAATGGGCAGGAGTAGAATGAAGACCCAGAGCTAGAAAACAGTGGAAGAAGCAAAGCTGGACCTTTGGGAAGTTTGCGGCCGATGGTCTCCATCTTGTCAAAAAGTCTTTTGACTCACTTCTCCAAGTCACAAACTTTAACACATCGAAGAGATAAAATGGGGCTCTCTTTCCTCAGCCTCATGTCACTCTGCCTGCTCTGTGCTTAAATCCCTCCCAACCTGCCTCCTGACCCTTTTGGCTTTCCTCTACTCTCAAAGTATTATGATCCTAAAAGGCCCCTTAGCCACTTAGTAGTGCCACATGGAACCACAGACTAACTGAGGGGTTTCTTCACCCCCTTCCCTCCTTCACTTCCCTTTAGGACAAGGTTGAATATAGTATCTTCTTCCTAAGGAGACTCAGAAATACTTAGTGTCTTGTGAAAATGACAGAGGAAGGTGAAGAAGGATTCCTGCTACCTCCTGGATCTGCCCTAGAATGTCCACTAGAAAAGAAGACACCAAATCACCCCCGAATCCAAAGTTCTCTTGGGCACTGAGAAAGGATTCTGAAATTCCATCAAACTCTGGAAAATGTTATCAGTCACAAGGACCTTTCAAGAATGGAGTCACTTAAGGGAAGCTTCTCTTCCCAACTCCAGTGCAGATTCCTATGGGGGATTCCTATGGGGGGTGGGGCGGGGGTTGTCTGGACCAGGGGTGTGAAATCGAATGTTTCACTAACTGGATAGCTATCCTTGCAGCCTAGGAGATACCGAATGCTGTTCATTCTTCCATTTGTCTGCTCCATTTTTCAGACAGTAGTCTGCAGTGTGAAAAAGCGACCGGATTTCTCCACCTCGGGCCAGTGGGATGTTATCACCAAGCGGGAGGGAAAGGAGGAGACAGCAGTCTTCGATGCTGTCATGGTTTGCACTGGTTTTCTCACCTACCCATATTTGCCACTTGACTCTTTCCCAGGTATGGTATGGACTTAACATCAATGCCAGTGTTGTGTGGATACCAATTCTGACCTATTGATGCTGACCTTGATCCATCTCTGTGCCAGCTCTCTGCTCCCCAATCCCAGAGCTAGAATTCGGACTCAGTGTTCCCAGAATGATTTTGGATTCCTAAAGGGGATTTTCTTAATGGTAGCGGTCAAATATCACAGGATAGCTTGAATTTAGCCATTGATAACCATCCAATTTTCTCTCTATAGACTTTCCAGTGACTATTTTCAGTAGCACCTTACAGGGAGTGTAGATTCCTTTGGATTCATCCCTTCACCTTCTGCAGATCTAGGTTTTAGGCTGGATTAAGAATTTTTGCAAAGAGTTGAAGTTGGGTTTTTCTTAGGCTTCCCCTCAAAAGTCTTATGACTCTAGCCTTTGAAACATGCTAAATAGCCATTCTGTCTGGGTAAGTCCCCACTCCGTGTTACACGGCACTGACTGTCAACCTCGGTGTCCTGAATATGTCTGGTCTATGTTCTGAGGAGTACTAATCTCTGTACAGCAGAAACATTTCAGGTTTTCTATTTCAGCTTTGGCAATGATTTCTAAAATCGGTTAGACCAAAAAGAAACAATTAGTTACAAAATTAGTATTCCCCCATTTTTTACTTGAGTAACACCCTTTCCTGCTCACCTTCCATCCTCACCAACTTTTCCTATCCCCTCAGCCAAGCCGAGAGAGTCCATCTCGGCCTGCAGCAAACCCATCCAGTGGCCCCAGAAAATATAAATTCTCATGAAAACCAAACCTAAAGGAAACTAGAAGTGGAAGTTCACAGTAAATTTCTCTTCAATTTATATTCTGTTAGCCTGCCCAAATCTCTGTCAGGTTTTAGATCTGGGAAAATGTGTTTATTTTCATGACTGAGGTATATATAAAGTTGTTCTCCATGTTCAAAAATGATGGTGCCTCTTTCTTTCCTAAGGCAGCATTATTCAGCAATTCCTTTAACAAGCCCTGCTTTTTCCTCCTTCCCATCCAGGATAACAAAAGAAGGTATTTTTATTAGAACTCGTTTTTACCACATGTCCAAATCACAGGAATCTGTGTGTTTGCATTTGGTGATCCAGTGATCATCAGGGTCAAATAAACTGAATTACATGATCTAAATAAGCTGCCCATAGGTCATCAAAATGGTCTAATTAAAACTGATGAGTCTGAAATTTACAGCCAACACACAGAGTCTTTCATGCACCTAGAAGCCTGCTAGTAATTAGTTTGTGAAAACTACTAAATTACCAACCTAAGTTAACGGATGTTAATGTATTGAAAAAGCTTGAGTCTTAGTCACCTGACGTCAAATCTCTAGGTGGCTTCTTGTTTCTTTGCAGGTATAAACAAATTCAAAGGCCAGTACTTCCATAGCCGCCAATACAAATATCCAGATATATTTAAGGATAAAAGGGTCCTTGTGATTGGATTGGGAAATTCTGGGGCGGATATTGCTGTGGAGGCCAGTCGCATTGCTAACAAGGTACTGTTGTTTTTTGGGAACTTCGAGAGGGAGGGGAGGTCTCGAAGAATGTTTTGCTCCTGGCTTTGGGAAAATTTGAGCCAGCACTGGGAAAGGAAGTAGAAGGTTGGGGGAGGAGGTATCCAGTGAAAAAATATCCTCAAAGGTTGCAGAACCAAGTCAATCAATCATATTAATCAAGCACTTACTGTATGCAGAGCACTGTACTAAGTGCTTGGGAGAGTACAATATAACAATATAAGACACATTCCCTGCCCACAACAAGCTTACTGTCTTGAGGGTGAGACAGACATTAATAGAAATAAAATTACACATATGAACTTTGGGGCCGGGAGGGGAGATGAATAAAGGGAGAAAGTTAAGGTGATGCTGAAGGGAGTGGAAGAAAAGGAAAAGAGGGCTTAGTCAGGGAAAGATTCTTGGAGAAGATGTGCCTTCAATAAGGCTTTGAAGGAGGGGAGAGTAATTTGTCTGGTAGATAGGAAGAGGGAGGGTATTCCTGGCCAGAGGCAGGACATGGGTGAGCATTGAGATATAGGGGTAGAGATGGACAAGGCAGAATAAAACTCTTTTTTACTTGGTGGTTGAGGACATTATCACATCCTCCCACAGGGAAAAATCGTGCTCACTGAATCAGTTAGAACAAAACATTCTCCTGAAGTCCTGTCCAAAGGGATGAAGGGCCCCGTGGCCTGCCATTGATTTTCAGGGAAAGATAGGTTTGACCGAACAACCTCGTGTCTGTGTGAAAATGGGAAGGTTGTTACTGTTGCTTGCAGGTGTTCCTGAGCACCACCGGAGGAGGATGGGTGATGAGTCGAGTGTTTGACTCGGGATACCCCTGGGATATGGTATTCACAACGCGGTTCCAGAATTTAGTCAGAAATACTCTCCCTACCGTGGTTTTGAACTGGATGATCGGTAAAATGATGAACAAATGGTTTGATCACGCAAACTATGGCATAATTCCAGAAAACAGGTAACTTTTGGTTTGCAGAGCTGCTGACAAATGGGTAATCCTTCAAATTATTTGTTCCCACAAAAAAATGACCCCAGCAGCAGCCTCCAAGTTATCTAAAAGACCTTGGGCATGTCACTTAACTTCTCTAAGCCTTAGTTATCTCATGTATAACATGAGGATTGAGACTGTGAGCCCCATGTGAGACATGGACAGGGTCCAAACTGTTTATTTTGTATCGACCCCAGCATTTAGTACAGTGCCTGGCACTAAGTAAGCGCTTAACAAATACCATTTAAAAAATGCTGGGACAATGAATTGAAAGGGTTGTATTCCCATAGAGCTCTCTTTCTTAAATAGGGCAAACCCCATTCAGCGAAAGGCGAGAGCCCCACATCTGGGAGATGCAGGAAACCTGGGTGCGGAAAGATCTGAGTTTCAAACCCAGTTCTGCCACTTGCCTTCTGTATTAGCTTGGACAAGCCACTTAACTTCTCTGTGTCTCAGTTTCCTCATCTGTAAAGTGGGGATTAAGTTCCCATTCTCTCTCACCATCAGACTTTGAGCCCCAAGTGGGTCAAGGACTGTGTCCGATCTGTATATCCTTTATTTATCCAAACACTTAACCCAATGCTTTGTCCATAATGGGCACTTAACACACACCAACATTATTTTTTTAAGAAGCAGCATGGCCTAGTGAAAAGAGCACGTGCCTGGGAGTCAGAGGACCTGGGTTCTAATACTGGCTCTGCCACTTGTCTGCTGAATGACCTTGAACAAGTCACTTCACTTCTCTGCGCCTCAGTTCCCTCATCTGTAAAATGACCGTGAGCCCTATGTGGCACAGGGACCTTGTCCCATCTGATTAGCTTCTATCTACCCCAGCAATACAGTGCCTGGCCCATAATAAGCTCTTAACAAATACCATTTTAAACACCATCTATTATAATTATCACCATCATCAAGGTTTCAGTTCACTGCTTTGCTCTGGAAGATCTAATCCTTCTCTCTGCTCCTGTTTTAGGACTCAATTCAAGGAACCGCTGTTGAATGATGAGCTCCCATCCTGCATCATCACTGGGAAGGTATTGATCAAACCTGCGGTGAGGGAGGTGAAAGAAAATTCAGTCCTGTTTCAGAACACTCCCAACGAGGAACCCATTGAAGTCATCGTCTTCGCCACCGGTTACACCTTCGCTTTCCCATTCCTTGATGAGTCCTTGGTCAAAGTCGAGAACAATCAGGCCTCCTTGTATAAGTACATCTTTCCCGCCCACCTGGAGAAGCCTACCCTGGCCATCATCAGCCTCGTCAAACCCCTGGGCTCCATGGTGCCCACCTCGGAAGTGCAGGCTCGATGGGCAACCCGCGTCCTGAAGGGTAGGTGGGAAGGATAGATGGGATGGGGTGAGAATCAGAGAGGAAATTCTATGATTATCCCTTTCTACATTGGTGACTTGGGAAACACTCTTCTTATTTTGTAGGCGTCAACAAACTACCACCAAGAAGTGTCATGATGGAGGACGTTAACCGACTGAAGAAAAATAAAGCCACTGGGTATATGCTATGTTCCCTATCCCCACCCCCTTGCATGGAATGCTTTAGTTTCAGTCAAAATTGAGAAGCAAGTGGCTTAGTAGGTAAAAGATGGGCCCAGAAGTCAGAAGAACCTGAGTTCTAATACTGGCTCTGCCACTTGTCCGCTGTGTGACCTGGGGCAAGTTATTTCACTTCTCTGTGCCTCAGTTGCCTCATCTGTAAAATGGGGATTCAGTCCATGAGCCCCAGGTGAGACATAAACTAATTTTCTTGTCTCTACCCCAGCACTTAGTACAGTGTCTGTCACATAGTAAGCACTTAACAAATATTAAAAAATAAATAAAATATATTTCCAAGACCAGGATCAGCAGCAAATCATCTGCTATGGAATGAATGATAAAGTGGATAACATTTAGGGTCAACTTTTCAACACAGATGGTTCCCCAAGATTCTCCACTGGAGAAAGTGGCCCTTTTTCATTTCTAGAGCCCTGAGTGGAAAACTTATTCTGTTTCCACTTCCAATTTGCACACCCATAGTTTTTCTCTTCACATCTGTGATCCCATTAACCTCCCATCTGTTGTCATGAAAGAAAAATCAGAAAGAGCAACAGGCTCCTTGGGTTCCTCACCTTCACCTGCTAGAGGACCATTCGGTTAATATGAAAATAATAATTATTATTATTATGGTATTTGTTAAGCCCTTACTATGTGTTAAACACAGTTCTAAGTACTGGGATAGATACAAGTTGGCTGTGTCGAACACAGTCCCTGTCCCATATGGGACTCACAGTAGAAGTAGGAGGAAAAACAAGTTTTAAATACCCATTTTACAGTTGAGGAAACTGAAGCACAGAGAAGTTAAGTGCCTTACCCAAGGTCACACAGCAGGCAACTGGCAGAGGAGAGATTAGAACCCAAGTCCTCTGATTTCCAGGTCCGTGCTCTTTCTCAATCATACTGATTGAGCTTTTACTGTGTGCAGAGCACAGAACTAAGTGCTTGGGAGAGTACAATATAACAGAGTTGGTAATAATAATAGAGAAGCAGCTTGGCTCAGTGGAAAGAGCACGGGCTTGGGAGTCAAAGATCATGGGTTCAAATCCCGGCTCTGCCAGTTGTTAACTGTGTGACTTTAGGCAGGTCACTTAACTTCTATTTGCTTCAGTTACCTCATCAGTAAAATGGGAATTAAGACTATGAGCCCCACGTGGGACAACCTGATCACCTTGTATCCTCCCCAGCGCTTAGAACAGTGCTTTGTGTACAGTGAGCACTTAACAGATACCATTATTATTATTATTATTAATATTACTATAAGCATTGCCATTCACCCCAGAATTAGAGGAAACTGGGAACATCAGGGTAGTTCTTGGATCAACTCCAGAGCTCCAGGGTACCAGATTTATCCAGTGCTTGAAACCATTCCAGATCCTGGATAGAGAGTGACCTGAAGTCAGTCTAGATCTTCAGCAGCCACTCTAGACTGGAGTTCATTGTGGGCAAGGAATGGGTCTGTTTATTGTCATATTGTACTCTCTGAAGCACTTAGTACAGTGCAGTGCACACAGTTAGTGTTCAGTAAATATTATTAAGTCGAATGAATGAGTGCATTTCCTGGGCCCACCTGGACTCCAAACCCACAGAATATATAATCGGGGTACTAGGGCATGGGAGAGTGCATACCTCATGCTGCTCAGCATCCCGATTTCTGTTTGTCTGACCTCCATGGTTTCTCCAACCCCTCAGGGGCCGAAGGCACGGCTCCAAAAGCTGACCCCGATGAGCCCCAAGACTGTATCGAGACAGTGGCCAATCTAGAAATGCACTGTGGGGGTTGGAAGGGAGTGGGGAGGGGACAAAGCATGAGCAAAGAATCATGGTGTTCCAGGTTAAGGAATGGTAGGTTGGGAAGGATTAGAGGAAGAGAATGTTTGATTATCCTGTATCCACTGGTGCTTGGCCTGCTGCAGACCTGGGACTCTTTCCCAGTGCTTAGTACGCAGGAAGTACTTAATAAATACTATAACTCCTACTACTATTTTTCTATGGTATTTGTTAAGTGCTTACTATGTGCCAGACACTGTACTAAATGCTGGGGTAGATTCAAAATCAGGTTGGACACAGTCCCTGTCCCACAGAGGGCTCACAGTCTTAAATTCCATTTTACAGATGAAGTAACTGAGGCACAGAGAAGTGAAGTGACTTCCCCAAGGTTGCATAGCAGGCAAGTGGGGGAGTCAGGACTAGAACCCAGGTCCTTCTTTCCACTAGGCCACGCTACTTCTCATTTGCTTCTCATTTGCACTTCTCACAAGTGCTTGGCATATAGTAAACCTGGGTTCTAATCCTGGTTCTGCCACTTGTCTGCTGTGTGACTTTGGGCAAGTCACTTAAAATCTCTGTACCTCAGTCCCCTCATCTGAAAAATGAGGAGTCAATATTTGTTCTTTCTCCTACTTAGATGGTAAGCCCCAAGTGGGACCTAATTATCTTGTATCTACCCCAGAGCTTAGTACAGTGCTTGACATATGGTAAGCCCTTAATGAATTTCATTTCTATTATTATTATTTGCTGAGGTAGATATGGGATAATCAGTTCAGATGTAGTCCCTGACCCACATTCAGCTCACAGTATGCATGAGGGAGAATAATGATTGAATCCCCACTTTCAGATGAGAAGTTCAGTGACTTGCCCAAGGTCACACCGCAGGCAAGTGGTGAAACCAAGATTAGAGCCCAAGTCCTCTGACTCCCAAGCGCATGCTCTTCCCACGGGGTTGCACTCCTCCAGTGACCTTCTGAGCATTTAGGAAGAAGGAGAATAATTCCGAGATGAGGAAACAGAGATGTACATGACAAACCAGATAATAACAATAATGACAGTTATTATTAATAATAATGTTTGTGCTAAACACTTACTATGTGCCAAACACTCTACTAATGGCTAGTGTAGACACAAGATAATCAGGTTGGACACAGCTCTGATCCCACATTGTATCTAAATTGTTTACATCATGGTGTCATTTTTTATCTATGTATATTTCAATGTCTGTTTGGTTTTCTCTTTCTATTCCTTGACTTTTGGTGCCCTCCATTCAGGTTTGGGCTGTGCTACGGCATGGTCCTGCAAACAGATTACATCATGTACCTGGACGAACTCACCTCTTACTTCAATGCCAAACCCGACCTGCTGTCTTTACTGGTGACGGACCCTTATCTGGCCCTGAAGCTCTTCTTCGGCCCCTGCACCCCCTACCAGTACCGCCTGACTGGGCCGGGGAAGTGGGCCGGGGCCAGAAACGCCATCCTGACGCAGTGGGACCGGACTTTCAAGCCTACGAAAACCCGCGTTGTGGAAGAGTCTCCAAATATCTCTTCCTATCTGCTCAAATTCTTCAGCCTTTTCACTCTCTTCGTGGCCATGTATTTGGTGTTCCAATAGACCTCAGCTCCTGAAACCCCATTCCCAATTTTCAGAGCAAAGTTGCATTATTGTGGTTCCTCATGAGAGCTTGGCCTTCTTTTTTTGGGCCAGGCTTGCTATTCTGAACTCTTCCAAGTGCTTAGTACAGTGCTCTGACCACTGTGGGCATTCAATAAATACCTCTGCCCGATTGATTGGTAGTCCCAATTCTACATTATGGTCTTTCAACACATGTTTTCTTCTCTGGCTCACAATCCTCCGATTTACCTCAGAGCCCTGAGGTGTCCTGGACTCTAGAATGGCTATTACTGCCACCATGGCCACTGTACTACCCTGCACCAATGCCACAGGGACCAAACAGCTATATCCCTGCTCCTGGAGGCTGCTGAGGGAGTTGTGCCACTTAAAGGGGTGAGAAGATGGAAAGGCAGCACTCCGAGGAGGTGACACCCCATGTTCCTTGCTGACACCTTGCAAATCCAAGTCATTCTCATCCAGATCTCGTGGACAGAGCCCAGGCCCAGGAGTCAGGAAGACTCCTTGGGCAAATCACAGTCTTAAATATATATATATTTTATGTATATTTTATATATATACATATGTGTGTGTGTGTGTGTGTGTGTGTGTGTGTGTGTGTGTGTGTGTGTGTATTGGGGGGGCGGGTCTGAGGGTCTAAACTAGCCCTCTTCCTCCCTTCAAAGCCCTACCCACTGTTGGGTAGGGACCGTCTCTATATGTTGCCAACTTGTACTTCCCAAGTGCTTAGTACAGTGCTCAGCACACAGTAAGCGCTCAATAAATATGATTGAATGAATGAATGAATGAAATCACTTCACTTCTCTGGGCCCCAGTTTTCTCAATTTTAAAATGGGGATTAAGATGATGAACCCCACATCGGACATGGACTGTGTCTACCCTGATTAGCTTGTATCTCCCCCAGTGCTTAGTACAGTTCCTGGTATATAGCAAGGGCTTGACAAATCCCATTTAAAAAAACAAAAGGTCAGACCAAAGTCAGATGCTTAGGCAGCTGCTGGGATCTGGTTTGTTGCAACGGTACCCTCTGCGGTAGAAGAGCCGGGGCACAGCACAAAAGTGTTCCTTTAGTTGGTTCGCACCGGGGTTAGGGCCAGGATGGCTGGAGAAAAGATTGAAGTGGATCAAAGCGGCAGCCTAAGTGGCAGAAGGAGTGAGTGGAGTCTTTCTGCCTGAGCCAGCCTGCACCCCCCACTGTCTCTCTTACTGGGGCCGGCTTCAGACGGTGAACAAGAGAGGCACTCTGGGCAAATATTGGAGCAGTCAGTCAGTAAATTGTATTTATTGAGTGCTTACTATGTGCAGAACACTATACTAAGCACTTGGGAGAGTACAATATAAAAATAAACAGACACATTCCCTGCCCACAACAAGCTTATGGGAGCACTGCCTTGAAACTCTGTCAGGAATTTCTATTCAGAAATTCTGAGGCGTGGCCAGCGTGACAACTGCTAGGTGTAAGATTAAAACTGTGGCCATAGTGCATTTATCTCATATTTTTGCTACTATTATATTCTAAATGTATATATACATATATATGTGTGTGTGTGTGTGTGTGTGTGTGTGTGTGTGTGTGTGTGTATGCTATTCTATTCTCAATTTAGGTCCAGGTGGACAACCTCAAAAATTCTGCATGTAGGCCTTACATTACTGTGCGCCTGGCATAATACATACACAGGGAATATTTGATGTCTGGAGCCGGCCCTGCCCTTTACCATAACAATAATAATAATGGCATTTATTAAGCGCATACTACGTGCAAAGCACTGTTCTAAGTGCTGGGGAGGTTACAAGGTGATCAGGTTATCCCACAGGGGGCTCACAGTCTTAATCCCCATTTTACAGATGAGGGAACTGAGGCACAGAGAAGTGAAGTGACTTGCCCAAAGTCACACAGCTGACAATTAGCAGATCCGGGATTTGAACCCATGACCTCTGACTCCAAAGCCCTTGCTCTTTCCACTCTAAAGCTCCATTCCCAAACTGTTCCCAGCATGATGTGACATGACTCCCTCCACCTCCCTGACCCAGAAACTCCTCTCAGTTGTTAGTTGCAGCCGGAGCAGTAATCCTTTCAGACTTTCCTCCTGTGATATTTCTTCTCTGATCATTCTTAGTCTAAATTCAGGATTTCACCATATGGGTCACCACTTGCATTATTTAGTCAAGTCATTTACTCATTTGTTCATTAAATTTTTATGGTACCTTTTCTTCCAAAGAGCTTGGAGCACTGTGCCAGTAAGCTTTAAACTTTACTAACAGCTTTAAGTTTAACTCCGCTCAACATGCTAAACCTAATGTAAGTTGGGAGAGTGGAACAGATAGGAAGGGAACAAAGGGGGAAAACAAGAATAGAGATGGGGGAAGGAGAAAGAGAAGGAGAGAGAGAGAGAGAATGGGAAGCAGTGTGGCCTAGTGAGTGGAGCACAGGTCTGGAAATCAGAAAGATGTGGGTCCTAATCCCAGCTCCACCACTTGTCTATTGTGTGACTTTGGACAAGTCATTTCACTTCTCTGTGCTTCTATAACCTTATCTGTAAAATGGGGATTAAGACTGTGAGCCCCATGTGGGTCATGGACTGTGTCCATGATTAACTTGTACCTACCCCAGTGCTTATTACAGTGCCTGGCAAATAGTAAGCGCTTAACAAATACCCTTATGAAAGAGAGAGAGAGATACAAAGACAGAGAGACACAGAAGGATAAACTGAGAGAGACAGAGAGAGATGGTGGGGAGAGGGAAGCTGATTATCACAGTTTCAGATAATGAAAGGCACCCAGAGGAGTAGCAGTGCTGCTTCCCAAGGTGTTACTTGACTCAGTGAAATGCAAAGGTTTGTTGACAAGCCGACCACACCTGTCTCCTTCCCACCACATCTGCTCTAACAGTGCGAAATCAAACAGTGGGCCAATCCTAGTAGAAAGCAGGGAGCCCTAGTCCTGAACTCTTTCTGCTCTAAGCATTTCTGTCCCTTCCCATCCAGTGAAATGCCACTTATAGCTAAAAGGTAGATTTCGAGTTTTCTTCACATGATTCCAGAAATGCTCCTGCTGCTGGATCTCTTTTCCTCCACCAAGTGACATGACAGTTTTCTGGGCCCAGGCTGGGTTTTTTTTTTGTTGGTTTATGCATTTGTTAAGCACTTACTGTGATCCAGGTACTGTATTAAGTGCTGGGTTTGATATAAGCTTATTAAGTTGGATACAATCCCCGTGGGCAGGGAAGGTGTCCGTTATATTGTATTTTCCCATGCGCTTAGTTCAATGCTCTGCGCACAATAAATGCTCAATAAATACTTAATCCCCATTTTATAGATGAGGTAACTGAGGCACAGTGAGGTTGAAAGACTTGCCCAAGGTCACACAGCAAACAAGTGGCAGAGTAATGATTAGAACCCAGGTCCTTCTGACTTCCAGTCCCATGCCCTATCCATTAGGCCACACTGTTTCTTGAAGCATATGTTAATAATGGTATTTGTTAACCACTTACTCTATGACAAGCACTGTACTAGATGCTGGGGTAGATGCGGGATAATCAGATCCTTCATGGGGCTCACAATCTAAGTAGTGGAGAGAGCAGGCATTGAATTCCCATCTTGCAGATGAGGGGACTGAGGCACAGAAATGTTAAATGACTTGCCCAAGGTCACGCAGGGAATGAGTGGCAGAGCCGGGATTAGAACCCGGGTTCACTGACTCCCAGTGCTCTCTCTACTAGACCCGGGTGTCAGAGATGGTAGGTAGTTCCTTATTCTACTCTTGATGTATAGACTGGCTACTTGCTGGCTGCAAGGGCCTTGTAAGGACGGGCTTCTCCCTTGACTAAAGGAGGAAGGGTGTATGTAAGGAAAAAGCATGAGTCTGTGAGATGAGACCTGGGTTCTAACCTTGGCTCCACCACTTACCTGCTGTTTAACCTTACCTTCTCTGTGCCTCAGTTTCCTCATCTATAAAATGGGATTCAGTGCTTTCTCCCTCCCCTTTAGACTGGGAACTCCAAGTGGAGCAAGGACTGTGCCTGATATCATCATCATCATCATCATCAATCGTATTTATTGAGCGCTCACTATGTGCAGAGCACTGTACTAAGCGCTTGGGAAGTACAAATTGGCAACATATAGAGACAGTCCCTACCCAACAGTGGGCTCACAGTCTGATATGATTATCTTGTACAGAGCCCAGCAGAGTGCTTGGCACATATGCATTTAATGAGTACCATAATTATTATTATTTTTCTTAAGAGTCACCCGGGAAGGACGGAGAGGAACAGGGAGAAGTGGGCGGCGGTCTTACAAAAATTAGAAAACAAGTCTCTCTGTGTAGTCACAGCCAGGCAACGATTTTTTACTATGAGCAATGCTTTGATCCATCAATCCATCAATCCATCAATCAAAGTGATAGAACCAACCTTGCTCACCCCATCTCTAGAAAAAGACTTAGCTGAGTCTTTTTTAGAGGCCATTCACCACGCCTAAATTGCCAATTTAACTAGGACATAGATAAAGGGCAGTTTGGTTTCTCAGCCTCCAAAACAAACAGGATGTCAGGAAGTTCAGCCATAGTACATTTTTCAGGCTGTTTTTTGCTAGGAGGGTAAATTTTCTTTACTTGTATCCATAGAGGTGGAATAAATCCAACCAGACTGTGTATGTGGCTTTTGGCTCTAGAGTGCTTGTTTTCCTGGAAAACTATCCTCAACTGGTATTGGGGTAATTCACAGTGAATTTTAGATGGGAAAGAGAATAGGAGTTATATGCTTTCTCCTGCCTGGAATTCCATCGCGCTTCAAATGTGCCAGACCACAGCTCTCCCAGGCTTCCAAACTCTTGTGAAATCCCATCTCTTCCAAGAGACTTTCCTAGATTATTTTTTTCCATATCACATCCTTCTACAATCATCATAGTACTTATACACCCTCTTCACACTTTTGCACTAATTTCTCTTTGCACTTCTGCGCATATTATCTTACATATTCTATGTTATGCACTTTTTCCACCTATTTGTAAATTAGTTTACCTCTGTCTCCCTCATTGTATTGTAAGAGCCTTGTGGGCAAGAATTGTGTCTTGTACTTTCCCATGCATCTAGTACAGTACTCTACAAACTGTAGGTGCTCAATAAATAGTATTTATTGATTAATTGAAAGAAAGACGGAAAGAGAGAAGTCAGAACTCTAACAGTTGATCAGGTTTCTGATAACTGTCCTCCTTTCTTGGTCAATATTCATCCAGTAATATTTATTGAGCACCTAGCATGTGCAGAGCACTGTTCTAGATAGGTAGGAGGGTTGGATAATGTCCAAAACCACAGTTCTTGCCCTCAAAGAGCCTTAATATAGTAGATGATTCTGCTGATTGTACTTGGGGAAGTTACAAAGAGAAGAAGAATGAATTTCTGAGAGGAAATGTGAGTTATAATCCATTATATTTTACTGGATGTTTGCTGGGTCATTGCACCATACTAAGTACTTTTGAAATAGACTAAGGGGAAAGATGTTAATGAAAAAAGACGTCCTCTTTCTCCATAGTTTTAGGCTCAAAAAGGGGTCCGATCAAAATGTGCTACACAAGACAAACTGCAGAATGTGATAAGAGAATTAGAAACAGATCCACATGGTTTTAGCCAACTATTCCAAGCCAAATTCATGCTGGATTTTTTTATTTCTCAACTGTGGTAGTTGTTAAGTGCTTATTACATACAAAGCAGTGTAAATAGCCAGATCAGACACAATCCCTGTCCCACATAGAGCTCACAATCAAAGGGCAAGGAAGAATGTTTATTTAATCCCCATTTTACAGATAAGGAAATTGAGGCACACATAAAAAAACTAATTGACTTGCCCAAGATCACATAGCTGACAAGAAGCAGAGTCAGGATTAAAACTCAGGTCTCCCAACTCCAAATCCTGTTCTCTTTTCACTTGGCCACGCTGCTAATCAATCGTTTTGTACTTTTTGAGCACGGGTACTGTATGCAGAGCCCTGTACTAAGTGCTTGGGAGAATACAATAAAGCAGAATTGATAGACAAGCTCCCCGCCCACAAGGATCTTTCAATTTAGGGGGAATGCTAAAATTCCACTCTTTGGGGTCCGAGGCACCTCAGGCAGTGAAGAAAATGATTGCTATTCTAGCGGCTTCTCTTTCTCTGGGGTAGATGAAAACTACCCAGAAGCAGCTGGAGATGGGCACTCTCCATCTACGCAGGTGAAGAGAAAAACCCTCCTGCCTAGATATGTGCCTGTCAGCTCCTCTCTGTCGGCTAGGACAAAGGACATCCTTGGAGGCAGGGAGTTCTGCACCAATAGGAAACAAGGAGCAAAGGTGGGAGCCAGATAAAGGGGTTGACACTGACCAGTGGAGTGACTTTAGAGGCAGGACTGAACTTCGACCTTTGGTCCTACGCTACTCAGCCACCTGGTACACGGTTAGCCGGTCTTGTGGAACACCGAAAATATCCCTAAGATAATCAAGTTCTATATGAGGTTCACCATTTCAAAAAGGAGGGTGAACAGGTACTGATTCCCCATTTTACAGATGAAGAAACTGAGATACCGAGAAGTGAAATGACTTGCCCAAAGTTAGCAAACAAATGGTAGAGCTGGAATTAGAATTTTGACTCTTTTAGACTGTGAGCCCACTGTTGGGTAGGGACTGTCTCTATATGTTGCCAACTTGTACTTCCCAAGCGCTTAGTACAGTGCTCTGCACACAGTAAGCGCTCAATAAATACGATTGATGATGATGATGATGACTCCCAGGCCTGTGCTCTTTCCACTAGGCCACACTGCTTCCTTCCGTATACCGATATGTCTCCATATCAACTGATCAAAGAGAATCTGAACACTCAAGAGTTCTGGATCAGAAAAGGGGATCAGGCAGTATCACATGCCCATCCCTGAAAGATTCCATCACTTAAAATCAGGCAAGAGTTTATTCCTTCAATCGTATTTATTGAGCACTTACTGTGTGCAGAGCACTGCTACTAAGCACTTGGAAAGTACAATTAGGCAACAGATAGAGACAATCCCTACCCAATAACGGGCTCACAGGCTAGAAGGGGGAGACAGACAATAAAAGAAAACAAGGAAACAGACATCAATAGCATCAAAATAAATGAATAGAATTATTGATATATACATATCATTAATAAAATAATAGAGTAGTAAATATGTACAAATATACACAAGTGCTGTGGGGCGGGGAGGAGGGTAGAGCAGAGGGAGAGAGGAGGGGCGATGGGGAGGGGAGGAGGAGCGGAGGAAAACGGGGGCTCTATCTGGGAAGGCCTCTTGTAGGAGATGAGCTTTCAGTAGGGCTTTGAATGGGGGAAGAGAGCTAGTTTGGCGGATGTGAGGAGGGAGGGCATTCCAGGACAGAAGTAGGACATGGGCCAGAGGTTGATGTGGGACAGGCAAGAATGAGGCACAGTGAGAAGGTTGAGCTGCAGAGAAGTAGAGTGTGTGGGCTGGACTGTAGAAGGAGAGAACGAAGGTGAGGTAGGAGGGGGCAAGGTTGAAGGGTGACCTTGTGGGAAACACATTGGTATAAGAGTCAGGAATCCTGAGTTTATTCCCCGACTGTGGTAGTTGTTAAGTGCTTATTATATACAAAGCAGTGTAAATAGTCAGATCAGACACAATCCCTGTCCCACATAGAGCTCACTTGGCTCCACTACCTGTCTGCTGTGTGATCTTGGGCAAGTCACAACTTCTCTGTGCCTCATTCCCTCATCTGCCAAAAGGGGATTAAACCCCTGTTCTTCCTCCTACTTAGACTGTGAGCCCCATGTGGCTCACATGGAGAAGCAGCGTGGCTCAGTGGAAAGAGCCCAGGCTTTGGAGTCAGAGGTTATGGATTCAAATCCCAGCTCTGCAAATTGTCAGCTGTGTGACTTTGGGCAAGTCACTTCACTTCTCTGGGCCTCAGTTACCTCATCTGGAAAACGGGGATTAAGACTGTGAGCCCCCCGTGGGGCAACCTGATCACCTCGTAACCTCTCCAGCGCTTAGAACAGTGCTTTGCACATAGTAAGCGCTTAATAAATGCCATTATTATTATTATGTGGGGCAGGGACAGAGTCCTGCCTATCTTTGGTCTGCCTCAGTGCTTAGTACAGAGTTTGGTGCATAGTAAGCCCTTGTCAAATGCCATTATTATTAGTACTGTTATCATTATTACCACAGAGGCAACACATTCCTTATTTTCACAATATCCTTCCCCACCGCCTCTGCCTGATTTAGCTACTTACACTTAATTACGCTTCACACACTTAAATTCACTTAACTGAGTGAGGGGCGCCCCCTGCTGGTCCTGCAATGCTGTTTATCGTAATTTAGAAATCCTGTTTATCGTAATTTAGAAATCCTGTTTTTTGCCCCTTGCAGAGCCAAAAACAGGGGTGGGAGATGAGAGGAGGGGCGACTTCGGCCACGGCCTGCAAAGCCCTGCAGTGCTGCCTCTGGGAGTTTGGAAATTGGAGGAGAGGAGAGATAATCAATCAATCAATCAATCAATCATATTTATTGAGCGCTTACTATGTGCAGAGCACTGTACTAAGCGCTTGGGAAGTACAAATTGGCAACACATAGAGACAGTCCCTACCCAACATTGGGCTCACAGTCTAAAAGGGGGAGACAGAGAACAAAACCAAACATACTAACAAAATAAAATAAATAGAATAGATATGTGTAAGTTAAATAAATAAATAGAGTAATAAATATGTACAAACATATATACATATATACAGGTGCTGTGGGGAAGGGAAGGAGGTAAGATGGGGGGATGGAGAGGGGGACGAGGGGGAGAGGAAGGAAGGGGCTCAGTCTGGGAAGGCCTCCTGGAGGAAGTGAGCTCTCAGCAGGGCCTTGAAGGGAGGAAGAGAGCTAGCTTGGCGGATGGGCAGAGGGAGGGCATTCCAGGCCCGGGGGATGACGTGGGCCGGGATAAGCTTTAGCTAATTTGGGAAAAAAAAATCCCCCACCGCTGCAAGCCAAAGGGCAGTCTGGGGAGTCGCTCAGGCCTAACTGGTTTGCCTTAAGACTATTTTGCAAGGAGTCTTTTTAGTCAGCCCTCTGTCCTCCCCAACGCAGGTTTGGAGCTGGAACAAGTAGTGGCTGGACTTTGGCAACTCCAGCTTGGAGAGATAAGGGACACCACGGAACCACCGTCCTGTCAATAGCCCACAGTAAGTCCATAAGGTAAGTGCGGGGCCCTTTCTGGGGGTTCTCTTGGGTGAAATGCCCGGAGGGGCTCGACTTGGCGGCTGATATTTTACAGGGGTGGGGTTAGGGGGGACGCGGACTGAAGGAGGGTGGAGGCGAACTCATGTTCGATGATCCTGCTTATTAGGGATCCGGTGAGAAGAGCTGCTAAAAATGCAACTAGAAAACTAAACTAGTTGGACTGTGTCCAACCTGATTATCTTGTATCTACCCCAGCTCTTAGAACTGGCCCGCATAGGGCTGTGCTGAATGCCAGTGGGTTGATTATAAAAGGCTGATCCTGTTTATTTTTAAGTGGGTACTTCCTCTGCGGTAAACTTCCCCTTTCCTTAAAATATAGAAAATTTCCTGTGTGTTCTTCCTGTGCAGCCCCTGAAGCAAGTGGGTCTCTGGGGCTCTTCCTAGAGACTCCTGGGGTAGGTCAGCCCCTCCACCCTCCCCAACCCAACCTTCCTTTTCCCCTTGCCCTCCCCCGCAGCTCCCAAAACCTCCCCCTATTCCGGACCTAAAAGGTGTCTTAGAGGTGATTAGGGCTTGTGCATGCTTTGGGATAATCAATAATAATAATAATAATAATGGCATTTATTAAGCGCTTACTATGTACAAAGCACTGTTCTAAGCGCTGGGGAGGTTACAAGGGGATCAGGTTGTCCCACGGGGGGCTCCCAGTCTTAATCCCCCAGCAGCAGGGCCAAGTGGATAAAGCACGGACCAGCCTGGGAGTCAGGAGGACCTGGGTTCTGATCTCGGCTCTGCCAATTGTCTGCTGTGTGACCTTGGGCAAGTCGCTTCACTGGGCCTCAGTTACCTCATCTGTAAAATGGGGATTAAGAATGTGAGCCCCATTTAGGACATGGACTGTATCCGATCTGATTAGCTTGTAACTACCCCAGGGCCTTGTAGACTACCTGGCACCCAGTGAGTGCTTAACATATACCATTAAAGAAAAAAACAGGTCTTGGTATTTATGTACTTAATTATTTTTGTACTTGTTCAGAGCTTACTGTGTGCCAAACACTATACTAGGCAGATATATGATAATCTGGTTAGACACAGTCTTTTTCCCTTGTGGGGCTCAGTCTAGATAGGAGGGAGGAGGATTTTAGCCCCATTTTACTGATGAGGTAACTGAGACACAGGGAAGTTGTGACGTGCCCAAATTCATATTGCAGTTAGGTGGTGAAACTGGAATTAGAACCCAGGTCCTCTGACTCCCTAGCCTGTGCTCTTTGCACTAGGCCACGCTGCTTCTCTAATGAGTTATTGAGTCTAGCATCTCTGTTATATTGCATTTTCCCAAGTGCTTAGTACAGTGCTCTGCACACAGTAAGCAGCTCAGTAAATATGATTGATTCTTACCAACACATCCTGATTCAAAAATAGGCACGCACATTCTAGATCATGGGGCACTTGGCAATGAGTCAGCAATAAAGTCTTACTGAAAAAGAAACTGAAATACTGGCTTTGAAGCAAGAAGTACTCTATGGACCCTTGGTTCATTCATTCATTCATTCAGTCGTATTTATTGAGCACTTACTGTGTGCAGAGCACTGTACTAAGCACTTGGAAAGTACCATTTGGCAACAGATACAGTCCCTTCCCAACAATGGGCTGGTATATATCATCACATCAGACTTAAGAGAGAATCCTCACAGTCTATTAACCACTAAGAGAAGCAGCTTGGCCTAGTGGAAAGAGCAGCGGCCTGGGAGTTAGAGGACCTCCGCCACCTGCCTCCTAAGTGACCTTGGTAAGTCAGTTAACTTCTCTGTGCCTCAGTTACCTCATCTGTAAAATGGAGGTGAAGACTGTGAGCCCCATGTGGGACATGGACTGTGTCCAACCGGATTATCTTGTATCTACCCCAGCTCTTAGAACAGTGCCTGGCAGTAATGTTTAACAAATTCCATTAAAAAATATTAACCAGGTCTTCCCTCGAGTTCTGTGTCTTATGCTGCATACTCTTCCAGACTTGGAAAGAGTTAAGGGAAGAATGACCGAAGTGTTCTCTGATTAAAGGGTTGGAAAATGAATGCTCCATAAGGACAATCTTCCAGTGTGTGGAGGGCTCTTAAATGGAGGATGTAAACAGTTCATTCATCCATTCATTCAGTCAATTGTATTTATTGATCGCTTATTGTGTGCAAAGCACTGTACTGTTTGAAAGAGAACAATACAGTCCATTAATCTGTATTTGAGTACCTGCTGTATGGAGAATACTGTATTAAGGGTGAGCTTCATTTGGGACAGGGACTGTGTCCAGCCTGATTATCTTATATTAACCCTAATGCTTAGTACAGTGCTTGGCACGGAGTAACACAATTGTTGTTATTATTACAATAGAATTAGTAGACATAGTCTCTGCTTACACTCTAGTTGGAGAATGCAGACACTGAAGTGTTTGCTGCATCTCTTTTAAAAATAGAACATGGGGAAACAAGGGGAAACAAGGGGATTTGGCTGAAATGTGAGAAAGGAAATCCTAGGAGAATTTAAGGCACTGAAGTAGATGAACAGGAGCGGTCTTTCATTTTTTTAAAAATGGTATTTATTGAGCATTTACTGTGTGCATAGCACTGTACTAAGCACTTGAGAGAGTAAACAGAGTTGGTAGATGCATTCCCTGCCCACGAGGAGCTTTCGGTCTTTAAAACAAGGCTTGGGCTGGCTGTTTGGTCCTGCCTTGTTGGGGGTTAAGTGATATTGTCCTGTATGACACCTCATACATTATGACCACTGGGTAAATATGGAATAAACCCATTCACGGTTCCTTGGGGCTCCAATGATTGATGAAGCCCCATTTATTCCTCCCCTACCCCGCAGACCATGGTCAAGAGTGTCGCAGTGGTTGGAGCTGGGGTGAGTGGCCTGTCCTCCCTCAAGTGCTGTCTGGATGAGGGTCTGGAGCCCACCTGCTTCGAGAGGAGCGATGACATTGGGGGGCTCTGGAGGTTCACAGTAAGTGGAATGCTTCCTCTGTGGCTTTGCATCAGTGTTTGGCCTCCAGCTTAATGATTCATAGTAATGATAATGATGGTATTTCTTAAGCGCTTACTCTGTGTCAAACACTGTTCTAGGCGTGTCTGAGACAGAGCTGTTCTGAAGCCCCCACATCCTAGCCCTCCATGGCCTAGTTCTCTCTGAGCATGTGATTGAGGGGAGAATCCAAAGCCAATAAGGGAATCAAAGATCCACCTGTAGAGAGAGCTCTGGGAGGGTTCTCCCAATTCCACCACCCTGGTCCACACCACCTGACTCCTGAAAAGGCTCCAGCCTACATTTTCTAGGAGCCAAATGTGTGATCAATCGATCAGTGGTATTTATTGAGCTCTTACGGTGTGCAGAGCACTGTACAAAGAGCCTGGGAGGGTACAATACGATAGAGTTGGTAGACACATTCCCTGCCCAAAACAAGCTTTCAGACTAGAGGACTGAGCACAGTTGAATCCAGGAATACATTTAATGGCTCAGAAATAACAACTATTCAGTTTGTCCATTGACAGTGGGAGGAATTCCAGAAGAGAAGATTCAGTCCAAACAAAGCTCAAGTGTCAATTAACTCCTCCTCAAAATAAGTGTAAATCATTTAGCTGTAAAGCTTGTAAAACCAGTCTACCTAGGCGGTCTAGTTTGTCATCTAAATAAACAAAAAGAAATGATTTTTACATATGATTTGTTCCCGCAGAAAGTGACTAAACAAAAACCCATCAGCGGGTTCAGGATAAATAGATAAATGGAAGATGTTGACTGAAGCATTTTTTATTTTGGCCCCGTAAACGTGACCTGTGTATTTGTGTTTCCCTCTTCACAATTTTTGACCCCACCAGTGAGGACCACTACATCTAACCAATGTACGGTCCCTTAGTGTGTTGGAGCATCTAAACTTTTGTAGCAAAATGTGCATTTGAAGAGCAGACCCAATCCCAAATCTCACTAATGCAGTGTGGAGCACATTGAGGGAACATTTCCATTATTCTGGCAAACAGTAATCTTCCTGTGTAACACAAGCATAAACTAAGCCAAGGGTGGTGGCTGAGGGGGCAGTGGAGCAGATAATTGGAGCTGCTCTGAGGGACTTTAAGGGAAAAGAGGCAAGTGACGAGAGAGAAATACATCTTGGAGGAGCCAGGGTTTGCACATCTCGCCTAGGCCTCAGGCTAAGCTGGCCTTCCCCCAGGTTTGGCTTCCGGGTTTTTCCCCAAGCTGCTAAAAGTCTCCCTCGCTGACTACCAACTCCCCCAAACCACGCTTCTCACATGCCTTTCCTCAGGGCGAGCAACAATTTGCTGATTGTTCAGAAAGTCCAGGCATAGGTGTTGGCATTTCTGGCAACCAGAAATTCCTGCTACTGTATCAACACTTAGATTGGGTTGGAATTGATGTGCAGCTTGCTACCCAGAACTTGTTTTTCACTGATGACTTTTAACATTTTATTAGCAACTGCCCCAGAGCTAAGTTATGATTGTCTGGGAGGCCTGTGAGGACTTCAAAGTTAGACCTGTCCTGTGCTTATTGTGCTGGCCAGGTATTCCAGCCTCCAGGTCCTGGCTCAAGTCCTATCTTTTCAGTGTCTTCTGGCCTCAAATTGTACCCCAAAATGTTCAGTCTAACCCCTAGTTCAGTGCTAATAGGGTTGGGCTACCCAGAGAACAGTCATACATTGTCCTCGGGGTTAGTGACAGTAGCCCCATCTTTTCAGGGAGAAAGAAACAGCAGCTCCAGCTAAATGTCTCATCCCACTTTTACTCCTCCCCCAGTGATATCACCAGTTTTCCCAGAAGCCCTTAGGAATCTGATCAGGAAGCCCCTGGGAATTAGTCCTGCCTCCTTGGCAGAGGTAGTCCAATCGTCAGTACTGGGAGAGGGGAAGAGACCCCCTCCTCCTTTGAACCCCTATTAAACCTGTGCTCTAACCACTGAAGTCACTCCCTGTAAGGTTGAGAAGCAGCGTGGCTCAGTGGAAAGAGCATGGGCTTTGGAGTCAGAGGTAATAGGTTCAAATCCCAGCTCGGCCAATTCTCAATCAATCAATCAATCAATCAATTGTATTTATTGAGCGCCTACTGTGTGCAGAGCACTGTACTAAGCGCTTGGGAAGTACAAGTCGGCAACACATAGAGACAGTCCCTACCCAACAGCGGGCTCACAGTCTAGAAGGGGACTCAGTGTATCAATTGTCAGCTGTGTGACTTTGGGCAAGTCACTTCACTTCTCTGTGCCTCAGTTACCTCATCTGGAAAATGGGGATTGACTGTGAGCCCCCTGTGGAACAACCTGATCACCTTGTAACCTCCCCAGCGCTTAGAACAGTGCTTTGCACATAGTAAATGCTTAATAAATGCCATTATTATTATTATTAAGGTTGCCTCTGTGCTTTCCATAGGAAACCGCCGGAGATGGGAAGACCAGGGCCTATAGGTCTGTGATGACCAACACTTCAAAGGAGATGTCCTGTTACAGTGACTTCCCCTTTCAGGAAGAGTATTCCAACTACATGAATCAAGCCAAATTTTGGGAATATCTGCGCACGTACACCGAGCACTTTGACCTGTTGAAATACATACGCTTCAGGGTAAGGAAGCATTTGAATTAGTGAGCATGTGCAGAGCACTGTACTAAGTATGTGGGATAGTACAATACAGCAGACTTGGTAGACGTGATCCCTGTCCACAAGGAGTCTACAGGAGGAGACAGAATCAGTGAAAATAGTTCAAAGAGGAAAAGGGAAGCTTTAGATAAGGTAATCTTAGAGAGAGCCCTGTGAATAATACCAGCATTTGTAGCGATGACGGTTGTACTAATCATCTCCAGATGTTAACCCCTCCCCCTTCCCCTGAAACACACCCCTTCCTTTCTATCATGTCCTTAATGAGAAATAAATTCTCCATAGGTAATCACTCAGGGACTTGATTTGAGCATCTGGTAGTTTCAAAATATCAAGATGATCCCATAACTGTTGTTCTGGGTTTATTTGTCATAGAGGGGTGGTCTTTGTGCTTTGCTTTCAGACCACAGTGTGCAGTGTAATGAAACACCCTGACTTCGTTACCACCGGCCAATGGGTGGTGGTCACTGAGTCTGAGGGGAACCGGGAAACAACCGTCTTTGATGCGGTCATGATTTGCACTGGCCTTTTCCTCAATGCTTTTTTGCCCTTGGAATCTTTTCCTGGTGAGTGACATCTTCAAGCCCAAATCTACCGCGCTGAACTGCTCACGATTCGTGATACTAAATGGAGACATTTTGAAAAAGATCATGGCATGAGTGATCACACATAGGCATGCAAATGCAAATACAGTAAAACCCCAAGCCTCTGTCTTCAATTTTTTCTTCCCAAGATGCTGAGATTGCATGAAAGGAATAATTCAGCAATCTGTATCTATTCCAGTTTTCACTCCCTTTTCCAGGGATGATAAGGGCTTTACACTCCCTGGTTATCAGTGTCCCAGAAGCTGGAGAAAACCTTGGGGAAAAACCTTAGGTTTTGACCTCAGAGAAAGGTCCAAAAATAAGAGTAGAAATCCACTGACTCATTGAACGGGGAAAGTTTCAGCATAAGCAGAGCAGACGGAAATGAGCCAGTATCTCATTGTACTGTTTCCATTCCTTTGGAGCAGAAATGACCAGGTGTTCATGAAAATGTCCTGGGTTGCATCTTTTATCCACCCCAGTGCTTAGTAGAGTTTTTGTCACACAGTAAATGCATAGCAAATACCGCAATTATTATTACGGTTGTTGTAATTCAATGCAGCCTATTTTTGGAGGACCATTTTTATGAATAGCCCAGATCCCTAGACCAGTTCCCCTGGAACACCATCCAAAGTTGACATTCACCACTATCTTGGAGAACTATCCAAGGCAACTACATGCCCACCTAGCAGTAGCGTGGTTGAAACAGTACTCTCCCACCTTGCTGGAATCAAAAGCCTTATTGAGCACAGTTCCTTCCCTGATATTTTCACTTTGAGGAATAAGTCTCCATTTCCTGGAAACCTCAATCAATCAATCAATGGTATTTAGTGAGGGCTTACTGTGGGCAGAGCACTATACTGAGCACTTGGGAGAGGACAATATAACAGAGTCGGTAGACCCGTTCCCTGCCCACAGCGAGCTTACAGTCTAGCTTCTCGGGCTGTGAATCTGTGCCAGATGATATGACTACATTAGATTGGAGATGCTTCTTGTCTTCCAGGCATCAAGAAGTTTCAAGGCCAGGTCCTGCACAGCCAGGAATACAGGACCCCGGAAGACTTCCGTGGGAAACGAATCCTGGTGATCGGCACTGGGAACACCGGTGGGGACGTTGCAGTGGAACTTGGCCGAACGGCAGCTCGGGTATGGCTCAGGCACCAATTGCTGTGCCCGGGGATGCCGGCTTTTTGCGTTGATGGAAGTTGTGGAGCAAACAGGGCGCTGTGGCTGTGTTTTGCTCCCAGTGCTCGAAGCGACAATCAAAGTTCCTCCCCAGAAGCTGAGACCACCCCCAGGCCCTTCTGCATTCCTCCACATCCCTGTAGAAGCACATGGTAGAGAAACAGCATGGCCTAGCGGGTAGAATACAGGCATGAGAGTCAGAAGGACCTGGGTTCTAATCCCAGCTCTGCAACTTGTCTGCTGTGTGACCTCGGGCAAGTCACTTCACTTCTCTGTGCTCACTTCTCAGTCACCTAAGGAGGAGGCCTGGATAGTCGTAGTCAGGGAATCCAGCCCTTATCTAAGAGGAGCTTGTGATGGGCAGGGAACATGTCTGCTAATTCTGTGGTATTGTAGTCTCCCAAACTCTTAGTACATTGCTCTGCACGTAGTAAGTGCTCAATAAATGCCATTGAATGATTGCTTAGGAATCCATTCTGTCACAATATCACTGTTGGGAGAGTTGAAACCAGGGACTGGGACTGGTGACATAACAGAAAGAGCACCTGCCTGGAAGTCAGAAAGACCTGGGTTCTAATACTGGCTCAGCCATTTAACTTCTCTCTTCCTCAGTTACCTCTTCTGTAAAATGGGGATTAATACTGTAGGCCCATCCTGATTAGCTTGTATTTTTCCCCACTTTAGTACAGTGCCTGACATATAGTAAGTGCTTCACAGATACCATTAAAAAGAAAAGGACACAAGGCACTGTAAAAATCACTGCTTCAAGCCTTCACTTCTAATTTTCTTCCATCTGATTGCAAAAATGCTGAACTTTAACACAGCATTCCTGTCTGTTTCATGTTTCCTCGCTATGTACTAAACTACTGACATTATCAGAAATGGGGAGAGAAGCAAACGATTTTAAATTTCCGCTTCCTATGGTGTTTCCTTTGTCTGCCTTTCTAGAAGTGCTCTGTCTTTCCTTAAATCAACTGAAGAGATTACTGGCAAATTAATATTGGAGAACATCCCTGTTTTAAGTCCTTCCATCTTGCTTCCTCAGGTATGAGCTCAAGGTAAGTGTCTGCCCTTGCCCACAACATGTCACTTAAAAGTGGGAAAGACTGCAAAATTTGTGGGGGTGAAACTGCAAAATCAATCTCTGTTGGCCCTTTCTTATCTTTCAGGTATTTCTCAGTACCCGAAGTGGCACCTGGGTCATCAGCCGGCTTTCTGACGATGGATATCCTTTAGACCTGATCAACACGACTAGATTTCGTCACCTAATTAGATGGCTCCTGCCTTCAGCCATTTGGAGTAGGATGGTGGAGAAGCGGTTGAATAAATGGTTTAACCATGAAAACTATGGATTACACGTTTGCAAAGGGTATTTCATCCATGTGTCTCTTCTAGTTGTGGTATTTAATTGAGGTTAAGCAGATCAGACAGAGTCCTTGTCCCACCTGAGGCTCACCATCTAAGTAGGAGGGGTAATGTGTATTCAATCCCCATTTTGCAGAGGAGCAAACTAGGGCAGAGAAAAGTTAAGTGGTTTGCCTAAGGTTTCACAGCAGGCAAGTGGCGGAGCCAGGATTAGAACCCAGGTCCTCTGACTCTCAGGCTCGTGATCTCTCCACTAGTTATGTTGCTTCTCCTCCGCAAGATCCCCCAGGCTAGATTTAAATTAGATTAGAACCCTGCTCCTCTGTCTCCCCAGGCCCATACTCTTTCCACAGGTCACACTGCTTCTTGTGCTGCCTCTTGTAGTCTGAGGGTGCCTCCTTGCAGACCCTGGCCTTTGAGTTTGCAACCTGGGAGCAGGCAGTGGTATCATTAATAAAGTCAGGGCCGAATAAAGGGGGAGTGAGGACAGGACAATTCCCCAGGCCCTGTGATCAGGAAGACCTGCTGTGCTGACCTTGAGTCCTGCCAATGGGGAACAAGCAGAAGGGCATTAAGCCTTGCCATTTCACCACATCTTTGGTGGGCGTTCTCATCAAGGGAAAGTGGGAGGTCAAAGGAAGGAGACTGTTAAAAGAGGGAGCCATGGACCCATGGTATCTCCTGACCCAGAAGCAATGGCAGCCCCTGACCTGGGAACAATGGCAGTTGCCTCTCTCTTTCTTCTGGAATTCCCCATAACGTCCCTTTCCCCTTGGCCTGTAAAACCATTTACCCCCATATCTTTGATTTATCAGGGCCTACCGACCCACATTGACCCAACCAGCATGGGTAAGTTTTGCTTTGGGACAGGCATTTTGATTTGGGGGAAGAGGTCACAGTGGGGAGCTCGTTGTGGGCAATGATTGTGTCTATTGTTATATTGTACTCTCCCAAGCACTTAGTACAGTGTTCTGCACACAGCACTCAATAAATACGATTGAATGAATGAATGAGTTGCCACAAGGATGGCCACTCCTGCCATTATCAATCGATCGTATTTATGGAGCGCTATGTGCAGAGCACTGTACTTGGGAGAGTAAAATACAACAGAATTGTTAGACACACCTGCTCACAGTCAGTGTCACTCTAGAGCAGGCAAAAAATGATCCCACAGGCTCCCTCTGAAATTTAATCCAGAAGGTCGGAGGTGTATATATGCTGTTAACAAGCATTTAATTATTTCCTGTTGACAGCAGAAAAACAAAATTTACTACCGTTTGGCAACTCGGTGTGTTTTCTACTTTTTTTCTCTCCCCAAATGACAGGTGGAGACAAAAGCCAATAGTGAATGATGAGCTGCCAAGCAGCATCCTCTGTGGGACTGTCACTGTGAAAGTCAAAGTGAAGGAATTTACAGAAACCTCTGCTGTCTTCGAAGATGGGACGGTTGAAGACGTTGACGTTGTCCTCTTCGCTACAGGATACACTTCCTCTTTTCCGTTCCTTGAAGAACCAACTCGGAGTATCTGCAGGAAGAAAATCTTCCTGCACAAATGTGTCTTCCCCTCAAATCTGGAGAAGTCAACACTGGCTGTCATTGGCCACATTCACCTTTCGGGATCCATCTTAACAGCAACAGAACTCCAGGCTCGCTGGGTGACCAGAGTTTTCAAAGGTATTGGGGAGAAAAACGGTCCAGGGACTTACCTACGAAGTCAAAACAATCAGCAGTCTGCAAAAGATAAAGCTAAGAGCAAGCAAAGTGTGCCCCCTCACCAAAATAAATTCAAAGTAATTTAACCTGACTTGGGGGTGAGGACTGGAGATGGGTGTTATGGTAGGATATAAGAATGTGAACATGTAGGCCAGCCTAGCCTCTTAGCAAGGTGGCTATTTCAGAGTTCCAGACGAGCACGTTTTGTTTGCATCTTTTATGGTATTATGTGCTTACTATGTTCTAAGCATTGGGGTTGGTACAAGTTAATTAGGTCAGACACTGTCCCTGTCCCACATGGGGGAAGCAAGGTCCTAAGTAGGAGGGAAAACAGGTATTGAATCCCCATTTTACAGTCGAGGAAACTAAGGCACAGAGAAGTTAAGTGACTTGCCCAAGGTCACACAGCAATTGGCAGAGCGATTGGTAGAGCCAGGTTTAGAACCCAGGTCTTTCCAGGCACAGCTGTACGTATGGTTCTTCCATCATAGACAGTGGAAGAGCAGAAATCATGTCTACTATCTGTATTGTACTCTCCCGAGCACTTAGTACCATGCTCCGCACACGGTAAGCGCTCAGTAAATACCATTGATTGATTGATTTCACCACTTGAAAATCACCCGGAGCCCTACTCTTTAGAGATGGAATTTTAACCAAAGCATGGGCTGGAGTCACCCTGCCTTGTATTTAAAAAGAAATCCATTTTCATTCTTGCTGATATCCAATTCCATTTTTTCCTCTAGGTCTGTGTGAAATACCACCTTCGAGCACACTGATGGCCAGTGCCGCCAAGAAGGAGCAGCTAATCAAACAGTATGAAGCCTACTTCCTTTCATCATTCAGATACTTTATATTTAGGGATCCACCCACTACTGCAACTACAGTGTAGATGAGGGGAGCCCAGACAAGCCACTTAGCATCTTTATTTTCAATTGCATTTGTTAAGTGCTTACTATGTGCCAGGCACTGTACTAAGGGCTGGGCTAGATTCAAGATAATCAGGGTGGACACAGTCCCTGTCCCATATGGGGCTCGCAGTCATAATCTCCACTTTACAGATGAGGTAACTGAGGCACAGAGAAGTGACGTGTCTTGCCCCAGGACACCCAGCCAAGTGGAGGAGCCAGAATTAGAATCCAGGTCCTCTGATTCCCATTCCCGTGCTCTTTCCACTAAGCCAGGCTGCTTCTCAGGGAAATGTAGTCTAGTCATGATCTATATCACCTCCTGTTCTTTCCCATTCTCTAGTACATGAATCATAAATGTCCTCTGGGCTTGGAAAACATCTTGGAACATAGATTCCAATGGGAGAGTCAGAAGGATCCCTCTACTGGCCTCAAAGGTGGACAAGAATCAGCAACTTGGGATGGTTGAAAAATAATAATAATAACAATGATAGCATTTATTAAGCACTTACTATGTGCAGAGTACTGTTCTAAGTGCTGGGGAGGTTAACAAGGTGATCAGGTTGTCCCACGGGGGGCTCACAGTCTTCATCCCCATTTTACAGATGAGGTAACTGAGACCCAGAGAAGTTAAGTGACTTGCCCAAAGTCACACAGCTGATAAGTGGTGGAGCTGGGATTTGAACCCATGACCACTGACTCCAAAGCCCAGGCTCTTTCCACTGAGCCACGCTGTTTCTCTAATACCCCTGGATGTGTCTGAATTGACCAAAACCATTAAGAAACCAAATATCATATGAAGACACCCGAAAGCATTCACATCGAGGGGAATCTGTCACTTGCGTTTGAGTTCAGCATGGCCTAGTGGATAGAGCATGGACGTGGGGGAGTCAAAAAGACCTGGGTTCTAATCCTGGCTCTGCCACTTTCTGTGTGACTTTGAGCAAGTCACTTCACTTCTCTGTGCCTCAGTGACCTCATCTGTAAAATGGGGATTAAGATTGTGAGCCCCATGAGGGAAAGGGACTGGATCCAACCCCATTTACTTGTATCTACCCCAGCACTTAGCACAATACCTGACACATAGTAAGAGCTTAACAAACACCGCTATTGTTATTATTATTATTTCTATCATTAATTCACTTCCAAATGAAAAAATGAGACCCATTAGACTGATTATGTACCTCCCTATGTTTCCGGCACGTAGGCGCCCAGATGCTAAGGGGATTTTGGCCATTGTTCAAACACTTATTGTTCCCTAACATATGAAATTTCACTCCTTTTATGACCCTTATGGAATTGCTGTTTTCTTGGGTAAGTTCACATAACTGATTTTTGTGATGTAACTGCTAAGGTATTTCAAGTATTCGTGTCTCTGGGGCTTTCCAGGGGGAGTTTACACCAACAACAATTTTGAATTTTGTTTTAAATTCTATTAAAAAAAGAAAACAAGTAACACCTGGGATCTTAAAATATTCGATAATTAAGGATTTGGGTAGGTTTTTTAAAAAAATTTTGCGAAGACTCTAGTGTTTGCTTCTGGCACTGCTTATGTCTCCAAAATATAGGTGAAACCTTGTGGTATAGGAAGAGGTCAAACATAAGTCATAAAAGTTCTTAGAATTCAATTTAAGGTCTAAAGGACTCCTCGACCAGAGAGGGCATTGAACTTGGTAGAGAGTTGTCACAGACATGATTTAGTAAAGTTTATGTGCTTTTTAGTACATCTCTCAGGGGAAAGCAGGAAAGCAAGATAGATTGTACCCTCATACAAATTCTCCTTAGCCAGAGAGAGAGAAATATAATTACTTAATTCTGCCAACCCCCTCCCAAAATGGCAGTGAGTTCAGCCAGACCCAGCTTTATAGTGAGTGTGCTCCTTCTCATATATATATAATGACATTTAATAAGCGCCTACTATGTGCAGAGCACTGTTCTAAGCAGTGGGGAGGTTACAAGGTGATTAGGTTGTCCCACGTGGGACTCACAGTCTTAATCCCCATTTGACAGATGAGGTAACTGAGGCACAGAGAAGTGAAGTGACTTGCCCAAAGTCACACAGCTGACAATTGGCAGAGCCTGGATTCGAACCCATGACCTCTGACTCCAAAGCCCCGGCTCTTTCCACTGAGCCACGCTGCTTCTCCATGGTAGACATGCTCCCTGCTCACAATGAGCTTAGTCTCAAGGGGGAGACGGACATTAATATAAATTATGAGTATGTTAAGCACCAGGCAGTGGCATCTGATATCTTAATCCTGGTGATGATGCGCCTCCACAGAACTCACCTTTTTGGATCCTCTGTCTTCACTCCTAGAGATGAATAATGCTCACAACTTTGCTGCAGAGTGTTCCAGATTGTCATCAAACCCCTGATGACTCTGCTCTGCCTTTCATTCTGCTCCTCTAGGCTCTTCGGCCCCTCGTCCTGGGGCTCTGGGCTGGCCTCCCCCAATTATGGCTTTTCTGGGTATTTGAGTGTTCCGGATATTTAAAGCACTCGATCTCCTTGCCCCCTCTTACCTAACCTCGCTGCTTTCCTGCTACAACACAGCCTGCACACTTCACTCCACTAATACCAACCTACCACAGTCTTAATCCCCATTTTAAGAGAAGCAGCATGGCTCAGTGGAAGGAGCTCGGGCTTTGGAGTCAGAGGTTATGGGTTCAAATCCCAGCTCTGCCAGTTGTCAGCTGTGTGGCTTTGGGCGAGTCACTTCACTTCTCTGGGCCTCAGTTCCCTCATCCGTAAAATGAGGATGAAGACTGTGAGCCCCCCGGGGGACAACCTGATCACCTTGTATCCTCCCCAGCTCTTAGAACAGTGCTTTGCACATAGTAAGCACTTAATAAATGCCATCATTATTATTATTATTATTTTACACATGAGGTAGCTGAGGCACTGAGAAATGAATTGACTCGCCCAAGGTCACAAAGCCAATAAGTAGTGGACCTGGGATTAGAATCCAGTTCCTTCCGAGTCCTGGGCCTGTGATCTAGCCACTAGGCCTCACTGCTCCTCCCTTATGAACTTATTGATACACATTCCCAACACGTGTATATATGTCTATTTAGTTATTTGTTTTGACTTCTCTATTTGTAAATATCACCGGGTCTATCCACCCTGTTAGAACATAAGATCATTTTGGGCAAGGAACACAATCATTTCTTTGGAATTTTCCACATGCTTAGTACATTACCTTGTATCTCCCCCAGCACTTAGAACAGTGCTTGGCACATAGTAAGTGCTTAACAGACCATAATTATTATTATCATTATTATTACAGTATATTGCACCAAGTGGGCACCCAATAAATGCTGCTACTACTGCTACAAAACGTGGTCCCTAAATCTGATTGATTGCCTCTTCCTCTTAGGGGTGTTCTTCAGGATTCTAACATCGAGAAAATGGACTACATCACCTACATGGACGAGCTCGCCAGGAGCCTAGGAGTGAAGCCCAATATCCTGCTCTTATTCTTGAAGGATCCCAAGCTGGGGCTAAAAGTTTTCTTTGGGCCTTGCAGCCCTTACCAGTACCGCCTGACCGGGCCGGGGAAGTGGGACGGAGCCAGAAAGGCCATCCTGACCCTATGGGACCGTGTTCTCAAACCCTTGCAAACTCGATTGGTGCTGGAGCCCGCAAGGCCTCCCTCGACCTCAAATTGTCTCAAGGTCTGGGGTCCCCCTGTTTTGCTTGCTGCCACTGCCGGGCTGCTTGTTTGTAAATTTTCATCTCTCCTGGGTATCTCCTGGATCGGCCTAAAGGAAAAGTCGTCTGCTTTCTTGGTGAGCATGATGAGATGGTGAATTCGACTGGAAAATGGAGTTTCCACCCAAGATGTGTATATGGTATGGAGGGCTTTGATTGGATTTCCCTCGGTTCCCAAACTTAAATTCATTTCAATCTGTCCCATTTCAGTCATTTTAGCAGAAGAACCTGGGACTGAAAGATCTACTGGTGGCAAAAAATTGAAAAAGTCTAACGACAGTTCCTCAACTTCAAAGTACTGGATTTGAAAGATTGTCTTCCTCTCTGGTCGGCCTGAGGATTCACTGTCATCCGGGCATGAACCCCAGCAAAACTCAATCCCAGAATCTCTCTGCCAGCCCCACCCAGCACATAATGCTGTTCTGTCTTCTGAGATGACCATGAGGAACCTAGAGTATTTAGTCATCAATCATCAATCGTATTTATTGAGCGCTTACTATGTGCAAAGCACTGTACTAAGCGCTTGGGAAGTACAGATTGGCAACATATAGAGACAGTCCCTACCCAACAGTGGGCTCACAGTCTATTTAGTCTTCATTTCCTAATGTTTAGAGAGGTACCACTGATCATGCCGAGTTGGCCAGACCTGACAACTGTGGATGACTTTCCTCAGTTTCAGACTTTGGTCTTTGAGTCCCACGTGTGATGGATTTTTCATCTACTTCTTACTGATTTGGGTCCTCAGAAATCCCTTCAATCTCTACTGACTTCTAATTTGTCCTTAGACTCTGTTCTTTTCGTATTGATGATCCTTTATCAGTGATCTCAAGTCTTAACACCCTCTATCTTATCTTCTAGGTCAGTCAGTCAGTAAATCCTATTTGTTGAGTGCTTATTGTGCGCAGAGCACTGTACTAAGTGCTGGGGAGAGTGTAATATAACAACATGACACATTCCCTGCCCACAGCAAGCTTACAATCTAGATGTCTCTTCCCCTAGCTGTCTCTTGGTCCTCCTTGGTTCAGAGTGGCTTCACTCTCTAGTAGCCTGCATTCATCCCAGGCAAGGGCATTTGGTAATAGCTCATTGTGGGCAGGGAATGTGTCTGTTTATTGTTATATTCTCTCCCAAGCACTTAATACAGTGGTCTGCATACAGTAAGTGCTCAATAAATATAATCGAATGAATGAATGAATGAAAGACTTTTCCCACCTATCGGTGCAGAACAAGGGCTAGCTGCCCTGGGCTTAATTTTTTTTTTAATTGGTTTTGATGAACTGATGAGGAGAGGTTTTAGGAGCCTTCAGGACATTGTCTACTTCTCTTTGGTGCTTTGAAGATTGTTCAGGGGGATGTGTGAACCTCCTCAAGCTCTAATGGGAAGAGCGCTGGGCTGATTTCTAGTCTGACCTGCATCTACCTGTGTGACTGTGGGCCATCTCTTAACTCTCTTTGCTTCAGTTTCCCCAACTGCAAAATGCAGATAACACATTCTTCTTGGAAGATCAAATGAGATAATGCTTGTGAAATCATTTTGCATTCACAAGATAGGAGGTCTATCAATCCAAGGAGTACATCATGAATATCAAATGATTAGAATGGTTGATTTTTAGATTCTACTTAATTTTGCCTCATTTAAGTTTCCTTGTTAATTAGAAAACGTTTTTCATCCAGATTTTAACTGCAGGAAAGATAGCTACTCTGAAACCCTTTTGAAGTCTTTCAGTCATCCTAAACTTAGGTCTCACTCCAAATTATCTTGATGGAAACTCTAAGGAAGCTGTGATCAAAATATCACTTTGGTTTTCAGTGAATAAAATAAATTACTCCTTGTAATTTTATTCAACACCTTCCAATTTGTCCTGTTGTCTGTCTAGATTTTTCTGTTAAAAATGTTTCAAGAAAATTTTAGTTATTTCTTTAAGAAACTCATCAGCTCAGATGGCTTCAACTCCCACCTCTATGACGATGACTCTCAAATGTAATTGGCTAGTCCCAATTTCTCTCCTGTTCTGCAATCTCACCTTTCCTCCTGCCTGCTGGTTCTGCTGGCATCTCCTCACTTTCTGCCACTAAAATCCTCTCTCTACCTTGCAACTTTCCTATCCACCACCACCATCCTCCCTGCCTCTCAAGTCTGTCACCTTGTCATTGTCCTTGACTCCTCTGTCCCTTTCAACCCCAAACTCTTTCTGTCGCCAACTCCTTCTTCCATAGCATCCCAGAATCCAGCCCTTCCTCGCCATCCAAATGGCCACCGTTTGCCATATGAGAAGCGACGTGGCTCAGTGAAAAGAGCACGGGCTTTGGATTCAGAGGCCATGGGTTCAAATCCCTGCTCCGCCACTTGTCAGCTGTGCGACTTTGGGCAAGTCACTTAACTTCTCTGTGCCACAGTTACCTCATCTGTAAAATGGGGATGAAGACTGTGAGCCCCACGTGAGACAACCTGCTCACACTGTAACCTCCCCAGTGCTTAGAACAGTGCTTTGCACATAGTAAGCGCTTAATAAATGCCGTCATTATTATTCTATCCCACCTTGACTACTGTATCAACCTCCTCGCTTATCTCCCTGTCTCCTTTCTCTCCCCTCTCCAGTTCCATATTTCACTCTGCTGTCTGGATTGTTTTTCTAAAATACCACTTTGCACAAATCTCCCAATTTCTAGGAGTCCCAGAATCAGGAAGCATCAGAGAAAATTTACAAAGAACAAGACGGGCACAAATGGACTCAGAGAAGATGAGTCGTGAAGGGAGGTAGTCACAGAGAGATGCAGGGAATTGGATAAGGAGAGATGTGGGGGAGAGAGACAGAGAGAGAAGCAGTGTGGCCTAGTGGATGGAGCATGGATTTGGAAATCAGAAGGACCTGGGTTGTTATCCAGGCTCCACCCCTTACCTGCTGTGTGACCTTGGGTAAGTCACTTCACTTCTCTGTGCCTCAGTTACCTCATCTGTAAAATGGGATTAAGACTGTGAGCCCCGGGTGGGACATGGACTGTGTCCAACCTGACTAGCTTGTATCTACCCCAGTGCTTAGAATGGTTCCTGGCACATAGTAAGTGCTTAATAAATACCATTAAGAGAGAGCAAGATAATGCCATACACAGGCATGCAGAAGAAAGTCTTTTTCTCCTGATTTGATTATCTCTCAGGACTCCATCCTCTATTCTAGCAGTTACTACGAGAAGAAAGGGGAAGTCTCTTGAATATTTAATCTCAGGAGGATGAGCTCTGTTCCCTACCACTCCTAGTCCCATTCAACCAATCAATCAATCAGTGGTACTAATTGAGAGCTTACTAGGTGCAAAGCATTGTACTAAGTGCTTGGGATAGTTCAATATAACGGAGTTGGTAGTCACATTCCCTACCCACAAGGACCTTACAGTGTGGGCGGTGGAGACAGACATTAAAATAAATAATACATGATAACAGTAATTAATAATGGATAATAATGATAAGTGCCATGGGGCCAAGGGTGGGGTGAATATCAAGCGTTTAAAGGATACCGATGGCAAGCAGTGTGGTTCAGTGGGAAGAGCATGGGCTTTGGAGTCAGAGTTCATGGGTTCAAATCCTGGCTCCGCCAATTGTCAGCTGTGTGACTTTGGGCAAGTCACTTCACTTCTCTGTGCCTCAGTTACCTCATCTGTAAAATGGGGATTAAGATTGTGAGCCCCCCGTGGGACAACCTGATCACCTTGTAACCTCCCCAGCGCCTAGAACAGTGCTTTGCTCATAGGAAGCACTTAATAAATGCCATCATTATTCCAACTTGGACTTCCCAAGCGCTTAGTACAGTGCTCTGCACACAGAGCACTGTAAATAAATACTACTGAATGAATGAATGAATGAATGAATGAGAGGGAGTAGGTGATAAAAAAGCAGGCAGTAATGGGGATGGGGGCTTCCTGATTCTGGGACTCCTAGAAATTGGGAGATTTGTGCAAAGTGGTATTTTAGAAAAGCAATCCAGACAGCATGGGGATGGGGGCTTGGTGATTCTCGTGGATGTTAGAATTTCACAGCTGCTTGTTGGCGTATGCCTGCAGTGACCGTTTCATCCTCATTATGTAAAGCATTGCCACCATCCTGTGGTCACTTTAGAAACACCCCAGGCCTGTCTTTCCTGGGTCCTTGGTTGCTTGATGAAAGGACCAAACCTGCAGCAATTTGAGCTGGTCCACGGTGGAGGCTGGTTCCAGCAGGTCGGTTTTAGTTTGGGTCGAGGCTTCCATCATCATCATCATCAATCGTATTTATTGAGCGCTTACTATGTGCAGAGCACTGTACTAAGCGCTTGGGAAGTACAAATTGACAACATATAGAGACAGTCCCTACCCAACAGTGGGCTCACAGTCTAAAAGCCTTCTAAAAGTTCTTCGCTCTTCAGTTGGTTAGATATTGGTCAGTAATCTGTTTTTCTGTGGCATTCTCTCTCTCTCTCTCTTTCTCTCTCAATTGGAGGGGTACTTGCTTAGTCAAGGAGAATTCTTATATCTGGAGGCTTGTCTAGACAAGTGAACAGAGAAACAGATTACACATTCCACAGTAATGTTGAGCCTGGCCTGATTCTTGGGAGGAAATCTGAGAGAAAAAGGTGCTACCCTGATAACAGATTTTTCTCCCCCTACCCTATTTCTTTCTCACAGTTCAGTCTGGAAGTTCTCTCTGAGGACCCCCTGTCAGATGATGATTTTGTTTAATCTGAGAATCTTAAAGTTTATAGATCTACATAAGACAGCTCCTCGCTGGTTCTCCAGAAGTCTGTGCTTGTGAGTCAGTCAAGGTGCAAGGAAGCTGGAGGGAAACAGGAAGCAATTATCATAATATGGGATAAGGGGCACACCCTTGTGAGATAAGACTGAGTAAAATGGGACTGCTGATTAATAAGCTTTTGGTTGTATAAAGTGGATCCCCTCTCTTACCATGCTCAGAATTTGTTTAATTCTTATTCATCGAACCAGTCCTAATATGCTCTCTTGTTTATTTTTAAAAATACATTTTGGAAAGAAATGGCAATATCACCACCATCACTCTTTGCAGCAGCCTTATGAGGTCCTATACTTAAGAACCAAGACTTTTCCATGCATTTAGCTCCTTGAAGGGATCATGCCTAACAATACGGTACTCTCCCAAGTGCATAGTTCAGTGCCCCATGAAGAATAGTCCCTCAATAAATACTACTCATTGATTCTCATTATTCTGTATCCAAGTCTTCCTACTGGTTCCTCTCCCTCAGTATTAATCAATCAATCCATCGATCCGTGGTATTTATTGAGGGTTTACAGTGCAGAACACTGTACTAAGTGCTTGGGAGAATACAAAATAACAATATAACAGACCCATTCCCTGCCCATAACAAGCAGTCTGGAGGGGTAGACAGACATTAATATAAATAAATAAGTTACAGATTTGCAGATAAGTGCTGTGGGGCTGAGGAAGGGCTGAATAGAGGGTGAAGATTTATTTATATTAATGTCTGTCTCCCCCTTTCTACTCAATGTCGTATTTATTGAAATTTATTAATTTATTTATTACTGTGCGCAGAGCAAGTGCTTGGGAGAGTACAGTATAACAATATAACAGGTATATCCCCTGCCCACAACAAGCTTACAGTTTAGAGGCTAGACTGTAAGCTCATTGTGAGCCGGGAATGTGTCTACCACCTCTGCTACAGTGTACTCTCCATGTGCTTTGTACAGTGCTCTGCACACAAGCATGATTGACCGTTTGATACAGTACAACAGATTTGATACAGCACAAAATAACAATGTAACAGACCCATTCCCTGCCCACAAGGAGCTTGTATTCTAGAGGGTCATGAAGTGCTCAACATCTAGAGGCCAAGATTACTACCTGGGCCAGGCCAAGAATAATACTGAGGAGACTGGTGGGAGAAATGAAATGAATAGGAAGGGAAATAATAGGGACACATTAACCAGATGATTGGTCCCAGAGAAAGCACAAAGCTCTAAAGACGAAAGAAACATTAGCACACCAAGTTATGCATAAAAATATCTCCTCACCTAAATGAGCTAACTACTCTACACTGAAGTGGTTTTCCTTCTGCTCCTGCTTTTGGTGGGCAGAAGACAAACCTATTTGCTGCCAAGAAGAATTTTTCCTTTGCAGAACATCATTCTATTATATTTCACTAATAACACTTCTGGCTATAAAATGTAGACATTTTCCAATATTCTTGATGGAAAATTTCACAATGCAATGTAATAAAATACAGGTGGGCTTCATGTTTCACTGGGCACCAAGGCTGTTGGTCTCTGAATCTTATTCTCTGTTGCTCTTTTCCTCTTGAATAATAATAATAATGATGGCATTTATTAAGCGCTTACTATGTGCAAAGCACCGTTCTAAGCGCTGGGGAGGTTACGAGGTGATCAGGTTGTCCCTCGGGGGGCTCACAGTCTTAATCCCCATTTTACAGATGAGGGAACTGAGGCACAGAGAAGTTAAGTGACTTACCCAAAGTCATACAGCTGGTAATTGGCAGAGCCAGGATTTGAACCCATGACCTCTGACTCCAGAGCCCGGGTTCTTTCCACTGAGCCAAGCTGCTTCCCCAATCCTGAGAGCCGCAACAGTTCAAGTGGAAATCTGCCTGATATTTCCACATAGTTTTTAAATTAGACATTTGAAAAGAAAAAAAAAACAACTGGTAGAATCTCTAAATAATGGGTAATGGGGAGAATAGAAATAGTGTCACAGTAAAAATGCAAACCATACAAAAATGTAGCTAAACAGGTTTGCAGTGTAGTGAAATGGAATGTCATATCCCAAAGCCATGAGAAATAAGGCAGAGCCTGAAAGGCTGATTATGAACCTGAAGCCATATAATCTGTTCAATCAACTCGAGTACTATGAATGTATTCATACACTCAATCAATCAAGCAGTCAGTCACTTGGGGTTGCTTCTCCCATGTGAGTGTAAGCTCCTTGCAGTCTAGGAACTTACCACTTCTTTATTCTAGAATTTCCAAGTGTCTAATACAGTGTGCCACATCACTGGGTGCTCAGTAAGTGCTTTTATATGGTTCATATATAGGAGAAAGATTAAACTGTTCATTTGGAAATGGAAAAAGTCAAACAAGTGAAAAAATGGAAACCAGAGGGCATGTTCAGAAATTCAAGATGTCACCCAAAATTCAGCAACCTTCTTAACCTGCCAAATTCTGCCAAGCATTAAAAATACCCAGCACTTAAACTTTGTCTCTGTTATTCATTCAAATTTATTGAGCGCTTACTATGTGCAGAGCACTGTACTAAGCGCTTGGGAAGAACAAGTTGGCAACATATAGAGACGGTCCCTACCCAACAGCGGGCTCACAGTCTAGACAGGGGAGACAGAGAACAAAACAAAACATATTAACAAAATAAAATAAATAGAATAAATAAATAAATAGAGTAATAAATACGTACAAACATATATACATATACACAGGTGCTGTGGGGAGGGGAAGGAGGTAAGGCCGGGGGGATGGGGAGGGGGAGGAGGGGGAGAGGAAGGAGGGGGCTCAGTCAGGGAAGGCCTCCTGGAGGAGGTGAGCTCTCAGTAGGGCTTTGAAGGGAGGAAGAGAGCTAGCTTGGTGGATGTGCAAAAATATGGAATGCTTCACGAATTTGCGTGTCATCCTTTGTGTGTTTGCAAATTTGCGTGTCCTGTTATGATATGGATCCTTCTCTTTATGGGTACGAAGGTGCTTCTGAAACTCCTACCCTTGGAACTTTAAAGCCAAAACTCTTCCTGAATAGATGAGGGAGCGTGAGATTCCCAAAGAAATCAGAATTCGATCCCAGTTCACAAAGAGGTCCTGCTCTTTGCTTATCCTCATTCTTTTCCTCAACGTACCTGTGTATCCATCCCTCCCTTTGCCCTGGCCAGTTTATAAGTTGAGGAACTGAGAGAAGGGATCATATCTACCAACTGTATTGTATTCTACCCCCCCCAAACACTTAGCACAGTGCTCTGAACTAACCACTCAGTAAATACCATTGATTAATCTGTAAAATGGGGACTAAGACTGTGAGCCCCAAATGGGACAACCTGATTACCTTGTATCTACCCCAGAGCTTAGAAGAGTGCTTGGTACATAGTAAGTACTTAACAAATACTATTACTATTATTATTATTCATTGATTGCTTGTCTGAATTCCCTTTAATCCCACAAAGTGGAGTAATTCCTGAAGCAGAACAATTTGGTAATTGGATCATGGAACAGAGTCATTCTGTAAAAGTTCAAGTGTTCTATTGTTATCCAGTCTTCTGGATGTTTTGAGGCTGTCCCCTGAAAAAGATCAATTCTAAGGCAAAAGACCAATTAGTCAATTGAGTTCAGCACAGAGAAATGAATTAGTGATTTGGGAAAATCTTGCAGGACCTGCTATAGAAATCCCTCCCTCAAAGCCCTCCCCAAATAAATATAGAAGGCCTCAGCCCTTCTAAAATCCCATCTCCCCAACCAGATCTTCCTGTTAAATTCCCAACACCTGAAATATGAACCCTCCTCTAGGACTTATTTATACCCACCCTAAATACCTGGGTATATCTTTATATTTAACTGTACATTCAAATATTTTTTTCCGAAAAAGAAAAAGCAGAGTGGGCTAGTGAATAGAGGACAGGCCTGGGAATCAGAAGGACCTGGGATCTAATCCCAGCTCTGCCATTTGTCTGCTGCATGAACTCGGACAAGTCAGTTCACTTTTCTGTGCCTCAGTTACCTCATCTGGAAAATGGCGATTAAGACTGAGAGTCCCATGTGGAAGAGGGACTGTGTTCAACCTGATTAATTTGTATCTCTCCCAGCACTTAGTACAGTGCCTGGCACATAGTAAATGCTTAACAAATACAATTTTTAAAAAAGATAAAAGGAGATCTAGATTCCCACTTCTTAATGGATGTAATAATCCTGGAGGGGAAAGTATTTGCAGTTAGTATGGATAGGCTGAATTGGAGAGATAGAGGTTTTGACAGAAACAGTTACCAAATTTCTGTGGGATTCAGCATGGTCGAGGAGGAATTGCATTAGCATTTACCCATTCCCTAGAGAGAAGGCATTTGCATGTGAGGAATACTCTTTCAGTGCTGACTGTTTCCACCCTAAATGAATGGACCTTTCTCCTCCAGAATTCTAGTGAACAATGACCCCCACATTCCATCTGCATTCTCAGCCAAACCAAGTTGAGGCTCCCATTTTTGGATCAACTGTTCTCTCTTAACAATTGGCAACATCCCCTCCTTCTGCCCTAAGTGGATCAGCATCAATCAAGCACCCCATTATTCGTGGAGGAGTGCTAATAGGGAGAAGCTAATCCAAATAATAATCAATCAATCAATCAATCGTATTGATTGAGCACTTACTGTGTGCAGAGCACTGTACTAAGCACTTGGGAAGTACAAGTTGGTAACATATACAGTCCCTACCCAACAGTGGGCTCACAGTCTAGAAGACAAATACAGTACTTGAAATAATAATAATAATGGCATTTGTTAAGCACTTACTATGTGCAGAGCACTATTCTAAGAGCTGGGGAGGATACAAGGTGATCAGGTTGTCCCATGTGGGGCTCACAGTCAATCCCCATTTTACAGATGAGGTAACTGAGGCACAGAGAAGTGAAGTGACTTGCCCAAAGTCACACAGCTGACAATTGGTGGAGTCTGAATTTGAACCCATGACCTCTGACTCCAAAGCCCGTGTTCTTTCCACTGAGCCACGCTGCTTCTCTATCTATGTGTCAAGCACTATGCTAAAAGTTTGGGTAAAGACACTACAATGGGATTTAGATGCAGTCTCTCTAGGGCAAGGGGTTTACAGTCTAGGGGGAGGAAAGTGTGGGTATTTAGTCCCACCTTATGGATGAGGAAACTGAGGTACAGAGAAGTCACTCTGTCAGATCGGTCCCCAATATTTATCCTCATTCCTCTCCCACTTCAACCCAGCCCACCAGTTCACTTTTCTAATGCCAACCTATTCACTGTGCCTCACCCTCAACTCCTTCACATCTGGTGGACTACCATTGTCCCATCTTAAAATCATATCTCCTTCAAATGGCTCTCCCTTTCTACTCTCTCATCTTCTCACCCTATTTTCCCCCTACTGAGCCATCTAAGCACTTGAATCCTCACCCTCCAAACACTTGGGAAATTACCTCACTCTGACCCTCACAGCACTGATGTACATGGTCAAGACTATAAACTCATTGTAGGCTTACTCTGAACACAGTAATTGCTCAATAAATACCATTGATCTATTGATATCTTTAAAATCCATTGCATCTCCCTACCTATAATTCATTTTAGTGTCTGTTTCTCCAGCTAGACCTTAAACTCTTCAGTACAGTGCTGTGCACAGAGTCAGCACTCTACTAAGCTTGTTATGTACAGGGAACGTATCTACCAACTCTGTTGTGTTGTATCAATCAATCCATCAATCAGTCGTATTTATTGAGCGCTTACTATGTGCAGAGCACTGTATTAAGCGCTTGGGAAGTACAAATTGGCAACATATAGAGACAGTCCCTACCCAACAGTGGGCTCACAGTCTAAAAGGGGGAGACAGAGAACAAAACCAAACATACTAATAAAATAAATAGAATAGATATGTACAATAAAATAAATAAATAAAGAGAGTAATAAATATATACAAACATATATACATATATACAGGTGCTGTGGGGAAGGGAAGGAGGTACGATGGGGGGGAACTCTCCCAAGTGCATTTATTTATTTACTGCGCATTTACTGTGTGCAGAGAATTGTGCTAAGCATTTGGGAGAGTACAATATAACAACAAAGCAGAGTTGGTTACAATACAACAGACTATCGTTACATGGCTTCATCTCCCTAAGGGTCTGACAGGCAACTAGGTGACTCCTGGCACCTGAGGTGTGAATCACCAAGGAGATGGTAAGAATGCAACTCTAGCAATGCGTAATTAGTCATGGAAAAAGTGCCAGGGTTCAAGCAATTATTTATTTTTACATTTTAAATTTATACTGGCTTCCCCGGCAATGTTATTTTCATTATAACCAAAGACAATATCACTCTGCTGCTTCCAGAGAGGAGACAGAGGGCAGACCTGAAGGAGAGATCCGTTCATTCAGTCATTTTTATTGAGAGCTTACTGTGTGAAGAGCACTGTACTAAGCACTCAAGAGAGTACAGTACAACAATAAACAGATATGTTCCCTGCCCACAACTAGATTATAGTTCCAGGGGGCTATACCTTTAATCGACCTCCCTCCAGAAACCACTCTGAGCTGCTCCTGGGTGCTTTTTAATTATCAGAAGTGGGAGTACCCAGGGACATAGTGACATTTTTTTAAGGTAGCTTCACCAGGAGAGAGTTTTTACCGGGTAGGTAAAGGTTTAAATGAGGCCAAAATACAATACAAGATCATTCCTTTGTTCAAAAGTATTTATTGATTGCTCTTTGCATAGAGAGGACTGTAGGGGACTTATGAGGGAAAGAGTTAATGGGAAGCAGTGTGGTTTAGTGGATAGAGCCCAGACTTGGGAGTCAGAATGGTCTGGGTTCTAATCCCAGTTCCACCATATGTCTGTTGGGTGACATAGAACAAGTCACTTTATTTCTCTGTGCCTCCGTTACCTCACCTGTTAAAAGGGGAATAAGAATATGAGCCCCATGTGGGACAGGTACTGTCTCCAACTTAATTAACTTGTATCTACCTCAGTACTTAGAACTTTTCTAGTAAGTGCTTAACAAGATCGTAATTATTATTAAAGCAGTGACCAGACATGGTCCTTGTTCCAAGGAATGCCCTTCATTCGAACGCACTTGGACAGACGGACTGACGGATCTTTCCAGGTAGTCTCATTCCCCCTGTTCCCAACCAGGACCGGCTTCAGATACTTGTCAGCCTTGAGGTGGAGAAAAATGATCCTCCCCCACCCATAATATAAAGACATTTTATTGAAGACCACCTAAACCTTCAAAGTGCCTTTCTCCAAGATAGATTCCTTGACCACCCCCATTCTTCCAGAGCCATTGGTAAACCAATCAGTCAATCAGTGGTATTTATTGAGAAGCAGCATGGTGTAGTGGATGTGGGAATCAGAAGGTAACGGGCTCTAATTTCAATTCTGCCACTTGTCTGCTGTGTGACCTTGGGTAAGTCATTTCACTTCTCTGTATTATTTTACTTCTTTGTAAAATGGGGATTGCGACTGTGAGCCCCATATGGGACACGGACTGTGTCCAATATGATTATTTGTTTGTATCTATCCCCAGCACTTAGTAAAGTGCCTGGCATGCAGTAAATGCTTAACAAATACCATTTAAAAAAAAGTTAGCTGTCCGCCTCGTTGGAAGCCAAGGCTTTTCCCTACCCATTCTCTCACAGGGATCCACATCGACTGTCCGGGCTCTGGGCAATGAGGAGACTGCTGCATACCTGTGTACCTGGGTCCTTGAATATATGCTGTTCAGATCCAGGGCCAGGTCTGAGCTGATTATTTTCTATCTGCCACCATCCTTAGGACCGTGCTTAGACTTCGAAAGCCCTGAAACCAATACTACAATTATTATGATGATTAGGTGCATCTAGGAGAGAGTTGATGCTCCCTGAGGGCACATCTAGGAGGGAGTTGATGCTCCCTGAGGGCACTGCCCCTTTTTCTTCAGTGGGATGGTCTGCGGGCGATCCTGGAGAGAAAGAAAGTTTCCACATCTAGCCAGCCCCCCGGGTTTCTCTCTGTCTACCTCCATACCCAAGACAAAAATCGCAATCAATTGGTTTTCCTGGAAATCGGAGCCATGGCTGCTCTGTGGCGTTGAGAGCAGGCCACAAACAGGTTGCCTGAAATACATTACCCAGTTGTTCTCAAGGGGCCACAAGACTTTCCCCTGACACAAATTCAGGTGAAGCAGCGGTCAAGAACCTGCACCTCCTGGTTACCCTGGCAACCCTAAAGAACTCATATGAGGAGAACCTCTTTTCCCGTTGTAGCCTCCCCAGCAGTAAGAAGACACACTACTTTGTCCTGCCAAGAGGTAATTCCACAAAATAGTGCCCAACCAGGGCACAGTCTAAGAAGGATGAAGAACAGGTATTTAACCCCCATTTTACAGAAGGGGATCCTCAGGCGCAAAGAAATTAAGTGATCTGTCATCTCCCACTCTCTTTTGCGTCACCCTGACTTGCTCCCTTTGCTCTTCCCCCTCCCAGCACCACAGCACTTATGTTCATATCAGTAATTTTATTTATTTATATTGATGTCTGCTTCCCCCCTTCTAGACTGTGAGCTTGTTGAGGGCAGGGAATGTGACCATTTATTGTCGTATTGCACTCTCCCAAGAGCTTATTACAGTGTTCTGCACACTGTAAGTGCTCAATAAATAGGATTGAAAAAATGAGTGAATGAATGAATGAAGCAGGCAAGTGGTAGGGCATGCTAATACCAAAGTGTCCTGTTACCCAAATCCTTGATCGATATATTAAGGCTGTGGTCATTGTTGGGACTTTGAACAGTCGGTGAGGAGCATGAAGCTTCTCCTGTAGCCTCGATGTTCTGCAGCTCTTGCCACATTCATTGTTGTCCTTGTCTTTTGTGTGGTCTTTCTGTTTTTACTCTTTCACCCTCCCTTACATGTCCTAGCCCACTCTCCCAACACCCATTTTATTAAATTGGAGGTCTGGGGAGCGTATCTAATTCTCACCAGTGTATTTTTTTCTTCCCTGTCCTTATTACTAGAGAAGCAGCATGGCTGAATTCATTCATTCATTCAATCGTATTTATTGAGCGCTAACTGTGTGCAGAGCACTGTGCCAAGCGCTTGGGAAGTACAAATCGGCAACATATATGGAAAGGTAGAGTACGGGCCCGGGAGTCAGGAGGGCCTGGATTCTAATCCCGGCTCCGCCACATATACGCTGTGTGACCTTGGTCAAGTCACTTAACTTCTCTGTGCCTCAGTTACCTCATTTGTTAAAAAAAATGGGGATTAAGAGTTTAGAGCCACATGTGGGGCAGGGATTGAGTCCAACCTGATTAACTTCTGTCTGCCCCAGTGCTTAGAACAGTGCTTGGCATGTAGTAAGTGTTTAACAAGTACTGTACACATTATTACTGGGCTTTGTACACAGTGGGAGTTCAATAAATACTTTTGAGTGAACAAGTAAAGGGGTTGAACCAGCCAGAGTGGCAGCTTCCACTCTGAGGCCTGTTCACTGGAGTGAAGGTATCTCACCTAAAGGACACAGCCTTCCCAGTCTAGAGGCCCCATCCACTCCTCTAATAAGTAGAGCTTCTTTTGGCTCTGAATTTTTATGGACCCATTCTGGGTATCTCCTGGACCTGGTGGGCTGCCATGTCTATCTCCCATGATCTCTGAAAGTAAGAGTTTCAGGACCTCTGTGTGGAATTTGAATCGGCAGGTGGGGTTTCTGTGGAGATCTGGGAAGCATTTACCTAGGAGCAGAGACATGCACTCCATCCGAAGTATTCCAAGGCTTGAAAACACCCTGCTTTGGCAAAAGCCGTTTCCTAACCACTTTTCTTTGCAAAACCATTTTCTTTAGACTCCACAGAGTCTATTCCTGTTGGCGTTTGAGCCTTTTCTATTTCTGAGTTATCTGGGTCCCCAAAAAGCCCTAACTTTATTTATGGAGCCTTCATTTATAGTCCCTTCGTAACCCACTCCCTCTCTGTTGCCGGAAAAACAACACGCGGAAGAAATGTGTTTCAGCTTTCAGGAAAAAAAAAATAGTCTAGCTTGAGCCCATTACAGGAAGTTTCTGTTTGAAATGACAATGTTTTAGAAGGGTATGAGTTTCAGCAGGAGTTGTCTTGCAACAATAACTAGGTCATTCTTTCTTATAAACATTTATAGTGTTATGATTGCCTGCTTTTTCCAAAGATGCATTTCAGCATTGTTGAATGGAAATGGAGGGTGGGAAGAGGGAGGATGGGGAAGGAGAAAGAGGGAAGGAGACACACAGCCCTAGGCCTGCACACCAAGTTATCTGACAAATCAGCACATACTTACACACACAAATGTCCGCACTCTAACATGCTTAGTTCCTTCTCAGTGAGGTTTAGCACATAGAAGAGTTATTGCTCTGGCTTAATAATTATTATCATAGTATTTGTTAAGTCCATCAATTAGTCATTCATACTTATTGAGTGCTTACTGTGTACAGTAAGTGTTTTGCAGAGTACAATAAAACAGAGTTGATCAATATGTTCCCTGCCCACAATGAGCTTACAGTCTAGAGGCAGAGACAGACATTGGTATAAATGAATTATGGTCCTGTACATAAGTGCTATGGGGCTGAGAGAAGAGTGAATAAAGTGTGTAGATCAAAGTGCAAGGGTGCCACAGAAGGGAAAATGAGGGATTAGTCATAATAAGGACTTTATTATTGTGCCAAGCAGAGAACTAAATGTTGGGGTAGATGCAGATTGGCACAGTCCCTGTCCAACATGGGACTCACCGTCCTTTGGTGTTTTGTGTTTGCTGTTTGCAGCACTTGGCACGGGTTTCAGTTTTACAAATATCAGCCAAACATTCATTCGTTCTGCTGTAATGGGGATGACTGTCGTGTCTGGCACTAACAAAAAAAGTGAATTATTTTATAAGGGTTAACACAGGTTACTGGAGGAAACAAAAACCTCATTTCCCTCTTGGAAGCTGCTTGACAAACGGGTTAATAAATGTTTCCTTTTCAGAATTCCACAGCTTATAAAGTGCCAGCAACTGGTATTTAGGATTCAAGTGTAGCTATTTTGAAATTATTCACCTGTCATATGTATCTGGATAAAGTGGAAACTCATCCTTTCTAGCACAGTCACTGAAAGCCAGTTCAATATATTGAAAACAAACTTTCCAGTAAAAAAAAAAAATCATTTTTTCAATCAATCAGGGAAAGCAAAGAGCAAGGGAGTCCAGAATAATGATGGAAGCAGATTTGATCAAGAGCTTGCCAAAGATACTTTACTCTTTGAGCATGGCCTACAACCCCAGGCATGGGAGTCACAGGAACTGAGTTCTAATCCCAGCTCCGCCACTTACCTGCTGTGTGACCTTAGGCAAGTCATTAACTGCTCTGGGCCTCAGCTTCCTCATCTGTAAAATGGGGATTCAATATCTATTTTCCCTCCTACTTAGTCAGTGAGCCCTGTATGGGACAGGGACTGTGTCTGACCTGATAATCTTGTATCTACCCTAGCACTTACACAGTGCTTGGCGCATAGTAAGTGCTTAACAGATACCACAATTATTATTACTATTGTTTGTTAATGAGATAGTAGGCCTCCTACCAAAATTCTCCAAAACTTCTCACCAACAACTATAAAGGAATTAAGAGGCCTGCTTCACCTTATACCTGTTTGGAAAGCAAGTAGAACAAGGAGATTTTAATCTATTACTCCATTGATGGTATTTATTGAGCATCTACTGAGTCTGAAGAACTGTGCTGAGTGCTTGGGAAAATATAAGAAAAACAGATAACTTTTGTTATACAGTTTGTATAAATAGACTGAAAGCTCATTAGGGATTGTGGCTACCAACTCTGTTAGATTATATTCCCCCAAGCGCTTAGTTCTGTGTTCTGCACCAGTAAGTGCTCAGTAAACATGATTGAGTGACTGATTGATTTCCCATTACATACCCGGGTGTGGCACTACTCTAAAACCTGGGAGCTTGTTCCTTTTCTTTTCCCTCCTTGCTCTAAGGAATTCAGCTCCCAGCAATGCCACAGCTAAATTGAACTATTGGGTAGTCTCACGGATTCTTACCATTTATCTGGAGCTGAATAGACTGAGCACGCATCTTTAAAGCTGTTTTAGGGTTAGTAACTCTAGCCCCTTTAAACCCCCCTGGAGACTTTCTTTTCATCTGGAGACGTTTCCCGGAAGAATAGGATACCTTCCAACTGTCCAACCCCTTGAAACATGGGTTTCAAGTAGGAAAATATCCTGGAGCTCCACGAGAGACACAGTCTTTGTAAACAGGCAGAGATTAAATCTGTGGAAAATAGGGCTGGATTAAGGTTGTTGGCAGCCCATAGCAGGATGATAATAATAATAATAATAATGGCATTTATTAAGCACTTACTCTGTGCAAAGCACTGTTCTAAGTGCTGGGGAGGTTACAAGGTGATCAGGTTGTCCCACGGGGGGCTCACAGTCTTAATCCCCATTTTACAGATGAGGTAACTGAGGCCCAGAGAAGTCAAGTGACTTGTCCAAAGTCACACAGCTGACAATTGGCAGAGCTGGGATTTGAACCCATGACCTCTGACTCCAAAACCTGGGCTCTTTCCACTGAGCCACACTGCTTCTCCTAATCAAACTGAGGGCTCCTCAGGATTGAACCGAAAAATCTCAGTAAGAGACTTAAGAGTGGGTAAGGTGAGGAAGGGTGTGAGGAGCAGAAAGTGCTTCCTGAAGAAGAAATATATTTCTTTTCAGATGGCTATGCCGTGTCCCGCTCACAAGTGGCATCAGCATTGATTCCTAAAGTAGCCTTCACTTCTGAAATTCCTTTTCAGTTCATTTTAAATCTCATATCCATTTACTGTCCTTGGGCAAAGATTGGAAATTAAAATTTAAGATGCTGGGGTGGAGGGAGGAGAGGAGAGGGAGATGGGTCTGATGGAGTCAAGGGGGATGAAGTCTTCCTGGTACTTTTACTTCTATCTCTCAAGGTTAGCCAAAGAGGAAGTTCTTGCAGCGCATCCTGGGAGCCCGATGGAGTAGAGAGGGAAGAGGGAGGAAATTCCAAAACTCTCATGTTTTGAACCTGTTCAGATTGCCATCATCATCAATCATATTTATTGAGCGCTTGCTGTGTGCAGAGCACTGTAATAAGCACTTGGGAAGTACAATTTGGCAACATATAGAGACAGTCCCTACCCAACAGTGGGCTCACAGTCTAAAAAGTGGGCTCATCTTACCTCCTTCCCTTCCCCACAGCACCTGTATATATGTATATATGTTTGTACATATTTATTACTCTATTTATTTATTTATTTTACTTGTACATATCTATTCCTTTTATTCTATTTCGTTAGTATGTTTGGTTTTGTTCTCTGTCTCCCCCTTTTAGACTGTGAGCCCACTGTTGGGTGGGGACCGTCTCAAGATGTTGCCAACTTGTACTTCCCAAGCGCTTAGTACAGTGCTCTGCACACAGTAAGCTCTCAATAAATACGATTGAATGAATTGTCAGGTAGCCATGCTCTTTTGGCCCCCTTGCCTGGTTGTCCTCCCAACAGCCTCTCAGTTGCCTCGCAGGGCAACTGGCCAATGTAGGGGTCCAAACTCTGAAGTTATTATGCCTAGCCCACCTTGTCCCTCTAGACTCTAAACTCACTGAGGGCAGGGAATGTATCTACCAACTCTGTTATGTTGTACGCTCCCAGGCGCTCTGTGTGCACACTGCACACAGTAAGCACACAATAAATATGATTACTGACTGATTGATTGATTGATTGGTTGCCCCCATCTCTGAAGATGGATGCACTGCAAGAACTTCCTCTTTGGCCAACCTTGAGAGATAGAAGTAGAAATACCAGGAAGACTTCATCCCCTGTAATGCATTTATTTACTAAATAATGTCTGTCTCCCCCTCTAGATTGTGAACTCGTCATGGTCAGGAAATGTGTCTGTTTATTGTTACATTGTACTGTCCCAAGTGCTTAGTGTAGTGCTTTGCACATAGTAAGTGCTTAGTAAATACAATTGAATGAATGCAAGTCTTTCCCAATTAATTTCCCTTTCCTTCCAGTTATATTCTCTTCCCCTCATCTGCTTCTTGAGGGCAAGGATTGTGTTTATTAATTCTATTGTAATCTCCCAAGCACTTGCTATCAATCAGCCAATCAACCAAACAACCATATTTATTGAGTGCTTACTTCATGCAGAGTACTGTATTAAGCATTTGGGAGAGTACAATACAACAGAGTTCGTAGACATGTTCTCCGCTTTGTTCACAGTAGATACTCAAGAAATATTATTGATTGATATGCAAAAGTTCCTCGAGGTCAGGGATCCCACCTACCAACTCTATTGTATTGTACTCTCCCAAACACTTACTATAGCACTGTGCACATGGTAGATACCACTGACTGAGTGATTGATTGATTGAAATAATGTGGAAGGCACAATGAACTTCTCTGGTGTTGATGAGAAACCCTTGATTTTCAAAATCCAAATTTATTTTAGTGTCTGTCTCCTCTGTTTGATTGTAAACTCCTTGTCTACTAACTCTATTTCCCAAGCATTTAGGGTAGCGCTCTGCACAGAGTCAGTGCACAGTGAATACTGTTAATTGATTGATTATTCCTGTCCCCAGGAATTAACTTGCATATACATTTGTTGTTCTGGTGATCACACTGTGGTATTTTTTAAGTGCTTACTATGTGCCAAGCAGTGTGCTCTGTACTGGGATTGATGCAAGATAATCAGGTCAGACACAGTCTCGGTCCCACATGGGGCTCACAATCTAAGGAGAAGGGTGAACAGGTATTTAATCCCCATTTTACAATAGCTGAAGCACAGAAAAGTTAAGTGATTTGCCCAAGGTCATCAGGAGCCAAGTGGCATAACCAAGTTTAGGAGCTAGGTCCTTCATTCTCCCAGGCCTGTACTCTTTCCACTAGAACATGTTGCTTCTCACCCATTATACACACACACACACACACACACACACACACACACACACTGTTTTCAAGTAAAATAATGGATTTTAAAGTCAATAATTTCCAAATTTCAATGGAAAAATCTAAGAAAATGATAAGCTCATGCCTTGAGAACAGCATCACATCACACTATGATAGTGGAGGACAAAAAAGGGCAACAAGGAGGAAAAAGCATTTTTGTGGTTGGCCTAAAGATGATGACTGTTGCTATTAGTGTCCTAGTTTCATTCCTCGCTAATCTTCCCTGAGCCCCTGTCCCATCGCCCACTCCCCAGCTGCTCCTTAGGAGCCACAAGGATTCCAGACTTCCCTCATTCTAAGCATCAATCCCACCCCCTGCCCTGTATCTCCATCCCACGCTAACTCATTTGAGCAGCACTATTTGAGCTTTATTTCTAAGATGTGGCTTTGCTATCATACAAGGATAATGGCGGAAATATCTGAAAGGCATGCTGAGCTATCATAGTATGACCTGAAATGAAAATTCACTTGTGCGGCCTTAGCATGGCCTAGTGGAGAGAGTATGGGTCTGGGAATTAGGGTACCTGGGTTCTAATCCCAACTCTGCCTCTTACCTGTGACGCTGGGCAAGTCACTTAACCTTCCTATGCCCCAATTACCTCATGTGTAAAATGGGGATTTAATAGCCATCCTCCCTCCTTAGACGTGAGCACCACATGGGACGAGGATTGTGTCCAACCTGATTTCCTTGTCTCTCCCCCAGCACTTGGTAAATGTTTAACATACATCACTAATATTATTTATTATCGCAAAGAAAGCAAGCACACTGGATAAGCAGACATCTGCTGTACCATATAGTACCTTTGCCACATTTTTAGATTTCTGGATGAACATGTGCTCTGTGACTTCACCCTGCAAATGACTCCTAAAGAGTTCTAGTATACATATATCTATCTATATGTAGATATCTATCTACATATAGATAGATAGATATATGTGTGCTTATAATCAGGAGTGGAGGTCGACTCTTCCTAGATGAGGGTAGTCAAAATCCTAAAGTCTCTGGGAGTGGAGCGGATGGTTTCTGGAAATAGCAGTGGTGGCTGTAATGATGATGATGATGATGGCAGTGAATGGTGGATCGCTGGATACAGTTAACAGCCACATTGGCAAGAGAGACGAGCATTTGGATGGGAGCAGAGCTGAGGAAAAAAAGAGGTGGAATATCCTCATCTTGCTTTCACCACCAACCCAACCCAGATGGCTCTTCTCTGTGCTTTCTTCTTCCCTAAACCTAAAATGGTATTCAGCCCCCACAGACACCTTCAGCAGGCTTGTAGTGGGGACTTGCGGGGTTAAGGTAGGAGATGGAAGAAGAGCAGTAATGTTTTAGAAATCACTCCCCTGACAGGGTCTTCATCACCATGGTAACTAGGATGTTGGCTAATTATGACCCAATTCTGGATTCAGAGGGCCTGGGATTGCTGTGCCTCCTGCAAAGTGAGATTTTTTTATGCTCTCTCTTGAGCTCCGCATCTCAAGGCACCTGCCCTCCCCACTCAGTGCTATCAGTTTGCTATCATCACAAAAGTTCCAATAGTCAAATGTAATGGAACACCCCAGAACTCAGCTAGCACAAAACAGTTGGGGCTTACTCTCTAAAAGGCTCTGCAGATATAACCAGCGCTCAGTGGATAAAAACAAGGCAATTATTATTAGCTACTTTTTGTGATACCTTTGATCACCCTTATTCCAATCGCTTGGGGAACAAAGATCATAAAGGACTCTTAAAAAATTGGATTTATAATTGTCCTTTTTTCCACTGTCGCAATAATACCTTAACCCCACTTCACTGTGGATAGTGGGCTGCTAATCAATAGTGTTGTTGGGTTTTTTTTATTGTTTTTTATGGTATTTGTTAAGCATTTGCTATGTGCCAGGCACTTTACTAAACACTGGGATAGATAATAGGGTTAGACACAGTCCCTATCCCACACAGGGCTCACAGTTTTAATCCCCATTTTCAGAGGAGGTAACTGAGGCACAAAGAAGTTAATTGACTTGCCCAAGATCCATAGCAGACAAATGGCAAAGCTGGGACTAGAAGTCAGGACCTGAGACTCCCAAACCCATGCTCTTTCCGTTAGGCAATACTGCTACACTTCTAGTCTTCCAGCTCCTGGTGTTCACACTGTCTCTCATTATCATCATCAACATCTAGAGTGGGTATTTGTTTTCCAAGCAACGAGCACCAATTTGGGTAGAGTGTGCTAATTTCATTAATTTTATTCTTTATGTACTTCCGATTGAAGTGGGAGGTTTTCTAGGAAGGATGTCCTCTTCAGAATGTAGGTAACCCACCTGCTGCAGTGAAGGACTTGCTTGCAAGGCTGACCCAGATATTTGAAAGGTAAATTATTTTTTAAAATGTCCAGAGAACCAAATTTTCTCCAAGGCATTTGTGGGGAAGTGTCTTGGCATTTGTGTATTTATATTTGTGAAACGTCAAGAATGCCCTTCACCTCCCATCTGTATAACCACAAATCGAAATGCCCAGAAAAAAGAATCAGTACTGCCAGATGGACAACACTTGCTCAAGGAAGACATTTGCCAAAGAGCACATCATGATCAGCCTTTTGAAGGGCCAGCCATAAATTAGAATTTTGGGATCCAAAAGAAAAAAAAGAAAAGAATTTCCAAGATGAATCTCGGTGCTCCCCTCAAAGCAATAGGAACCGAAGTCTGAGCTGAGAGCCAGTAGAATTCCAAACATCAAACACCTCTCCCTAGCTCCTCCTCTCACTGTCTCTGTTTAGCTCTCGGCCAGAAGGAGCACGCGAGAGGACAGGAGCATTTAAAAAAGACACAGGTATACCATTTCCCATGTTCTCGCAGAAAAAATATTACCGAGATTTACATTACTTCAGAACATTTTGCACAGCTGAGAAGCAGTGTTCCTGGGTGGAAAAAAGGCGGGCGTGGGAGTCAGAGAACCCAATTCTAATTCTGGCTCTACCATTTGCCTGCTCTGTGACCTTGGGCAAGTCATTTAACTTCTTTGTGCCTCAGTTTCCTTGTCTGCAAAAGGGGGATTCAATATCTACTCTCCCTCCTACTTAGACTGTGAGTCCTGATTGGGCACAATTATTCCCTCTAGACTGTAAGCTCGTTGTGGGCAGGAAATGTGTCTATTTTTACACTGTACACTCCCACGCGCTTAGTACAGTGCTCTACGCACAGTAAGTGCTCAGTAAATATGATTGAAGGAATGAAAGATAGGGACTGAGTCCGACCTGGCTAGTTTGTATTTACCCCAGTGTTTGGTAAAGTGTTTGGCACATAGCAAGTGCTTAACAAATTCCATTATTAATATTAACCGTTGAGCCTTTTGCATTTTTTTGTGGTGTTTGTCCAGTGCTTACTACATTCCAGACACTGTACTATGTGCTGGAATAGATACAAGATAATCAGGTTGGACATAGTCCCTGTCCCACATAGGGCTCACAGTCTTAATCCCCATTTTACAGATGAGGTTAAGATATAGAGAAGTTAAAGTGACTTATCCAAGGTCACAAAGCACAAAAGTGTCAGAGCAGGATTAGAACCCAGGTCCTCTGACACCCAGGCCCACGTTCTTTCCATTAGACCACACTCTTTCTCAGCTGTGCAAATGCTCTGAAGTAGAGCTATCTGCAGATTTTCTCAAGTTAGCACTTGAAGCTTACCTTCAGGAAACATGAAATGAGAAAGCTGAAGCCAAGTTTCAGGGCCCTGCAGTTTATTATAGCTGTCAAGTGATCTGCTAAACTCTCCCAACCGTTGGTCTCTTGCTTCGTTTCTTCCGAAGGAGCCCAAGATTTAGCAAGTCAAGAAAGGGTTGGAGAATTCTTCTGCCCAGTCCCAGTTGGAGCAATTATTTCATTATAACTTTCAGCATCTCAAAGAATGGTTTCTAAAATAACCCTTTAATTAGCCCCCATAGAAATAAGAAGGAGGAACAAAATGAAGCAGAACTGAACTAGGGTCAGGCCAGCAATTTTTCTGTAGGAGAACAGAACGAGTTTCTGTCTTCCCTCTCCTTCATCACTAACATCGAATGGAATACCCCCAAAGAAAAAACGTTTTCTCTGTGATATTATTTATTATTCTGTTGTATTATACTCTCCCAAACACTTAGTACAGTGCTCTGCACATAGTAAGTGCTCAGTAAGTGCCTTTGATTGATTGATTGATTGATTGATTATTCTGTAGAGCCAAGCAGTACTCAGATATGGTACTAATGGCAGAAAGTGAGCTTTCAGGGATTTTTTTTGACCAAGACTTCCAATTGAACAGGAATCAAAAACGAGCCCAGCCCTGAGGATATTAGTTAACCGATAGTTCCTACCCAGTACCGGATTTACTCCCCAAGTGATAAGCCCATTTTCCCCTTCCTGAGCATTTATTAACTGCTTAATATGTGCAGAATACTGTACTCAGAGCTGGGAGAAAATACACAAGGGGGAATTAAACACAGTCCCTGTTCTTCATGGGGCTCACAGTCTAAAGGCTAAGAATCTTTTGAACCCTTTCTGGTTTAGCAGCTATTACAGGTTCTTCTTAAGTCACCAGTCCTTGTTAGAGTAGAGAACTAGACCTCCTTGGGCTTAGATGAACTGCAGGTTAGAGAATTGGTGGCCTTCCCTAGAGAAGAGTCACCCCCTGATAACCCCTCTCTCACTCCAACACTTTTTTAAATATTTTTTAAGCACTTATTATGTGCCAAGCACTGTACTAACCTTGGGGTAGACACTAGCTAATCAGGTTGGACACAACCCATGTCCCACGTGGGGCTCACAGCATTAATACCCATTTTCCAGACGAGGTACCTGAAGCACCGAGAAGTTAAGCGACTTGCCCAAGGTCACACAACAAACATGTGGTGGAGCTGGGATTCGAACCCAGGCCCTCTGACTCCCAGTCCTGTGCTTTTTCCATTAGGCCACTCCGCTTCTCAAATTCACAAGATTGGGAATCTTGTTGGGGGCAGAGACTGTGGCTGAACTGACCCTCTTGCATCTACCCATAGTAGGTACCTAGTAAGCCCTTAATAAATACTGTAATTACAGTATTATTAATTATTTAAGAAGGGAAGGAGTCAGTCAACTGTCAGGAAGCTGGCCTCCTGAATTGAAACACTAATTAGCAGTTTGGCAATGTTATAAAATTTCATCTTAAAAATAAAATGGCAGAATGAACTAGAAATTAGACTCTTGTGCATGCTGTGGTTTCTGTATTTTTGGTCTGTTATAATTATTGGAATGATCAAAAATAGTTCTTTTGGTTCCATATGGTTCTTTTTTCTAATAGCATATAATTGCATAGATGAGAAAAATCCTTGCTCACAGCTAGCTAAAATTACCATTTTGATGAGTCAAATTATTATTGTTATCTACTTCTGATGTATAGCAAATGTAATAAATCAGGACACATACGCAACTGATGCATCAAAACGGTTTGCAAAGAGTTTATGAAATTTTTTCTTCACCTCCTCCTAAGAGGTAAATGTGGTAGTTTATTTATGGTTCTGAAAGGTCTCTTAGAATTTTAATTTCACTGTCAGACATTAGCCGGCAGTTGGGTAGAATCCAGGCCCAGGAATCTGATCGGTAGTAACAGGGTACGTACAGTTCCTCCTTGTTTTGTTAAATATCAGTAATTTTTGCTTCTTCAGAAGGTACATATTAGTCTGTGCAAGTAACTCAAATGCATGTCTTCATTTAAAACAAATGAACCCCTAAATGTGGGAGTTACTCAACGCTCGGTATTGGGTCCCCTTCTATTCTCCATCTATACCCGTTCCCTGGAAGAACTTGTTCAGTCCCATGGCTTCAACTACTAGCTCTAGGCGGATGATTCCCAAATCTGTATCTCTAGACCTGATCTCTCTCCTTCTCTGCGGTCTCACAATACGTCCTGCCTTCTACAGTTCTACTAGGATGTCCCGCCTTACTCTATTTATTTATTTATTTATTTTACTTGTACATATCTATCCTATTTATTTTATTTTGTTGGTATGTTTGGTTTTGTTCTCTGTCTCCCCCCTTTTAGACTGTGAGCCCACTGTTGGTTAGGGACTGTCTCTATGTGTTGCCAATTTGTACTTCCCAAGCGCTTAGTACAGTGCTCTGCACATAGTAAGCGCTCAATAAATACTTCAATAATAATACTAATACTAATACTAATAATAATAATACTTCAATAAATACTTCAAACTTAACATGTCTGAAACAGAACTCCTTATCTTCTCACCCAAACCCTGTCCTCCCACTGACTTTCCCATCCTCCCTAACCTCACAAGCCCTTAATCTTGGTGTTGTCCTCGACTCATCTCTCTCATTTAAGCCACATATTCAATCTGTCACTAAATCCTATTGGTTCAATCTTCAGAACATTGTTAAAATCCACCCTCTCCTCTCCATCCAAACTGCTACCACATTAATCCAAGCTCTTATTCTATCCCACCTCGTTTATCTCCCTGTTTCCTGGCTCTCCCCATCCCAGTCCAGAATGACTGCAGATGGAGATGGGGCGTTCTGGGAGAGATGTGTCCATGACAAGACTTTTATGGAAGCATCTGAAAAAACAGAAGAATTGACCAAACTAAGGAAACTAGACACTTTGGATGGATGCTAGAGACTTCATGCCACTGTGATGCCCAGGGAGACTCCTTCATTTCTGTACTTTGAGAATTTTACGCTCTTAGTTGTTATCTGAGAACAACCCAAAGACCAGAATAACAGGTGCACCGTTAACGTTTAAATAATAGATAGTTTAGTGGTTTAGCATTGCAATGTTCTAGGTTGCAAAAAGCAACAGAAAGCTTCTGATGTTGATGAAAAGGTGGAGGATTTTTGCACTGTTACATATTGTCTTGGTCTTACTAATGCTGATAATTCAAAAACACCCTCAATCCTCAAGATCTGGAAACAAGTAAGCTCCACTAAGAGGGCCATTTTGATTAGGGAAGTCTGTATGTTCAGGAGAGGTGCTGCAGCCTAAATAACTGTCATCATCAATGGTGTTTATTGAGCTCTTACTGTGTGCACAGCACTGTACTAAGCACTTGGAAGAGTACAGTACAACAGAGTTCATAGACATGACCCTTACTCACAGTGAGCTTGCAGTCTGGAAGAGGAAAAACATATCTTGTCCCCATGTCAAAGCTCCCTAAAATAACAACTGTGTTATTTATTAAGAACTTACTAAGCACTTGGAAGAGTACAGTACAACAGAGTTCATAGACATGACCCTTACTCACAGTGAGCTTACAGTCTGGAAGAGGAAAAACATATCTTGTCCCCATGTCAAAGCTCCCTAAAATAACAACTGTGTTATTTATTAAGACCTTTCTAAGCACTTGGAAGAATACAGTACAACAGAGTTCACAGACATGACCCTTACTCACAGTGAGCTTACAGTCTGGAAGAGGAAAAACATATCTTGTCCCCATGTAAAAGCTCCCTAAAATAACAACTGTGTTATTTACTAAGAACTTACTATGTGTCAAGTACTGTATTAAGTGCTGGGGTAGATACAAGATAATCAGACACAGTCCTTGTCCCACAAGGGGCTCACAAGTCTAACTGGAGGGGGAAAACATAATGATTCCCATTTTAACTCCCATTTTACAGATGAAAAAACTGAGGCTCAGAGAAGTTACGTGACTTGTCCAAGGTCACCCAACAGGCCAGTGGTTGAGTGGAGATGAGACCCTCACATCACCTGATTCCCAGGCCTGGACTCTTTCCACTAGACCACTGCTTAAAAAAAAATAATAATAGTTGTGGCATTTATTAAGTGCTTATTGTGTGCCAAGTACTGTAGTAAGCACTGAATCGGGTTGGACACAGTCCCTGTCCTACGTGGGGCTCCCAGTTTCAATCCCTATTTTACAGGTGGGGTAACTGAGGCACAGAGAAGTGAAGTGACTTGACCAAGGTCACGCAGCAGACAAGGGGTGGTGCTTCTCTCCTTAGTTCTTCCTCCTTCCTCTACTACTGTACAGATCTGGTGCTAGGGCATCACCCAGTATAGTCCTGCTAATGGGGCACCAGAGGCCCGATGCAGCCCAGACACAGAACCAATCAATCAATCAATCAATCAATCAATCGTATTTATTGAGCGCTTACTGTGTGCAGAGCACTGTACTAAGTGCTTGGGAAGTACAAGTTGGAAACATATAGAAACGGTCCCTACCCAACAGCGGGCTCACAGTCTAGTCCTTCCTCTCCCCATCCTCCCTCTCCCCCCCCGCCTTACCTCCTTCCCCTCCCCACAGCACCTGTATATATGTTTGTACAGATTTATTACTCTATTTATTTTACTTGTACATATTTACTATTCTATTTATTTTATTTTGTTAATATGTTTCATTTTGTTGTCTGTCTCTCCCATTTAGACTGTGAGCGGGCTCTTGGGTAGGGACTGTCTCTATCTGTTGCCAACTTGTACTTCCCAAGGGCTTAGTACAGTGCTCTGCACACAGTAAGCGCGCAATAAATACGATTGAATGAATGAACGAATAAATACGATTGAAAGAATGAGTGAATGAATGCAACCTAGCTCTCTTCCTCCTTTCAAAGCCCTCCTGAGAGCTCACCTCCTCCGGGAGGCCTTCCCACACTGAGCCGCCTCCTTCCTCTCCCCCTCCTCCCCCTCCCCACCCCCCCGCCTTACCTCCTTCCCCTCCCCACAGCACCTGTATATATGTATATATGTTTGTACGCATTTATTTTTCTATTTATTTATTTTATTCGTACATATTTATTCTATTTATTTTATTTTGTTAGTATGTTTTGTTTGGTTGTCTGTCTCCCCCTTCTAGACTGTGAGCCCGCTGTTGGGTAGGGACCGTCTCTAGATGGTGCCAACTTGGACTTCCCAAGCGCTTAGTCCAATGCTCTGCACACAGTAAGCGCTCAGTAAATACGACGGAATGAAAATGAATTTATTTTACTTGTACATATTTATTCTGTTCATTTTATTTGGTTTATATGTTTTGTTTTGTTGTCTGTCTCCCCTTTCTAGACTGTGAGCCCGCTGTTGGGTAGGGACCGTCTCTATATGTTGCCGACTTGTGCCTCCCAAGTGCTTAGTCCAGTGCTCTGCACACAGGGAGCCCTCAATAAATATGATTGAATGAAAATGAATTTATTTTACTTGTACATATTTATTCTATTCATTTTATTTGGTTTATATGTTTTGTTGTCTGTCTCCCCCTTCTAGACTGTGAGCCCGCTGTTGGGTAGGGACCGTCTCCAGATGTCTCTAGCCCGTCTTCTAGATGGAGAAGCAGCATGGCTCAGTGGAAAGAGCCCAGGCTTTGGAGTCAGAGGTCAGGGGTTCAAATTCCGGCTCTGCCACATGTCTGCTGTGTGACCTTGGGCCAAGTCACTTCACTTCTCTGAGCCTCAGTTACCTCATCTGTAAAATGGGGATTGACTGTGAGCCCCATGTGGGACAACTTAATCACCTTGTATCCTCCCCAGCGCTTAGAACAGTGCTTTGCACATAGTAAGTGCTTAACAAATGCCATCATTAGTAGTAGTAGTAGTAAGTGCTCAATCAATACGATCGAATGAATGTTCAAATCCCGGCTCTGCCACATGTCTGCTGTGTGACCTTGGGCCAAGTCACTTCACTTTTCTGAGCCTCAGTTACCTCATCTGTTAAACGGGGATTGACTGTGAGCCCCACGTGGGACATCTTAATCACCTTGCAGCGCTGAGGACAGTGCTTTGCACATAGTAAGTGCTTAACAAATGCCATCATTATTATTAGTGGTAGTGAGCGCTAAATCAATATGATTGAATGAAAGTTCGAATCCCGGCTCTGCCACACGTCTGCTGTGTGACCTTGGGCAAGTCATTTCACTTCTCTGAGCCTCAGCTACCTCATCTATAAAATGGGGATGAAGACTGTGAGCCCCACGTGGGCCAGCTTAATCACCTTGTATCCTCCCCAGCGCTTAGAACAGCGCTCTGCACATAGTAGGCGCTTAACAAATGCCATCATTATTATATGTATATATGGTTGTACATATTTATTACTCTAGTTATTTATTTATTTTGCTTGTACATATCTATTCTGTTTATTTTATTTTGTCAGTATGTTTGGTCTTGTTCTCTGTTGTAGACTGCGAGCCTGCTGCTGGGTAGGAATGTCGCCGACTTGGGACTTCCCAAGCGCTTAGTCCAGTGCTCCGCGCGCAGTGAGCGCTCGATAAATACGATTGATTGATTGATTGATTGGTAGTAGTAGTAAGCGCTCAATCACTACGAATGAATTAGACTGTGAGCCCACTGTTGGGTAGGGACTGTCTCTATGTGTTGCCAATTTGTACTTCCCAAGCGCTTAGTCCAGTGCTCTGCACATAGTAAGCGCTCAATAAATACGATTGATGATGATGACGTTTGTACATATTTATTACTCTATTTATTCATTTATTTTGCTTGTACATGTCTATTCTACTTATTTTATTTTGTTAGTATGTTCGGTTTTGTTCTCTGTCTTCCCCTTTTAGACTGGGAGCCCACTGTTGGGTAGGGACTGTCTCTAGATGTTGCCCACTTGGACTTCCCAAGCGCTTAGTACAGTGCTCTGCACACAGTAAGCGCTCAATAAATACGATTGATGATGATGATGTTTGTACATATTTATTACTCTATTTATTCATTTATTTTGCTTGTACATGTCTATTCTACTTATTTTATTTTGTTAGTATGTTCGGTTTTGTTCTCTGTCTCCCCCTTTTAGACTGGGAGCCCACCGTTGGGTAGGGACCGTCTCTAGATGTTGCCCACTTGGACTTCCCAAGCGCTTAGTACAGTGCTCTGCACATAGTAAGCGCTCAATAAATACGATTGATGATGATTGATGATGAATGAATGAATGAATGACTACGGAGGTCGGCGCGCGGGCCGGCGCCTCAGGCCCCGCCGCGCGCACGTGACCGGGGGGCTCGCGCTGGCGCGCGCGCGCGCGCGCGCGGGAGGGCGGGGGGCGGCCGTACGTGCGCGCGCCGCCGGCGTGACGTCAGACGCCGGGTCTGGCCGGCCGCCATCTTGCCCCTCTCGCTGCCCATTTCTCTCCGTGTGTGTGCGCCTTCCGCTCCGTCTGTGGCGGCGGCGTTGGCGTCGTTGAAGCCCGTGTGGGTCCTCCGCCGTGGGGCCGTGGGGCCGTGACCGTTCCTCCCCGTCCACCCGTGGCGGAGCGGGGCCTCGGATCCTCGGCGCGTTTCCACACCGGCCGGTAAGGGCGGCGCGAGGCGGCGTGAGGCGTGAGGCGGCGCGAGGAGGGGGCCATGGCGGCGGCGCGCGGCGGCGGCGGCGTGAGGCGGCGTGAGGCGGCGTTCCCTCAGCCTCCCCCAGCCCGGACCATCCAGACCCTCTGTCAGCCCGCCGGTGGGGAGGGACCCGCTCTAGAAGCTGCCATCTTGGACTTCCCAAGCGCTTAGTACGGCGCCCCGCACACATTAAGCGCCCAATTAATACGATTGATTGATCGATTGGTGGGTAGGGGCCGTCTCTAGACGGTGCCATCTTGGACTTCCTAAGCGCTTAGTACGGTGCCCCGCACACAGTAAGCGCTCAATAAATCGATTGAATGAATGGGTAGGGACCGTCTATATATATATATATATATATATATATATATATATATATATATACGTATTTATTACTCTATTTTACTTGCACATATCTATTTTATTTTGTTAATATGTTTTGTTGTCGACTTGTACTTCCCAAGCGCTTAGTACGGTGCCCCGCACACATTAAGCGCTCAATAAATACGATTGAATGAATGGGTAGGGGCCGTCATATATATATATATATATATATATATATATATATATATATATATATACGTATTTATTACTCTATTTTACTTGCACATATCTATTTTATTTTGTTAATATGTTTTGTTGTCGACTTGTACTTCCCAAGCGCTTAGTACGGTGCCCCGCACACATTAAGCGCTCAATAAATACGATTGAATGAATGGGTAGGGACCGTGTATATATATACATATATATATATATATATATATATGTGTGTACGTATTTATTACTCTATTTTACTTGCACATATCTACTCTATTTATTTTATTTTGTTAATATGTTTTGCTCCCCCTTCCAGACTGTGAGCCCGCTGTTGGGTAAGGGACCGTCTCTAGACGGTGCCATCTTGGGCTTCCCAAGCGCTTAGGACGGTGCCCCGCACGCATTAAGCGCCCAATTAATACGATTGATTGATTGATTGGTGGGTAGGGGCCGTCCCTAGACGGTGCCATCTTGGACTTCCCAAGCGCTTAGGACGGTGCCCCGCACACATTAAGCGCCCAATTAATACGATTGATTGATTGGTGGGTAGGGGCCGTCTCTAGACGGTGCCATCTTGGACTTCCTAAGCGCTTAGTACGGTGCCCCGCACACAGTAAGCGCTCAATAAATCGATTGAATGAATGGGTAGGGACCGTCTATATATATATATATATATATATATATATATATATATACGTATTTATTACTCTATTTTACTTGCACATATCTATTTTATTTTGTTAATATGTTTTGTTGTCGACTTGTACTTCCCAAGCGCTTAGTACGGTGCCCCGCACACATTAAGCGCTCAATAAATACGATTGAATGAATGGGTAGGGGCCGTCATATATATATATATATATATATATATACACGTATTTATTACTCTATTTTACTTGCACATATCTATTTTATTTTGTTAATATGTTTTGTTGTCGACTTGTACTTCCCAAGCGCTTAGTACGGTGCCCCGCACACATTAAGCGCTCAATAAATACGATTGAATGAATGGGTAGGGACCGTGTATATATATACATATATATATATATATGTGTGTACGTATTTATTACTCTATTTTACTTGCACATATCTACTCTATTTATTTTATTTTGTTAATATGTTTTGCTCCCCCTTCCAGACTGTGAGCCCGCTGTTGGGTAAGGGACCGTCTCTAGACGGTGCCATCTTGGGCTTCCCAAGCGCTTAAGACGGTGCCCCGCACGCATTAAGCGCCCAATTAATACGATTGATTGATCGATTGGTGGGTAGGGGCCGTCCCTAGACGGTGCCATCTTGGACTTCCTAAGCGCTTAGTGCGGTGCCCCGCACACAGTAAGCGCTCAATAAATCGATTGAATGAATGGGTAGGGACCGTCTATATATATATATATATATATATACGTATTTATTACTCTATTTTACTTGCACATATCTATTTTATTTTGTTCATATGTTTTGATGTCGACTTGTACTTCCCAAGCGCTTAGTACGGTGCCCCGCACACATTAAGCGCTCAATAAATACGATTGAATGAATGGGTAGGGACCGTCTATATATATATATATATATATATATATATATATATGTGTGTGTGTACGTATTTATTACTCTATTTTACTTGCACATATCTACTCTATTTATTTTATTTTGTTAATATGTTTTGCTCCCCCTTCCAGACTGTGAGCCCGCTGTTGGGTAAGGGACCGTCTCTAGACGGTGCCATCTTGAGCTTCCCAAGCGCTTAGGACGGTGCCCCGCACACATTAAGCGCCCAATTAATACGATTGATTGATTGATTGATTGGTGGGTAGGGGCCGTCTCTAGACGGTGCCATCTTGGACTTCCCAAGTGCTTAGGACGGTGCCCCGCACACATTAAGCGCCCAATTAATACGATTGATTGATTGATTGGTGGGTAGGGGCCGTCTCTAGACGGTGCCATTTTGGACTTCCCAAGCGCTTAGGACGGTGCCCCGCACACATTAAGCGCCCAATTAATACGATTGATTGATTGGTGGGTAGGGGCCGTCTCTAGACGGTGCCATCTTGGACTTCCCAAGCGCTTAGTGCGGTGCCCCGCACACAGTAAGCGCTCAATAAATACGATTGAATGAATGGGTAGGGACCGTCTATATATATATATATACGTATTTATCACTCTATTTTACTTGCACATATCTATTTTATTTTGTTAATATGTTTTGTTGTCGACTTGTACTTCCCAAGCGCTTAGTACGGTGCCCCGCACACATTAAGCGCTCAATAAATACGATTGAATGAATGGGTAGGGACCGTGTATATATGTACATATATATATATATATATACATATATATATATATATATGTGTGTGTGTGTGTGTACGTATTTATTACTCTATTTTACTTGCACATATCTACTCTATTTATTTTATTTTGTTAATATGTTTTGCTCCCCCTTCCAGACTGTGAGCCCGCTGTTGGGTAAGGGACCCGCTCTAGACGGTGCCATCTTGGACTTCCCAAGCGCTTAGTACGGTGCCCCGCACACAGGAAGCGCTCAATTAATATGATTGATTGATTGGTGGGTAGGGGCCGTCTCTAGACGGTGCCATCTTGGACTTCCCAAGCGCTTAGGACGGTGCCCCGCACACAGTAAGCGCCCAATTAATACGATTGATTGATTGATTGGTGGGTAGGGGCCGTCTCTAGACGGTGCCATCTTGGACTTCCCAAGCGCTTAGGACGGTGCCCCGCACACAGTAAGCGCCCAATTAATACGATTGATTGATTGATTGGTGGGTAGGGGCCGTCTCTAGACGGTGCCATCTTGGACTTCCCAAGCGCTTAGGACGGTGCCCCGCACACACTAAGCGCCCAATTAATACGATTGATTGATCGATTGGTGGGTAGGGGCCGTCTCTAGACGGTGCCATCTTGGACTTCCCAAGCGCTTAGTGCGGTGCCCCGCACACAGTAAGCGCTCAATAAATACGATTGAATGAATGGGTAGGGACCGTCTCTATATATATATATATATACGTATTTATCACTCTGTTTTACTTGCACATATCTATTTTATTTTGTTAATATGTTTTGTTGTCGACTTGTACTTCCCAAGCGCTTAGTACGGTGCCCCGCACACATTAAGCGCTCAATAAATACGATTGAATGAATGGGTAGGGACCGTGTATATATATACATATATATATATATATATATATATATATACATATATATATACATA